>NC_060141.1:275975178-277225178 GCF_021461385.2 Schistocerca piceifrons
ATTAGCATACAAGCTGATAACGGGTCAGTTGGGGGATCCCAATTGGAAAAAAATAGGACGGGTTTACGCGTTCTAATCATTTTTCTTAGAACGAAGGGAAAGCTCCAGAACGGAGAGAAGTGGAACCATACTAACTTATTTCTGGGATATCGTCCTTGATTGATGAGTTGTCCCAGCCAACAATTCAAATGTTGCGTATGTGCAAAGTGAATATATGTTGTATTTATGTGTGTATACAGAAGTTATTAATAGAGTGAATTTATGTGTTACAGGTAGACTGTACAGTATACCAAACCAAAAAGTCCACTAACTTTGGCCTGCGATAATGCTCCTAAAATGATCTGTTTCATAAATCGTAAGACGGAAAATTTTAATCTACGCTGTAGTTGAAAATATTAATCACTGCTGCAGTATGAACGCACAAGTGACTCAGTTTATTTGTGATTCGCTTCTATTGTTTCTATTTTTCTTTTCTGTTATCGAAGATGTGTGATAGCAATCTGCGCTTAGCTCGTTACATTCGTATAAATAAACAAAAGATCGTATATGCTTTTATTATTACAACAAAAGTTAATGTTTCTTTACGGCACTATCTGTGGACAGTAAAAATAGCGACCGAGGAAACACAGAACTCTCTGTTGTCTTACGTCGACAACACGGCAAGTGTCATTACCCGATCTTCCAGAAACTTTGCTTTGTGGAAGAGGTGTTAAAATAAGCGAACATGTGTCTCAGTTTATACGTGGATGCTCGACCATTTCTGAGAAAATCAGGGTTAAGGTTTTACACATATTTACACTAGCGTACAGAGGCACGATAACTTCAGCCGAGGTGAGGGCACAATGGCTAGCGTCGTGGCTTCATACTTGTGTGCCCCATATTCGAAACTCAGTTACTGTCTTCACATGGTTTTCATTTATCTGCCCGTCTTAGTATAAGGCAGCTATACGAATGTGTAAAGTGATAAATGAGTGAGACAATTATCTGAAATTTTTCCAGTGAAATTCCTGTAATGTGTCTAGTCAATAAAATTGGCGGCGGTACGTTGTTGTTCCGGAGAAGTAGTGTCTTCTATACAACCGAATCTGACCTTCCCAGCAGGTTTTGCCCTCTTGAGGAAAGAAGTAAGGTAAAAACATGATTTCCGAGTTAGTTCACAAAGAGAACAGACAGTAATGGAGCTTCTAGCAAAATTAAAACAAAATTTAAAAAAAGGACCACGCAAATCGATCTTCAGGCTACGTGTTATACGGAACGTCGGTGGATAATCTGTATAAGTGGGACGCTGCGAGCCCTGAAATAAGAGAAGGAATGACTGGTGCAGTATAGTACTGTATTGAATTGAAATTTGGTAGTCAGTAAAATACAAACAATAAAAATCCAGGCTAAATAAATGGAGGGAAAATATCATCACTCTTAACACTGCGGGTTGTTTGCTGATTGAAACAGTACTCTTGGCTGTAGAGGAAAGTTCTTGGGGAAATCGATGAAGGGCATACTGCACATACCATCGTCGATGAAAATCCTTCCAGTTCCCCGGAAGGAAGTGAAGCGAAGCCAAACATCGACTCAGTCCACTACAATTGAACGAAAATTAAAATCTACATTTTTTTATAAATGCAATCACAGGAATATATTCAGTGTTAAAATTTTGGACAGAAACTATATGAGAGAAAAGAGCAACCTTTCATTTTTGACTGCAGGTGAAGGCAGTAAGAGTCACTGCCCTCCATCTCGGTGAGCCTGCCTTGCTTAGTCGTTTTAGGGTGCTTGTCGATCCCAGCTGTAGCAGCAAAATCTCTCTGAGATCTAATGTTGTAGCCGTCACAGTAAAGGCTTAAAACCTATGAGCTTTCGACAGGGGCGCCAAATTGTAAAGTGTTGTAAAGAATTGATTTTAATTTACATGTACATGTATATGAGCATGCACATGTACATATAAATTTGCATCTATATTCCTTGTGCGCATACAGCCAGATATTTACTGTATATAACTGCTTCCATAATTGGTGTGGCAACTGAAGAGACGAAATGTAAAACGTTGTAAGTGTCATGTTTTCACAAAAGGCTTATTAGTGCTGTTGTGCTCTCAGCATATTACTGCATGTCCCTAGACATGATCCAGGTGAAAACCACGGAGAAAGTGTTCCAAAATGCTGTTGCTGATGTCGCATGGTCTTTCTGCCACGTTATTCTTCCTTTTGGAGTTCCAAAATTTAAAAGCTATGAGAAATCGTTTTGCTGACTACAGATCTATTAGTTAGTATGTTTCTGTACTAGTATCATCATAGATGAAAAGTATCTCAGTACTAATGGGGCATGGAACAAAAACATTCGTCCTGCAGTTTTGTGTAAAACAAACGTATTTGAGACAGTGACAGCGTAGAAAAAAAAATACTTCTTGCAAAGAAGAAAATGACAACCCTCCACTCTTAATAATGCTATTTATTTACACAAGTATCGTTGTTACCTGTTTTGTACCGAAATTAGCTGTTGGAAAGAAAGTCTACAATTAATGTAAACAAAAACTTCAATATAAACGATGTAAAGATGAACCTGACACTTTTAAACCTGTAAGGACGCTATTTGTGTAAATTCCTAGCATTATTAGGAATGATTGGTTGCTGTTTTCTCCATCCAAGAATCAATTGTTAAAAACATTCGTATCGGTACTTAAAAAAAGTCATTTTCCTGCAGTGACCTTCTTAATGAAGTATTTAGTTTCTAATTTGTATGATTTTTATTTTCAGCAACACGGTAAGCAGCATAATTCTGTGTTATCAGAATATCACCACAAGTTTTTGGATACAAATCAGTTTTGTACGAAAGAAAGGTACATCATTTTTTTTATTATTGTGACAAATGGCAGAGATGTCAGAAAATTTCCTCTTTACGCTCTTCCGTTGTTTAATCATTCAGTAGCGGGTCTTATATTTGTTTACGTTCTAGATCAGCTGCCAATCCCTGCAGCAGTCTTCGATCCACTGTAGGTTCTTCTTATATTTCGCTACAATTTTATAGCGTTGCTCCTAATCTGTGTGTAATATCAGCATCCGGATAAGCCTCTAGGAACTTTTGCCGTTATTCAATAAATATCTTTTGAAAAGTAATGGTCCTACAACACTTCCTTGGGTGTGCCCAAAGGTACTTTTACGTCTGAAGATATCTTTCCAGTAGGGACAACATACTGTATTCTGTTAGCTAGGAACTCTTAAATCCAACCACAAAATTGGTCCGACATTACATCCGGTTGTATTTTGTTCTGTAGGTGACACAGAACCACTGTATCGAACGCCTTCTCGAAATCAAGGAAAGTGCCATAGATCGAAGCGCCAATCATCAACTGTTTTCTGTGTGTCGTAGAGGAGACCCAGAATATCTTTCGAGAAATAGCAGCATGCAGCCGGCCGCTGTGGCTGAGCGGTTCTAGGCGCTTCTGTCTGAAACCGCGCGACCGCTATGGTCGCAGGTTCGAATCCTGCCTCGGGCATGGATGTGTGTGATGTCCTTAGGCTAGTTGGGTTGAAGTTGTTCTAAGTTCTAGGGACTGATGACCTCAGATGTTTAGTCCCATAGAACTCAGAGCCATTTGAACCATTTGAGCAGCATGCAACTACTCAAATGCAACTTGTTTCAAAATCAGATAGTGGAAAGGAGCACTGGTACCGTGTTTAATTCCTATTACCTGTAATAACTCTCCCAGACAAAGCGATGTCCAATGCGGTGCTTCGGTTGCAGGGCAAGCCGCTCCACAACAACGCTTCCACGGGAACCATCCTGGCCAACCAGAGCCTCGTGCTGCAGGCTGTGACGCGCGATCGCGCTGGCATCTATACCTGCGTCGGCAGCAACCATGAGGGCGACGGCGAGAGCAACCCCGTCTACCTCAACGTGACCTGTGAGTACACAGCAGTGCCATCTTGACACAGACATTCTGCTTCTCAGCTCTCCTATAATGAGCTGAAACAGTTGGCGCAAGTAGTATGTGTCCCATTCACCGTAAGGATAGAATGTTGTAGTAATCTCAGCTTGGTTATTATGAGCTAGTGTTCTCTTGTTGTATTGATTACTAATTTAACCCCCTGGATGTTGAAATCTACATTCGCATATGATAGGACAAAGAAACATCAACTCGTGTGGTTGGCTTGACTAATTTTCATACAAGTTACACTATCGTAACACATTTATTTACTTACTTACTTTTTATACTTTTGACAAAACTTATTGGATCTGTTTATATCTTGTTGATTACGTAGGTTCACGGCAAGCTTAGTTCGGCATATGTGACAGTTTCAAGTGCTCCTGTTGACATTGCGTTTACGTATCATTTTATTCTATGTCTGCACAACAGTACAATGAGATTTTATCTTTTATTATACTTTGGTGTAGATGGAGTGACGTCCATAAATAGCCTTGGGACGCAAGTTCTTTTGTGTACTAAATTGTTAACATAGGTCACTTATCTATTTTCTACAAAAATTGTGTGTTATCTTTTGATTTTTTGAAAATGGTAGATCATTTGAACGATGCTTTCTGTTTACAAGGAAATTATGCCTTAGGTAGGCAGAGATATTTATTGCCAGATATATTGTGCATTATGTATATCTGTGATTTAAGGTTTTCTGTTGCTTTTGTTTATCGTGTTGGGTTCACCCCTTTTCTTTTTCTATTATATCATTAAAGTTTTCCAGATAATTTTTATGTTTGAGGTGCGTTTATTCGTTTAGGATGTGTCTAGTTCTTCCAATATGTTCATGGTTGGATCTTTCACGCACACATAAAAAGATATCCGCATGACATCCTGAATGAAGAAACAAACCGGAAACATAAAAATTATGAGTAAATCGTTGTTGACGTTATAGAAACAGAAAATGGATGAACACAACTCGATAAACAAAAAAAAAAAAGAAATAAATAAAATACACAGCACTATGACCGCACATCTACATGACGTCACCCTATCTTGACCTAAGTGTAACAGGAGGGGAAATCTCATAGTCCTATTACATTGACACTGGAAAGATCTGTAATTTTAAAACTGTCATAAAAAGTAATATGAAATTTCACTCTCATTCTTCTGTAAAAAGTAAATACGTGACCTATGTTAACAACGTGGTACATAAAGGAAATTACGTTCGAAAATATTTGTGGACGTCACTCCATCTACATGTAACATAGACCTACAATAAAATTAGGTATAAACGTAATGTCAACAGGTACACTTGAAAATGGGACATATGCCAAAAAAAGCTTGTCGTGAAAGAATGTAAACAACAAGAAGTAAAAAGTTGAAGTTATTTCTGTCAAAAGTATAAAGAAGATGTCATGTCGACTTTGTGCAAGATAGGGGCCCAGCAGAGAAGAAGTGTATGGGAAGTTGTCGAAGTTGAGTAGCTGTATGAGGATGCAAAATGACTTAGACAGAATTTCTAATTGGTGTGTTGAATGGCAGCAAGCTCTAAATGTGGAAAAAAGTAATTTAAAGTGGGTGACTAAGAAAAACAAACCCGTAATGTTCGGATGCAGCTGATTGTAACAGTAACGCCGTTTTAATATCTCGATGTAATCATGCAAAACGTCATGAAGTAGGACGAAAATGTGAGGATCTCGGAGGGAAGGCGAATGATCGACTTTGGTTTATTGTGAGAATTTTGGGAAAGTGTGGTTCATATGCAAAGGACTCCACATATAGAACGCTACCCGACCTATTCTTGAGTACTGCTCGAATGTTCCGATTCATTACCATGTCGGATTAAAGGAAACAAGCATTTCCCAGGCGGGTTGCTAGATTTCTTGCCGGTAGATTCAAGCAACACTCAAGTGTTGCGGAGATGATTCGGGAACTCAAATGGGACTCCCTGGAGGGAAATCGAAGTTCTTGTCGAGGAATATTGTTGAGAAAATTTAGAGAACCGGCATTTGGAGCTGACTGCAGAACGATCCTACTGCCGCCAACATACATTTCGGGTAAGGACCACGAACATAAGATACGATAAATCATGGCTCATACGGAGGCATATAGACGATCGATTCCCCTCGCTCTGTTCGTGAGTGGAAGAGGAAAGGAAATTACTATCAGTGTTACTGGGTACCAAACGTCGCGCACCCTACAGTGGCTTGCGGGGTATGTATGTAGGTGTAGATGTAGATGTTATTGGATTTACTTTCGAATAAGATCACAGTGCAATAATGTAAATAGTATTACAGTTATTACACAAGTTCATTTCCGTATGTTATCAGAATTCTGAGATTCTCAAGTAAATTTCACAGACGTTACAAGCAGTCACTCAGTGGAACTGTGGTAGAAGCGGCATACGCCGTGTTGTATAAAATATAAAGACAAACCAACGATTCAAGTGTTTTACACTGCAGACATGTAATAGAGAAATAATCTAAATCGGAGTAAGTTACATTTATTTGTTTATAATAATGATAAATGAATAGTATACAAAATAATAGGAAGCAATGTACCGTAAGTGCGCCATTTAATACAGAAGTAGTGAAGTCAGTTCATATGGCATGTTCGTATTAC
Organism: Schistocerca piceifrons; assembly: GCF_021461385.2. Classification (NCBI taxonomy): domain Eukaryota; kingdom Metazoa; phylum Arthropoda; class Insecta; order Orthoptera; family Acrididae; genus Schistocerca; species Schistocerca piceifrons. Next base: position 275,981,711 of record NC_060141.1, read on the forward strand.
AAAAACAAAAACAGTAAAAATGCAAATGTCATAAAATGCAAGGAGCATAAAGCCTCGACAGCCATGCACTGTGTTTGGTGCCTTGGTGAGTTAAGCAAAGGAGACATCAAGTGCTCCACCGACAACTACCGAAAACACGTCATCCCAAGTACAGAAATTATACAATGAAATCACTGAGCTGGCTTCATACAATCACATGATTTACACCATCAACATGTAGCTGGACTTTCAGGTACTACGACTGGCTTCACTACTTATGTATTGAACGTTACATTGGAGATATAGTGCTCCCTGTTCTGTTCTTTAATTTATAGTTTTTTATAACAAACTCCGATTTCGATTATTTATTTATTGTAAGCACTGTAACGTTCTTCGATCGTTCGTTTTTTTCATTTTTTAAATGGCACGACGCATTTTCCTTTGTAAATTATACCACAGTGCCACCTGGTGGCTGCTTGTAACGTCTACGATGTTTACCTGAGAATCTCAGTCTTCATTGTGCAAATCTACGAAAATGTGCTTGTGTAATTAGTGTAATACGCACGTTTTTCATGTAACAGAATATTTCTGGAACCTTTTGCTGTTCATTTCGCGTTTCGGGCTCAGCCCATCTTCAGATGACCTAGTGATAAATACGTTTCTTTACAATCTTGCAAAATTACACTCGCGTATAAATGTAGCCCCTATAGTAAACCACCATACAACAACAAGACATTTAAGACGTAATACATACCCTTCGATACAAAGTGAACATACAAGTTTGACAAAGTTGTCAAAGAACGTCAAAACCGACATAGGTTTTACAATTCCACAAAGCAAAGTAAGATTTCACATAAACATGTGTGATACTAACAGCCGAGTGAAGTGTCTGGCGTCCGTTCCCGCTTAAGAAAATTACTCGGTGCGAGGTGACTCTAGCTACTTCACTACGTTGTTAGTAGCACACATCTTTAGGTGAAATCTGCTGTGGAAGGTTGTAAAGAAATATATTTATCGCCATGTCATCTGAAGATGGGCAGAGCAGAAATGAATAAAGAAATGTTTCAGGAATATCCTGTGACTGTTATTTCTCGACTAACCAGCCATTTTAAAGCCCTTTCTCTTCTTGCGATTGTAATTGTCGTATGGATCTACAACGACTTTGTCACTTCTATGTTATTTTATGCTTGACTTGTTAATATACTGTTTTTCTCATGTTCATGAAAAATCGTTCTATGATACGATTCGATATAAGATGGATTTGGTCTAGATTAACTGAAATGTACTACAGAAGGTATGTTATATGCAGTGGTATAGTCTATGCTTATGTTAAGTTGTATTACACCCTTTTATATCTGATTCCAGTCTGCTTCAAGATGTTGATTTATGCTTTATAGATCTGGTGACGGCAGCGTAGTTTGCTGAAACCGGTCGCCACAATAAATACCGTACAACAGGGATCTTGGTTGTTTGAAGTTTTACTTCTGTTTCTACTTAATACAAAAGCTTACAAACTAAAGTACAAAACACCTGGAATTGAAACTAACCCGGGGAGTAACACCACTCCATTGAAAAAAAAAAAAATCGGAAACGGATTCGCTAAATATGGAGGGAGCAATAACCATTAACACAGAAAATTAATGGGAAATAAAATTTTTGGAGCAAATCACTTCAGTGGCTCATGTGTCCCGGAAGAGAATGCAACCAGAAAAGTCCCAATAACAGACTGTAATGCTGTCTCTAATATGTTTCGCTACCAGTAATACGAATCCTCAAATCTCTAATCACTGTCGTCAACATCCATAATTGGGAATAGAATTCCAAACAAAGATTCGACTGAAGGCAGCAGGGTACAATCAGAGTTCAATTCCAGGTAATTTACTTTCATTATTTGTTTATTACAGGCCATTGTCTTGCTTACAACAAAGGGACATTACACACAAAATTATATGAGCATGTATTTTCAAGATAATTTTATTTTCTTATCTCCTTTTTCTGTTCTGAACGTCACTAAGTTTACATTATCTACAACACTATTACTTCTTGTCTTTATTTTGTCTGCTACTTTTATCAGTGTAACGTTTAGATTGCTATCTATCGTTTTCCTTGATGAATTTTTCGTCATCCAGAGAACGAAAGCTTTGAGACTAGCAACATTGTCTGGTGTATCTTTAGCCTGTATATTCCATCACTAAGTCGTACAGCACATCAACACAACTTTTGGTAACATTATAATTCATGTTGACTTCTGGCCTGGCTTCACTTGCTTCTTTAGCACCTGAATCATAATGATCATGGGATGAGAGAAGTAGTACCGCTCTATTATTTGCTGGCGCATAAGTCGCCAACGTTAATTCATTGATAAGTGAATGGTTTACCGCCCTGTGTTTGTTTTTCAGAATAGTAATGCTGGGAACTCTGACTTCATATGCCGCAATGTGCTTTCCAGCTTCATATTCTGCGCTAGAAGGAACTTTCCTAGCTCACAGAATGTAAAATTACTGTTAGCTGTGACGGCCCTGCCGGTCACATATAAATTACTGAGCACATGCTTGGCTTCAAGAAGACTTCCGGTCCTTTCTCTTTCCTCGTTATTTTTTACTGTGTACACTTCTATACTGTGTGCGTAGAAAGCTTGGGCGTCTACTGCAATCAAAACTTTCATTCAATATTCGGTACTTTATCTTTTCCTGAACAGAAGAAATGGACATGTTCCCCTAAATGCAAACCAACTGTTCGTTTGAAATCTGCTGGTTGCACTGTCAAAAATTTTTCTAACTGGAGCTAATGTGTCTGACATTCTAGGTTCAGGTCTTGTCATTTTATCGTCAAAACGAAGGACACGTAAAATTTGAACAAATCTGACTTTTCCCAATTTTTCAGTAACTACTGACCTCGGCGCCATGAATTTATTACTGATTCTTTCTTCACTCTCATAAGACTCGCAAGAATACGCAATCCACAAAATACTATCAATTCTTCTGCAGTAATACCGTTCAACGAACTTGGGTGTTTAGAAGTGCCCTCAGAATTAGTTTGGAGGCAAATTTCATTCTGCATATCACCAGTAAAAAAAGTTTCGTGGTTTCACTGTAAGCTGTCAACTCTGGCTTACCTGTAACCATGCTGTCTGCAACGAGTTTGAGGAGGAGATAACTTTTTCCATAATTTAACTTTCTCCTGTGATTTTTTCGACCATTTCTTTGTCTCCAGAGTCTACATTTTCATCACCTGTTTCAAAATTGTCCTCATTTTCAGAGAGGTTCACTTCGTTTACGTCTGGATGTTCACTCGGTCCATCGTTAGTAATGTCATAAGTATCAGCAGAAAACATATCTATATCACTGTCGTCACCTGAACTTGCATCCAGTACCTGTTGTAGTACTTTTTCCATTGCTTACGTACGTCCTTTATAGGAAGCCATTTTCGTCAGGTAAATGTCTGCAGCTATGAGTTTGTTGCTTGTCAACAATCACTTGAATGTTTATTTTTAAATGATGAGGTTTGCCAACAGTGTAATTAAAACAAGCAAAACTTAAAATAAAAGTTAGCCACATCACCCACTAAGTGGTTGTCGATCGATCCACTGTCATTGTTACAGTGCATACGTATGTAAATATAACTTCGATCATGTGTGTGTAATAATAGTACCATAAATCACAAGTACAGGAAATGCTTAAAAGTTTCTTTCTTACTGCAGCGTCCCATATAGTGCAAAATTTAGGAAATAATGAACTGTCCGAAGTAAGAGGAATGTCACAAGTCGTGTGTAAAAGTTCCGAATGAGATGTAAAATTTCCTCTTTGTCAGTAACTATACCGGTGTCCCCTTCTATTGCAATGAATTGCTTCTGGCCCATCATGAGCTTTCGTTTAGCTTTGTGTAAGCTAGAGAAAACTTTATAAAGGATGGCGTAGGTAAAAGTAGCCTGTGTAAGTCTAAAGAAAATGCAGTGAAATTACAGAAACAGTGAGCTAAAATGGACTTACTATTTACGTAGGATGGAAAACATCCTGAAAAATAATTTGTAGAATATGTTGAAAGTGACCCCCCGCAACGTCAGTACACAGCTGTGCATGTCTGAGCATTTTCACATACATGCGGCGTAACGTCAGATATCGACAGCGATAACTTCATGGCTGATGTTGGCTTTCAGTTGCTGCATTATGTGTGGAATTTTTTTTCATACACCTTGCTCTTTAAGTGTCCCATTGGTAAGAAATCACTTGTTGTTATATTCGGCGAATGTGGTTGCCATAAAGTTCTGCTGACAGTTCGCCCTCAGTGAAGATATCATGGACTGCTTCATGGATACCTCAGACGCTTGGCATGTTGCCCCATCTTGCTAGAAGAGCAGGTATTGTCTTTCATATTCAGTAAGTTGAGCACAAAATATATCAAAAATATCTATACACGCAATAGTCTTGAGGATAGTATCAACAAATATCGGTACAATGATGCATGTTCCTGATGCAGCGGACCAAACTCCGATTTTTTAAATCATGGAATGGTTGCTGACACACAGTGTTAGTGTTCTCCGTTGCCCAGTACCTCGTGTTATGTGGATTCACATGACCAGAAAGGGGAAACCATGTTTCATCACTCATGAAGTAATGGAAAGGGTCTAACAAACCATCTTTAATGTTATTCAAAAGCCACGTGCGGTAAACTACACGTTTATGACAGTCATCTTCCAGTAATTACTGCACAACAATCACTCGATATGGCTTCGGATTGAGACATCTAAATAAGAGCTGGGAACTCCTTCTACTTACAAACATTTAAAATAAAGTGAAAACAGTCTCGATCAAGTTTTCAGATTTTTTATTTGTTAGCAGAATTTTTCTGCTCTTTGCTCAAACCCCCTTCAGCAGGCTTGTCCCCGTCATTATGGCTGCTGGTGGCGGGAAAAGCCCGAAGATGATCTCAGGAAAGGGCTGAAACCGGCTGCTGAGAAATTAATAATCTGAAAGCGCGATCTGGACTGTTCTTATATGATTTTTAGCATTTTATACCCATCACTGTGCTGCTGTCACAGAATACTTTATAAAATTTTACATACACATTTTGTGTCAATTTGCATATTGACTTCGTTAGGCTCTGAATAATTCTTCTGCGAACATCTGCAGTAACCTCTGACGTGCGAGTTGAAGGAGTTCTTTGTCGTTTTACATCTGGCCCCGATCCGTAGGGGCGCCAATTTTTATACAGATTTTGTATTGCTCTCTCTGCAGATAGTCGTCTATTCGGATACCTCACCACGAAAATTTCACTAGTTTCCTTAATCGAACTTGTTTATATATACTTCCACAATTTCAGTTCTTTCTTCTGTGGAGGAAGTCATTTTTCAGACCGCAAAGAGAAACTTCTATCTTCCCTGACTGAATGAACTGAAATGCTGATTAAAGAACGATAACAATTTATTAATGCGGAAAACGGCCCTTTGTTTTAGCTGTTTATTTATTTTATTTATGTACGCATTTATTTTACCTGGCAAGATTAGAGCCTTCAGGCCCTCTCTTACACCTAACTAGGCATACTCAGATTCAACGAATTTCAGTTTGTACAGAACATTATGGACATACCACGTGTTATACAGTATTAATGTTAAAGAAAAAACAGAGATCATAACAGTAGTATAAGGATAATTATAACAATAAAAAAATAATTATAACAATCAATAATAATAATAATAATAATAATAATAATAATAATAATGACTATGTAAATGAAAGTAAACATATTTTTCTTTTATGAATGTCAGTCCTATTGCTAGTTGGGAATTTTCTCGTTATGTTCTTGCAGCTTGTGAGTTATTCACATCGAATAGAGACATAAGACAAGAGAATGGGGTGAAAGAGATTTAGAAGAGGAAGAGCAATAGAATGGTAAAAAACGAGGCTATGATGCAGAGGAGAAAGAAAGAGATGAGAGGTGCACAACGATGGTGGCTATACCGTCCCTAATATGTAAGTTTTGAGTTCCCTCTTGAATGTTGAGTGGTTCTGGATGAGACGCAGATCACAGGGGAGCGCGTTCCATAGTCTTATGGCTGAGATGGAGAATGACACGGAGAAAGATTTTGTGTTATGTAAAGGTACAGCCAAGAAGCTAGACGTATCCGATCTGGTATTGCGGTTGTGGAATGATTATAGGTGTTTAATGTGAGAATATAAGTATTGGGGGCACCAGTGACTAAGAAATCGATGAAGAAAGCACATCGTGTGGAGATCGCGTATCTTATGTGGGCGTATCCAACCTAGCTGGGAGTATGAAGGGTTGATATGATCATACAATCGTGTATCACACATGTATCTTACAATAGCTCGAGGCATCTCGAATTTTCACTGTTTGTGCCTTGTTGAACTACATCACAGTAGTAAAGATTAGGCAAGACTAGTGTTTGGACATATTTTTGTTTAACATTGGTTGGAAATATTTTTCTAAATTTTTGGATTGCATGTAGGGAGGAGAGCGATTTCGTGGAAGCTGTGACTGTTTGTTCTTCCCAGTTTAGGTGTTCATCCAAGATTATTCCAAGGTCTTTTACAGTTTTTTGGTACGGTCTTTGGGTACTATTGAAGAGTATTTGAGGGACTGTTTCGCGAAAGTACCGGCTGATTAACTTTGGATAGATAAAAGAATGACCTGGGATTTCTTGGGTTTTAGTTTCAGACCTAGGTTCTGTGCCCATCGAGAAACTGAGCAAAGATCTGTTTACTCTGCTTCAGAAGTCGAGGTGCTGCTTTCGCATTCAGAGGGGAACGTGCTACTTGAAAAGTGCGCCACCCGTTAGTTTGGCATACAGTAGCTGTAAGACTCTCCGCCTAACTTACCGCTGCTGGCCTCGTGCGCAGACCGGCCGCTGTGCTCGGAGAACCAGCAGCTGACGTACGGCGTGGCGCGGCGCGAGGCGGTGCGCGTGTCGTGCGAGGTGGACGCGAACCCCAGCCACGGGCTGTCGTTCAGCTGGAGCTTCAACGGCAGCGCGGACGAGCGCGAGCTGCCGGCCGCCGCGTGGTCGGTGGAGCGCGGCCGCAGCCTGCTGCTGTACACGCCGCGCGCCGAGGCCGACTACGGCCAGCTGCTGTGCCGCGCCAGGAACGCCGTCGGCACGCAGCGCGCGCCCTGCGTCTTCCAGGTCGTGCCCGCAGGTCAGTAGTCGCACGCCTACAGGCCGGATGGAAATGAGGTATCCTCTGATATTTATTCCATCTCTAGTTACTGTTACTGTGGCTCAGTTTGCTTAAATGGAAAAGAAAGGAAAGAGAAAGCACACGTTTTCAGCGAATTTTTTTTTTTTTTTTTTTTTCCTTTATTGAGTTTCGATTCCCCCCGAAGGCGGCAGGTTGGCAGCAGCATAGCACACCGCTCTGTAGCCTACAGAGTTTATTTTTAAAAGATGAAGATAATAAATAATAAATCAGGCGGTAAAATGGCAGAAAATCGTGGAACTTAAAACATAAAACAAAGGGTTGATGATGCTAATAAAGTACATATGAAGCAGACAGGTAAAATAATAGACAGACAATTAAAAAACACGGCCACGGTCTGGTTTCTGTTCGCAAGAGACATAAAATTCATACCCAGCGGGCAGCATGATTTCTGTTCGCAACATTTTGGAAAGACGTACAACACTGAACATTCACTTGAACACTGCTCTAAAAAGTTGGCAAATATGACATACTACAGCCGAGGGCAGACGGGGGGAATCTGGACAGATGATGAGAAAGAAAAAGGGGTTGGTTGGAGAGGAAAAACTAAGGACGGGGGGAGGGGGGCAGGATGTGTGATTGACGCAGCGTTTATGAAGCAGCGTGGTCCGGTACTCATGTCGGGAACAAGCCGAGTGGAAGTTTTCGTACCGCCATACAGACTTGAACGGCTTACAGGCAGCACAGTTGTATCAACATTAGTACCCTGACAGACACGAACCACATCACACAACATTTCAAGGCCGTTTTGGGTGTTTGTATGATCATGGGCCCTTTCAGAGAGACGAAACTGCAGGGAGGCGGTGTACTGTGCGTATACCAGATTTGGAGTACATACCAGGTTCTGCTGAATATTGAGATGGACACTACTACAAGCTCCAGACAAGTTGCCCGCCAACCTGGTGTGAGCGAAAGTACTTCGCACGATTATCTGTTCCCTTGAAATGAAACTCTTCTATGCAAAAACAAAAATTATTTAATTAAATAAGTTGCTCTTTGAATTTTGTCTCTCACAAAGATAAGATAGGTACGGCACTAAAAAAAAAACTTTCTTTTGAATTGTTTTGCCTAGAAACATACGTTATAAAATTCTTACCTGTCTAACATAAACAATCTGTGAAAAAATTTGACTATTGATGAATGTTTTTTCCTCGTGGCTGCTGTAAAGAGAGAACGGGTTAGGTACAGGATGATCTGGCGGTCGGAGGTTTCTGCTTCTCCGGTTCTCAGAGAACGCCAGGCAAGGACGGAGAAAACTGCTACAACTCGCGATGAAGACACCGTCTGCTTTAGCAGCTACGATATTCACAGTCGCAGTAAGATATGGAATTCTAGACACACTTTCAGAATGATAAGGTTGATCAACAGTGGCAGTATGATATATTCTGACTAACAAACTAGTCGCTTAGGGAACGTCTTGAACATAAAAGCTGACGGCAAAGTATTGCGCGTCGTTCGGGCCGTGATAGTAGCAGATTCGCCCAGTATTGTTAATTCGCGAAGAAATCACTACGCACTGTGTTACTAAACACATTAATAGTTTTTATGAAGGTCCGAGGATCCAATATCGAGTACAAATTCGTAAGGATATTTACCTTCCTTTTGTCCACAAATTCAATTTTTATTCTTGATAATCGCGATTACATGTTGACCTCTGCACTTAACATTACTTCTGTATGCAGACTTATCTCCAACAATTACAAGAAAAACATAGATGCTCCTTTTTTTTTCAGCAAAGAGCGTTGTCGTTAGAGCAAAGAGCGTTGTCGTACCATATTACGTTTGCGCATTATTGCTGGTACTCACAGCCGGAATATTACAGTTATATTACATTACGTAAGGACATTATACCCTGTAAATCAACTGAGAACATTACACCTACAATCTCATGATGATTGCTATGGACATTCATCATAATGTGCATGCGGCCCAGTTTTGTAATGCGTTATGCACAGATTTTTTCTCGTTACGGCGCACTGCCCATGTTCAAAGCATTTTTATACTCCTTGTCGATGCAGAAATCTGTTCTTAAACTTTGTCGGTTTTATTAATGTTAACCCTGTGTACCGGACGCTTCAGGTGCCTTTAATTGTGTGTTTTATGCAACCCGCGACATATTCAAATACCACGCGCAAGGTTTTCAAATTTTCTCGGTCGCTATTCGCAAAGTACCAGTCTTACGAAAAAAAAAAAAAAAATACGAAGTGACCTTTACGTAGGAAATTTAATGTAGTTGAATGCCGTACTGGAATACGGTTTCGCTAGAGCCTGCAGTTTTCGAACTATCCAAGAAAAAGTGACCTTCAAATACGGTTTTCTCGAATAACTCGAAAACTGTGACCTCCAGCAAAATCGTATCCCAGTATGAAATTTTAAATAAAATTTCCCACAAGAAGTTCCCATTTATGTTTTCTGTTGGACTAATAATTTGTGTGTAGCGACCAAGCGAAATGAAAATCTCACGTGATTTCTAAAGATACTGCAGGTTCCAAAAACTTCACAGGTAGGAGAAGCTGAATCTTTCTTACATATGTACATTACATTTTTATTTATTATTTATACAATACATACATTTTACACATCACACGACGCTCCAGTAGGTGTATAAAACATGTATGTAATCGAAGGAAATCTTGTGTGAAAATTTGAAATCAATTATTGAACAGATTTAAAATTGTGGACAAGCAAACATTAATATTTTTATTTACAATTATTTCAGGCATGCCTCCAGAACAACTATACTTCCCCTGTTTATAATACTGCTGTTACTCTCACAACCATTTTCGACACCAGTTAGTAATTATTGTCACTGTTACTGTTGTCGTTATTGTTGTTGTTGGTGGTGGTGGTGGTGGAGAAGCCAGGTTTCTGTTTCTCAGGTAAATGGAAAAGTATACAAAGCTTTTTCCAGTTAAAAGATAAAAATTTAAAACGATTGGAAGATCACCGTAAAAGTCACTGGGTTGAACACTCAGCAGCAAAAGAGTATTGTGATATTTGGAGAGGATGAGGAGATTAGTGTTTAACATCCCATCGAAAATTAGGTCATTTGAGAAGGAGCAAAAGCTCGGATTAGGGAAGGATGGAGAACGAAAGTGGCCATCCCCTGTCCAAGGAACTATCCTAGCATATCCCTTAAGAGATCTGGGGAAATCACGGAAAACCTAAATCAAGATGGTCGGACGCGGATTTGAACCATCGTCCTCCCAAATGCGAGTCCAGTGTGTTAACCAGTGACCTATCCCACTCGGTGACATTTGCACAATCAATTGAAACACCGATCTCATCTAACAGGAAGAATAAGGTGTGAAACTTGGGCCAAACAAACCACAGAATGTCCAGTGGTACCGACCGTTCGATCACCGTGTCACTCTCACCCCGCATGCGTCATCGGTTGAAGGTATGGAGGGACAAGAGGTCATCATGACGCTCGCCTGGCTTGGATTCCAGTCAAGCAGCTCCTCAACTGGCCACAAGCGCTCAATGCACCCCACCTGCGAGCAGCAGGGGTCAGGTCCTGACGGTCACCCACTGAAGTGCCGGCCACATCCGATGAACTGAGGGGAAACAGAGTAGCCAACGCAGTAAGGCCTTGCAATGAACAATATTTAGCAATAAAAAAGTTGAAGACCAGGAAAGGAACAATTACATACGGAATAAATGCCGAATTGCTTTAATACGGAAGTCTGTAACTGAAGGAATACATGCTACATCTCATTAATATATATTCGGCTGCAGGTAAGTAACCTGATGAGCGTGATTTGGCAAAAATATTCTCAATATTCAAGAAAGGCAACATAACCGACCTAAACAACTGTAGAGGAATTAGCCTCGTTAACAGAGGCTATGACGTCTATAACACTACGTTAAATAATAAACTGCGCCATCTCAACAATCTGTTTGGGATAGTGGATATAATTTAGCAAAGAACGATGCTGCATTTGCCGTTTTTTTTAGTCTTCAACAACAGGTAAACAAAAGGAATTAAGTTTACTTAGACCATTTTTAGGTTATGTAAAGGACTTCAACAAGGTTAATTGACACCTGTTGTGACTGATTATGGAAGAAAGAGGCGTCCAATAGATCTAATTACCTCTCTTCGAACTCCTTACAAAGAGAAAAAATTACAATCGAAGATGGAGATAACATATATAAACAAATATTAACACCACTTGGAGTTACGTTACAATGTGACCTGTCCCCAACTCCATTCAACGTCCACACAGATGACCTAGTCAGGGCCTTGAAACAAGGTATAGCATAGAGAACGACAAGGAGAAATATTTTAATACTCTGCTATAGACATATAATCAAATAATAATGCAAGAAAATGAAAATAATCCTCAAAGAGCAGTTCATAGCTTGATTTGTCAGCATCTAAAAATAATATGAATATCTTCTGTAGTAAACAAAGATTATGACATTCAAAAGAAAATCGCCCACATGAACTAAAACAGTAATAAATAATGTAACACTTCCCATCCTCTCTTTCTCTTTCCTCTCTCTCTCTCTCTCTCTCTCTCTCTCTCTCTCTCTTCCTGCCCTACAGCAGTTCCTAAGATTACTCTGAATATACAGACAGACACAGACACAGGATATGTATTTCACTTCATTCGGTTAAAGCATCAGTGGTTGCATGCTCGTCTATTTTCTATATTCATACAGACGTGGACATTTTCTAAGTATTTCTTCCTTTGGCAGCGATGTTTTCTCCAGAACTTGGGCTTCATTTCAGCATTATTCGTACCTTTCCCCATAATAAATTGCTCTCACACAGAATTAGTTTTATTAGAGCTCTGATGAAGGAAGCATAAAATTGGCCAGAATATATATCTGTCTCGGCGAGATACGAGGAAGATTTGAAAAGGTTTCAGGTCTTCTTTATTTCGCCACTGTATTAGCATATGTGAATATTCTCGTTCTAACTTTGCTATCTAAACATCTTTCATATCTTTAACAAAATGAAATGATCTCTGTAGAGAAGCGGAATTTCTAAAGAAAATATCTGAAATTAGCTTCAAAGTATGTACACAGGAAAATGAAAGTAATAATAGCTAATCAGCAAAGGAAATATCGAGCTTGGGTTCGCAAAAGTCGAGAACAGCTTTTACATTGCTCACATATCGCCTACAAGTTTCACCAACGGCGAATTAGGTGTTAAGTAAGGAAAACTTGTAGTCGATTTGGAGGGCGTATTATCCTCTAACTCGCCAAGCTTGCCACTCTGAACAGGACAGCAGACGTTCAGTTGGAGTAGCACCTTATATGGAAAGACAAATGTTCTCAGGAACTGCCCAAGGAAAATTTAAATAATACCATAGCTTCGGTGTTATGGTTTTCGCCATTTCTCGTCAGGTGTCACTAGTTCATGACACTAAGCTTGTTTGAGATCGCTTGAAAATATAATGGTACGGTTCCTTACCTTGTAACATGATGCATTACCCAAAATTTGGTGAGCTCAAGGAGGACTTACCCATTTTTGGTTCCCTACACATTTAGTTACATAAGTAGATAGTTCATACACCCCAGGAAGTGAGAATCTCGACGATTTTGGCCTGTTATCGATATCGATGCTGACAAGATATTGTTTCTGGAAATTCCAAGACCGTATCAGAATCTCTACAGTAGTTCATGAGACTAGCCCGAACATACAAAAGGAAGCGAGCAGGGTACTTAAGTTGACGTATGCAGAGAGAGAAGATTTAATAAAATATTTCTATGAACTTACTAAAACATGGCTACTAGTTACAATTTGTCTCTGCATACGGTGTAATTTTTTATGATGCTGTTGATGGATTATGATTAAAATGTAAGTTATAATGTCAAAAAGGTATTCTTATGTATCATAATTGCATAACAACTTTCGTATTAACAAGTGGCTTGTGCTTATTCATTTGTACTGTGAAACTTTGCTTCTGGCTAAGTTTCATGATTCTATGTCAATGGGACGTAATGAGTTTGTGAGTATCAAAGCATGTGACATAAATGGTCGTATCTTTTGAGTATTTAGCGTTAGAAGCTTAAATTTTTTTAAATTTTGTAAGGGACCGTACATCCTAGTACGTCACGTACATTTGAACTTGATATGTCTACCCTTTTTTGAGGAAAAGGTTTCTTAACAATCGGACAGACAGTAGACGGACAAAAAGAGATCCTATAAAGTTTCTGTTTTTACCGACTGAGGGATGGGAAAAAACTGTCATCTTCGAAAACGGTGGAGTCATCCACTTTACAGAAGGCGACTTAGCAAGTAAATCTCGTCATCTGTCTTCATCCTCTACCACAGCACAATTAAACATACACCGCGTATACCAAATAACATGCACACAAGCAATATTTCATTTATGATTTGAGATAACCTATTGGAAGTCAGTATTTGATTAATGATTTGACACACCGAGCGAAACTTCACTGGTGAGAAAAAAATAAGCAGTAGCAACGATCGGATATAAATGTAACTTCGTACATGTACACGCCATAGGCGGATATGTAAATAATTAGATTTGCTATTCTTTGAGACAGGAAAAATAGAACGGCGAGCTAGAGTGCATTACTGGTGTTTGTGTTTATTATTGTTACCGTGCCTGGAGAGGTCTATAAGCGGCATGAACAGCACCAGATGTGTAGTTACCGCGAAAGGCTCGACTACCCCACTATCAACACCAGACTTAGCTTGAAAGGGGCCTTGTCGTGAATCTCAATTTGGCTGACTGGTGCAATCGTGCAATGTCGAGGTTTGTGGAGTCTGTCACAAACTGCATGGGAACGTAAGGTAATGCATATACGCCATCAAGGTTCCACTCGACCACGTCTTACCACCACAAGAGAGGGCCGCCGTATTGTGCACCAACCACAATGGCGCCTGGCCATCCGAAAACGGCTGCTGGATTCCCTTCAGAATTCTGTGATATCCCGCCTCATTGGTCGGATGCTACCAGCAGCGACAGTATGGACACCAGCTCATGTGTTAATAACACAAAAGGCTGCCTCTAGTGTGGTGCCGCAAGAGGGAAGGACGGACTCCTGACGAGTGACGTCACATTGTTTTCACTGTGGGCGAGTGTGGCGGTGACCTGAGGTAAAGTCATTTTCCTCCCATATTTGGAGAGTCACTTTCCTCCCATGTTTGGAGAGTCACTGTGGTACGAGAATTACTCGTAGCCCTAATGGTATATTGACCAATCGAGTATGACCCATTGTCACAACTGGTATTGATTGATGGGACTCCGATGGCACAATGGTATGTTAAAGACATCCTGGGACCCATGTGTTGTCTCTCATATCATAACGTCGTGGTGCAATTTTTTAACAGAGCAATGCTCGTCCACAGATAGGAAGCATCTCTATTAACTGTTTTCGTGATTTGCAGTTGCTCCCGTGGCCAACCAGATCTACATATTTATCCCGAATTGAACATACATGGGACCTCTCGGATGTCAGTTCCCTCCCAGTGTCACTGCATAGGACATCAAGCTCCAGCTACAACAGCTGAGGGCCACCCTGCCCCAGGAAAGGACACAACGGCTTTACGGCACCCTTCCGCACTGAAATAGATCATACATCCATATCGGCTGCAAAGTCATAGATATACAGAGTGAACAGAAGTTGGTAGGAGTGCTGCATGGTAGAGAAATAACTATTAAGAAAAAAAAATCGCCCTTTCCGAGCTAATTAGAATTGACATTAAAATAAACAAGTTAAGAGAGCAAATTCAGGCGGCCCACCGAATACAATTAGTGTCAGTCCTTACTCATAGCTTTGAGGATAGCGCACGAGACTGTGTCTCTGGTTTGATCATTACTACCGTACCATGTCCAGAATTTGTATTGCTATGTTGTTCCGTTTTAGGAGACCAAACGAAGATACCATCTCCGGCGGGCTGCTTGAGCTCGTGCACGCAACGTCTTGATAGGCTAACTTCACTGTTGATTGACTCGGAAAGTATCGATTTTTTTTCTGAATAACTATTTCTAGACGCAAAGTACCCTGCAGCACCCTCACAAGCTTTTCGGTCTGTTTCTGAACACACTGTATAGGATCTTACTGCCAAATTCCTTGTAAATGTGACTCGATATTATCATCAGTGTCGTAACATCACATAATCTCTCAACCCGTAATATTACATTTTGTTTCCTCCTACCCTTCTGGGTGCTTCACCTCTTTTGTCAGGCAGTGGTCACAGTGAGAATCTCGTCATGTGAATCACGTTTATGGTTACGGTGGAGAAATAAGGCCTTGTCACAAAAGTAGTAAGAACTTGATATTTGCTACTGAAATAAATTGCGTCAGTAGACTTTCAGAGTTCTCGGCCTCTTTCGACTAGCTGAAATCTTGGAGAGATAGGAGAAGGATTTGAAAAAGTGTCAGGTCTTCCTTGTTTCGCCATTGTATTTGCATATTTGAATATTCTGCTTTTAACTTTGCTATCAAAACATCTTTCATAGCTTTAACGAAATGAAACGATCTGTGAAGAGAGGCGGACTTTCTAAAGAAAATTTCTGAAATTAGCTTTAAAGTATGTACACAGAAACTGGAAAGTAATAAGAAGTAATCCGCAAAGGAACCGTGGACATGGTACTACGTAAGACCCAATAAATGTAAGGATCGAGGCTTCTTAGAAGCGATGTTCACGTAATTGTTATAAGATGGATTTATGTTACTCTCTTTGTTTCCAATATATCTTGCTGTTGGTGTCTTTTGACAAGGGACGAGAATTACTTCGTCTATAATCAGGTAGCGTGATTTTGTGTTACATTCTTGGGAGTATTAGCGACAATGATTACCCTATGGCAGTGTACTTTTATAAAATAACACCGTAGGAGAAGAAATAAATTGTGGAAACGCCGAATAGATACGTTACGTGACTCAAAATGTAATATTTCTCTCAGTATGTTAAATTCTTACGATAATTAAGACAAGCAGTTGTGTCAAGTAAAATGATATACCAAGCCTTGGGTCGCAAAAGTCTGGAATAGCTTTTATATTGCACATACAGGGCCTACTAATTTCAGCAAGGGCCACTTACGAGTCCAGGAAACTTCCCGGATTAGTCTACGATAATTAAGCAATCTGGTGCGGACTTCTAATGCCATACGTAGGCTACATGGTATGGCGATCTGAAGCTTCTATCAGAACTATAGGTACACTAACATGTTACTGTTTTCGGAAGTCATGGTGCTGCTGCTCACCAGCGTGTCACTTACCGTAATGATACTGAGAAAAATCAAAAATATGATTACTTTGTAAGTTAAAAAATTCCAGAATAGGAGAAGCGTGGGCATAAGGCCCATTGCTGGCGTAGCGGCCATTTCGATTTGTTAGTCCATATAGAACTGCAGTCGCACGAAAACTGCACAATTGTGTTACTCGGAACTCATCGAGTTCCGCTTATTGATTTGAAAGAGACAGGACGTCGCGTTTCTCGTAGTCACGTTGTGTGTGGTCTTAAGACCCTCTCATGTAAGTTAAGTGCGGATTTAATATAATTATTAAAAATTTACATAACAGGTTACGTTTTTGGAACATAATTGTGTTGTAAAAGTCGTTACTTAGCAATCAATTGCTTCATCGGTGGCCTTCGCCTGCTGAAAACACCTTACGTGAAAAGGCGTCTAGGAGGACACAATAGACAGCCAGTAGCCACTATAGCCGCAGTGATGCATACATTTTCCTTCTGTTCCTACTGTTATTGATGTGAACAAATGTTGAATACTGACAAGATAATGGTGTCTGGAGAGTTTCAGTCATTTTTACATCAAAAGAAAGAAAGCAAATTTACGACCATCTGTTGTTGGACAAGATTTCTCAGTATTTGAGGTAAGGATCTACTATGCACAGCATTTTAACTGTCCGAAAGGAATAATTTTTCTCTTAATTTTAATAAGGAAACCTGAATGACTGGAAATGAATGGACTGCTGGTTTCTTGAAACGGTTTGCTACATTGAGAATGACCCAGGATATGCAATGTAGGCCCACGAACAGAGTGCTTTTTTACTAGTGAGGATAAAAATGACTGTGAGGAGACTGTGCCTAAAATTTCTGGAAACATTTCACCTTACTTTTTTCCGGTAACAATAAGTAATGGGTTTTGGAAAAAAATACATAATAATTGTAAAGTATAGTTAACGTATGGTTTTTACACAAATAACTTATTTTGTCTCTCAGTACAAATCTTCAAAGTTAAAACTGTTTTTCTCAATTTATTTAGGCCTATTTAGCAATGTGGCTATTATGCGCTACCACGTTGGGCACAATGGGGACCCGTGAATTTTTCAAATTAGTGATTATGTAGGTGCTTTCCTTTTGTCCATCGAGAAGGGAAAAAGTAGGGAAGATAAGACGGTAATCTGACTATACATCTTGTGATGTTAAGAGTTTCTAAGTTGGTTGCCACTCAGCTACAGAAATCATCAAACCTTTGGCTTGGTGTTACGTCCGCTCTTCCCCTACAGTGCTATGGTCTATGCAGAAAACTACATATGATAACTGAAACATATGTCAATACCTCTATCTGCACATCTATTGCATGAATTTTGACCCTTTACTGCCGCTGAATTGTGTTTCAGTGGATATAAGTCACTGTTTAAACAGCGGACTCCAGTATTTTAGTTCGGTGGGCTCCAAAGCTAAAACAGACTTTCTGAATTATAACAAACTGCCGCACCAAGTGACACTGGTTTGATTAAAATATCGTTTATTTTTGGATTATCCTCTTCTTTGAGCGTACTATTTGTGTTGTAGTTGTTTCTACTGAGTCTGAGAAAACACCTACGTCATCCACGAACGCTAAACGTTCTATTTGTAGGTTGTTCCTTTTAGATCTTTTCAGATACGTTATTAGTGACGTTAGGATGTCCCTTTGTCATACTATTATTATTAACCTACTCTAACTTCCACATTGGTTTCTCTTTCTCCTAATGACATTCTCCATTCCCTATGAGTTTATCTGGAATTCAGCTCTACATTTTACTTTGAAAGTGGTGTTATGTAGCCTCTGTATTTTGTTACTTAGCATTAGCGAAACAGTTTCAGAGGGTTTATTTGTCTAGATTTGTCTGCTTCTGTTGTCCGCCTGCAACGCCCACACATTCGGCTTGCTTAAGTCGCGTGACCCACAAATCTCAGAAGTACAGCAATCGGTTACTAGTTCTGCCGAATGGAAATGGAACATATACAGCACAGTCCCTCGAAGGACAACGACAACTCACCCGACTACAATCTCTTTAATAAGGAATTATTGGCGAATAAAGGGATTAAATTTGGTCATGACTTTTCAAGGAAATACATAATTACAACTGGCTGAAATTTAGCTGCCTGAAATGAAATTGTACAGTTTTGCAATAATACGGTCGCCAGTCGATCTGGACAAACTTAACTGCAATATCAGTTAATTACAGAAACGCTGTGCGTAACTAACGTTGTGCGTGTAGCTCGATTATGCAATTTTGTAACGTGCTTGCTGATGCAAATATTTCCTGCGATTACTGTACTGAATTTGGCATGCCTGAATCACTTTGCTCAATAATAACTGAACTTTATTAGTACAGTTAAAACGTACTGTGAACACTGTAACATTGAAATGAACTTGAGCACAAGCATACATTGACGTCGTAGTACACTCTATTTATCCTCACATATTTATTTTCTGATGAAGTAAGTAGAACAGAGAAATAAAATAACGTCTTCTCTGATGGACCCTCAGCTTGCATAAGGTCATAATGTGACATCATATTTACACTTTACGCTTTACCTGACAAAATTAGCTACAAACTGTTAACCTCCTGATGGTTACGTAAGTTCACGACAAGCTTTTTTCGGCATATGTCCTATTACCATGTGTACCTGTTGACATTACATTTACAACCACTTTATTCTACGTCTGTGTAACGGTAATATGAGATTTTGTCTTATATTATTCTTATGTCTAGTGGAGTGGCTTCCTCAAATCATCTTTGAACTTAAGTTATTTTATTCACTGTATTGCTAATATAGGTCACATTGTTACTTCAATAATAATAGTGAAATTTCGTATCATTTTGTGACAGTTGTAAAATGAGAGATCCTTCATATGTGAATGTAATAGAACGATGAGATATTATGTCATCTTGTACTTAAGTTTAGCTGGGATGACATCCATAAATAATCTTGGAAAGTGTTCTTTTGTGTAGCGCGCGGAAAGTAAGTATGTGATCTATGTCAGCAACATAGTACATAAAAGAACTTACGTTCCAAGATGATTTATGGACCTCACTCCATCTAGAAGAGAATATAATATACACTCCTGGAAATGGAAAAAAGAACACATTGACACCGGTGTGTCAGACCCACCATACTTGCTCCGGACACTGCGAGAGGGCTGTAAAAGCAATGATCACACGCACGGCACAGCGGACACACCAGGAACCGCGGTGTTGGCCGTCGAATGGCGCTAGCTGCGCAGCATTTGTGCACCGCCGCCGTCAGTGTCAGCCAGTTTGCCGTGGCATACGGAGCTCCATCGCAGTCTTTAACACTGGTAGCATGCCGCGACAGCGTGGACGTGAACCGTATGTGCAGTTGACGGACTTTGAGCGAGAGCGTATAGTGGGCATGCGGGAGGCCGGGTGGACGTACCGCCGAATTGCTCAACACGTGGGGCGTGAGGTCTCCACAGTACATCGATGTTGTCGCCAGTGGTCGGCGGAAGGTGCACGTGCCCGTCGTCCTGGGACCGGACCGCAGCGACGCACGGATGCACGCCAAGACCGTAGGATCCTACGCAGTGCCGTAGGGGACCGCACCGCCACTTCCCAGCAAATTAGGGACACTGTTGCTCCTGGGGTATCGGCGAGGACCATTCGCAACCGTCTCCATGAAGCTGGGCTACGGTCCCGCACACCGTTAGGCCGTCTTCCGCTCACGCCCCAACATCGTGCAGCCCGCCTCCAGTGGTGTCGCGACAGGCGTGAATGGAGGGACGAATGGAGACGTCTCGTCTTCAGCGATGAGAGTCGCTTCTGCCTTGGTGCCAATGATGGTCGTATGCGTGTTTGGCGCCGTGCAGGTGAGCGCCACAATCAGGACTGCATACGACCGAGGCACACAGGGCCAACACCCGGCATCATGGTGTGGGGAGCGATCTCCTACACTGGCCGTACACCACTGGTGATCGTCGAGGGGACACTGAATAGTGCACGGTACATCCAAACCGTCATCGAACCCATCGTTCTACCATTCCTAGACCGGCAAGGGAACTTGCTGTTCCAACAGGACAATGCACGTCCGCATATATCCCGTGCCACCCAACGTGCTCTAGAAGGTGTAAGTCAACTACCCTGGCCAGCAAGATCTCCGGATCTGTCCCCCATTGAGCATGTTTGGGACTGGATGAAGCGTCGTCTCACGCGGTCTGCACGTCCAGCACGAACGCTGGTCCAACTGAGGCGCCAGGTGGAAATGGCATGGCAAGCCGTTCCACAGGACTACATCCAGCATCTCTACGATCGTCTCCATGGGAGAATAGCAGCCTGCATTGCTGCGAAAGGTGGATATACACTGTACTAGTGCCGACATTGTGCATGCTCTGTTGCCTGTGTTTATGTGCCTGTGGTTCTGTCAATGTGATCATGTGATGTATCTGACCCCAGGAATGTGTCAATAAAGTTTCCCCTTCCTGGGACAATGAATTCACGGTGTTCTTATTTCAATTTCCAGGAGTGTAAAATCTCATAGTACTTGTACATAGACATGGAATAAAATGAAAGATAAATATAACGTCAACAGGAACACTTGATAATATGCCGAAACAACCTCGTTCAACGTGAAATAAACAATTTGCAGCTAATTTTGCTAAAAGTATAAAGGAGAATAATAAAACTTTCAAACCACTGTAAATCACTATGAAATACCAACTGCTGGAGCAACATTGAACTGCTTACACATTGAGATCAATACACAACAAAATAAAATTAAAAGCAATTTTCCTTCAATAGTTATTTAGTGCCACCATTCAAATTAAATAATGACTTGCAACTATAAGAATGCCCAACTGAAGGCCTGTTACTATGCGAGGCATTAAAGGCCGAATACTGCTGAGTCGACAGTATACAATAAGAATACACACATGAATCAAATGGTCGAAGCTTCCTATCACTCGGAAATTGCGAATTACCAATGTAACATATAAATTTATAAATCAAAGACTGCAATTAAATAAAATCTGCAGGTACTATTTGAACGACTTTAAATGATGAGTATGATAGTAGAAGTACTTTTGAGAATGCGGTATATTTCTGCAAAACACTTATTGGTGTCGATGGTCCAGCAAGTAAGTAAAATATAAGTTGAATAACAGGGAAACAATAGATCCCTACTGCACGTAATGAATTATGAACAACAAAAAAGCTCGCGAGATATTCACTTCTAAACGCACACTACGTCTTCACTGTAGAAGCCACGGAAATCTCACAAGTTCACAAGGCAGCACTACGAAATATTTCTATCTTCCGCGACCACGCGCAATTTGCTCCACTGTCCAAGTCTATCCCGCGATTGTGCGCCCGCTGCGCCGTCGCGTCCAGCACTCACTCCCGTGTCCTGTTCCGTACTCTCGAACTCCCTTCCAATCACCTCGGTAGTCGCCTCCCTTAGCAACGAGCGCTGTGATTAGCTAGAGCGCTCCCTCCACGTTCCCAAGCTAACGTACACTCACAAACATAAAACACTTTCGAAATACTGGAGTTACGTTTAAATAAGTTGAACTTAAATAAATATTCCTACGGCTGGACCATAAACACGCTCTAACACACATTATTAGATACTTAAACAAATTAAATAAACATATATCAAAGGAACAGAACAAAAGGTAAGCCAGTAGCCTAATGTCTCTGTGCTTTCTAAAACACACTAAATATTTAACGAATTTCTTCATGAATAGTATATATCGGATAAAAACAAAGACATAAATGAATAAATATATTTATAAGTATGCTGCTACCGTTTTTTCGTGTTAACTGTGGAGTACTTATGGCCTGACGCGATCGACAGTAATCGGCCACTTTGACCTCCAATAACTCATGTATTATTCAAGTTACATGCCTGTAATTCATACCAATTTAAGTTTACACTAATAGATTTCTAAAGACACGGGTATCGACAAAATAGGAAGAAGCGTTTGTATTTTGGAAATTCGTTGCTGGGTATTACTTGTATAATTTACCGTCAGATACTAAAGTTTAAACTAATAAATATATTGAAACTCTGATTACACCATCAGAATCGCCGTGCAAATAATGGTAATGTACATGTTTCTTTTAGAGGTATCACGATATTAATTTTTATACGAACTGTGAAATGTCTGCCATTAAGGTTTGACGAAGTCCGCCATATTTGGCACTCCGGGCGTGTCTCCTTCATCAACATAGTGTCTCCATGGAATTCCCAGCCACGCGGCTGGACCCCTCTTGCTTCGGCCAGCGTCTGGCATCACGTGGTCAGCCTGCCGAGAGGCCAGCGCCCGCCAAGCGGCCCGTACGGCCACTGCTTCCTCCGAACTTATAATATTTTCAGGGCGCGACGACTTGCCCGCTACCTCACACAACTAAAAGCCATAATAGTGTAGCGGCATCAGCATTAAGCAGTCCGCCATTTGGTATGCGGATCATCCGTTACAATCATCAAAGCACACTGACGAAATCAGCAAGTTGTATTTGTGGCATGCTGTATTCAGTGGGGGCTCAGATTTTACTTTTATCGACCCCAGGCATGGGTAAGATCACAGCGTCTTCCTCAGAAAGACATAGGTAATCGCGAGGAATCGAATCCGAGATTTGCTTGTGAGCAGTCGTCAGTATTAACGACATGACCGCGGGAAACGCCAAGGTTACAGTAACGCAGTCCGATCACGTATTGCAACAGTAACTTGCATCATATTACCTTAGGAATGACGTAACCCTGAAGCACAAGAATATCTACATCTACATCTACATCCATACTCAGCAAGCCACCTGATGGTGTTTTGCAGCTACAAGCAAATCATTCATAAAGCAGATTATTGCAGCTATGTAGTGCGAACAAAGTGTAGTTAGTTTGTCATATTTATATCAATCTCTGTCTTCCCCTACAGTTTTTAACATTAACTGCTCTTTCTAAGATCATGAAAGTTGTTGCCTGACGTCTTAACACATATCCTCCACCTTCTTCTTGTCATGTTCTCCACATGACCTCTCCTCACCGATTATGCAGAGAACCTCCTCATTCGCTATTTTCGACATGTTTCTGTAACAGCACATCTCGAAAACTTCGACCTTCTCTTTCGACTTCTTCACAGTCCGTGATTCACTTCCATACACTGGGGTGCTCGAAACTTACCTCCACAGAAAGTTCTTGCTCTAGGTAAGGCCGATGTTTCATCCTACTAGGCTGCTTTTGGACAATTATGCTCTTGAGGCCAGTGATAGACTGCTTTTCGTTTCTTCCTTGCTTCGCCTATCATGGGTTATTCTGCATCCAAGGTAGCAGAGTTCCATCACCTTGACTACCTCGTGGTTCCTACTTGTGGTGGTCACTGACTGTCTCATTTCTAGCGCTCCTCGTTAGTATCGTCTTTCTTCGGTTTACCATCAGTCCATATCCTCTGCTCGTTAGATTAATTTTTCTACTTAATATTCCCTTTAGCTCATTCTCACTTTCAGTGATGATAGCTGTGTCACAGCAACTCCTGTCATTGGTATCCCTACTCCCTGAATTTTTGTGACAGTTCTAAACTTCTCCTTTATTTCCGTCGCTAATAAAATAAGTTGTGAGTAAACAGTTTTGCTAGAAGAAAGAGCTTGCATTAAGAAGGGCGTTAGACACTGATGCAGTCTTTCTCCGCTTCTGTCCAGCACCTACGTAGAACAACCAATAGCGTCTCAGAGTGGAGGTTATGATTGTTTAACAACTGTAAGAGAAGCGATCACCCTTTCTAAGACATAGTGTCAATTGTGAGATTTGGTTCTTGGTCCTCTTTTCTTCTTATTCCTTCATGATTCTTATAAAAACTGTGTATTACCTGTCTTTCCCTACAGATTAAGCCGATTTTTCTGATAATTTCGAACAACTTGCACCATTTCATATTGTCGAACCCTTTTTTGTAGGTGGACACATCGTATTAAAGTGTCCGTGCGAGCTTCAACTTCGGTGATTTTCGCATCACTATACGTGGAAGAAATTTATGAGTCTGAGTCTTCTTGGAATGCGCCGAATGTGCTGAAGTGCTCAAAGAAACTATTGTTTCATAACTTTCGTATTCGGAAACAGTAAGTTGCTAGAATGCGTGAGGACTGTTAAACAACCAATAACTGCGGATCGCCGCTGCTGCTCCCATTTTCCTCTTTGCATCTAATTACTAACAAGACACGTTCTTAGAGCGTGGTTGCAAGTAAAACACACTGTGCAATGCTACGTTTGTGGGCAGGTCGTCCCGACCCGCCGCACAACTGCAGCATCGTGAACCAGACGGCGGACTCGCTGCACGTCGAGTGCTCGGAGGGCTTCGACGGCGGGCTGCCGCAGGAGTTCGTGATGGAGGTGTACGACGCGGCGTCGCAGGCGCTCGTCGGCAACGTGAGCTCTCGCGCGCCCGCCTTCACCGTCAGCGGCCTGCAGCCGGGGCTCGGCTTCGACGTGGCGCTGCTCGCTGCCAACAGCAAGGGCCGCAGCCGCGCCGTCATACTGCACGCTTACACGCTGCAGCCCCCAGAGCGGCGAGCAGGTACTCTCCCAGAAACTTTTTCCTAAGGTGGCTTTCGGTACGTGTCCACGCATCTACACTATGCGCTTCAAAGAATCCCGACACCAAGGCTGAATATGACTTACAAGTTCGAGGCGCCCTCCATCGGTAATGCTGGAATTCAATATGGTGTTGGCCCACCCATAGCCTTGATGACAACATCAACTCTCTCAGGCATACGTTAAATCAGGTGCCGGAAGATTTCTTGGGGAATGGCAGCCCATTCTTCACGGGGTGCTCCACTGAGGAGACGTATCTATGCCGTTCGGTGAGGATTGGCACGAAGTCGACTTTCCAAAACATCCCAAAGGTGTTTTGTAGGATTCAGGTCAGGACTCTGTACAGGCCAGTCCATTTCAGGGATGCTATTGTTGTGTAATCAAAACGCCACAGGCCACAGGCCGTGCATTATGAACAGGTGCTCGATCGTGTTGAAAGATGAAATCGCCATCCCCTAATTGCTCGTCAGCAGCGGAAAGCAAGAAGGTGCTTAAAACATCATTGCACACTTTCCCTGTGATAGTGCCAGGCAAAACAACATGGGGCGCATGCCCCCTCCATGAAAAACACTACCACACCGTAACACCACCGCCTCCGAATTTTACTGTTGACACTACACACGCCGGCAGATGACGTTCACCGGGCATTCGGCATGCCCACACCCTGCTGCCGGATCGCCACATTGTGTTCCGTGATTCGTCACTCCACACAACGTTTTCCACTGTTCAATGGTCCAATATTTACGCTGCGTACACCAGGCTCCGTACACCAAGCGAGGCGTGACGTGTGGCTTATGAGCAGCGGCTCGAACATGAAACCCAAGTTTTCTCACCTCCCCTCTAACTGTCATAGTACTTGCAGTGGATCCTGATGTAGTTTGGAATTCCTGTCTGCCTATTACACATTACGATCCTCTTAAACTATCAGCGGTCTCTGTCAGTCAACACAGGAGATCGGCCTGTACACTTTTGTGCCGTACGTGATCCTTCACGTTTCCACTTCACTATCACATGGGAAACAGTGGACCTAGGAATGTTTGGGAGTGTGGAAATTTCGCGTACAGACGTATGAGACAAGTGACATCCAATCACCTGACGACGTTCGAAGTCCGTGAGTTCCGCGGAGCACCCCATTCTGCTCTCCCACGATGTCTAATGACTACTGACTTGCTGATATGGAGTACCCCGCAACAGGTGGCAGCACATGCACCTAATATGAAAAACGTATGTATTTGGGGATGTCCGGATACTTTTGGTCACATAGTGCATTTCAAATGTGGAGTAGCAGTTGTGACGATAATAACACAATACCCAGTCACCGAGCGGAAAAAATCATCGACCTGGTCGGAAATAGAAACCAGGCCCCTTCAGTCAGCAATCTGTCTTGCTGAGGGGCAGCTACCGAGGCAGACTCACAAACACTCTCACATACCATGTGGGAAGTGATGTTTTAACTGCGAAGGAAGAAAATGCATTCTGATAAGATAGCTCAATGTATTTCTCTGTCTCAGCAACCCCATATGAATGTTAGTTTCTTAGAATCCCATCTGGTCCACTGGCGAAAAATGAAGATGCGCTTTTTTGTGGACGCATATCGCAGCTTTTCCTACGGTAACAACCGACGCGTTGAGTCCGACTGACGCAGTAGTAGTCAAACTACTTGAAAAAGAGAGGAAGAAATGTGTTTGTGGCAGTACTCATTGACAGCTATGCGTCTTTAGAGGAGCAGTTTCACGAACAGCGTACATTAACACCTTACGTTGTTACGTTCCGCTAGTGTCATCTCGGGGTATGCGATACTGCTGGCTACTTCCTGGAATATTCAGACTGTGTGCTGAACCGAGACTGGAACTCGAGACCTTTGCCTTTCACTGGCAAGAGCTCTATTGACTGTGCTACCCAAGCACAGCTGACAACCTGTCCTCACAGCTTTACTTCAGCCAGTACCTCGTCTCCTACTTTACAAACTTCACAGAATTCTCCAGCGAAACTTGTAAGACTAGCCCTCCTGGAAGAAAGGAGAAGAGCATTTGTCCGTGAAAGGCAAAGGTCCCGAGTTCGAGTGTCGGTCCGGAACACATTTTAATCTGCATGGAAGTTTCGTATCAGAGCACACTCTGCTACAGAGTAACATTTCATTTATAACCTGTTATGCCGATCATTTCTAGTTCTCGACTATTTGCATACTTTATACAAAATTTCGTGTGAAAAATAAAGGAAAGAATAGTTACAGTCAAAATAGATTAAATCACCTTCAAAGTAATCACGTTCAGTGGTAACAAACTTCTTCTGAATTCGCACGAATTATGGTGGTAAAGCATTATTGGATATACACAATGTCAGCGAATGTTCATAAACAGTTATGCTTATGTCTTTGACTATCTTCAACCCATCTGCTCTCATTCTAATAGACAGCCGCTGCTCATCCGCAAGTGTCCGTCTCGATAGTGTCATTGAAAAATGGAGCACAAAATGGGATAATGTAATAACGGGAAGCTTTGCTTCAAATTAGGAAAACGGCAACGGAGACTCATTGAAAGTTAGTTCAAGTGCACGGTGTTAAAGCAGTGAGTTAAGACTGTGTGAGTCGCTTAAAGGCTTTAGTGGGGGAAAGGTTGGTGTCGAAGATGAGCCGCGTTTGGGTCAACATGTGCACTCCAAGGCAACGTCGAAAAAGTGCGACGGGCGCTCGAGGATGATAGACGGCTGTCTTTGATAACGAGATCAGAAGAGATGAAGATAAGAAAAGCCTGTGTAAGTGCTGTTGATCAAGAGCATGAGCAGACGATGCTGATATAGAACACACCTGACCACGTTGCAACGGCCGATTTCACGAAATGCGTCTGGTGACGATTTCCTACAGGCTAAAAACCAATATCAGAAGTTTATTGTACGTAATGATGCTTACTTTGAAGACCAATAAAGATGTTTTGCATGTAACTCATGTTTACTTCATTTTCTGAGACTATTCACCGATAGTTTTAGACGCATCTGGTGTTCATAAAACAGAACACCTAGCGCGCTAGGTTACGAATCACGAAGGTGACCCAGACAGGGATCGATTCCGCATATCGAATTAACGACGGGGGCTAGTACACCGGTAAGCCTGAGTGTGGTACTTAGGTTGTTTGCCATGCTGGTTTAACCAGATGTTCTGTAATGTTCCCAAAATACGCCCCAGGGAACACACAGATTGTTGAAATGTATTGAAAGACAGAACAATTTAGTAAAAGGTACAACAATCAGTCCCAGAAAACATTTTTGTATGTGAATTTTTCGGTCACTGAGTGGCCATCTTCAGTGTAGCAAATGTAAGTTAAAACATTGCAGCCAGTTATGTATTTTTACACGTATAGTGTAGTTGGGACTGTGCGCGTATGTGGTTTTAATGTTTTAACTTATATTTACTGCACTGTAGGTGGCCACACAATGATGGATATCTAGATATGCAGTGAAGATTATTTGCGACTGATTGCTGTACCCGTTACTTCTTTAAATAAATAGGCTAAAGTCACTGTACACAACAGTTTCTCAATGGAATCAAACCTGATAACACAGAAGAAAGTTACCAAGCTCCACAGATGACGCATACGAGTTCCCTCCCGTACGTTACGTTGTCGACTGTAGAGTCACGAAGAGCATACGGTCACCACATTTAATAATAAAAGGAAAGTTTGGGAAATGCTGAAAAAAAAAGCAGTACCGTACTAGATGGGATGAGCGCTAAGGAAAAGAAATGGTGAAACAAAGCGTTGTGTACGAGTGTTAAGTATTAAATAACGAGTGAGCAGCACAGATGACGAAAGGATTTGCAGGAAATTCGTAATACAAATCGGAAGCAATTGTTGAACCATAGAGGTATTCAACTACAGCTAAACTGAAAACAAAAATTACTTAGAACGGCAAAAGTTCTTAAAAATTCTAACACTGAAATACATACAATAATTTGGCAATAAATACTTTGAGGAAAAGGAAAACCTTGTGTTGACATAATATCAGAACTGGAGATTTGCTCCAGATCGTAACTAGACGTCTCAAATACGATAAGACTTCGGAAAGTAAGTCACATGCGCCGTCCGGCTCTAAGACCATTTGTCAGAAGAGATATCCTATTCTGCATTTTTCGTGGACACAGTTCTGTGGTGCCAGAGATGACAGATACATCACACTGTAGAACTGAAACTGTGCGGCAACTGTAAGCGCACTCTGAAGTTGAAAAGCGCAGGATAGTAAGGTTCTTGTGCGCAAGTCTCTATTGCACACGTATTTACCGTATTACTCTGGCGGTATATCTACCAAATGCAATGTCGTGTCCAGCCTTAGTGAAATGTTGCCAACGATTTGAACAAGCCCGCGCAGACATCGATTATGTCGATCGGGGCGTAAGGCCACTGACATCGACCACATTCGCAAGTATCCGATGAGAGAGACGTTCACACAGTCGTTCTGGAATGACTCTGTGACTAAGGCGGGGAGGGGGAGGGGGGGGGGGGAGGAGGAGGAGGAGGGAGGGGGATTTCTCTTGTAGAGACGTTGAACTATTCGTAGAATGTTGTTTACAGGGACTTCGTGACTGTTTAAATGGAAATAGAGTCGCATATCTGTGGTACTTCTGAAGTGTAATGCTGCATTGATAAAAGTTATTTGGTCTGTAATTATGTGTAACTTACTGTTGGAAGTCCCCGTCGTTTATTTCCTGAAAAATAAGAGCTTATCATTATAATGTGAAACCAAGCCGGCCGGAGTGGTCGAGCGGTTCTAGGCGCTACGTCTGGAACCGCGCGACCACTACGGTCGCAGGTTCGAATCCTGCCTCGGGCATGGATGTGTGTGATGTCCTTAGGTTACTTAGGTTTAAGTAGTTCTAAGTTCTGGGGGACTGATGACCTCAGAAGCTAAGCCCCATAGTGCTCAGAGCCATTTTTTAAACCAAGGCCGTGTTTCACTTATTTTTGCTTAATATAGATCCTACAAAGGAGGAAGCTTTTGTTTTTCTCTCTTGTCATTCTTCATCGTCTACTGCACGCATTATATCATCCAGTTTTACAATAATTTCGCCATGAATTTTACAATTGTGAAAATTTTTTGTAATTAGATGCATGCATTACAGAGCTAAAAATAAAATACATTGAGTGATTCTAATCGTTTCGCACATACTGGAGTGGCTGACAAAGCAGTCGAAATACGACAACTTTGGAACATGAAATTATAGGCATCGAAGTAATCCTGAGGCAATGAAAGCTTTGGATCCTCAGAAACAGCGAGGAAAATTAATGTACAAGCACCCTGAGGTGGGCAAAGATAGTGTATCGTTTACTCAACAATGTTGTATATTACAGAAGGTGTTTAAAATAGCGACCAAAACATCTTCGTATACAATTATGGCACACTCTACAAACTACTCAAGGCATCCCACGAACCTAATTAGACTCTGCAAGTTTTCTGGCTAAAACAGTCTGAGAATGTACCATTTAACATGCATTATTAGGTGTGAATGCAACTAGACGGGGCACCTGCTACTTCTTTGAGCATATCAATGCAACAGACGATAGAAGGGGAAGTCCAATTACATACCCACAACTCTCTGCTGATCTAACACCACATGACCCTTCGGTTTGCTTTTACAAGAGCAAGCCTCGTATATGTGATACCAATGTAAGTGTATGACATTCTCACCAGGGTACTAGAAGAGTCTGATGAGGTTCATGCGACACCTAGTGCACCTCTTAGAGAGAGTCAGAAAGTTCTACGGGGATTTTATGCCTGTACGAAAGGTACTGACTGTCATTTTGAACAACTTCGGTGATGTCCAACATTTTTCAGTAAAGACTATATTATTTCTTTTAAGCATAGCGTTCATGTGGATTGACTGTCCTCAGTGTTCCTGAATTTCCAAAGCTTCAGTGACTCAGTATTACTTGCAAGACCATACTTTTCTGTTGTTGCACGTTGTAAGATAAAAAAAGACGTACGATAAAGGAATTATCCGAATGGGACGGAAATTGGTAGATGTGACGTGCCTATGCAGGCAAGCAAACTATTATAATTTCAGAAAAAATTGGATGATTTAGTCAAGAGAAAGAGCTTCTCAGACCGAGCAAGTCAGAAACGCGTTGGTCCATCAGTGGCCCGTATGCAGCCAAATGCTCGGCTTCGCATTGATTGACATAGTTGTTGGATGTCCTTCTGAGCGATATCGTGCCAAATTCTGTCCGATCTATACATTGAAACGTCAAAATACTGAGCTGCTTGGAGGGCCCTTTACGTAATGCGGCGAACATTTTCAATTGGGGAGAGATCCGCTGACATTGCTGGTCAAGGCAAGATTGGCAAACATGAAGAGTAGTAGAAACTCTCGCCGTGTGGATGTGAGCCATTGTCGTGCTGAAACATAACCCCAGGATAGCTGATCACGAATGGCAAGAACATGGGGCGTAGAATACCGTCGAAGTACCGCTGTGTTGTAAGTGCATCGCGAATGACAACCAAAGATGTTCTGTTATGAAAAGAAATGGCACACGGGACGACCACTCTCGGTTGTCGGACGATGTGGCGGGCGACAGTCAGGTTGGTATCCCACCAGTGCCGAAGTGTCTCCAGGCACGTCTTCGCTGGTCATCGGGGCTCAGTTCGATGCAGGACTCATCAGTAAAGACAATTCTGCTCCACTCAGTCAGCATGTAGACTGAAGATGCGTCTGAAGACGCCCCGGAGAGAGTTGGCATACCATCCTAGCAGTCTGGGGTGTCTTTCTTTTCATTGCAGTATTCCTTTGTTATCATCCTTAGCAGCCATACGGCACAGCGGTACGTCGACGATATTCTACACCACGTTTCGTTTCCATTCTAGGCAAGCCAGCCTGAGATTACATTTCGGCTGCGAGAGTTTTTACTGCTTGTCGGTCTCCTTGGCCTGCGAGGTCGCCAGACCTCACCCCAACTGAGAACGCTGGGAGCATTATGGGCAGGACTCTCCTACCAATTCAGCTCGGGATTTTGGTGATTTAACGCGACAGTCGGACAGAATTTATCACGATATGTACCAGGGGGACACCCAATAATTTTGTCAATCAATGCCAACCCGAAGAACCGCGTGCCTAAGGGTCAGAGATGGACTAACGCGTTTTGACATGCTTAGTGTGTGCAATTTGTGAAGTTGATTCTCTTGAATAAATCATCTAACTTTTCTGAAATTGTAACCATTTGTTTGTCCGTACATGTACGTCACATCTACAGGTGCTTTATCATTTTTTATTACTTCTTTTTACACTTCTCTACCAGCTCTTTCAATTTATCCTCCACCTTTCGAATCATCCTGTAAATGGCATCGGAGTAGAGATACCTGCAACGTTCCAGCTGCGACAGTTCTATGACGACGGTACAGCGTCGGCTTTACGTGGTACTTAGCTTTCTGCTCTTGCTGATGAATACGCTACAGAAAATAGTGCGCTGGCACGGATGTAGCGAGGTGACGCGGCGGCGCGTGTGTGCCGGCAGCGTCGGCGGGCGTGGGCCGGCTGGCGCCGCTGCTGGGCGTGGTGGCGGGCTGCGCCGTGCTGGCCGTGCTGCTGGCCGCCGCCGTCGCGACGCTCATCGTGCGCACGCGGCGCCGCCGCCGGCTGCGCGGCTACGACAAGGCCGCCAACTGCGACTCGGGGCTCACCGACGCCTACAGCTCCGGCAAGGAGGCGGCCGAGGCGGCGGCCGTCACGGCGGCGGCGGCGGGGGCCGGCGTCGCGGGCAGCCGCGACAGCATCGACGACAAGAACCCAGACGTCGTGCCGCACAACAGCGGTGAGTCCACTAATGCAGCACGGGAAGGTGGCGAAGAACAGCGTTACTCATTCGAATTAGGAGGATTGCATTATAGAAGGTTATTCACCTACCCCCCAGTGATGTCTTTCAATGCAACCCGCAGTGTTGTAACTGGCCTTCGAAAACCACACGTGAGATGCCGGCCGGTGTGGCCGAGCGGTTCTAGGCGCTTCAGTCTGGAACCGCCCTACCGCTACGGTCGCAGGTTCGAATGCTGTTCTAAGTTCTAGGCGACTGATGATCTCAGATGTTAAGTCCCATAGTGCTCAGAGCCATTTGAACCATTTTTTGAAAACGTGAGATATTCATATTCTCTCTCTCGCTAAGCGGTGTTAGTACCACAGAAAAAATGAACAAGCCTTATATCTCAGAAATGTAATGTAGTAAAATTTTTCTCTGGAATACGTTTTCGCTGGAGCCGATGGTTTTCGAACTGTTCAAGAAAAATGCACAAAAGTGATCAGCAAACGCACACCAACCACACAGTGACCCTTCACCAATAAGGATTTCCAGGATGCTGCACGTGGTATCCCTCCTACCGCTGTACAAACATTCCAGACTACTCGATCTACCCACAATATTCAACGTTTTTGGACTGTATTGACAGGGTTAATAGTCCACTACCATATTTGGATATTTCGTTGACATCGTTGCTGTAGATGTGACAGTGAGATTAGTGAAATAAAAAACTAATTTTTTAAACGTAACGAATGCACTATTTTCGTTGACATTTCGATCCAAACTCGACGCTTACAAGCACCACAGTTTCGAAGTAAAAAATCCAGATGAATACAACAGTGCAATTGTTTATTTTAAGTAGTTAAAATTCACAAAATTGTAAGCAGTTAAAATTCACAAAATTGTTAGATAAAATTTTCACAATGATAAGTTTTACTATTTTTAAGTCCTCGAATAAGCCGGTGGCGTAATAAGACCCGTCCATGAAGATCGAAAATTTCGTATGTGAGAAATAATTAGTGACGTCGCAAATTTTTGTACAGTGCTAGCAGCGAGTGCCGTGAACAATATACTAGAAATCCTGAACTGTGGAGGCCGAGTGTCACAGTGGGGATGAGTTTGAAGTCACATTTGGAGTTTTTTTCTGATAACTCGAAAAGTATGGTCTGTACAGAAAACGTTAAATTTCCTATAAATAGATCCTACTCTTATTTCTCTAGGACCGTTAGTTTGTACGTACTGTGCAAGAGAATAAAAATATCTCACGTGTTTTTAAAGGCCAGGTATAATATTGGGGATGCATAAAACAACATCGGCAGGGGCATGTGACTCACCCTGTATAGTACAAGCAAATATGTTCCCTGGTGTTACTATGTGAAGTTTTGCCTGAACAATTAGTTGTCGTATTTATTGTACTATTCACTCTTTCTGTGCTGTTAGAATGCTACAATAATTTTTTTGAATAATGCATTAGTTTCATTTACATCTATAAGGTCACCTGGATAGACTTTAGAATGCACTCACCTTATCTGAATACAGTATCTGCAGTAAATGTCTATGTTATCGCAATATCTAATAAGCTACGCAAAGATGCTGTTCACCATTCGTAAATTAATAATAATAAAATCTACATCTGAAGACACAGTGACACACTGAACAAGACAGTTAAATTTTTTGCCCGGTCCACCGCCTACGTTACATGTCAACGTACAGTAACCAAACACAGTCAGCAGGTGGGAGCACTATCAGCAAAGGGTACAAAAAGCGTGTCGCGGGGATATGGAAAACAGTGCAGTTGCTATCGTAATTCGGAATCGCAGTACTTTGTCCCGTCAAAAAGAGCATACTGACTGGCTTTCAGCCCAAGGGCGGAAGCAGTAAGCATTTCCGAAACGGCTAAGATTTCCCTCCTCCCAATAGCATCTAGCACCAGGACAATGCAATGTATTGCACAGCTCGTAGTGTACGTACGCAGTTCGAGGAGCACCACGCCCCAAACTCCTCTGATTTTTGTAGATCGCAGATGCATTGGAAATAATTCCAACAACACCACTGAATGTTGGAACAATGCATGGCTGAAGCCCTCACTTAATAAGAGCAATAAAACACTGAAACTTAGTTAATGTGCACTTCGCAACTGTAAACCAACACTACTAATCTAGCAGTTCTGCGTACCAATGCCCAATGGATTTTGTTCACACATAAAAAATACACATTAGAACTCTACTGCAGTTTAGAGTCAGTTAAACACCTTGAACTTGGTCTTTACATGTTATTTGTTTTAGAAAAGAAACACTAATCTTCCAAAGTTACAAAAATTAATTTACACAGATATCAGCTTTCGCTTGTTGTTAACGATGATAGTGAGACTGATCCTCTGTTGGTAAGTGCTCAGACATGTTTACATCATTTTGTACGGCTCAGTTACCATTTGAAAGTTCTTCTTTCGTGTAAGTATTTTTATAGTCAATGTTTGTTACTACAGCTGTACTTATTATGTAACATCAGTCCAAAGTCACGAGGGCTATTCGGAAAGTGAGAAACGATCGGTCGCAAAATGGAAACCACTGTGAAAATCCGACGAGGCTTTTCACAGACGTTTTGGGCAGTGTCTCTAGTATGCCTGTCGATCGCATCAAGAATCATTCATCGTGACATAAGTGCAACCCTTCCACACATTGCTGCAGATTTCAGTTGTAAGCTATCAACAAGTGTCAGCGCGCGAACCATTCAACGAAATATCATAGATATGGGCCTTCGGAGCCGAAGGCCCACTCACGTACCCTTGACTGCACGACGCAAAGCTTTACCCTAAAACCAGGGCCGTCAATATTGGCATTAGGCTGTTGATGACTGGAAACATGTTGCGTGGTCGGACGAGTCTCGTTACAAATTGTATCGAGTGAATGGACATGTCTATCTCGTGGGCCCCTACCACCACGGCACAGCGCGTCCCCAGGTTGCGGATACGGGATACGGCCTTCAGGTATGAAGGGTAGCTGCGAATACAAAAAAATAAGCAGTTGCGGACAGCCGGTGGGGAGCAGGCGATGGCGTGATGAACAATTCCTGTTTCTTCTCCTCTTACTATCAAATCTATTCATCAAGAATCAGCAACGTTAATGGGCATGGGTCCCTTTGAAGTAAAATATCCCGGAGGTAAACTAGGTTCCCATTCGGATCTACGGGCGGAACCTACTTAAGTTTGAACAGGCCATGAACGTTCCAGACATTTTTAGACGAATTAGATAGATGCGATGTAGACTTTGAAGCTATTCAAGAAACTCGGTGGCAAGGGGAGGGTAGCATAAAGAGGGGAACTATTAATTTTTCTATGGAGATGCGGAAGCTCACAGTTTCGGAACAGATTTCGCAATACAGACAAAAGTGCTACACACAATCAGAGATTTAAGGTTCATTAGCGACCGACTATTAGTTATAGTGTTGTCCGTCTGGTGGAATAGTAATTAATGGACACGCACCAACTGAGGACATTGAAGAGGTTGTTAAAGACGGCTTTTATGAAGAACTAGATCAACTGTTGGATGAGGTCTCCTCGTACAATATAAAATTAATCATAGGTGATTTTAATGCGAAGATAGGGAAGGAGGAAGCATTCCGGCCTACAATTGGGAAAGAAAGTTTGCAAAACATTTCGAATGGTAATGGCACAGGGGTGGTTAATTTTGCTGTTTCAAAAGACATGATTGTTGAGAGCACGTATTTCAAAAGGAAGGACATTGATAAAGCAACTTGGGCCTCTTCGGATGGACACACCCGAAACCAAATTGATCATGTTCTTGTAAATCGGAGATGGCACACTAGTATAGAAAATGTTAGGATTTTCAGGGGAGAAGACTGCGATTCTGATCACATTCTTGTAGTAGCCAAAGTTCACCAACGGCTATCTACAGCAACATCAAGGTGTCACAATGCAGAACTTGTTAGATTCGACACTGACAGGCTAAATGATCAAAACTTCAGAAAAAGGTACATGATAGAAATTTCAAATAGCTTTGATGCTCTCAGGACACACGAAGATCAAGAGAGGATGTAAATAAACAGTGGATCAATGTGAGGAATAATATCAAAGAGGCAGCGAAGGTCACAATAGGTACAATTAAGAAGAATAGGAAGAAACCGTGGTTTGATGATTAATGCAAGAAATTGGTAGAGGAAAGGAGAAAAGCGCGATTAGATTGGGATAGAATGGGAGACAGAAAACGAGAGGAGTTCTTAAACATGAGAAGGGAAGTTGGTCGTAGGCTACGGGCAAAGAAGAGGGATTATTTGAACAATCAAATCAAAAAATGGAAACAAACAGTAAAAAAAAAACATTAGGGAACTTTACCTAGACATAAATAGTTATAGGAACGGGTTCAAGGCCAGGACAAATGCACTTCGAGGGGATGCCGGGAGAATACTGACAGACCCCAGGGCTGTTGTTGTTGTTGTGGTCTTCAGTCCTGAGACTGGTTTGATGCAGCTCTCCATGCTACTCTATCCTGTGTAAGCTTTTTCATCTCCCAGTACCTACTGCAACCTACATCCTTCTGAATCTGCTTAGTGTATTCATCTCTTGGTCTCCCTCTACGATTTTTACCCTCCACGCTGCCCTCCAATACTAAATTGGTGATCCCTTGATGCCTCAGAACATGTCCTAACAACCGATCCCTTCTTCTGGTCAAGTTGTGCCACAAACTTCTCTTCTCCCCAATCCTATTCAATACTTCCTCATTAGTTATGTGATCTACCCATCTAATCTTCAGCATTCTTCTGTAGCACCACATTTCGAATGCTTCTATTCTCTCCTTGTCCAAACTATTTATCGTCCATGTTTCACTTCCATACATGGCTACACTCCATACGAATACTTTCAGAAATGACTTCCTGACACTTGAATCAATACTGGATGTTAACAAATTTCTCTTCTTCAGAAACGCTTTCCTTGCCATTGCCAGCCTACATTTTATATCCTCTCTACTTCGACCATCATCAGTTATTTTGCTCCCCAAATAGCAAAACTCCTTTACTACTTTAAGTGCCTCATTTGCTAATCTAATTCCCTCAGCATCACCCGACTTAATTAGACTACATTCCATTATCCTTGTTTTGCTTTTGTTGATGTTCATCTTATATCCTCCTTTCAAGACACTGTCCATTCCATTCAACTGCTCTTGCAAGTCCTTTGCTGTCTCTGACAGAATTACAATGTCATCGGCGAACCTCAAAGTTTTTATTTCTTCTCCATGAATTTTAATACCTACTCCGAATTTTTCTTTTGTTTCCTTTACTGCTTGCTCAATATACAGATTGAACAACATCGGGGAGAGGCTACAACCCTGTCTTACTCCCTTCCCAACCACTGCTTCCCTTTCATGTCCCTCGACTCTTATAACTGCCATCTGGTTTCTGTACAAATTGTAAATAGCCTTTCGCTCCCTGTATTTTACCCCTGCCACATTTAGAATGTGAAAGAGAGTATTCCAGTCAACATTGTCAATAGCTTTCTCTAACTCTACAAATGCTAGAAACGTAGGTTTGCCTTTCCTTAATCTTTCTTCTAAGATAAGTCGCAAGGTCAGTATTGCCTCACGTGTTCCAGTGTTTCTACGCAATCCAAACTGATTTTCCCCGAGGTTGGCTTCTACTAGTTTTTCCATTCGTCTGTAAAGAATTCGTGTTAGTATTTTGCAGCTGTGACTTATTAAGCTGATAGTTCGGTAATTTTTACAAGTTGGCTTCTACTAGTTTTTCCATTCGTCTGTAAAGAATTCGTGTTAGTATTTTGCAGCTGTGACTTATTAAGCTGATAGTTCGGTAATTTTTACATCTGTCAACACCTGCTTTCTTTGGGATTGGAATTATAATATTCTTCTTGAAGTCTGAGGGTATTTCGCCTGTTTCATACATCTTGCTCACCAGATGGTAGAGTTTTGTCAGGACTGGCTCTCCCACGGCCGTCAGTAGTTCCAATGGAATATTGTCTACTCCGGGGGCCTTGTTTCGACTCAGGTCTTTCAGTGCTCTGTCAAACTCTTCACGCAGTATCATATCTCCCATTTCATCTTCATCTACATCCTCTTCCATTTCCATAATATTGTCCTCAAGTACATCGCCCTTGTATAGACCCTCTATATACTCCTTCCACCTTTCTGCTTTCCCTTCTTTGCTTAGAACTGGGTTTCCATCTGAGCTCTTGATATTCATACAAGTTGTTCTCTTATCTCCAAAGGTCTCTTTAATTTTCCTGTAGGCGGTATCTATCTTACCCCTAGTGAGATATGCCTCTACATCCTTACATTTGTCCTCTAGTCATCCCTGCTTAGCCATTTTGCACTTCCTGTCGATCTCATTTTTGAGACGTTTGTATTCCTTTTTGCCTGTTTCACTTACTGCATTTTTATATTTTCTCCTTTCATCAATTAAATTCAATATTTCTTCTGTTACCCAAGGATTTCTACTAGCCCTCGTCTTTTTACCTACTTGATCCTCTGCTGCCTTCACTACTTCATCCCTCAAAGCTACCCATTCTTCTTCTACTGTATTTATTTCCCCCATTCCTGTCAATTGCTCCCTTATGCTCTCCCTGAATCTCTGTACAACCTCTGGTTCTTTTAGTTTATCTAGGTCCCATCTCCTTAAATTCCCACCTTTTTGCAGTTTCTTCAGTTTTAATCTACAGGTCATAACCAATAGATTGTGGTCAGAGTCCACATCTGCCCCTGGAAATGTCTTACAATTTAAAACCTGGTTCCTAAATCTCTGTCTTACCATTATATAATCTATCTGAAACCTTTTAGTATCTCCAGGGTTCTTCCATGTATACAACCTTCTTTCATGATTCTTAAACCAAGTGTTAGTTATGATTATGTTGTGCTCTGTGCAAAATTCTACCAGGCGGCTTCCTCTTTCATTTCTGTCCCCCAATCCATATTCACCTACTATGTTTCCTTCTCTCCCTTTTCCTACACTCGAATTCCAGTCACCCATGACTATTAAATTTTCGTCTCCCTTCACAATCTGAATAATTTCTTTTATTTCATCATACATTTCTTCAATTTCTTCGTCATCTGCAGAGCTAGTTGGCATATAAACTTGCATTACTATAGTAGGCGTGGGCTTCGTATCTATCTTGGCCACAATAATGCGTTCACTATGCTGTTTGTAGTAGCTTACCCGCATTCCTATTTTCCTATTCATTATTAAACCTACTCCTGCATTACCCCTATTTGATTTTGTGTTTATAACCCTGTAGTCACCTGACCAGAAGTCTTGTTCCTCCTGCCACCGAACTTCACTAATTCCCACTATATCTAACTTCAACCTATCCATTTCCCTTTTTAAATTTTCTAACCTACCTGCCCGATTAAGGGATCTAACATTCCACGCTCCGATCCGTAGAACGCCAGTTTTCTTTCTCCTGATAACGACATCCTCTTGAGTAGTCCCCGCCCGGAGATCCGAATGGGGGACTATTTTACCTCCGGAATATTTTACCCAAGAGGACGCCATCTTCATGTAATCATACAGTAAAGCTGCATGCCCTCGGGAAAAATTACGGCTGTAGTTTCACCTTGCTTTCAGCCGTTCGCAGTACCAGCACAGCAAGGCCGTTTTGGTTATTGTTACAAGGCAGTGCTATATTAACTAAATGGAGGGCGTATTTTGAGCATCTATTAAATGTACACCAGGAAGCAGGAAATGAGCAGGCGTACGGAATACATACAGCAGAACTCCAGATACCTGAGACCACGTTAAAGGAAGTAAGAGATGCAATCAACAAATTTAAAAACCATAAAGCACCAGGATCAGAATGCATAACTGCAGAATTATTAAAAAATGGGGGACAGAAATTCGTGGAAGTAGTTCACAAAGTGATAACTAAAATATGGAACTAAGAGATGATACCTGAAGAGTGGCAGGAATCGATGCTGATCCCAATTTTTGAGAAGGGCAACAAAATGGATTGTAGTAATTATAGAGGGATATCGCTGTTACCAGTATGTTCTAAAATTTTCTCGAATATTCTGCTAAGCAGGTTTACACTATATGCAGATCAAACTGTGGGGGATTACCAAGATGGCTTTCGGAGGAACAGATCAACTATAGACCAAATATTACCCTGCGTCTAATTTTGGAAAAGAAATGTGAATACAATTAACCAGTTCATAATCTTTCCATAGATTTTACAAAAGCATATGATTCAGTATTGCAATCAAAATTGTACAGATTTCTTTTGGAACTTGGATTACCAAAGAAGAATATTAGACTTACAGAAGCGAGTTTGAAAAACACAAAAGGTACTGTACGAATGGCAGCAGATAATTCAGAGGGTGTGGAGTTAAATGGAAATATTAAGATATTAGGGTATGCAGATGATCTAAACATCATTAGCGATATGAAAGAATCTGTAACAGGTTAGTGAAGATGTAAGTCTAACGATAAGTGAAGACAAAACTAAATACCTGGTTACTACTAGAATGCCAACAGCAGTAGATCAGGAAATGTTAAGAGTTGGAGACATGCAGTTTGAAAAAGTGAACACATTTAAGTATCTAGTCGTGGAAATCACTTCGAGAAATGAGATTGAATCCAAACTGAAGCAGAGATTACGGGCGGGAAATGCGTGCTACTTCTCACTGAATAGATTACTTTCATCACGGATATTGTCAAGGAATTTAAAAATTAGAATATACAACATTATTATTCTACCAGTTATGCTGTATGAGTGTGAGACCTGGTCTCTCAGTGTGCAAAATGAAAAGCCGTTTCGAGTATTTGAAAACAAAATTTTGAGGAAAATTTTCGGAGCAAAATGGGATGACAATAGCAGAGAGTAGCGAAAACTGCATAACGAAGAGGTTCACGAACTCTATTCAAGCCCTGACATAATCAGTATTATTAAATCGCATAGGCTGCGATGGGCGGGTCACGTAGCTCGAATGGATGAGGGCAGGGCAGCGCGCAGAGTACTGGTAGGGCACTTAGAGGGTAAACGTCCTGTGGGGAGACCGAGGCGTAAATGGGGGGACAATGTGAAGAATGATTTGAGGAGCCTAGGTATTGAAGGAGAATGGAAGTAAATAGCCCAATATAGGGACAGATGGCGAAAATACGTTGCTGCGGTAATGGACTCACGAGTCCGGTATGACCAGTGAGTGTGTGAGTGAATGGACATGTACGGGTATGGAGACCTCATTAATCCTTGGGCTCTAATTGTCAGCAGGGGCTGTTCAAGTTGGTGGAGGCTCTTTAATGGTGTGGGGCGTGTGCTGTTGGGGTGATTTCTGACCCCTGATACGTCTAGATATGACTCTGGTAGGTGACACGTACGTAAGCGTCCTGTCTGATCACCTGCATCCATTCGTGTCCGTTGTGCCTTCAGACGGAATTGGGCAATACAGCAGGACAATGCGATATCTCACACGTCCAAAAATGCTACAGAGTGGCTACAGAAACACTCTTCTGAGTTTAAACACTTCCGCTGGCCTCAAACTCCCCAGACATGAACTTTACTGAGCATATCTGGGATGTCTTTCAACGTGCTGTTCAGAATAGATCTCAACCCCTCGTACTCTTACGGAGTTATGGACAGCCCGAGCAGGATTCATGGTATCAGTTCCCTCCAGCACTACTTCAGACATTAGTCGAGTCGATGTCACGTCGTGTTGTGGCACTTCTGCATGCTCGCAGGGGCCCTACACGATATTAGGCAGGTTTATGAGTTCCTTTGGCTCTTCAGTACATTTAAAGTTCCAAAGACTAACATCGTCACTGGTACGTAGTGATCGCAATACTTCAGTAATACAAAAATTAATTCCCATCTCCATCGCTGACGTGCTACTCGAAACTACACTTTTAAAAACTGATTATGTTGCGCAAGGCATTGCAACAGGTCGCAGGTTAAGAAAACTAATTTGTGGTCAAGATGGAAATTAATTTTGGATGTTGCTAAGTACTTGTGGGATGTAACTTCATCGTTTTCAGCAAATACTATCGAATTGTAATGTATCATATTTCTTCCAAAGTATCGGTTTGTTCCATGAGAATAGAATGTTATTGAAGAAAGGGTAGCCGCGCGGGTTTAGCCGAGCGGTCTCAGGCGCTGCAGTTATGGACTGTGCGGCTGGTCCCGGTGGCGGTTCGAGTCCTCCCTCGGGCATGGGTGTGTGTGTTTGTCATTGGGATAATTTGGGTTAAGTAGTGTGTAAGGTTAGGAACTGATGACCGTAGTAGCCAAGTCCCATAAGATTTCACACACATTTGAACATTTTTTTATTTTTTATTTTTTTTAAGATAGGTTA
This sequence comes from Schistocerca piceifrons, assembly GCF_021461385.2. Classification (NCBI taxonomy): domain Eukaryota; kingdom Metazoa; phylum Arthropoda; class Insecta; order Orthoptera; family Acrididae; genus Schistocerca; species Schistocerca piceifrons. The sequence goes on from NC_060141.1 coordinate 276,024,732, forward strand.
CATCACATTGCCAACAACAAGGGAAAACATTTGATCATTAAAATTAGAGGAAAGTACTGGTTCTTTTACTCTTTCCTTGCTGCCTAAGAGATTCAGTAAGAGATTGCGAATTTTATTTCATTGTCATGTAACATATGCTGCAGGCGAGGATGTCGTCGTAACAATACAGCGAACTTAGTGTCTAGAAAACGTGTTGCTGTTAACCGCGAATACATATGAAATTGCTTATATAACAATAATCATACTTCGTATAAAAACACAGAATGCAGGTTCGACATACAAATGTTGAAATGAGAAGACGGTAGAGTGCTTACAACGCGCAATTGTCGGGTCGTTAAACGGAGTACGTTCAACTAATTTAAAAGGCCAAAAAATATGCAAAAAGCTTCATTAGTCCAGGACTGCAGCATTATGCACTGTGCTACAAAATAAAGACTAAATAATTCATGCAGCATTATTAATTCACAACAGAACTCAAGATACCGGAATAGCACAACACTCTATCCCGTGGCTTAGCAAGAAAGGAAGAAAGAAATTACTACATTTTATTATCTTAACTAAAAGTATCAGAAGACTTTCACAGACATGACGTTTATCATCAGCAATTTAATCTCATTTTCCCTTGGAAGATAGTATGAAATTCAGTCAGGTAGATGCTTGTAATTAAATCATTTGCTACAATGTATATACATAGCGTAAAAGCTCTAAAATTCTATGCTATGGACATTGTTGTAACCCGAAATTGATATACTCGAGCTCCACTTACAGAGTTTTTAGTAAGGTACTCTCTTACTTTGTATTTGAACCTCTGAGTATTTCCAAAGCAAGTGCTCACTACACTGCAGTCATGTGACGACAAAAAAAAGTTTCACCGGGAATACAATGTAACATGTGTGCAACGTCTTAAACATTCTACACTTTTTCCCGCTCATGACACTGGCGTACTTCAGTCTCTGCATTGGTAAAAATCTGTGTGACTATGCGATGTTGTAGTCATTCTCATGCAAATATCTCACCATTCAATGGAGCTGCCGATTTCCCAACAATGGAGTCGTATCTTCGGGAGGCTAAACAACGAAACTTGCAAACAGTTATCGACCTGACAGAAAACGCTAAGAATTTTCGGAGTCTCGTTAAATCAGTAAACTGATCAAAATCATTTGACCATACACTCAGTGACATTGTGGCGTCGAAAGAAAGGATGAAAGAGAGAAGGCTTTTTGCAAAATTGCTTCACAAAGTTATAGTATCTACTGGTCAACAAACATTAATGCAAGTTAAACCACTGGATACTTGCATATCACACTATATTTTAAAATGTACGTACATGTAAATGAATGTTCAACATCTCCTCCTGAACAACTGCACCGATTTAAACCAAACGTGGTACACATATTACTCGCTATCTGGAAAGAAGTACTGTGGAGTTAAGGACCATCTACATCTGATTGGGATGTGAATGAAAAGGGGGTGACATAGAAGCATAACTCATTAACACCTGGAGCAATTTCAGCCAAATTTGTTCGGTAAACGACTCATAACTTGTATATTGATATTGTGAGATTAAGATGCCCCATTACCAATACGGGTGCCGATGTGAATGAGAATCGCTGACATGAAAATATTCGAAAACGGCCTATTGATATTTATTTCCTGTATTTCATTGAGATACTTTTAAAAATACGAAGTTCAATGTGTCTATGTTCGACGTGTCAACCAGGTCACCAGAACGCGAGCTACAGCGAGCCAATAATTTTGTCACAGTATTTCAGGACCTACGATCAAGCTACACGGCTGAATACACACCATTTCTGGAATCTTACGGTGTAAAATAGCAGAGAATCAGACATGTATATGTGTGCTATATGTGTCAGATACGTATGTGTTCGACATCTTCTCCCAAGCCCTTGGTTCGATTTGAACTAGTCTAATTACACATATTGCTTACTGTCTGGAAAGAAATACTTTGTGGGTGAAAGCTACAAATACCCACTTGAGTGACGTTGGTGGTGATGGACAGAGAAGGATGGGAGGAGTAGGTAGATAGATAGAGAGAGAGGATGATGGGATGCTCAGGCATATAGGGTCAAGCAAATGGGCATAGAGAGAGGAGGACGAGGTGGTCAGAGGCAGAAGAGGAGACGGACAAAGAGGGGTGGAGGAGGAGATGAATGGGAGAGGGGAAGGAGGAGATGGATTGAGAGAGGGTGACGAAGTGGTGCACAGAGAGAGGGAGGAGATGAAGAGACGAACAGAGACGTGAGGGATGGATGGAAAAGGGGTAGGAGGGGGAGGAGGAGAAGGAGGAGGAGGGCGTGGACAGAAAGAGGGGGGAACAGGACATGGACAGAGAGAGGAGGAAAGAGATGAACTAACAGAAGACTGCAATAAATAATTACCCAGGCATTGCTGGATTTCTCAGCTAGTACATATTTGAAAAAGAAGTTCTGCAAGTAAGTGAACGAAGTGGAAGTAACTGAAACTTAAAGTTCCCGAAGTTCATCGTCTATCACAGGAGGAAGTCATTGGAATTTATAATAACGCGAGGATGTACCAATAGCGTTCAACACAACATGGACCACGCTAGGACACATAATCGAAGGAAATATTTGCGAGTCTATCAACAGCAGTTGGGAGCAGCGAACCGAATCAGTTATCTGAGGTTGTGGTGGAGTCGCTAAACCTACGATACCCATGGTCTCTGTTACTGATCCGTTGATAGCAAAGATGTAAGATTACCTGGAAGACAGAGGCAAAAAGAATGAAATCAAGTGGTTTTTGCGTGTACTTTTATCAACAATTTCCTTCAGTTAACGTCAACGAAGATTGTGAGAGATGCAGTCGTGATACATTGCTGTGTTTATACTTCCATGGGCACCTGGAGTATTTCAATGCTTTCTGGTTATTTATAAGGAAGTTGTTTACTATAATGCACGATTGTGTAGTTAGTAGCCATAATAATAAGGTATGCCTGTAATAAAAGCAGGCGCACTGTTAACTTCATCTACATCGTGATATGGTTACATACTCAAAAGCATTTATTCAAAATAGCTAATATTGCCTGTTTAAGCCCTTGTACTTACAACTGAATTCTCTAACTACAGCCAACGTGATAGCGACAAGCACCCTGTAACGCCAGCTAGCCGTGTGTACGCGACTGCGCAGTGAGCCCGATGTTTTGCCCTTTGCCCGCAGACGCCGACGTGCAGGACGATGACGACGACGACACCGGCGGTGTGGGTGGCGGCCGGCACGGGCGGCATCCGAGTGGCGGCGGAGGCGGCGGGGGTGGTCCGGCCAGCCACGTGCGCTACGTCACCAGGAACGTGAGTACCGCCACACGCCCCGCCCCTGCTCACACCGCCCACCACCCGGGATGCCTCAACTGCCACTGCTAGTGTCACCCTCGCACAGCCACCTGTCTCACATGCTTACGTATCAGAGAGATTAGTGGACGGGCCTCCAGAAGTTTACCGTAGGATATTTTGTCTGCAGCAGAATTCACACATAATTCCACATCCACTCATACATACACACACACAGATAGACAAATAGATTTTACAACGAAAGCGGAATTTGTGATACAGATATAAATGTGCATTCTTTATGTAAATGAAGCATACACGAAAAGCCGGCCGAAGTGGCCGTGCGGTTAAAGGCGCTGCAGTCTGTAACCGCACGACCGCTACAGTCGCAGGTTCGAATCCTGCCTCGGGCATGGATGTTTGTGATGTCCTTAGGATAGTTAGGTTTAACTAGTTCTAAGTTCTAGGGGACTAATGACCTCAGCAGTTGAGTCCCATAGTGCTCAGAGCCATTTGAACCATTTGAGCCATACACGAAAAGTTGGGTACTAGCCAGGACACCGAGTGTTGCTCATGGCGATAGAGTCATTAGTCAACATCTTAACAGCCCTAGTCAAAGCTTCGCCATTTCTGTTGAGCAGCTTCTCCCCATTTCCTTCACCTTCATATGGCGCAATCCCCAGCCACCCTCCTGATTATATTACTATGTGGCAAATACCTCTGATTTAAACGCCAACTATGCTCACATAATATGCACTAACAGTCGCATTTAATGACACATTTGCGGACTTTCAGTTGCGACTACCAGCAATGGAAGTGAATTTCGCCAATAGATATTTGTAACTGGGAAATTGAGCCATGTATGCTGCGGCTTTAACGGTATTCCATTGTGTTGCTACACAATGGAAGTAAGTATAAAACACTCAGGAAAAAGGAGAATATTAAGCAAGTTAATATACTCAGTATGCTCGCATTCTCATGTGTTTCAGCGGATATTGAACACTCCTCTACTCTGTGAGAGTACCATCTTCGATTGGTATAGGAAACAAATCGTAAATTTTAGTAGTAGTGTTAAGTTCCAAAAATTCTCAGACAAATATCTTTCAAACAATGATTTTCTATCATTAGAAATGCAAGCAATCATGTCCTCTGTAGGCAAAAGATTTTGTGGCACCTCAAAATATTATGTATCACTGATCATTTGAATACTTTTATGGCTTTAAGTAAGCGTTCTACACCAGCATACTACATTTCATCGTATGGAGTGAGGTGTAAACTATGTACTATAAGTTTCATTTACTCTCATAACTATTACATTCATATATTATGCATGGCAATAACGAGTGTCGGTAATTCTTCCATGCCTGCTCGATTTTCTCTATTCTATTTCTTTAGTGTAAGCCGTAAGTCGAGATACTTGGTGAAAGTATGAAATGGGTTCTATGTCTACTTTTATAGCACTTACTCTCAAATATTTATTTCTAATCCCTCGAGTGTCATTCAATATCAGTCACATAGCTTCTCCCAACGGAGTTACCTATTCATTTCTGCGACTTACGCAGACTAGAGAAACCCACGACGAAATGTGCAGTTCAGGACCCGGTACACAGACACAAGCTGAAAAACTCCGTCATCGATATTCGTTGGACGACAGCTTGTTGGTGATATACTTCAACCTTCACGTACTTAGATACACTTACTAACTATTATTCCCATGAGTCGCTGCTCTGCCACTGTCTTGTTTACTTTGGATGCCAGACTTGCACCAAGCTTTGATGATTGGTAGGGTAGGTTTCCTGCAATTATCTAATTACGATCTCTCCTTGTGTCTAATGGTGTCGTACGAGAACAGCCTCACAGAATTACCAATAAAATATTTTAAGTTTCTTATGTCGGAACATAAACGATCAGATCACACGTCCTTATGGACCCGTACAAACTGTTGACGCTCCTTCCATCGAAAACAACGCACACAGTTTTTCTTTCGAAGAGGTTTTATGTCCAATCATGGAGTTCGTATAATACTTCGGTCCACTAACATTTGCGGGGCAATAGTGAGGAAATCAGTGAGAGGTTTCCTGCCTGTAAAGATAGACAAAGTGTCCCTATTCATCACACAGTGTCCCTTATCCAGAAACTGAGACTTCGCTCTTCTGACTCGTTTGGTGCTGTCATCCACGAGTTCCTCTCCTGTGCCAAAGTCTTCATCTTCAGTAGCACTTGCACCCTACGCCCTCAGTTCACTCGATGTATTCCCATCTCTGCCTTCTCTTACATTTTTTACCTTCTACATTTCTCTCTAGTACCACGGAGATTATTCCCAAATGCATTAACGCATGTCCCATCACCTTGTTCCTCCTTCTTGTCAGTGTTTTCCAAGTGTTTCTTCTGCGGTTTTGTTTAGAACTTCCTCATTTCTCATCTTATCAGTTCACCTTACTTTCGACATTATTAAGTATCACCACATCCCAAATGCTTCGATTCTCTTCTGTTTCGGTCTTCCCACTATCCATGATTCACTACCGTACAATTCTGGGCTCCAAACATTTATTCTCAGAATTTTCTTCCTCGAATTAAGGCCTATGTTTGATACTAGTAGAATTCTCTTGGGCGGGAGTGGCCTTTTTTTCTGTGTTGGGTCTGTTTCTTATGTCCAACTTCCGTCGTCCACGATGGGTTATTTTGCTTTCAAGGAAGCAGAATTGCTTATCTTCGTGTACCTCATAGCCACCAATGTTGATGCTAAATTTCTTGCTGTTCTCATTTCTGCTACTTCTCGTTACTTTTGTCTTTTCCCAGAATACTCTCAATCCATATCCTGTACTCATTAGATCATTTCATTCAGTAGATCCTGTGATTCTTCTTCACTTTCACTGAGGATACCACTGTCTTCAGCGAATCGTATCATTGATACGCTTTTATGCTGAAGTTTAATCCCAGATTTGATCCTTTCTTTTATTTGCGGCATTGTTTCTTCGCTGTATCGGTTGAACAGTCGGAAAGAAATACTACATCCTTGTGTTGCACTCTTTTCCATCCGAGCACTTCGCATTCGGTCTCCGAGTCTCATTGCTCCCTCTTGCTTTCTGTACATATTGTACAACAGACGCCTTTCCTACTGTTCTTAGAATTTCGAACATTTTGCACCATTTCACACTCTCCAAACCTTTTTCTAGATCATCAAATTTTATCTTGATTTTCTTCCTCTAACAAACACAAAATCGGAGCTGCCTCTCTGATGCCCTTACCTCTTCCAAAGCCTCTATTTTCTTTTTCTGTATATTATTCTTGTCAGCAGCGTGGACGTATGAGACGTCAAGCTGATTGTGTAGTAGTTGTCGCAAATATCTTCCCTTGCTATTTTCGAAACTTTGCGGATAATATTTTTCCAAGAGTCTGATGGTACATCAACAGTCTCGTAAACAGGTGTTTGGTTGCAGCTATCCCCCCCCCCCCCCTTTTCCCAAATAATTTTTGAAATTCCATGTCATCCACCCCTTTGCTTTATTTGATCTCAAGTCTTCCAGAGCTCTTTCAAATTCTAATACTAGATCGCCCTTGTCTCCCTTACAGACTCCACTTTCTTCGTCTTTAAAGTCATCAAACAACTCCTCCCCGTCATAGAGGCGTTCAGTGTACCCTTTCCACCTATACGCTCTTTCCTCTGCGTTAAAAAGTGTAATTCCACATTGCACTCCTAATGTTACACCCCTCACTTTCAACATTACCGAAGGTCGTTTTGACATATCCATGTGCTGAGTCTTATCGTCTGTGAAAATTTCTTAACATTTTTCCTGTAGCTATTTCGCCTTGGCTGTCATGCACATCCTGTTCATTTCATTCATAAGTGATTTGTCCCCCCAATGAACCATGGACCTTGCTGTTGGTGGGGAGGCTTGCGTGCCTCAGCCATACAGATAGCCGTACCGTAGGTGCAACCACAACGGAGGGGTATCTGTTGAGAGGCCAGACAAACGTGTGGTTCCTGAAGAGGGGCAGCAGCGTTTTCAGTAGTTGCAGGAGCAACAGTCTGGATGATTGACTGATTTGGCATTGTAACACTAACCAAAAAAGTCTTGCTGTGCTGGTACTGCGAACGGTTGAAAGCAAGGGGAAACTACAGCCGTGATTTTTCCCGAAGGCATGCAGCTTTACTGTATGGTTAATGATGATGGCGTCCTCTTGGGTAAAATATTCCAGAGGTAAAATAGTCTCCCATTCGGATCTCCGGGCGGGGACTACTCAAGACGACGTTGTTATCAGGAGAAAGAAAACTGGCGTTCTACGGATCGGAGCGTAGAATGTCAGGTCCCATAATCGGGCAGGTAGGTTAGAATATTTAAAAAGGGAAATGGATAGGTTAAAGTTAGATATAGTGGGAATTAGTGAAGTTCGGTGGCAGGAGGAACAAGACTTTTGGTCAGGCGAATACAGGGTTATAAATACAAAGTCAAATAGGGGTAATGCAGGAGTAGGATTAATAATGAACAAAAAAATAGGAATGCGGATAAGCTACTACAAACAGCATAGTGAACGCATTATTGTGGCCAAGATAGACACGAAGCCCACGCATACTACAGTAGTACAAGTTTATATGTCAACTAGCTCTGCAGATGACGAAGAAATTGAAGAAATGTATGACGAAATAAAAGAAATTATTCAGATAGTGAAGGGTGACGAAAATTTAATAGTCGTGGGTGATTGGAATTCGGTAGTAGGAAAAGGGAGAGAAGGAAACGTAGTAGGTGAATATGGATTGGGAGTAAGAAATGAAAGAGGAAGCCGTCTGGTAGAATTTTGCGCAGAGCATAACTTAATCATAGCTAAGACTTGGTTCAAGAATCATGAAAGAAGGTTGTATACATGGAAGAACCCTGGAGATACTAAACGTATCAGATAGATTATATAATGGTAAGACAGAGATTTAGGAACCAGGTTTTAAATTGTAAGACATTTCCAGGGGCAGATGAGGACTCTTACCACAATCTATTGGTTATGAACTGTAGATTGACACTGAAGAAATTGCAAAAGGGTGGGAATTTAAGGAGATGGGATCTGGATAAACTGAAAGAACCAGAGGTTGTACAGAGTTTCAGGGAGAGCGTAAGGGAACAATTGACAGGAATGGAGGAAAGAAATACAGTAGAAGAAGAATGGGTAGCTTTGAGGGATGAAGTAGTGAAGGCAGCAGAGGATCAAGTAGGTAAAAAGACGAGGGCTCGTAGAAATCCTTGGGTAACTGAAGAAATATTGAATTTAATTGATGAAAGGAGAAAATATAAAAATGCAGTAAATGAAGCAGGCAAAAAGGAATACAAACGTATCAAAAATGAGATCGACAGGCAGTGCAAAATGGCTAAGCAGGGATGGCTAGAGAATAAATGTAAGGATGTAGAGGCTTATCTCACTAGGGGTAAGATAGATACTGCCTACAGGAAAATTAAAGAGACCTTTGGAGAAAAGAGAACCACTTGTATGAATTTTAAGAGCTCAAACGGAAACCCAGTTCTTAGCAAAGAACAGAAAGCATAAAGGTGGAAGGAGTATATAGAGGGTCTATACAAGGGCGATTTACTTGAGGACACTATTATGGAAATAGAAGAGGATGCAGATGAAGATGAAATGGAGATACGATACTGCGTGAAGAGTTTGACGGAGCACTGAAGGACCTGAGTCGGAACAAGGCCCCGGGAGTAGACAACATTCCATTAGAACTACTGACGGCCTTGGGAGAGCCACTCCTGACAAAACTCTACCATCTGGTGAGCAAGATGTATGAGACAGGCGAAATACCCTCAGACTTCTAGAAGAACTTAATAATTCCAATCCCAAAGAAAGCAGGTGTTGACAGATGTGAAAATTACCGAACTATCAGTTTAATAAGTTACAGCTGCAAAATACTAACGCGAACTCTTTACAGACGAATGGAAAATCTGAGAGAAGCCAGCCTCGAGGAAGATCAATTTGGATTCCGTAGAAATGTTGTAACACGTGAGGGAATACTGACCCTACGACTTATCTTAGAAGAAAGATTAAGGAAAGACAAACCTACGTTTCTAGCATTTGTAGACTTAGGGAAAGCTTTTGACAATGTTGACTGGAATACTCTTTTTCAAATTCTGAAGGTGGCAGGGGTAAAATACAGGGAGCGAAAGGCTATTTACAATTTCTACAGAAAGCAGATGGCAGTTATAAGAGTTGAGGGGCATGAAAGGGAAGCAGTGGTTGGGAAGGGAGTGAGACAGGGTTGTAGCCTCTCCCCCATTTTATTCAATCTATATATTGAGCAAGCAGTAAAGGAAACAAAAGAAAAATTCGAGAAGAAATAAAAACTTTGAGGTTCGCCGATGACATTGTAATTCTCTCAGAGACAGCAAAGGGCTCGGAAGAGCAGTTGATTGGAATGGATAGTGTCTTGAAAGGAGGATATAAGATGAACATCAACAAAAGCAAAACGGGGATAATGGAATGTAGTCGAATTAAGTCGGGTGATGCTGAGGGAATTAGATTAGGAGATGAGACACTTAAAGTAGTAAAGGAGTTTTGCTATGTGGGGAACAAAATAACTGATGATGGTCGAACTAGAGAGGATATAAAATTTAGACTGGCAATGGGAAGGAAAGCGTTTCTGAAGAAGAGGAATTTGTTAACATCGAGCATAGATTTAAGTGTCAGTAAGTCGTTTCTGAAAGTATTTGTCTGGAGAGTAGCCATGTATGGAAGTGAAACATGGACGATAAATAGTTTAGACAAGAAGAGAATAGAAGCTTTCGAAAAGTGGTGCTACAGAAGAATGCTGAAGATTAGATGGGTAGATCACATAACTAATGAGGAGGTGTTTGCAGAGGACTGGGGAGAAGAGACGTTTGTGGCACAAGTTGACTAGAAGAAGGGATCGGTTGGTAGGACATGTTCTGAGGCATCAACGGATCACCAATTTAGTTTTGGAGGGCAGCGTGGAGGATAAAAATCGTAGAGGGAGACCAAGAGATGACTACACCAAGCAGATTCAGAAGGATGTAGGTTGCAGTAGATACTGGGAGATGAAGAAGCTTGCATAGGATAGAGTAGCATGGAGAGCTGCATCAAACCAGTCTCAGGACTGAAGGCCATAACAACAACAACAGGTGATTTGTATTGCCTTATTCCCGTCTTATTTTTGTACCTCCTCCTTTCGTCGATTAGTTTCATATGTTATCGAAGTTTTCTACAGTTACCTTCCATGTACTAACATCTGTAACTGACTTTTTAGAGTTGTCCATTCCTCTTAAACTGGCTAGCCTACTGTAATATTCCTTAACGTCGTATCCATGATCTTATCACTCTTCAGTGCTTCAATATCGCATTTCCTTCAACACTGATTCGTCCGTACAACTTCTTGAACTTCTGTTGCTCTTCATCATTTCGAAATTTCGATCTGAGAGTATGCTTGCTCATGGGTACACCTTACAAACCAGTATTTTTTGTCGGTAACTCTGTCTGACCATGGTGTAATTGAGCTGGGACCTCCTTATACCTTTTCCAAGTATATCTCCTCCTCTTGTGATTCTTGAACTGTTTTCGCTATTACATGTGAAACTTATTGCAGAACTTAACTAGTCTTTCTCTTCGCCCATTCCTTCTTCCAAACAATTATTGTCCAACAACCATTTCGACTTCTTCCTGTTCCCCGAGTTCCAGTCACCCATGATTATTAGATTCTCATCTCCCTTTACATACTGAAATATCCGCTCCATAGCCTCATATATTTCCATATCTTCCTCTTATGCTTGGACGACTGCATGTGTACCTGAACTATCATCGATGGCGTTGGTTTGCTGTTGAATCTGATGAGAACAACCCGTTCACTGAACAGTTCATAGTAACTCACTATCTTACCTACGTATTCCCCTGCACATAACGATTACTACTCCCGTTATACCATTTTCTGCTATTTTTGATGGTTCCCTAAATTTTTCTCATCAGAAATCCTTATCTTCTTTCCATTTCACTTCACTGGCCGCAACTGTATCTAGAATGATCCCGCCTTTCCCTCTTCAGATTCTCTAGTTTTCCTGCTACGTTCAAATTTTTGACATTCAATTAAATCTTCGGCTCGTAGAACGTTATCCCTTCGTTGGTTGCTCAATCTTTGCCTAATGTTCAGCTGACCCTTGAAGGTTTAAGGTTTACCCGTAATAAACACTGAATACGTTCAGCATAGTCCTCCTTGGGTTTGCTTAAGCTGTTAAGAGTGTCTAAATCACGTTACACACTTAGCTCCTGGCCAAGGCAGCATTTCAGGTGCTACATCCCGTCACTATCATACATTCTACAATTGGCTTTGCCCTTTACTAGACTGTCGCACCATGGGATTGCTGATTCAACCATCATTTAAGAGGGTCTCATCTCAGTTGATTTTATGAATTCACTAGAAAAACTATCCTTTTATTTTGTCCTCGGACAAAATCGTTTAAAGTCTCACTCTCGGTTGCCGCCGGAGTACACGCGCTCTTGTCACGTGAAACAATTCACTGAAATGCAACATATTCTTATGTCTCACAAGATTCACTTTCCGCAATTACGCTGAAACTAATTATTGAAAACTAATTGTTGATGTCCTGTAGCTACATAAGAAATTCCACGAAATTTTATAATATTCAAAAGTTGAAGCCAGTAAGCCACAGGGTCAGAATGCAAGCACTCTTCATTTCCAGCTTCCCCGCACTCCACAGCAATCTGCTACTTTCAGTCAGGCCTTGTCGGAGGTTTATTTCCAAGTGTTATTTCCAACAGCTAGAAAACATCTACCTTCAGGAGAAACTCACTAGCCATCAAGACAGCCTTGCACGTACCGAAGAACAATTAATTCAATTGAATTAACCCTGCTTACTTTCTTTAAAAAAAGCTACACTTGTATGCTCTTTTGAGGCATAGCGACCGGAGTAGTTTATAAGGACACAATACTCATAAATTATTTACCGCTATTACCATTTTAAACCTAAGTTCTATTTTTCCATCGCCGGCTACATTTGTGCCAGGGTTATATGATTCCGAATGTAGGTGCATCGCGAATGAATTATTTGAATGGCAAATGCTTGTTAGAATCATCCTAGGAAACCAGCCACATATTTGTCAGTATAACTTCGATTAAAAATTGTAGCACCAAACTGGTGATATTCGACAACGTGCGAAGTATCGGAACTACACTGTCCTGACGACTTTGGCTCTGGAAATAACAGTATCTATAGTATTCTTGTGACTGGAAGTGGTTTTTCACATAAAAGCTTTCATCTCTATTAAGGCTTATGATGCGCTGAAATTGCAGTTTTCCAAGCCAGTTCTATACCTCCCTTACGACGGACATAGACTTTTTTTTTTTCGCACACACTGGTACACACGCCACAGTAACTTTACATGCCAGTCACCTTATAAGTCTGCTGATTACAGGGAACTTATCACACATCCCCTACTAAGTACAATACTTCACCAGTAACTGAATGCTGGTGACACCAAACAATACTGAGCGAAAATCTGCGATTGATTGACATGCTCCACTTGTCACTTGTTGTTCATATGATGGCACCAGTGCGTGTTAGGAAGAACAATGTAATCATCTTCTAAGCGACCAGCTATTAACAACACGATCGCAGCGACTATGTTACTGTCACCCTGCATAAAAATCAGTCTTGGTTCCACAGGTACACACAAGTGTCACTTACGATATGTATGTTAAAGACTATATATTTTTTGTAAATCAAGAGGTTCAGCCACCCATCCGTGGGTTATAGTCGAGGGAGGAAGATGGTCGATTGAGAATAATCATATACAGTAGATGGTTTGTTGTGTGAGGAGTCATTTAAAAATGCAATGCTAAATTGAAGTCATAAGAAATGTACAAGATCTTAATACCAATAACTGGCTTTTCAGATCTACGTTGATACACTTCCTTGTAGAAATACCATCTGCAATTGCAATAAAGTACCTCCATTCAAACACATTCTTTTGTTGGATCCTATGGAGATGTCTTTTAAAGATTTCAGCCACTGATGAATCACAGTCATGGCACACTCATATCACGAAAGAAGACACCTTTTCCGAACTTATCTCCTGAGGTCACCATACAGCAATCTCCTGAATGTTTTTTGACAACCTGTCTATATCTTGTAAGTGTTCCTCACTCACTGCCCCATCCTCCCTACAGCTTTGTCTATGTGATCATCCCAAATTTAAGTTGGAACTGAGCAGATGTCAGAGAGCGCTGTATCCAGCGTATTCTGCATCCCATGGGGAAACAGGACAGGACAGGACAGGATCATGTTTTGACCACTAGGTGGAAATGGGAACATATTGTAGTAGCTCCGCCAGCTGTTACAGTGTGTCAGGCCAGTGCCAAACGAAGATTACTCTTACAGCAAGAAGTATTAGAAAAGGCAGTACGAGCAGTTAGATCGGTGTTTCCTATTGGGAAAACTTGGAAGACTCCACATCAAATGGGAACTGCAAGAAGGACAAGGGTTTTGCTACCACATTGCTGTGCATTTCTAAACTACATACAGATACTGTAGTCTGAAGGAGATCTGCATCCCTCAGGGCCCATTCTTGTACGCCACCCAAATATTCTCTATATCATCATTATTCTGTATCGTCCAAAAGAGGAAAAACTACAAATGGGAAACTTGGCTAATGTCACCTGATAAATAATTTGCTAAGATATCACTGCATTCCTCTATTCTGATATGACGAAATCAATACCGTCAGTGTCCTGAGATCAAGAATATGTGGCAATGCTATTAAATATACAGGCACTGGTCCAGTGGAGCAGGTAGGTAGTGATTGAGGTCTCGTGCACAGGCCAGCGTGAAGTTTCTTGTCCTGTACTGTAGGAGGACGATACACCACAGATCTCCAATCACAAGCACAGGGTTCTTGTGTTGTTGTCTTATAAGCAGTTTGGTGCATTGTTTTTCTGCTGTAACACACAGAAGCAGTGCATGACTACAGTTTTGTACATCATCATACATTTTGTTTTCTCACCATGACTTCGAGGTCTGTGTCAGGTGCTAAACTGACATTAACACTTTTCAGTCGATTGACTCTCACAGAAAGTTGGACATCACATGATGTAAATTATGCTGTTCCCAAAATCCACAAGATGGTTCAAATGAAACAGAGAGGTGGTGTTTCTTACTTACAAAAGTATGGAGGACATCTAACAAGTGGAAACTGGAAGAGTTTGCGACATTGTGGAGCATTTCCAAACAGCTGCCTGAAGGTGATAACCTCCTCGTTTAATTTCGTCTTCCACAGTGGCGGGATAGCAAATGTCTAGGTTGTTCATTTTGAAGAGACCAACACCACTTATTCCTCTAGTTGCATAGACGTACGAGGTCACTGTTTTGGTGCTGGCCATACTCATAAGGTCCTGCCCCCACCAAGACTCTCTCCATCCCAAACAAGTGTTGTTTGTCAATCATTATGTGGTAATCAACAGTGTACCAGTGGACAGATGGGATGGAAAAGATACAGCTGATATGAGACAATGTACTTTAATAAGCACCACAATCCATAGCGCTATCAATTTTAGCAATTTTAGCAGTTTTTGATTTATTACAATGCTGAGCAATGAGACGGCAGCATGCTTTCCAATTGCTGTATCATCAATAAACCACCCCTCCAGTACTCAGTGTGTACCATATAATAGATTGCGAATGTAGATAGATAATTGTGCAGTACGTCCATTCATAGTTAATTCTCGAACATATACACCAAAGTATACCAGGCAGCGACTCATACCAAAGTGGTTATATTTCTAGCACTTCGATCATAGTGTGTAATTTACATTTACGATTGCCCATTTTCCCTATGTGGATGGGAGTCATGGATTATTCTACCATTCTTTCAATAAAGCTGCAGATTGAAATATCTTCCTGCATTGTCTTTGACCAACTGTCCATGCAACATTGTCGCCGATTTAATTTGCAGCTGACCAGAAATAGCATTGTATTATGCCCACTACAGTCCATGTCTCGTGAAGGAACAGATTGAGCTGATTCGATAACTGCTATTCAGCGAAGACTGTTCCAGACCAATCTTACGGCTGCCACACAAGAGCACAAGGTCTTTCCAGGTGTGTGCATTAAAGGAGATAAGCACACCTTATACAGTAGGTATGAAAGTGTTTTGATGATACACCAGACGAATAAGAAGAAACGTGTGGTTTATGCATGATAGAGCTCCAGACAGAAGGAGTTTGAAGCATTTTATCTAAACCAACTGTACTATAAATTCTAATGAATTGTTCTAGTGTCTGGGGCCAGCACCAAGAAGATATCGTAAAGTGAGAAACGATTGTAGAACATAAACACATGCACTTCTAAGTTTACATGATTGTGCACTTAAAAACCCTACAATGTTAAAACGGAAAGAAGCGGGAGAGTTGGGTCATGTGAAGCCGCCACAACACATGCACAGTCACTGACGATACAGAAAACAGAGACAATGCACTGTAGCTATAGAATATGTCCTTGGAAGTGAGTGGATGCATTCAAACATAGCGCTCTACAATACCATACCACCACAAAACAGTTCATTTGCGCTAGGCGTTGACAATTGTACTACATTTAGAAGAACTTTTAGAATACGTTTCGAGAAGAGATTTCATGATCGCATGAGCAAAAGTCACATAAAATTGATAAAATTACGAAAATTGAAGGTAAATACGTATCAGTTCAGGTAAAATACACCAAAATGCAGGGAAATTGAGGGACGAAGAGGTAGTTCTTGCATGTCCTCTGCCTGGGAATATTCACGCACATGTGAACGAGTATATGACACCAAGAGAAATACGAGAAAAAGGTGATGTGGGAGCAACTGGAACCAGGGAAACAGTCATTTGTTATCGACAGCGATAAAACGACTGTATTACAATTTTTTACGTTTTTTACCACCAG
Organism: Schistocerca piceifrons; assembly: GCF_021461385.2. NCBI lineage: Eukaryota > Metazoa > Arthropoda > Insecta > Orthoptera > Acrididae > Schistocerca > Schistocerca piceifrons. The sequence goes on from NC_060141.1 coordinate 276,040,969, forward strand.
AATCGGAGAGGAAAGGAATATGTGGAAAACACTGATAAGGAGAAGGGACAGGATCATAGGACATCTGCTAAGACATGAGGGAATAACACCAAATGTAGAGTGATAGCTATTGGCTATCATCTTAAGGATTTCTGTAAGGTGTCCTCAGCTAAATAGTGTCGTATTATCAGCGTTCTATTTCTAGTCAGATTAATATAGGGTAATATCAACAGCAGCACAAAATGGCGTAACAGGAGTAGAATTCGTTATGAATAGGAAGGCAGCGCAGAGAGTGTGCCACTGGAAACAGTTCAGTTATATGGTTCTTCTTATCAGAATCGACAGTAAATCAACACCAACAACAATACTTAAGGTACACATGCCGACGTCGCAAGTTGAAGATGAAGATATAAAGAAAGTATATATGGATACTGAAAGGGTAATACCATACGTAAAGGGAAACGAAAATCTAATAATCATGGGGTACTGGAATGCAGTTGCAGGGGAAGGAGTAGAAGAAACTGTTACAGGAGAATATGGGCCTGGGACAAGGAATGAGAGAGGAGAAGCACTAATTGAATTCCATAATAAATTTCAGCTGGTAATGACAACTATTCTGTTCAAGAATTGCAACAAGTTGAGGTATACTAGGAAACGGTAGGGTGGTATGGGAAGATTTCAGTTAGATTCTAACATGGTCAGACAGTGTTTCCGAAATCAGATATTAGATTGTAAGGTGTACAGAGGTGCAGATAAAGACTCAGATATCGGTGTAGTTGTGATGAAGTCTAGGCTGAAGTTTAAGAGACAAGTCAGGAGGAATCAATAAACAAACATGTAGGATACGGAAGTACTAAGGTATGACGAGAAATGCTTGAAATCCCTATGGCTGTAGATACATAAATAAGGAATACTTCAGTAGGCAGTACAGTTGAAGATGAATGGACATCTCTAGAAAGGGAAATCACAGAAGTTGAAAAGGTAAGTGCGAAGAAATCATGGGTAGCAGAAGAAATACCTTAGTTGACCGATGAAAGAAGGGGGTACAAAAATGTTCAGGGAAGTTCAGGAGTACAATAATACAAGTCGCTGAGGAATGAAATAAATAGCAAGTGCAGGGAAGCTAAGACGAAATGGATGCATGAAAAATGTGAAGAAGTCAAATAAGAAATGATGTCGAAAAGACTGACTCTGTTTATAAGAAAGTCAAAACAACCATTGGGGAAGTAGACGCAAGGGTGGTAACATTACGACTGCGACAGGAAATCCACTGTTCAATACAGAGGAGAGAGCGGATAGATAGAAAGAGTACAGTGAAGGCATCTATGCGGGAAAAATTTGTCTGATATGCCGATTTAGAAGAGATGGAATATCCAGCATTAGAATCAGAATTGAAGAGGTCTTTGGAGGACTTAATATCACATAAGGCAGGAGGGGTAAGTGGTAGCAAAACGATTATTCCCGTTGGTGTGTACAATGTATGAACCTAGCGCCATACCGTCTGAGTTAAGGAAAAATATCATCCACACAATTCTGAAGACTGCAAGAGCTGACAAGTGCGAGTTTTATCTCACAATCGGCTTAACAACTCGTGCATTCAAGTTGCTGACAAGAATAACATACAGAAGAATTGCGGATGTATTAGATGGCGATTAATTTGGTTTAAGAATAGGTTAAGACACACAAGAGGCAATTCTAGCGTTGCGGTTGATATTTGAAAAATTAAAACACATTCATAGCATTCGTAGACTTAGAAAAATCGTTCGACAATGTTAAACGGTGCAAGGTGTTCAGAATTCTGAGAAAAATAGGGGAAGGGTGAGGTGGGTAATACATGACACGTACAACACCCAAATGGGAATAGTAAGTGTGGACGATTAAGAACAAAGTGCAGAGATTAAGAAGGGTGTAAGACAGGGTCTTTCGTTCCTTCTGTTCAGTCTGTACATCGAAGAAGCAAGGATGGAAATGAAAGAAAGGTTCAAGAGTGGAATTAAATTTCAATATGAAAGGATATCAATGATACAATTCACTGATGACATTGCTGTCCTGAGTCAAAGTGAAGGAGACTTTATGATCTGCTGAATGGGACGAAGAGTCTGATGGGTAGAGGATATGGATTGAGAGCGAATCGAAGAAAGACGAAGGTAACGTGAAGTAGCAGAAATGATAACAGCGAGAGATTTAACATGAGGATTGATGGTCGCAAAGTCGATTGAGTCAAGAATTCTGCTAACTAGGCAACAAAATGACCAATGACGGATCGTGCTACGAGAACATCAAAAGTAGACTAGCACTTTCAAAGAGGACACTCCTGGCAAAAGGAAGTCTAGTAGTATCAAACATAGCCTTAATTTGAGGAAGAAATTTCTGAGAAAGTACGTTTGGAGCCCAGCATTGTGTGGTAGTGAAACATGAACGAGGGGGGGGGGGGGGGGGGGACTGGAACAGAAGAAAATCGAAGCACTTGGGATGTGGGGCTACAGACGATTGTTGAATATTAGGTGGACTGATAAGGTGAAAAATGAGGAGGTGATGCACAGTATCAGAGAGGAAAGGAATATATTGAAAACTCTGATAAGGAGAAAGGGCAGGATGGTAGGGTATCTGTTAAGATATCAGGGAATGACCTCCATGGTACTAGAAGGAGAGGTAGAGTACAAAATATGTAGAGGCAGATGTAGATTGGAAAATATCCAGCAAATAACTGAGGGCGTAGGTTGCGAGTGCTACTCTGAGATGAAGAGGGTGGCACATGAGTGGAATTTGTGGTGCACCGCATAAAATGAGTCAGAAGACTGATAAGCCTAGAAGAAAAAAAAATACCTGTGGAGGAACTGCAATATACAACTACAGAATGTATTGCGTGTTTGGCCCTCACTAACAAACAGTATTGACAATGTGCTTCTCTGTACTGTCCAGTCACAATCATGCGGCATCATCTAACAGTTATCCTACAAAATAGTTGCTGCATGGCTTTTAACAACATTCCACTGTATATGTGTTGAGTTATTAGTGATACATGCCAGCTGACTGTTGTCTTCGATGCTTTCCTGGAAAGGAGAACCCTCAGCCTCTAAATTGACATGGATCTGCATTAAATAATTATAGAAAGTAGATGGAGTGATCAGTTGAGACAGGTTGTAATGAAGTATGATATAATGTAGACAGATTATCCATTGTAGATAGATAGATAGATAGATAGAGAGAGAGAGAGAGAGAGAGAGAGAGATGCAGCAGCATCTCCCTCTCATGCTGCTGCATGGCATTTATCACGCATTTAACAGTTTTCTCCCGTTGTTCTCTTGGGTTGCATTAGTTGCGTAGTATTGACTCATTTACGGATGATTGTTCTGTGTGACTTAGAGCGCTATCTACCTGCTGTCTTTAACAGCAAACATGTCCATACCACTGTCAACGGAGGACTTCTGACACATGTCTGGTGAATCATGTCCATCCATGAAAAACCTGTTGCAGCACACTCCTCTAGACGAACGATGTTTATGCTAAGTACTCCATTTCTCTGCCACATTTGAATCACAGAAATCGAGTGTTCATTTTCATAACTGCAGTGATTCTAATTTAGTGGCAGATGTTTCTGAGGTACTTCAAATGCACTGTATTCATTTAATTCACGATTTTCCTGGTTAAAGTGCTACTGTGGTATGGCGTCTAATTTCACATGTCAAAAGCCTCGGCTACGAGTTTGTCTGTTTCCTTGTAAGATGCATTTTCTATCGTTGACGATCATTTTTTAGGACTGATGTGAGCATAGTACAAATTCTGAAGATGATGAAGAAGAAAGTATTTTTATCATCTTAAAATTTGTCATCATGGTGAATGGGATAGAAATCTTCCAAGGTGAACGTATGGTAGACGTTGGACGTACATATCCTGTATTAGTGTGTTAAGAGCGTTGCAGTCTACATGACTAGTATTTCGGAAACCACGTGGCTTTAATATTATAGCGTGTTTAAGTGAAGTACCGTGTAGCTTTAGGAGTATGTCGATCATTTCTGTCTTGACGATATCTTCTTGGTATTGGTCCCAGACACTAGAAAAATCATTTGGAAGTGATAGCGGAGTTGATTTAGGTAAAATGCTTCACACTTTGTCCATTTGGAGCTTCATCATGCATAAACCACACGTTTCTTCTTCTCAGTCTTTTATATCATTACAACACTCTCATATCTGCTATACCCAGATAAGCGGTGCTAACCTCCTCAACATGCACGAGTCTGGAAAGATGTTGTTCACTTGAATGGGTGCTGCGAGTGAGATTGGCATTGAGCAGCCTTTGCTGAGTAGCAGTTATAGATTCATCTCGATCTATTTCCTTATGAGACGCGGAATGTAGCAGATGAAGTACCCACCAACTTATGGTCAACTGCAAATTAAATCGGTGACTGTGCTGCATAGACAGTTGGTCAAAGACAATGCAGAAAGATCTTTCAATTTCCAACTTTATCATATGAGTGAAAGAGTACTCTGTGACTCTCATCTACATAGTGAAATACAGGGAATCGTAATCTTAAATTACACACTTTGATCGAAGTGCTAGAACTATATAGATAACCTAACATCATTGGTATAGGACGCTGTCTGGAATAATTTGGTGTATATGTTCTAGAATTAACCGTGAATGGAAGTACTGCACAGTCATCCATCTACATTATCCATCTTGTATATGGTGCACCTCGAATTAATGAAGGGGTTGTTTGGTGATGATACAGAAAATGGGAAGCATGTTGTCATGTCACTGACTGGCGCTGAAAGTATGGAAAAAGTGGTAAAATTGCTAAATTTGAGAGCACTATGAACTATGGTGCTTATTACAGTACATTGCCGCATATTGATGGTGGCTTCTCCATCCCAACCATCCTCTGGTACTCTGTTGAGTACTACATAATGATTGACTGACACCACGTTTGAGATGGCGAGAGTCTTGCTAGGGGCAAGACCTTCAGGATATGGCCACCACGAAACCATTGATCTCGTACAAGGAAGCAATATGAGGAATCAATGCTGTTGGTCTATTCAAAATGGACTACCTAGATATTTGCAATCCTGTCACTGAGGAAGATGAGACTAAAAGTGGAGGTTATCACCTTTGGGCAGCTGTTTGGAAATGTCCCACAATGCTGCAAACTCTTCCAGGTTCCACATGATACATGTCCCACACATTTTTGTAATTAATGAACACCATCTCTCTATTTCATATGAACCATCCTGTCTGTTGTGGGAGCAGCATAATTTACACAATACTATAGCCAACTTTCTGTGAGAGACAACGGATCAAAACGTGTTAAAGACAGTTTAGCACCTGACATAGAGCTCGAAGTCGTGGTGAAGAAGCAAAATGTAGGGTAGTGTACAAAACTGTAGTCATACACTGATTCTATGTGTTACAGCTGGAAAACAACAGCTTATGAAGTAACAACATAAGGAGCCCGTCCTTGTGGTTGTTAGAGTATGGGACATGGTACTCCTATATTATGGGCGATGGAACTATACACTTTCGTGCGAGTTACTTCGATCACTATCTATCAGCTCCATTGGACCAATGCGTGTATATATAATAGGATGCCAGATATTCTTGGTGTGAGCACAGTATATGTTTTCGATATATCGAGAGAGAGGAACGCAAGTTTTGTAATGGATTATATTAGCAAAGTTTTTGTAGTTTGTAGTTTTTCTCTGCTGGTTGGGATAAAATAACTGGGATAGATATAATGTCTGAGTAACATACATGAATGCACCCTGAGGGATGCAGATATGCTTTGGACTGATGTATCAATAGGCAGTTAGGAAACACACCACAGTGTGGTAGCAAATTCATTGTCCATCTTCCAGTCCCCATATGATGTGCACTCTTCCTAGCTCTCCCAGTACGAAACACCAGTGTAACTGCTTGTACTGTCTGTTCTGCTATGTCGCGTTGCAGGAGAATGATTCGTTTGGCGCTGTCTTTACACACTGAACATAGTTGGCAGAGCTACGACAACATGTTCCCATTTCCACCGAGTGGTCAAAACGTGACCTGTCACATTAACCCAGCTCACGCAGTTTCTCCATGAGATACAGATTGTGGTAGGTATGGTGCTCTCTGACTTCGGCTCAGTTACCACTTAAGCTGGAATGTTCATGTGGACAAAACTGCAGGGTGTTAGGAGCAATGACTGAGAGACACTCACAATTTGTAGAGATACAGTCTAAAACCACTTGGGAAGTTTGCCGTATGGTGTACTCAGCAGATAGGTTCGAGAATGGTGACTCGTTCCGAGATATAAGAGTGCCACAAATACGTTTCACCATTGGCTCTGATCACTAACACATATCACCTTAACATCCAACGCAAGCGAGTGGTTGAATGGAAAAACTTTATTCCAAATCGGGGTTTCTACCAGAAAGTGTAGTGCTATGGATCTGACAGCCAGTATATTGATCATAGAATGTTGTACTTTCCTTACGACTTCATTCTGGAACTGCGTTTTGTAAATGATTCCTCGCACAACACAGCATCTTCTTTAGGTCAAGAATGAGATTTTCACTTTGCAGCGGAGTGTGGACTGACATGAAACTTCTTGGCAGATTGAAACTGTGTGCCGGACCGACACTCGGTCCGGCATACAGTTTTAATCCGCTAGAAAGTTTCATCTTCTTTAGGTGAATGTTCTCAATCAACCATCATCTTCCCTCACCTATAGCCTTGCAGATATATCGCAGAACGTCTGTTGCACTGTCTACATGTTATCCAGATAGAATGCGTTACAGATTGTGTTCGTTAGCGTAAGAAATACCTAGGAGCGGCATGAAGGTATTGCAAATATCGGCTTAATACCACGTTTCTTAGCCGAATTTCTTCTAAATAAGAAGGGTGATTTTTTGAAGAGGTTACACGGCTGGCAACGTGTACCCACACTTTCGGCCAGTTAATACATGCCTCGCTATAACCACCTATATTTAATATCGTGGCATTTGTGTGGAGGACCACTTCATTCGGAAGCAGTACCATACATCGATTTATAAAGCATCTATAGTTCTTAACATGGATATCATTACTGTTTCTTGTGTGTGTCTTTGAGACGAAGACCACTTTTTCATGCAGGGTAACAATAGCATGGTCGTTGCCAGCGTATTTTTAATAGCAAGTCGTTTATAAGACGATTACGATTGCCTCTCTCTTCCAAAGATACACTGGAGCCACTGCCAAGAAAGACAAATCGAGCATGTCATCGATCGTAGATTTCCGCCCAATATTGTTTGGTGTCACCAGCATTCAGTTATAGGCAAAGTGTTGTGCTTAGTAGTGGATGTGTGATAGATTCTCTGTGATCAGCAGTCTTATAAAGTGACCGGGATGTAAAATTACTGTGGTCTTTGTTCTGACATGCGTGAAGTAGATGACTGTGAGGTCATAAGGGAGGTATGGATTTGATGTGGGAAACAGCGATTTCAGTGAATCGATAGCATAATGGGAATGAAAGAATATCGTTAAAAATTATTTTAAGTCATAAAAATGGTACAAATATTTATATTTCCAGAGCCACAGTCACCAGGAGGAGACATTTCAGATGCTTTGCTATTGTCGATTGTCACCAGATTGGTGCAACGATAGTAAAACTTAATTGGAATTACACTGATAAATACGTGGCTTGTTTCATCGTACGATTTGTCCTGGCATGTGGGTGTTTGGCAGGGGTACCCAGTGACCAGAGCGAATTGACATTTCCAGCGTAAGGCGGGAGCCATCGCTAAGCCTCAGGAACTGGTCAGCTGGGTGAATAGCGAACTAATACTCACCTTGGGTTTGGCTGCCTCTGCGATCGTTTGTGTTGCAAATCTTCTCCGATTTTTATGTCAACATTTGAGACGATCCAGCATGGTGAGTATTGGCACCGGATGTGTTGATTACATCCAAATTCGAACCATTCCGGTCATCCTGGACACCAACTATGAGCAAGCGATCTTTTCCAGTGGGCACATTCTGACTAAAATCGGGCGCTATCGCCAAGGGATTGGGACACGAGCGTGTGTTATGTCAGAGCATTTCAGGGATCTCCAATGTCTAGCCATGACAACTACTACTACGGATTGGATTGTGGTTTAAGTGTGTCATGTTTAGTGCTTCTCAATACATCGCAGACGACTCTGTTTTGCTGTGATATGTGTTGCTGTTGTCTTTATCCTACTCCATAGTAGGCCCTCCCTCTTCCTTCTGAATGTAGCAGAGAGAAATAATTTAAGAATCCTATAGTCCTTAAAAAAACCAGTCACAACGTAAAAATCCCGATTGATCAACTTGTTGTTTCCGATAGCGGCACTGTGAGCACGCATCTCTCCAGCCCCTTCCACACATTGTATAAGAACATACCATGCAGATGAGCTGAGTTCCATATTTTCAACTGCCCCCAACGTAATGGACTTCTGCCACATGACCTAACTGTGCTAGTATCCCCAATAGGAGGAAAGGGGAAAAATTCTGGAAGGTGGAAGAGAAGGGTTTGGAAACTAAACAGTTGGTGGGTCGAATATCGCCAAACATACCATTTCTAGTGTCCACAAATAGAATTCAAGGAAAAACTGGCTGCACACAAAGTAATTGACTTAATTAACTATTCAGTCAAGCTGACTGAGTAAGGGAGGGTTTACTACCAGATGTCTACTACTTTGTTCAGGATAAAGGTAGCGTTAGTGAGGCACATGAGAGATGCTAGCTACTTCTTCTTGAATGTCTTTGTTCCATTCACTACAGGTTTCCATAGCAGTTTAAATGTGAGAACTAAGAGATGATGAGTGTTGAGGGGGCAGGGGACAGTTATGGCAGAGAGAAGGTGTGGGGGATGCATCTTGGTCTGTGTGTTTTTGGCACACATTGGTTCATACAAACAGGAAGCAGCCACTTGAGGCAGAGAGGGATAGAGAGAGAGAGAGAGAGAGAGAGAGAGAGAGAGAGAGAGAGAGAGAGGGACTGAAAGAGAGGGACTGAGAGAGAGAGAGAGAGAGAGAGAGAGAGAGGGACTGAGAGAGAGAGAGAGAGCATGTGTATCGATAGTAATATCTTGGGTATCAAAAATCGAAGGATTGCTCCCACCTGAAGCATTTGTTTAGGGGTTAGTGTGACATCCAGTCTGCATGCCCCAAAAGTCGGCTGGCGTGTGGTGCAGCTAACAGTGGTTGCGGGCCCTGAGCATGTGGGAATATGTAAGGTTGCTGGCACATGGTCAGGCTGGTGTACAACGGACAGCACATGCTTCATGATCGAAAGATTTTTAACGGGGTAATTATGTGTGGCTAGTTATGTTGATGGTATTCCTTGTGCGATCAGAATAGGAAAGAAACAATCGATTTAATTACTTTTCTATTATGTATTCTACAAAATCTACATCTTGCCAAACAGGAGAGAATGATGAGCAAAAGAGATACATCCTGTGCAAATTGAGTTTTATAAATAAGTAGTATATTTTTAACTGAATTTCCTGTCATGGGGTCCCTCCTGTCAAGCACAGAGACTTCAATTTCCAGCTGTGGGGTAAGGGGGGCTCTGTGATTTCTCTGAGAGGAAAGGGTTAATTGATCGATTTAGTTATTAGCCAATCAAATTGATAGATTGGAAGATGGCTATTCGAATAACTCAGGCCTCAAAGTATACTTGTTTTGGCAAGGGGGAAGGTACTGGGTTGGAAGTTTCCAGAGGGCTGGGGGAGGAGCAGTGGGAGGGGAGGATTGTGATTGGTTTCTCAGAAGGACAGATTATCTCAAGGGGTTCGTAAATCTACCCCCAACGGTTCATAAACCACTTGACAGCACAGTATGTTAAGCGGACAGGGAGAGAGGTCATAAATCAATTACTTTTTCCTATGAATATATGCAGCCCACTACAACGAATGTCCTTGTAGACGCCTTGCTCCACTACTCACGACGATAGGCAGTAGAAAGCTTTTTTACCCCCAGCACTACTCGTTTCAGCAGCACGTTCTTTATTATTATCATTCATAAGATCTTCATAAGATGATTTTATTTCCTGTAAAACGCATACACAATATCTTGTATTACAACGAGCCTGTGTTATAACATTTGCAGTAGATATTCTTCCAGCTTGTGGAAAAGACCCTAGGGTTGTACATGATGAATAGACTTTTGGCTGAAGCACCTGGACCGTTTGCACATTGCCATATGTTGTATCACTGTCAGAAGTGTCTTTCGATTCAGATGCACGATGAAACTATTCTCATGATTGTCAGATGCTTTTATTAATGCTTCCAAATGACAGCCGGAAGGAAGTCATCTTGTAAGAGGAATTGTATACATGAACTGCACCCTGCCAAACAGTTGATGAAACGGTACTGGTAGCTTTAATGCTTTCATAATTTGGCCATAACAAGAGACCTCCATTGCTGTGTACCTTCACACATTTAAACAATAAACAAGCAAAGACCATCATTCTTATAATAAACGGCTGTACGTGTATCTCAAACACATAGACACTAAATTTTACAACCGTTATTTGTAAGGATGGTGAATTTTTAAACACACATGCCATACACTGCCAAGGGACACAACTGTAACAAATTAAGCTATAACAAGAAGAGAGAATTTTTTTGAGCCTTGAATAAGTTGATGTATAAAAAAGCAAAGTTATAAGTCTTCTAGCGCTAGTGTTTAATATCAATTATGGCGTGCAGCCTAGTGACACCCACACTTTTATTGCACCTAATTAATCAAAAACTCGATTTTTTTGAAGTTGTGGGCTATAAAAGAATCCTTAAACATTTTAACACATTTCAGTATCGAGACAAATACTGAGAACGGGCTTCTACAAAATGCTAAATAATGGTGTGAAAGCTGGACTATTTACACAAACTTCTTTCTTCACTATAGCCGACATATTCGTCTTAAGAGATTCAGCAACTGTATTGATAGTTGACATAATTCTCATTTGTTGTTATGCCTCAGCTGCATATTTTTAAGTAGACACATGTTTCTATCACTCAGAATCATCTTCAAATTTAAGTATTTGTGGCAGGAACCCGTCTTTCCAGTTCAGAACGATATACACTGAAGGGCTGGTGCTCGGGCGTCTCCCACTTGAGTTGGCGTAACTTCAGAGTTACGAAATTTGCGATCTGTGGACGTGTGTTACCATGAAGCGGCAGCACAATTCGTCGCACCATTCCACAGCGGAGGTTTTAGACAGATATGCTATTTCATACACATTTTTCATACTTCGACCGTTGTTGACCGGTGTTTGCCCTTCGGCAGCCACGAAAATAGAGTGAAGCCCCAAAGAAACTGGTACAGGCATGCGTATTCAGATACAGAGATATGTTAACAGGCAGAATACGGTCCTGTGGTCGGCAACGCTTATGTAAGAAAGAAAGTGTCTGGTGCAGTTGTTAGTCGGTTATTGCTGTTTCAATGGCAATCTATCAAGAAGTAAGTGAGTTAGAACGTGGTGTTATAGTCGGCGCACGAGCGTTCGGCCACAGCATCTCCAAGGTAGCGATGAAGTGGGGATTTTCCCGTATGACCATTTCACGAGTGTACCGTGAATATCAGGTATCTGGTATAACATCAAATCTCCGACCGCTGCGGCCGGAAAAAGATCCTGCAAGAACGGGACCGACGACGACTGGAGAAAATAGCTCAACGTGAAGTAAATTTCTGTGTACTGACTTGGCAGAAAATTATAAGAAATTTTGGTCTTATATCAAAGCGGTAGGTGGATCTAAACAAAATGTCCAGACACTCTGTGACCAAAGTGCTACTGAAACAGAGGATGACAGACTAAAGGCCGAAATACTAAATGTCTTTTTCCAAAGCTATTTCACAGAGAAAGATTGCACTGTAATTCCTTCTCTAGATTGTCGTACAGATGACAAAATGGTAGATATCGAAATAGACGACAGAGGGATGGAGAAACAATTAAAATCGCTCAAAAGAGGAAAGGCCGTTGGACCTGATGGGATACCAGTTCTATTTCACACAGAGTACGCGAAGGAACTTGGCCCCCTTCTTGCACCGGTGTACCGTAGGTCTCTACAAGAGCGTAGCGTTCCAAAGGATTGGAAAGGGGCACAGGTCATCCCCGTTTTCAAGAAGGGACGTCGAACAGATGTGCAGAACTATAGACCTATATCTCTAACGTCGATCAGTTGTAGAATTTTGGAACACGTATTATGTTCGGGTATAATGACTTTTCTGGAGACTAGAAATCTACTCTGTAGGAATCAGCATGGGTTTCGAAAAAGACGGTCGTGTGAAACCCAGCTCGCGCTATTCGTCCACGAGACTCAGAGGGCCATAGACACGGGTTCCCTTGTAGATGCCGTGTTTCATGACTTCCGCAAGGCGTTCGATACAGTTCCCCACAGTCGTTTAATGAACAAAGTAAGAACATATGGACTATCAGATCAATTGTGTGATTGGATTGAAGAGTTCCTAGATAACAGAACGCAGCATGTCATTCTCAATGGAGAGAAGTCTTCCGAAGTAAGAGAGATTTCAGGTGTGCCGCAGAGGAGTGTCGTAGGACCGTTGCTAATCAAAATATACATAAATGACCTTGTGGATGAAATCGGAAGTTCACTGAGGCTTTTTGCGGATGATGCTGTGGTATATCGAGAAGTTTTAACAGTAGAAAATTGTACTGAAATACAGGAGGACCTGCAGCGAATTGACGCATGGTGCAGGGAATGGCAATTGAATCTCAATGTAGACAAGTGTAATGTGCTGCGAATACAGAGAAACATAGATTCCTTATCATTTAGCTACACAATAGCAGGTCAGCAGCTGGAAGCAGTTAATTCCATAGATTATCTGGGAGTACGCATTAGTAGTGATTTAAAATGGAATGATCATATAAAGTTGATCGTCGGTAAAGCAGATGCCAGACTGAGATTCATTGGAAGAATCCTTAGGAAATGCAATCCGAAAACAAAGGAAGTAGGTTACAGTACGCTTTTTCGCCAACTGCTTGAATACTGCTCAGCAGTGTGGGATCCGTACCAGATAGGGTTGATAGAAGAGACAGAGAAGATCCAACGGAGCGCAGCGCGCTTTGTTACAGGATCATTTAGTAATCGCGAAAGCGTTACGGAGATGATAGATAAACTGCTGAGGAAGACTCTGCAGGAGAGATGCTCAGTAGCTCGGTACGGGCTTTTGTTAAAGTTCGAGAACATATCTTCACCGAAGAGTCAAGCAGTATATTGCTCCCTCCTACGTATATCTCGCGAAGAGACCATGAGGATAAAATCAGAGAGATTAGAGCCCACACAGAAGCATACCGACAATCCTTCTTTCCACGAACAATACGAGACTGGAATAGAAGGGAGAACCGATAGACGTACTCAGGGTACCCTCCGCCACACACCGTCAGGTGGCTTGCGTAGTATGGATGTAGATGTAGATGTAGAAGTGCAACCCTTCCGCAAACTACTTCAGATTTCAGTGATAGACCATCAACAAGTGTCAGTGTGCGAACCATTCAACGAAACTTCATTGGTATGGGCTTTTGGAGATGAAGGCCCTCTAGTGTACCCTTAATGACTGTACGACAGAAGACTCTACGCCTCACCTGCGACCGTCAATACCACCATTGGACTGTTGACGACTGGAAACATTTTGTCTGGTCGGGCGAGTCTAATTTCAAGTTGTATCGAGTGGATGGACGTGTACGGGTATAGAGACAACCTCATGAATCCATGAGCACTGCATGTCAGCAGGTGGCGGCTCTGTAATGGCGTGGAGCGTGTGCAGTTGGAGTGGTATGGGATTCCTAATACGTCTAGATACGACTCTGACAGGTGACACGTAGGTAAGCATCCTGTCTGATCACCTGCGTCCATTGAGGTCCACTGTGCATTCCGATGAACTTGGACAATTCCAACAGGACAATGCGTCACTCCACACGTCCAGATTTGCTACGGAGTGGCTTCAGAAACACTTCTGAGTTTGAACACTTCCACTGGCAACCAAATTCCACATACATGAAGATTATTGAGCATATGTGGGATGCCTTGCAACGTGGAGTTCAGAAGAAATCTCCACCGCCTCGACCTCCTACGGAGTTATTCTGAGCCCGACCCGGTTTCATGGTCTAGTTCCCTCCAGCACTACTTCAGCTATTGGTTGAGTCCATGCCACGTCGTGTTGCGGCACTTCTGCGTTCTCGCTGGGGCCCTACATGATATTTACAGGTGTACCATTTTCTTTGGCACTTCAGTGCATATGAGTGTGGAACTATGATATCTGTTTCTGAACAGGCGAGACGTGTTGCAGAGGTGTTGTAAGTGATATTGTGTATGCTTTTTCTGGAAACGCGAAGATTCACACAATACGAAATAGAACTGTAACGCTCGGTGTCGGCAGGGAGACGAAGTGACGTACATCGAGCTTCCAGCGCCGCGGGCGCCACAGGCTGTGGCAGTGACGGCGCCGCCGACGCCGGCGCCGCGGCCGACGGTGCGCTTCCAGGACGAAGTGGTGGCGCTGGAGCCGGGCGAGGTGGGCCCGTACGGCGCGCGGCCCGGCTACAGCTCGCTGCAGCGCCACGGCCACCGCCCCCACCCCCACCACCAGCCCCAGCAGGCCCGCCCCCACGCCGTCCGCAGGCCCTCCGCCGAGGGGCTGCTCCTGGGTCGCCCGCTGCACCTCCACCAGCCGGTACGGTAACAACGTGTCCGCCCTCTCCTTTACCGCTACTCTGATGTGCGCGCTTACGTTGTCTAACACAAATGTAAACCGTTCTCTAAAACAACGCAACACGGACCATAGGACAACCGCAGCTTACAACGTACCCATATTCCATTGTGTATGTAAGGAGTTCCTGTGATACCTGTACCGATCAATGCTAGCCTATGGAATACAGATAGTTTCAACCCGATCGCTATCGCACTAGTGTTTGTTACTGCGTACATCAACGATCGAAATGTAAAAGACAATGGTAATAAATGAAAATCTCACTCTAGCTAGCCGTCGTTCTGAATGCCAGAATTTAGTCTTAGCGCGTTCAGATTGTGGAATAAAACGGTCACGAACTCCAAAAAACGGACAAAAGTTAAATTCGATAAATGGTTGTAATAATCGCCGGAATATCGTGTGGCAAAGACAAAGCGGCAACTGGACAAAATGTACACGCGCTAACTTACACGTAAAATACACAATTGATCTGAACACAAAAGACCTTAATTTGTAATGCAATGATGTTAGTTACCATAACGATCACTAATAATAACCAACGACTAACAACACTTTATGGAAAGTACTATCTACGTAACTCACGATAATGCTATCTGTTAGATAAAAAGCCTAAATCTGACAAAAACAGTTTATCGTTCTTTACTTACTGTTTTCCAAGCAACTGCGTCTCAGTAATTGTGAAATTGAAAAAAAAAATGCAGCGAAACGTTTTTCCTGCGGTTGAAACACATTTTCGTTTGAACTTCAGGCCAGCTGCACAGATTGAAATCGGAGAAGTTCGTGGGAACTCTGGGGTGGTACATTATGTGCAAATTTCATGTCTTCGTGTGAAACTTGGGTACGTAATCATGAAGGCTAATACAAAAGCTCCATGCTGCTGGAGAAGCAACATCCATTGCACAGTGTATAGCCCCGTCGAAGACAGAACAATAACTAGACCGACTGGAATTTATTATTGGATGGCACGGAACGAGTCACGGTTCAAAAAACTACGAAGATTGTTGCATAACAATGTGGTATCTCATCAACACAACGTTCAACAATTTGAACTTGAAACACTAATGGGTAATTTACGGATGGTCTTCTTATCTTCGAGGAACTCACAGAAAGGAATACGAGTATTTGTCATTGGAACATTATTGTCAGAAGACAAAGGCAATCTCTTTATGGTTTAGGAATGAAAACAAGTATTGTTCCCTTGGCGTAGGTTTTTTATTATTGGCAGTTGAAGATTTTAACATTTAAATGCAGCATGTGTTTCTACAGTTATCCCTTGTGCTTCCTTACACTGTGAATGCCACTTCTCCGAGATTAATAGCACAAACATTGTACCTTATTGTCCTTAATTATGTACTTTTTGCTATGCATAAATTCAGGCTTCCTTGACCTCTTTGTAAGTTTGTTTCAGTCCATTAACAAAAGTGATACATGAAGTTCGTGGCGGCCATCTTAAATATTACTGTCCGTATCCTATGAACTTCCTTCATATTATGTCTTCTTCCGTAGTAATTCATCGTTTCAATATGAGCCACTTTAATTATTCGAAGCTGCGGTTGTTACATTTTAACAGTAACAGCTGGTTACGGTTGTAGGCCGTTTCATGTCCAAGACTCAAGTCAAGAATGCATTTTGGATGACAATGCTCTGATCACGATATATTCAAACTCAGCTCCTGAAATTGGTAGATTTTTGCGTCTGAGAATGACAGCCGAGAGTGGGCAATGAAAGTAAAAGGCCAAGAACTAAGTCCTTAGATTAAAAAGGGAGTGAGATAGGGATGTAGTTTTTCGGCACCACTCTTAAATCTATACATCGAAGAAGTAATGACAGGAAGAAAAGGTTCAAGAGTGGAATAAAAAATTCACGGCGAGATGATATCAATGATAGCATTCATTGGTGAAATTGCTACCTTTGGTGAAAATAATTACAGGATATGTTGAATGGAACGGGCAGTCTAATGAGTACAGAATCCGAACTTAGACTAAATCGTAGAAGAAAGTAATGAGAAATAGCAGAAATGAGAACAGTGAGGTCCTTAACATTATAACTGGTGATCACGAAGTAGATGACGCTAAGGAATTCTGCTACGCCGGCCGGAGGGGCCGAGCGGTTCTAGGCGCTACAGTCTGGAACCGCGCGACCGCTACGGTCGCAGGTTCGAATCCTGCCTCGGGCATGGATGTGTGTGATGTCCTTAGGTTAGTTAGATTTAAGTAGTTCTAAGTTCTAGGGGACTGATGACCTCAGACGTTAAGTCCCATAGTGCTCAGAGCCATTTGAACCAATTCTGCTACCTAGGTAACTACGTAACCATGACGGACGGAGAAGGGACGACACCAAAAGCAGACTAGCACTAGCGCAAAAGGCATTTCTGGCCAAGAGAAGTCTACTAGTATCGAACGTAGTGCTTAAGTTGAGGAAGAAATTCCTGAGAATGTACGTTTGGAGAACTTCATTGCATGGTAGTGAGACATGGACTGTGGGAAAATCGGAAAATATGAGACTCGAAGCATTTGAAATCTGGTTCCGCAGAAGAATGTTCCGAATCAGGTCGACGGATATGGTAAGTGATGTGCAATTTCTCCGGAGAACCGACGAGGAAAGGAGTTTATGGAAAACACAGAAGAAGGAAGGGACAGGATGGTAGGAAATGTGTTAAGACATCATGGAATTACTTCTACGACAGCAGAAGAGGTTGTAGACGGTAAAAACTGTAGATGAAGACACAGATTGGAGTACATCCAGCAAATAAATGAGGTGCGGCACAGGATAGGAATTCGTGGTGGGCAGCATCAAACCAGACAAAAGACTGATGAGTAAAAAGGAGGAAGAAGAGTGTTTTCATGACGAGAGCATAGTCTCTCGAAGCGGGAGTTGAGTTATGTCCAAGACATTAAATGGTTGAATACTACCAATTATTACTGTTAATTCTTCGATTTCTCTGTCTTCAACCATTCTGTGGATGTAATTCACAGTTCTGTTTGCGAAAATTGTGTCGGAGTTAAGGAATGGGATGGTTTATTAGGGTTTGTGTTGTACTTTTCTGAATTATTATGACTCACAAATTCACTCATCGTTAAAAAAAAATATGCTGTATTTTCAGCATCAAAACATCGATATATAGTGAAATGGACACTCACATTTTGAGCTGTCGCATAGAACTTTTCGGCACGCTGAGATAGCCGCTGTGTGCCGGAGGAAAGCAGTTACTTTTTTCCAATTGCCGGCCAGAGCGCACTATCCAGCCGAGGAACGGTTAGTTTTTCCTGTAGACTTGCGAGCCATCTCTGGCGACAGGGCGACGAAGCAATTTTGTGAGCCAACACTTTTAATTTCAGTAATGAAGGGAAGAGCGCGGCGTGTTTACACAGGGTGGCGAACTGGGAGGCTAGCGGCCGCCCACCGCACGTTTCGCCTCCTCGAGCCGCAGCGGCGCCGGTCTGTGTGACGAAAGAGCCACCTGGGACGGCGACAGGCGGGACGCACGCCGGTTTCCACATCGGCAGTGTGTGCGAGGGCGTCCTCGGCGTGTTATCAGCGCTTCCAGAGTCCGCGCGTCTGCAGACGCAACTGTTGGCGCTTTCACGGCAGCTAGTAGTTTCACGTTTGCTGTCAGAGTACGCTTTGTGAAAAATGTAGATACTGAAGACATCGTTGGGTTAACCAGATAAGCATGTTTACATACTTTCTAATAAAGTGCCAAAACTGTCCAGAAATTGGAAAACTTTTTGAATCGGTCTTGACTTTTCCAAACCTTTATTTAGACCACCCAAAAACCGTGAGAGCTTACTACATATATGAAACAAAATTAAAGTTTTTTGCTCTTTCACGAAACAACATTGTTTTTAAGGTGCCGTGGCTCACTCTGTAGAAATAGAACTCTTGTAGGATCACTTTATTGTTCGTCAGTTTGTCTGTCTGTAAAGAACCTTTATTCTCAGGAACTAGTAGACGTACCATGTAGAAATTTATGGCATTTATGAAGGTGTATGGTCCCTTGGCGATGGTAAAAATTTAAAATTCTAAGTCAGTTCAAAAGATACGGCACGTATTATGATACAGGAAAATTCACCCTTCAATACCTGTAGCGTACTTCCCGATGACCTAGAATGATGAAATTTTGCAACAAAGCAACGTTTCGCAACACAAGTTCTTAATTTATAATTATACACCCCAATAAAAGTTATTTTTTGCCATTTTTTTACCCGCCTATATGTTTGGCTGTCCGCCTGTTAATACCGTTTCTCTCTGGTATAGTTTAGGGGAACGGGTTAAAATTTGTATCACATATTAATGTCCGTGGACTTTAAAAAAAAATAAATTCTAATGTGTGTGAAATCTTATGGGACTTAACTACTAAGGTCATCAGTCCCTAAGCTTACACACTACTTAACCTAAATTATCCTAAGGACAAACACACAAACCCATGCCCGAGGGAGGACTCGAACCTCCGCCAGGACCAGCCGCACAGTCCATGACTGCATCGCCTGAGACCGCTCGGCTAATCAGGCGTGGCGTCCATGGTCTCTTGGCGGTGTAAAAATTGTAGGCTTCTGTGTCAATTCAGTTTGTAGATACGGCTATTTATGCCACGTATTTTGATACTGGAAAACTAACTCATCAAAACCTATAGGGTACTTACCGTTGACCTATTCCATGAAATTTTCCATGGAGCAAGGTTTCACAGTTCAAGTACAGGGAAAAATCGGAAATTGTTAATTTGTAATTATGTCACACTAAAAATTATTTTTATTGTCATTTGTTATCCTATTTCACACCTGAAATTAAAATATTGTCGAAGGTTTCGGGTTCCCTGGAAGCGTTATCTCGTCAATGGCAATGTCGACAACAGGCAAAAATTGTCAATATCTTCTGCTCCCGGAATGGATAAACTGTCTGTGTGTATGTAAGTAATTAAATTCGTAGGCAAGCCTCAGTGTGTGAATCCTACTCGCACCTGAATAGTTTTTTGAATATGTTATCAAAATAAACAAGAAACTAAAGCAACAACTATTATCTATTTACAGGTTATTGAATATTACGAAGAGCCTAAGAATTTAAAAAAAAGTGGATATTGTAATAAAAGTCATAGGTGTGGAAGGTTAATAAACCACTGATTGTACTCCTCCTTTTAATGAACTGTATACAACATCCCTAAGATTTCTTCCAGAGACACTTTATTATGAAGTTCCATGTCTGAGATAGGCACATACTTCTTGGGAAGCTTCATGATATCTTAAAATTTCTCAGATTTAACTGACAGAAGTATTTCATACAGTTTTCCTCAGTTAAAGTCAGTGGTCTGAGGCTTTCTGAATGACGAAATCATGACAGGTAAGTTGTGATAACGATGCGCTACTGCAAACTATATGCTTGTGTGCAGTGGAGTACTCAAAGAAACAGTCCTTTAAAACTTCTCGTCATCTGCTCTCTTGATGTCAGATCGACTCTGCTTTTCTGGGTGAAAGAAGAGGTCTAATAGTAGGACTTGTGTAATATCAACCACAATGAACTTTTTGGATTTATTTCACTTGTCAGAATCTGACTAAACTTTGGTACATTGGCAAAACAAGCCCTGGTCATATCTGGTTTTAGCCCCAAGCACACGGCGTCGACGAATCCAGTCCCTACATTATTCTGCTTTTGGCCCATAAATACAGATATGTCTCATTCTTCACCACACCATAGAGAAATTTTCAAACTATGCAATGGTAGTAAAACCTCATTTTCGGCCAGAAGTAGACAAACCTGGCTATTGCACCGATCTCTTCACTTGTTATGAATTTCACTTTTTTGCCTTATATTCCCTTCCTAATGCACTTGTATGGCAAATTAACATTACATAGACCTCACGGATGTACAGAGTGCCACACTTTCATAAAACAGTGTACAATCTCTAAAAGGTGATAACTACTGAAATGTTCGAACGATACACTGAAATAAATTGAGCTGTAATGTGATGAGCTATATAATGACGCACATATTCCTAATATGGTATTGCATTACTGCTGCACAAGTGTTCGATCGCTAGATCTCCGGGAAGGCGGTTTTAAAGTGGCAATGAAAACAAGAAAGCATTATAATAGGCCACAACAACCAGTGGAACTAACAAATTAATCGTATAACTGCGTAGGCTTCCGCGGCCAGAGTCAGTCGACCTAGAAGTTTTCTGGGAATGGTACCGCGTCATAATGTATAAAACTACTGCTGCTGGAGAAAAATCAACGTTTCGGCCACAGTTGCAGCAGCTTTCTTTTGTGTCTACTGGTAGATGTAAGAGATGTAGTGAAACAAGTGACCATCATTGCTCTATTACATTATGGAACTCTGTCACCATTCCACACTAAAAAATAGGTTTGTCAAAAAAATTTCTGTTTGAAATTCTGGTTAGAAGAACCAGTGTATACCAAAAAAGTGAGTGTTGTTGTTAAAATAGTGAACTTACACTCACTGTTACTGAGTTACAAATCCTGGTCAGGTTATCGAGATGTAATTTTCCCATGATGTCTTTAAGCTGCTGAAATCTATTGCTGGGCCTGTTACTGGAAAAATGCCCAATTTACATTTGCCATTCGAATATTGTCTTGTGTATTAAATGATGGTGGGTCTCGTAGAATAATACAGTGTTCTATAATGTTTGGAACACGGCGAAATAACGTATGTAATTAGTGGGGATAACGTTTTCGTTAGATGTGGCGTATTTCACGTTCAACACAGGGGACGGCATTTAGTCTGAAATACACTCCTGGAAATTGAAATAAGAACACCGTGAATTCATTGTCCCAGGAAGGGGAAACTTTATTGACACATTCCTGGGGTCAGATACATCACATGATCACACTGACAGAACCACAGGCACATAGACACAGGCAACAGAGCATGCACAATGTCGGCACTAGTACAGTGTATATCCACCTTTCGCAGCAATGCAGGCTGCTATTCTCCCATGGAGACGATCGTAGAGATGCTGGATGTAGTCCTGTGGAACGGCTTGCCATGCCATTTCCACCTGGCGCCTCAGTTGGACCAGCGTTCGTGCTGGACGTGCAGACCGCGTGAGACGACGCTTCATCCAGTCCCAAACATGCTCAATGGGGGACAGATCCGGAGATCTTGCTGGCCAGGGTAGTTGACTTACACCTTCTAGAGCACGTTGGGTGGCACGGGATACATGCGGACGTGCATTGTCCTGTTGGAACAGCAAGTTCCCTTGCCGGTCTAGGAATGGTAGAACGATGGGTTCGATGACGGTTTGGATGTACCGTGCACTATTCAGTGTCCCCTCGACGATCACCAGTGGTGTACGGCCAGTGTAGGAGATCGCTCCCCACACTATGATGCCGGGTGTTGGCCCTGTGTGCCTCGGTCGTATGCAGTCCTGATTGTGGCGCTCACCTGCACGGCGCCAAACACGCATACGACCATCATTGGCACCAAGGCAGAAGCGACTCTCATCGCTGAAGACGACACGTCTCCATTCGTCCCTCCATTCACGCCTGTCGCGACACCACTGGAGGCGGGCTGCA
Organism: Schistocerca piceifrons; assembly: GCF_021461385.2. Lineage (NCBI taxonomy): Eukaryota > Metazoa > Arthropoda > Insecta > Orthoptera > Acrididae > Schistocerca > Schistocerca piceifrons. The sequence goes on from NC_060141.1 coordinate 276,063,177, forward strand.
CGATGTTGGGGCGTGAGCGGAAGACGGCCTAACGGAGTGCGGGACCGTAGCCCAGCTTCATGGAGACGGTTGCGAATGGTCCTCGCCGATACCCCAGGAGCAACAGTGTCCCTAATTTCCTGGGAAGTGGCGGTGCGGTCCCCTACGGCACTGCGTAGGATCCTACGGTCTTGGCGTGCATCCGTGCGTCGCTGCGGTCCGGTCCCAGGTCGACGGGCACGTGCACCTTCCGCCGACCACTGGCGACAACATCGATGTACTGTGGAGACCTCACGCCCCACGTGTTGAGCAATTCGGCGGTACGTCCACCCGGCCTCCCGCGTGCCCACTATACGCCCTCGCTTAAAGTCCGTCAACTGCACATACGGTTCACGTCCACGCTGTCGCGGCATGCTACCAGTGTTAAAGACTGCGATGGAGCTCCGTATGCCACGGCAAACTGGCTGACACTGACGGCGGCGGTGCACAAATGCTGCGCAGCTAGCGCCATTCGACGGCCAACACCGCGGTTCCTGGTGTGTCCGCTGTGCCGTGCGTGTGATCATTGCTTGTACAGCCCTCTCGCAGTGTCCGGAGCAAGTATGGTGGGTCTGACACACCGGTGTCAATGTGTTCTTTTTTCCATTTCCAGGAGTGTAGAATGCGCTCAGTTGTTATAAACCAGATATTAGTGGTTGGTATAGCTAGACACCTTCTGTTGTAATTACATCTTTCTGTCCGAAAAGATATGAAGTTGCCTAGTACAACAGAATATGTTATGCATAAATTGATCACCCCCCCCCCCCCCAATTTTCGCACTTACTAAGAACGCGAGATTGTTTTTCGATGGGGATGGCACACCATCATATTACCTCCAAGGCGCAAAAGTTTTCATCGATGATTTACTTTAATTGCTATGATGAAGTGACAAATCTGTGATCTGCACGTTCTTTGTACTAAACACCACTCTACTTCTGCCTACGGTGAACCCCTAACAAAACTGTATGCCACAGATAAACAGCTCAACTTCTGACTTGCAAAAGAATTTGTAACATAATGTTCAGAAATCATAGCGACCACAATAACGAATGTTGGTCAGTTCATTGTAACTGGAAACACCTGGGAACTGATGGTGATAAATTGGAATAACTACAGTAATTCTTGAGTTGAAGAACTGTGGTGTACGAATTTATTATTTCGAGTTACCGTTTGTAAATGTTGTACTTTTTTTCTATCGCTCATATATGTATAAATTTATTGAGCATCCTCTTTATTACTGCTGCTAGGGAATCTTTAGAGTCGAATACCGAAATTAATGAAGCTCTTATTAGGTAGTGGCAATCTAGGATTATACGAAAAGAACCAAAACCTAAACTCCAGTATAGCTATTCTTCTTGACTGAAAATCATTTATTATACTATTGTGCGGGAAACTTACTTAATATCAGGCCATCTGTTATAGCTACCGCTGTATGTGTACAATATTTGTTACTTACTATAGTCAAATGCAGTCAAACGTTTCAAACTTGTCTCATTGCCCGATATCCTTTTCACTTTTTCTACTTTCTGATTTTTATCCATTTAAATTTACAAACGTACTTTACGTTGACGAAAACTTCAAAGTTTGCTCAATCGAGAAATAACTAGAATTACAGCGAATTTAAGTTCCCCCTCAAGCTATAATTGCTAATAAATTTGAGACGATAGCGGGATCAGTGATTGTTGAGATACATATAGAACGTGCTCATGTTGTGAGAAAACCTTGAAGGTCAAGTGAACACCGTCGTTGTGGCTACAGTTAAGCCGATCGGGCCATGACGACCGCTGTATCAACGGCTCCATGTGAATTCAGTATGGAGGTGTGAGGTCAGCACGCACCATTTCCAGCCATTGTCGCTTTAGAAGACCTGATGCTGCTGCTACTCTGTGAAGTAGCTCGTCAAGTGGCTTATCGAGGCTGACTGTACCCAAATCCTGTCCTCCTAACGAGGAAAAATCAGTGATTGTACCAGGAATCGATCGTGGGCCATCTGCATGTCAGTCAGCCACACTGATCACTCACCTACAGAGTCAGACAAAGATAATGGACCTTAATCAAATGAAATGGTTACAGAGATCTTTTAAGAATCAAATCTCTATGTTCTATGTGTACAGATTGATGCGATGAATCAAAGTTTGTACCAAGGCTACGATTCGAACATGTCTCCCACTCACAAATGAATAGGGTAAACCACTACGCCATCCTGTCTCAATGCGGTGGTTTTGCGCAACTCCTAGTACTATCCCAGCACGTCCCCCTGCTCAACACAAATTCCCATTCACGTATGAGGCCATTTTGTATTCCCCTGAAACTTGAACACTATTGGAGAGGCTTTCCAAATGAATTGGAATAGCATCTCAGCATCTAACGAAACGGGCAATCCTGCCTGAAACATAGGCATGATACTTTAATCGAATGAAACCGTATTGTTCCAGAGATGAAGTCTCAACATCTATAATGTTTATATGCAGAATGAAGCGACGAATGAAAATTTCTACAAAATCTGGGATTCAAACCAGGTCTCCTGCTCACAAGGCAGATGCACTAACCAATACACAACCGCAGCACAGTGATTTCCCGTAATTCCAAGGGGTACCCTAGCTGGCCTCTCTCATCAATCAGAGTTGCACCCTAAATTCGAATAGCAGTGCAGAGACTCTCTAGCTGCATTGGAATAGTAAGTCAACATCTAACGAAGAGGGCGCCACATAGTTTCATTTCATTAAAGCACTCATGCGTGGGTTTCAGGCAGGATCCCCCCGTTTCGTTCGACGCTGAAGTGCTACAACATACATTTCAGTTGCGCTAGTGAGGACGCTTAAATAAATGGTAAAGTGACTCTGAAGCTATCTTAAATCCTCTTGTTTCATTGTTTGAGCAGTTCATGATAACAACAGAAAAGTCTAGAGGTAGCTTCAACTGTGTCCTAGGCGTAGAACTCAGTTTGAACTCGATTTTGATGATGAACGGGAAGAAGCATATTACTGTGGATTTCACAAACCCATCTTCAGCAACTTTAGTTGTTCGCATAATTACTAGTTTTTAAAACAAAGAAATTAGGATTGGAAAATTATTTCTATGTGTCTACGCATTTAAGTCTTGTGGTAAAAGGTGTAGATGGGAAGTTCTAGAGGGCAGTTAACAGATCAGGTTTTACATAGGAACACATGTCCGGAAACATCATCCAACGACGCTACAGAGCGTCAAAGTTACAGCCGCCGGCGCCTATAAATATATATGTATATCCAGGGTAATTCCCTGATGATGTAAGGAACTTCCTAGTATGGTGGAGAAGGACAAATGTATGAATTTGACGTAAGGTCTCTGGGCCGGATACAAACGAGTCAAAAACTACAACCGAGAACCATTCTGATACCTCTGACAATGGACAACGTGTACTGGTATTGTTGTTGCTAAAACTGTAGGGTAAGCAACTTCCACATGTGATAGTATGGACCGAAACAAGGAAAAAACGTCTGGAAACATAGACTCTAAAATGCACACCATAAGAGCTATCAGGACTTGAGGACCTATGAGCTTTCGACTCGTTTGTGTCCAGTCCAGGGACCTTACGTCAAACTGACGCATTTATCCTTCTCCTTATCCTCGGAAGTTTTTAACGTCATCACGAATCACCCTTGATACACATATAATTTTGGCGCTCTGTAGCCTCGTTGGATGATGTTTCCAATCACGGATTCCTATGTAAAACTCGATCTACTAAGTCATATTTGCAACATCTTGAAGTTTGTAACATGAATTGAGAAACACCTTGTTGAAGAAGATATTGAATATACAAAAGAGACCAATAAGAATGGAAATATCATCCACTAATTAGCAAAACTATCAGGGTGGTTAAACTGAGTTCAGTATGGAATTTCCCAATAACATAAAACGTATGAAATATAGCGAACTCTATGTTAAATCTTATGAAAGGATTTATTCTGAACAGTTCCTATTCTGTTGTTGTTGTTGCTGTTCTTGCTGGGCGTGTCAGTCTGCAGACCGTTTGACGCTGCTCTTCAAGCTGCTTTATCCAGTGGAAACTTTGCACAAAAGAGTATCAGATTAAAGGCTGGTACCATGTGTAATATAGCAGAAATGATATTGTTGTTTGTTAAATAGGTGTTCCGTTTGAAATCTGAAAATAAAAATTGTATTCTTTTAATTTAAACTCCCGTGTTACTTAGAAATCTGCAGGTAACCAAGATATAGATACTGCTCACAAATAGATCATGAATTACACCGTGTCTAAAGTGCCTCTCTACGTTTCGATAGAAATCATGCAAATTTTATATACAACGTGTAACTGTCTAACCAAAAACACCAGAAGCGTGTACAACATCTTTGCGAATGAGAGCACTATTTGTTATCTAATGGTGTCTTGCAAAAGATAACTTCTGTAACAGCCGTAACTCGTTTGCTATGTTTTCCAGGTGTTGACGGCACAGGAAGCGACAGTTGGGGCGCCTGGGCTGCTGCAGGTGCCCATCAGAGGGGGAGCCACCAGATTCTGAGGCCTGTCCTGCGAATTGGCAACCTCTGTGCGTCTGTAAAAAGTACACAACAAGCCAGGGAAGCATCCAAAGAGACTACTCACGCCAAACAAAGAAATTCACTCTTGTCACGTTTGTTTATTTCTAATGAAATGCTCAGAATGCATTATTCTCTTACGTATATTTTACTGTGATAAAGTACAATATTGGGTATACGTTTGTATGTGAGCCAAATGATGATACCAAATTTGTGTAAATAATAAAGTGATTATTTAATTCCTTATTCAGTATTCCCTCTTCAGATTACAATGATTAAAAATATTACGTACTTCTGACCGGACATTCTTCTAATAAGCTTTACCACAGTCTTCTACGCTATAAGTAATACGAATGGAGCACTTACAGAAATAGAATAATATAATATTTAAGCAGAACTACTTCCCGCTGTCTTCAGGTGCAACTCAATGTTTGACTGGCAGACATAAAGCTCTTCTGTCCCGTACTGTCATATTTGATCGCTCATGCGGTGCAAATGTTGATGAAACTGTTTTTCCCCTAACTGCCTATATAGCTTCACCCATGAAGTACTGTTTGATCCAGACATTACTAGTTCGAAGCAGTATGTACCAGTGCCCAAGTGAAATCTGGAAAATCTTACCCAATAGCTAATGAAGAAATGGTAAATGAAACTGATAGTTGAACGACTGGTTAATGGAAACGTTGTAGAATGAGACCTCTTAGCAGTGATAAGGAAGCAGTATGTCGATAACGTTCTCACCTGATCCTTTTCGATTCCACATTCGCTCGTTGTAGCTAATACAGAGCGCTTCACATTGCAAATAGTTATCTATGGAAAACGGTTACTCAATGAATATTTTTCGCTGAGGAAATATGAAGATCATACACCGATTTTCCTAGCAGTGGCCATGCAGTTTGATCACAGTCAAATTGAACGTGGGTTTTACAGATGGCTTGTAATGGCGTAAAAAGTAACTGCCACGAACTGCTACACTTGAGATACTGATACATGTGCGATCCTGTACACAATGATATCGCCCTCGTACTCTAACCCGCAAAAATCGCATCAAAAGGAGGAGTTGGCAGGTGTGTTTCTACATATGAAGCAAGGTGTCCACTAAATTTCGCACCCGTCGGATAAGAGTGGCACGAGTAGTGCCGATATGAGGATGATCATCAGGTTTCCTTTAAACAGACTCGTTAACGGTCGTGAGCGTTAGTTGCCTTTGATATTGAACGTGGTCAGCTGATGTTAGTCACGAATGCCTTATAGGTGACAAAGATGCCATTTTTAACCTTTCACTGACTTTGAACGAGGTCGTGTAATAGGCCTACGAGACGCTTGATATTCCTTTTGCAATATTGCAGAAAGGCCTGGCAGGAATGTAGCCACTGTACATAATTGTTGGCACCGGTGGGCACAAAATCTAGATAAGCTGGCTCCAGATGGTCACATGTTTCTATCGAGAGGGAAGACCATCGTCTTCGAAAAATGGCTCTGACGCATCGTACTGAATCTGCAACAGCAATTTGAGCAACAGTAGGCACCACAGTGACACAACGGACTGTTACCGATTGGTTACTTCCCGGACAGCTCTAAGCCAGACACTCTGGAGCGTACATTCCCATCGACTCCAAACCATCGTCATTTGTGTCCTCAACGGCGTCAAGCGAGAGGGCAGAGTGAAGGTCTGTTGTGTTTCTGATAAAAATTGGTTCTGCCTTGGCGCCAGTGATGACCGTGTCTTGGTTAGAACGAGGTAAGTTGAGTACCTGCCACCACCTTGTCTGCATAGTAGACATACTGGACCTGCAGCTGAGTTATCATCTGGAGCGGAACTTCGTATGACAGTGGAACACTCTCATTGTTATACAATGCACTCTGTCTGCGAAACTATACGCCAGGCTGTTGATTTGACCTGTTGTACTGCCATTCATGCACATCATTCTAGGGGCTGCTTTCGAACAGGATAACGCTCGTCGACATACCGCTGTTTTAGCCCAAATTACTCTACGGAGGGTCGACATGTTGCGCTGGCCTGCTCGATCACGAGATCTATGGCGATTCGAGCACATGTGGGACATTATCGGACGACAACTCCAGGGTCAATCACAAACAGAACTAATCGGCTCTGTATTGGCCGATCAAGTGCAACAGGCATAGAACTCCCCAGAATGTAACATCCGGCACTTGCATGCAAGTTTGAATGCTTTCTTTCAACAGTCTGGCAGTTACACATATTATTAACGTACCAGCATTTCACATTTACATTGTGTAACCTTTGATCTTGCAAAGTTACCTACGGATTTGTATTCCCAAAATTTCATTACTCTACATTAATTATTCTTTTGGTGTTGCGATTTTCTTTCCGACAGTGTTTATGAGCGTGAAACAAGGAATATTATGCTAGGGGCTCCGTTATGACCTACGTTAACAGATAGAGTTAATTTATTTATTGTTGGTCGATCGCTAGGCGTTCAGATGTCACTGTTGCTGTTCACTGTTCACTTATATCCTCATTCGAAGAGTAGTAAATGCCGTCCATAGTTTGAATGACTTTCTGCCAACTGTCTGTAGTGATCCCTCGATGAAAATAAACTTCGTCGTGAGCTTCTGGGATAAAGGCAAAACCCCATCACGTTGTTTACTGGAAGTTGTGAAGGCTGATCGGTGTTACAGTGTGACTCAGGCTGTCATGCTGACAAGGGCAATTTGATTTCAGCACATGTCAGCTGTTGTCAGGTCGTTTGCTTCGGCACCATCTGCACACCTCGACAACAACCCCGCCTGTGGACGCTTCAGAGGCTCATGCCAGCAAGGTAGGCCACGACTGACTGAAGCTACGCAGTCGGAGAAGGCCATCATTAGGTGAAGATGCAGGGAGAGGCCTCGGTCAACAACTGATCGGAAGATTAGCCAAATAAGAAACTAGAGCGTGAGGCCATTTTATTTTTGTGGTTTCCGGTCATCTGTAGCTTGTGAGAGATAAGCGTTTGGTCAAATGTAATTTGTTTTTCGTAAATTGCCGAGGCCATTACTGACCGCTCTAAGTTCTTATGTCCTCCCAGTTCATTGGGAAGTCATTTTCATTTTCCCAGATCGTGAGAATCCATCCGCCATCATCTAGTGTCATGTGTCTCCTAATATATATAACGCATCAGCAGCGTCTAGCGTCTCCTGAACCTCGAAACACCGTAGCGCTTTACAGGGTGGTCCACTGACAGTGACCGGGCCAAATATCTCACGAAATAAGCATCAAACAGAGACTCGTCTAGCTTGAAGGGGGAAACTAGATCCCGCTATGGTTGGCCCGATAGATGGCGCTGCCATAGGTTGAACGGATATCAACTGCGCTCTTTTAAATAGGAACCCCCATTTTTTATTACATATTCGTGTAGTAGGTAAAGAAATATGAATGCCTTAGTTGGACCACTTTTTTCGCTTTGTGACAGATGGCGCTGTAATAGTCACAAACATATGGCTCACAATTTCAGACGGACAGTTGGTAACGGGTAGGTTTTTTAAATTAAAACACAGAACGTTGGTACGTTTGAACATTTTATTTCGGTTATTTCAATGTGATACATGTACCTTTGTGAACTTGTTATTTCTGAGAACGCATGCTGTTACAGCGTGATTACCTGTAAATACCACATTAATGCAATAAATGCTCAAAATTGTGTCAGTCAACCTCAATGCATTTGGCAATACGTGTAACGACATTCCTCTCAACAGCGAGTAGTTCGACTTCCGTAACGTTCGCACATGCATTGACAATGCGCTGACGCATGTTGTCAGGCGTTGTCGGTGGATCTCGATAGCAAATATCCTTCAACTTTCCCCACAGAAAGAAATCCGGAGACGTCAGTTCCGGTCAACGTGCGGGCCATGGTATGGTGCTTCGACGACCAAGCCACCTGTCATGAAATGTGCTATTCAATACTGCTTCAACCGCACTCGAACTATGTGCCCGACATCCATCATGTTGGAAGGACATCATTCTGTCATGAAGTGAAACATCTTGTAGTAATATCGGTAGAACACTACGTAGGAAATCAGCATACATTGCACCATTCAGATTGGCATCGATAAAATGGGGGCCAATTATCCTTCCTCCCATAATGCCGCACCATACATTAACCGGCCAAGGTCGCTGATGTTCCACTTGCCGCAGCCATCGTGGATTTTCCGTTGCCCAATAGTGCATATTATGCCGGTTTACGTTACCGCTGTTGGTGAATGACGCTTCGTCGCTAAATAGAACGCGTGCCAAAAGATCTGACATCGTCCCGTAATTTCTCTTGTGCTCAGTAGCAGAAGAGTACACGACGTTCAAAGTCATCGTCATGGAATTTCTGGTGCATATAAATATGGTACGGGTGCAATCGATGTTGATATAGCATTCTCAACACCGACGTTTATGAGATTCCCGATTCTCGCGCAGTTTGTCTGCTACTGATGTGCGGATTAGCCGCGACAGCAGCTAAAACACCTACTTGGGCATCATCATTTGTTACAGGTCGTGTTTGACGTTTCACATGTGGCTGAACACTTCCTGTTTCCTTAAATAACGTAACTATCCGGCGAACGGTCCGGACACTTGGATGATGTCGTCCAGGATACCGAGCAGCATACACAGCACACACCCGTTGAGCATTTTCATCACAAGTCATGCATCAACAGGATATCGACCTTTGCCGCAATTGGTGAACGGTCCATTTTAACACGGGTAATGTATCACGAAGCAAATATCGTCCGCACTGGCGGAATGTTACGTTATACCATGTGCTTATACGTTTGTGACTGTTACAGCGCCATCTATCACCAAGCGAAAAAAGTGGTCCAATAAAACATATATACTTCTTTACGTACTACACGAATATGTAATAAAAATGGGGGTTCCTATTTAAAACAACGCAGTTGTTTGACCTATGGCAGCGCCATCTATCGGGCCAACCATAGCGGCATCTGGTTTCCCCCTTCAAGCTAGACGAGTTTCTGTTTGATGCTTATTTCGTGAGATATTTGGCCCAGTTACTATCAATTGACCACCCTGTATAGATGACAAAGCAGTGGGTTGGGCTTCAACTGTGCCGCGGTGATTCGCGACAAGTCAGTTGTTTGTTAGTTGTGATTTTTTTGTGTTTGTGTGTTGTATGTGAGTGTTTGTATACTTGGGCTGTTAATAATATCTCGTAAGATCACATAATACTACGCACAACATATTCACTACAACTTATTATCATGGGCAAGTATTATTGTTTTTGATATTGTTAAGTCTTACTATATCCAAGTGCCCCGTAAACAAGTCACCTTGGAATGTCGGTATGTACGGGAAATAACTTAGCAACACATCGGTGTGAAACCCCTTAATTCATTACGTTTTGAAACATCTCAGGGTTGAAACTAATACCCTTTCATTCGGAGAATAATTATACTTTCGTCGGTTTACGTGGAGAACCGCCTTCTGCATGGTATACTTATTGTTATTTCAAAGCTGATTACTTTCTTAACTGTAAAAATCTTGTCACTTGAACAAAAGATAGCCGTGAAACGGCAACTACAAAAATTTATCACATCGATACACCTTTTTGCTAAATGAATGAAATTAACTTTACTTTTGTATGTTTACTCAAGAATTACTTGTAAACCCTCTCCAGTTTTCTTTAGATCACTTAATATTAGATTAATTTGATCAAGAATCTGCCGTCTTGCAAATGACAGCCAACAATACAAATTATAACTCGCGCTGTATCGTACGTTATTAATCTCTGAAAAACCAACCATTAAATTTTCACACGTGTAGGCATGCTACCGCTACTGAAATAAGTCGTTTAGTTATATGTAACAGCATACATTTACCAGAAGTGCTTTACAAGATACATACGACTCCGCCCTCGTCTTTCTGGTATGAAGATCCGAACAAAAGCAGTACAATTCAGAAAATGTATTTCTATTGTTTCGTTGACCTAAAACCACCATTATCCTGCAATATCGATACTGTTTCTCACATACACCACTGTGAGATGATTAATATTTTTTGTCCTATTATTTCTCACACAAAATAACAGTTCGTTTAAACATTTTATGTCAATGAGAAATAAATATTTCTCGTTTCCCGAGAACCAGTACAATTCCCCATGGAATGACTGGACAAAATTATATTAAGTTTTGTGGACAGACATTCCACATTTACATTTACATTTCGTCCCACAGCAGTTTGTCACAGTGCACTCGTAAAAACAAAAAGGCAAGTTCACAATGCTTTGTTATGTGAACCCTCTTATGTCAGCTGTGGGCCCATAATTGTAATTGTTTTAACTAATTATATATATTTTTTATATATATTATATATATATTATATATATTTTTTCACATTTATGGCAGGTTTGCAATCATATCTGCATTAAGTAGTTATTAACCCAACAGCTCATGAAGCATCTTTAGTTACACATGATTACATTGGATATGAGTTCAAAATTACGTTTTAAGAAAAATCATCAATTGGTATTTAACGATAGCTATTATATAAGGTTTTTTGCATTGTTATTTACTTTTTTTTGGGCGTTATATTAATGACGTTTTGCCCATTTCTCACTACACTACTGCAACCAGTGAAAACTGTCTGGTAAAGTTAAATATTCCACGGAAAGATACTTAGTAACTCCCCCATTTGGGTTGTAGGCAGTGAGGAAAAGCTGAGGACGACGTAAAACCGAACCCGGAGTCTTCACTGTTCCCATCTGAGCACTCGCACAATAACAAATAATTTAGTTACCAACTACGCTCCTTAAGCTGTAAATGATATTTTTAAAATTCACTCCATGTTGTTTCTAAAGCCTCAGAACAAATATATGCTCGTTAAAACAAGTCGTTTCAACTTCATTCACCATATTATTGTTTGAATCTCAAGAATACAAATTCTTTGAAAAAGTAATGGGTTAATTGTCCAGGTGTAACAAAATATTTGTAGAATTGGTATTTTACAATTTTGCAGCCAACTGCACAAAGAGTTTCTTCTTGGGGTATCTGCGTCTGCAATGTTGACCCAAGGTACAGGAAAAGACGCTCGTAGACGTACGTGGGTTGGCCGGTGTTCTGCCATGAGGCACGCCCCTCCGGCGGTCAGCTGTAGCAGCCGGCTCTGCCCCCCGGGCCAATCAGCTGTTCGTGCGGCGCGCGCCCATCTTGTCACAGGTATTATTCCCAGTTGAACATGAAATGTTGTCAACACAGCATTAACACACTTATCAGCAGGGTTAATGTAGCTGAAAAGAGGCATGATTAATTTCCTCTCATCCCGCAGTTTTTCTTGCGTTTGTGGGTGATGTGTTCGGTTGTAGCGTGAAGCAGTTATTCATTCCAGTATTTCGTACATTTCAGGATTGTAGATTTTAACCGTTTTAATTGACCTACAGTGAGCATTACTTTCTAGTCTGTCAGGGAACTTACACGTGCCCGCACTGTCTGTAGACACTATGTTTACAGTCGCAGCCGGTTTGTCGTGCTTTCCGAATTCACAATGGCCACACCTAGCGCCGCCAAGTTCAAACGACACAGTTCAACTGTGACTGTCCGCTTGGCGAGTAAACACAGTCTGCTTTAAATCGTATAGCATAGTCTCAGTTTTCACTTACAGAGAACATTTCTATAGACATCGGATGGGACGTTTAAACTAAATAAACTCTTGAATTACGGCCTGAATATCACTGACTGATGTGTCAATCACACACTTGCTATAATTACGCAGATTATGTTCCTTAGCGTCACTCACAGACTAACCACTCGCACATTTTCATGCTCACAGCTTTTTTTTTCATACTTAAAATGTCCTCGTACATCGTTCAGTTCGTACATCGTACATGATGGAAAGAAACACTATCAGTATTTTGTTCTTTATGTGTCATTTGCACACACAGAATGTATCTTACATCTGAGTGTCACATATTTTCGTTTACAGTATGCTGCATATCGTTACTTTTCACCACTTCAGAAAGTAACTAATCATTCCTCCATGTCGAAAAGCTGACCATGAGTCATCTGGACTAAATAATTGTTGTGGTTGTACAATCGTTCATAGAGACGCATGCCGTAAGAAAATGCTACAGCGTGATATTCAAACAAAGGACACGGTCTCATCCTTACAAGCTTTACTGTGACATGAAGACTACCTCATCGCGATTGAATGTAACAGTTACGAAACACGCATGATGGGATTCAAATGTCCTAAATTAGGACAGATCTCATCCAGAATCAGGTGCCCTGAATAGCAAAACAAGAAATCAGTGCGATCTGATAAGAAGTTCAAAACTGAAGGTAAGTAATATTTGGCCCCCGGTACATGCAATAATTTCGTACTGAGGCCTCAGTCAAGTGGACTCGAAATTGCTGACACGGCTCCCTTATGGTTATTATCTATATACTGTACTGAAATCATGTGCGGCCTTTAACAACAACACTTCATGGTTAGGTATGTCATTACGCATATAAATTACACATGAAAACCAGTAATAATACAAATATACATAAATAAAACATAATCAAATAAAAATGTCATACATATACTAACTATTCAAACAATATAAGCATTGTTGTTCATGCTAGCAAACCTTTGTTATCGACTTATTCAGGGACAATAAAAGGCTTTAAATCCCGGTGTCGACATAGACCTTCTATCTTTCGTGTCCTTGGATTAGTTAGAAGCTAACAACCTTCGTGAGATATTTTCACGATTAAATGTGACTCTGTGTACAAGATTTGCCACATTTTTTTCTATATACTAGAAGCTTTAGGATGAGTCCTCGGTAAGGCCAGATTGTCTTCTTGGTACGCATGGATCGACCTCTGCCGCTTATGTTTTCGACTCCCTAAGTTGAACCTATCTGCTTATAAAGACTGCTTGATTTTATCTTTTCTCACCATATTTCTACATCTTTGAGGTTCATTCAAGTTCTGATGTCATGAGCTCAGTAGGTTGAAACCTGTCAACTTATGGGGTTAGTTGCTGTAAATATTCTCAAATAGAGGGACATACTGCACCTACTTAGTATGCTGTGTTGGTGAGTAAGTTCTTACAAAGCTGTCAAATTCGCGAAAGATTCTTTCAACCGTGTTCGCTCTGGGATTAAAAATGGACATAAAAAAGGTTTTAACACCTTGTTCCGTTATAAAGGTCTTCATTTGTTGCTTTTGAAGTAAGCACCATCACCTGTCAAGAAAGAAACTTTTCTCCTTACTTTTGGGATGTAGTCACTTATTAATTTTCTTGTGATGGAAGTGAAGTTAGAACTCCTAGTAGGGTAGAGTTGTATGTGCTTGGAGAATACATGATAAATAGCTACCAAGTACTTAGCGCCCCCCTCCCTCCCTAGCCGTAGGTAAAGGTCCCGTCACATCGACAGCTGCTAATTGTAGTGATTGTGATGGTATAATCACATGTACTTCGCTAAATGTACTACAGTTCGTCGCTTTAACCCTTAGACAAACCAGACAGGTTCTTATTAACTTCCTAACACGTTCATGCAAATTGGGAAAATAACAATAGGTATGTATTTTAGTTGCACATTTTTTATGCCGAAGTGACCACAGCTGTGGTGTGTGTATCAAATAACTTTATCTGTACTCTCTGCTCGGATATATACACACACTAATGCTCTGTATCAGGGTGCTACCTAGGGAATAAAACATCATTCTGCAGCTTATGTTGCTTCCTAGCGTTCTCTTTCTGGATTACTTTTTAATAAATCTTTTTTCCTTCTTCGAGTAGGAATCTGCATCTTGTAGGTCCCTCATCTCCTCATATTTTCTCAAATATGCTTCTCTCTGGCTCCCGTCTTGTATCAACATCATCTTATATTCGGTTGACTGTCGACAAGTTCTGTGAATTCGGGCAACCTTGGCGGCAAACGGGAGAAAGCATCCGCTACCACATTATCCTTTTCTTTCAAATGTCATATTTCAAGATCATAACCCTCCATGGGTAATACCCACAGGATTTTCCTGGCTCGACGGGATAAAACCCAGTCTTGACGGTCACAGAAGACCACTACGTGTTGACCTGAAACGTAATAATGGGACTTCCTTAGTTCCTAAACCACAGTCAATATTTCGAGTTCAGTTGCGGAATATGCCTGTTCACAACCGGATGAGACACGACTAGCAAATCATATTATTTTAACCTAGGTTTGTCCCGAGGTCTGATCGATTTGGAACAAACACGCTCCTAAACCACAGTTCGGCGCATCTGTCGCTAGATAAAAGTATGATGTAGCAGTTCAGAAGTGACTAGAGCCTCTTTGATTCTATCAAAGGCTGTCTTGCATTCCTCAGAGAAAAACTAAAAGTGCGTTCGTCGTTAGCAGGCTTAACAATGCAACATTGTTCAGCATCTGTGCAGGCACCAAACACCTAAATAATAACGCTAGGCCTAGGAAAGCTTCCAAGGTAAATGCTTTGGTAAGGTAAATGCCGTATCGCATTAAGCTTACCCGGATCAGGCATTATCCCTATAGGCGAGATAATATGATCCGAGAACTTTATCTCCTCTTGCCCGAAGTTTGAATTTTGTAAGTACACCGTCACACCCGCTGCCTGCAAATGTCTCAAGAGCACGATCTATGAGTTCTAAACGCAGCTATAAGTAAGTCAACATAGAGCGTTACCTTATCTAGCGAGTCCGACCATATGAGTGTATTTAAGTCCGCAAAGAAGACTCCGGCGCTCACATTGAGCCCGAAGGGTAACACTCTGAATTGCTAACTTCGGCCAGCAAAAATAAAGGCAGCATACTTCCTACATTCTGCTGAAAGTAAGACCTGCCAGTACGAAGTTTTTAAATCAAAGCTCGTTAAATACTGTGCTCCTTGAAATTTTTGTATTTGCTCTTCCACATTTCCAGGTCGGGTTCGCACTAATACGATAATCTTACTGATATCACGTGCATCAAGCACGAGACGTATGCTACCAGGAGATTTGGGGCCAGCGACTAACGGGCTGCTATATGAATATAAGGAAGTCTCTATTATTCCCATTTAATCATAAGTCGTATGTCCTTAGACACTGCCTCCATTTTACTCCATGGTACCGAATAGGTAGCACGGCAATAGGTGTCACGAGATTTGACCTGCATATCGTGTATGTATATGTTAATTATCCCCGGTTTTTCGCCGGCCGCGGTGGTCTCGCGGTTCTAGGCGCGCAGTCCGGAACCGTGCGACTGCTACGGTCGCAGGTTCGAATCCTGCCTCGGGCATGGATGTGTGTGATGTCCTTAGGTTAGTTAGGTTTAAGTAGTTCTGAGTTCTAGGGGACTGATGACCACAGCTGTTAAGTCCCATAGTGCTCAGAGCCATGTGAACCAACCGGTTTTTCGGAGAATACCACTGCTTAATGCTTCAATAACTGAGCGAGTTGTTGCCGCTGTTTACCATCGAGACCTCACTTTTGCCGTTTTCAGTTACACACGGGTATCTTTCACGAGTATAGTCACTGGCTATGTGCAGTAGTTTAGATTCCAAATAGGTTAACTTCAACCTTCTGCAATACTATTCATGTAAGCAAGTTGTTTTTATCATTACCAGTTCGACTAACTATCCTTCATACGTAAGTGAGCAGACAGCTCGAGAGTGGCAGATCCTTGCGTCCCTTCTCTTAAAAATCGCAAGCCTGGAATACAGGCAACCCGCAAAATTTTTCACGACGAGGAATGAGCATTTTATCGCTTCATTTCCCACTCGAATGACGGCCTGCACCTTCCTCTCAATTCGCTGGATACGTCCACGTATGGCTCCTACAATTCTTAAATTTAGAACTGGCGATGTTGGCAACTTATTCACTTGATTGGTGCAGTTGAGTAGGTCGTTGCCCATAACAAATACACTTGTACCTATATGAGTAGTTACATTCACAGGCATTCCGCGTATTTTTGCCTTGATTGCGGCTTGTACCAACTCAGTATTTCGCTGTACACATTTTTTCGCATGAGCACAGAGTTCTTCTTTCAGATCCAACTCTTCTTTGTATCTAAGCATGGATATATTTACATGTCGACAGCCCCGCATTCGTGTTCCCACGACCACATGCAAAAGGCTTACATTAGTCGTGTAGAGTTTGACACTTGCGGTGTACTTAGTTGTGTGTCACCTATAATTTTTACTATTCTGACGCTATGAGATTACTGTATCAGTTACAGTATGTCATTCTTTGCGGGTGGCCGCTGTGGCTGTTGTCTATGAGCTGGCATACTAATGTTATTCACAGAATGGCTCTTACTCTGTGGTGTTTGGTTTGAATGCCAGTTTACTGGTTCTGTCTTTTGTACTTTTTCATTCACCTACCTCATGTTTTCTGGTTGGAGCGAGTCATTGTAGCCTTCATTTCTCCTCTTTCTTTAAAAATTGTTGGTCCCGTTCTTAAACGAATTGTTATTGCTACCCCCATAATTGCCTTGAATTCCGTACCCGTTTTGGTGGTTGCCAGTGGTTCTGTTACTGAAATCATTGCCTCTTTGGTGTCCATTTTTCTTCGGACTGTTTCCATTCTGATTTCCATTTTTGTAAAAATTATTATAGCCCATGCCACTGTTCCCTTTCTCACGCTGCTTTTCATTTTTCTGTATGAGGTCAAGTGAGTCAACAGTGGCCATAAACTGGCCCAGGTCCGTATTAAGGGCTTGGAAAGTTTTTCCCTAAAGACTGTTGGTAATCTGCCTTTCAGTATGCGCAGTACATCTCTTGAAGACACTGGTTCATCCCAGTACGAATTCTTTTTGTAAGTAATTTACATAGTATTTTCGCAGGTTTCCCTCTCTAGGATTATATGGTTCGGGATTATTAACCTGTTTCCTTCAGCGTTCTTGAACACACTTCGACCAGAAGAGTGATATAAAACACTTCTCAAATTCCGAAAGGTTCTGTCAGTGATTTCCATCGCCTTCAATCCTACATCGTGAATTATAAAGGGAGTAACAAACTGAACCCACTGTCTCTCTGACCAAGAAGTAGGCAGTACATTCCTGAAACTCTTAAGGAAAATTACGGGATGCACCGTCTTTTTCTCTTTCAAGAACGTCTGGATTTGTCTATGTTTTATAAGCGACTCTGTGCTTTACATTTTCCAAGGTTGGCACTGCAACGCCAGTGGCTGTCGCGCCAACAATGCACCCGTCGCTGCTCGGGCTGCTTGACCGCCGTTTAAAATCTCGCAACGTGCAGTTACCGTACCGATTACTATTATTTAAGGTTTCGTTAGGTTCTCTAATCCTGCTCTCGATAGTTTCACGGCCTGTCAGAACCATGCGCTTCTGTATTTCACGCACATCCTGTGGCCGTCGTTTATTAAAGTCATCTTTCTCACGATTTACTGCACTGTTCAAACGTTCCAATGTCGCAGTAGCTTCGGCTACTATTTTCCACAGTGCTAGTGATATTTTTAACCTGGCCTTGAGGTGTTTGGTGAGTTTTTTCTAGTCTATTTACTGGTGAATCCAGTTCACCCACTTTGCAAGGCAAATCCTTATTTTGAGTAACTAGTTCTTCCATTTGTGCTCATATACTATCTATCGACCAGCAGGGATCGATCAAATTATCACATGTGTCAGGTAAGGTGAGGACAAGAAAGGTATATCCGTGAGGAAGTTCCTGTTTACTTCTGTCTACAGTAATACTGGATCAGCTGAGTCCATTCGATACTGAAACGCGCCTCTAATAGTCGACACATCCCTACGCCCGACCCCAATTCTTATAGTAAACACTTCCAACTCCTATAAGTGGCAAAAGAGTAACGAAAAATGCAATCTAATACTGCAGTTGATAATAACAAAAAAGTGGCAGAATGTGAGATATGCAACTTGAATGGACCACTAACATCGAAGTATATTCACTTTCAAAGTCACTTAGTACAACCCAAAATAAATTTATAAACAGTCGAGGATACACTGACCGCCAGCGTCGAGAATCTTACGAAGTTGTTCGGTCATCCTATTATCTCTTTCGAATTCACAAATTCTTTCCCTTTCCTCACGTTCCATTTCCTAAAACCTTTATCTTTCTTCATTTCCTTTACTTCTTCCCTTTCGTCTCGGTCCTTTTCTTCCATCCTTTCTCTTCCTTCCCGTTCCATTTCTTTCTCTTTCTTTTCCTTCATCCTTTCCCTTTCTTCCCGTTCCCTTTGCTTTACTCTTTCCCTTTCTTCTCGTGCTTTCCCAACAGAGAAATCGTTTTCTGTCGCCGTAAGCAAGAACTCCTCATCTGTCGTTACGACTAGTACGGTACTTGCAGCACCGTCAGCAGATGTGGCGCTTGTCTGTTGTTCCAGCGTTCCCACGATAGAACCAGACATCCGACTACCTATCTTGGTTTCCAAATTCTGGAATTCCGAGCAATTACCCTCTATTTCGGTATAAGCAAACTCGCGAATGTTATCAGTTTCCTCTAACTCTGTCACGTTATCTCCCTGTAACCCTACTTTTCTCTTGGGCCTACTCATATTGAGTACCACAGCACACTAAGCGCAACATTCAAACGAAAAGACAAGATACAAGAAATATTAACTCGCTGGAAACACACTATAATCTAAATAAAAAAAGATCACTCTCACTACTGTTTCCCGCCAAGAAGCAGTACTGAGAATCCAAAAATGAAATTTCACCTATTGCATGCCCCAATGGACACAACATTTATTCTTGACGCTTGAGATTGCATGCCACCGTATCCTTAACTTGGACGTTATGCAGTTTTATAGTGTTGCTCGGGGTCTTTAGCAACAACCTCTCTCAGCATATTGTTTTGCCGATCAATTTGTACCCTCGTAGGTGATGTTGCACATGAAAGAAAATACAACATACATTACAACACAAATGTTCTGTCTTGCACCATACACGTATTACTGGCCCCACGTTGGGCACCATTGTAGTGATTTTTTTAATGTTTGTGTGTTGTATGTGAATGTGTGTATACTTAACAAATCTCCTAAGATCACACAAGGCTACACTCAACATATTCACTACAACTTCGTATCACGAGCGATTACTATTATTTATTATATTGTTAAGTCTTTCTATATCCAAGTACCCGGTAAATAAATCTTGGAATGTCGGAATACATCTGAAATAAATTAGCATCAGATCGGTGTGAAGCCCCTTAATTATGAAAATCTCGTAACCTGAACAAAAGAGAGCCGTGAAGCTGAAACCACAAAAAATGTTTAATATCGATGTGACTTTTTGCAAAATGAATGAAATTAACGTCACTGTAGTATGTTTACACAAGAATTGCTTGCAACCCCTCTCCATTTTTCTTTACGCCACTTAACACTGGATTAATTTGAACACGAATCCGTCGTCTTGCAAATGGCGGCCAGTAGTACAATTACAATTCGCACTGTATCGCACGTTATTAATCTCTGAAAAAAACGTACCACATATAGGGATGCTACTCCTACTGAAATCAGTGATTTAGTTATAAATGAGGTCATACATTTACCAGAAGTGCGTTACCAGGTACATACGTCTACAACCACGTGTTTTCTCCCATGAAGATCCGATCAAAAGTAGTGTAACTCAGAAAATCTAATTTTATCGTTTCATTGTTCTGTCGTATTCTATTGCACATAAAATAACAGTTCTTTTAAACATGCCAAGTCAATCGTAAGTAAATATTTCTCTTTCCCAGAGGACCAGTACATGGTGTCCTTGTATCTGCTCGCAGTGCAGCATTTGTGGCAGCTGAGGAAGAAGAAGCAGAAAGGAAGATTGGGATTTGACATCTAGGCGAAGTGGTGGTCATCAGAGCTGTAGCAGAAGCACATAAGAAAAAGGCTGTATTCTCTTCAGCGGAACCATCCCAATTTCTGGCGTAAGGGATCAAGCGAAACCATAGAAAATCTAATTCTGGATTGCTGGATGATGATTTCAATAACCGTTTTCCCTGTTGCTACTTCAGAGTCTAATCACTGCGTGAGGTTATTCAGTGAAGGAAAAAGAAGGTATATAATATTGTGATCCTCCTTGTTTCTAGCAATTAGTGGGAATGGGCACACATTCTTGGACATCTGGAAATCTATTGCTAGAACCTAAGCATATGTGAATCTCTTCCACAAAATTCCACATAATGTAGATGAGGCAAAAGTTTATGTGCTAATGAAAATGAGAAATAAATCGAAACCTGTTTTTTCATTAAAATATTTTATGCAAGTATTTGACAGCAATGATTTTCATTGTTAAAAGCGACGTACTCACTATAGGTTACCGCAAGAAACATGTAAGATTAAAAAAAAAGGTCAGATAAATCCAGGAAACGAAACAGAAACTTCACAGAAATGCAGTCAATTGAATCATTACGTTGATAATTAATATATTCAGTACATGAAACTGAACGAACCTCAATGATACAGAAGACACTCTGCACCGTGACCATATAATGTGGATAAAAATGAACGCAACGCAAATGCGGCTATGCATACTGGGTTTTAAGGGTTAATACAACTAAATTTATGAATATGTCGGTTAGCAGTGCTGTAAAGGTAAGTCCTCGTAGTTTATAGACTGCATAATGAATAATTTTTGTAGCACCTCGTAAAAGTTATAACTTGTAATATTGCCACTGTTAGTCATAGATTGCTGTCGTTGTTGAAGACATTACAGTCTTTTAAATGTGCTAATAGTATCACATAATAAGTGACGATAAGTGAGCTCCAGAGTAAATCAAGAGAGTAACTGTGACTAATGCCAAGGCAACAGTGCGGGAAAACTGACCGACGTAAAATGAATGAGTTCATTAAAGGCAAAGATGTGACACAGTTGGATAAATATGCGCACTGAATTTGGGTATGCTACCAGTTTACATGCCTGGAACACACACAGTAAACATAAATCACAATCACGGCGGAGAAACCGAACTTGTTGCTTCTAGCAAATGAATTATGGTCTTAATTACAGATAAATATCTTCTCTTTTAAAGAACATAGCACAATTGACAGAAGTGGTACCCATAACATAATAATTATCTAATATATCTGCTGACATATAGTAAACTTAAAATTGAAAGCATACTTGCGCAAAGAGCCATAACCCTGTAACGTGACCAACTGTTACAGTACTAAAAATTTAGTAACGTATGCTATGCGGTCAAAATTGTTCGGACATCGATATGTAATGCGGAATGAACCAATAGATCTCACGACAGGCGGAGAGGTCACAAGAGGCCGGTACAAAAGGAGACGAGGGGTGCTGCTCTGTCGGTACAGAAGCAACAACAACCGAATGGGTCAGTCAGGAGACCCCTGTGACTTCGAACGAGGACTAGCCATTAGATGTCACCTCAGTGGCGAACCACTTAGGGACAGTTCAAGTCGTCTACAGCTTGCCAAGCTGGCGGTTGATGATGTGGCTGTGGAGTTTAACGGCGAAGGAACAAACACAGCTTAGAGAAGAGCCGATTGACCTTACGTACTGATGGACAGGGATGGTCCAGCATTGCTGAGGGTTGTTGAAAAAAATCACATGAAATCGGTGGAGGGAATCGTATGTGAGTTCCAAAGTGCTACCAGCAGTCCAGGCGCAACAGTGACTGTGCGTGAGGAGTTAAAAGGATGGGGGAATAATGGTCTAGCTAGTGTGCTCATAAGCCACCCATTTCTGTAGCTAATGCTATGAGGCGGTTATTGTGATAAATAGGGCGATACCATTGGACAAAACTGGCTCAAATTGCTCTGAACACTATGGGACATAACATCTGAAGTCATCAGTCCCCTAGTACTTAGAACTGCTTACACCTGACTAACCTAAGGACATCGCACACATCAATGCCCAAGGCAGGTTTCGAACCTGCCACCGTAGCGGTCGCGCGGTTCCAGACTGAATAGATGATTATAATGATTGATTTGGAGTGATGAATCACACTATACCGCGATGCAGTCCGATGGAAGGATTTTGTTTTGGCGAATGCCGGAAGGGTGGTACCTGCCATCATGTTTAGTGCCATCAGTGAACTATGGATTATGTGGTGTTACGGTATAGAAGCATTTACCGTGGTAAGGGTTTGCCACCCCTCATTTCACTTAAGAAAACGCTAAATGTGTAAGGATATGAACACATTTTACAACACTGTGTGTTTCGTACAGTAGAAGAACAGTTCGGAGAGGATTAGTCTTTGTAACAACATGGCAATTTACACGAAGCAGTCTATGTGAGGCAATATGTGGAGGCATAAGTGGACAATAACATCCCTGAGATGGACTGGCTTGCCCACAGTGCTGACATTGTGAAACCTTTCCGTCTCCTCTATACCTCTTTTGTTAATGATAACCTTCCCTTTTACAATAAACAATGAAACCTTTCCTTAGGATTTCTATCTCTTGCTTAATAATAACAAATGAAATCTTCCCTTTGAAATTTATTCTATTTCTCAATCTTCGCATACAAATTTAATTTCTGCTTTTTAAAAGTGATTTTCAGCAAAGCTGACGTTATTCTTTAATTAATTTGACTTTAGTTACGTAATTCATAGTTAAACCTTTTTCTTGACAACAATAAAATTTTGCAAAGTTTTACGTTGATGGTTTTTGGGATGGATTATAATTAGAAATACAATATTGCTGGCGAAAGTTAATTATATGATTTTACAAACGTTCAAATGGGGCTTACTTTTTACAATAATCTTACAACTAGCAATGCGCAAACATACCTTCAGTAGTCTTGAATTTCTCAAAAAATTAATTAAATAATATTAGTTCCTCTTATTATAATCGTTAGCTGATGTCTCTGTACATCCGTTTATAATCTCTTGTAAATCATAGCTGGTGGCTGGCAGGCACACCGCTTCTCTCAACCTCTCGCTTCAGACCTGCTACCGACTCGCTTAACTTCTCGCTTACTACTGACATCCTACGAACGCTAAAGTGCGGTATCTCCTGCCAACAATGCTTTCTGGTGCAGACAATCCCTGCTACCATTACAAAATGTATCAATGCGCGGTCTTTCCCGATCTTTTCATAAAATGTATCCGTCCATATTCCTGCTTAATCCTATTACTAAAATATAAACATCTTTCATAAATTGTGGTTTGACAATAGACAATAGAAATATACACGTCTTACAATTGACACAATGGAACGCCTTTTGGATGCGTCAGAACATCGACTTCGCTCCAGACCCCAGCGTCGGAAATAGCTACCTTTCCTGGTTTCACCTCCTCAGAAGGAATGGGCTGCCATCATTCCACAGGCATTCAGACACGTCGCTGAAAGTTCAAGCCGTCATAAAGCCTACACCATATTAATGTCCGGAGACTTTTGAGCAGTAAGATTTGAGAAAATTATTATACTCAAAATTTTTGATTTAAGTGAATCTGAATTATAAGTCAGCGAAGAACGTTTTACCAGCAGAACATGACAAAGGCTCAACAACATTGTTTCATTGGTGGTTGGAAAGATCAACATGACACTAGACCTGAAATCAACAAAGGGAACAATAATGGCACGTAAATTCCTATGAGGGACAACCATTCGTTGCTAGCAATCTGGTTTCTCATGTAGTAAAACTGTACGTCGAAAATGGAGTGAGGTACATCATCAATGTGTGCTCAGAATCACTGAACAGAATATTGGTCGAACACAAGAACTGAACCACGCAGTCTTGTTACAACATATGATGACCGCCCGTCAGCTCTGTGGCTCTGGTCAGACCACTTGGTTTTTCACCGCAAGCAACTCTCAAAATACGAGATAATAAATAATTAATAGTTGGTCATATAAGTGTGACATCTGCGCATTTTATACACGGTGTCCGAGGATATGCAGGTACTGGATTTGAGGACACCTCAGATTTTCGGACGCAACCAGCTCACGGAAGGATCTACCGGGTCTGTCTATCATTCCACGACTCCCAGGCGACACTTTTCTCTCTGTCATGCCCCTCCAGAGTTCTGACAACATCGCACTGCTCGAACACAATCCCTGTGCTTATTTTGCTCTCGAAGCAGGGACAGGACATCGTCGTGTTTAACATGAAAAGACAAATTGTTCAAATAATAATCCATCTTCTCTAGTCTAGCAGAAAGCGTTTTCGGCCTCAGAACATGTCTAAAACAGAATGAGATTTTCACTCTGCAGCGGAGTGTGCGCTGATAGGAAACTTCCTGGCAGATTAAAACTGTGTGCCGGACTGAGACTCGAACTCGGGACCTCTGCCTTTCGCGGGCAAGTGCTCTACCAACTGAGCTAGCCAAGCACGACTCACGACCCGTCCTCACAGCTTTAATTCCGCCAGTACCTCGTCTCCTACCTTCCAAACTCCACAGAAGCTCTTCTGCGGACCTTGCAGTTCTGCATCTACCCATATCTTGTAATTTCTGCGGCGTGCAAGAAATTTAGTCAGTGTATCTGTGGTTTTGTAAGTCGTGAATAGTGTTAGGAAAATTAATTGTGAAACTTATTAGGAAATATCAAGTTGACGTGGTTGGTACAATACTACATATCGGATAGACACGCAGAGAATAATCGACTTATCATCGGACGTAGTGAGTGTATCTAAATTGCAATGATCATCACCAGGTATACGACTGACGACTGTTACACACACCAGCAACAGGTCACATAGGGAGATCACATGGACGACAGCACGTTATTAATTGACCTCATCCGTACATGCGTCGTTATTTTGGATTTATATCTTGATTTCTGTCCTTAATGAACGCTTATTGTAACTTTGTAAAATACGTATGACGTGGTGAGGACTTGTACTACTCTGTGAAATCTCTGACTTCGGACATGAGCATGTCTCCGGGCAGTGTTATCTCTTCGTTAATTGCGTCACGTTATAAAATTGATTATAAATCTTGTCTTGTTCGAGGAACTTGTACACCCGTCTGTATTTAACTCGATAAATTTGCTGAATGCTAAACAAAATCCATGGAGAACAATAGCACAGTATACGTTAAAAACTTAAAAAATTATCTTTGTAGGGGCAATGAAAAAGTTTCAGTTTGAAGGCCGCACAGTCCAGAACCGGCAATCCAGTCAGGCAAGATCACCGTCTGCATTGAGGCTATCATCCCACCGATGAAGCAGGTTGAAGATTCCTTTTTGGTTAAACACCATGTCCTGCTGAGTGAAGAAGTCTGTAATTGCTGCTGCACATCTGCGTCCGACAGGACAAGCTGACCCTTCAGGGCCTTTGTTAAGGGACGGACGTCGTGATAATCGCATGAGGAGACGCCGGGGATACAGGGCTGGTGCTCCAGTGTCTCTCACCTGAGTTGGCGTAACTTCTGCTTTGCGACATTAGGCGTATTGGGACGTGCGTTATCATGAAGCACCAGCACCCCTTGTCGCACCATTCCACAACGGTGCCTTTAGACTGACATGCTGCCTCAAATACATTCTTCATTGCTGTTTACCGGTGTTTGTCCTTCCGCAGCCAAGAAAAGAATAACAGCACGTTGGTCCACTTTAGGTGCATTTTATAATAACGCCGCAGTAGTTCACGTTATTGCTTTCATCATATGCACGTCGGTATGTTTTCTTTTTTTCTTTTAATTTTGTTTTCTGTAGCCTTTACGAAAACTTAACGAGTGTCGCAAGTTGTGCCTGTACTCTGTGTCTATTTTAATGAAAGAGAAGACGAGAATACATATCTTCGAGATTGGCGTAGAGTCTTTGTTTTGATCAGGAAAGGTGAAAATAGATCTTTTTCGATGTTTGGTACAATTACTTGTAGTTAAGAAAGAGGACACTGAAAAGAACGTTGCAAACAATTCTTCGATCTAGAACCCCATAACGGTGTAACTTGCGAGTTGACCGCTACCTGTGAAGACGGAAGATAATAGAAGTAAAGAATAAAGCCACCTCAGAAGTTAAGCAACTTAATTTTCTGGAAAAAACTTCGCTCCACGATGAATGTTACTCGCAAAGAGCGCTGACGATAACCACTGTAGTTTACCTCAGACATACAGTGGAAGGATTCACTAAATTATAGCCGTGGACTGTCGTAGTCTCGAAAAGTATATGTATAACGCGGCTAATCAATTGCTTTATGCTGTACAAATTAAATTGGAAGTATGCGAGTCCTTTATTCGCACGATAAAAGAATATGATCTGATAAAATGACATGGTGGACTGGCCTCACGCCCTAAATTTTATGTCTCCTTTCACGTAATAGCTTTATATGAAAAGATGATAACTAAATAGCATTAATACACAAGGAAATTGTCTGGCTTTCAAATAAATAGGTTAGATAAACATTAAATGAATTCTGTATACTCATAAATACTGGAAGACTAATGTATTGGTGCTTACCCGATGGCAACTGTAGCAAGGAAAACAGCGCGAAATAGCAACGGTTCTCCTCGCTGCTCGCGGTGGTCTGCGGCGTCTTCTATTTATAAGCGATCTTATTACAATAAGTTAAATATCACTACGGTTCTCTTTAGTCCTGTGCCTCATGACATACTTTGTAAACTTAACGTATTGAATGCAGGGTAAAGAAAATAGGATATGGGATCTTATGTTTGTCCCCTTGATGACTACGATACAGGCTATCTAATTACTGTGAGCAGTCATTCAACTAACGACGATAATATTAACATACATGAGGAATCGTAATATACACATTTTTAAATGACAGGATAGAGGCTTACATTAACATTTTCAGTTCATTAAATAGTTGGAAATGAGCGTATTCTCATCATCTCACATTGACGTAGTATTAGAATATTTCATGTACATGTATGTATCAGGGTGTTTTTGCCTTCATAGTTAATTACTTACGTTTGGGAAAACTTTCATTTTCAGCACTAGTAACGGGAGGATTCACATACGTCACGTTAGCATAATGTTTTTGTTTGTTTTGTAGATGTGACGAAGGGCCAGTAGTCTCAAGTAGTTGGGCATGACAAACTCCGCTGTGGATCACACACAATGGCTGGTGTAACGCCAGGCAGGATGCTGATGACCTCGACTGGTCGTCAGACTCTGGGTGGGCACGTCATCTTCGCACAGTATTTGTTATTTCTTCAGTCGGCAACCGCAGTTGAGCTTTTCAATCATTCATCTCACCTCATCTTCTTATTAACTATGCGCAGCATTCATCCCAAGTTTCATGCCACAAGCGTATTATAACATTACTTTCTTTTTTTAAAAAAAAGCTCTACCAACATAGCACAGACAGCAACAAAATACATACATGCGGCAAACACAAACTCGATTTTGATCACAGAATGAACAGAAATTTAATTTTCCACTGTATATAGCATACGTTTTGTGCATAATTTATTATTTATTTGGACTGAATTATATACGGACTTGGACTTTGCCCAGTGAAGAGTTTTGAAACTCAGTCAAGTGTAAAAGTACGTTACTCTATACTGAACCACAATCACCTTTCTGTAAGAGTCGCATATCTCTCGGTTTTCCCCAGTATATAGTTTTTCTTTATTATTTTAAAGAATTCCTTTCATTTTGGTAACTGCACTGTTGCGCTTATGTTTGAACACTGAATAATGAGCTCCACAATGTAGTTCCACAACAATCACTTTGACTGTTGGCGAGGCTGCCGTTCACTCCACAAGTAGTTGCTGTACGCGACACAGTATGGACGTGTTCTAAGACTTCTTAGTCAAAATCATGATTTTGGAGACGTGTTTTAAAGAGGCTTGTGCCTTGGGTCAAATCGGGTATCCTCCTGTGTCACCCTTCCAGGAGAGGGCAGTTTCACTCGTCACTAGGTAAGTGCACATTGTTTTGCACGACAGAAATGCCGTCTTCTCATCCCAGTGTTTCCAGCATTCGCCCAGGAACCGAGGTCACACGCACAGCATTTTAATACCACTCATACTCACTATCTTAACATTTCGAGGTTATTCGTTTCGTGTTCATTCACTTAAAATTTCAGTTACACATGTACCAATTCTTTGTATTTTGCAAGGAGCTTAAATTTTCGTATATCCTACATCCAAGTTATTTATGTGTACTCTTCTTAGTTAGCTAGATTTTTCCACAGATAGTGCAGCAAGGATAGAATCCCAATGGGTGTGGGTGGTGCTGGGCTGAGATGGAATACACCAATTTAGACATTATTAAAAATGGTTCAAATGGCTCTGAGCACTATGGGACTCAACTGCTGAGGTCATTAGTCACCTAGAACTTAGAACTAGTTAAACCTAACTAACCTAAGGACATCACAAACATCCATGCCCGAGGCAGGATTCGAACCTGCGACCGTAGCGGTCTTGCGGTTCCAGACTGCAGCGCCTTTAACCGCACGGCCACTTCGGCCGGCAGACATTATTAAAAACATTTATTAAATTCTGACCATTAGTATCTTCCAGAGCGGTTGATCACTTTAGTTGTTACCATAAGTGAATTTTAATTCATCTCAAACGGAAAATGCAATAACAGGCCTGCTACGTTAGTCTCTTTATTACCAAACTTTGTCAGTCATAAGTTCATGCAGAAATCTCAACTGTTCCCAAGCTCCTAAGCCACAGCTCGTTACAGTACACAGTGTCTCCTTTACTCCGGCCAATTGCCTTCTAATAATATCAAAATCACGGTGAAGATTCAACTACACCACTAATGCTGTGTACCCCGATGAAAACATCCTCTCCACTCGGTGGTCAAAACTAAAGACCAAGGGACTTCTTCCTGTCCACGTCGAGTCGGCCGCGGGCCGCCGCAAAGCCCTCGTTCAGATGCGGACTCATACAGCAGACGTGCGATGCTGCGCAATTGGCCACTGCGGCAGGAAACGTTAGGTTATCAGCTTTTTAAAATTTTAATTGTTTACAGAGCCTGGGTAAAAGATTTGTACCTTACAAGAACTAGAATTACGGAGTCGTACTGCTTAAAAGGCAGGCGAGAGAAATGTCACTACTACACATCATTACCCAAAGTATATGAGTGCGACTTAGCAAAACTCCTACTAAAGAGACCAATCAAGCATAAAACAGATACATTGACTTAATTAACGTGAGCAGTGACAAACTCTTAAGTCACAACTCTCACGTCAGCAGTACACTACACTTTTCGGTACTTACTATTTATCTTGTTAGTGTACTACTCGACTCTACTTAGTGAACAAGCTACTAGATTCAGTATTTGCTTGTTCTTTCAGTGAAATGTTGTCATTCTATAAAATTCTAACGTTCAATCATAACTTCTAGCGATCATCCTACCTCAGTACGAAGTGAGTATCATAGTATTACGTTGTCTTACCTAAGTTGCTACGTTACCTACGTTAAGCAATTCTTTGATCTGAGGTACATCCTAAACCTATACAAGTGAAAATATTTACAGCACAGGAGAGAATCATAATCTAAATAGGCTGGTGCAATTGCCCTTCCTGCTTTTTCTACTATTTAGACAGATAATATTTCGGTAATTATTTTTTGTAAGTATTGGTATCAGAGTTCACTCTTCACGCAATGTCAAATCATTTTTTGTTTTACTTTACTTACTCTTTAGGTATAGTCGACAAATCTGTAGTTTCATGAAATTAGTACGGTGATACTTGTATGTCGATTCAAGTTTTACATTTTGTGATACCAATGTGAGTTCACTATACATGAGAATTTCTTTGAATCTTTAGCGAACCTCGTACACTTGGGACAGGTATTGTCCTCTATTCATGTCCATTTCTTGGGGCAAGCTTCCAGAAAAGTTTTTGTGTGTCATAGTCACGGCATGCTTTCTTAGTCTTGCCGCTAACATGTGTTCGTCTGTGTGTTAAAGGCAACATCCATTGTGTTGGCACTTTAGTTGACCATTCGTTTATTTCATACTTTATCATTGTTTGTGTAAATCGTGGGATGGAATGTGTTTCTTCATACAGCACATTGCTAAGGAACTAACTGCCATATAAAGTGTATATTGAGCCGACAGTGATTTATTCAAATGGTTCAAATGGCTCTGAGCACTCTGGGATTTAACAGCTGTAGTCATCAGTCCCCTAGAACTTAGAACTACTTAAACCTAACTAACCTAAGGACATCACACACATCCATGCCCGAGGCAGGATTCGAACCGGCGACCGTAGCAGTCGCGCGGTTCCAGACTGCGCGCCTAGAACCGCGAGACCACCACGGCCGGCAGTGATTTATTCTCGCTTGTGGGATAGGTGTTAAGTATAACAGGTGCTGTCGTTATTACCTGGCATGAGGTTTTTAACTGATCGCAGTCGAGTTGAATGTACTATTTAAATTCAGTTTCTTTAGGTCAAGTCTCAGGGTTATACACGGGTGAGCGATGATTGTATGTGCGTCACTTACAGGTATTAATCGTGAACTTGCATTCTGCGTCAGCTACCATCGTATGGTTGGCTACCAACCCTCGCTATCTGCATTCGAGTAGCAAATTCTGTAGACGAGAAGTCATCT
The DNA here is from genome assembly GCF_021461385.2 of Schistocerca piceifrons. Taxonomy (NCBI): domain Eukaryota; kingdom Metazoa; phylum Arthropoda; class Insecta; order Orthoptera; family Acrididae; genus Schistocerca; species Schistocerca piceifrons. Next base: position 276,094,076 of record NC_060141.1, read on the forward strand.
GTTGCGTCCTTGCCTCTATTTATAAATCTGTTAATATTCAGGTACTAGGAACGTGCATTTTACGCCATTTTCCCGGTAACTGTTCACTAAAACTATACCCTAAAGATGTGCGACTCGAACCTAATAGTGCAGATATATCAGTGTTCCAGATAACGTTATCTTAGTAACGGTATTAATCCTGAATCCGCGTCACGAAAATGTGCAATATAATACAATATAACACACTGCCAACGCTTATAAAACTATTTCTCTAAATTTACATAAGGCTGCTGGTGTCGTGGCTTAAAGCGCTTTACTTGAAAGTCCACGACACATTGTGTTTTCCTTAGTTAAGATATGATGAAGAGCCGTGTCATCGTTTTAGCTTAATGTACTTACTTACCTTACTAGATCATGTTTTTAGTTTCTTTGACTTCAGTTAATTTGAAATATGTTGTTGCCTTCGTCCAGTTAAGTTTATAATAGGCCATACTGCACCCTTTTTGTGATGTCTGTTTGTTACTAGGCATAGATTGGTAACACTGGTGCAGATCGGAATGTAGCATGAAGTATCGTTTGTCTACTGTTTTTTGTTTATACGTTACCTAAAACATGTACAACTTGTCGTAATGCAAGTGGCAGTTCGGATGATCCTGGCTACTATTTCTTTCTGTTTTTGTAGCCGTACAGGTTACTAATTAGTTTCCGTACGACTGCAGGATCACTAGTAGTAAAATTATTTGAACGCCTGTGTAGTTAACTGTTTGTGTTTGAAAAAGTTTGCGGAACAGGACAACATGTGAAAATTTCATTACAGCCCCCAGATTATATGTCTTGTTAGGCTTTTTGTCATGCGTGCTACTAGGCTAGTTGATGTCACGTGCAACGTCATGAGAACATGAAATTATTGAAAAAGACTCATATCATAGGGTAGGTTGTGAAAAGATAGATTTCTGTGTAGCCTATTAGTATAGTGCTTGGTTTCAAAATAGTCCATGACAAATTTATTTTGTAGTAGTTTCTCACTTGCGTCCTCTTTGACTACTTATATTGAGTCAACACTTCAACTTTCACTGAGAAAATCATAGTCGCAAAAGGCAAAACGGAAAGGCAGTTTCCCGATTTTTGTGTGTTCTTGCAATCATCTGTTAATTCAAGCGTGGCAAATGGTGGATAAATAATTTACATTATTTTCTATACATGTTCAACCCGTAAGCCAGCATTTGCAAGAGGTAATTGAAATCATGCATAGATTTTCCTACATGGTAAATCATCATTTGAAAAGAGTAATAGAGAGAAACCGTGTTCTACATTTTGTACCTGTTTCCGTATGTTTACTAGTGAAACATTTTTTTGTTCTGAAACGTTTGTGTATATTCTACTGACATGGTCTCCAAGTTCACCTGCCAGTTCATCAAACTCAGATAATACTTTCTCTGATACCTCATTGCCAATTGTATTTGATAATATTTTTGATGGGTTGACTACTACTCTGGCAAACGTTAGTTAAGTTCGATGCATTTCTGTACAGCGTGTCTTGTTTTCTTAAATCCTTATTTTGTTCAGATAATTTATCATTAGATTGTATGTTAGGATACGGTAATTTTATGCTAGACTTTGTCGGTGATAAATCAGAAATATGTGTTAATATTGTATGTCACTTCGTCAGTTGTTGATATCATAGCAATTGTAACAAGTTTGGCGTTCATATTATTCATATTGTCTACGGTTTTTTGCATAATTCTCTGTATAATAAGTTCACTAGATTTCTGGGCTGTCTGTCGGTTGAATATGTGGCTGATCTGTGATATTAACAGTTGGTGTACCCATTTTGCATGCTGCACCATTAATGTTTTTCACAATACTACTGTTTTCTACTTCACTGGTTTCTTCGTCTGAAAGTATGTTATTGCTTCGCCCATTATTTGTTTCTTTACGATCTTTACCATAATAATCAGAAATTATCAAATCGCCGTGGAGCTTGTTTTATTTTTTTTTATTTTTTTATAACGTTAACTCGCAGCTGAAATTATCAATACTTCAGTTGCAGAATGACAACACAGATAGCTTATACTTCAGCAATGGAACACGGTATTACGTACGATGTGAGTAAAAGTCGTCCGTCTTAGAGCAGCTAAATTACGTATGATTGTGTTGGCTACTGCTATCTGTAAACTGTATGATCTGCAAGCATGTAGTTATCCGAGTCAGAAAAAATAAAGTACTACTGAATTTGTAAATAAAAGTGTAAGTAAAGCAGTCTAGCACCCAGTACTTTAAGCAATGAAGCGCAATAGTAATTCTTCTCTTAACTGAAATATTTCTGTGCTGCTTTGGCATCTATTTATGTTATAACCTCTCCAGATTGTTTTATACCATATTGTTTCAACATTAGAGCTGCACATCCATATCCATTCACCAGTTAGATATAGCGTCCACACTGCACTGTTTCAACAGTACGTAGATCATACAATAAACTACATTTAACAAATATCACTGTTTTTTATCAACTGTGCTGGCGCCGTTATCAGTGTGAGTAGACCTCTAACCGTGAAGATGGAAGAAAGTCAAAGGAAGTAAAAAATAAAGCTTGTAAATAATTTCGCCACCTCAGAGATCAACCAAATTGATTTTCTGGAAAAACCTTCTCTCCCACTAACTATGTTACTCGCAAAGAATACTGATGCTTATCACTGTAGTTTCCTTCAGTCTTACAGTGAAAGGATTCCGTTAGTTAAAGCTGTGGACCGTCGTAATTTGGAAAAGTATATGCATAACACTGCCAGTCAATCGCTTTATGCTGTACAAAATAAATTGGAAGTCAACTTCGTGTCCGTAAAACTACAGGTGCTTCACCAGAGGGTAAAACAAAATTTTGTGTCTCCTTTCACGTAATAGCTATAAATGAAAGCCTGATAATTGCATAGCGTTAATAAACAAGGAAATTATTTGGATTTGAAGTAAGTGGATCAGCTAACGTTAAACGATTTAAATATATTCACAGTTAATGGCAGCTTAAAATATTGATGGTTAAACGGTAGTAACTGAAACAATAAAAAGGGAGAAACTGCAAATGTTCTCCTCGCTGCTCGCAGCGAAAAAGGGAAAACTGCAATTTCCTCTGTTTATAAGCAATATTATTACGATAAGTTAAATATCACTAGCTATCTCTTTAGTCCTGTTTCTCATGACATTCATATTAAGCTTTACACACAAAAGACAGAAAGAAAACTTGATAAGGATTATGCAATTTTCAAACTGTCTTAAGGTTTGCTCGATCATTTGCCACCGGAAATAGTGCGAAGGTGAGATTTTCTGTATGTGTCACAGATACTCTGCGACTGAGGACGGTGACGCAAAACATTGGTTCGTGAGTCGGGGGAAGGTGTTTGGAGATCTGAATGCATAAAAGAGTTATGTGAGCAATACATAATGTCAACGGGAGGAAAGTGACGAAATATAGTTCTCGACAGTGCAATTTGTTAATTCCTAACATCAAGATTCTGCCCGGGAAAGCGTTTGCCACAGGCAGGACACGTGACATTGTCGGTTATTGTGATGTTACGATCGTATGTGAACATTTAGCTGGACGGAGAAAGTTCTGTGACGATATTATACCTTCATTTCATTCCTATAAGACTGTATAACGTAGAAACTCATCAGATATATCCACACGCCACAGAAACTCATTTATAGTAAAATCTCTCTCTCTCTCTCTCTCTCACTCACTCTCTCTCTCTCTCTCTCTCTCTCTCTCTCTCTCTCTACCTCTCACTCTCTGTCTCTCTCTCTCTCTCTCTCTCTCTCTCTCTCACGCACACACACACACACACACACACACACACACACACACACACACACACACACGGAAGTGACCTACCTGTCACTGTTTTCCAACTCCATTCTGATGTTCGAATACTAACTTCGCAAAGAGGGTTTATATTGAGCTGAGACTAATTTTCTCTGTAGCTCTCTCTCACCGACAAGCTCACGACGTATCAACAGTTTTCTGTGGCATACTCTGATTTTCCGTAGTTTGTTACAGTTTATACTGCTGATTGTAAGATACTGTTTAACGATATTCTTTCCAGTAAAAGAAAATATAACACTACTCCTTGTCTCGGAATTTTTGGAAAATCATTTTGATGTCACCATCCTAGCCTCTCAGCCAAACACTGAAAGCGGAGCACGCTATCGTTTTGACGCAAAGCGTCACACACTATCGTTTGATTGGCAAGGTTAGTGGTCTGTGACGTTGACGCGGTCGGGGTGACGGCTATGCGATGACCTTACCAGATGTCCTCGTTTGTTCTTAATGTTATATTTTCCTCACTAGTGATTTTCCGTACCTTCTGTCGTAATATAGTAGAGTATCCTCGGTTGTTTTGCCAGTTATAGTGTCTTAGTTGAAAATGAAGTGTAGCCAACCCTCCGGAGAGTAATTTACATAAATTAACATTTTGTGCATGAACACTGCGACTAGGAACAGCTGAAACGTGCATCGTGTGTTACAGTCACAGCACACTGCTTTTAGCTGGTGCTTCCCGTGAGATGAGAAGTGCATGCACAGCGGAAACGAATATGCAATTCTGTTTGTTCTCGCAGTGAGCTCCGCTACTGTTACGTCATCGCTCTTCTCACCAGCACCAGACAGAAACTCAGCAATTTTATGAGCAGTCTTCCATTTCCGCCTCTCTGTCTATCTCTCTCTCTTTCTTTCTCTCTGTCCCTCTCTCTCTATGTTGTTTGTGATTACTACGCATTTTTCTGAAAGAATGCTACCAGAGCAACAAACTGGAATGTTATTCCACTGTAGAGCTGCCGTTGCCTTTTGTTTACCTCCCTAAATTGAATACTTTCCCTTCCCATAACATTTTAGCTTCCGTCGTATATCCGCCACCAACGCCGTTATCGAAAACCAGTATTCGATTTCTCGTCGGCTATTGGTCTCTACAGGAAATGATCTCTTCGCTCCCCCTGTCCATAGAATGAAATGTGGTAGCGCTGCTGCGGCATAAAATAATACTTTATCCGGTGGATGTATTATTCAGGAAAATGAAGCTTAAAAGCGCGGAATTACTTTGTTCATAATATAACACATTGAACCTATAATTATTCTTTTTCTGATGAAGTGTTTAACTACTGACGTAAGTACTACTACCTTGTAACTGACACGAGCTTTTACTGATGAAGTATTATACACAATGGCAACATGGGTAATCAGTTTCGTGCTCATGGAAGAGTTGGCGGTGGACTGCGGAATCATTTCACCGTCAGATGTTATGTTTTACGAGCAGTTTCGAACTCCTCAGTTTAGTGGGCACAGATATCAAAAATGCCGTCGGAAGGCGATCAGGTAGGGCCTGGAAGGGTAGCATGTGTCACGATAGATAATTAAAAATTTTAGAAGCTGGTAGGTATCTTCAGCACTTTTTTCGATTTGTTACAAACTGAAATGTACGGAAGACAATTGCATCACATTTGATGTAGAAACAGAAGTAAGACATTCCTGATACAAAGTCTCCTGTCGTACGTGAGTGCTAAGTTGTTAGGTAGATTTTTATTTTTCGATTATTTTTCTCAGTGACGCTGTATTTTGGTTGTATTCACAGGACAGTAGTACATTTATGTACAGTCTTCCACGAACGTCTTCTCTCTTTAGTGTTGTAGGGAGGGAAGGCAGAATTCCGTAGTCTAATTGAATTTATTGCTGATGAATTTGCGCTAAAAGCAGTTCTATGGTCAGAATCAGCCCAACACATATAACACTATATTTGCAGCTTTTCTCTGGAAACATATATGATTTGAAATACACATTTTTTTCCCTGCTGGGCCAGAACAAAAGCCCGCGGTGGTCTAGCGGTTCTAGGCGCTCAGTCCGGAACCGCGCTACTGCTACGGTCGCAGGTTCAAATCCTGCCTCGGGCATGGATGTGTGTGATGTTCTTAGGTTAGATCGGTTTAAGTGGTTCTAAGTTCTAGGGGACTGATGACCACTGATGTTAAGTCCCATAGTGCTCAGAGCCATTTGAACCATTTTTGAACCAGAATTAAATTTGTAAGCCTTCAGTAATAATATATTTAAGTAAAGTAGAGTAACGCACGAGGACGGGATCCAGAGGTACCAGTTATTGAATGAGGAAGTGACTAACCCTGACAGTTGAAGAACGTTCAGCTCCGTCAAGTAAAATCACACTGTTTACTAATTCGAAAATACTTTTGAATAAACCTGCTTTAACTTGAGGATGTGTGACATGTGATACATCTGTGATAATTTTATGAATCAGATGATGGTTCGGAAGAAAAACCGGCAGTAAAATAAAATAACATTATTGACAGCACAGTGGTGTGTGTTTTTTAAAATTTGTACATGGTGTTCCCCCCGTTGCCTAAGGGAGATAATTTCATGAACAATGATAATAATTTAATTTACTATACGTAACTGGCAAATAACAATTTCTTCACGACTAATGGAGTGGGTATCCTGCCCAAGCTGGCCCGCAAAGTATCCCGTTTATAGTAGGTGAAGAAACAGCGTCAGTTACTCATGCGGAATCAAAAACTTGGAATACTGTCTGACAAATCACACTTCTTTCCCAGTGACTTGTGGTGTTTCGTCCGCAGACGGCATAAGAAAATTTCACGGGAAGGCTGCGTGCAAGGAAAACTGAGGAACTCGGAATTTTGTTTGGTAGACTTTTCAATTTTTCATATAAGTTTCCTTCGTGTTGGTGGCAAGCGCATTGAATCGGAAGGGTGACATTGAGTTGAGGGACAACAAGTTATAGCCCTCTGCCCCTCATCTCAATGGAGATTGTAATGCTACCACCTATGTTTTTTTTGGGGGGGGGGGGGGGGTAACACATAAAGTCCTCGGAATTGAAGCATACTGCACCTGTCTTCGCGCCGCCGTTAATAGGATGCGACATATTGCAAACTGGCAATCTACGCTGCTTATGTGGCAGGAACAGTTAGCCATAGGAAAATACCTACGTCAAACCACCGATAATTAAGGCTGTTTCTTGAACCACATTATAAAGTAGACTGCTCCTTTCACTTTAAGGCTGGTGAGCTTCTTGCAAAACTGAAAAGTGTGAACCATTATACAGTAGTGTTTTAATTATTTTCCATTTTAGATTCAGAGTATTTTTTATTCCATCTTTGAAGTGTGAGACGCTATTAGCTGATTTTTGGCAAAATTCCATTAAGATCCTGTGGAACGAGAATACCTTCGGCGTAACACCGTCAGAACAAACAAGCTCAAATTCAGCCAAAACTCGTCTCCATTAAACCTTAAAAATTTTTCTGCCGTTGCTTAAGTGAGCGATAAAATTTTTAAGTAGCATCCGAATTTAAGAACCATTTCAACAACATACTGGAGTAAATATGAAAGCTTATACCTGCTGCTGGAGAAATTGCGATAATATCAGAACGAGTAAAGCAGCATGTAACAGTATGGTCTTTGAATTATTTTCTCTTGCTGCCACACAAAGCGCGGGAAATATCAACACTGTTTCGAGGACGTAATGAGGGGCGATTTCATATCTGTATTGTTTTTGTAGTGATACGTGATCAAGTGACAGGGTTTTGACAATATCTTTTCGGTTAATACAGAGAGTGCTTGAACACTTTCCGATTTTTCTCGTTTTGTACGTGTGGTAGTAGAGTATTATTTACGCTGCTGTGTTGCTCCAGTGGTGCTCAGTTTCAGACGGTTTTTTTATTCTTACAGCACCTTGAAATTCAAAATATGCAAAGGTAATAAATGGTTTCGGAGTACAAAATACCAATTAAGATTGTGGTCTCAAGGAAACAACGATAAACGTTAACTATAAACACTAGATTTTGAAATCCAGCCTTAACGACTGCCTTTTAACCCAATTTGGAATCACTGGCAGCAGTCATAGAGCATGGACTGTTGTTAATTTCTTGCTGGTAAAGTATAATGAGCTGGGAGCTAAGCGAAGGGGTCCTCGAGAGAATATTTGGCGGGAGATTTCTAATTCCTCCTCATAACCAAGGAAAACATCCTGAAAACCCTTTATCGGAAACGGGGAATCCTAATTACTTTTGCTGTCCGTTACTCACACAAAAATTCAAAATGCGATGGGTGAACATGTTTAAAGGAAGAGTAAATAAATACAGAGAGTAGACAACATGTGCTAATTCAGCAAAAGTACTTACGCGATAATTTTGCATGCAAAATGTACAACTAAAATTATTCCTCCGTCCCACATGTATATGTTTGTAGATATTATTGTTTCATACAGTCACAATATAACGATTATAGTAGCAGCGTACTATAACATTCCGTTGGCCAATCATTGCATTTCTAATGTCGACTGTCACTAATGCTTTTCATTTCAGCATAACAGCTGCACCGTAAATCGTCAACGATTGTTACGTATTCACGATCCACTATCCACACGATTCTTTCCTTTCGTCTTCCTCCCAGTACAGTGTCCACCAACGATCCACATTGTAATGCCCACATCAACCACTCGATCTTTTTGATTCATTTGTTCTTCATTAGGAATTTCTCCTCATTGTATTGTTTGGAACGTGTTCGGTCAGTCCATCTGATCTGCAACAGTTTCCTGCAGCACCGTATTGAAAGGCTTCTAAACATTTCATTTACGCCTTCTACTTGACCCGCGTTTCTCACTTATTGATAACTGTCCTCCAGACGTAAATCTTAAAGAATATTTTTCTGTCATCAATGTTTGTACTATTGGACACTTTCGAGTAGGTTACGTGAAAATATGAACATCTCAAAGAGCCTTAAGCAGTCAAATCAACGATTATTATTAGCAGGGGAATAATAAAAGTTTTCCGGTAATTCAGTTCGCATAAGTTTATCCCAAAACGGTCGTATGGATTGCAAATATAACTACTCCCGCCATGTTCCCAACTGAATTGTAGATGAATTCATTTCAATCAGTGAACGTAAAAATGTTGTGTTGCGAAACGAACTGATTACGTATGATATACAGGTAATTTTATAAGTATCCTGCACTTACTCGCTACTGCAGGTCGATACAAATTTTTAAGTGCATGTGGTGCCCTCATCTTCCTTATTACCAAGTCAAATATTACAGTAACTGTTCGATGAATAAATATAGACTACGAACGAACAAACTGGCCTGAGACTTTGAAATTTTCATGTAATGAATGTTGTTCACACAAATACATGGTGACTGTGATTAGCGAGACAGCCGGCCACTGTTAAAATGACAAGGGCCACTGTTAAAATGCGAGTACTGTAAATGCACGAGGAGGTAGTATTGAGTTTCTGCACTGCAAAGAGTTGTATACATTGGGAGGAGATGAAGTAATCAGTGTTGCGTAAAAACTTACATGGTTTGATCGAACCATAACTTTCCAGTTACAGGACCTTTTCATTTTTTTACAGCTGTTTATTTTCGATAACTGTCTGGAAGCCGAGGAGACAATGATTTCCTCATTTTTATAAAAAATGGTTAAAATGGCTCTGAGCACTATGGGACTTCACATCCGAGGTCATCTTTCCCCTAGGACTTAGGACTACTTAAACCTAACTAACCTAAGGACCTCACACACATCCACGACCGAGGCAGGTTTCGAAGCTGCGACTGTAGCGGTCGCGCGGTTCCAGACTGAAGCGCCTTGAACCACTCGGCCACAGCGGCCGGCTCATTTTTATACGATTTCCTTTTGATACTAAGGATCTGATGAGTAGTGAATTAATTTATTCCCTTTCTGACACTAAATATCTCCTTAATTTAACTTTTAACTACTTTTTATACATGTTTACGATGTATCTCTTTATGTAAATTACAAGTATTTACATTTGAGAGTAAAATTAATGAAGTTAGCTGGGAAATTAGTTATAAACTAAACAAGTTTAAAAAATAGTCGAAGGGGTAGAGTGAGGTACCCTGTCCGCAGCTCGTGGTCGTGCGGTAGCGTTCTCGCTTCCCACGTCCGGGTTCCCAGGTTCGATTCCCAGCGGGGTCAGGGATTTTCTCTGCCTCGTGATGACTGGGTGTTGTGTGATGTCCTTAGGTTAGTTAGGTTTAAGTAGATCTAAGTTCTAGGGGACTAATGACCATAGATGTTAAGTCCTATAGCGCTCAGAGCCATTTGAGAGGTACCCTCTCAAAACTTTTGCAGAGTATTGCATCAGAGTTTCATAGAATCATGCACTCATCGGGTGACCTTACGGAACGACAGTTACAACAGACCCACAGATCTGACACAACCTCTGTCAACTAAGCTCACATTTTGCTGGTGGTTCTGTCTCCAAGTACTTTTAATGATCCTGCATTACAGGGTTCGCGTTTAACGTTATTGAATGTGTTATCAATGTAGTCTGATATCTATGTTTCATAATAAAACTAAGAATTTGACTTTAAGGCTAGTACGTAATTACAATTAGATATTAACCTTATTCTATTAGGTCTAAATGTGAGTCTTCAAATGGTGAACGCTCGACGTTGCCTCAGAATTGAGTATTGTTGCATTATTGTCGGTTACTGGGCGTTAAATCAAAATCGTACAACTGTGACGTGCCCTCGATAGCTGATTTGCAGAAACGCCATCGGCGGGTTTGCCTTCTCCACGAAAAACAGAGGTCCACAATGCAGATTACTGATCCGCGATGCTTCCTGGTGTGTGTGACACTAACACAACTACACGTGTTCCACTTCATAACTACACATTCACATAATCTAGTTCTTCCATACTGGTAAGTTCCTCCCTAATTAAGTTATAATATTTCTGAGTATGTCAGACAAGGACAACGTGCCGTTTAGAGGTGCATCAAGTACGGCTGTGCATTTTCTTGATATTCGAAAAGAAGTAACACACTCGTCGACCTTTACGTTATGTTAACCGGAGACCTAGGAACGACGGAGAGGCTCCGTCCCCGCCGCAGCTGCAGTGGTCCACAATCCCACGACGCCTACCGCAGTCCACTTCACCCCTCCGCCGCCCACACCGAACCCAGGGTTATTCTGCGGTTCGTCCCCCAGTGGACCCCCCAGGGAACGTCTCACACCAGACGAGTGCAAACCCTATGTTTGCGTGGTAGAGTAACAGTGGTGTACGCGTACGAGGAGAACTAGTTTGCGCAGCAATCGCCGACATGGTGTAGCTGTGGCGGAATAAGGGAAAACAGCCCGCATTCGCCGAGGCAGATGGAAAACCGCCTAAAAACCATCCACCGACTGGCCGGTCCACCGGACCTCGACACAAATACGCCGGGCGGATTCATGCCAGGACCAGGCGCTCTTTCCCGCCCGGAAAGCCGTGAGTTAGACCGCACGGCCAACCGCTTCGACCCTTACTCACTGTGTCTTGTTGACTCTACGAGGCACCCATCCTGTAGTCTTGCTGCTGGAGTTTATTAGTGATACTGGTCCCAGTAGTCTCTCGGATTATCCTTTACCAGTACGTAGTTGGACTGTTGTCAGCATTCAGAAGTTTATTCCCTTCTCACCACAACATCAGCCATCGGAAGTTTATTCCCTTCGCACCGTAACATTATCTGCTCCAGTAGCTCACAGTCCTTTCCTTCTAATGAAGTTCTTGAGTCTGCAACAATAAAAGCATCAACAAAATCCACGTATGCGACTATGCATTACATTCGCGTTCCCCTCAGTTGGTTGAAGGAGGTGTTAGTGATGTCCCTGATATGAATCCACAGATCGTTCGCTCCCGGTACCCCATAGTGAATGCTTTATTTCAACAGTTGCAGGAACTGCGCTGGAGCGATGTGGGAACTTAAGTTCGCGTAATAGCGCTAACAGCGTAGCGCAACAGTGGCCAGTCATGATAAGAACTGGGATCCCGTCTACTACTTTCAGTGCATCATTTACTGCTTTGTCAATAAAGTCATCATATATGAATCCACATTGCCATCCTCAAAGTCCATGAAGTTCCATGCACGTAAGTAGTACTTAACATTGCTAAAGTTGAGGCAAGGCACTGGCAAAGCAAACGACACTGAAGAACTCTCCCTTGGAGGTGTTTTTCTTGGTTTTTTTTTCAGTTGTTACTATTTCCGTGATTTCCACATTATAGCACAGGTCCCAGTTGCAGAGCCTCAATCAATAAAAGACGTAGGGCATCATAAAGGAGCGAATCAAACGAAACCCGTTCGCGATGCTAGTTGGCAACTGATCGCTTGTGAATTACTTCCTGTAGGTAGCGCAACTGCAGACTGACTCACAAGTTAATCTCTTGCTGAGCATTACCAACCATCTGTCAGCGACTCGGGGCTCCGCGTTGACAAACGATCTGAGCTGTATCGTGAAAATGAAAGAGCAGGTTGTGGACATTAGTTTGCACGGGAAGTGAAAAAAATATTTCGTTTTATACAACTACAAGCTCCCGTGCTACTCCTGGAGGTATTTGATACAGAAAGCGTGGTGTGAAATGAAAGAAGTTCGTAAGACAGGTAAGTAATATACTGTGCATCTGCTGATTACAGTAAAATTACTGGTAAGTCAATGGGAACAAACACACAATAAAATATAAATCATACCGGGAGAATTCTTCCGCATGACTATCAACGCCTACTTCGTTCGGGAAAATTACGCTGCATTCAGTCGAAAAATTAAAACGACAGAGAATCGACGGAAAAACCATTAAATTATCGATACTTGTAAACACAATGGTGCCCAAAGCGGCTGTATGGAGCACAAATGAATGTCGTCACGAATCCATGTGTACAAATCTAATGGCACCAGGGTGTTCAAAATAAAATAATGTTCAACACGTTAAAGTGAATAATTGGTTTTAGATTCACTTGACACATACCAAAAGATGCTCATATGCAAATAACTGTACTCCCTCTCCTTAACGCTCGCTCATGGCAAATGTAGTTTCTCATATTAAAAAGGCTACGCAGTGCCCGCTACAGTGTTGCCAGCGTGTCTGCTACCAGTTGCCGATTTTAGATCTCGTGCCCATTGCGTTCCTTTTCAGTTTACCCGTGTGTGGACGGCCTTTAGAATTGCGCGATTCAGGACTCGACTTGCTGCAGAATCTCTGAATAGATACGTGCCGGTTCGTGATGGTTTCCCACCCTTAATATTGTCAACATCAGCGCAAGCTCCTCTTACATGCATGAACTGGAATATGGACGTACAAGATTACTCTTATTCAAGTCATTTCCGGGTACGCAGATGATTTCCAAGACGACGAAAAGGGTACCCTTACAAACTCCGGGGATGACAGATTTGCAAGAGACAAAACACGTGAACACTTGAGAAACTAATTACACATGTCTAGCCCGCCCGGTTGGCCGTGCGGGAAGGAGCGCCTGGTCCCCGCCACGAATCCGCCCAGCTGATCTGTGTCGAGGTCCGGTGAACCGGCCAGTCAGTGGATGGTTTTTAGGCGGTTTTCCATCTGCCTCGGTGAATGCGGCCTGGTATCCCTTATTCCGCCTCTGCTACAATATGTCGGCGATTGCTGCGCAAACGAGTTCTCCACGTACGCGTACACCACCATTACTCTATCACGCAAACATAGGGGTTACACTCGTCTGGTGTGAGACGTTCCCTGGTGTGAGACGTTCCCTGGGTTCGGTGTGGGGCGGCGGAGGAGTGCAGTGGACTGCGGTAGTCGTCGTGGGTTTGTGGACCACTGCGGCTTCGGCGGGGACGGAGCCTCTCCGTGGTTTCTAGGTCCCCGGTTAACATACAATCCAATACAATACACATGTATTCTCATAGCAAAACCATTGCACAAAAAGACTGTCGCATTGTCAGAAGAGAGCACATTTTTCGGATTTCCTGCAAGAAAAATTGTTTTGCAGCACGGAAAACAGGTGCGTTTAAGTGTGGAAGTCAAATGGTGCAGCAACTGGAAACGCACTCGAAAGCTGAAGTACGCGGTACTGTATGAATCTTGTGGACAAAACGTCTAGACTGTACACAATTGCACCGTGAAAGTCTTGTGGTATATGAAGCAAATGCAATTTCGCGTCCAGCCGCAGACGAAAGGTGCCAACAATTTGACGAAGGTCGCACTGACGTGGGTGATGGTGAACTTGATACGGTCCGCGTCGTGCAACACGTCGTTTCAATCGGTAAGTTGAAAGGGTATCTGGCTGTAAAAGAGACTTTCCAACAATGATGACGTTCACACAGCGTTTACCGAAATGCTCCGTGACGAAGGAGTGGACTTTTGTCGTCGAAAACTGAACGATTAATACAACATCCCGACCAGGGTTTGCAAGAGACTTGGTGGCCATGTCGGAAAAAAATGTATTTGACTGCAAATAATAATGTGCAATTTACGCCTAAACCACTTAAATTTGAATCCAATTCTACGAGTACTTCTTTAGCGTCTGTGTCTATTTTGTCACCAGTTATAGTCAGCATGGGTAGTGGCATAACATAATTATTTCCAGATACGCCCGACAATGAAGTTTATTAATTTGTACGCCACTTTTTAATTAAGGTTTAAATGTGTCACGTTTCAAAGGACGAAGTGCTCCAAATGAGAAATTCATTTTCTGGGATATGCCAACGATGAACTTGACATTTAAAACCACTGTTCGACACTTGTGGAAACAATTACAATTGCTTTTATACCACCGAATTCTGTTTGTGCTGTAACAGCATTTCGGCATTAACATCATGCTTCACCTCATGTCGAAATGGGTGTCAAATTTTCTTAAAGCAACAGTATGATGTATGCATCTCTTGAAAGAGACTGGGAGACAAGGGGCCAACAGGTTTGGCGTTATTTATCGCGGCAGTGATGGCCAGTGGGAGGGGAGAGAGGGGGGAGGGGTGAGCACGATGCTTCTCCCCCAGGAATATTCCTAATTGCTACCCAAGTACGGTTCCTCTAATGGCCTTGCGTTAACAAGCTCCAGGCATCACAGGTAATTAACCCAATAATTAATTTACCTACGGTACGTCGGAGTGAATGCTCGTTAAGGGAAAAACATCCCAGTGCTGTTTCGTCCACTCTGATGGAATTCATTGAATCAGAATAACTGGACTGATAATTTAGATATTCGTTCCCCTACACGCTGAATCACCAAACAATACAGTGACGTTGGACTTTGCGTCATCAGGTCATATTATACTCTCTAATCACCGTCGTCATCTACACGTCAAACCACCAAGCCTGTCAAAATATTTATTGGCTTCTACCACGTTTGTTCGCCTTTGGTATCGTACATACCATCGAACAAACTATTCGTACGAGACAAAAGTTTACTGCGTAACGTAACTACTTACGGCACGACTGGCCGAGAGTCCCTCAAGACAGTTGTTCAATCGCCCGTTTACTAGTTCCTTCAAGTGGACTCCACTTCGTGTAATTCCTGACATGTCTTCACGTCAGTGAGATGGGAAGGTTAGCGTAAAGACAGAGTACAACATTCCGATGTGTGAGTGGGATTCAGGCCTGCGACCTAGTGGGTTCCGGACTCCCACATTCCACTGCAGCACCAAGCCCGACGCTTTGCTCTGCCTCGTGGATGATAATTACGTCTACTGGGTCTGTGCCGTCGGCAGAGTGCACACCATAGACAAAACTGTATTTCAGTTTAAAAGCTTACCAAAAATTTTGCTTTAGAATCATCTTGTAGTTTCATAATGATTACTGTTCCATCGTGCCACAGCTGCTAAAGTAATATAATTTTGAGCTTGGAAACTAGAGGTTTGCTAATCGGCCGCTTCGCTTTGTCACACTCAGCCGAGCACACCGCTCTAGGGCATAGCGTGTGCGAGCACGAACGCTCGGAGTTGGCAGCCTATGGTAGAGGGGAGGGCATAGGACGATCGGTTTGATGCACCCACCGCGCTGCGGTTGAGACCGGTACAGCAGTAGCTATGTGCGTCTGCAGGCTGGTGCTGCTTACGACGTACCTCCACCAGATGGTGAAACTGCACTCAGATAGCTTTAGCTACGCTGCAGACGTACATTCTTGGATGGTAGTGCCTCATCACTGCATCATTATGATCCATGCAAGAAAATAGCTGTATACAACAACGAAAATTTTGAAAAATTTTAGAGTTTCACAGGAAAACTATGGCACTACCATTTTCTATAATAATGGTTGGTGTCGGAACCAAAAGTCACATTGCTACTTTTTACACTGAGGTGATAAAAGCCGTGTGATAGCTCCTTATATTGTGTCAGACCTCCTTTTGCCCTGCGTAGTTCAGAAGCTCGACTTCGCAAGGAATCACGAAGTCGTTGAAAGTCTCCTGCAGAAATATTGTGCCATTTTACCCTTACAGCAGTCCGTAATTGTTAAAGTGTTGCTGGTGCATGATTTTGTGCACGAATTGACCTCTCCGTTATGATCCATGAATGTGCGTCAGGATAAGGACGTAGCATGGGGGTGGGGATTTGTTAGAGATGACCTCAAAAAAGGATTAGGTTTCTCATTCTGGTAAATGTATCTATTAATATTATGTACATAATTGCTTTCGGAAGGCCTACTACAAATAGTGTGTCGTCTATAAAATTAAGGAAGGAAAGCTGTTCTTAAACAAAGTATAACATATATTGTCAACATTAAATTTGCGTATTACCCAAAGGCACAATTAAACATTTCTCTATATAGCAATGTAATAACTTTACTGCCAAACGAATTAAAATTCGAATATAATGTGTTCCCTCTTTGCAATAAAACACAGTATTACCTCTCTGCTAACAAAGCAGAGCTGTTTCCTAATATAACGGTGGGTTGAGTAACTTATAAAGTTAAATACGTTTAAATCACATTTGACAGTAGCTATAGAACTCCTACTAAATTTTTGTATTTTAAATTTATGGCTTATCTAAACACAGTAAGAATTTCTCCCGCACATCAAAGCATCTCAATTCAAGCTTAAATGTTATTCAGGTATCTTTCATTTCATTAAACTTCTTCAATTTCCTTAAGTGATCAAGAACATTTTTTAAACTATAGGAACAAATTTTTTTTCATAAAATGAAACGTAATAAACAGATAGAGTGAGGTACGCTTTTGAGATGTTAAAACAGATTCTCGTATTAATTTTAATTAGATTCCTAAGATATGCGACCTCATTAATTAGTTTGCGTTTACCCATGATAATGTGGCTATACAGTCGTTGATACTACTAAACTCCTCGACGATGTACTACAAATATTGTCGTTTGTATGACTTTTGTTTACAAACACGTTAGAGTTTCATGGCTGCACTCATTTTTCCGAGGATACTACAAATAAGATATTTCACAGCAGAACGTCGTTCTTGTAGTAAACCTTGAAGACATGATTCTTTCCTATTCCTCAAATAAGCTACCTTTATGCACATGTACATAGTGCAGAATGACGATCGCAAGCCGCCTTCCCATGTAAATATGGATTTCAGTGGCGAGAGTCTGTGAAGAGAGTTCACCTTTCATGCATTTAAGCACAGAGGCCTGCATCTTCAAAGGAACTGGAATCTATTAGAAAAGAAACGAATTCGGAAGAAATTGGCTGTGGCCTATAGTACATTACCAACCCCGTTAGTTGCCTAAATTGAAAATAGGAATCACCAGGAACCCGTTTTCAAGGTTACCAGCGGATGGATTCGAACCATCTCTCCTGTTGTATGCAGGGATTGCTAGCTCAGCGCCTCAAGCCAGAGACGTACCCCGGTCAGTAGAGAATTTGGGAAAAACTGGTTGTTGTACTTTGTAAAAATAAAATAAAATGCATCACAAGAAAAGATTCTGATCTTGTGCTTTTTTTCCTTTAATTGTGCATGTTTCGTCATTTAATAGGGCATCGATGCTTGCGTACATTAAGATTTAGTTGTGCACTGAATTCGTGGCTTGAGTTATTATAGTATTACAAGACTGTAAATACATTTTGGACGAAAGATGGAGGCGATGCAGGGCACACGTTGCTAGGAAGAATTCAAGTAGCAGGCGAACACTGATTTTAGAGACAACGAACTCTAGAATGTGCTGTCATCACTTGCCCCTTCCGTTCTCCACAAACCCCTCCCCATAGCTTCATTTCGGAATCGTTTCCCATACCACCCGTTGACGAGATTGGGCGATATTTTGCCATTAGGGCTACTAATGATAGAATGTTGAACAACAATCACCCTACGGATGCCATTTTTTGTAAATCAACGCGATTTTTGGAGGATATGGGCCAACCCAAGTGTATTTTTATGCACTAATTTTAATTTAACGTTATTTATAATGCTGTTTTCCACTCCATTACTTTGTGAAATACTGAAAGTTCTACCACTCTCCAAATAACGACTATCAAACTGCTATATCGGTTTTCCTCTTGTTCTTGTTACAAACGTATCCATAATTAGAAGGTATCGGAACAGCATACAGCACAAAAACAATAAAGGTCAGCACATGAATTAAATTAAACCGCGAGTAATAACTGGACTGATTAACAGAACAATAAACCACACGGATCTTGGAAACATACAGATACACACTAATCCTTGCCTATAAGTCGGTGCTTATATACTCACATCGGAGTCGTGGTATGTTGTATATACAGTGCAACAACTCCTTCGGATGGAAAGGTTTTGATCGCAGATTATGTTAGTCTTTCAATTTCACAAATGTCAACTAGGTCATCCGTCATTCCCTTTATGTGATACGTCGGTCCACACCACTTGGACTCGCCACTCCTTTGGCTACGTCCTTGGATGGATTCATTCGTATGATGTAGGTGAACAAGTCAACAAGAAGTGCATGAATGGCTGCAAATTGTCTCCAAGTAGTCGAACATAACAATTCCCAGTCAATAATCGGTTCAGTTGTTCCAGAGAATCCGATCCATTCCATGAAACACTGCCCACACCATCATGGGGAAACCGCCAGCCTGCACAGCGACTTATTGACAACTTGCTTTCATTCCTTCGTGGAGTCTTCACCACCCTTCCACCCTACTATCAACTCTCACCAACTGAAGTCATGGGGAAACCGCCAGCCTGCACAGCGACTTATTGACAACTTCGACAACTTACTTTCATTCGTTCGTGGAGTCTTCACCACCCTTCCACCCTACTATCAACTCTCACCAACTGAAGTCCGCCTGCTTAGTTCGTAGGTAACGTGCTTGTCTCCCTTGCACTGGGCCCACGTTCGATTCCCCGCCGGATCAGAGATTTTCTCCGCCTGTGGACTGGGTGTTGTGTTGTCCTTACAATTTTTTACTCATTATCAGCCACAAGTCGCCCAATGTGGCGCCAAATGAAATAAGGCTCGCACTTGGGGGTCGAACCCAAATGAGACATCCCAGCCAACAATTCCATACAATAATTTCATTTCATTATCACCGATTGACTCGGGACTCATTAGACCAGGTCACGGTTTTGCAGTCATGTAGGTTTCAACCAATATGGTCACCAGTGGAGTTGACACACTACAGGCGATGTCGTGCTGTTAGCAAAGGCACTCGCGTCGCTCGTCTGCTGACGTAGCCCATTAAGCCAAATTTTGGTCCCACTGTCTTAATGGATGTGTTCGTCGTATGCCCCCACATTGATTTATGTGGTTATTTCCAAGAAGGATAATTCATTAAGTTCAGGCTCAGTTTTCATTTTCTAGCTCACTCACACAGAAAACTGGCGTTCTACGGATCGGAGCGTGGAATGTCAGATCCCTTAATCGGGCAGGTAGGTTAGAAAATTTAAAAAGGGAAATGGATAGGTTGAAGTTAGATATAGTGGGAATTAGTGAAGTTCGGTGGCAGGAGGAACAAGACTTCTGGTCAGGTGACTACAGGGTTATAAACACAAAATCAAATAGGGGTAATGCAGGTGTAGGTTTAATAATGAATAGGAAAATAGGAATGCGGGTAAGCTACTACAAACAGCATAGTGAACGCATTATTGTGGCCAAGATAGATACGAAGCCCACACCTGCTACAGTAGTACAAGTTTATATGCCAACTAGCTCTGCAGATGACGAAGAAATTGAAGAAATGTATGATGAAATAAAAGAAATTATTCAGATTGTGAAGGGAGACGAAAATTTAATAGTCATGGGTGACTGGAATTCGAATGTAGGAAAAGGGAGAGATGGAAACATAGTAGGTGAATATGGATTGGGGGACAGAAATGAAAGAGGAAGCCACCTGGTAGAATTTTGCACAGAGAACGACATAATCATAACTAACACTTGGTTTAAGAATCATGAAAGAAGGTTGTATACATGGAAGAATCCCGGAGATACTAAAAGGTATCAATAGATTATATAATGGTAAGACAGAGATTTAGGAACCAGGTTTTAAATTGTAAGACATTTCCAAGGGCAGATGTGGACTCTGACCACAATCAATTGGTTATGACCTGTAGATTAAAACCGAAGAAACTGCAAAAAAGTGGGAATTTAAGGAGATGGGACCTGGATAAACTAAAAGAACCAGAGGTTGTACAGAGATTCAGGGAGAGCATAAGGGAGCAAATGACAGGAATGGGGGAAATAAATACAGTAGAAGAAGAATGGGTAGCTTTGAGGGATGAAGTAGTGAAGGCAGCAGAGGATCAAGTAGGTAAAAAGACGAGGGCTAGTAGAAATCCTTGGGTAACAGAAGAAATATTGAATTTAATTGATGAAAGGAGAAAATATAAAAATGCAGTAAGTGAAACAGGCAAAAAGGAATACAAACGTCTCAAAAATTAGATCGACAGGAAGTGCAAAATGGCTAAGCAGGGATGGCTAGAGGACAAATGTAAGGATGTAGAGGCCTATCTCACTAGGGGTAAGATAGATACCGCCTACAGGAAAATTGAAGAGACCTTTGGAGATAAGAGAACGAGTTGTATGAATATCAAGAGCTCAGATGGAAACCCACTTCTAAGCAAAGAAGGGAAAGCAGAAAGGTGGAACGAGTATATAGAGGGTCTATACAAGGGCGATGTACTTGAGGACAATATTATGCAAATGGAAGAGGATGTAGATGAAGATGAAATGGGAGATACGATACTGCGTGAAGAGTTTGACAGAGCACTGAAAGACCTGAGTCGAAACAAGGCCCCCGGAGTAGACAATATTCCATTGGAACTACTGATGGCCTTGGGAGAGCCAGTCATGACAAAACTCTACCATCTGGTGAGCAAGATGTATGAAACAGGCGAAATACCCTCAGACTTCAAGAAGAATATAATAATTCCAATCCCAAAGAAAGCAGGTGTTGACAGATGTGAAAATTACCGAACTATCAGCTTAATAAGTCACAGCTGCAAAATACTAACACGAATTCTTTACAGACGAATGGAAAAACTAGTAGAAGCCAACCTCGGGGAAGATCAGTTTGGATTCCGTAGAAACACTGGAACACGTGAGGCAATACTGACCTTACGACTTATCTTAGAAGAAAGATTAAGGAAAGGCAAACCTACGTTTCTAGCATTTGTAGACTTAGAGAAAGCTTTTGACAATGTTGACTGGAATACTCTCTTTCAAATTCTAAAGGTGGCAGGGGTAAAATACAGGGAGCGAAAGGCTATTTACAATTTGTACAGAAACCAGATGGCAGTTATAAGAGTCGAGGGACATGAAAGGGAAGCAGTGGTTGGGAAGGGAGTAAGACAGGGTAGTAGCCTCTCCCCGATGTTGTTCAATCTGTATATTGAGCAAGCAGTAAAGGAAGCAAATGAAAAATTCGGAGTAGGTATTAAAATTAATGGAGATGAAATAAAAACTTTGAGGTTCCCCGATGACATTGTAATTCTGTCAGAGACAGCAAAGGACTTGGAAGATCAGTTGAATGGAATGGACAGTGTCTTGAAAGGAGGATATGAGATGAACATCAACAAAAGCAAAACAAGGATAATGGAATGTAGTCTAATTAAGTCGGGTGATGCTGAGGAAATTAGATTAGGAAATGAGGCACTTAAAGTAGTAAAGGAGTTTTGCTATTTGGGGAGCAAAATAACTGATGATGGTCGAAGTAGAGAGGATATAAAATGTAGGCTGGCAATGGCGAGGAAAGCGTGTCTGAAGAAGAGAAATTTGTTAACATCCAGTATTGATTTAAGTGTCAGGAAGTCATTTCTTAAAGTATTCGTATGGAGTGTAGCCATGTATGGAAGTGAAACATGGACGATAAATAGTTTGGACAAGAAGAGAATAGAAGCTTTCGAAATGTGGTGCTACAGAAGAATGCTGAAGATTAGATGGGTAGATCACATAACTAATGAGGAAGTATTGAATAGGACTGGGGAGAAGAGAAGTTTGTGGCACAACTTGACCAGAAGATGGGATCGGTTGGTAGGACATGTTCTGAGGCACCAAGGGATCACCAATTTAGTATTGGAGGGCAGCGTGGAGGGTAAAAATCGTAGAGGGAGACCAAGAGATGAATACACTAAGCAGATTCAGAAGGATGTAGGTTGCAGTAGATACTGGGAGATGAAAAAGCTTGCACAGGATAGAGTAGCATGGAGAGCTGCATCAAACCAGTCTCAGGACTGAAGACCACAACAACAACAACAACAGCTCACTCACTCATTTCACTCGTTCCTTCACTAGAAACTGAAAACCCACTCTACAGAATTATCCTTCTACAAACAACTTTTCAGGTCTAACTTGTTTAATTTAATTTAAATTACTTACAGAAATTAATAAAAATGAATATTTTTTCGTGTCACGTTCGCCACTTTTCAAAATAATTATTTTTTTCATACAAAAGGTGAACACAAGAAAATACAATTTAATATTTTTTTATAAAAGGTGACTGTAAGGAAATAAAATTTAATATTGTTTTATGAAAGGTGAATGTAAGAAAATAAATAAAATGCATTGTGGTGAATGTAATAAGTAACATTTAATTTTTCAGGAGTTTGTGAGCATACACTGTGGAATTATATATTGAATAACCATGGTTCTGCTTCAAAAAACCTGGAATAACAAATTCATTATCCATAGGTCGAAAATATCATACTGTGAATTTATTATCATGAAATTCATTATTTCTGTTTTTAAGTTTCTTCATTCCTTTACATGTCATTTTCATCTGCTCGTTTTCAATTCATTCAAAATCCAAATCAGTAATTCATTTAGAATATCTGTCTGGTAAAATAATCTTAAACTCGTTATTAAGCTCAATACATTCCCTAGTATATAAATATTCACATCCAATAACATTATATAAACATTTATCTTTACCTTAATTAATTTTTTTATCTCTTTCAAGATGTGTTGTTGAGCTTCTTGATTAGAGTCTCCATATATAAAGAAGAATTTTTATTAGATTGTCTATAATTTCTAATGACCATATGGTAATGAATGTCATCACAATGGCTCACCACTTTGTTTCTTTCAACAGTTTCGTGTTTTTGACTTCGAATCATATTAATTCTTCTGTACTGTTCTCTACTGTTAAACAAACAATCTTTATATTCTTCTAAGTTTATTCTATTTTTTTCACAGTATATTTCTTAACCCCTTTAGATTTTTTCTCTCTTTTTCTCCAATTCCATTCATCTTCTAAGTTCTCGGGGACTGATGACCTTAGAAATTAAGTCCCATGGTGCACAGAGCCATTTGAACCATATCCTAAATATGTAAATAATATCAGAAACAATTCTTTATTTAGAGTCTCCTAAGTTAAGTAAACACATATGGCTGTTTCCAGGGGCGCAATATCTTTAAGAATAATTAGTTTTCCCTTTTATTTTAATTAAAATTTTTTATAACTTACTAAAATTTGTAGTAATAAAGGAAGGAAGGAAGACAGAAATGCTAAAATTTTAGATCTGTTCTACAAGAATAAAATGCATTACCAAGAAACAAGAGAAAAATTAAATAGCTTGATCATACAGTGTAGGCTCTCACAGCCAGTATTGTCTTCCCCTAAATCTTTGCCGCTTACCTCGGAGGATGTCTCCCACAGTTGGAGACGAAACATGAGAGAAGAGTTCTATACATCAACCATGTCCTATCAGTTCAGAAGATTTAAGTGAGTTAAATAGTTTGTTAGATGAAGAAAACACAGTAAAATATTTGGATTCATTTTTACTTAAAAACGATTATCTAAAAGTTACTGTGTACAATAAAGGAAAATGCACATTTATAGAATTAAAAGATTTATATAAATGCAGTCAAGAGAAATACATTAAACAGTTTCTTGAGGCGATTAACAAATGATATGTGGAAGGAAACGATTCGGATTCTAGTGAAAAAAGCAAAACATATAGCGATTATGGTTAGAAAGAATCATTCCCACAAGAAGAAGATGTCATAGACCACAATGGTGGTCGAACTTACTGAAGTAGACTTTAATTTTTATTTGTTGTTCAATTTTATGTTCAAATTTTTCAAATTCAGAGCACCACATTGGGGACACTGAATTTTAAGAGTAGTTAGTACAGAAAAAAATTATTTTTCACATTTTCGATTTTTTATCTCATTACAAAATTTGCTATTTTCTGAATGTTGCTTATAAACTCACATGGGAAGTATTTTACTTTATTCTCTTTCAATATAATCTTCACTGGTTGAAAACGTTAAAATTTTTACATGCATTGCTTCTGGATTGCTGTATTTTTTATACAGAAAGCTGTGGATTGCTGTGTTATAAAGGTTTAATTACGTGTTTGTATTAGTTGCACTATCAAAAACAGTATCGTACCCGTTTTATAGTATAAACACTTATTGTATGTCGAAGTGCTAACGTTTTTCCGAGGAAAAGTGACAAATAGATTTGTAAATCTCTCAAAAAGTAAAGTATGCCGCGAAAATGAAGTGTTTTTAAGAAGTGTGGATTTCATGGTAATAGATTTTCGAATAATGGGAAACATTGTGATGAACTTGTAGCATGTGAAGTTACAGACAATGAAATACTGTCAAACTCGTCAGTATGTAGAGAAACAAGCATTAGTGCTTACAGGATTAAAATAAAGTGTTTTGATACTCAGTTTTCACAAAACGAAAGTGATGTAATTGGTAGGTTAGGTTGTGTTCTGTTAGATTTACACATCATAACGAGGATGTTAGGTGAATGTGTGTGTTATAAAATATGTGGAGAGCCAGTTAGTTTTCATGAAGACGTTTTGAAGTAAATGTTAGGTCATTTTATGGATTGAGAGCTGATGGCAAAGCATACACTGTAGGAGAAACGTCGGGTGCATGGTGAATATGCCACAGCCACCTTGTTAAATGGCCAAGTGTGCAGGCTGTATTGGAGCTGCTGTGGAATCTGTTGCATGTGAGTCAATGAAGGGTGGTGCAAACGAAGCTGTTGAAATAAATTACGCTATGAATGACATGCCAGTAGCTTTTGTTGGCACTCGGCAGAAACTTGGCTACAGTTGTAAGAATTCTGTTGCAACGGTGACCAATGTGGACACTAAAAAAGCTAATAGATTTCCAGATTTTAACCAAACATTGTTATAAGTGTAAATCAGGGAATGAAGAAGGGCATATCTGTGACAGAAATTATGAAGGAACAAGTTGTGGTGTGGAAGCCTCAGGCAATTGAAATTTTAGTCAATCTGTGAACGAAAGGGGAGTGTGTCACCCTAAGTTCTTAGGTGATGGAGACTCAAAAGCATATAACACTGTAGTAGTCACACAGCCTTACCGTGAAAAGATATGATTAAGATATTTTTTATTACGGAATTGTTAAGCTAAAACATTAAAAAGACAAATTTTCACTTTAATTTTCTTTATTGCTAATTTGGATGCACAGCAGTGGTCAGAAAAAAATGACTGCTAGAATTAAACCTGAAACCAAGATAAATTAATCAGCCTTAAAACTGGAGGTAAATTAATTTCACTCGAAACGAAGACAAATTAATTAAACTCAAAACGACGATAAAATTAACAAATATTTTTCTGATCAGTTAAATTCGAAACGAAAATGCAACAACAACATAAAATTACAATGGAAGAAAACTAGGAGAAAAAACTACCATTTCTAGATGTGCTTGCCACAAGGGACCTATTCACGTTATTTGATTTGAATAACTTTTCAAAAATTTTGTATGTGTTTTTTAATAAAATTATAACTCCCTTTACTGTTCTTTTCTAAGCTTTTTAAAATAACTCAACTATGTTGTTCATTTTATTTTGGTTAGATTTATATAGAATTTGATTGGGAAATCTGCGAAATTAGATCTTGGTTTGGAACCTGGAATATTCACTCCAAAATGCTCTTTAGTTCACTATCGTCACGAATTAGTACATTTCAAGCAGTGTTGTTTGTCTGGCAGCACTCTGACAACTCTATGCAAACGCCGCTGCTCTCGGTCCGTAAGTGAAGTCGGTCGCTGACGGCGTTGACCATGGCGCTAGTTAATGCTTGAAATATCGTATTCACGGCTAACTCTTGATACTGTGGATCTCGGAATATGCAAGTCCCTATCGATATTCTATGTGTCTGGCGCCAAGTACTATTCCGCGGTAAAATTCTGTTAATTACCATCGTGCAGCCATAATCGCATCGTAAAACTTTTCATACGAATCACCTGAATACAAATGACATTCCGTCAATCCGCTGCCATTTTATACCTTGTGTATGCGATATTATCGCAATCTGTATATGTTGTATCCCATGACTTTTGTCACCGCCGTGTATGACATCATCAGCCTCATTGTGTTATATTTACATGTGTGAACGTTATCACCTTGGAGGTTAGATATCCACCAGGAACAAAACTGTCACCACATTGTTATGTTAGTGTTGTAAGTGTAAGGTACTGTCGGGATATTATAGACTCGTTTTGGACTAGGCATCTAAGGTAAAGTTCTCATCCGACTTAAATTTCTTTCGGTTGGCTACCTGTCCGCGTTAAGTATAGGTTATTAGCCGATTGACTATAACGTGCCCTACAGTCTAAGTCAGTGTTAATAGTAGCTCGCAGAGACACCTTTGGTAAATGGCGTAACGCTCAGGATTGCCCTACTGAGCTCAACCGCGCCCATGACCACAACGGCTTATTTCTCCAGTCGAGCTCCCATTGTCAGTCAGGGATAGTAAATTGTCAGCCTCATAGTTAACTGTATACATGCCGGTTGTGCAAGTTATGTTTTGTGAATATATCAGATATTTGCAAACACGTATCGTCCGAATGTCGCACTTCACAGAATAAAAAACGGTAGAAAAACGATGGATTAATCAATAACGCGTTTTTAGAAGCTGCAGATTCATTATTTGATAGTTTCAAAAATTAAACGGAGATAATTTCTGGTATTAAAACTGTACCTCTGGATGCAAATGCAGTTATGAGAAGGATTGAGGTTAGGATGGTTCAAATGGCTCTGAGCACTATGGAACTTAACTTCTGGGGTCACCAGTCGCCTGGAACTTAGAACTAATTAAACCTAACTAACCTAAGGACATCACACACATCCATGCCCGAGGCAGGATTCGAATCTGTGACCGTAGCGGACGCCCGGCTCCAAACTGTAGCGCCTAGAACCGCACGGCCATTGCGGCCGGCTGAGGTTAGGAGTTCCGATGTTACTTCACAACTAAAACTGACTTTTACAGCTGCAACTATTTTTCGCTACTAGCCTACTCGACGAATCTACGGAAACATCCTCAAAGAAATAAAAAAGCTGGATGTGATATACATGTAGAGACAAACAAATGTTTACAATTTCAAAAAAACTGGATAAGTTATGCTAGAGAAAGAGCTTCACGGAGTGAGCATGTCAATAACGCTTTGGTCCACCTCTGGTTATTTGGCCTGGCAATGATTGATAGAGCTGTTTGACGACCTCTTGAGGAATATAGAGCCAAATTCTGTCAAATTGACGCGTTAGATTGTCAAAATCTCGAGCTGGTTGTAGAGTTCTGCCCATAATGCTCGAACAGTTCTCAGTTTGGGACAGATCCGTTAACCATGTTGGGCAAATTAGGGTCTGGCAAGCACCAAAACCAGAATAGAAACCCTCACCTTGTGCGGGAGGACATTATTTTGCTGAAATGTAAACCCACGGTGGCTCTCCATGAAGGGCAACAAAACGGGTAGTACAATATCTTAGATGTACTGCTGAGCTGTAAGGGCGCCACAGATGACACCCAACGGTGTCCTGATGTTAAAAAGAATGGCGTCCCAGACCATAACTCGCAGTTGTCGAGCCTTATGGCGGGCGACAATCTGGTTAGTATCCCATCGCTCTTCTGCGTGTCACCAGACACGTCTTCGCTGGTCATATATGCTCAGTTCGAAGTCTGACTCGTCACTGAAGACAAATCTATTCCACTCAATGGGATTTAACGACGTTAATGTTAGAAACTTAATTGGAAATCAGTTTGTCATCTGAAATGAACTTGGGTCGAGGGGAGAGAGATACAGAATCCAAGACAGGTCAATGTGAGAGAGAAGTGATACAGGGACATTGAAATTGAGTTCTGTGTTTTGATGAAATTTACATTAGGAAACAAGTGTAATAAAAAAGCATTTGTTTAACCACGTAAAGAATGACAGAAGTAGGCAAGATGTCTTGCCTGTAAAGTGAATTGGCATCTGGCTAAAAATACGAGCAGGTTCTACTTCATATAAAGCACACAACAGTAGCATGTCTATAGGGCACTGGCTCACGGCTTGTAAGCATAGTAAAGTACCTTCCTTAGTACCGTCTTTCTGACGTTAAATGTAAGGGTTGCCTACATGCAAAGGCTACTTGGCAGACGAGGAGAGGGGCAGGCGAGGAGAGCACACACACACACACACACACACACACACACACTCACTCACACACACACACATACATACATGAACACGTACACATTTTGCTCTCTGTCACATGTTTCAACTCCATCATAAGTCATCTGCCGCTTTCCCAACCCCCACCCCTTGACGACAAGTATGATTGCCCTCAACTGCCCCCTAAAACAGCACCCTACAAATCTCGATACTGCATGAGTTTAGTAGCTGTTGAAATAAGATGTACAGTGAGGCCTCTTTGATAGCACTACTCTCCGCAGCGATCACTCACCATCTGATGCTGTTCACGTCATGACTGGGTGTGGTGTGATGTGCTTAGGTTAGTTAGGTTTAAGTAGTTCTAAGTTCTCGGGGACTGATGACCATTGATGTTAAGTCCCATAGTGCTCAGAGCCGTTTTTTTTTTTTTTTTTTTTTTTTTTTTTGTTCACGTCACGTACATACCTTACCACGACTGGTAACAGTAGTAAACACTAATCACACTATCGTACTCTGAACTGCAGCTGTGATCATTTATATATTCCCAGTGCTGTTTATGTGTACAAAGTTACACTGATATCTGACCATGTCTTCTAAGTGCTTCACTTTTTTTTTTGTCAGGCAGTGTATTTTAAAACATGCTGCTGAACACAGAACTACATTACATTCTGCACTGGAAAAGGACCACTGTTTCCGAAAGTCTTATCTCATGCATACTTCACTGCTCTTACGTGACCTTTTCTTCATTTTGCTCCCCAGAGTTCTGAAACATGCCTCACTATAAAATGACACTTCCTGCAGGACCTGGCCATCATTTTGCAGGACAATGTTCAAGCACGTACAGCGCAAGCTGTTACTGATTTGTTTGATTGATGGGATTGCTAAGTGCTATACCACCTACTGCACTCCCCTGAATTAGGCCCTCGTGAGATCAACTCGATTTCTAATCTGAAGGAAAAACTTCACGGGATTCGTTTCAGAACTGCTACAAATTCGTCGGGCAGTAGGCCGCGCCGCTCGAACTGTCAACACTGATAAGAGTATCCTACGAGTTCCACATCGCTGGCAATGGGTTATACGCAATACTGTGAAGATCAGTACAACTTTCAAGAATGTGTCTATTTTGTACGAGCTGTAAATAAATAGTTGCCACTATTAAAGTTCCAACCCTCGTATGAAACGTAACTGCATGTTCAGTCTCGTAACGCTGTGTGATGTTATATTCTTTTGAACCGAGACAGATTCATTGCATATAAGACACATAGCTTTTGTTTTATGTTCACAAAAAATTAATGTACAATCCACTTGTCTTGGAAGATTCTCAAAGCCTCTGTAACTTTTGTCTTCTTAGGTCCTACTTGTTTCCTACTTTACGCAATACCAAGTTTACGTCCTGTACTGAAACAGACATTTTTTAACACAAGTCGGAAACTGACAAAGAGATCACACGGCAGTCGGATTTTTATTTAAAGCTTCAGTTTTGTTTTCCTGTTTGACTCGGAATCCTAAAAATTGGACATTTTAAGAAGCATAAAACTGGATTACGAATATGATACCAGAGAAAGAAAAAAATATTTAAGTCCACGGATACAATGATGTATCAAGACGAAAGCCAAAACTTCCCAACAGAATTTCCAAATCCATTCAATGTTTCGGATATTCTCTTGCAAATAAAGTCCTAAGTACATCGTAAAAGCGAAACTATTAACCGGAAAGGAAAAAAAAAGTCACGAATAATTCCACTGATTCCTACAAAATTACCATTCACGTTTACGCGGCTCCAATTTCCGGTACGATTGGCGTACAGTATAACTATCAATGAACCAAAACGTGAAATATGATGACTCAGTTCAAAATAATCGGGTATCCCTCACCGACAGCTATAAGTAACCTTATTCGCGTGTTGATCATTCGACAAACTTACTCGTCTTTACAGTCATTAGCAAAATACCTAATAAAGCTTATAAAAGTGTACCTTGAATAACTTAGATGTTATATAAAGGAAATAGTTAATTTCATATTCCTTTCCGGTGAAGAAAGCAAATGAAACATCGACAAAGCGAATCGGGTCCTTTTCAGTTAGCGACAAACCAAACGAAACGTTAAAGTCCCTTATTTAGACGCCATTAATGACGCCATGTCATACTGAAAACTTGTAATAAAAAGACCGTCGACCACTTCGTTATCCTTGGTGAAACGTAATGCCGGAAATTTCGTATTCTCGGCAAACTCTTGACACTGTGGATCTCGGAATGTTTAATTCCCTAACGAATTCCGAAGTGGATGTCCCATCCGTCGAGCTCAAACTAAGATTCCGCGTTCAAAGTCTGTTAATTCACCTCGTGCGGCCATAATCACGTAGCAAACCTATGTAAATAACTGTTCCGCCCACCCACTGTCCTTTTATACCTTGTGTAAGCGATACTTGCGGTATCTGTATATTATGAATCAAAATACATACATGAATTTCGCTTGAAACAGTTTCAAATAGTTCTCATGTATTTACTGTTTTTTCTTTTTTTAAATTCATTCGCCAAACGTTCAATTAGTAGAGGAACAAGGACTACATTTCCGTATACGTTGTACAACATTCTTCTAGTAAGCTTCTACGAAAATGGGTAGGTAAATGAAAATTAAAAATACAACTAATAGTCGAGTTTCTAAGACGGTGCGCAAAATTGTAGCTCTGACGCTAGCGAGTGCGCCAGAGCTTCGGATGAACAATTTACTCGCTAATAGGTACGTCAGTAACCAAAACCTTAACCGTCGTTTTCTCAGCAAAGTTTGAGTATCTGCTTATAAGCCGAGACACGTCTACACTTATGACCTCTCTCACACTGAGCGAAGTTTATGGGAAATCAGAGTATGGCAGTTGCCGTGTTATCCTCGTAAGCGATCGACAACTTCATTGCCGAAGATCCCTCAGTGGGCTGTTCTGCGAGTGAGCAGTTGTGTTTATTATCGGTATTTAGTCAACGTGCAAAAGAAAACTTATTTGGTGCCGTAATAGAGCCTGCATGCTACAGGTGCTTTACAAAGAGCTGGTCTGTTGAACGCTTGACGAAGTGAGCAGAGCCGTTAAGCCGTCTGAAGACGTGCCAGTCTCTAATTAATTAGCTTGGCAGCGAATAAAATATTACAGAAATCTCGTCTAAAGGAGCGTCTGCACTACCCTATTGAAACGTGAGAGCACTCTTAACTGGTGCACAAGGAATAAAACGACGAGTTGAAACGTTGACGCCAAAGAAGCAAGAATAGCCCCTTATTGCTAGGCTGCTCTCGGCAAGTAACAGCGCTAGCGGAAGATGGCGTCTTATAGCTCCGAGTTAACAATGATAGTTTAATAATCAGTAAATCCACATCCCCGGTTCTCCAAAGACTCGACCTCCCATGTTCAAAACTATTTACTTTACAAAGTACTGATTAGAAATAAGTTAATGTGTTAAACGGCTGAAGTTAAGAAATTTTCGGAAGAGGTTTGAAATTATTAATAAGGTGTAGATGTTTTAGTTATCAAACAATAAAAAAATGGTTCAAATGGTTCTGAGCACTATGGGACTTAACATCTGAGGTCATCAGTCACCTAGAACATAGAAATACTTAAACCTAACTAACCTAAGGACATCACACACATCTATGCCCGAGGCAGGATTCGAACCTGCTACCGTAGCAGTCGCGCGGTTCCGGAATGAGCGCCCAGAACCGCGAGACCACCGCGGCCGGCCCAGTTATCAAACACTACTAGATGAGTAGGCGAAGGATCTGGTTAATTTACGCTCCGTTTCAAGTGAAAGCTAGGTTTTCACGGGTCTCAATTTTGTGACGCCATATATCCTGAACTATTTTCGGATAATTGTATAGTTTTGCAGCTACATCCAGTGCCATATGTGGATACTATCTGCAAAATATCCTGTGAAAGAAGTTAGCAGCAAGTAAGGGATAAATTAAAACGTCCTGAGGTTGAAGTTTCAGGCATCGACAGTAGAGGACATTCAATAAGTAATGTAATACTTTTATTTTTCCTCGGTCACTATTTGGATGACAAGATGCGGAATTTGTTGTGAGATATCGTGAAATATTCCCGCTTCAGTCTGTACAGTTTCATGAAATCCGAATCATGGCTGGGCTACTCGTAACCTTAAAAAGGCGTCTGTAACAGAGGTGCGTTCATAGCAGATGATGATGATGATGATGATTCGTTTGGAGGCGCTCAACTGGGTGATTGTCAGCGCCTGTACAAATTCCCAATCTTTACTCAGTCCAGTCTCGCCACTTTCATGAATGGTGATAAAATGATGAGGACAACACAAAAACACAGCCTCCGGTCGGAGAAAATCCCCAAGATGGCCGGGAATCGAACCCGGATCCCCGTGGTACAGAGGCAGCAACGCTAGCCACTAGAATACAAGCTGCGGAGGTTTATAGGAGAGAGCTGTCATTGATCTTATGGTGGGAAACCAGAGTATCACTGAAATTCGTAGGTGCGTGTAGAATGCCTGCGGAGGCCTGGCAGTGAGCAAAAGCACTATAGGACACTGAGCGAGGCATCTTTCATCATCACAGCAAGATCGCGAAAATCTGCCCTACCTCCCGCGTGCTGGCTCTTCGCACACAGCTGTAACTCCTGTAATGTTGGAACTTGCGGACGGACCTCAGTAACGAAAACGAACTTTTCCTTCTCCATGACAACGAAAGACCTCACACAAGGCTACACACCAGAGAAGCTGAGTAAACTTCATTGCATTGTTCTTCCTAATCCAGTCGACATCCCGGATCTCGCACCAGTCGGCTTCCATCTCTTTGGCCCACTGAGGGATGCACACGGTGGGAAGTATTACGTGGATGATGGGGAGGTTACTGCTGCAACAAGACGTTGGCTCCGACGTCGACCAGTAAGGG
The DNA here is from genome assembly GCF_021461385.2 of Schistocerca piceifrons. Classification (NCBI taxonomy): domain Eukaryota; kingdom Metazoa; phylum Arthropoda; class Insecta; order Orthoptera; family Acrididae; genus Schistocerca; species Schistocerca piceifrons. Next base: position 276,127,560 of record NC_060141.1, read on the forward strand.
GTATATCTACATCTACATTTAAATCTACATAGGTACTCCACAAGCCACCGTACGGTGCCTGTTCCATTCGCAAACTGAGCGAGCGAAAAACAACTGTTTATACGCCTCTGTATGAGCCCTGATTTCTCTTCTCTTCGCGGTCTTCACGCGCAACGTATATTGCCGGCGGTAGCATCGTTCGGCAGTCAGATTCAAATGACGATTCTATAAATATTCTCAAAAGCGTTTCTCGAAAAGGACGTCGCCTTTCCTCAAGGGATTACCCTTTTGAGCTCCCGAAGCATCTCCGTAACACTTATCTGCTGTTAGAACCTAACGTTAATATGTCTAGCAGCGCGTCTCTGAATTACTTGAATGTTTTCCTTCAGTCCGACCTGATACGGATCCCAAACACTCGAGCAGTACTCAGGTCCCACCAGTGTCCTATATGCGGTCTCCTTCACTAGTGAATCACTCTTTTCAAAAATTCTCACACTACACCTATGTCGACCATTGGCTTTCCCTTCTACATTTCCACATGCTCATTCAATCTTATATCGCTTTGCAACATTACCCACAGATATTTCAAAGACTTGACTGTGTCAAGCAGGACACAACTAATACAGTATCTGAACACTACAGGTTTTTCATCCTAGTCATCCGCGTTTCTCCACATTTAGGGCTAGCTGCCATTCGTCACATCAATTGAAAATTTGTCGATGTCTTCTTGTATTTTCCTACAGTCACTCAACTTCGACACCTTACCGTGAACCACCGCATCATTACCAAACAGCCACAGATTGCTGCCCACCCTGTCCCCCAGCGGTCCTATCACACTTCCCTGACGATGTTCTTGCCTCTGATGTACAAGCGTCGTCGAGGACAACATACTGGGTTCTACTACTTAAGAAGTCTTCGAGCCTCTCACATATCCGTGAACTTATTCCATATGATCGTACCTTCGTTAACAGCTTGCAGTGGGGCACCGTGTCATATGGTTTCCGGAAATCTAGAAATAGGAATTTCTCTGTTGCCCTTCATCCATAGTTCGCAGTATATCATGTAAGAAAATGGCAAGCTGAGTTTCGAACGAGCGATGCCTACAGAAACCATACTAATTCGTGCGCATCAGCTTCTTAGTCTCAAGAAAGTTTATTATATTCGAAATGAAACCATGTTCAAGAATTTTGCGGCAGGTAGACGTTAGGGACACTGGTCTGTAATTTCGCGGGTCCGTTCTTTTACCCTTATTGTATACTGGAGTCGCTTGCGCCTTTTTTCCAGTCGCTTGGAGCTTTGTGCTTGGCGAGAGATTTGTGATAAAGGCAATCTAGGTAAGTCGCCAATGCTGCAGAGTACTCTTTCTAAAATCGAACTGGGATTTCATCCGGACCTGGTGATTTATTAGCTTTAAAATCTTTCAGTTGTTCACTATGCCAGGCATTCTTATTACTATGTCGTCGATACGGAAGTTTGTTTGATAGTCATTTGTTTTTACGTTTCTACGATCCTCCTGGGTGACCGGTTTCTTGAACGTGAAATTTAAAACTTCCACTTTCATTTTGCTATCTTCAGCTGCAACAGCCGACTGCTCAAGAGGGGACTGATTGGAAGCCTTAGAGGCGCTTAGTGATTTTACATAACACAAGAATTTCCTCGTGTTCTCTGCCAGATCTTTTGCTAAGGTGTGACGGTGATAGTTGTATGCTTCGCGCATGGATCTTTTCACAGAAGTGAAGAAGAACACTGCCATCTTAGTGCAAATAAGTGATGCCAATTCACTGTGTAAGTGAGATGCATATCTGCCCCTCTAGTAGAAACACTCTCCTTGTCTTCTTGAGTTTCGTAGTCATAGTTGCTATAATGACATCATGATTGCTAATCCCCGTTTTATACTGACATTCTCGATAAGGTCCCACCTGTTTGTAGTAACAAGGTCTAAGATATTTCCATTGCGTGTGGGCTGCCGAGCTAGCTGCTCAAGATAGTTTTCAGGAAACGTCTTCAAAAGTATTTCGCTTGAGTCTCTGTCTGTAGCCCTGCAATGAATCCATAGACATCCCATTCTATACTCGGTAGGTTAAAGTCGCTTCTAACTAAAATTATATGACCTGGGTACTTGCGCGCCATTGACCGTGGACTATCATTTAGTGACTCTAGAACTGCCGCATCAGAAGCGGGTGGCCGGTAAAAACATCCGACAATGAACTTGATTTGAAGAACGCCAATTCTTACTTTTTTTCCTTTTTAATCAGTCTTCTGATTGGTTTCATGCGGGCTGCCACGAATTTCTCTACTGTGCCGACCTCTTCATCTCAGAGCTCCAATCGCAATCTACGTCCTCAGTTATTTGCTGGATATATTCCATCCATTATCTTGTCCTACAGTTTTTACCCTCTACAGCTGTTTGTAGTACCATGGAAGTAATTCCCTGCTGTCTTAACAGTTGTACTATTATCCCGTCTTTTCTGTTTATCAGTGTTTTCCACATATCCCTCTCCTCTCCGACTCTTCACAGAACCTCCTTATAAGTCCATAAAATTTTGAACACTCGTCTGTAGCCCCAAATCTCAAATTCTTCGATTCTGTTCTGTTCCGGTTTTCCCACACTGCATGTTTCACTACCATACAATGCTGTGCTCCAAACCTATATTCTAAGAAATGTATTCGTCAAATTAGTTCCTATGGTTGATACTTGTAGACTTTTCTTGGCCATAAATGCCCTTTGCCAGTGCTAGTCTGCTATTGATTTCCTCCTTGCTCCATCCGTCATTGGTTATTTTGTTGCCTATGTAGCAGAATTCCTTAAATTCGTCAACTTCGTGACCATCAGTCATTTTGTTAAGCATCTCGTTGCCCTCGTTTCTGCTACTTCTCGTTACTTTCTTCTTTCTCCGATTTAGTCTCAATACATATTCTGTACTCATTACATTGTTTCTTCTGTTTAACGGATCATGTAATTTATTCGTCATTTTCACTCAGGATAGCAATGTCATCAGCGTACCGTATCGTTGATATTTTTACATCTTTAATTTTAACTCCTCTTCTCATTCTTTTATTTATTTCCGTCATTGCTATTTCGATGTGCAGATTGAACAGTAGGGGCAAAACACTACATCCCTATCTAACAGCCGTTTTAATTCGAGCAGTTCCTTCTCGTGGCTGACGTACATATTGTATATTATCAGTCTCTCCTTATAGCTTATCCTCATTTTCTCAGAATTTCGAATATTTTCCACCATTTTACCTTGTCAAACGCTTTTTGCAGGTCGACAAGTCCTATGTGCGTGTCTTGACTGTTCTTTACTCTTGTTTCCATAATGAACAGTAACGTTTGAATTGTCTCTCTGGTGCTTTCACTTTTGCTGAAGCCAAACTTATCGTCATCTAAGACATCCTGAATTTTCTTTTCGATTCATCTGTGTATTATTCTTGTCAGAAACTTGGATGCATGAGCTGTTAAGCTGATTGTGCGATAATTCTCGCAGTTGTCAGCTCTTGCAGTTTTCGTAAATGTGTGGGTGATATTTTTCCGAAAGTCAGATGGTATGTCGCCAGACTTATACATTCTACACACCAACGTGAATAGTCGTTTTGTTACCACTTTCGCCAATGATTTCCGAAATTATGATTGAATGTTATCAATTTCGTCTGCCGTATTTGATCGTGAGTCCTCCAAAGCTCTCGGAAACTCTGATTCTAATAATGGATCCCCTATCTCTATAAATCGGTTCGTGTTTCTTCTTTATCACATCAGACCAGTCTTCCCCTTCATAGAGGCCTTCAATGTACGCTTCCGTCTATCCGCTACCCTCCTCTGCATTTAACAGTGAAATTCCCGTTGCACTCTTAATGTTATCACCCCTGCTTTTCATTTCAATAAAGGTTTTTTGATTTTCCTGTAACCTGAGTCAGTCCTTCTGACAATCATTTCTTTTGTGATTTCTTCACATTTTTCATACATTCGTTTCCTCTTAGCTTCCCTGCACTTCTTATTTATTTCGTTCCTTAACGATTTGTATCTCTGTATTCCTGAATTTGTCTGAACATTTTTGTACTTTCTTCTTTTATCGATCAACTGAATCATTTCTTTTGTTACCCATGTTTTTTTTCGCAGTTGCCTTATTTGCAATTATGTTTTCCTTTCGAAATTCAGTGATTGCCTGTTCTAGAGACGTCCATTCCTTTTCAACTGTGCTACCTGCTGAACTATTCCTTACAGCTATATTTATAGCTTCAGAGAACTTCAAGTGTATCTCATCATTCCTTAGTACTTCCGTATCCCACTTCTTTGCGTATTGATTCTTCGTTACCATTCTCTTAAACTTTAGCCTACTCTTCATCACTACTATATTGTGATCCGAGTCTGTATCTTTTCCTGGGTACGCCTTACAATCCAGTATCTGATTTCGGAATCTCTGTCTGACTACGATGTAATCTAACTGATGTCTTTCAGTATCACCCGACCTTTTCCAAATATACCTCCTTCTCGTGTGATTGTAATCGCTGTTACTAGCTGAAACTTGTTACAGAACTCAACTGGTCTTTCTCTTCTCTCATTTCATGTCAAAATCCGATATTCTCCTGTAACCGTTTCTTCTACTCTTTCCCCTACAACTGCATTTTAGTCCCCCACGACTATTAGATTTTAATCTCCTTTTACCTACTGTATTAGCCTTTCAATATTTTCATGCACCTTTCCTGTTTTGTTAATATTAGCTTGCGACGTCGGCATGTGTACTGAATTATCGTTGTCGGTGTTGGTCTGCTGTTGATTCTGATAAGAACAACCCTATCACTGAACTGTTCACTGGAACACCTGCTACACGCGACGATAACCTCACTGTCACACTTAACTTCGACCTCAAAAGAGACAATATTTTTGTCAGCTGCAATGGGCACACCCCTCCTATGGCTCTAATCTGTCTTTACCATGTACGTACCACGTCACTCAAAACATCTCAGAGCTTTCCTCTTCGAGTTTCAGCCAGCTCTCGATCCCAAAAATATTTTGAGTGCGAGACCTTCCTGGAGAGTAGTAATTTTATAGCTTTAATACGAATACTTCGACATTTTACTGATAAAATTATGACAGTCCAAGTGTCTTTATTCTGAACGCCGTTTGACTCCCCTTGATGCATATCGATTGGCGAGTGTTCATCGGAGCACCTCAAACTACAGGCTCTCCCAGTGAGGTGGTGAGCGGCCGTCGCATTGATAGGAGGTTATGATGAAAAGTAAGTTTCTTTTTACCAGAAGTGTGGGAAATAATGTAGTGTATTGGAATCTCAATAAAACCAACATGCTTTCAGGAAAAAAGTGTTGCATTATTTATTGAACGCCCCTTGTAGTTATTGACAAACGTTGATCCATTCACTATTTCGCTTGAGGTGTCGTTGTGGAATAGTTTCGTTATAGTTTGAAATTAAGTTTAAAGTTTGTTTGATGACGCTAAGTGCCCTCACTCTCAAACTGTGGATGAATTTAGCCCGGGTAATTTGCACGCCATGAGTTAAGCTGCCTCGATATTTACACACAGTTGCTAGCTGTAGTACTTGTATAAGATTAACCCTGTTAATGAGCAAATTATGACAGCATTTTAAATTATGAAATTAAGGCAGTAATCATATGAAATAATGACAATCAAATTTTTGCTGCCTCTGGGAGCCTTCACATCAGGGACAGTCATGTATTCGGCTCACGAGCAGGGCGGTTGCTAGTGTGGCACGCATCTCTCGCCTGGCTGCGTGCTTTCCCCGCCGCCACATCACGCTGTCTGACTGCAGGGAGGGGGGAGAGGGAAAATGTGAACGTGCTGCACATAAATGGCGATGCAGATGCTCTGCGTATGGCTTAGTTTCATTTTTCGTATTTCTTACAACATAGCCCACAGAGAAAAATTTTTGGCGTGATGAAGGTATAATTTATACCTCGTAGAATCTGTTGGCATATGAACAGACGCAGACTTTTTCGCAGCTTTCCGCACTCAGTTTATGATGTAATCATTACTCAATTAGTTTCACAACCGAAAAAATACTTTTGCGCAAATTTGCAAACGCACTGCGGAGACGTGGAAACTCTTCCAGAGAAACACTGTAGAGCTGCTGGACAGCATGAACGCAAAGGAGAACACTACATGGCAGATCTGTCAGTTCCATCTGCATATGCTTAGGGACGCTTTCAACTGAGGCGCAAACGCTCTCGACAACAGCTCGAAAATAGATGTACGACTGACAGTGTCCTGAAAACTGTCAGAAATCTATCCCTGCAATTCTTTAGAAACCGTAATGAAATCTTCAGACCTCCTGTTTTCTTTAACGCCAATGAGCTTAGGGAAATGAACCGTGTTACTTATTATTTGTTCATTCCACAATTTAATTTTGTTTTAAACGTATCCCTATCACATCATAAGTAGTTTTGCACAGTCTTTCACTGTAGGTAGTGTGCGGTCAAGTCGACTTAAAATGGGAGGTTCTAATTTTCGTTCTTCGTCTTAGTTTTGCTTTATAAATTGAACAATAGGTTGTTTTAAATCAAAAGATCGTTGCAGGCATGCCATTTTATTTAACCAACATATTTTGCAGTAATATACCAAGTCTCCACACACTTCGTTCAATTCCATCTAAAACTGCATAACTCTTTTCTTCGTTACCGTTTTGAAAACTGAAGAATGGCACGTAATTATTTTCTACAGTACAACATTGTATTGTATTGGAGAAGTCAACAGCGGCTACTCTTCTCTTTTTATTTTTTAAACCATATTAGCCGATACAGGCGTCACATCAAACAGTAGCGCTATATGGATATAGTCGTAATACATGAGACCTCAGTTAGGCTAATAATTGCTATGTCAGTTATTTGACATAAGGAAAGTTGCTGTGAAAACTGTAACCAGTAATAAAGGGCATTAATTCTGATTTCTTTACAAGAGGCTTCACTATCCGTCTATACTCCATTCATTGTTAAAAACGTGACTAAACTGTCTTCAGAACTACAGAGGAAGAAAATAAAATAACTAACATATACTTTACCATTTACAACGTTACTATTGTATTGTATCAACAATAAAAAGTACGAGAATGTGTCGTTTATAGGTATAAAACATTTAACTTCGTGGCAGATTAAAACTGTGTGCGGACGGAGGCTAGAACTCGGGACCTTTGCCTGTCGCAGGCAAGTGCTCTACCGACTGAGCTACGCAAGCACGACTTACGACCCTTCACCACAGCTTAAATTACGTTAGAATCTCTTTTCCTGCCCTCGAAAAGTCACAGAAGCTCTATTGCGAACCTTGCAGAGACATGGCTTAGCCACAGCCTGGGTAAACATCCCTCAGGCTGTGGCTAAGCCACGTCTCCGCAATATACTTTCTTCCAGAAGTGCTAGTTCTGCAAGGTTCGCGGGAGAACTTGTGTGAAGTGTGGAAGGTACAATACGAGGTACTGGCGGAATTAAAGCTGTGAGAATGGGTCATGGGTCGTGCTTGGGTAGCTCAGTCTTTAGAATATTTGCCTGTGAACGGCAATGTTCCCGAGTTCGAGTTTCGGTCCGGCACACAGCTGTAATCTGCCAGGAAGTTTTATATCAGGGCACACTCCGCTGCAGAGTGATAATTTCAATCAGGAATAAACCTTTCATTTAATTAGCAGATTTACTTGCTACGTCACAGGACAAGACCTTGAGACAATAGCTAGCAAGTGCCATCTGGTACGCCAGTCACATGTAAATAACAAGTACATTTCAAACGATAAATCAATGAGTTTTTGAGAACACTTTGAAGGAAAGCCACGTTTAAAACATGATGTTTTGCAGTAGTAGTGGTAGTAGTAGTAGTAGTATTGGTAGCATTAGTAATAAGACGCTACAAAAATGAGTCAGGCACGGCGTACATGGTCCAACAGTCCCATCGCCCACTCTCTCCTCTCTCGCCTTGGACATTCGCACGTGGCACTCATCACTAATAAATTGCAATATTTCTCTTAATTCATTGTAAATTTGGTCTTCAGGTATTTTGAACGCATTTTTGTGGTAGTTTCTCAACCTCTTTGTATAACAAAATTGAATCATCTACGTGCATATTCCTGTACTATGATTTTTCTCTTTAATTTCGGGATTCTAATAAAAGAATTTGCATTCCAGGGAATTTGTAAAAATATCAATCAGGATCCCAGTCAAACATTTGCACGTTGCTAATGCATATTGAAGTTGCCAACTTTTTTCACTGAATCTGAAGTAACTGAAAGACTGTACTAATTCCGTCATTTTCACCAGTTCAGATGAAAGCTATTATATTTACTCACTTTGACCTCTCAAACCAAAGTATGAACTACATGTGACAAACGGTAATCTGTGAAGCACTAGTGAGAACGCTTCTGACTGTTATTTATGTGGTGACTTCGCGAGCACAATGGCAAACAGCCTCATGGGTTTCAGAAACCAACCATTAGTTAGTACTCCAAAAGGGTATACAGATTGTGATCTCTTAGCGTGCTGGAGATTGTCTTACAGCGTTCGTCCGTCAAATGCACATGTTAATGCACTTTGTATAATATGCAACAACTCTGAACCTTACTCAAATGCAAAACCACTATCCTCTGAAAACAAAAGGAGCTTTCATACGAGCAATTGGTGAGAGCTTATCTGTAGCTTTTGATGACTGAATTGGTGCCTTTGCCATCAGTCCTCTTATAACATTATTTGCGTTTGGTTTATTTAAATTTTTCTAATTTTTTTGCTTTAAAATTTTCTGAAATTTGTACTGTATTTTATGTATATGTAAGGTAAAGTGTCTTATACTGGAGGCTGCAATATTTTGTACTGTGTGTGAATAATCTAAGTAAAATGCTATGTAAATTGCTTATTACGGTAAAAAATTTTCTGATGACTTTTTTTATTTAAAAATAATTCTATGTATAAACTGTTCATGTTGATTTAAATTTGACTATTGTAAGAAATGGTCACGTTTGGAAAACAATGTAAGAAATACGTGTTATGTAAAAGCCATTTTGCTTTTCTTTGAAACGAAAGTGACTCTGGGGAGTAGAAAAGGTGGCAAGGGCGAGTTGGAGCTCTACCTAGAGCAAGCGCGGGAAGTAAGTCACGCAGTCTGTAAGCAGTAGTGATTGAAACAACACCCTCGTGGAGAAGGTGAAGCTTATCCTGTAAATTTGCACAAAAATGTCTCGGAACGACACCAGGAAGAGAAATTGATCCCATACAGTAAGATACTTGCAGGCCGTACTGTGGGTAGTGTAACAGTCATAATTGTTCACCACATCGAAGTCCGCCCCTGGTAGCGGAGTGGTCAGGGCGACGGAATGTAGTACCTCACGGGTTCGATTCCCAGCTGGGTCGGAGATTTTCTCCGCTCAGGGACTTGGTGTTGTGTTGTCCTTATTATCATCATTACATCCCCATCGACACGCAAGTCGCCAAAGTAGCGCCCACTCGAAAGACTTGCACCAGGCAAACTGTCTACCCGACGGGAGGCCCTAGCCACACAGCATTTCCGTTTATCACACCAAAGCCTACAGCCACCACATAAGATATATTTGTATTTTTCTTTTGTACAGCGTGAACCATTAACTTAAAATGTGTTTTAATAACCATTCTTGAACTTAAAAGAAACTGGTTTCAAATCAACTGGCTCTGAGCACTATGGGACTTAACATCTGAGGTCATCAGTCTCCTAGAACTTAGAACTACTTAAACCTAACTAACCTAAGGACATCACACACATCCATGCCCGAGGCAGGATTCGAACCTGCGACCGTAGTGGTCTCGCGGTTCCACACTGAAGCGCCTAGAACCGCTCGGCCACACCGACCGGCGAAACTGGTTTACCTCGTTATTTCATACTGATCATGTACCTATATAGCGTTCCTTCCTGTTTTACAGTCTTATGAAGTGCCAAGTTAATATAAAGAAGCACCATTTAAATTGTTTCTGTGTAAATAATGAGAAAAGTTTCTTAAATCTAGCCAAGTGTTATAGTAAAAGTTTGCTTACGTAAAATTCGGCCAGATTGAATCAAAGTTACTAAAATCTATTATATGAACATACAGAGTTAGTTCGAAGAGTAACAGCTTCTGAAAGGAAATTCCAGTAAGAAATAGGTATTCTTAAAGTAAAATTTTCAGTATAAAAAGTTTGTGCTGTCGTATCTAAGTATTTTAGCATTTACTTTTATTCTTTATTGAAAGTGCTTTTCTAAAGGCCCCCTTGGTCAAATATTTTTAGCTTCCTTGAAGTTATTCATAATTCTGCTTTTCCAATACATCACTATTTCATTGTCTGGATAGGCTCGCGACCATTAGTACATGCTTTAAACCACTAAATGACTAGGAACTGAGTTGTCCTAGCTTCAATACATTATTCACACTGCGTTTCTATCTAACCGCTGGGTAAGATCTTGAGACAGGGTTTTCTGTTATTTAGGTAAAAGCATGCCAAATTACAATAGTAGTGATAGGATTATACGCTATATCAGTACTTTCCTAATTTATGTTATGAGAGTTATATTCTGAAAACCGAACAACCCCTACAAAGGGACCATCGAATGGTTCCATTCAAAAGTAAGCACAAAACCAGCGAAATCATTTATGCCACTGGAAGATGAAGCGATCATTACCTGTTTCGCAGAACGCGATCGGCCGCTGGTGGCTCCCCGTCAACTCTTGGACTTTCTCGTCCGACTGAAAACGACGTCCCCATAGGTCTTTTTTAAAGTTGATAAATCACACGGTGAAAGATATGGGTTGTCTCAAAGGTACTGCAGTGTTTCCCAACAAAATCACTGAAGCATTGCCTTCGTCAGATTCTGGTTCCACGGCCGAGGAACTTGTTTCCCTGTCATGGCTGTAGTCCACCAAGCGAGCGAGCAAGGAATGCAGATCACGTCTGCTACATAGCCGTGTGAACGGTAGTCAGATCATAGACACTAGACAGCTGGACGAACACTCTAGGCCGTCCGCCAACAGCGGCCTGCACCTGTGATGTGGCATTGTGTCATTCCCATACTACAGCGGTCACAGGGTCGAAATGCAACCATAGGATGGCCATTCGTTGCGCGGACTGTTTTTTATGGCGGGTATTAGTTTTCATTTGACTACCCTGCACTGAGTTCGTATTTAAGTGTACTCAGCTTGCTAGACCCGATCCACGCTACCTACTATTTCATCTGTTAGAAAATGTATTCAGCGTTCTGTATGACTCAATTGACTCTAAAGCAGGAAAGCTGACAGTCACGGGAATGGTCCTCCCATTTCAAGGTGTGCCATGCACGACTTCCGAATTTTAGAGAAGATGCGGCGCACGGCGCGAGTGTAAAGTCAACGTCTGAGCAGTCCCTACATGTACATATGCACAACGTAGTAGTAGCCACGAGTTAACTAAATCGGCATGTGGGTAATAATCGACGCAGGATACTTGGATCACGCATATGTAAGATCACACAGGAAGTCAGGTTTCCGAGGTTGTCTGAATTTATTGTTGTTCTTCGAAATCGCAGAGACCTCGCTTGCACACGCTTGGCCAGCGACAGTCTACTAAGAGTCAAATCGCTGCTGATTATTGTTATTTAATGTTTCGTTGTCAACTTCATGATATAAAAGAAATATAAATAGCATGTTTGCACGTTTGGGCGTCGAAGCGAACAGGCTGTCAATACATACTCGATCTCGGGAACTTTGCCTTTCGCGGTGAAGTGCTCTACCACCGAGCTACCCAAGCATGACTCAGTCCCCGTCCTCACAACTTTACTTCCCCCAGTACCTCGTCTCCTACGTTCCAAACTTTACAAAAGCTCTCCTGTGAACCATGCAAGGCTAGCATTCCTGAAAGAAAGGATATTGCGGAGACATGGCTTAGCCACAGCCTAGGGGATGTTTCCAGAATGAGATTTTTACTCTGCAGCGGAGTGTGCGCTGATGTGAAACTTCCTGACAGATTAATACTGCGTGCCGGACCGAGATTCGAACTCAGGACCTTTGCCTTTCGCGGGCAAGTGCTGGCGGAAGTAAAGCAAAGCTGTGAGGATGGGGCGTGAGTCGTGCTTGGGTATCTCAGTTGGTAGAGCACTTCCCCGCGAAAGGCGAAGGCCCCGAGTTCGAGTGTCGGTCCGGCACACAGTTTTAAATCTGCCAGGAAGTTTCATATCAGCGCACACTCGGCTGCAGAGTGAAAATCTCATTCTGGAATACATGCTTTATCTATACACGAAAGTACAATCGTTTGTCCTTAAATGTGGACTCTGTGGTTGCTCTGGGAGTTTGTACACTGGATCTGCTACATATGAAATATTAGTTCGCTTTTTTACATGAATGAATGAAAAGACTGAATTAACCTGGGACAATCATTTCCCACCGAAGTGCTTGATAATTACAGCTTTCATTGACTATTAGAGCAACAAGTGTTGCACTAATTAACAAACTCTCTTCTTGAAGTGGCCATGGCCTTGCCGCAGTGGATACGCCGGTTCCTGTCAGATCACCGCAGTTAAGCGCTGTCGGCAATTGGATTTGTGACAAACTGGGCCGCCATGAGCTGTTGCCATTTTTTGGGGCGCACTCAGCCTCGTGATGCCAATTGACGAGCTACTCGACTGAATAGTAGTGGCTCCGGTCATAGAAAACCATCGTAACGACCGGGAGAGCTGTGTGCTGACCACACGCCCCTCCTATCCGCATCCTCAGCTGAGGATAATACGGCGGTCGGATGGTCCCGATGGGCTACTTGTGGCGTGAAGACGGAGTGATTCTTGGAGTAAAATATTCAACATTTACAGAAGTACATTTCCACCTGAGACTTGAACAAAACTTTAGCCCTACTCAATGATGCTGACTACTTCAGCTGAGATCACGGATTGTACCAGAGCTTTTCTATGTGCAGCTCTATATTGACATCTGTGTGAGGGCGCTATTGGGCTGAGTGAGAGAGCGTGTCTCCTTCAGAAACCCCCATTCGTCGTTACGGATTGTAACGAGACATTGCTTGTGTCTGCTGCGGTATCGATGTGCTTTGCAAACTTTGATGTGGCGCTGGCATATTGGGACGATACCACATGGCTGAATTAGATTTTACAATTAAGGTTGTTTGTGAAATCTGTCAGCGAACAATAACTCTGATACGTTTTGTAGAATAATAGGCGGCCAATCAATTGCAAACTGGAAGGTCTGTTTGAATCTTCTGTCAGCCACCAGCGTCGAACGTCAGTCTGGAATGGTAAGGACAATCCGAACCCATCAAATTATACGCCATTCACATTGAAACTACTACATCTCTGGCGGTTTACTAGTACGTTACAAACAGATTTCTTGTGCCAGTGGACTGTGTACTAACAGAAAAACACTATTTCTACACACCTTAACTTCATCTGTGATTCATGAACGATCTATGCAACATCTATATATAATAAAATTGTCGGTTATACACCACAAGGCTTCGAAAACTTACGGCTTCAAGCTGTTTCTTTCTATCTGTCCACAACTAATTTCAGTTTGCCATAGATTATATGCACTCATTAATATAGTGGACTGTGACTATTCACATTATCCGGTATTGGTGCCAGATCTTTAGCTGCTGCGTTCCTGCCACTAGATATATTCTGGTGGTGGGCTACTACATTCATGCTTCATTAAAGCAAACAAAAGAATATTTATGAATAGCAGAATTTCACCTACTGTGTGCAACAGAATGGATCGCATTTTTATAGCGTTTGTCTCTAACGCGTTTTGACAAAAGGAACTTTATTTTAACGGAATGAATACACCACTTTATCATGTCCACACTGGATGTGCAATTTAACATGCGAAGTTCACTTTGTGGAAATTAATTTACATTCTAAATGTAGAAACATGTACTGGTTTCTGAGCTCTTAGGAGTAAATTGGCAACATGTATATAAACTTTGTTCTTTGTTTATGACAGTCATTGTGTTGTCAAAATAAGAACTACTAGATAAATCGTTTGAGTAACATTTTCCGTAACCTTTGAAACATATTCAGAGATAAAGCAGTGAGTTTTTTGTCATGATTAAGGTAAATTAAACATTGTATATGACACTATGACCCTACATAGAGACAGCTTAAACAGTGAGAAATTTTTGTTGACGAAATGGACATTCGTAATGCAATTTTTGGAATACGATAGCTGTTTTAACGAACGGTTGCAGTTTCGCTCTCTCTCTCTCTCCGTTCCTCATGTAGCTGCATAGCACTTCAGAAATAATCAGCTTTAATTACCTGAGCATTGTGACACAGAGTGTTCAGATCTACAAGGGCCTGAAAATTATTGGTCGGACAGCCAGAAAGTACTCGAGAAATCCTGTCCACAAGTCCACAATCCAGCTCTCCGAACTGACATAAAATGTTCTAACTCACTATCAGGAACCATGACGTGAGAGTTTGATGTTTTAACGTTTCGGTACTGTATATTCAAGAAATTTTCACAAATAAAATTTTTTGTAAAAATTCTTTAAAGTTTTCCTACCGTAATAAGCACTCGATACAATTCAGAGACGTCCTCCACTGGAAGTTTCAGGCACTGCTGATTATCGCTCCGTCCGCAGCTCGTGGTCGTGCGGTAGCGTTCTCGCTTCCCGCGCCCGGGTTCCCGGAATCGATTCCCGGCGGGGTCAGGGGTTTTCTCTGCCTCGTGATGACTGGGTGTTGTGTGCTGTCCTTAGGTTAGTTAGGTTTAAGTAGTTCTAAGTTCTAGGGGACTGATGACTATATATGTTAAGTCCCATAGTGCTCAGAGCCATTTGAACCATTTGATTATCGCTCGAGGTGTTAATTATGTACAGTTAACTGCTCACGTTCAGAGTGATGAAGAGTCCACGCGTCACGCGTTTCTTTAAAACACTAAGGCGGTACATTACATAAAAGTATCGAAGCTAACACATAGGCTTTCCAGTAAATTAAAAAGTCCACGAATGTTCACTTCTACACATTTGCGCAAAAGTTGCGCAATAACGAAGTGGACCGATAAATACTCGTCATCTTTATGCGAGGTTTAGCGTACAGAGGTACGGCACGCCCTGAAGCGTAGCGAGATACATCACGAGCTCCTGCCCGTCTCTCACACAGCGCTACGCAGCTCCTTTTATACTGCCAGTGCAGTTCCGCAAACGCAACACTTGTAGATATAAAGCCTTTAGCGCCTGCAGCAGTGCTCAAATGGTACCCTTTTTGACTTCAAGACCTTACATGTTGTTGACAGTTGACGACTAACAACTTCCCCAATTATTCTATGAGAAATATTGTACTCTATGTATGTTCAACAATAATATACGTCAGATAACTCTTAAATCTGACTTAAGGATTCATCTAAGGGAAAAGAGGGTAGTCTGCGATCTATGAACTGTATTCTACGGTCTGCACCTCTGTAAAGTTACGTAATACTCTTGTAGTTTGTTACATCTCCGTTACTACTTCTAATAAATGTACTGATGTAATTTTATCATTGTAACTTATTTTTAAAGGCCAGTTAATGTAGCAAGATTTTACGAAATTTCATACAAAAATCAGTGTTTACTTAATAATTTGAAAATCTAAGAGTTAACTTCAAAAAAATCACAACAGTAAGTTTCGGCATCAGACGGAACCTACGTCCAGAATTACACGCAAAAAACTTCAGAAAGGCTGTGTGTAAATCCAAATACATTATCATTAAGCTAAAACTTTTTACTCTAGGCTCAAAACTGGAATATTCACAGTTTTTACCTATCTAATGGCACAGGTGGAAAAGAGGGCTGTGACTATATACGAGGGTGAGTCAAATGAAAACCTTAAATATTTTGTAAATATTATTTATTGTGCAGAAGTGGTACAAAGCTGTATGACTTTTCTACATAATCTCTCCCACGCCCAGTGCAAGTCCTCCAGCGCTTACAAAGTGCATAAATTCCTTCAGAAAAAAATTCTTTTGGTAGTCCGCGCAACCACTCATGCGCCGCGTGGCGTATCTCTTCATCAGATGAACTTCTTTCTTCCAATTGCGTCTTTGAGTGATCCAGACATATGGAAATCACTTGGGGCAAGGTCTGGTGAGTACGGTTGATGAGGAAGACACTCAAAATGCAGGTCTGTGGTTGTTGCAACTGTTGTACAGGCAGTGTGGTGCCTTGCATTGTCATGTTTCAAAAGGATACCTACTGACAGCAATCTACGTCGCTTTGATTTGATTGCAGGCCGCAGATGATTTTTAGGAGATCTGTGTATGATGCATTGGTGACAGTAGTCCCTCTAGGCATATAATGCTCCAAAATGACACCAAATGACGCTAAATTAATTGTTGCCGTAATGGTAGGCTCAGTGAGAAGAACTGTCCAATGGCTATAGCGTGCATTAAACCATACCACACTGCACATCCACTTTGGGGCGGCCCCTTATCTATATGTGCATGTGTGTCCCCCCAAATCCGGGAATTATGTCTGCTTACTTTCTCGGAGGTATGAGAAGTTGCTTCTTTGGAAAAAAAAACGAACTTTGTTAAGATAGTCATCGTCGGCACGGATTCGTTACAGCATATTCCTAGCAAACTGAGCATGTATAGACCTATCATCTGGCTGCAAAGTTTGCAGAAGTTGCACTTCATACGTATGGAACTGCAGCAGTTTGTATTAAATCTTCACGACAACGATGTGAGGTATCCGTGTTTCATTCCAACGACTGCGATGAAACGCTGTACCCATGGAGTCAACAGTGTTGTCACTCAAGGTATACCGATTCTTGTCCTGTCACAGACAGTACAGGCCTTTTTAAAACTTTTGATACAATCGTTTGATGCTCCTGATATCTGGCAGATCTCGTCCACAGGCTCATCGGAACTGTCTACGAATTGTAATAGGAGAATGTGTTCAACGGCAATACAAAAAACATTGTGCTTACTTCAGCTTGGACGCCATATTAGATGTTATGAGAGCACACAGTAGAAGTATCCATAAAAACTTCATGACATAAGTTAGAACTTACGAAAAGCACATAAAATATGGAATTATATCCACAATAAGACTCTACAAATGAACCTACCATTTGCGACAAACCGTACAACTACATCTGGTACAGGTCCTTAGAAATAAAAGTTGGCAAGCAGGGTAGACTTTACGTTGACCTGTACATCTCTTACGTCAATCTTTTTGTGTCAACATTCAGTATCAAATTATCATTTTCCATGCTCCCTGCAGTGACAGGTGACTGAGGTCTGAGGTCATCAGTCACCTAGACTCAGAACTACTTAAACCTAACTAACCTTTGTACATCACACACATCAGTGGCCGAGGCAAGATTCGAATCTGCGAGCGTAGCAGCAGCGCGGTTCCGGACTGAAGCACCTAGAACCGCTCGGTCACAACGCCCAGTTACATCGGCTAGTGACAGGTGACTTGTCGGCAGTAGTTTTAGCAGGTATTGGTGATACCACATATCACACATTCAGTCACGTCGATGCTGTACGTGTATTCAGACACCCGAATTCACACGCCGATGCATTCACTGAATTTGAGTAAAAGGTAATACCTGAAATTAGACTCGTACAGGTATTACTACTTTATATATATGTACGTCACGTAATTTTTTTTACCTGCTCATAGGTGAGATGGCTTGTGAGGCAGTGAGGGGCGAGGGGCGGGGGGGGGGGGGGGGGGGCGGTAGCAGAATTCGGATCAAATCTACTCTGAGGATTAAAGACAATGGGCGCGTGCACCAGCCAGCCTGAATGTAGTTTTTAGGGGGTTTCCCACGATATTTCACGTAAATGCTTGGCTGTCATGTTACTCAAACAGTTATAATATGATAACACATACAACTGAGTCTCCTCAGGTCTCACCTGAACGAGGAACAGTGACAGTTAAAAATTTAAGTTGCGTGCTACGACCATACCTGTTGCATACAGTCGGCGGTAGATGTTTTGCAATGTGCGGCACGTTGGATGCTCTCTGTCCGGGTACCGTTCTGCATACACCCTGCAGGCTTCAGCTGCATTTCGTCGACACTCGCCATAGATGAGTATCATCTCCGCCTTTTCAGAGTTCGAATACAACATGGTCACAGTTGCTACAACACTACACTATCACAGACGTCTGGTAACACGGTGTACTACTGTCGGTCTGCGTACGGAGACGAATTCAGAATAAAAATAGCAGCAAGCGCTACATGCGGACACTGCGACAGCTAGACCAAACCACAACAGTGCACTACAGCCACACTCGTAAACACGGTCGTCATCGTAAACATGTCCCTGCAGATGCTGTTCGCCGACCGTGGCCCGTGTTTGTTACAACACGAAACTGAACGTCGGAGGTTTGAAGCGTCAACTTTAGGTTACAATATCTCCGGATGTAATTAACATTTTCAATGCAACAAACGGCACTGATTACGTATTTGTTTATATGTTCAGATGTTCTAACAAAACTAACGTGGTTCCATTTAAAACAACGTAGGTTTGTGTTAAAAAACATACTTCCGTGCATTTTTGTATGGTTTGTATTAAACAATTACACTAGCCCCTCTCCTCACGTTCGGTCTGTGGAATCGGTTCGTCAGTATTTGATGTGGTTTACAAAATATATCCAGCGGTAACGTTAGGTGACTCACCCTGTATAAGGCCATCACAGCAGCAGTGAAGACAGTCCTGACGATGACGATGGAGGCTATCGTTGAAAGCTCCAGATTTTATCCCGAACTGACGTGGTAAGAAAACAGAGAATGTTTTACATTCGGTGTCACCGCGAAACAAATGTTCAAATGTGTGTGAAATCTTATGGTACTTAACTGCTAAGGTCAACACTCCCTAAGCTTACACACTACTTAACCTAAATTATCCTAAGCACAAACACACACACCCATGCCCGTGGGAGGACTCGAACCTCCACCGGGACCAGCCGAATCGCAAAAGACTTCTTCGTCATTTTGATTAATTGTTTACATAAATAAAACTTTCTGTGCAATAAAAGAATAAAATTACAATCAAACGAACACCCTTAGCTGCTTACAGAAGTTGACATACGTCAACCGGAACAGATAAAAATGTGTGCCCCGCGCGGGACTCGAACCGTGACCTCCGGCTTACATGGCAGACACCCTATCCATGTGAGCCACCGAGGAGACGGAGAACAGCGCCTCTGCAGGGATTTGTCTCTGGCACGCCTCTCGCGAAACCCACATTCTCAACGTATCGTCCCGCACTACATTCGTAGTGCCCCCCGCCCATTATACTCATTACTCGCGGCGCGTTGCCGATTCCCGTAAGAGTTCGGGCTCTGTTTGTACGTTGAGAATGTGGGTTACGCGGGAGGCGTGCCAGAGACAAATCTCTGCAGTCGCGCTATCCTCTGTGTCCTCTGCGGCTCACATGGATAGAGCGTTTGCCATGTAAGCAGGAGATCCCGGGTTCGAGTCCCGGTCAGGGCACACATTTTCATCTGCCCCGTTGACGTATGTCAACTCCTGTAAGCAGCTAAGGGTGTTCATTTTATTGTAATTTTATTCTAACGAGCTGCATGGTCACCAGTATATATAAAAGAATAAAAGGTGAATAAAGTTCTCTCTGCCACCCCCCCCCCCCCCACTCTCCAACCCTCGTCTCCCCCCCCCCCCCCCCCGAAGGTCCAGTCCCTCCATTTAGACCTTCATGGGCGTTTTACGAGACGCCGATATGTCCCATTATCAGAAAGTTAAATTCACCTTAAAGTGTGCGCACTAGTGTATTTTTCGCTCGGCTGCCACGTACTTAGCTAGCTCGTCGTAAGTTTCTGGTTTTTGAGTTTAAAGTTTCCGTATGCTTAGAAATAAATGTGTCACTACGTTCTATTTCCTTAGCGTTATATACACTCATTAAATGCGACCTCTAATAAACCGCCGGCCTCCCAAAGACAAACATCTCCGTGCCGACAGTAAACACCACAGTTAGTCTGATATTGCGTGCAGCTAATCTCGCAGGTAGTTTATCAGCTTGTTGCAGGCAACCTAAATGTCGCAATCAGATAACCAAATGCCCCAAAAAGAGAGCAACGAAAGCGCTGCATCCGACGCAGAAAATTGTCCGTGATAACAGCGGCGCCCGCTTTGAAATTCCGGGTCACGTTTCCAATCTGGCGACTGAAACAGGGCGACGTAACGGCAGCAGTTAAGACGAATGCAGCGCCCGAGATAACCGGCGGCGGCTACTTTATGCGGCGCGTAATGGGGTACGCCGGATACTGCTTTGTGGGGCCGGGCACCGCTGATGAGATTGCCCGCCCCGGGGACGGCCCTCGGCCTGCTGGAGCATCACTCTACTTCTGCCCGCCGACCCCCGTAGAGAACAGCTACGTCTTCCTTAAACAAATCTCCCTCTCGTACACACACTTCCGTTCTTCTTGTACGTCGACGAGGAAAGATATCTCCGCTATAATGCCTTACCAAAGGCAGATTCGATGGACGTATCTTGTTTTTCTTTACTTTCCTTCCTTAGTTGACAATTATGTCGCCTAAGGAATATGGAAACGTAAGTTCCAGAAAAATATCCGTGGTAACAGCTGCTCGGCGTTATATTTCCTGTCTTTATAACCTTTTCTACAAGTGTCAAGTAGTCCAGCATAAACTTCTTAGAATTACAGTACCGTATCAAGAATTAAATAATATGCGGAAAGAGATGAAGGAACAAACGATGAAATTGGTGACTAATAAGGGGAGGCCCAGACAGTCAGATAATGGGCTTACATCAAACTTTGTACACTTTTAATAATCCATAAGGAGAACATAATGTGCAAGTAGTAAGGCGTACCACTTAGGCGATTTTCAAAAAATCGGAAGAGATGTTTTACCGGTCGATGATTTACTGATGCGTTGAGAGCATCTGCGTGCACTCAGAAATGTTCAAATGTGTGTGAAATCTTATGGGGCTTAACTGCTAAGGTCATCAGTCCCTAAGCGTACACACTACTTAACCTAAATTGTCCTAAGCACAAACACACACACCCATGCCCGAGGGAGGATTCGAACCTCCGCCGGGACCAGCCTCACAGTCCATGACTGCAGCGCCCTAGACCGCTCGACTAATCCCGCGCGGCTCTGCGTGTACTGACGCCGATTCTGTGGTTAGTGTCCAAGCTTCATTATGATTCTTTTAATTTCTTTTTTTTCGACACTGCTCATATTATTCCGTATGTACTACATTTGAAAGATAATATGATGACATGACACGGGTGTTTGCATGAACTTTTATTGAACTTCCAGTGTTGTTTTGACGTTTAGTAGTTATTATTATTGCACCAAATATTATGTGACTTTTCTTCTGTAGCAAGCAAAAAACTTTATGAAGAGCTCTCCAACCTGTTCATATTTGACTGGCAACGAAAGAGAGAATGCTTCTGCTGAAGATGTTATTAAAATACATTCAATGTACATCGCCAATTTTCGGGACCGATATGTACGAAAATGTGTTACGCACTGTTTTCATCCAAATTGTTCGAAGAAAGAAAAAGTTTTCAAATGTCAATGAATCCTTTTTTCCTTTGAAACTCTGAAGATTCCTTGGCCACACAGGAAAATTGCGTTCATTCCATGTAGTAGGTGCTATTTTAATTTATGCTTTTCGTGTTTGTGTGAAAAATAGCAGCCTGCAAATTGTAAAGTCGAAAGCACATCCGACGATTACTTGTCCTTTAGTCGCATATTATAGCATATTGTAACTAATCATGTTATTCAGTAAAGTTAATTGCACCTTTATTTGTCGCCATTTGACTTGCGCTTTCCAGGCCTGTCCCTCGTCCTTGAAACTTGCGTTTGCATATCAAAGGGTGTAGGTCAGGACAGCTTTCGATGCCTCACCCGATTTCAAGTATAAGGAATTTCGGAAATCACGAAAGGCACTCATTTCCAGAAAAACTTCAGACGTTCGATCCTGCACTTGTCGACAATTATAAACATAAAATTTCTTGTGGTGACAGAAATTAGGAAATAACCAAATAACATAGGAAATTCAGTATAATTTCAAGCAGATATTTGTTTCTTTCCACCTCCTTTCTTTCAAATAACATATGTATGAAATAATATGACTACCATTGAATAAAATATAAATAAAGAAAATCATGACTGGGACTCGATGCAGTGATTCACCGATTACGTACTCTGGGTCGCAACGCACCGGTTCATCAACAAGGCGTAAGAATTATCTTGCTATTTATTCGAAATCGCCTAAGTAGTACGGCTTATTGCTTGCACATTATGCTGTAATAATGGACTACTAAAACTGTACAAAAGTTTGAAGTAAATACGTGATCCGAACCTTGTGGCCTCCCCTTGTTAGTCAACGATTTCATCGTTTGCTCTTTATCTATTTTCGCATTTTACTAATCATAGATACGGTACTGAACATCTCACAAAACTTTTGTGAGCAGGGAGATTATTCTCAGAAAAACGATTTGCCTAATACACACAACAAATAAACGCTTCCAACTCCCCTCAAGTCAAAGTGTACGGGATATTTCACCGGTCCTAATGCAGGCCGTGTAGAGCATCGATAGACGAGGATTTACGCAGAAACATAGTCTGAAAATGATCCGTTATCATATTACATGGAACCGAAAATAGTTTCTTGCTTCTACTTTTGCGCACACATTAAATTTTTCTTCTTCATTCTGAACTATAAAATCTGCTCCATTTGCCGACGCTATATTTTCGTCGTGAACTTATGTACACGGCGACACCGTGGTTCTATGATTGTATTCTAATGACAGGGGATTGTGTATTGTACTGTTTTCCTTATGGTTCAAGTAGTAGCTAGTTCTATGTTCTTGTGTTGTCCTTTGGGTTAGTCTGGCAAATGATGAAGGTTTATTAAACTGTTGGTATCAGAATGAGTTGGTAGTTTTTCACAATTATTCAGTGTGACTACTTGTTTATTTTGTCACGGGCTTAAATAAATTGTCATAAGTAGTTGGAGCCCACTTTGTGGTCTATCGGAGCCAACCATGATGATTTTATCTAAGTATTAAACGTATGTGTAAGGATACGTTCTGTTGTATATTATTGTTACCCACTGCAGTTAAGAATAATCATATCTCTGCGTGGCGGAAATATTGTTTTATATGTGCGAAATAATATTTTATTTCTAATATCAGAAACTTTCTGAATTCTTTATTTCTGTTACCGAATGATATAGTCATTTTCTTATGTTCTTGCATGTAGTAATCTGTTGTTTGATAAAGAGGGTATTTACTGCAAGTCCATGCTCGTCCAACAGCCAGGTGTTGTTTGATAAAGAAGGTATTTACTGCAAGCCCATGCTCGTCGAACAACTAGCTAATTTCCACTCCACCCAAAACCTCTGCCTGTGACACGGCCCTTACAAACACTGTGGCGGAATTATCCCAACAATATTGTCAGGTGATGGGAAAGACATTGTAAGCGCCATTTGGAAAGGAAGGAAGATCATTGTGCAACAGAGCACGTTTGAAACGGATCAAGAACTCCAACTAAGGAAGTATGCAGGAGGAAATCGGCTCTGCCCTTTCAAACTAACCATTCTGGAATTTGCGTTCAGCAATTTAGAGAAATCACTAGAAACCTAAATCAGATAGGCCAGATGCACATTTGAACCATCATCCTCCCAAATGTGAGTCCAGTATGCTGATCAGTGTGCAGCCTCACTCTATGACATTTGGGGAGCGGATGGAAGTGAGTAAGTAAATTCACAATATTCAGTTGACCCAGAATAAAATTGGATTGGTACTTAAGTTTTCTGGAAATGGACACTCTTTCTACGCCTCGATTGGCGTGTAGGCATTTTTATTGTCCGAAGATGACCGGTTTCAACTGTCTGATACTGTCACCATCTGATCTTATGGAACTTGTTATAAAATACCATGTTACATTATAGAAAGTCGAAGTTTATAGAGTGTGACGTGTCCATGTATGTGCAGTTATAGACGTTACAGGAGTGTACTTTATGTGTAGGAGAAATGATTTAAAATTCATAACTAAGGAGGGAGAAGGCAAGGGGTATTGAATAAGTGGGAAGATAGGGCAGCGTGGGTAGATGTAGTTGTTAGTCATTTGTTACTACTGTCATCCTTGTAGGTTAATACGATAGAACTGAATATGATACAGGCATTAGAACATGAAAGCAAAATGATGAAGATAACAATTTGCTAGATTACCTCATGATGAACAATCATGAGTAGTATTCTGTAGTTTATTTTATAGATTCAGCACCGGAGGGAGTACTATGCCTATAGTATCTGGTGACATTAAGAGACAGAAAGATGCATTCGTGTTTTGTGAAGTGGAAAGTATTTTTCCTGGTATTTCTACTTGACAGAAGCAGGTCTTAAAATTGTAACTGGTGCTCTTGTTTGCCGCATAGCAGTCAAAACTTTCTTATGCTGTTGTGTGACTTGGCCTGGTTTCTGTTCTCTCCTTGTGCTTGCAAATTCAGTTGTTGTCCGGTCACTTGTTGTTCTGGTTCCTCGGTGTCAGGAATTGTGAACTGTTCTTGTGAAGTTTGTAAATTTGTTTATTTGTTATTGCAGTGGACAACGATGCTCCATCCATGTAGCTGGATGGGTATTGTGAGTAGTTTTATGGGGAGGGTTGCGTCTGTACCATTCATGGAACTGAAATTTCGTGGCATATATATCTTCCCTCCTGCTGCCTTCCCCCCTCCACACCTCGACTCATAGTCGTGTCTGCGAGGGTCAGACGTCTTTTCTAGCTTCAGAGCTGGTTACGGCGTCCGGCTGCACTAGTTGGCTTCAGCGTGGCTGGCCCATGGAGTTGCCTCAACCAGAGTCTGGTGGATAAGCTAGACAGTGGTACAGGGCAGAGATGACCTCTTCAACTTGTACCAGCCCAGAGGTTTATTGTGGAACAGAAAGCATTGCACTGTGGGCCTTGGTGTAAGAGGGTGTAATATTTTCATTGAGAAGTTAAATACAAAGCGAAATTGTGGTTCTGTAAGTGTATAGTGGTGACATTGTACTGCTTTCCTTATGGTCCACGAAGTACTTAGTTTTGTGTAGTTGTGCTGTCTGTTTGGGCAGGTGGTGAAGATTGAGAGAAGTAGATTACTGATGTCACAGGGTGTTGGGTATTTTATTTTTACAGTAAAGATAGTCGCGAGCATAAACAAGTTATAATTTATAGTTGGAGCTTGCTTTTATAGTTTACCTCGGCCCACCAAGACTATTTTACCTAAATAATGTACGGATCTGTTTTGGAATAGGTTTTGCTTTATATTATTGTAGGCCATTTGAGATAGGAATTATTATATTTCTGTATGAGTGAAATATTGCCTGATTTCTGGTATCAGCAGTTTTCTGTATTCTTTAACTTTGTTGACAAATGTTGGTGTTGGGACAGCAACCAGCCGCAAATTTACTTTCAGTTCCTTTATTCAAAGGGTACCGTTACCGGTTTCGAATCGTTGTGATTCATCTTCCTCGGAGTATTTTTGACTGATATGAATCTGTTCCTCGACTGTCTGGACACAGTCGTCAGTGCTTTACGTCCGTCGGCCTTCCTTGTCGCTCGGGATCACACATCTATGCTGTCTTGGACGAAGTTTTTCTAGCATTCTCTACGCCGTGGCATGACGCTGTATTGGGTCTGTTCAACTATAGAATTTCGCTGTGAATCTTCGTGCGATTTAGACGTTTTCACCGCAAGACTCATGCCGTGTCGCGTACTTCAACTTTTGTGTGCGTGTCGTGTAGCTGCGTCATTTTAATCCCATGGCGTAATGCACCTGTAATCTGCATCGCAACGGAACTGTCTCTGCAAGAAACCCAAAACATGTACTCTGTTCTGGTAATGCGCCACTCTTGTTGCATAATGGTTGTAGCATTAGAATACGTATGCAACCTTCTTTTTCAAGTCCCCTGTTCTGTCACGACGGGTTTCCTGTATTTATGTGAAATTTATTATTTGTTTTACGTCTTAATTGCACATTTATTTATTTCAGTACAGTTTCAGTCCAAGGTCATCATCATCAGATCTATGTATTTGCGTAAGCAACCCGTCGTTTCCATATGGACATACAGTTTTAGTCTTGTATGCAGTTCTGTATGGACACAACGTGTAGCTTACGTATCTGCACAGATCTGAAGATGGTCGATTATGATCGAGACCACAGGCACAAAAAACACTAAACTTTAAATATCGGAACTGTTGCTGAATTTATCTCGGCGTATAAGTCGAGAATAGTGATGTATTAATGGTAACGGTGTAATTTTTCAATACTCTGCATAAGTGCGAGCTTTCTTCAAAAATTCCGATTTATGTAGAAAATTAATGTGACAGATTCACAGTTTTATTTTGTAAAAGTTTAAGCGTTGAATGAACTGTACGAAATCCGATCCATCTCAGCCAGTTACCGGTAGTGCTGCTTGAGATACAGAGGCCCCCCATATTCGGCACATCTATGAGAAGATTTGAATTTCTGGAATTTTCGTTGAACCAAGGAAACCTCACGATGACCTTTATAGGAACTGCTTGGACAGAACCCCTTTTTAATTTTGTTTGGCTGAAATGGCTCTGAGCACTATGGGACTTAACTACTGAGATCATCAGTTCCCTAGAACCTAGAACTACTTAACCTAAGGACATCACACACATCCATGAGCAAGGCAGGTTTCAACCATGCGATCATAGCGGTCGCGTCGTTCCAGACTGTAGCGCCTAGAACCGCCCGGCCACTGCAGCTGACAATTTTGTTTGGGATACTACGTCCAGGGGAGACTAATTGTATGTTTATGAGTGTAAGCGAATTCTATAAATTGTTCAGTGTACGTGCCCGCGGCATAAAATCGCGAGACTGTCCGAGTTCCGTAGAAAAGGACACAGACAGTTTCCATTCTCATCCTTCTTGCAGTACAAACTTTTATTCCGTCTCCGATGACTTTTCGTTGGCAACGCGATAAATCGTAATCATGTCTCCTTTTAATTTCACTATGGAATGACGATACTTAATCTCTCTGCTGTTCACCTTCCTTCTGTTTTCCACACGTTGGCCTTCCTATAATTTTTCGTTCAGTTTTCATTCGCGAATATAAGAGTAACACATTAATCCTCACAGTGCACCCCCCCCTCCCCCACCACAAACACACAGACACACACGCGTACACTAGCTGATGTTGTCAGATGTTTAGTCACTCCAAGCCTTGCTACCGCTGTTTTCTGTCGGGAGCTCTTTAATAGCTTTCCTTCACCACGCGTCGGTAGTTCCATCATCGTAACAGTAATGGGTTAATATTATGACTGAATTAGGAATTTAAAGTAATCAAATTTAGACACAACTGGGACTATAGAAACGGGAAGGAGTGGGCAGAAATGTTATGAAGGAACCAGCGAAATCCAATCCAGTGAAGCCGATACTAATTATGTGGTTAACCTTACCGCCGCAAAATGAAATGAGTCTTGTTATTAGTCTGGATGACAGAAGGAGGATTAATCTCAAGTTGGGAGAATTCAAAAGTGCTGTCCCATCATGCCGAGTTTAGCGTCGATGTTTGCTGGGTTCCGACCTCTCGCGCAGAATTCCTACTTTGGCGCTGAGGCGTGGAACAACTTTTAAATTATGGTGGCAACCTATCAGATGGAAGACAAGCTTTGTCATATCGAGCACCTGGTATCGTTGAGAACTTCTTGGTATGGTAGATGTATACAACGTGACAATATTCTCAGTAATGAGAGAAATCTACAAATGCAACTGCTGACCATAACTGCCTCACTCATTATGTACAAATAGCATTGTGGAATGCTATCGCTAAGGTGCATACATCGCCTGCACTACAGAAATACAATACTCGTGTGTGACGTTCGTAGCTGACAGTAGCCGTCTCGGCATTATGCGGAACACTGCAGGTAGATTTTTGTATGTAGTCTGCTAGAGGTAGTCACCTATACAGATCATCTACAGAAGATCTACAGAACTCTACACACTCGGACATAATGTAGGGAAGCTGAGAAAAAGCTGCTCAGTTTTCGGTTTCTCTAACACTATGGTCAGTGAGAGGTAGATTTTCTCGCTGTTTCAAATAGAAGTTATAGGTTTGGCTACCTGTGACCCATCCCAATGCCAGCTCTGTCTGATTGTTAATTACAGAGAAATTTGCAATTTGGTTGAAATAAAAATTGCGGAGTTTTACCCTAAGAAATGCGGTAAAGCTCCACAGTATGCGTCTTTGGTTCATTTGAGATCAACATGGATAACGGTGAATGACGGCATAACAAAAACGCTTGAAATAACCTTTTCTAACATTATAGTGTTGTAGCCAAATTACCCAACACAATTTTGAACTGAAATTTCTTATAAATTTGAAAATAATTGTGAAAATATTTGTACAAAAATAATACTTTGTTCTTAACGAGAGGAAGACTACTAATTGAACCGGAAGTGGTTACTGAGGCTAAGCTATGTTCGTACCTAGTAAACAATTTATTTTGTTAGGTCCTCTGATTCTTCCTTGAAGTCTCAGGCTCTCATTCTTCTTCTTCTTCTTCTTAGAATACTCCTTCGCCGGACAGTAAATTCACATCTATGTCTGAGCAACTGTCAGGATACGAGAAGTGTGAATATGATGCTGAAGAATAATCAACTGACTGTTTGACAAATTGTCTTCCTTTTTTTGGCTTGGATGTAACGAAATCTAGCATAGGTCGTTTTCTTTGTACAGCACGCTCTTTTCTTTCTTTGGGAAGTCTTCCATCCTCAGTAGCCACC
This sequence comes from Schistocerca piceifrons, assembly GCF_021461385.2. NCBI lineage: Eukaryota > Metazoa > Arthropoda > Insecta > Orthoptera > Acrididae > Schistocerca > Schistocerca piceifrons. Next base: position 276,156,239 of record NC_060141.1, read on the forward strand.
TTTTCTTTTCCTGCCGGCCGCGGTGGTCTCGCGGTTCTAGGCGCGCAGTCCGGAACCGTGCGACTGCTACGGTCGCAGGTTCGAATCCTGCCTCGGGCATGGATGTGTGTGATGTCCTTAGGTTAGTTAGGTTTAAGTAGTTCTAAGTTCCAGGGGACTGATGACCACAGCAGTTGAGTCCCACAGTGCTCAGAGCCATTTGAACCTTTTATTTTTCTTTCCCCATGAATTGTTCTTCCATTCGCTTTTTAATGGGTGTTGGTGCTAGAAGCACAGATTTCAACGCCGTGCTAGAAAATTTCTCTCAGGTTTTTGTTTTAGACAGCGGAATTATATCTTGAGGTGAGCCAATCTAAGTCAATGTGTGTTGAATGTCTTGTTTTGTCGGGGTTATCACTGAGGCATCATACTCACATTCTTAGGGTTGCAGTTATTTACCTCAGAATAACTGAATGTATGTGCCCCACTTACCCGTTTTCTGACAAAAACACTGTTGTTGACTTTAGGGGCCAAGAAATGATTCAAATGGCTCTGAGCACTGAGGTCATCAGTCCCCTAGAACTTAGAACTACTTAAATCTAACTAACCTAAGGACATCACACACATCCATGCCCGAGGCAGGATTCGAACCTGCGACCGTAGCGGCCGCGCGGTTCCAAACTGAAGCGCCTGGAACCCCTCGGCCACTCCGGCCGGCTTTAGGGGCCAACTGGAGCAATTATTTCTTCGCGAATGTCAAGTTTAAATGCTGTCGTATGTGACACGAAAGTTATTTTTTGTCATTTGTAGAGAAAAGTTTGATCGCAGATCGCAGGGCACGCGCGCTGTGGCCGGTGAGACTGGCAGGGGAAGACGGCGGCGAGCGAATAGTCAGCGGCAGATCTGCTCCACGTGGAGCTGTCAGTTTCAAGTGGCTGGCGGTTACGTGACGTCATGAGGATTTACACCGGTCGAGCACATGACTTTGAGACAGTGCCTTATCCACGTCTGCGTTGACTACACGGAAACAGAAATTAGTACATCAGAGTACGATGCGGCATAGGAAAGAGGAGTTGAGAGAAATCAGCGGAGACGTTGATTTACACGAATTTTTCATAATAAGATATTAAATAAACAAATCTGTAGCTTGTGCAAGTTACTGAATAATTTATAGATTTTGAACCAGTGCAGTTACGGTGTAGAGTAAGTGCTCATTTTAAAGGACTCGTCGAAGCGCAACGGCTGACATACTTGTATAATTTGCAGCATTAATATTTCACTGGTCAAACACCAATTTTATTAATTTGTTGCTAATAATTAATTAAAATAAGTACTACAACACAGATACACGAGCAGCAAGGCAGTGCGTGACAGCGGTTGTCGTTATACACGTTTCGACGTGGTTAGTTTGTGATATTTGTAATTATATTTGGAATTATTAATATATGTTGTCTTTCCTTACAAATAATTTTCGCACAGTTTTGCCCATATTTTTTTTAATCTTTGTATATACATACATTCTGATAAGTGCATCAGATAGACCGCTTCAAATCCATGTGGAAAGTGGTGCCTCGTAAATAACTACAATGTTGTTTAGTGTCATAAATGGACAAAAACTATTTTCGCTGTCTGCAAAGATAATTACAAAACATTAAAACGTTAATTCTCGGCAAATTATTGCAGCTACAGATTTGTGTCATATATGGTTTTGACGACAAATTGAGCACGCGTATAATGCTGCAAGCAGAATGCTCTTCTATTTAAACTTTTGCAAAGAAATGGTGGTCAATGGAAAGCACTCACATGACGTAGCTTGGGAAATTTCGGATCGAGGTTATTTAAGTGGAGCTGACACACACCTCTGGGGCACCCAACAACCACACCCCACGCCATCCACGCGTTGGCCTGACCTGCTGAAGGATTAAGTTTTACTAATCCCCCAACACATTGCGTTTAATTGTCCACAGGTATTCACCAGTAATGACGAACCAAGAAGCCAGGTAATGTATTTTCTCCCCCTTAGGAACTGCAGGAATGGCAATTCTGTCTAAACTGCACCATATCGAACCAAGGACCAGGCTAGTCATATAGCGTCAGCGTCAGCATCAGCATCACCAATGCGCACGCCGGACCTGTGTTGCTCGACGCGACACTTTGGTGATAGTTTTGCGGTTCAAGAAGTGTTGAATAGCCGAATTCCACGTGTGCACGGAAACGGAATTTTTCGCGAAGAATCCGGATCTAGGATATTTTCGGCGTGGAACACAGTAGGGACTTGTGTTTTTTCACACGTTGTGTCTTTTGGTGATTATTTTTGTAAGCACACGGGACTTTGCTGAAAAATCGTAGCTGTGGGAATCTGTTTCCATTCGAGTGCCGCCACACTTAGCCGCTCAAGCACTACTGAGGGACTCTGTTTATGTTTGAGTATTCTGAACTGTGTTTTGGGATACCAATGGGACTACGTTTCTAGGTTGGACTCTAATTATTTTCACCAGGTTTATGTGACTGTTTCTGAAACAGTGCCACTGGACTTCAACTGAGTTTAAACCAGTCGGGACTTAGAATAATTTGTAGCATCCGACACTTAAGAATTCGCGCTTCGGGCTAGTGTTGAGGGAACTTCAGATCATCAGGATTAGGCCGTGTTTTTGCGAACTGATCGATGTCCTAAATTTCAATCGATGTTCTACAGCATTCGACGACTTTTATTAAAATTTACAGCGTGTTTAGTATCGTTGTTTTGGGCTCGATCATAATTAAAACGACACGTAACTATTTGGAAGATATCACAGTTAACTGTATTCAGTTACGAATAAAAACTTGTGAATTTTAAGGAACGTAACACACACGTTGGATTCATCATTTGACATCAGCTTCCTAGGCTGTATCTAGGTTAATTTTTTGTACTCATCGGTCAGCAGCGTCGAGAGTATTTTATTTAGACGCTTTAGCAGGTATCAGGCGCACATGTCTGGCGGTATAAAGGGTATAAGTTAATCCCCGAGTTAGAAGACAAGAGCCAGCAAGCTGAAGCATTTGAAGCCACATTTCCCGTTTCTCTGACCGTTGCAAGTGGGGGCTCGTCCGGGATTGAAGCATTTGGAGCTCCATTGCCTTTGCGCCGACCGTCGGAAGTGTCAGAGGATAATACGTTCATTCTTCTTTTCAAACCGTGCATTAAACCAAGTTCAATCAAAAAAGTTATATGTAAGTAGTACAAAACAGGCTTGCCTCGTTTTTTAACTTATGGACCAACCTATTGGGACGAAATTCCATGGAACAGTAAGTTGCAATAGAAGCAACCTATCACCTGATGGTCAACTGCTGAATCGATGGCAGTAAGTTCAAAAAATCAGTGCGGATTTGTACCATATACGGGGCTTTATCCCTACCTATCCTATATATTCTCAATAGCTGAAAAGACTTCACAACGAAGAACTTAGATATTAACCAAATTTCACGTCTTCAGCCAATTTTAAGTTTTATACATAACGAGAAGTCGGAAGCCGATATCTGACGTTCTTAGAGGTTTGAGATTAACGCAGTGACACGCAAGAAGTGACATGAAGAATCGGTCAGTAGCATCATGACAGAAAAATGCAGATATTCCTTGCAGGTATGTGTATCATGAAGCGGGAATTTTACGTTTTTCCAAATTTAATATTATCAGGAGCTATAAAACGTACAGTTTTTATTTAAATAAAAGCGATAGAGAGACTGCACTCTAAAATCGCTCTTTCTGTCATCGACAGGGCAAGGATGATACCAGAAATCGACGAGTCGTCAATAGCAATAGTTATCATCTATTACGCAAGGACGTATGCTCCGAGATACCAATAGGTGCTACTGTCGCATTGTTTATGGTTCCCCGTATACTTGTTTGATGGCGGAAAGACATTCACGTTTATGTCCTGTAGAAAAATATATTGCAGAAGCCATCTTGTTCATAAAGCATAGGCTGGTCTGTACGCAATAGTAATGTTATCTATTTAGCGTCGGCTCGTATCTATTCATATGATTTAATATTTCTGTGGTGGATACTTCTTTCAGTTGTAAACAACATCATTCCTGTGTGTTCCGGAAGTGGATTATTCAAAGAATGCTTTTAGATAAATAAAAAGTTATGTCTGTTTTCTAATACTGATGGCCAGCACCCTTTACTACCAAGAGAACTACAGCACCTAGATAAATATCACATCTGAAAGCATGAACGATGCGAGATGGGCTAAGTGACTTCCCTAATACTAGATAACGTGAGAAATGTATGTCTACTATATATAAGTTTGTAACATGTGATTCTCCATTTCATTTCCTTGTCGGTTCAGGAATTTTCCAGCACTTTTTTGCTGATAATCCTTGCAGTCTCTTATATCCTTGAATACCTTTTGGTGGTCACCATTAAGTTAGTCTTCACTGACAATCCGTCACTCAGCTCTTTTAGCGAGTGTAGTAAGCTACAAGCTTTGTTTTCTAAGTTATTAAAATTTACGAGCTACAACGATATTAAGGATCTTGAGGAGATCGGCACAGTAATCGCCTAATTTTGTATGTTGTAAAAATTATACAGTAGCTTCTCCATTTTTTTTAGGTTTTCTAGGTCATTATTCATAGACTGATTTGGTTGATTCAGTCGGTATGTGATTTATACTTTAAGGATCTTCCAGGAAGGGTATGGTAATCACGGGTCGACGATCAAAAATATACGGACCATGAACCACTGTGAATGTGAAACAAGGCAACCACTGTTACTGGGAAAACATAAGGTAAGGTAAGAGTGTACCGCCGAAGTAAATAACATACAATGTGAGAAAACTTTGTGTCGTAATTTTTAGATACGAGTAGAGAAACATACAACATAAATTCGTGAATGAAGTGTAAATGAATTGTTATTATGTAAATCAAAGAATGTGCTCGAAATTTTTAAGAAAGAGATCTATTGTCTGAGTGAAATATCATGATGTAATTTAAATGTATGGAGGTATGTTTTCGGAGGAATGTAAAGTCAAGTTCAGGAATGTAATAACCTAACATACTTACAGTACCGAAGTTGTAATATTAATGTATGCATTGTTAAAGTATCGAAGTTGTAATATTAGTGTATGCATTGTTAAAGTATTTGACGTCACACCAGTCACACGTTGGAGGAAGACACGAGAGATTTGCAGACAGATCAAGACAGAGGGTGCGAAGAATTAATAGAAGATGCATGTTTGCCTAACAGTTTTGGTCCAACGCACTCGCTGCACCACAAGAAACCAGTCCCACGGGTAGCTCAAATGTGACGTGTTCCATTACACAGATCACTGTCCGATCATCCAGATAAGCTACTGTCAAAACAATGTTCGCTGCTTACTCACCAATGACTAAGCCCTGCACAAGCTTCGGTCCCGAGAGAATTTCCTGGAACACATTGCAGCCACGCGGCGTGGCGGCAGCGAGCAAACACCAAGCTGGTTATCTGAGGATTGACAAACGCAAGAGAGGTGTACTCTAGAAATATTGTTTATCTATGCTAAATGATGGTGTCATGTGGGATTGCGTGTAGGTACTGTCAACAAACTATTGCGTGTTGCTCATGTGATGAATGTACTTGTTTTTAATGGACAGTGAGACAATCGCATACATGTTCACAATTCCCAAGGTGATACGCGAGGAGGACACACATCTCTGACTTCAATATAGAACATTACGAATGGAGTGGAATGCTTTGTCGAGTGAGGCAACGTTGCCTACTGCTTCTCAGATGAAAACTAATCACGATGCACAACGTTCGACGCGTGATAGACACCCAATACATCAATTTCGATGAATCACGTGACATTGTTAAGACGAATTTTAAGACAGATTATGGTCAATATTTGTGATTAAAACTGATGATAACATTTCGTTTTCTTCTTCTTTCAGGAACTGTTTAATGTATTGTTGTGTGTTTTATATTTGGTGCAACAGAGACTAACCTTTAGGTCTTGACTGTAAAAAAAAGTGAAGAAACACTGTTGATGTACCATGTATCTGCAAATTGACAATATTGTCGTAAACGTGTATACTTCGAACGTGTAACGTAAAATTTTCGTTTTCTTTTAACTTCCTGTTTAAATTATAATCTGATATTTAGAACGTATGTATGATTTAAAGTTTGACTCCACTGTTTTGCATCACTATGTGTTTCATGTTTGACTATACCATTATGTGTCACTATTTACAGATGTGCACACAATTTTTGATGAGTACTGACGCAGAAGTGAGTCTGTATGGAAAGCTGAATGTTTGTGTTATATATGCCTTGAATTTTGTATATGTTTCGTGCCATTTGTGTTGTTGAACATACACTTTGAATTTCACAAATATTAAGTGCTTTGTATGTTACTGAGTGACGATGTACTTCCAAGTACATTTTATTATGTTTACGATGTATTAACTTACGTATTTGGAAAAAGGGTGAATGAGTTAAATTTAAAAAACAATGTTGTTTAAGCGACTGTGTATGATTATTTCATGCTTACATAATGACAAAGTCTGCTTAAGCCTATGCCATCAGTGAGTTAATGAGTAAAATAAATTTAAAAAGAGCAGCAAGCGATAATGTTACGCAACCTTTTTACCGAAGTCACTGTAATTTACGTAAAACCAGTGAGAAAGAGTCATATCAAAGTGGAATAAATTAATCCGCACGAGATAATGAAATAGGAATCAGTTTCTCTGATTGGCAATACTTAATGCCTTACAAAAAAGTTTCCTATCTTAAACTGCATACATAAATAAATGAAAATCCACAGTGAAACCAAGTTGTACTTCTTGGAGAATGAGGGACATGCAATATGGTTATAAATTACGGGCACTTAATCCCCCACCGTATTGGGCGGCGCATGATAGGAGGCATAGGGAGAGAGAGAGAGACACAGAGAGAGAGAGAGAGAGCCGGATATACTGTGGAGCGCTAAGGCTAACAAGGTTAACTTCCTGCTTAACCACCTGAAACGCAAGTAAAGGAGTGAGACCAGCATCTTCTAAGACAGCTTCATACTGATCGGCACTTACAAAAATTAAATTCTTACTTATCAAGTATTCAAATTACAAGAATTATTGTTCGGACAATCACATGTCATGCCGAAAAACACAGAACATGCTCAGTAGATAGGTACATCTTACTTCAGCTTCTTGAGCAGCTGGTTTCTCTGTGGGCAGATTTCAGTTGTAGACGGCTTCCCCAGGGTCGACCGGAGGAGGAGCAGGAGGTTAGTGTTTAGCGTCCCGTCGACAACGAGGTCATTAGAGACGGAGCAAAAGCCCGGATTAGGGAAATATGGAGAAGGAACGCAGCCGTACCCATTCGAAGGCACCATCACAGCATTTGCATTGCCCTACCCACACGGTCGAGGCTCGTCCGGAACGAGAAGCTCTCATCCAGCTGAGATGAACTTAGATACAGAGACGGGTTGTTGGTAGCGTGCCAATCACTGATTTTGCAGCCGATCAGCCTCCGCTTCCAGATTACGAGTGTCGTGAGATCCTGTTAAAATGGTGAAGCAAACTGCAGGAAGGGCGAATGATTTGTAACATTGTAGAGTAATTTCTGTGCTGATTCTGAAGACTTGCTTGCAGTTAGAGGTTCAACGTGCTTTCAACTCTGCTAACAGATGCACATGCTTCTTCGTAGTATTCTCTGTCCCTGTGTACTAACCGTTGGCAATTGCAGTACGACTTCCATAATTGTAATTCTTTTGTCCAGATGCGTATTTACATGAATCATATTTCCAGGATCATTGTCCAAATTGTCGAAGTATTAATATACTCACTTAAATGTATGTTCGACTGGTTTTTTGTGAATTTAATTATGTACATATGTAACAAACAGAGTTCAATGAGATCTTCGTCTAATTTCCTGGTCAAATGAAAAGATAAACTTAGGTTACAAACTGTAAGGTCATAAAACAACTACCGTGCACACCAAAGAAAACGTCGATTCTTTGTAACACAAGCACTAGATGGTTTCCAGAGTTGTATGATGCCCGTAGTTTACACATTTGAAGCCTGATTACAGTTGTTCAGAAATTATGATATGTTCACAACAGTCCCATAAAATGATCGTCGACAACTGAAAATGATTACGAAGAGACAGAAACATCTTACGAGGAAATAAACATCACAATCAGTAGCCAGATGAGATGTAACAGTCTTACCGCAGTTCTACGCCTCCTCCCCCCCCCCCCCCCCCTCGCGCCTCGTAACCCTCCTTTCGCTCGCTGAAGTCATTATTCCACTATTGAGATGTATGTATGTAGCATCAGTACACTTCCTGCACAACACGCGATTTTATTGATTTCGTTCAGTACTCATTTCACGGTTTTTTTTCTCCGATTTTATAGATTCTCAGTCAATTTCAGTAATTTTACTAGTTTTTCGCTATTTTATCTGTTTCGTTGTATTTCCTGCAGCTTTACCGATTTCACATCAATTTTTCGTGGCTGTACTAGATTTTCCTCGAATTTCACCGATTTTATGTAACTTTTTCATATTTTTTGACCGTTTCCCGTACGAATATGGTCACATTGCTCAACTATTCATGTGTTATTTGATTTTATATAAGAATATTTTCACTTCTTGTACACCGACATACTAAAGTAACCCTAATATTTCCCCTCTTTCCGAAGAGCCACTTGCATGCATTTTGGATAGGACGATCATGAGAAGTATAGTAACAGTCCCTTTGTACCTTTATGAGATTCAACGAGTGGTGCAGATGGTGAATGTATTGGAACCTCGAAGCCTGGAAACAAGTCCGTGTAGTGCTCTAACCCATCACAGGGCACGTCAGCAGACTTATGTGTGGTGATGCACGTCATGGAAACTCAATGTCTGGAAACTGTTATACAGGTTCACTTAACTTCCACTACACCTTATAGGGATTAATGTCACCAAACTGTTGGATCTGCGGTGCAGTCTAAGCTCAAGAGTATCGTGATCGTGCCAGACTCTCACGGTCTGTCTTTGCAAACATTAAAAAAAAGTTGCAGAAACTGGGAGTGTGGAGAGTAAATTTCACCAAGGAAACAGAGGAGCAACTGGAGAAAGAAATGAAACTGAGTCTTAGCAGCACTAACACACAATACAAATGTCTCTAAAAGGAATTTCGGGAGTACGAGAGGGATAGGCCCGACGAGTGTTCCGCGAACATTACAGTACATCGGATTTCATCCTCTCCACATTTGGCTGCATCTACAACTTTAAGGCAATGACTTCCAAAACTGGTTACAGTTTTCCGAATGATATCAAGCAAAAGCGCAAAGCGATGCTGCACACCTACGCAAAATTTTGTTTAAGATAAAGAAAATCATATACAAACCATGGGCAAGTCAGTCGTTGCAACATGCACTTTTCTTTTGTTGGAAATCCACGGTGACTCAAACGTGTGATTAACAACAACATTCTTGTGCTATCGATGTTTGATGGGTATTTTTTCGAGACACGCATTTTTGGTCCCAGTTTCACAAGATGATGGGTACGAAACTTACTGAAACTTTGCAAAAAGAAGACGCTAGAACTCGGTTGATCACCTGAGAAGATTTCATCACTGGAATTGCCCGTGATAGCCTGCAGTTGCATATACACTGAAGTAAGATATGCTGCTGCCGCATCCTGCTGGGCGCAAGTATGGTACGTTGGACGTTAGTATGGTACCAAGACGATGGGTATGTCCCCATTTTGCACATATAATGACAGAACCTGTTCGGAGAACATTTGAGAGCACTGAAATTGTCGTTAGCCGGCCGGTGTGACCGAGCGGTTGTAGGCGCTTCAGTCCGCCTTGGGCATGGATGTGTGTGATGTTCTTAGGTTAGTTAGGTTTAAGTAGTTCTAAGTCTAGGGGACTGATGACCTTAGATATTAAGTCCAATAGTGCTTAAAGCCATTTGAACCATTTGAATGGTCGTTAAGGACAGGTAAACTGGTGTGTAGACACACAGGACCTAACACTTGTATACTTTTATTTGTAGTAAAAATTAGAACAGGAGCTCCATTATCGAACACCAATGATTTCTGAAGGTATGAAATGTCTTATAACAGGGAACTGCGCTGTCGTTAATTCCAGATGAAATTCAACGTGCAATAGCATTTCTCCAGATCACTTTATATCGTGGATCAATGGTCAAGGTGAACATTTTCAATATTTGGTATGACAGGAGTAATAATAAAAACAAGAACCATACGCGAGTACGTGTTTATTTGCGGAACAATGGTTTGCGAGGCCTTCATGTTGATAATAATTAATCAAGTCCGGTACACGTTATGAAGTTCAAGTTCTGTTACAATATACTTCCAAGTGCCACAGGAAAAATATACCGTTCCATCAGGAAAAACGTTAGGTGCCGTAAAACGGCGACTATAAACGATAGACGTTACTTTAGAACTTCGGGATATTCGCCATATTTTCCACTACAACTTGACAAAAACTGCACATCCATATATTCATTCATTCCGGATAAATTAGGAATGGTCTATCTTAGCTGTCTTACGCTATACATAAGAAATAAGATTGGACATAAAACTGAACCATATGGGACACGTGTCTCCTTTTCTAATCATCATTATCATCATTTTCAGCCAACCGTAGTGGTCGAGCGGTTCTAGGCGCTTCAGTCTGGAACCGCGCGACTGCAACGGTCACAGGTCCGAATCCTGACTCGGGCATGGATGTGTGTGATATCCTTATGTTAGTTAGGTTTAAGTAGTCCTAAGTTCTAGTGACTGATGACCTCAGATGTCAAGTCCCATAGTGCTCAGGGCCATCATTGTCAAAAGCAAAAACTGACATAAAAGTATTCACTTTCTCGCGACAGTATACATAAGCAATAAGAGTGGGCCTAAAACTGAACCATATGGGACACATGTCTCCTTTCCTTTATCGCCGTTATCATCATTGTCAACAACAAAAACTGACATAACATTGCTGGCCGAAGTGGCCGTGCGGTTAAAGGCGCTGCAGTCTGGAGCCGCAAGACCGCTACGGTCGCAGGTTCGAATCCTGCCTCGGGCATGGATGTTTGTGATGTCCTTAGGTTAGTTAGGTTTAACTAGTTCTAAGTTCTAGGGGACTAATGACCTCAGCAGTTGAGTCCCATAGTGCTCAGAGCCATTTGAACCATTTTTTTGACATAACATTATACACCTTGTCGCGACAGAAACTCATCTGAGACATTTACAGTTAGGTCTTCTGCCACGCAAGCAACACAAATGGTTTCAAATGGAAAGGGCGTCGCATAAGTGACCAACAAGATGAAGAAGAAAAAGAAAACAAAGGGAAGAAGAAAAAGGTTCGCCACCACTGTCAGTGTTGAAGACTGTGACGGACGACGTTGTGTACGTCTCAGCCTTCCTAACGAAGTTTGGCATATGACGTTAGTCAGGATCCGTGAGATAGGCTCCTCGGTGGGACCGGGAGCGGCGACCGCGACCCTCGCTCCGCCTCTCGCCTGCGGCTTGGCGGCTGGCCGGCTGGCGGCGGCCGCGAGTGCGATAAATCGCGGAGCGCCGCACCGGCTTCCTGCCCGTCGCCCTCTTACACGGAATTAGGCGAATCGGAATTAATGCCCCGCCTCTGCCGCGCTATTTATCACTGTTCAGGCTGGCGGCGGAAGGTCTCCTCCACCCGCGACTTTTAGCTTTCTGCGCGCGTTCGCCACTGTCGACACTGCCAGAGGGTCGTTTTTCCTCCCACGTGCTACTCGGCGACGGACGTCTTAATCTAGTTTTCTCCCTTCGGTCCGGTCTGGAGCCAGAAGCTGGAGTGCCTGCCTCCCACATCTCTTTTTGATACCGCAAAGACATAGTGTAAAGTAAATGTAGGCACAGCGAAAGATTAAGAAGGTTCTGGGAAGAACGTCTATACAGTCGACCCTTGCTAAGTCGAACCTAGATAAACCGAATATCAGGATAAATCTAACGGTTTTTCGAACTACTCGAAAAGCTTCCACAAATTGTAGAAACCATATGGCATTTGACACACTGAATAAACTTAAGTGATGATCATGACACACCGTCCGCCAAATTACGATGTGCTTTCAGTATATAATGCAACAAACTTTTCCGGATAGTTTTGTTTGCGGAATTTTATGTGGAACATAGTAGAATATGCCCGCTTCATAACACGCAGTTTCATGAAGTTCCTATAGGTGGCGACGCAATACGTAGCCTCCAGAATGACATCTTTAATGAGGGAACGTTACAAGTAAAGAGCTGGAATTGAGTTTCTCTTGGTGGAAGACCGGAGCATTCCAGGTATCCGTGGAATGTCTACGGGGACCTGGAAGTGAGCAAAAGCACGGTGAGTCGTTGGGTGAGGCATCTGTTATCATCTCAACTTTTCTTCATCATCCACCCTGCAGCCGACGGAGTGGCCGAGCGGTTCTAGGCGCTACAGTCTGTAACCGCGGGACCACTACGGTCGCAGGTTCGAATTCTGCCTCGGGCATGGATGAGTTTGATGTCCTTCAGTTAGTTAGGTTTAAGTCGTTCTAAGTTCTAGGGGACTTATGACCACAGCAGTTGAGTCCCATAGCGCTCAGAGCCAATTGAACCATTTGAACCATCCACCCTGCAGCCTGGCTCTCGCTCCTTCCGACTTCCATCTGTTTGGCCAAATGAATGATGGACTCCGTGGGTAGTGTTTTGGGTGAGGAGGAGGTTAATGAGGCACTTAGGCTACGCCGTTTACCAGTAGAGTGGTACCATGCGGGCACAGAGGCCCTCCCAGTAAGAGAGCATAAGGCCGTTGCATTTTAACCGAGATTATGTTCTAAAACATGGTTCTGTAGCCAAAAGAGTGGGGTATAATAAGGTGGATTGTATTTCTGAGGAAAACCAACATGTTTTTAGAAAAAAATGTGTTGCCTTACTTGTTGATTAGTTCTCGTATAATTCCGAGTTCGCAGCTGTGTAACACTCTTTGATCCAAAGCGTTTAGTCCGTTGTTCTGATTATTATTTCCAATTAAACTATTCGTGAAACTTCTTGGTTTTCTCAATAGAGCATTAATTTATGCAGAACATAAATAGGTTGTAAAAGTGACTACAAAGAAGTAAAAGTTTCTTACTGTAGCAAAAACGCAATAGGTTATTGAGGCCTAATGCAGAGAGAAATAAAACAGCAGTTGTGCTAAAAGCATTCGGAATTCCATCATCCATGCTGTCGAAAATGTTTTGTGAAGGGGTGTTTAAGAGCTTTTACTTCATCTGGAACTGAATTTGAACTAGACAGAGTTTTATTGCTACCCTCAACAACGATCCCTCTCTCTTTCTGTATCTAAAGCATGCCTTGGATAGGAGACGTGGACAAATTCGACGTGGTTTGTAGGCGTGTCAGCGACAACATCGAATATTGTGGTCCGCCACTATTACTTTACCCCCACGGAAAGTAAATCGGACGAATACCGGCCCTCGGTGAATTCATTACCACGTACTATTCATGTTCAAAATCTAAGCAGCACGATGTACAACGCGTAAAAGGAATTACATCAATGAAAGTTACGCTTTCCACACTCATTGTGTACTGGCCTTGCCATGTTGATAATGGCTGCCATGGAGGCATAAAATGGTTGGAGTGAGTGCAAGGTATCTATCGCAAATCAAAGTAGACGTCCCACCATCTTCTTTGAACTCTTGCAACATTTATTTACTCAGAGATGTCAATCATGGCGGGAAAAAGGTGCATCGCATTTTTTGTCCACTAAAAATACTCATCTCCTAAGTACATCGCAAACTACTAACATTTATTTTTCCAGGTCCCACTCTTGGTGGGATAAGATAGGTTTATTCCCTTTCTCCATAAACAAACCGATATCTAACTCGATGTTTTTTCGTAATACGAAAGGGCCTTCCACAACTGCAGAACCGTGCACATCTTTGACCCCACATTCCTGCGTTGCTATCCTTGGAAGAAAACTCAAGTTAGCAGCAGGTTGACACTGCATAGACAACATCTATGAAAGCTTCTTCTATTACATCAACAGACGATACACTCGAAGCGATTCAACACCAAAACCAACGACCAGAAAAAAACAAAAGACGTCAACATCTACATCTACATGGATACTCCCTCAAGATCACACTTAAGTGCCTGGCAGAGGCAATTCTCTATTATTCCAGTTTAGAACAGCGCGCGGAAAAAGTGAACACCTATATCTTTCTGTGCGAGCTCTGATTTCCCTTATTTTATGATGATGATTGTTTCTCTCTGTGTAGGTCGGCGTCAACGAAATATTTTCGCATACGGAGGGGAACGTTGGAAATTTCGTGAGAAGTCTTTATTATTATGCCCATCCCAAGTCCTGTGTCATGCGAGTGACACTCTCTCGCTATTTCGCGATAATTATAAACGTCGTGCCTTTGTTTGACCTTTCTCCGTTAATCCTATCTGGTAAGGATCCGTCACCGCGCAGTAGTACTCAGAAAAGAGAACGGACAAAGTAGGTAGTCTCTTTAGTACATCTGTTACATTTTGTAAGCGTTCTGCCAATCAAACGCAGTCTTTTGTTTGCTTTCCTCAAAACATTTTTGTGTGATCTCTCCAGATTAAATTGTTCGTAATTGTAATTCCTAGGTATTTAGTTGAATTTACGGCATTTAGATTTGACTGATATATCTCTTAACTGACGTTTAACGGATTCCATTTTGCGCTCGTGTTAATGACCTCACACTTTTCGTAATTTAGTGTCAATTGCCAGTTTTTACACCACACAGATACCTTTTCCATATAATTTTGCAATTTTTTTTGGTCTTGTGATGACTTATTAACGATAAACGGCAGCATCATCTGCAAACAGCCTAAGACGGCTGCTCAGATTGTCTCCTAAGTCGTTAATATAGATAAGGAACTGCAGAGGGCCTTGGGGAACGCCATAAATCGCTTGAGTTTTACTCTATGACTTTCTGTCAGTTACTACGAACTGTGATCTTTCCGACAGGAAGTCGCGAATCCAGTCACATAACTGAGACGATATTCCACAAGCACGCAATTTCACTACAAGTCACTTGTGTGGTACAATGTCAAAAGCCTTCTGGAAATCTCATGTAAATATTGTCACTGAGACTATAAGGACACTTGAGGATTGGTACGGGATGTACACTGAAAAATAAAATAACACAGTTCGCCCATCCCTTCTCTATGACATACTGGTACCAATGTACCGAAATACAATGACATTATGTGCACAAAGCACGACCTCCTGCTCCATCGAAGGTGGACGCGTAGTACCCTTTCAGTTCAAACATAAATGTAAGATTCCTGAAAATTTATTACAAGGAGCGAGGAAGAGACCAGAGAGAAGTTAGTTCCCCTGTCTTGAAGAAGCCTCAATGAATTGTCTTGTTCAGTGTCGCAGATTACATGCTTAAAAATGCAAAGCTGTTCCAGGTCAGTTGTGGCATTAAACGTTCACCGCTAGTGTGGGGTGGCTCACTAACTATAAGAGATGACAGAACTTCGATTTTAAGAAGACGTGTGAAGATAGCGTGAAAGTTGATGACAGTTTTTTCACACAGAAAACTGAACTTTTCTGGTGTGTACTCGGAAATTTGTAGAAGGCTTTCGTTTAAGGTGTTAGTGTAAACAAAAAATAATAAAAGTGGTGAAAATATAAGTACTCTCCAGAGTCCTAGTTGTTACTTTCTGTTTTGCTTTGCTAAGAGATACGAATATTACTGAAACTACAGTACTATTTTTTAACTTATTCTCTTATTTCGACCTTTACCTAATGGATCTTGATCAATCAAACTTTCATTTAATCAAACTCTCTATTTTTCGAACTCTGCATTAAGCTTCTTCACCTTCCAATTATCAACAGCAGCAACCTCCAAGAAAATGTTTTGAAGAATGCAAAGTAAGTCAATTGGGTTAAAGTTTTAACGGCAAATAGCGTCTCGACGAAATAAAGCTGTGACCACGAAACTTAGAAATAGTGTTCCTTGACATCACGTTCAGCCTACAACACAACACATGCTTCCCTACGATGATGATTCCTTGGAGACCTTGATTATAGAAGAAGTTATGTAGGTATTTACGAAATCCTTCCATGCTATGGCTTCATATCCGAGGAAAGAGCGAAAAGTCGCTAGGTATCATAACAGGAGAATATGAGGCGTGACGCCCTGAGTTTTCGTAATCCATGTAGCAGCATTTATGGGTGTGTTATGTACAGACCGAGACAAGCCGTTGCTACGGAGGGAAAACACCTCGTTGAACAACTTACCACTTTAACCTGTCTCGATAGCCTCTCCAACGGATTTCAGAAATATCCTCCTCTGACGTTTGGTACCTTACGGTCATATTCTGTTAGTGCCAAACAATGACAATCGTGAAACGTACTCAGCGTCACCTTTCCCGATGATGGATCTTCACTTTTTCCGACGGTGGGAAACACATGTATTATCCATTGTTTGCCACAGGATACTCCAAGAAATAGTCATTGGTAATTCAGAAGCTACAGACGTCGCTTATTCTGCTGCCTCGGTTCAACGAGTTTGACGTCCTTTTGTTATATTCAGAGTGTTATTGATCCATTACTTATTTTCACTTTTTCGCTATTGTGGTACGCCGATCTTCGAGCAATATGGCATGTACTTCTCTGGCGATTCCCGATTCTTCATAGAGCGACGATCTGACGCTTCGATTTCTTCACAGAGTTGTTCGACTGCACTGAAGGCCGCCTACGCCACCTACACCGACGTGAAAAAAGTGATGGGATAGCGACATGCAGATTTACAGAATGGCGGTAGTATAGTGCACTAGAGACAGGATGCGGCAAATAAAAGTGGACCGGACTAGTGGTTACGACTCGACGTAACATATGCACATAATCACACTCCGTGACGCGCACACCACGTGTACGCCCGCCATGTAATTCGTGCCGTTTTGGAATGTAGTACGAACTGTGGTAGTGTGCGTAGAGTAATGAAAACGGGACGATGTTACAGAGTAAGAGCAGCTATTCGTCATGAAAGGATATGTGACAACGAAGTCGTGGAAACGGTTCGGTCAGATGCTTGCTGAGAAGTTTAGTCACGTCAAAGTACCAGCAAAGCCGGCCACTGGTGGTCGAGCGGTTCTAGGCGCTTCAGTCTGGAACCGCGCGACCGCTACGGTCGCGGTTTCGAATCCTGCCTCGAGCATGGATGTGTGTGATGTCATTAGGTTAGTTAGGTTTAAGTAGCTCTAAGTTCTAGGGGACTGATGACCTGAGATGTTAAGTCCCATAGTGCTCAGAGCCATTTGAAGTACCAGCAAAAAAAGTGGTGTCAAGTGGTGTCGGGTAGGATCTGTTTTTGATGTCAAAAACCATTCCGAAACGTGCCTGCATACCAGAAAATGTGGATGCACTTCACCATAAACTGCTACCGAGGCCTACCACATGAACCTGACACCTGTCGCAGGAGACCGGATTATCATGTCGATCATATGTACGAATACATCAGCTGGACCTGCACGAGTGTCTGCCGTTCATGCACTAAAACCAGCAGATGCTCTTCAGCGCCTCCAGTTAGGTGAGTGGCTTTTCACTGAGATAGCAATGAACGGCTCGGATGTCGATCTGTTCTTTATGTCACATGAAGCCTGGTGTCTTCTGCCTTTTTATATCAACTCACTCTGGGCAGCGGAGAGTCCGCGTAACTTCTACGAAACGCCATTGCATTACCATAAAGTTGGGGTTTATTGTTCAGCATCTCCACGCCGCATTATTGTTCCCACCTTCTTTCATCACACGCCGACTTCGGCGCTTTACGTTGCCAACGTTTTGAAACATGTTAATTGAAGAAGGGAAGACCTATGGTTACATCCAACTAGATGGAGTAATTGGTCATACCGGCCGAATCTTGGAGCCCATTCACAAAATCTTCAGACGTGACAGGGTTGTTAGCAGAGCCTAGTGAAATAGCGGCCTAGGTCACTTGATCTGTCAGTGTGCGATTACTTTGTACGGGGAGGCCTCATAGTCTTCAAGAACTGCAGCAGAAAATATTGGATGAGACTGCAGCAATTCCAGTAGTCCAGCTACAATCTGCTTTCAAAAAATGGCTGACCAGGGCCTAGAAATGCGAAGAGATGAATGGTGGCCACTTTCAACATTTGCTGTAGGCAGATTAGTAGCGTATTTCCTTTCCTCTGCTATGTTTATTTACACCTTGAAACTCTGTTTCCGGGCCACTGGCCGCGTTGGTTAGCCGCGCGGTCTAGTTCGTCTTGTCGCGGTCCAGGGCGTCTTGTCGCGGTCCATGCGGCTACCCTCGTCGGGGGTTCGAGTCCTCCCTCGTGCATGGGTGTGTGTGTAGTCTATAGCGTAAGTTAGTTTGATTAAAGAGAGTGTAGGCTTAGGGACCGATGACCTCAGCAGTTTTGTCCCATAAGACCGTACCACAAATTTCCAAATTTTTCCGGGCCGCTTCCATTTGCCTCGCTGTATGTAAAAGGACAGTGCGTTGACGAAGCAGTCGGTGAATTCGTGTGAAAACGTGTCCTACGTGATTAATGCCGAACGATGGGAATCAACAGGCTTTGAATGTAGACTGGTAGCTGAACCCGAAGGAAAAAGCAGTTGCCAACGGTTTTCACTTAAAGACCGAGAGTAGCGGCGTTTGCGTAAATAGCGTAACTGTTTTCGAGACTAATATCGACAAAGCAGACTGCGACCTCGATATTGGATTAAGAAAAGTTTTCGGTGCATGGACCCAGTGATTAGGTCTGTTCGACCTTGTGTTGTCAGTCCTAACAGACGAGTAACACTGCGTGGAACAATCGCAGAAATGAATATGAGACGACAACGGACGTTTCGGTTAGGTCATTGCTGTGAAATCTGGCGTTAAAGGACTATGTCAGTGGACGACCGACGCGAGTGTCTTTGCTAACAGCACGACGTCGCCTGCAGTGCCTTTTCTGGGCTCGTGATCTTATCTATTGGATCCAGACGACTGGACAACTGTAGCCTGGTCAGATGAGACCCGATTTCAGTTGGTTGGGTTCGAGTGTGGCCCAGACCCCACGAAGCCATGGACTCGTCTACAAGACACTGTGCAAGCTGGTGGCGGGTCTGTAATGATTTGGGCTGTTTTTACATAGAATGAGCTTGGTCCTATGTTCCAATTGAACTGATCATTGACCGGAAATGCCTATGTTCAGCTACTTGGAGAACATTTGCGTCCGTTAGTGGACCTCAGTTAACCAAACAACGATACATTTTTTATGGATGACAATCCGCCATGTCACCAGGGCCACAACTGGTTTGAAGAACATTCTGGAAAATGATTTTGCCATTCAGATTGCCCGACATGAAGACATGGAACATTCATAGGGCATAAAGGAGAGGTCAGTTCGTGCACAAAATCCGGCTGGCAACAATTTCGCATTTATAGACGGCTGTAGAGTCAACATGGTTCAATATTTCTTGAGGTAATTTCCAACGACTTGTGGGGTCCATGCCATGTCGAGTCGCTGCCCTACGTCGGACGGAAGGAAGGGCGACATGATATTAGGTATCTTATGACTTTTAGCACAACATTCTAATCGCTGTGTCATATGATGATGCACTGTTGCAGTAGCTTCCACCAGTTCATCATGAATTGTAGAGTTTTTTTGACAACAAATGCAGAATACTATACTCGGCTTTAGCAGTAGGGTGCGCCATGCTGTTTTAGCTCATGTAGCGGCGTGCTACGGTACTGCTTAGTAAGACCTGTGTCTCTCCCATCATCCTCATATTTTGAAGGATTACCTGTGTTAGTCATTATCGATTACATATGACTGTGAGTAAACATCACACGTTTTTAACAATATTTTTGAAAAAAACTTCATTTATAAGTGATGGATCAGCCCACAGTTTTGCTTCTAAATACATCAGTTAGGGAATTTTTTCCAAATTTCTAAAGGTATTAATTTTAGTTTCACAGAGTTAATGTAGCGGTGAAGCGTGAAACTTGCTGAATTTCTTCGTTCGAGAAGTTCATCTGTTTCTTACCCTTGAATTTTCACAATCGCGTGCATGTACATATGAATATAACGCGAATTCTTCACAGACGAATGGAAATACTGATAGAAGCCGACGACTGGGAAGATCAGTTTGGATTCCGTAGAAATGTTGGAACACGTGACGCAACACAGACCCTACGGCTTATCTTAGAAGAAAGATTAAGGAAAGGCAAACCTACGTTTCTAGCATTTATAGACTTAGAAAAAGCTTTTGACAATGTTGATTGGAATACTCTGTTTCAAATTCTGAAGGCGGCAGGGGTAACATACAGGGAGCGAAAGGCTATTTACAATTTGTACAGAAAGCAGATGACAGTTATAAGTGTCGAGGGGTATGAAAGGGAAACAGGGGTTGGGAAGGGTGTTAGACAGGGTTGTAGCCTATTCCCGATGTTATTCAATCTGTATATTGAACAAGCAGTAAAGGAAACGAAAGAAAAATTTGGAGTAGGAATTAAAACCCATGGACAAGAACTAAAAACTTTGAGGTTCACCGATGACATTGTAATTCTGGTAGGTAGGTAGGTGGTTAGTGTTTAACGTCCCGTCGACAACGAGGTCATTAGAGACGGAGCCCAAGCTCGGGTTAGGGAAGGATTGGGAAGGAAATCGGCCGTGCCCTTTCAAAGGAACCATCCCGGCATTTGCCTGAAACGATTTAGGGAAATCACGGAAAACCTAAATCAGGATGGTTGGAGACGGGATTGAACCGTCGTCCTCCCGAATGCGAGTCCAGTTTGCTAACCACTGCGCCACCTCGCTCGGTTGTAATTCTGTTAGAGACAGCAAAGGACCTGGTAGACCAGTTGAACGGAATGGACAGTGTCTTGAAAGGAGGGTATGAGATGAACATCATCAAAAGCAAAACGAGGATAATGGAAAGTAGTCGAATTAAGTCGGGAGATGCTGAGGGAATTAGATTAGGAAATGAGACACTTAAAGTAGTAAAGGAGTTTTGCTATTTGGGGAGCAAAATAACTGATGATGGTCGAAGTAGAGAGGATATAAAATGTAGACTGACAATGGCAAGGGAAGCGTTTCTGAAGAAGAGAAATTTGTTAACATCGAGTATAGATTTAAATGTCAGGAAGTCGTTTCTGAAAGTATTTGTATGGAGTGTAGCCATGTATGGAAGTGAAACGTAGACGATTAATAGTTTGGACAAGAAGAGAATAGAAGCTTTCGAAATGTGGTGCTACAGAAGAATGCTGAAGATTAGATGGATAGATCACATAACTAATGAGGAGGTATTGAATTGAAATGGGAAGAAGAGGAGCATGTGGCACAACTTTGACGAGAAGTAGGGGTCGGTATTCTGAGGCATCAAGGGATCACCAATTTAGTATTGGAGGGCAGCGTGGAGGGTAAAAATCGTAGAGGGAGACCAAGAGATGAATACACTAAGCTGATTCAGAAGGATGTAGGCTGCAGTAGGTAGTGGGAGATGAAGAAGCTTGCACAGGATAGAGTAGCATGGAGAGCTGCATCAAACCAGTCTCAGGACTGAAGACCACAACAACAACAAGGAACACACTTGTGGTTTTTTTTTCAAAATGAAGGTAAAATGCAGCAGAAACTAACAGGTACGTATATGCCGAACACTGGGACTGACGGACAATATATAGTGGCAAAGGATAAATGTTTAAATGTGAAACGCTAAGCATGCATGAGTTTACAAAGATAAATGCCACTTGTACGAAAATGTTGAATAGTCGGAGAGAGAACTAATTGTACTAATTCTTTTAGGAAAGAAATACTAAGCAAGAAAAAAACTAAAATAAATGGCTGTTAAGAAAACCTGTATAAAGGGACTTGATGGTGATGTTATGGATAAGAAAGAGGAAGAGAATCAAGAGGGCACGAGTCATGCGGGAAGAACAGTATAGACTGAAAGACCTAAGTTGAAACAAAGTTACTGGAGTAAACAACATTCTCTCAGAAGTATTGCAATAGTTTGGAGAGTCAAGCGTGGCAATAACTATTTACACCAAATATGCAAGGTATATATGAGACAAACGAAATACCATCAGACTTCAATGAGAATGCAACAACCTCATTATTAAATGAGCCATAATCTGAAGTATGTGAGTATTGCCGATCTATTGGTTTTAGTACGTCTTGGTTTAAAACTTCTCACGAATGATCTATCGTTGAATGAGACGGCTGACAGAAGCTGACCAGTTGGAACTTAAGTCTGGGTTCAGGAGAAATGTAGGAACACGAGTCATTATTGACCTTATCATTCAGGTTAGATGACAAGTTTCAGAAAGACAAACCCATAATAGCAAAATGAGTGGACTGAGTGAAGTCACTTCTACAATGTCGATTGGAATAGACGGCTTGGAATTAAGAGGTTATCATGAATAACATATAGGGAGCAGAAATTTTATCTGCAACTTGTACATTCAACGGACTAGCATTAGGGATTAACGTGGAAGGAAGCCAATTTTAGAGGAAGGTGTGTGTGTTTCATGTTGAACAGCTTGGCTACGTTCGCCTACACCAGCGATCGTGTTGCTGGGTACGCAGCACCGATGCCACCATAGTGCGGCCGCTGCCAAAATTGTCGCCGACGGGAATCCCGCCGTCGCCTTGAGGAGGAGAGGTACGGACAGCGGCGGGCAATCAGCCGGACTCAAGGAGAACCGACACTCTCCCAGATGCAAGCACCACGTCTTCGCTAGGGACCCAAGAAGCGCCATCGGCAGTCGGAATGGGATCCTAAGGGCTAGGCGGCTGCCGAGACCGGCGGCTTGACCTGTGCTTACAGACAATCAGTAACAAAAATTGCTAGAGGGACACCAAGGGAAGCAGTTCTGTGAGAAGCCAAGATCAAGGCGCTCACCGAGTTGGAATGAGCATCGAAATCAGATGGACACGGTCAGCGCGGATGGCGCTAGTGTGTGGACAACGACCTGTTGGAGTGGTTGCTGTTTCCTCAGGTAAGAAGGCGAGGAACGTCTTCATTAGAAAGCAAGGAGTACAATCAGAGTTGTGACGGCCGACGGAGCGAGATCCTTAGAAGTAAATTTCGCTCCGGCTGCCACCACCACTAGCCAAAATGGCAAATTCTTAAGGTGGTCTGAGGAAAGGGCCGAAACCGGTTTCTAACAAATTAAAAAAATATATATGAAAACGCGATCGAGAGTGTTTTTATCTGATTTTTAGCGTTTATACCAATCGCGCTGCGCCAGAAGGCTTTGTAAAATTTTAGAGTGTACTTGTGTTAATGTTGGTATCTGGGCAATTTTGGGTTCAAGTTGAGTCACAGTGTCATATGCACAGATGCAACAAGAAGTCATTTGTACTTCATTTCACCTGGAAGTCGTGATCGTTGAGTTAGTGCTTGTTGTGCCTCTTGCGCGTGTGGCTGTGTAAAGTGAATACTGTGTACTGATGCAGGATGTGCGAAAGTGAATAGTGTCATTTAACAAGCAGGCCCATATTTGTACTTGCTGTAGGCCTACGCGTGTTGTACAGAGGTCAAATGTAATATAAAACCATATTGAATCAGTGGATCTGTTCCATATTCTACGGTTTTTATGCTGATTTAGTACGTATCTTGTCGTTCAACCTGTCTTTCATTCACGTGTAGCCTATTGTGAGTTGCTGTATTCTGTTACATGAATAACTTATTTATATATGTCACTCGAGTACTGATCATTTAGACGTAGGTATGGCTAGTAGAGCGGTATAATGGTAGTTGTTTACTTGGTAACCAGTGGTAAACGGGCAAAAAGTAGTTGGTACCACTATCGCTCATTTTATAGGTTTTCTGATATAATAAGTTACCACTGACGTAACTGCTGAAGGTCAAAGGCTGTATGTTGTTATTTAGGTTACTCGTGTGGGGCCACATTGAATTGTTTTGTCTTAATTATTGTTATTATATCAAGAAGATATTTTGCGTTATTCTAACTCTGAACAAGTTTATTCGGGCCACAGAAATATTTCATTTATAACAGTGTTTACGTTCTTGTTGTATTGATCTTTGCATGATAAATCAGTTAGTAATAAAAATACTGAGCCCCACGCATACAGAACCTCCATTCCGAACCCCACTTCACCTAAATCCCACGCCACAGGTGTAACACAGTGTTTCAGTATATGCTCTTCATTACACAGACGGAGCCTAGAGCAGAAAATAAATAAAGCGAAAGATAAATTGAGAAAGGGAATTGAAATTAAAGGGGAAGGGAAAAATAAGACGTCAGTGTTTGTCAGTGACATTGTAATTTCTTCGTAAACTGCAAGCTATTTGAAAAAAAAGTATCGGAATGCACAAAGTCTTGAAAAACATCTTACAAATGAATAGACGTCAAGAAAAGTAGATCATGGACAAAAGGGCATCGCAGTAGACGACTTTTGTTATTTAGTGAGCGAAAATAACTGACTACGACCGAAGTACAAACTTTCCTGAGGAATCAAATGCTTATTTAAGTGTTAGGAAGTAATTTTGAATTTATTTGGTTGGGTGAAGATGTAAGAAAGTGAAATCTGATGGACGAACGAAACATACATCAGGCTGATAGACATTTTGGTAATACTGAAGATTAGAAAGCAAGATCGGATAACAAAATGAGACTGAAATGTATGAAACGGGTGAGATAATAGCTTTATGGCTCTGTTTGACTGGAGGAAGGGATAGACTTACAGTTCTCAATGCAGTCAATTTGGTAAAGGTGAGAGCTACGGCAAGTTAAAGCGGTACAGGTTTCAGTAAAGTAAGCAGACTCAAACAAATGTAATAATGTAGAGATGGAAGACCAGCTTGAGACTGACTAGTATTAAGAGCTTGGGCGTCCCTAATGAGACTTCGCTACACCCAATGATTATTGAGTCCATCTCACAGTCCGATAACATATAAGATTTGATTTTAAATTTTCAATTTTTTGGAAAATTGTTCTGTTACCCAAAGTGATAACACAATGAAACATAGGTTGTCAATGAGACTGAAAAATATTGTATAGCAATAAATGGTATGGACACTCACTGCAACTTGAGAAGTTGCAACCATTATGTCACTGGCATCGACTTACTAGTAGCTCTCACACTAGATATACATTTGTTCCAGTCACATTCGTTGAAACAAATTATCTTACTTTGTCTAGAAAATGACATTGATAAATGACTTCAACCAGCTTCTATGGCCTCATGTCCAATAGTGTAATTTCTAGTTCTGCAGAATTGCATTCTCGTAGCATCGCGTTTGGTAATCCGTATCAGAAGCTATCTGAAAACTGGTAGCTTTTGCCCCGCCGTAAGATTTTATGACGCTGTTATTAGCAAATAATATGCCTCTACATGACGTACCTCACCTCCAGTGAATCATCTGCACTATCCCTGCTTTGGGTTTCCATCTGTTGCGTGTATTGAATTCTACTTGTTCAATGAAACAAACGGTAATTATCACGCGCCAATCTAATTACAGTTCTAAGACTCGCTATGGTCGCAGGAACTATTCATTTCCTTGATCTCGTAGAAAAGTGTGTTATGTCCACGACGTTAACGACGCTTAGAGGGAGAGAAAAGAAAAAGTGAAAACGTGTTTTGACATTGCGGATAGCTCGTAGCGGCCTGCAGAAATTGTCACTGCCATTCGCCGGTCATACCTCGGGGAACAGTGATGGAAAGTGATCAGGAACCTCATGACACCACATTTTCTCCACGTAACAGCCAAACGTTGACCACGAAAATTTCTTGTATACTCAGGAGTCAGATCGGAGAGGCTTAATATAAGGTAAATGGATCGATCAAGAGGGACCGGATACAGGCCATATCTGGCTATACGAAAACAATAAAACTGAGACCCATGAATTCATGAGAGAGTAATCGTGAAGCAACACCGGATCATATCACGCACGAGTTCAATATACAGTCAGTAGCGACAGATGACTGTAGAAACTTCTCCCAGAATAAACCAGTGTCGATAATATTGAAAGAATTAAGTCTGTGGCACAAAAAAAAAAAAAAAATAATGTTCGTCATGTTGGATTGCATTTGAATGATTGTGCCTCACCTCCATTACGTAATCCAGAACAGAAAGAAGGTCGGCATCGGTCGTAGTGTCATTGTCCTTTTTAGTACATTGTAGATCTAGATTTCAACTGACGGTGCAGCTGTCATCAGTGCTTTACAAGCAGTCATGTAGACTGAAAGTAACTAGTACGACACATATTCCAGTCTCACTGAGGCCTGTACAAGTTTTTGTCCAACTGATTCAGTTACTCTTATTTATTTTATAATACATTTTTTGACTTTTACATTAAATATCAGAAACATCTCAGACATTTCAGCCATCTGGAAACTATCCAGATCTAGGAGGCTTACTTCCTAAGAATCACGAACAGAGTAGTCTGGATAATAGACACAGGCGACAACCGCACACTATCGTATCAGAAGTCTCGGGACACACTTGTGTAACGCGGAGACGAGAGGCGCAACAGTCAATATAAAAGGAGCATTGCGTTGTCGGCAGAGAAGCAGTACAGCAAAATGGATCGATTTGGTGAGATTAGGGACTTCAAACTTGGACCAATTATTGGAAGTTATCCGAGTAACTGATCCATCAGGAAATTTTCAACCCTTCTAAAGCTGCTCCAGCGACTTTTAGTGATATGGCGGTGAAGTGGAAACGGGAATGAACACCTTAACCAAGACCAGACGTATATGATGTTGACCGACAGGGACCATCAAGCATTGTAGGGGAGGTTGTGGAACATTCCATGATATAAGCCTGAGGAATCACTAGCAAATTTCAAAGTGCTCCAGCAGTTCAGGTAGCACAATAGCTGTGCTAGGAATCTAAGACGAATGCGGTCCAGCAGCCGAGCACCTCTTCATAACCTACAAATTTTTATAATCGATGCTGAGCGATACTTAAGGCGCAAAGCCATTGGACAGTGTATATGGGAAAGAGTAATTTCGAGGGATGAATAACGCTATAGTTTGGGACAGTATATCCTGCCGTAAAGCAGTATTTGTAAGGTTTGTGGACAGCAGCAGCCCTGAAATGGACTAGCCTGCTCACAGTCCCGACGCGAACCAAAGAAACACCTCTAATATGGCTTACAACGTCGGGTTCACTCCAGACCTCAGCGTTCATCATCACTCAGGATCTGATGCTTAAGGAATAATGGGTTGCCATTCCACAGCAGGCACTGAAAATGTCCTCAGTTGAATTCAGGTCATTATAAAGGCGAAGTGTGTGCCCCTGCTTCGCCTTATTATAGTCCACTAACAGGTCACTGGATACTTTCGACCAGATAATGTTCATGTTTCGTTAAAGACATAGTTAACAATTAGAAATCTATGATTTGCAACATGATCTAGAATGAAGATTACTCTAAGCTGTACTTTGTAACGAACTGTTGTACAAGACGTAAGAACGAAAGTAACTTCCATCTGATGTGTCACTGGCAAGTAACATTGCTCAATTAAATTGGAAACTTTCATAGATACAACAGTTTCTAGGTGCATTGCGTGTTCCCACCTCTCGCCATGTGAGGATATGCCTAGCATTGTCGAACATGATTGTTTCGATGATGCAGGTGTTATAATGTGATGAGGTACAATGTTACATGTGCACACTCACATCCAGTTCTTTGAACATGGTATACTCATAAGTTAACTTTATTATTGTGCTTTCACCACGTGAGTCTCTTCAGGTGAGAATTTGGCCGTGATTTCATTATTATGGATGACAATGCATAGGTTTGGAAGCTCTTACAATGAGAGGCTACTTGATAAATGCACTGGTCTACAAATTCTCCTACTTAAATCCCATCAGAACGAGAGCGACGCGTTTGGTAAGGTATTTCAACACGTCCACATACACCAACGACCCTCCAGCAGTTGTCAGCTGCACTGGTGGAGGAATGGAACACCTACCACAAGAACTCCACACCAGCCTTATGGCCAGGATGGGAGCACGTTGCGGAGCGTCCATTGCCGTCCGTGGTGATGACACGCCCAATTAAGAACGACAGTCCGACTTCTGTAGCATCCAGGGGACCATAATGAATAGCAGAGACTTCTGTGTAATAACTCCGTTTAAATGAGAACGTCATTTCTGTTCTTTTCACAGCATGTCTCTTTCATTAACCTTCTGTACAAACTGTCCGTAAACCTCCTTGGTGTTTGTAACAAATAGTGTCTGTGTGTGTGTGTGTATGTGGTTGTCTAATGTTGTTTACGTAATGGAATTCTTACGTCTACAAATTATTAAGATGACCCTTCCATTCGCAACTCACACCTATGGATTTCCAAAGAACGAATTAGATGTTGTGGGTTTACTTCACTTATCACATTAAACCAATTGTTTCTATCAGGGTATTATTAGAATGAATCAGAACGTGGATGATGTAAATTACTTATTTTGGAAAAAATGTCGGTTGTAAAAAATTGTATAAATTTGAAGTATTCAACCTCAGATTCTATGCTACATCCAATTTCGAAATTTGCAGGACATTTGTTTGAATTTCCTTAGACCGCCACCCCCACCTCGCCCCACCTCGTTATTTGACGGACACAAGCGGTGAGAAACGTAAGTCCTACATCCTGACTGGCACTTTCAGAAAACGCACGGTGGACAAGGAAATAGAAATCACCACATTTATTGTGTTTCCCTATCCGTCGAACCGGACATGCATGTCACCTATTGAAGTGCTGGCAGCACCTTACTGCACCGAATGTGCTTGCTGGGCCGCTAGCTTCTGTTTAGATGACGTACGTTACATATCTGCAATTGTCTTTCTTCACATTGCAGCCAGTATCCCATCCGAAAACTCCTAGGGCCGAAATTACCTCAGTACAAGACAGAACACGAGTGAATATTTCTGCTTAATATACAGCAATAGAAATTTTATTCAAGTATTCTCCCATAAAGAAGCACTTCAATGTGTGTCACACTCCACAGAGGCTAGAGAATCGTCATTCAAGCAAACAGAATAAACGGCCTGTGGCAGAGAAACGATTTCACCTTCTCCCTGTGCCGAATGCAATACTTCGCAAAATGTAACCGTTAAATTCTCCGCAGTGGCTGTCGCCAGCAGTGTTTCTAGGTCGATCCTCGGAGGAAACTGTCTTCGATCGATCATGGCAGGGAAATTCCCTTGATTAATTAAGAGAGGAAAGTGTTCTCTCCATGACAACCGTGCTCCCTCCTGCAGACGTGGCATCCACGTTTGCGCTCAGGTGATGAATTCCAGCGGCCACTTCAAATTAGCTCTCAGTATATGGGCCATGAATCCGCCAACCAATCACATGAAGCTCACACTCTTTCAGAAGATTTTCTGCCATCTCCATTTCCCCTCCTACACCTTTTCAGTAGGAAGCATGCTCTGGCACTTTCCCAAGGAAGATTCCCTCGAGGTCAGCTCGCGACAATCGGTTATGTGCCCAAGCACTCCTCCACACTAAAAGGATTTCTTTTCGCCTCCTTCCGCCCCTGACCTCTTTCTCCAGGTAAACTATTCTGAATTCGTTTCCGTCCCACCAGACAGCAAACTCCCACCCACTCTGCCTGTGCTACAGGGGTTCTATGGCCTCCAGAACTGTAAACCACCACCATCTGACTCTCCTCCCTCTCAGCGCAGTAAATGTCCACACCTGAAGAATACGATAAGGATCTTCTCAGCACCTCTTTAACCAATAGCGGCTTTTGAGGAATTCATGGCCCACTACACCCTTTCTGTCAGTGCTTAGTTCGAATTAACTCCCACACACGTGGTACTGCAGAAATTGTTAGCATGCGATGCTAGCCAGTATCAGCCAATGAAATAATTAACAATCCTGTGGCCCATTGTAAACAGTGATCTGACACGAATGTATTCATGATACATTGCAACTGCCGAAGTTCTATTTATGCGTGGTTTAAGTTTAATGGAGCTATGTCACTCCCAGTGAAACATCATGTGAAACTTTATTTCGTCCTTATGTTTCCTGTATCAGTGTAGTATGACACATAAACATTTTAGCACGTCAATCAACTAAATTTAGTAACACTGTACCTACCCACATAGCTGTGCATGTTAAAGCACCGTTTTTCGATGATGGGAAAGTGCGCCCACCCTAGATCAAATACACTGTCTGCATTAACAATGAGGGTTGGTCTACTGCAATGGATGTGGTTATTAGGCGGTTACCCAAATCCCGTTAGGTGAATATGGGGATGGTACCTGAACAGTGAATTTACTTTCAAAATCTATTCTTAAAGAATTTACTTTATTTACTAGCGATTCATCAAGAACACTAACACATTTAAGCGTGGAAGTAGTTGCCAGGGAGTAACTGATGAAAATGAAATTATCTTTAACAAATGGGAATTTTATTCATAAAAGCCTTTTCAAAAACAGATTTAAAATTTATAAGCAGAAAAGCGCCCTCGAAATATCAAGTTACAATTTTATTTAGAGGCAGAAAGAACAATATTGACAGTATGAGCCTTCGGGCTGAGAAGCTTGCCGCTCCCTTTCAACACGGCCGTAGTCACGAACCGCTCACAACAACTTCTGAAAGACTACACTGGTGCAAATCTGCAACACACCAGATTACTTTAAACTAAAAATTTTAACAACTCACACCAACATATTAACTATGCACCCCGTAAGAGGGATGAAAATGGTACAAACACTCACACTAAGAAATTATTTGCCACCGAAAGTGCAATTTGTTTTTAAAGGGACTCTTACGGTGTAAGTGTGGCAACTTCATAAAAATGACTATTTAAATAAAACCCATGAAATTCAGACTTACATAAAATGTACAACATGCTCTACATTACACATATAAGGGACCGATGACCGTAGCAGTCTGGTCCCTTTACTACCACAAGCCAACCATTACACCTATACCGCCTCGCAAGATGATATGCAAGATAAAAACATATTTCAGGAATTCGGCCTTTACACCTTAATTCTATAAATTCGTTAACACCGAATCCGACAAACATGACAGACGCAGCTATTAACGTACGGTAGATCAACAGACAGGCCGACACTAACTGCCTAACAAATGCGGACGGGAGACAGACGAGCAAGCTGGGGACGAGAGACTGACCAAGAAAACAAGTAGAATTTAACAAGTAAATGAAATCGCATATCACCCATCACTTAACTTCTAACAAAATGCGATTTCCGGCGAAGACTCGGCGTAGCACCCCCAAAACGCCCTCCCGAACCGTCCGCTGCCAGCCGCTTCAACGGACGCAGGAAGGCGCGCCGATCT
This sequence comes from Schistocerca piceifrons, assembly GCF_021461385.2. Taxonomy (NCBI): domain Eukaryota; kingdom Metazoa; phylum Arthropoda; class Insecta; order Orthoptera; family Acrididae; genus Schistocerca; species Schistocerca piceifrons. Next base: position 276,187,457 of record NC_060141.1, read on the forward strand.
CCCGTGTCACGGCGTCACAGCTCGCCCCGGCCAGACCGATGTCGTGGGTTGACCCCTGTTGCTCTCGTGTCGGCCGCGAAGCCACTACGCCTCGCTATACGGCGCGGTCACTGGACTCACGTGGCTACCTCATACGCGCCGACGCTCCAGGCGGACAAGTCATCTTGTGTCCCAGTGCGCGACCGACCGGCCGATCGATCCAATCGCCAATACCTATTGCCAACTCGAGCAGACGGGCGGCCTAACACATATTAGCACTCCGGACGACAGACAGAAACATACCCAGACTTACTTGGCTGACCAACTGACCAGACTCGCCGAGACTCACAGACTGATCCAGACTCACTCCGACTGACTGACCCTCTTCCGAGCTCATAGCGCCCCTTAAATGCACGTGAACAGGCAACATTTCCCCTTTCCCACCAGAGGGAGACGCCAAAGCTGCGATTGCCACAGCGGCGACACCGCCAGAAACGGAAGGCGACTGCTTTATACTACGCGCTGCGGCGGGCTCTTCAAAAATAGCAACTTTTACCACGGCTCAGTACCTAAATGTCATCTCAGTTACATGGCTTGCAAACATTTAGAAAACTTTCGCTCACCTTCACACGAATAACGCTACACACAGACTGGTGGGGTTCACATAAGCAGTCCCAATGGTGTAGGAGGTGCGGGGGAGGGGGGGGGGGTGAGGGAGGAGCGCGTCTGGCCACACCTTAAACTAAACTGCCACATCCGTAGATAAGCATGTCGGCAATCCATTAACGCAGGACAAAGCCCCAAGCAAAAGATGAAAAAGAGTTAAACTGAGCAACACCAGGTACCTGTACGTTAAGGACTTCCGTATTAGCGCACGATGCTGAAGAGACTACCTTTTGGTTATGAATTTGGGTATGCTGTCCCATGTGTGTCGTGTCCAAGAGTCTTAGAAATGCCTTTTGCACACTTTTCGAAGTAACTGACAGTAATCCTCACTGGAGTAAGTGACGGGTATTTCCATTTGCTTCCACGTCCAGCACTCGAAACTTCTGAAGGCCCATTACTTTCCTGAAGTGGTGGTCGATGAGGAGACGTCGAGCGGCACTTGATCCGGCAAGCAGCCAGCTGTTGTCGCGCAGCGGCCGCACCACCTCGGCAGCCGATGCGGACACGGCGGGGCGGTCGCGCTCGCGGCACGTAATTTCCTCTGGGAGGGGAATATTAATATCGGGGACGCGCCGCGCCGGCTGGGCACCCGGGCCACGCCGCCGGCCCCCTTACGATATATCGATCCGGCGCCACCGCCACCGACACAGACACCACTGAACGCCCCCTGTGCCGTCCACCCCTGCCGATGCCGCCGATTTTTGTTGCCCTCCGCGTTCCGTTAAGCCCGCTCTCGTATCTCCTTTGCCTCTGTGGGCCACTGGAGCTACGTATATTCCTCCAAGAGGAGTCGAAGCGCCAGACAAGCTCAATGAAGAAGGAAGGGCGGAGATCAATGTCCAGCGGACAGCGAGCATATCAAATAATTTCGAAAGGTGAGGGCGGAGAAATAACAGAAGGAGTTCCACAGGTTTCAATTTTGGGTCCACTTGTATTCCCTATACAAATATGCGTGTGCATGGGTGACCTTCAACTAACGTTCACGAAGCGTAATTACTACTTTCTGCAGACGATCTAGTGTTGTAATAAGTCCCATTAGAAAGAAAACAGCAGTAGAGATGATAATTGATATTTTAAAAATAATTATAAATTGTTACTCAGAAATGGATTCAGCATAAAATTCGGAAAAAAACCACACTATGTTCCATTTACGAACAACTAACTAATTTGATGTAGCACAAGAGCTGGAGTCAGTATGGAGGGTACAATGCTACAAATTTTTAGATGTAAATTCCCATGAAAACTTGTCCTGGAAAGAGCGTATTCTGAGCTTGTGAAACAGTTAAGTTGAACTGCTTTTGCTCTTGATACAATTGCCGATTTTGGAAACATGCGAAATAACTTCCTGCCTAATTTTCCATATTTACACTCAGTTAAGTGTTATGGAATAATTTTCTACAGTAACACCACTTAAAAAGATCGACTGCAGAAAAGCAAGCTGTGAAAGTAACACGTGGTGTTCTCTGAAGAATATTATGTACAGGTACGTAACGAAATGCATCGTAAATAATTCATCACGATTTTAGAAAGATAGTAACGTCTATACTTTTAACGCTAGAGGGAGACATAACTATTATTACCCATTATTAAAGCTGTCAACTGTCCACAAGGAGTTCAGTATACAATAACAAAAATTTTTCATCCTTTTCCCAATAACATAAAATATCTGACAGGTAGCAAAGCAAGTTTTAAGTCTAACTCCTGGGTTATTCCGTCTACTTCGTTTTAATTCAAAATTGGTACCAGGAAAAAGAATATTGCTTTAAGTGTAGCTGCATGAACAGCATTAAAACAATAATGTATACATTAATGTTAACACATTGTGTGCACGTATCCTGTATACAGCTTCTCTCCACACTGTTTTGATAAGAGAAAAGTTCAAATGAGCTATGGAATATATAACTAACCGAATAACCAACATGGATTACATGTAATATCTGAGGAGTTGGCAAGGTACCAAACGAAAGGCCGAGCCTTATTCCAGGTTTCATACTGAATTTTCACTCTGCAGCGGAATGTTTTCTGGTATGGAACTCCCTGGCAAATTAAAACTGTCAGATGGATAGAATTCACACCCAGCACCGTCGCCTTGCATGGTTCGACTCACAGTCCGGTACACAGTTTTAATCTGTCACGAAACTTCCTATCAGCCCATATTCCACTGCAGAGTGAACAATCATTTCGGAAACAGTCACCCAGGCCATGGACAAAGCATGTCTTCATAATACCCTTTCTTCCTAGAGCGCTAGTCACGCAAGTTATCAAGAGAACGTCTGTGAAGTTTGGAAGGTAGAGATGTGGTACTGTCGAAAAAGCAGCTCTGAGGACGGGTCGTAAGTCGTTTTCAGGTAGAGCACTTGCCTGCAAAGGGCAAATGCTCCTAGTTGGAGTCCTGGTCTGTTACACAATTTTGTTATAGGTTACTAGACACCCATGCTGTGGTGTCACCGCCAGACACCACACTTGCTAGGTGGTAGCCTTTAAATCGGCCGCGGTCCGTTAGTATACGTAGGACCCGCGTGTCGCCACTATCAGTGATTGCAGACCCAGCGCCGCCACACGGCAGGTCTAGGGAGACTTCCTAGCACTCGCCCCAGTTGTACAGCCGACTTTGCTAGCGATGGTTCACTGACAAAATACACTCTCATTTGCCGAGACGATAGTTAGCATAGTCTTCAGCTACGTCATTTGCTATGACCTAGCAAAGCCCCATTATCAGTTGCTATTGATATTGTAAATAATGTACAGACAAGAGCTACGTTCAACGTTAATGGATTAAAGTTAAGTATTCCACCATCTGCATCCGTTTCTCTAAGTTCTAATTCCCTTGTCCTGTTCCAGACCTCACGCCAGCCGGCGTGAGCTAAAACGCGTGCCTTTCGGCTTTCTCTAAATTTAGTGGGTTGGTCCCCTGCCAATCCACAACATTTTGGCGACGAGGTTTTCCACGTTCTTATCGATATTGCCGTGATTTACTCGTGTAATGGCTTCGCCACAATCCCCAGATGTACTGTCCGAATTTTACCGCTTACAGAATCAGCAGACGCAGGCTTTACTGGATGCCCTTGGACAGCTCGTCCAGGGTCAACGAGCAATGCAAAATGATGCGGCAGCCGCCGCTCCACCGCTAACGCAGTCACAACACGCTGTTACACCAACTTTTCGACCTTTTGATGCTGCACTGGAAAGCTGGACGGAGTGGTCACGCCAGTTTGGATTCTATCTCGCCGCCTATAGAATTCAAGGTAACGAGTGGCAGCCAATTTTGTTGTCTTCGGTCGGCGTCCACATGTACCGTGTGATAGTCAAACTATTTCCCCGACGCGACGTCGCAACTCTGTCCTACGATGAACTTTTGTCTGCATTAGATGCATATTTCAAAGAATCAGTCAATGTAGTTGCCAAAAGGTATACCTTCTTTCGTACAAAATGTACGGCAGGTCAGACTAATCGGGAGTGGGTTGCCACTTTGCAAGGCCTTACTAGGGATTGTGCTTTTGAGTGTCAATGTGCACTCCCTTATTCAGATACTATGGTACGTGATGCAATTGCTCAGAACGTTTCTGATGTTCGTATAAGGGAACAGATTTTGAAACTAGTCAATCCCTCCCTTCAACAAGTGATGGACATATTGGATCGGCAGGACACACCGGGCGGGCTGCACGGAGCGGTAAACAGCCCTCGCGCCCAGCCGCGCCAATGCCACCGGGTACTCAGCCACGTGTGCCTTGCAGGCAAGCAAATGCAGTGCTAAAATCATGCCCGCGGTGTGCTACTAGACATTCGCGTGAGAATTGCCCGTCACGCCAGGCTATTTGCTTTTTCTGTAACAAAAAAGGACATGTTCAGAGTGTTTGCCAGAAAAAGCTCAGATCGGATACTCTCAATCATTCGAGGCCCTTTGCTTCGCGCCAGAATCGGAATCGAACCAAGGATCCTCCAGCTCGTGAAACTTCGCCCATGAAAATTCATGTAATTCATTCCACTCCGCCCAGTGCCACTCTCTCTAACAGTGACTGCGTTCGTCCCACAAATAGTGTGCATCGACATCGCCGCAAATCCCGTCACGTCGCAAGTGATTTTGTACCCGTGTCAGTTCCCGTTGCACGAGACAGTCGCTCTTGTCGTCAATAGGACTATAAACTTTTTGTAGATTTTGACATTAACGGCAAAGTGATACCATTCCAGCTCGATACCGGAGCTGCAGTTTCACTGGTCAATCACGACATGTACGAACAGCTGGGCACACCTCCGTTGCGTGCTGCAAATGTTAAGTTAAGTAATTATTCAGGACAAGCGATCCCTGTGTTAGGACAGTGCAGCCTTCTTGCAACATACAAAGGACAAACAAAACTTGTGTCACTGTACGTCCTTCGTTCTTCTTCTGCAGTGAACTTGTTTGGTTTCGATTTATTTTAGTTGTTTAACTTGTCTATAGTGAATCAGGTCCTATCAGTGAACCAGACTGTGCCTTCGGACAGTGTTTCTCGTCTATGTGAAGAATTTACAGACATTTTTGCACCGGGCCTTGGTTGCGCTAAGAACTATCAAGCACATTTGGAACTGAAAGTCAACGCGCAACCGAAATTTTTCAGAGCACGCAATGTTCCCCATGCATTGCGTGATGAGGTCGCAAAAACATTACACGATTTGGAATCACAAGGTGTAATTGAACGTGTGCAGGCTTCTCTCTGGGCATCACCCTTAGTAATTTTACCAAAACCTTCCGGAAAATTGAGACTTTGTGTGGACTTCAAGGCAACAGTGAATCCCCAACTAGTGATTGCAACTTTTCCTTTACCCCGCCCGGAAGATCTTTTTGACAAACTGTGCCCGGGTAAATATTTTTCAAAGTTGGACCTAGCAGATGCGTACTTGTAAATACCGGTGGACGAAGAATCCCTGCGCGTTTTGGTGGTTAACACGCATCTTGGTTTGTATCGATTCAAACGACTGCCATTCGGGTGTGCATTCGCCCCTGCATTGTTTCAGCAATATCTACAAACTGTTTGTGCGTCGGTCCCTACTGCAACAAACTATCTGGACGATATTGTGATCTCCGGAAAGACGGAAGAAGAACATTTAGCCAATCTCAGAACATTATTTCAGGTCTTGCGACAAAATGATCTTCGCTTGCGGAAGGACAAATGTGTGTTTTTTGCTCGTGACTTACCCTACCTGGGACATGTACTCAATGCCCAAGGCATACATCCTAGTCCCGAGCACCTCCGTGCCGTACAAGACTTGCATTCGCCGCAGAATCTGAAGCAACTACAGAGTGTGCCGGGAAAAATTAAATATTATCATCGCTATGTTCCCCATGCCTCTTCCATTTCAGCTCCGCTTCATCGCTTACGCCGTAAAGGTGTTCCGTTCGTCTGGACGACGGAATGCGAACGCGCCTTTCGCCAGTTGAAATCGGCGTTGCTTTCCAATACTTGCCTTACGCCATTCAATCCCCAGAAATCACTTTTGTTGATGGTGGATGCATTGGATTTCGGGATCGGTACTGTGCTTGCGCACTAAGATGGATCGCATGATCGCCCTATTGCCTTTGCGTCCAAAATACTCTCGTCTGCGCAACGAAATTATTCAAAAAATGGTTCAAATGGCTCTGAGCACTATGGGACTCAACTGCTGAGGTCATTAGTCCCCTAGAACTTAGAACTAGTTAAACCTAACTAACCTAAGGACATCACAAACATCCATGCCCGAGGCAGGATTCGAACCTGCGACCGTAGCGGTCTTGCGGTTCCAGACTGCAGCGCTTTTAACCGCACGGCCACTTCGGCCGGCCGAAATTATTCACAGATCGAGAAAGAAGCATTGGCTCTCGTATTTGGTGTTACCAAGTTTCATGATTTCTTGTATGGTCGTCACTTTACCATCATCACAGACCACAAACCTTTGACATCGCTTTTTCATCCGAACAAGCCTGTACCTCCACGTACAGCGCAGAAATTCATTCGCTGGACTATTTTCCTCTCGCAGTACCGCTACGATATCTTGTATCGGTCCACTGCTAAGCACGGAAACGCCGATGCGTTGTCCCGTTTGACTGTTGCTGAGGATAGAGCATTCGATTCCTCCGAACTTGCTTGCATGTTCATTGATGCGGAAACCGATGACGTGGTCGAATCGTTTCCGATTGATTTTCGTCGTGTAGCTACAGCCACAGCTGCTGACCCTGTCCTTGCTACCGTTCTACGTTTTGTTGCTACGCAATGGCCTTGTCAAAGTCACGGATCGGGGATCCGTTGGTTCGCCGATTTTTTGCTCACAAGGAGAGACATTTTGTTCGACGTGGTGTTTTGCTGTTGCGTTCTGATAATGATCAGTCCAGGGTCGTCGTCCCACGTTCGTTGCAGTCCTCTGTCTTACAGCTTCTCCACCAAGGACATTGGGGTATAGTGAGAACGAAACAACTTGCTCGTCAGCACTGTACTTGGTTCGGAATCGATGCCGCGATTACGAATATATGCTCTTCTTGAATGGCGTGTGCCGAACAACAATCCGCACCACCGCGGAAATTCTTTGCATGGCCGAAAGCCACTTCCCCTTGGCAACGCTTACACATCGATTTTGCTGGTCCATTCTGGAATGCTCGATGGTTGGTTCTGGTCGATTCATTCAGTAATTTTCCTTTTGTTGTCCGGATGTCTTCCAAGACGTCATCTGCCACCATCCAGGCGTTATCTGCTATATTTTGCATTGGAGGTCTTCCACAGACTATTGTTTCCGACAATGGCCTACAATTCATGTCCGCAGAATTTGTCATTCTTCAAGGCCAATGGTATTCAACATCTGACATCCGCGCCGTTTTCGCCACAGTCAAACGGTGCCGCTGAACGATTGGTCAGGACTTTCAAGTCACAGATGTTGAAGTAGAAAGAGTCTCATTCTCGGGAGGACGCGTTATTGCTCTTTTTGTCCTCGTATCGCTCTCAGCCCCGAGATGGTCGCTCGACGGCTGAGTTGCTCCACGGTCGTCCTCATCGAACCCTGATGTCTTTGCTACATCCGCCGCATCAGTTTCCTGTGCAGCGGCAGACACCTGCTTTTGCTCCAGGCGACGTTGTCTACTATCGTCACTGTCGAGGTTCACGGCGTTGGCTTGAAGGGCGCATTCTTCGCTGCCTCGGCCGCGCTATGTATCTGGTTTTGGGGGCCTCTGGTGAGGTGCGTCGGCATCTCAATCAGCTGCGCCTCTGTCGTCGCACGGGATCTGCCGCTCGCCGTCTGCTTTCAGCTACGGTGCCGTCCGGTCAACGCCCTGGGGACTCATCTACTGGCTGGCCTCAGCCCAAGGTGTTGCCAACGCTGCCTTCCATTGTACCCCATGACGACGCGCCGCCGCCGCCGCCTATTCTCCCGCCGGCGACGCCCGCAGTGGACGCGTCGCTGTAACCGCCGGGCGCCTCCCTGGGTCACGCGCCGCCGATCGCTTTCCGTGACCAGTTGTCCTCCGCCATGGAACTCTTGCCCGCTCCGGACCATATGTCGTCTTCGCCCGTCGGGTGCCCCGACCCGATGGGGGTCGACACTTCTGCCCCTCCTGTCTCTCTGCGGGCGCATACACCGCATGTTGGCGTGCACCCTGGAGCAGGTTTTCAGGCGTTTCCTAGCTCCCCGCGGACCGAATGGCAGGGTGCGGGTGGCACAGCCTCGCCTGTTGTTAGGCTCCACACCTCGTTGCACACGTGAACATGGGGTCCTCCCCACGGCGGGCGGAAGCCTTATAACACAACCGTACGCCGATTTGCGGGGGAGGAATGCGGTGTCACCGCCAGACACCACACTTGCTAGGTGGTAGCCTTTAAATCGGCCGCGGACCGTTAGTATACGTCGGACCCGCGTGTCGCCACTATCAGTGATTGCAGACCCAGCGCCGCCACACGGCAGGTCTAGAGAGACTTCCTAGCACTCGCCCCAGTTGTACAGCTGACTTTGCTAGCTATGGTTCACTGACAAAATACGCTCTCATTTGCCGAGACGATAGTTAGCATAGTCTTCACCTACGTCATTTGCTACGACCTAGCAAGGCGCCATTATCAGTTGCTATTGATATTGTAAATAATGTACAGACAAGAGCTACGTTCAACGTTAATGGATTAAAGTTAAGTATTCCACCATCTGCATCCTCTTTCTCTAAGTTCTCATTTCCTTGTCCTGTTACAGACCTCCGGCCAGCCTGCGTGAGCTAAAACGCGTGCCTTTCGGCTTTCTCTAAATTTAGTGGGTTGGTCTCCTGCCAATCCACAACACATGCCACATGTAAAACTCTACCATCTCACAGTCAAAGCGCCACTAGATATTTGTCGCGAAGCAACTGCGAAATGTGGAGATAACAGATCATGGTTATCAGTATAGTCATCCATTAAAAGAGCACTCTGCATCGTCCCCAAGATTGAGGGCAAACGAAGTTTCCTCAAGTCCACTTCAGTCTGGCAAACAACATGAACTACAACAAGGAAGTAGCAGTGGATATCTCGAGTTCAGATTGATTCTACCTTTGGAAACATTTCACAGTGGGAGAGAAAAGTGTTGGATTGTGTGGAGGTAGCTTAGCTGCCTTCGTTCCAAGATCCAGGAGTATTAGAAATGACATACTACCAGCTGTGACTGTTGTGAAGCACAGAATATGCAGGTTTGTCAACTGAGCCCTGCCTATTATGCTTTCAATTCCGAGCTCAAATGAAGCTGAAGATTTTGGTCAGTCGTAGCGTAGCGAGATCATTATTTCTTTCAATTGTTTGCAATGTTGATTACCATGTATCGTATTTATTTTTGACTCTATTAGAAAATAATAATACACGACTGTTCGCGAAGATATGTGACCCAGGTTAGAATTCACGACCTAGGCGCAAAATAAGTTTTTAAGATAAATATCGAGGCAGTATCTGTGATGAGTGAAGTTTTGACATAGTGCGAACTGCTTTTTAATGTAAACACAGCGGACAAAAAATTATTCGCCCACGACATCAGTGTCACTGCCTCTAGTATTGGCCTCAACTGGGTGAGGAAGAGGGACCACAAATTTCTTCAGTTGTGTCATATTTAGTTAATCCAGATCGTGGCATACTTCATGTCTTAACTAATCATACCCCATGCATTTGCAGCATGTAAATCTCGGCCTGGAGGCTGATTGTGCATATGGAGGGAGAAGGACTCCAGAACACTTACTGCTATACTCCAACCGTTGGTCGCAGGAAAGACGACATAACACAGTCACTCTCAGACCAGACTTCAGGGCCCAATCTCAACGACTGTGCAAACAGAGCGTCTCTAGCGCTTCATAAAGAGTACTTGCAGGGACGAGAGTACAGGCGGCAACGAACGCAGGCGATGAATGATGCCAAGGAATATACTAGCGAGACAGACAACAGTAGAAATGGTAGCAGGTTAGACGAAGGTGGCACAGGTGAAGACGGGCAAATATAAAGAGTATCAAGAAAGTAAGTGTTCATTAGACAGTAACATTCGATTGTAAGAGAAAGGTAGAAATACAGAAAAGCACACGCTGTCGTTTAGATTCACCTAAACTACTTTTAACATCACTCCGTCTCGCGGCAAGAAGCTCAAAGCATTGTTGAGGTCCTCGCACTCGAATGGCGAGTGATAGTAGATAGTGCGAAGGCTGCCCAGGGGTAAGAGCTCGATGTCTGTCTGACATACTTCCTACTGGACTTTATGCCCGAAGGTAAACAGCAAAGCCAGCAAAGGATGTATCCCATATATTCACTGCCAGATATCCTAAGTTGTTCACACATGTTTCGGTAAACTCATCATGACCTTGTTATTGGAATGCAGGGGCCCTATGCTCGCTGAGTTCCTCGAGCGTAGAACCACAATCCATGTTCAGTGCTATGAAGACACTTCTCAGACACTTCTCAGAAACAGCGACGCGTCATAAAGTCAGAATGCCCGCGGATGCTGGCGAACGGAGTCATCCTGTTCCGCATACCACTCGTCTTCACACTGCTAATCGGACAAGGTCTAGACATCAGCGATTTGTCTGGGAATCACTTCGACATCCTTCGTACAGCCCTGGTCTTTAATTGTGTGATTTTACATCTTTGGTGATCTGAAGAAAGACAGGCGTGAATGTTGGTTTCAATCGGACGAGGAAATACAAGGGTGGGTGCGCTCGTGCATGTATCAGCGGCCGAGCGCTTTCAATGAAACAAGATTTGATTTTTGCTACCGAGGGCTGCTATTGCTGTTAATTGTAATTTGTAAACGGTCGCTGAACATGCAGTCATGTTAAAAATTTTAAGAATTGATCGTCTCGAGTCCCGGTGGGATCAATCTCTTAACGCGATGGTGATTACTTTTGAATTTACCAGTGGCTGACTGCGTTCTACGAAACAAGAATTGATTGTCTCGTCTCCTGGTGGGATACATGTCATAACGTGTATGGAGATTACTCTTGAATGGGAGCATTCTGTGGTCCCTTTGTGGCACGTGAGCTTTTCATTTCACTGCCCCTCATACTTTATTTACCTTCGAGAAATGTCGAATGTAACCTTTACTGGACGTACGAGAAACATCCAGATGATACTAAAACTCGTCTGATGTTTGTCTGGAGCCATTGCATTCGCTGCGTAAGCTTACTCCTATGTTAAGAACAGATATCCACTATCACTAGATGTTAGACGAAGCAGTGCAATGTGAAGCAACGCTCTTCTTTGTAAATGCTCCTGAATCAATGTTTAATTTGTAAACGCAGCCTGACAACAAGCTAATAAACGAATGTAACATAGTAGACATACACAAATCTACACAACCCCAAAAAAGAATATACTTAGGCTATGTTCAAATGGCTCTGAGCACTATGGGACTTAACTTCTGAGGTCATCAGTCCCCTAGAACTTAGAACTACTTAAACCTAACTAACCTAAGGACAACACACACATCCATGCCCGAAGCAGGATTCGAACCTGCGACCGTAGCGGGCGCGCGGTTAGGCTATGTAACTGAACTTGAAGCAGTAGGTAATGACTCATAAAATTCTACCAAAATTATACGTTTTAGGTAAGCACAGTACACTGAGGAACTTCCTCCTTATTGAAATTACGAAACTCGGATTCTAAAAGATTTATTGCTTTAGCGCCTTAAAACTGACATATTTAATCAGCTTGAGGACTGAATCTTCAAACACTGTTAGAAATACGGGAAGCATCTCTACCATGTACTACAAAAGATACCACGTTGTCTGACAAACATGAATACGGACACTCAAATGTCCTCCGCTGCATTCGGCATTCCAGACACAGCGTCGAAACTAACATTTCCCCGCCTGTAAATTACTCATGTACAGAGAGAGATATCTACCATTAATGAAAAGGAACGCCGTGTAAGATGTTGCTGTTGGCTTATTCGTAGACTGATGAATCACTCAAGAGGCAAATCGTGGATCTAGACAATCGGTGTCCAGAAGATGATGCCAAGCTGCCACACCAAGCATACATATACCTTAAGTGCAAGAACTAATAAACGGTTCAGGGAGTGCAAATGTAAGTAGCAGTAACACTGAATTAAGAAACTATATTGACCCGAAATTCGTGAGACAATTTCTATAAACCACCTAAGCATCTCAATACGTTACATAGGAATCGAAGTTCAGTAAAACCAACAATAAATGTTCTCAGCGCACATCTTCCACTAAGCCAATAACTATTTAAAGTGCAGGAGAAAGTAGTGGTAAGATTGAGTGCATACTGAAACAGATTGAATAAATAGAACTCGATTTTGTAATCAGCTTCCAGCTTATGAAAACGAGCGATCTGTGAGCCTTTGTGGCGCTTCCCTCATGAATACCAAATCACATTTCAATTACCTTCAAGTTCTGCACATGAAATTATTCCAAAATAACTATGAAAATATTGGTATCACGGGCCTTAAATTATCAAAATGTTGCCTAACAAAAACCATGGAAAATATCTGAAGTGGTCTAACAAAAGTTTCCAAAACTCCAGTCGTCGTTCCCAAATTTCTAGCATTTGAATCCCAGAACAGAAAATGCTTTCACATACTTCCACCCACATGGGCCAGAAGACTGTACATGTCCCGAATGGCTAAGAGACCGAGAGTCGTACCAAAAGGTAATAAACACGTACATCAACGCCACAAAGAGAGAATCCAAAGATATATACAGTGTGAATATCAATAATACCGACAAACTGCAATGACGGATTCCTGACTGGAAGAAAGGTCATATGAACATGTGTCAAGAAATCCATCGTAACGACGGTAGATGGTGCTGACGAATGACAGTTCCTCTGACCACGTTCCGTGTATTCCTTGTGAGTGGCTGCGTACTGTAAGCAGTAGAATCGTCCTCTATTCGTATCGGGAACAAGCCGAGATGGTGTTTGTGCGTGGCTAAGAAGATGGATACGATCGTAAGGCATCACGGCTGTAACAGAACAAGTACCAACATGGACACCAACCACATCACACAACATTTCAAGCCAGTTTTGGACATTTTGTGTGATCAGGGTCCTTTCAGACAGACGAACATACAGGGAGACGGCGGGCTGTTCTTACACCCGTACAACAGTCCTGAAGGACCCGCTCCTGCGGAGTATTGAGGCGAAGTGCCTCCCCCCCCTCCCCCCCCTGAAAACATAGTGTCAGCCAAAGTACAATTATGTGTATCCTGCATAATAATCGGTGCTATACTTGTCACCTGCAACGATTGCAAGTATTATCAGCAGCGGATTTCTCTTTATGGGAAGGCTTTTGTAGATGTTTCTTGCACCAGACCATGATTTCTGTCATCAATCATTTTTCCCGACGCGCCATTCTGCTGCTTACAGTACGCTGTGTCGGTTACACAGTCTGCAACGCACAAGGAACAAATGACACGTCAGAGAAACTTTCATTCATTAATAGCATATACCAGCAACTATGCATTTCCGGACACATATTCATAGGACTTTTTCCTCCACTCGGGGTGGCCAAACGGTTCTAGGCGCTACAGTCTGGAACCGCGCGACCGCTACGGTCGCGCGTTCGAATCCTGCCTAGGGTATGGATGTGTGTGATGTCCTTAGGTTAGTTAGGTTAAAGTAGTTCTAAGTTCTAGGGGACAGATGACCTCAGAAGTTAAGTCCCATAGTGCTCAGAGCCAGCCATATTACGTGAATCAGCGAATCACTACGAGTAATGAGGATAAAGGGCAGACGCACTAGATCAATCGTGAGTCGATAAGTGGGATATTTGAGTCTGAAAGACTTTTTGTAGATGGCCGTGGCATTCAAGGCAACCGTTCGCATGAAACGAAAAAAATCCGGGTTCGAGTCGCGGTCTGCCACAAATTTTCAACGTTCCCCATTCATGTATTCCAGTGCCAGCTAGTTTCTTTATTTCCTTGGCACAGGAATTCAGAGCCCAACTGATATCGATTAGTGGATGTTCTTGCTGCAAATAGTAAAGACGATGTCACAATTTGAAGGAAATGAACAACTATGGACAGAAATGAATGTGCAACTTATCATACAACTTTCAACTGCTATTGTTGCGTGGCATCACATTTCACCCTAAATTGTTGAAAGGTTAGATAAACGTGGTCTCTCACAAGGCTTCCAAAAGAGAATCTCACAGTCGGGGAATGGCCACCTTGGAGGCAACTGGTGCAGTGTGAAATCTATACGCGCTTAGATGCCCAATCCATCGTTTACATAGCTCATTGTAACGAAGTAGTGTTACATTCGCGTGTCAGTAGGTAACGCTCTATCCTGCTCAAAAATAGCATTTTCACCATGTTCTAGTAATTGTAGAGGAACTCAGACCTCGAATGTACTCACGTAACTATTGTGGACGAGAGCGCCAGCTGCGCCAGCGGTCCACCATTTAAAGAGGCAGCTTAATACTGTCACCAATGGATTTTAGTTTCGATGAGTATGTTAAAATCTACTTAGTTTCTATTTTTATTCTTGCACAAGAATTCGGCGAGTCTTTTAGAAACATCTGGTTCTCCCTTGATGGGAGGAGCTTTACAATTGGTTCAGATCGAACGAGGAGATGCTGAACTAGCATTCGGTACGGACAGAGTAAATCTAGACGTAGATTTTTTCAAGCTTTTCGCGAAATCAATTAACATACTGGTTGATTTCAAGCAAAAAGGATGTAGCCGATCAGCATCGCCGACTTGGCGCCGTAAGTGCGTGCACTGATTCACTAATGACATCATCGTCGTTAATACATTTACCTGTGATTATCCTTGCATATCAGTGGACAGTTTATACAAATAATTAGGAAAACATAAAACGAGGAGATGTATGTTTCATTGCCTAATGGAAAGGTGACGTCTCACAAAAAAAGAAACGCATAGGATATCCGCATTCGAGAGACAGTTCTAGCAGAAACTTTCTGTGGCCACCATGGATTCTGAGATGCTGAGGTGGAACAACTGCATAGCAGGGATGCTATTGGGCGAGCAGTTTCCAACGAATTAGCTGATTCAGGAATAGCTCTGGGAATCTACCACTGAATAGTGTTAGTTATCTGGACACTCTCCACAATAATTGAACTACGCGGTCCAGTCGCATTACTGTGACCGCCAGTCAAAAGGATGAAAAAGCACCTTTTGCAATTCAGTCGGACAGGAAGATAGTTGGTGAGATTCTGGAAAGCACCGACGGGGATGTGGCACCATGCCGACTCCAGTGCTAGGCAAAGGATTCACGGGATTCACGGCTGAGGATACATGACGCGAATAGCTCGACTGAGGTGGTTCCACAAAATCCCGACTGGGCACATACCGAGCGGGTTGGGGATTAGTGGCCAGGGGGTACAATAAATTCATCCTGGTGCTCTTCGAACCACGGACGTACACTGCGATCTGTATGACACATTGTATTGTGTTGCTGGTAATACTCTCGCGCCGAGGAAAAACAAACAGAACATTGCCCCAAGGATAGATGCAACTTGTGCTGATGCATTGTACTTTCCAGAACGACGAGTTCACACAAGGACTGCGACGAAAACACTCCGCAGACCATAACGATCCCTCTTCTGACTTGACAATAGCTGCTGAATTTTTTACTTTTTTCAGACGTTTCAAGCTGTACACGCCAACGGCCACCTGGTTCGATGATGCATAAAACGTACTTTATCTGAAAATCCATCTGTCGCCACTCATTGGGCGTCCAGTTGCGGCACTGGCGTGAAATTTCCAGCCTCCGTTGACGATGAACAGTTGTCAACTTGGGTGCATGAAGCAGGCGCCTGCTGTGGACAGCCATTCACATCAACGTTCGCTGAACAGTCGTTGAGGAGACGCTGTTGGTAGCTCCTTGGTTCACTTGGGCTGCCACTTTCTCAACAATTGCACGTCTGTTCGAATATACACGTCTCCGCAGTCGTCGTTCGCACCTCTCATCTGTGACCTATGGTGCACAACAGTTTCTTCCGTGCATGTTTTAGATAGCGCCATTTTGCGACGCATAGCATACTTTAATCACGGCCGCAAGGGAACAATCACAAACTAAGCCATTTGGAAAATGTTTCCACCATTACCTCTAAAGACAATGATCATGCCCTTTTGGACGTCAGACAATTCGCTCCGTTTCCCTGTATTACGACAATGACTGCACTGTTTTCCGCACCCCCCCCCCCCCCCCCCCCCCACCACCGCCGACTCGGTTTACATGCCATCCAATGCTGAATGCTTGTGCTGACGTCTGCTGCCTGTGAATGATTATTGCACGTTGATGTCGAACACAGGCGGTTTGACGTCGAACACAGGCGGTGACCACATCAATGTTACTGGACCATGCAGTATCAATATCTAAATTATACTTTATTCTTGCAATCATGCTAGCGATTCTGATGTGTCGTGTACAACTGGAGCCATAAATAAAACGTGTATTAGACGAGGTCCATAAGCTCGTTGTAGCTGGCAGCACTGACGTCTTGGAAGTATGCGTATAGTACTTTCTAGTATTGATATTGATACGATCATTGAGTTTTTTCCACAGTTTGTGCAGACTCCTAAGGAAGAAATTTGTCCCCTTTATTTCATAAGGAAGATGTGTCTTAGTCATCTTGAGAAGGTTCAGCGGCTCAAATTGACCACCAATAGATTCCACGTGCTTCTAATTTGAACAGGCTGCTTCATGAGCTACTATCGTGAAACTGTCTACTGTGAAAGCTACAATATTCCAATTCGGGCCATCTTCAGATTTCTGACAGTCTGACCTAATTTCTGTTGTGCGCAGTATTTAATGTCTCATGTAGGTTGACGACCACTGTGGTTAATCCGATGTATGATCTGAAAAGGTGACCACTGTTTTTAATGCGATGAATGATGTGAAATTCTGTTGTATCAGTTCGTTCGGTGTTGGTAAGAGACCTCGAAGCAGTAAAAAGGACATTTGCCCAGCATTATCCAACACCTCCCACTGTGCACCGCTGTCCGCCTCCCGGCCAGCGAACAGGTAGTTGCCGAAACCAGGGCCACTTCCGCATGCAGCTTACGTGATATCTACGGCAGCAACACTGCAATAAAATCACTTTGGTCCGTACTGACACTGACCGTCTGGTTAGGCAGGTCATTGGATGTGTGAGTCATCTACTCGATGACCATCGCAGTGCCAGCGGTCCAGCCATAACAGTGATGAGCCGAGGGGCGAACTTGGACTCTCCTAGGCACCGAGACATTTGGCGTCCAACAGAGCCAGACGCTGGTCTAGTGGGCAGGAAGAGTTCTCCCCGCCACGGATGCGGCACGCTGACGCCCCATACTACTCTATGTCTAGACATGCCAGTTTGCCGCATCAGCTCTTAATGCAGCTCGACCATCTGCAGAGACTGTTTGCCACGCAAGGTCACAGCGCGCCTGGGCTGTGCTGGGCATAGCAGCTGCAGGTGTGTACGTACACAACTCTCCGAGGTACGTGGGTCGATGTTCAGCACCCACCGGTGCAGGCTTCAGCTACTGATTTAGATTGTTAGAATGAAATAAATCCAGTCTGCTGTCATCAAGCAGCTTTTGAAACACCCTGACGCACCATAGTCCACTAAAGCAAACCCAGACTGGTTTCGTTTTCCATTTAATTCCTAGCGTTTGTGGCCCATTGGGAACTGCTCTATTTGAGGTCCGAATTAATTAATGTGAGACAACAACCATGAGAGCAGCAAAGTAAAGTGAACTGGAGTTCACAGATTAATATTATTCTTATATTGTTGCCAGACTAAGTTCACATCAACGGACACTATAAATGTACCTAACGTTTCTTGGAGACGACGTTTGTTTCATTGTTCGCAGTCCTCAAATTATCCTAAGGAAATAGAGGCTGTAAAATGCAGATATTTATTTTACGCAGATGGATATGTCTTGAATTTCTACATCTATATCTATATCTACATGGATACTCTGCAAATCACATTTAAGTGCCTGGCAGAAGGTTCATCGAACCACTTTCACAATTCTCTATTATTCCAATCTGGTACAGCACGCAGAAAGAATGAACGCCTTTGTGTTTCCATACGAGATCTGATTTCCCTTATTTTATCGTGGTGATCGTTCCTCACTATGTAGGTCGGTGTCAACAAAATATTTTCGCATTCGGAGGAGAAAGTTGGTGATTGGAATTTCGTGAGAAGATTCCGTCGCAACAAAAGATGCCTTTCTTTTAATGATTTACAGCCCAAATCCTGCATCCTTTCTGTGACACTCTCTCCCATATTTCGCGGTAATACAAAACGTGCTGCCTTTCTTTGAACTCTTTCGATGTACTCCGTCAGTCCTATCTGGTAAGGATCCCACACCGCGCAGCAGTATTCTAAAAGAGGACGGACAAGCGTAGTGTAGGCAGTCTGCTTAGTAGGTTTGTTACATTTTCTAAGTGTCCTGCCAATGAAACACAGCCTTTGGTTAGCCTTCCCCACAACATTTTCTAAGTGTTCTTTCCAATTTAAGTTGTTCTTAATTGTAATACCTAGGTATTTAGTTGAATTTACGGCTTTTAGATTAGACTGATTTATCGTGTAACCAAAGTTTGACGAGTTCCTTTTAGCACTCATGTGGATAACTTCATACTTTTCATTATTTAGGGTAAACGTCCACTTTTCGCACCATTCAGATATTTATTTCTAAATCATTTTGCAGTTTGTTGTGATCTTCTGATGACTTTATTAGTCGATAAACGACAGCGTCATCTCCAAACAACCGAAGACGGCTGCTCAGATTGTGTCCCAAATCGTTTACATAGATAAGGAATAGCAAAGAGCCTATAACACCACCTAGGGGAACGCCAATTTGAAAAACTGGTTCTTCGAAATGTTTATTGAGTTCTTACATTATGACAAACTGTTTTTCATCTTCTATGCCTTCTCAGTGATGGGTTCTTTCTACAATCTATGAATGACACTGTCATTTAGGTCCTTGATGTGCTCAGTAATTTAAGACTCAAACATATTTTGACGAACTAATTCCACCCAATAGTACTTCGGCTGTGAGCCATTGTTGAAACACTCAGAGGTTTCAATTTTTAACTTACATACTTAAAGACCACTACACAGACTAGTACAGAATAAATTACTTATTGCACTACAGACTAATTACTTTTACACCAGTAATGAAGAACTTCGGCCTGCTCGAATGATCATTGTTGCTATCACCCAATGATTATTTGATCTGGGACTTATGTATCTCTCGCAATTTGGTTCTTTCTAATTTTGACATTCACACTTCGCACGCCACCGAGACGCCGTGATATGTTTTTTCATTGGTTCTACCGCTGAAGGATGCTGAGGAAAGCTTCAGCTTCTTGTGAAACTCCATCAAGCGGCACCTGGATTGATAAGCTCACAGAGCTATATACTTTGATGACCGACCAATATAAAATGTAGTATGGACTGTTCATGCTACTACATTCAACTCAATTCTGATAGAATTTTTCCTTCTTCTGTCTCTGCCCACCACAATCGCACTCGCAGTCACTAAGTTACTGACACTATTTTCACCCCCTCTCCCTCCATTATTTAGGAAACAGAAGTTATGAGTCAAAAGAGTTTGCTTTTGGTCAGTACTTAAAATCATTTCCTTAGAGTCGCAGACCTAACATACAATAAAACACAGTAATAATAAAAAATGAACGAAATTGAAAAAGCAATTTTTAAAAGTTTTGTTGTCATTTATGAGTAGCAATATTTGCATAAGAGTATTGGTGTGTAAAAACTCTACAATTCTCCGCCCAGTGCTGTCACAGCTTGCGATGTTAGTAACCTACCTGAGCACCACCAAAGCACCTGATTTCATATCCTACTGGCAAACGTAATTAATCGCAAACATTTGCTTTGTTACAGTTAACATGGTTCAAGTTATTATTAAAAACAGAGAATATGTGGGGAACTTGAAACAGAAGTGATGTAGATTTCGAGCAGTCTCAAAGAAACAGATAGATATATTGAAATCTACTGTCACATGTACAAAGGACGATCGTTGACAGATGTAATGGTACTGAAATATGTGTCAAAGAGAACGGAAGTTGTTTAGCACAACCTCAGAATAGATTCGGTACTCATTGGAGAAACAGAGCCCAGGAAATGCACTACGTGCTGAAGCGAATGTGACAGATATCGACAAAGAATGATACAATTGCGGTAGCTTTACCAGAGTGGCAGTATTAACACTCTCATGACTCAGCGGCGATTGCACTTTCGAGCTATCATCGTTATTTTACTAAATTAGTCAGCAGGCGTCAGCCCTAAGACATCTGTAGACGTTGCGCCTGGACTGCAGGTCCATGTAATGCGGAGGTTGACCACACCAGTTGACCAGACTGGCATAACTTTCTGCCATTGTGACTGGATCATTGTACCATATACTGACAAGACCACTCCGTGATGTTAGGTTGACAGGCTCGCGTGACGTTTTACTGCTAGCTCAACCACTCAAGAGTATCCATGTTCGTGAAGCGAGGGTTATATTACATTTCTTTTAACTGAAATTGTCTCTTAGGCGATAATTTGGGACTTCTAATGTCATTGTACAATGACTCGTAACGTGTGTATATATTTTATGATAGTAAATGGGTTACTGACCAGAGTGATGTCTGATCGTAAGCTTTATATTTCTTAAAAAGCAGTCTGCAGGTCCTTTGCTATGAGCGATTGCGAGAAATAAAATGTTGCACCGTGAAGATGTATGTTTTAGTTTCCTTCGTTGCAGTGAACAGGGCACTAAAACCATTACAGAAACTTTCTGTTGAGCTATAGTGGCTTACCAAATATTTAGCAAGAAAAATCGCAAAACAGCCGTACGTTTTGAGAAGTTATTTTATTTGGACAACCAGTTTCGGCATCCCAATAACACCATCTTAATGTCTCGTATGCATTTTATGTTCAGACTGTCAGGTGTATCGATACTAGCATACTAGAGCCATCAGTATCTGGATACCGTGAATGCGTTATCTGAGTGTTTCCTTCGAAGACATGTTAACAATTGAGCGCACGTGCAGGTGTGTTCGGCTGTTGAGTCTTCGAAGGAAATACTCGGATAACGAATTCACGGTATCCAGATACTGATGGCTCCAGTATGCTAGTATCGATAAGTCTGACTAGTGAGGCGGCGGCGCCGTCTTTTACGAGAGCCTAGCAACTGTTTTTGTGGTCAGCAAGAAAGCGATGGAGAACATACCGACCGTAGTTTCTAGTCTGCAAGTCCACATTATTGTCCAGCCCACTGAAAGAAATGTTTCTGTTCTCTATTTACTCAGCCGGGTCATGAATTATGATTATAAATGAAGATTTTGAGTTGTACTTGATACATTCGTTTCCTAAATTTTCACACGCACAACATCGTAATATTCATGATGTAACACTAATAATAAATCACTCTAAGCTAAACAGCACTTTGAACATTTCAGAGGAGACCTCCACGGTAAGTTCCTACTAAATTGTCTTTCACCCTGACTTCTAATAATCAAACTAATTGCTCGTACAACAATTAAAAATAATTGTCACCACTTGCCACGCGGATATCTTAACGTTAAGGGCGGCACACTAACAGTTACTTACGCGAAATCTAAGCGATCCGTTACGGTGTACAGTTCTCGCGATTTCACTTCCTATTTGTACCGAAAACATGAGTTTAGTTGCAGTATGACTGTGACGTCATTCCAGGCATCACGCACTCCGGCTTTTGACTGACGTGGACCACACAGTAGCTGCGTGCGAAGTGAACTGAAGTCTTGCCTCTCGGGCCGTATTTATATATGGGCGCAGCGGACAGCCAAGGGAACATCTGAAGTTATCTGCTCTATGCCCACGGTAGTAGCCTCTAAATGGCCGCTTTTTCGAGCACACAATATTTTATAAAATGTGGTGTGTTAATTTAGAATCATCGTAATTTTTGTATGAATGCAATTAAATTGGCCACAACCACACAATAAGATTTAGCTCGCCTACATACAAATTTTGGCGTCTATAATTTTTAAAACAGAATTGACAGTAGAACATGACCTCTGAACTACAACTTTAAGAGACCTTGTTTTGGTTGTTATTAACATCAAGGCCTTAAAACGTGTTAATCTCTATTATTTAATATGTTTCATCACATGGGGTAATCAGAACATTCTAGCATTAATATAACAGATACTTAATCAACTACAAATTTAGCTTTCAGTAAATTACACGAAGACAATCAGAGGTAGCTCACTGGAGTCACGTAGTTACTATTTTTGTGTATGAACTGAAGCGTCATACAAATTTTCATATTTCGAAGTCTAATATTTAGACCAAAACATTGCTCTAATCACGTTGGAACTTGTACCAGTTAATTTTCATATACATCTGCACATTATGACAGATTTTTGGCTTTATAGCTTTGTTATTTCGCGCCACCTCTTTTTTTCCTTAAACCATGTATTTAGGAAAAGTTACTCATCTAACAAATCCGAGATTTGACGGTTTAAACATTAATATAGCAAAATATATGCTGACAAAGTTTGTGAAAGAAAGTTTAATTTTCCATTTCATTCTTAAATTATGGTGCAATACTTGCATGCTACGCACAGACGCGTTATGGTGACGTGGCGCTACTAGCAGAGAACTGGGGTAAGTCCCGGCACACTCGCTCGCCTCTGTATCTCTCAAATGATACAGCACTTGTTTCGGTGCATATGAGGCCTGGAAACGGAATGATTGAGATGCCGAAACTGGTTGTCTAAATAAAATAACTTCTCAAAACGTACGGATGATTGGTGATTTTCTTTGGTAAATTAGAGGAAATGTTTCTCCCATATAAAGTATATTCTTGCTCCTTATATACAATTTTAACTAAAAATTGTTTACACATCAATACGCTGTTTTGTTCCCTTCCATTCAGTCCGTTTTAACAGACAGCAGTTGTATTTATTGCTCATCGACTAATAATTAGAATGGGAATACCGAAACTCAGTCGTCCGAAACAGTAATCCTGCCCGTTCGCAGATTCAAACTATGCGAGGAACTGTCACTGAAGCTACTGTCATCACAGATCCAGCAGGTGGAGAGCTGTCTCGCATACGGCATACATCAATGATCCCATTCGTCTTACGTACTCACCTTAAGCGGCTGAAGTTCCCGATCAAAGTTTTGTTTGCAGTGACAGGTCAGAGAAAGGTGACGGACCGACAGCCGGTTTTGGGTGGAAGGAAGGGGGGGGGGGTACCCCCCATATAGGGAGTGTGAAAGAGGAGATGGACAGAGGCGGGTGAAAGGAGGAGAAGGAAAAAGAGAAGGTTAGGAGGTGATAGGGACGAGCTGGATAAGTTGTAAGAAGGGAGGGGGGAGGAGGTAATGGACAGGGAAAGAAGGAAGATGGAGACTTGGACGTGTATCCAATGCATATTTAGCAATTGCAATGCATTGCATGGTTCGCTAGATCGTGTATAAAGTTTTTCATTGCTTGTTAACTCCAGTAATTTATGTCACTTAATTCTGTATTATTATGGAATATTATCTTAATGTAGCCACTTCTTGAGTATATGGGGTCACACGTGAAACGTACAATACTTTTTTGTAACGAATGATATAATCTTCCGGACTAGGAAACGCAAACAAACGAAAAGCATGAATGAACAGGTGGCGTTCAGCTTTGAGATTAATTCTCTTCACATTTTACAAACACGCGCATCAGAAGATGAAAGTTTACAAAAACAATGGTTCATTTAAGAGAGATGTTGTCACGGACTCATTTTCCCGCGGAGCCGGGAAAATAAGAGGGGAGAGAAATTTTCCTGTGCGATGTTCGTAAATGAATAAGAGAGTTTTAGAATAAAATATAAAAATTGTTGCAATTTTCCGGCGGCGTAACAAAGTTATAGCGGGGCGGACACGGCAGGCGCGTGCGGCGCCTCAGGGAAATCAGCCGGTGATTGTGCTCTCGCCGGCTGTGCGCTGCGGGTTGCTGCCCGCGATGCGCCGCGGCATCCGCCAGGCGCTGTGCGTCGCCACGCAACACGACACGGCATGGCGCTACGCTTCCAGAGGCACCGTCCGATGCTGCCCACGTGGTGGTGTATTAAAGCATCTCGCACCTCGCACACGGCAGACAGCCGCAATCCCGCTAACCAAATTCTGTGGATCATTGAGTTGTGCCATTCCATACTCTTACCGCTGTCGTATATACGACCGCAGAAATATAAAGAAAAAATGTTACACTTGTAAAGAAGACGTCTTGTATAGTAGATGTACTGCTTATGTTATCAACGTTCTCCCCAACAGACAGCATAGGTGCGTAGCTACCAGAGCGCCATCTGTGTATATCCATCAATAGGGAACGCTCACAGTCACAAGTCTCGGTGAGATGCAAACGTGTCAAGCAAGCAGGCACCAAGTCAGGAAGACGCAATCGTACTTCCTACAGCAGACTGAACGAGTTTGAAAGGGGTCAGATTTTTTTCTTCCGAGTGGTGGGATGATCCTCTCGGAGAAATGCAATAGAAGCTGCATGTGCTGCGTCAATTGTGCAATGATGCCGGTATCAGTGGCACGCAGCACAGACATGCCCACCAGAATCTTCGTATTGTAAGAGCAGCAATACCAGATCGTAAAGATGTCACATCACAGGTAAGAACGATTGTGAGCCGCCGGCCAGTGTGGCCGAGCGGTTCTAGGCGCGTCAGTTTGCAACCGAGTGACCGCTACGGTCGCAGGTTCGAATCCTGCCTCGGGCGTGGATGTGTGTGATGTCCTTAGGTTAGTTAGGTTTAAGTAGTTCTGAGTTCTAGGGGACTGATGACCTCCGATGTTAAGTCCAATAGTACTCAGAGCCATTTGAACCATTTGATTGTGAGCCCAGTATTGTCAACATGAACTATTACCAACCAATTAATAGCAGCGGAACTATGGGCCCACACCCCTCTAGCGAGTCTTCCACTCACCCCACAGGATCGACGTGCACGGCTC
The DNA here is from genome assembly GCF_021461385.2 of Schistocerca piceifrons. Classification (NCBI taxonomy): domain Eukaryota; kingdom Metazoa; phylum Arthropoda; class Insecta; order Orthoptera; family Acrididae; genus Schistocerca; species Schistocerca piceifrons. Next base: position 276,212,504 of record NC_060141.1, read on the forward strand.
AACTAGTGCCGTCAGATGATCGCTTGAATGAAGGAATGGAGCGCCGTGGTCTTCACCTATGAAAGCAGTTTCTTCCTGCACGCAAGTGATAGTCGTTTTCACGAACGATGTAGTTCTGGCGAGCGCTGTTTTGTAGAGTGCTTTAGTCCAAATCACACTGGCCTCACCCTAGGGTTTACAGTCTGGGGAGCGAAAGGGCTCAGTACGTGCAGAAAGTATTTAGACCCGTTCTGCAGCAGGAGTATGATGCGTTATTCCAACAGGATAACGTTCACCCACAAGCTCCCCGTGAAACTCAAGCTGCTCTGCAAGACATGCAGTAACTTCTTTAGCCACCACGGTCTCCGGAGTTGTTTCGAATCGATCACGTGTGAGATATGATGAGACAAGATGTGTCTCGTGCGACTTGTCAGCCGACAACTCTTACAGCACTCAATGAACAGGTCGAGCAGGCGCATTCCAAGACAGTATTCGCTCTCTGAACGATCAACTGGATGCCAGGCTGAGCGCCTGCATTTCCTCCTCGTGGCTGCACCACGTCCTAATATTGGTGTTTCAGCATAGATCAATTCCTGATACCTCAGAACCGCTTGGGCGGTATTGATGTGTAGATGTAATCATTTCCTGTACTCCATATGCACTGTTGCTACAATAAATCTTGAATTAACTGCAGATCTCTAAAACAGTGTACAAGTCTCTATTTCCTTGCTTCTCAAGACATGGAATACGGTAATACCACGTTAAGAAAAATTATCTCGGTCTCACAACACAGACATACAGTTTCGTTATTTACGCTGGTTGACAGCTGCTAAGGAATAACTGACACTTGCTGAGGAACAACTGATAATTGCTGTGGGACAACCGCAAATTGCTGCTGCTCTTCCGACCAATGATGTAGTAAAAGGAAGTATACAACGACCTCTATACTTGTTAACTGCTCTGTGTACGTTCGACGGTTCATGCAATACGGTGTTTGACGATGGCTGTTGTGGAGCCTGTTAGTATGGCCTTCCATGTGGTAAGACAGCAGCCTGCAAGACATGAGAGACGAACAGTTGTACAGATTGAAGCTGATCAGAGTGTCACTACAGTGGCCACAGTAGTAGGTGTGTTCAAATGAGTTATCTCGCGATTAAAAGACTGGCCAAGTGCGAGAAGCAGACCCATCCGGAATGGAGAATCTCAACCAATTTCACTTGTTGTCGATATTGATACTGTCACGGTATTAATTCTGGGAATTCCAAGACCATACCAAAACCTGTACAGTAGTTTCTCAGACCAGCTCGGACATATAGAAAGTTGCGAGCAGGGGACTTCAGTTGAATAAAACATCTTTAGTTTCGTGTCGAAAATGACTCCATTTTACATTTTACGCTTACATGAAGTAGTGTTTGTCTATTACGCATCTGACGGTTGAAGAATTCAGTGTATGTTCAAATGGCAAAAGATTTTTTTATATGATGTAATTATAAATTAGTAAGTTTCAGGTTTCTTACAGCACTTGTTCTCTGAAACTTTGGGTCTTACCGAATTTTGTGATTCCAGGTCAGTGGGAAGTATACTATAGGTTTTAGTGAACGGGTTTTCAAGTATCGAAATATGTGACATAAATTATCGAATCTTTTGACTTCATTGATTTTGAAGCTCGTATGTTTTTACAGCGCCAAGGAACCTTATACTTTTATACATGACATAAATTAGATCCCAACGCGTCTACCCATTCATCAGGAAAAAGGTTCTTACCAGTCGGACTAACAGACAGACACACCGACAATAAAGCGATCCTATAAGGCTTCCATTTTTAGAGATTGACTCACGGAACCCTAAAAAGGCGGTGCAAAAGCTCTGCGAAACACTTCCGGTGGCAGTAGACGTACAATTACACCGCTAGAGGATCGATACGTACCCAAACTGGCAAAAAGGAACGGACATATCACTCTTAGCAGATCACTGCAGACTTTGCTGGCGCTACCGATACACGCTTTTCTTCCGGAATCACTCCGCGGCGATTAAATCACACTGATTTTATGGTCGAAAGCCTGTTGCATTCCTCTCACTTGAATTCTGTCATGGAAGAAAAGAGTTCATTGATGTAGGGGACATGTCGGTTGCGGTCACGAACAGTGGTCCAGAGTGATATTTTCCGACAAATTCCACTTCACTTTGGCGGGACGTCTGGCCACCAGTTAGTGCAGACAGAGTGGAAAACACATTACACTCCACAGAATGTTCATGGACGTCATCGGTATGGCCTAGGCGTTATGGTGTGGGTAGGCATTATGCACAATGGTCGAGAATCGAGGCGTTCGTGGGCGCGACAGTTTAATGATGGCAGAACATCGTGTGACAACAAACCGAAACAACCTCAGGCTCTCACAAGCCGGTCTGACGACATGATCGAGAAAGTGGACAGAATTGTTTTGGGGGATCGCCGAATGACTGTTGAACAGATCGCCTCCAGAGTTGGCATTTCTGTGGGTTCTGTGCACACAATCCTGCATGACGACCTGAAAATGCGAAAAGTGTCATCCAGCTGGGTGCCACGAATGCTGACAGACGACCACATGGCTGCCCGTGTGGCATGTTGCCAAGCAATGTTGACGCGCAACGGCAGCATGAAAGGGACTTTCTTTTCGTCGGTTGTGACAATGGATGAGACGTGGATGCCATTTTTCAATCCAGAAACAAAGCGCCAGTCAGCTCAATGGAAGCACACAGATTCACCGCCACCAAAAAATTTCGGGCAACCGCTAGTGCTGAAAAAATGATAGTGTCAATGTTCTGGTACAGCGAGGGCGTAATCCTTACCCATTGCGTTCCAAAGGGCACTGCGGTAACAGGTGCATCCTACGAAAATGTTTTGAAGAACAAATTCCTTCCTGCACTGCACCAAAAACGTCCGGGAAGGGCTGTGCGTGTGCTGTTTCACCAAGACAAAGCACCCGCACATCGAGCTAACGTTACGCAACAGTTTCTTCGTGATAACAACTTCGAAGTGATTCCTCATGCTCCCTACTCACCTGACCTAGCTCCTAGTGACTTTTGGCTTTTCCCAACAATGAAAGACACTCTCCGTGGCCACACATTCACCAGCCATGCTGCTATTGCCTCAGCGATTTTCCAGTGGTCAAAACAGACTCCTAAAGAAGCCTTCGCCGCTGCCATGGAATGATGGCGTCAGCGTTGTGAAAAATGTGTACGTCTGCAGGGCGATTACGTCGAGAAGTAAAGCCAGTTTCATCGATTTCGGATGAGTAGTTAATTAGAAAAAAAATCGGAGGCCTTAGAACTTGAATGCACCTCGTACATCTCCTCCTCTGTTACATATGAAGTGCCTAAGATTATTACTCTCCAAAAATATTTCTGTTCCTTATCAACTCTAAAGCAGGGTATTAACTGCTGCTGACGAGCTGAACATGCAACCTCGCTACTTAATGTTGATCGTATTACATAAACTGTCACTGTAAAATTATTGAAGCATGCGTCCATAGAAACAATTATCTACACTTAAATCTACATCCATTCTCTGCAAACTATTGTGAAGTGCACGGCAGGGGTTATGTCACACTGTACTATTTCTTAGGGCCTTTTCCTGTTCCGTTACATATGGAGAGGGGGAAGAATGATTTCCTCAATGGCTTTATGTGGGCTGCAATTAGTATCATCTTGTCTTAGTGTACCCTAAGGGAACGACACATATGATATTATAATATACATTCCTTGGTTCATCACATAAAGTTCGTTCAGGAAATTTTCTTAGTTGGTTTGCGTCTATTATGAAGCGTCTGCCAAGTCAGGTCTTTCAGCTTCTTCGTGACATCCGCCTACATCACTTTTATTAATTTTCTGTCATAATTTGTTGTCTAGTTAGCGTAAATAGACACATATACCTTTCTTCACAGTTATTAAAGACATGTCACCATTATCTAATACCCACCTATAAGGATTTATTAGCCAAGTAACAATTTCCTCCACACTTCCAGCAATCAGACTAACACCTCACTTCTAATTTACAAAGTCTCATCATGAATAATGGTGTATTTGAGTGTAATTTCGCGAATGCTTACGGTTATTTCTGTTTTCAACAACACAACAGCCCGTTGACGCGACACTAGCTGATAAGTTGGAGCACGACATACATCTGTCCAGAGCACTTTCGCTCAGCGAATCACAGTGCATGGGTGGGCTATTTCATATTTGTGAGTAGGGACCGAAATTATTTCCTACTACCACCACCTCTATGAGAGGAAAGGAAAACTGACATTTAGTATTGTTAATCAATTCCCTTCCCTCTTTATTACTACTTTATGTGTTTTATTATATACTTACGGTTTCCCTTCATTTCCACAGCGCAACTCTAACATTCTGCGTGGTGTCTGTTTGTTCTAAGTCGTGTCTCCCTACCACTTTTGCGCAACAACGAACTGAGCGTGTTTTTTAGGGAATTGTCTAGTTTGAACCTGGGACCTGTTGCTGGTAAGGAGACGCCAGACCACACATGACATGTATTTTTCAGAAGAGTTCAGTGAGACTAGCGATGATATAACCAAATACTTAATGATTTCAGCGTCAGCTCCACTGCACTCCCTGTAAAAGAATCTTAATACTAACTAAATTTAGTGGAAGGGGTTCAAGACTTTCCTATTTTTAGTTAGCTGGTAAAATGACTTCGTAAAAGCAGTTAAGTTTACCATTGGAATTTTTATCTACACAAAACTGTTTATTATTGTCTTATTGATAAAAGGAAATATTTTAATACAGGATGATAAAAACCAACTGCATTCAACAAAAAATGTGAACGAATATTCCCTGAATGGGTTTCCAAGTTATATAATGGATCGAAAGATGACCTATGCCATATCACATGTATAATCTAGGTTTAAATTAAGTTTCATAAAAGAGATAACTATAAAAAATGGTCTACAGTGATCCTCAATTATCTGTAATTACTTATTTAACTTGTCGTCAATTACAGTGGCTGATGTGGCTTCTCAATGATTATATAACAGAAAAATCATCGCATTTCAGATTTTAACTTCAAGTAGCAAATGTGAATACCACGAAGTTTAATTGACGATCGACACTAGTATTACGTAAAAAGGGAATGTAACAGATGAGACTTCTGCAGTTCTGAGTGAAGCCTTATGCGCTCTTATGCAGCATCGCGTGCGTTCATTACCTTGTCAGTGGTTACGCAGCGTCAGGGGTGGCGGGCGGCGCAGCTCCACACAACTCACCGTCTCGGTAGCAACTCTATCCAACTTCTCCTTACTACTTTTTACCGAAGTTGGTTTATGAAAAAGGTATCTGGCTGTGTTTTCAACTGACCAGTCAGCGTCCCAATGTTAACCTTAAGCTCCACCTACAAAAATTCTGTCCAGCCAATGAGAAACATTATACTTTTCGTGGTGGGGCAATGTTTTTAAAGTTTGCTATGTAACAGAGATGCGTATAGTCTCACGCTAAAACTTGCCGCTGGTGTGGCCCTTTTAGTGTTATCGTAAGATCTATACTGTTCTTCTCGAGGGCTATATCTTTTAACATGGGCTGGGGGATGGACCTCCCGGCGGTCGGCCGACGATGTGGGTGTTCCATTGACACACTCTGATCGTAGAGCCTTCTAGCCTACATGACTCTGCTCTCGGCTTCTGTTCTCGTTTCTCCCCTCGGACCTGCGTCTGTTTGACAGTGGGAAGGTATGACATGCATTTAGGCATTTTTTTGTTAGTCTTTGGTATTCCATTTGCTCAATCGTTGATCGTATTACTTCGGTTAATTTAATGTCACGATTTATTCGAAGTTATGTGACATATTACCGGATTTTCTATCATGTCAGGGATTTCATGGAAGGTGTTGGATTTGCCTGACACACAACAACTACCTGATGCTTCACTAACTGATATGTCCGCTACACCATAGCTCGTTAGCAGTAGCAGCAGCAAGCAGATATTTCAGAATCGTTTCCTTCAATGCCACAACCTCTCTTGTCTCAGCTAAGTGGTCACGGTGTACTGTTGTATGCCACTGTATATAGTTTGAAAGCGAGTGGATCCAAACATATAAGTACAGTTATTCGCAGACAGTACATGTGATGTAGTAACAGATATCGAGGATTTTAAAAATGGTATTAAATTGGGATTTACAGAAACTGTGTCTGAAGAGATACGTCGTGTGATACCATCCATCAGTGCTCATATGACAACGGAGTATTACACACCTTGTCCACCTCGAGACATACATCTCTTTGGTTTGAAACTATTATAACACTCGTCCATAATTGCTAAAAAGTAACTCCAGTAACACTCATCTGAGTTTCAACACTTCCGCTGGCCACCAAACTCCCCAGACATGAACATTATTGAGCAAATCTGGGATGCCTTGCGAAGTGCTGTTCAGTAGAGATCTCGACCCCCTTGTACGCTTAGGAATTCATTGACAGCCCTGAAGGATTCACGGTGTAAATTCCCTCCAGCACTATTTCAGACATTAGTCGAGTCCATGCCACGTCTTGTTGCGGCACTTCTGCCTATTCGTGAGTGCGCTGCACGGTATTAGGTAGTTATACCATTTTACTTGGATTTTCAGTGTAGCATCTGCAGTTGTAAGTCATTTTTGTTCTACCTTACGAGCCGCTATCTGTTTGCAAAGGTAGTAAACCTCTCCGTAGTAGGTAAGTTGTTTTGTTCCTAATATTCACCTTCATATTAGTACATATGTGTCCTTTCATATACTTTTCCAATTTCTTTATCCAGCATGTGCGACTGTAATGAGTGAGCGATAGTGTTGGTTTTGTAATGGAGACCAGTACCTACAGTTTATGAGTGCAGTTTTGTCAATAGCGAGAGCTTGAGGCGGGAAGACGAAGAGATTTAGCGATACTGTAGATCATGTACCAGAGCAGATATACAGTTAATTTAGCAGGAAGGGCATTGTTCTTCTTTGGCTGTTCCTACATGCTGAAAAGCGAAAATGTTCCCTATCCGTCCAATGTGACACCCTGGCGCCAAGTGTGGGTAAGAACAGTTGTCCTGCAGATACTATGTAGAAAGAGATATTGGAATCTACTTAGTGTGAAAAGTTTCGTCATCTGTGATTGAACATTTTGAATTTGAGGGTAAAGTTATATTAATCATGGTAGGAGAAATTTCGGAGGGGGATTTGCCATGTATTTTGCGTTTGAATTATTTTTCAGTGCGTAAAATAAGATGCGTGGGGTTGAACGTCATAGGTTCCATGATTATTTGGACATTGAAAGTAGAGGGTGTAGTTCAGGTAGCACACCACGTGGGAAATGGTAGGATTTTAGCTTGTTCCTTGTTTTTACCTCCAGTAAATACTTATACCTTCAGTGCTCAAGGGACATAGATAAATATTTCTAAATTTAAGCTGATTTTCTCTGTAAAAAGATGTGTACTCGAAAACGTGACAGTAAAAGTACATTGAAACACGATTCTTTATTAATCATTATATAGATATATATTCATGGAGTAGAGTGATTATTCACATGGGTGTACCATTTTTTTGTAATTTTGGAGACGTGTAATTTAATGGAGTTTTCGTGGTAAGGAGACTTGTCCAGATAATGCACTTTCCTTCATGAGTTTTTTGGTAAAGTGCCTGTACCTTTACTGCTCATGTTACTAACGTGCACTTTTCCGGTTTCGTTTAAGCCGAATTTTCTAATCGAAGAGGGGAGGTTTTCTATGTGTACACAGCACTTTGTTCAACCACGTGATAAAGCACATCAGAATTCAGATCCTTGCTGATCACTGGTAAGATAAAAATATGCAGAGTAAAACCAATATCTGATAGTGTGCATTACTTTTTCTTATCTTGACATTATGGAATGTAATAGATTTTTGATGGTTTGGCCGTTGATCAAGATTGAGGCAGGTCGTCTATGCTGAATAAGCAGTAGCATTCGTAGTGACTCTCGGTAATAAAAAAAGCACTTTCACTTCTCTTTGTTGATACAAGAACTTTATAAGAGATCCACGTTCAATGTAATTCCGTCCCATCCTCGATGTTTATGATATAAGAATAAAAATTTTCTTAACAATAGACATAAGTGTGGCATTCTGATCCTTTGACTAAATGATTTCAGGAAGCAAAGTTATGAGTTGCAAATTATCAGACTTACGCCGTATGCGGTCCAGGAAGTCAGTCGAAGTATTAAGGAAAATTTAAAAAATTGCATAACTGTTCGTTTTATGCCAAGGCTGCAAATCAAATGCGTTTCATATCACCACCTACGTAAATAATTAACTGCAATCTTTCAGCTGGTTCCTCTTCTCAAGATCGTACAGTTATCAGATAACAGGGATCTATCACTGTGTGTGTGCGCGCGCGTGTGTGTGTGTGTTGTCTTTCTGTATATGCTCTGCGTAATGAGATTTTAAATTTAATTACACGGCTTTGTCTCATTGTTCGTTTAAAATGACAGGATGTGTATCACTCAAAATATGGACTGAATTCCAGTACGTTAATAGAATATTATTAGACACGTCTATTTTCCTGGTATATGGAAAATGTAGAGCGTTGTGGACCAACGAAAAATGAAACAACACCCTAGGATCCAATCAGAAGTAAGCATGTGGAAGTTTGTCCGGTAACGGAATGCTTTAAAATGTATCTAGCATCACAGTTGTTGTTGCTGATCTCCACTTCACTCTGAAATAATGTTCGAAGTAGGGTTTTCGGTACATGCTGTAAAAAATGTAATTAGATAAAACAGTGTATAAAATTAGTCTCGTTTTACTTTTTCACTATTGTCTGAGTTTACACTTACTAATTCACTGCAGTCACTGGCATAAAAATATATTCATGCCATCTGTTCATTAGTAAGATTGACAACATGAGGCCATTATATTTCTTTACTAAAAACTTTGCATCCTGCTGTACCACATATCGACTATCGTTCTGGAATGGTGTTTGTACAGTAAAGCTTATTATCTCAAGAAATTAGTGACATTAAGAGTAACTTTACATAACTGGTTTAACAATCAAGCTTTATTCAGCAAATATTACAGAAAATTAGCTTCTAAAGTAATCAGCCATAGATAGGTATTTAAAGTTTGCCTGCCTTTGACTGTCCGGTTGGAGCCATTAACTTCAGCTAACTTAGTTAGTAACTGCGCCTTTTAGCGTAATAGGTATTAGCTGGTCCAGGTTCGTTTAAATATCTGGCTGACGTTTTATAGCTGTAATTTCACAAGAGTGTTTCCCTGTCCTGCAGTTATTTGGAAAATCCTACTAAGCTCCACGTCCCCTTGACCTTACTACCAAGTTGTTTTCCATGCATCATAGTTCCTATACTCTAAAAGTATATCGCTTTACAGGATCATCACTATCTGACTTCACTCTGTAGAGCCACTGGACGTTCTTAACTGTTAACTAAACAGAAAGAAACAATAGTTGGAAGAATTCAGTTATAAGTTGTATCCAATGAAACTAGTGTGTGAGGTAAGTGGGTGTTAAGAAGGCGTCAGAGGGCTAGTTCATATTCAGTCTGCACTGAGGGCATGTCGGGTTTGGCGTCTTTCCGACGCCGAAAATGACTCGTAGCTGCGTTTGGTGCGTGTGCCGTTGTTTCTGTACATGATTTTTAGGTATTATCACTCTGTAGCTGACGATAATTCGTTTCGGGAAACGTAGACCTCACAGTTCCGTTCATTTAATTACAGACTGGGTGTGTTCACTACACAAACAAAGCGAAAGTTCACTGGTTTAATATTTGCGTATTGCCTGTTCTGTTAACTAGTGGGAGGGAGGGGGGTGTTGCACCTTAGTAAACCACTGTACGCTGTTCAGTCCTTCGCTTTTAGTATACATGTAATACAAGTTTAACTTATTTTCTTATTCCATTTTTATGCGCTGCAATCTCTTTCCGAAATTCCAAGAATTACTCAGGAAAATTAATGGTTTTTTTTCAAATATGGAAACATGCTGCATGTAAAACATGATCATATACCTGGGAACAAATAGACTGAAATTTACAAGCGTTACAGTCGAGAAAATTTCCTTATTCCGGTATTTAATAGCCTATCTGTTATATTACTATTCTCCTACACACAAATAATCAGTAGGTAAAATTAAATTAAGCACGTTATATACATTATGAAATAGATGCTATTGAAAACTGACAAGTTTCTGTTTCCTGGGTAGATGAAATTGTTAAGACCTTGGAGGAAACTTAGTTCTTTTACAAATATCACTTTCAACTATCACACGTTCCATGCTGAAAGGCCTTCTACAAGTATCAGCTGATATAGGACCGACAAAGTACCGCTTAACTGTCCACATGTTATATAAATAGATGTAAAATATATATGAAGACTTAGTACAATATTCCAAAAAGCCTTAATATATTGTACAGCAGTAAAATGTACAGAACGCGAAAAATTCACAGATGCTGTACAGAACACAACCTGATGCGTAACAACGACACAAACGATAGAAAATGCAGAAAACTGCTTACGGCCGTCTCCAGCGCATTAATTCATGAGATCCTAAAATCAGTCTCTAGTCTAAAGCACCGACCAAAAAACACCGTATGTTTCCTGGTACATTATCTTCTAGATACAACACATATTTACGTTACTTTAAAGACTCATTCGCATGCTGAGTTTTATTAGCAGAAAACGTAATTATAATTAACGAAATAAAGAAATAATTTGAGCCACAGATATATTCCACGGATATATAGGCCTAAATATTGTATGTAGCCGCTGGAAACTTTTGAAGAATTTTGAGGCACCTTTTGTTTTCTAGGTCTTGTCCAGATAGGACATATTATAGCACACCGCCATTAATACTACATTATTTCATTAATATATTCAGGAATTGCAACCAAACGGCACTCGTAACTGCATAATGTAAGTGTTCTTCTTTTAATTGTGTTTCTATTTCAGGATATACTGTTATTACTAGCCTATGTATGTTTTATTTTCTATTTTTAGCCATTGTAAGATTGTTCGGTGACCTGGCATCGCAAAATGTTCCGTACTTCTAATCAAAAAGTCGTCCAGCTCGATCCACCGTCGTCTTCGTGTGCTGTCTTATTACGAAGTATGATTTAACACAGAGAGAAGAAACAGGGTTAAAAATACATAAACGAACCTTTAACAAAAAAAAAAAAAAAAAAAAAAAAAAAAAAAACATGCTCAAGCGCCGAGAGTTTGTACGAGATTTGTTGATATTCATTACTATAATTCGTTTTATGGTCTCGATGCCGTAACGAATGAGCCAAAAAAATTGATTAAATTACGGTGTTACCCACGAAGTTTATACGTTTCTTAGCAATAATGGACTAAAATTTCCGTTCGTTGTTTCGAGAATTATCTCAAATGTAGTTCACCATACCGGGACGGGTCGTAACTGAATATGAAGGAAATGCATTGGAAACAGTTCAGCAGCTCAGAAAACAACACCTTCGAAACGCTAATGAAGCAAATAGCTGCAAATAAGCTTCTCGGGTTTGCCGCCGGATCGTATTGTGTAACTCGCACAGTATTTTATCGATGCAACTGCTCGACATCATCAGATGGCGGTAGCTGCTGCTGTCACTGCTGCAAGACAGCAGGAGTAAATTATCTCACTTGGCCTCGTCGTGGCCATGGTGAACGTTAAAATGACAGCGCTGTGCTATTTTCCGTGACTATCTTGACGTAGTATCAGTCGCGACTTGCAGCAGTGACAACAGCAGCTACCGCCACCTGATGTTGTCGAGTATTTGCATCGATGAAATATTGTGCGAGTTGCACAACACGATCCGGCGGCAAACTCGAGAAGCATATTTGCTACAGATCCGTCGGGAAAGCATGAAAACTCACAACAAGAAAGTAGCTGTTTTCATCTCTACTGTTGTCACTGACTGATTACCGTATGTCAGTTACTGGAATTCAAAGAAACTGAAGTGAAACAGTAGATAGTGCGTTCGACTAAAAGTTGTTAAGTTCTTCAAGGCCACATATCTGCTGTTTTAATTGTATGCAGCGAAACATTGTACTGCACGATAATTATATCGTCGCTTCGCCAGTTATTTGCCAAAGGACGATTTTAATTATTTCAGAAACAAATGCACTGCGGAGATCAAATTAAAATTGCGCAAAAGTATGAAATTTGAACTGAGTTTTCTTGTCGAAAATAACACCTCCAAACCCTGAGATTCCATAGTGACTTCCTAATTACCCCCAAAAGGCGCTGTTTGAAGGTACGGCGATGGATATAATTATGATGATTCAATAAGTATAAAACTTGTTATACTTAAAATGAGTACGATTGGGAGAGAAATTTGGAAAGCAAAAGTTCGCATGTCAGCAGTGGAACAAATGTTTAGTATCTTCGGTCCTGCCCCACAGCCGTACATTCATATATTTTACGTCCTTTAGATAAAAAAATTTATTGATACTGTATTATTTATATTTAAATGCAGTACGTATTATTTTATGCTATGTGTCCTCATGTTGCCTAGAACTTATCAGTTCCTTTCTAATTCCTCACTAAGTCTATCGTAATATCGATGGTTGCGGAACCTCGGCTGTTCGATATAAAATATTCAATGAAAACACCTTTTGAAGTCTAAATTTCCAGTTGTTTTATTTCAGAAACCAATTTCAACGCTGCATTTAGCCATTTCAGGCACCATAACAGACATGGAGGAAGAATCTCACATCTGTTGTTGTCAAAACAAGGGCCACGTTCATTGACTGGCATCCGTATATTTCCTCTTGACACGGCGAAACTTTCGATCATTACATGCCAACTATCACTAAGCAATGATCGAAGGGATCGCTTGTTGTTCAAATAAAATAACTGGAATTTGGACGGCTGAAGGTGTTTTGACTCAACGCGTTGTACAGTCCTTACGGGAAGAATCTAAATATATTTTGGGACCAACCAGCAACCACACATAACACCACTCCATGACAAGGATTTCTGGTCGGATGAGTATCGGGTAAAATGGTATAACAGGAGTAGGATTCGTCATGAATAGGAAGGTAAAGCAGAGTGAGATACTGTGAATAGTTCAGTGATATGGTTGTTCTTATCAAAATCGACAGTAAAGCAACACCAACAACGATAGTATAGGTATGCATGCTGGCGTCGCAAGTTGAAGATGAAGAGAAACATAAAGAACATGAGGATACTGAAAAGGTACTACAGTACGTAAAAGGTGATGAAACTCTAATAGTCATGGGGAACAGGAACGCAGCTGCAGGGGATGGACTACAAAAAAAGGTTACAAGAGAATGTGGGCTTGGGACAAGGCTTGAGTGAATTGAAAGATTAAGTGAGTTCTTTTAAATTTCAGTTAGTAACAGCAAGGAATCATAAGAGGAGGAGGTATACTTGAAAAGGCTGGGTGACACGGGAAGATTTTAGTTAGATTACGTCATGGTCAGGCAGAGATTCCGAAATCAGATACTGGATTGTAAGGCTTCCCTGGAACAGATATAGACTCAAATTGCAGTTTAATAGCGATAAACAGTTGGTTGATTTTTAAGTGATTAGACAGGAAGAATCAACATGCAAAGAAGTGGGACACAGAAATACTAAATAACGAGACATGCTTGAAGTTCTCTAAGGCTGTAGATACAAAAATGACGAATAGCTCAGTAGACAGTACAGCTGAAGAGAAATGGACAGGGCAGTGACCGAAGTCTGGAGGAAACACATAGGTAGAAAGAAGGTAACAGCGAAGAAACCATGGGTAACAAGGAATACTTAAGTTGATCGACGAAAGATGGAAGTACAAAAATTTTCAGGCCAACTCAGGAATACAGAAATACATGCCGCTGAAGAATGAAATAAATAGGAAGTGCAGAAAGCTAAGACGAAATGGCTACATGAAAAATGCGAAGAAATCCAAAACGGAGTCATTGTAGGAAGGACTGTCTCAGTATATAGGAAAGTCAAAACAACCTTCGGTGACATTAAAAGCAAGGCGGTTAACGTTGAGAGTGCAACGGGAATTCCACTGTTAAATGCTGAGGAGACAGCAGATTGATGCATTGAGGCCTGTATGAGGGGGAATATCAGTCTGATGTGACAGAACAAGAAACAGGAGAGGATCTAGAAGAGATAGGGGATCCAGTACTAGACTCAGAATTTAAGAGCTTTGGAAGACTTACAATCAAATAAGGCAGAAGCGATAGATAATCCATCACAGTTTCTAAAACCATTGGGGGAAGTGACAACAAAACAATTATTCACGTTGGTGTGTAGAATGTATGAGTTCTGCGACATATCATCTGACTTGTCGACAAATATCATCCACACAATTCCGAAGACTGCGAGAGCTGATAAGTGCAGGAATTATCGTACAATCAGCTTAACAAGTCATGCAACCAAGTTGCTGACAAGACTAAGGTACAGAAGAAATGAAAAGAAAATTATGGATGTGTTAGACGGCGAGCAGTTTGGCTTCAGGAAAGGTAAAGGCACCAAACAGGCAATTTTGACGTTGTGGTTGATAACAGAAGCAACATTAATGAAAAATCAAGCCACTTTAATTGAATTTGTCAACCCGTAAAAAGCGTTCGACAGTGCAAAATGGTAGAGGATGTTCGAAATCCTGAGAAAAATAGGGGTGATATAAAATATGTACAAGAGTCAAGAGGAAATAATAAGAGTGGACGACCAAGAACAAAGCGCTCGGATTAAAAAGGGTGTAAGACAGAGATGTAGTCTTTCGCCCCTACCGCTTAATCCGTACATAGAAGCAGTAATGACGGAAATAAAGGAAAAGTTCAGGACTGGAATTAAAATTCAAGGTGAAAGGTTATCAGTGATAAGATTCGCTGATGATGTTACTATCCTGAGTGAAAGTGAAGAAGAATTACATGATCTGCTGGATGAAATTAACAGTCTAATGAATAAAAAACGTGGATTGAGAGTAAGTCGAAGGAAGACGAAAGTAATGAGAAGTAGCAGAAATGAGAACAGTGAGAAACTTAACATCGGCATTGATGGTTACGAAGTAGATGAAGTTAAGGAAGTCTGCTACCTAAGCAGGTGTAAAACAACCAATGACGGACGGAGCAAGGAAGACATCAAAAGCAGACTAGCAATGGCAAAAAGGGCATTCCTGGCCAAAAAAAGTCAACTAATATCAAATATCGGCCTTAATTAGATGAAGAAATTTCTGAGAATGTACGTTTGGAGCAGAGCATTGTAAGTCAGTGAAACATGAACTGTTCCAAAACTAGAGCAGAAGAGGATCGAAGCATTGTGGTGTTACAGACGAATGTTGAAAGTTAGGTGGCTTGATAAAGTAAGAAATGAGGAGGTTCTGCTCAGAATCGGAGAGGAGAGGAAGGGAATATGTGGAACACACTGACAAAGAGGAGGGACAGGATGATAGGGCATCTGTTAAGACATCGGGGAATGACTTCCATGGGACTAGAGGAAACTGTAGTGGGCAAAAATTGTAGAGGAAGACAGAGACTGGAATACATCCAACAAATAATTGAGGACGTAGGTTGCAAGTGCTATTCTGAGATGAAGAGGTTATCAGGGGAGAGGAAATCGTGGCGGGTCGAGTCAACCAGTGAGATGATTGTTGGCTTCGAAAAAGGACAAAAGAGCAAATCTGGGATCCACTAGGTAGACGCGTTGCATCACGTCAGCGTCCACCAACCACTCCCCAAGACTTTCGATCATATCTGCAGGAAGAATGAGTAGAGGTCGGCACACCCCATCGTGAGCACATTAACCAGTTGTCAGAATGTGTGTGCAAAACCGTTAATTTGGAAAAAAGGGAGGACATTTCTACCTACCCTTATGCATGTTGCACTTGATTACGTTCTGTATTCTTTACATTGTTTCTACTTTTCTGTCGCGTGTTTATACTGTTTTGTGGCTAGATAAATTAAACCTTTCAAAATCTCCGTTTCTTGCTTTAATCTTGGACAGAAGATCTGAAGGGGTGTAGAAGGGAAACGAAATTAAAAATAATGTTACAGAAAGAGAAGAGGAGATAAGTGAAGATAAGATGGGAAATATAGTACTGCAAGAAGAATTTGATAGATCTCCGAACACCTGTGACGAAACGTGGCCCCTGGAGTAGACGACATTCCCTCCGGCCGAAACCTTTTTGAGAGAGCCAGGCATGACAAAACTATACCATCCAATGCGCAAGATTTATGACAGAAAACTGTAATAATTCCTATTACAAAAAAATCGTGTGCTAATCGTTGCGAATATTACCGGACTGTGAGTCTGATAAGTCATGGTTGCAAAATAATGCCCCGAAATATTTACAGAAGATTGGAAAACCTGATAGAAGCTGACCTCGGAAAAGATCAGTTTTAACTCCGAAGAAATTTGGGAATACGCGAGGCAATACTTTTCTTAAAATATACGTTGAAGAAAGGCAAACCAACGATAACAGCATGGTTGACATAGAGGAAACTTTTATCAATGTTGATTGGAATATACTCTATGAAATTCTGAAGGCAGGAAGGGTAAAGTAAAGATAACTAAAGGCAATGTACAACTTGTAAAGAAACGGCGGTTTTAAAAGTTGAAGGGCATGAAGGGGAAGCGGAAGTAGAGAAGGCAATTAGACGGGATTATTGTTTATTCGTGATTTTATTCAATTTGTACACTGAACAAGCAATAAAGGAAGCCAAAGGAAATGCGGAAGAAGGAATTAAGGTTCATGGAGAAGAAAAAAAGTGAGTTTTGCCGATGACGTTGTAATTCTGTCAGAGACAGCAAAGGTCTTGAAGGGAACTGACAGTGTGCTGCAAGCAGGATATGAGATGAACATTAAGAAAAGCGAAGCAAGGGTAATGAAATGTAGTCGAATTAAATCAGGCATGCTAAGGAAATTAGATAAAGAAATGAGACACTTCAAGTGGTGGATGAGCTACGTGGACAGTAAAATAGCAGACAGTAGCTTAAGTAAGTATGATATAAAACGCAAAATTACAGTAGCAATAAATTATATCTGCAAATAGATCTTTTCTGGAGGTAACTTTCTGGACTCTAGTCTTGTGCATGAATGAAGCGCTTACCACAAGCACTTCGGACTAGGAGAGAAGAGAAGCTTTTTAAGCGTGGTGCTTCAGAAGAAATATGAAGTTTATACGATTAGTTGCCGCAACTAATGCGGAAGTACTGAATACAAAAGAGTACAGAAAAAAATTGTGGCATAACTCGACTAAAAGAAGGGACAGATGGTTAGGATAGATTCTGAGCCATCAAGGAATAGTCAGTTTAGAACTGGGGTGAAAAGGGAGGAGGGAATAAAAGCTGCAGAGGGAAAGCCAGGGACAAGTATAGTAAACAGGTTCAAATGGATGCCGGCCAGAGTGGCCGTGCGGTTCTAGGCGCTACAGTCAGGCGCCGAGCGACCGCTACGGTCGCAGGTTCGAATCCTGCCTCGGGCATGGATGTGCGTGATGTCCTTAGGTTAGTTAGGTTTAATTAGTTCTAAGTTCTAGGCGACTGATGACCTCAGAAGTTAAGTCGCATGGTGCTCAGAGCCATTTACACCGTTTCAAATGGATATGAGTTGTTTTAGTTTTCGGAGATGAAGAGGTCTGCATAGGACAGATTGGCTTGGAGAGCTGCATCATATCATCTTCTGGTTGAGAACAACACGAACAACAACATAAACAATTAGAAATATATGACTAGTCTTCGCAATTAAATGAATCTACTGCATGCCGCATTTTGCGGCTATGTACTTAGTGGCACGTCCTGTATGACATCAGTGTTTTCAACACTCCAGTTTCTGGAACAGACCTGTCAAAAAAGTTGAAACCACAACTCATACACGAAGTACATTCTGCGAATTTTTGAGAGACCTGTTGACATCTTCCCCTTCAAATTCTTCCAAGGTCCTTACCTGACGTTGTTTAAAAGTGATGATTTTAATCGTTCCCTTAGCTGATCCCAAGAACATGCTTGTTTATATCATAGTTCAAATAATTTTCAGAATAAACTGCAACCGCTGTCTAATATCAAGTAGTTTTCTTTTAAGACATTCTGTCAATTTAATACGGACAGAATCGCCACTTATCCATTAATTCTGAAGCCTAAGATTTTGTTGGGACCACGCAGTCGGGAAATTTGTATGACAATTCGTTATGTAATTTCCTTTTCCACAATAACGCTGCACCGGTAAGTTCACTCTCTAAGAGAAAACATGATTTTTTCAGTAACAGTTTTGCAACTATAACAACGGAACAACAAGTTGTCACGTCTCATAAGCACCGGAGTACCGCATCATACTAGGTAACGGTACTGAAAAAGCTCAGAAGAAAGGTAGGTACTGCCAAGCATATCGGAGCATCCAAGTTTCCTTATAAAACGAGAGTGCCGCTTATGGTAGACACCCTGAAATTCTGATTTCTTTTATTGCAAACAGTTTGTTGTTGTTGTGGTCTTCAGTCCTGAGACTGGTTGGATGCAGCTCTCCACGCTGCTTCATCCTGTGCAAGCACTTCATCTCCCAGTACGTACTGCACCCTACATCCTTCTGAATCTGCTTAGTGTATCCATCTCTTGGTCTCCCTCTACGATTTTTACCCTCCACGCTGCCTCTTGGTGTCCCTCTACGATTTTTACCCTCCTCGCTGCCCTCCAATACTAAACTGGTGACTCACTGATGCCCCAGAACATGTCCTACCAACAGATCCCTTCTTCTAGTCAAATTGTGCCACAAACTCCTCTTCTCCCCAATTCTGTTCAATACCTCCTCATTAGTTATGTTATCTAATCTTCAGCATTCTTCTGTAGCACCACATTTCGAAAGCTTCTATTGTCTTCTTGTCCAAACTATTTATCGTCCATGTTTCACTTCCATACATGGCTACACTCCATACAAATACTTTCAGAAACGACTTCCTGACACTTAAATCTATACTCGATGTTAACAAATTTCTCTTCATCAGAAACGCTTTCCTTTCCATTGCCAGTCTACATTTTATATCTTCTCTACTTCGACCATCATCAGTTATTTTGCTCCCCAAATAGCAGAACTCCTTTTCTACTTTAAGAGTCTCATTTCCTAATCTAATTCCCTCAGCATCTCCCGAGTTAACTCAACTATATTCCATTATCCTAGTTTTGCTTTTGTTGATGTTCATCTTGTATCCTCCTTTCAAGAGACAATCCATTACGTTCAACTGCTCTTCCAAACAGTATGTATTGCTGCAAACTGTATGTTGGTTACAAATATATTTTTAGTCTTTCGTATTAGTGACATTATTCGTACTTAACTGGATGGGTTATTGTTCCTTTTACGAACTGATTTCTTAGGTTCATTAACGTATTCACGTTGTGAACTGGTTGTGAAGTGGATTATAAGCTCACTGGAAAAAATGCTAGTCAACCCCTTAAAAGAGCACAATGGGGGATCGGTGAGTTCTGGAAGGGATGATTTTAATAGTCCTTAAGCTGAATCTAAAGGTATGCTTGTCTACTGCATACGAGAAGAAGTTGTACACGTGTTGCTCTAGGACCTGGAAACCACCAAATTCGGTTCTCTGATCCCATGGGTTTATCAAGATCGAAATATTTATGTTACTGCAGCACTATTCCGGAAGCCGGTAACAGTTACAGGCTGCCTACTTAACGGCTCCCTGGGCAATAAAAATTTGATTCTCCGTATTTCACGTTGTTACTGACCGAATTGAAACATTTACAAGGATATCTTAATCTGCTCAGTAAGAGGTATAATCTTAAGGTAATACTTTAACGCAATAAGACAACTGTTACCGCTAGAAACTGTGAATACTCGAGTGTCTTGAGGCATCGCCACTGACAAAGAGAGAATTCCCGTTCTACATTCATCTGTACACATTATTTCAACTCTTAAAGAACCTTATACTAGCTGACACCAACCACAAGTAGTTGGAAGGAAGAACGTATATCGCTTCCTATATTTTCGCTGCTCATGAAGCATTATTCATGACGGTTTAACTTATTACTGTTTTACTACCGGCTCTACTCACAACACAGCTTGGAGACAGCGTCCACATATAAAACTGAATGCACGTGTAAGAGTATGTCATTGTACGTGACAAAAGTCAAAAGATATGACGCCATAAATACTAAGATGTATGAAAAACTAGCTTTTGCTTAAAATGGAGTGCAAATTACCCAAATATATTCATCCAGTACTCCGCAGTTAGAGCAGTTAAAGACTACCGACAAAGTTTGAGCATAATTCAGATCTGTCCTGGAATTTTTTCTCGTTTACATGCTTAAAGTGAAATATTTAATTTATACATTCGTTTGCAAAGAAATCAGACGGTTGAAGCTGTTTTACACGTGCGAGTTCGATTCTTTAAAGAATCGACGATTATTGTTTACTCTGCCAGGATGTACAGAAAGGCTATAAAAATTTTCAAAATTCACAAAAGCTTTAATAAAGAAATTGAAGGATTGAAATGAGACGAGTTGTGGAGCTTGGTATTAAATAAACACCCATAACTCACGTCTTAGAAACCCCTAAATTTTAGGCAGTGGTCAAAATGTCGTCACGAACCGACCGTTGTCTGGGTACTTGCAACCAGTTCTGCTTGCTGAGCTAGTCTCTGATTGTAACTCCTTTCTGAGTTGATACAGCCACTGATGATATCTCTAGCACTGGAAGTCGGAGCCAGGGAAATGTGACTTGGACCACGGCGTAATGTCCATTAAACAAGTATCGCCAGAAAAGCAGACACTGGCCGTGAAGCCTGCATTGTGTGATCGACTTTTCTATCGTCGTAGTCCAACGCTGAGTTACAAGCCTATCAGGTACCACATTGAACACATATCTTCAGCGGTTACTGCAATCCTGCAGGAGCTTAAATTAATTTCGTTCATTAACAGGAGCCAATATATTCTGACAATACATATAAATTAAATCACGTTACGTTCATTATGTTTTTATACGAATACCTTTTACCGCCAAAAAAAGAGGACGCTTGAATTATTCAGGTGTAAACAGAAAACTGTGGTTCATTTTGCTTTCACTTCCAAACTCGACAAATTAGTAGGCTTTTTCAGCGTTGCCGCTAAAATATGAATCGCTAATATTGTTGAAATTTTATCTGAGTTATTAATTTTAATGAGTTGAAAATAAATCGATTCTCTTTTATTAATTAGAAATCAAAGGAAAACATTTACTACACAGTGGCAGGTAATCACTTTTTAATGGTACCAGCATTTGCAGCGGCGGTAGCCAACGCATGCTGGTGTGACGACATTCGGCCTGAGAATAGGCGTCTCGAATGAGCGTGTTCGAACGCGTCACACCAATATTTGGTCCATAACTGGAGGAATGGCTGAAAGTGTGAGATCCGTAACACAATATTACTCGTCATTACCCTTGGTTCAAGCATATTCGTCTCCACAGTGTCGTAGAGTGAGGAAATACAGTACTAGATGCCGATAGAGATTATTTTTATTTATTTCGTCTGGTCCGTTATCGGACGCACATGTCCATCATCAGCGGCATCTGCATTCCAGAAGACAAAATATATTTTAAAATATATTTATCACCAGTGTATAGCGTTTCGCATGACACAAAGTCTATTCTTTCGTGTACAGTAATTTGTTCTGGTTTCTCAACACATGCAAAAGATGTTTTCCAACGATTTTCTCATACGTATCTAATTATCTAACGATAATTTTCATCAGCACGTTTCGAGGGCGTGCTTAAAAGTAATGCCTCAGAATTATTTGTGAGAAATGTCTTAAAGATTTTTCAATAAAAACAAAGTTTTTTAGCATTCTAAATCTTAATTCTTCCTGTCTACGTATTTATTACTCAACGTAGTCACTCTGGCAACGAGAACACTTTCCTCCCAACGAGATACCAGTTTGTAGATAGCGTCACTGTAGAATATATGAGTACGTTGATGGAGCCACAACGTCACCTCTGCTTGCACCGCCTCATCACTATCGAATTGAAGTCCTCTAAGTCCGTAGCTCGTGGTCGTGCGGTAGCGTTCTCGCTTCCCACGCCCGGGTTCCCGGGTTCGATTCCGGCGGGGTCAGAGATTTTCTCTGACTCGTGATGACTGGGTGTTGTATGATGTCCTTACGTTACTTAGGTTTAAGTAGTTCTAAGTTCTAGGGGACTGATGACCATAGATGTTAAGTCCCATAGTGCTCAGAGCCATTTGAACTATTTTATGAAGTCCTCTAAGATGTTCTATAAGTTTCGGAAACCGACGAAAATCGGATGGGGCCAAGTCCGGAATGAATGGAGGAGGGTGACCGGTGACAGTGAACACAAGATATCGGATTCTTGCAGACATCACGGCTCTCGTGTGTGGACTGGCGTTGTGGTACTGAACGAGAGGGCGCTCCGTGTGTGAACGATCTCTTTTAAATCGAGACTCTATTACAACACGCTGTTTCTCACGCACTGACATAGTTACGTTTAACAACGAAATGTTACACGCTACAATTCGGAGCCCCGTAAGAATGAAAATGTAGAACGTTGGTAAAATTTGTTTTAGATAAATATCTCAAAGAGTTTTCACATAAAATATTCGGACGCATTACTTTCAGCACGCCCTCTTAATTTGGATATTTTGTAATAGTCAACGGCACTGTGCTACACATCAATAGATTATACGTAATGGCATTCGATGTAACCACAAGGCAGATTAACTAGGGAGAGAAGCGACTATCAGCAGAAGACCAAGGACATCAAGCTCTTATATGCACACTGCCACCCATAAATAAAACGACAGGTGCTTATTTCATGTCAGCAAGAATGGACCGAAAGCCGGAAAAGCAATGGGTGAATGCTACGCAGGTATACAACCGCTCATACCAAGACGGCCATGATTTGTAAAAAAACAAACACTCAAGGGAAATCGTAACGGCCATTGTGAATGTGCATCTCTTTGGTGGATTTTTTTCCCGCTTTCATACATGGAAAAGTTATACAGGTCAAATGGCGTCCTATGCCACTGTAATAAAGTCAAATTAAGATCAAACACGTTTCGCTTTATTGTAATACATCTTCAGTGGTTTGGGTTATTCGTTCTAATGCCGTTCTTCACGGTATTCTACATATAATTGATAGATTTCAGCACATAGCACTTTCGCTAACACTAAATATATTCACGTTATTCTGTTATAAAAAACCGCTCCTATCTCGTCAATATGTGCAGTTTGTTTTGGTGTGCACATGAAAACAAATTGCACAAAATGGCGAGATGGTGATGGTACGTCACAGTTATGATCAGAAGACGCATTTGTACGTGTCTCCTCTTAGAAGTATGTCTGACCAAGTTTAAATGTTACTTCGACATAAAATTTTTAAAATTATAGTGTAAATATTGTTGTGCTAGAAACAAAAGGAAATAAATTATTTTTAAATTTTATTGTCTGTGTTCACAGAATATCTAAACAAAGGAATGTATTCCAGCACTAAAGGTTCAAGAGAATATTAGTGAGATCTATGAATGTATTGTTTTTTAGATTCCTCTGTTTGTTAAAAGTAGGGCCAGTATGTTCCGTCGAATAAATGAAAATTCCTATTTCTTCTAAAATATTTAGCAGGTCACCCATTCTGGCAAGGTGTAGGATTGACAGGCATTGTGCAGTTTCTTTGTCTGTATGTTTTAGTTCTTTTAGGCTTCTGTCAGTAAGTTTTTGACGTTCTCTGAATCTTGTTTTGAAATTTCTTCTTGTCTATCCTATGTGTATTTCCTCACACATATCGCATTATCTTGTGAATACTTGAATGTTTTGGCAAATGGCTTTAAGATGTGGTAAGGAACCAGTAAATAATGGAAGTTAAACTACATTAAATAAAACTGGAGTACGACCCGCACTCTGAGGATTGCTTATGTATGTAGACAATAATAGTTTTGCTTGGCTCATTGGGACTCTTCAAGTACTTCTACTGGCCGCCACTTCGGTCATTTGGGTATCCCTATATTACCCTAGTTACCCAACCGGGGAAAGGGAAGCAATAATTTAATGTGGAATCTGAAAAATGTGTTGCTTATAGCGACTCCTTACATGTTTGAGAGATGAAGACAAGGACAGAGATAGGACTGAAAAATTGGTGGTCAGAACAAGATTCGATCCCACAATCTCACAGTTACCAGACATGACCTCTATAGTTAAACCACCAGGTCCCACATTTATGCAGATAGTTTATCAATAGGTTCTGGTCAGTGAGTTTGCGAGTATCAAAGTATGTAATATATGTGATCGCATCTTTCGATTTCAATGACTTTAAAGTTAAACTTTTTTGCACCGCTATGACCCCATAGCAATTAGTATATGACGTAAATTTCCACTTGGTATCTGTACCCTTTTCTGGGCAAAGGGGGTCCCTACAGACGTACAAACAGAAAACAAATGATTAAAAAATCCTGTTTAATGTGATATAATTACAGAGTGATACTTTTAGGATTTCTTGATGTATTCATTCCGCGAAACCTTGCTTTTTGAGGAATTTTATGATTTTAGGTCATCGCGAAGTACCCTCCAGTGAGTGAGTTAGCCAGCATCAGCATATGCGACATAAATGGCTGTATCTTTCGATAACATAATGAATTTTTACACCGCCAAAAGACTGTAGACCTTCGTACCTGACATAAATTTCCATTTCCTGAGAAAAATGGTCTTACCAAAGAGGTAGAGGGACCGAGGAACAACAAAATAAAAATAAAATAAATTTTGATGTAATAACAAATTAACAATTTTTGGATTTTTACTTTAGTTGTTCTGCCAAATCTTGATTCTTGTCGATTCTTGAAATTGCAGGTCAACGTTTTAACGAATCAAATTGAGAATATTGAAGTATGTGACATAGCTGCCGGTATTTTTTCTTTGCACTGCCTTGAAGCTTCAATTGTTTACACCACCAAGTGACCGGAGACCTCAGTATGTGACACAAATTTCAAATTCTTATATCTACCCGTCCCATTAGAAAAGGCGTCTTATCAGTCGGACAGACAGACACATGGGCGGACAACAAATGGGACAAAGAATCATACTTTTTATGTAATATAAATTCAAATGAACAATTTTCAAATTGTTTCACTTGTTTTCCAAAATCTTTATTTTTCACAAATTTTATGATTGTAGGTCATTGGGATGTATCCTTCAAGTTTTGATGAGTCAATTTGCGAGTATCGAAGTAGATGACATATACAGCCGTATCTTTTCGTGATATTGACTTAAAAGCTTAAACTTTTTGCATCGGCAAGCGACCGTAGGCCTTAGTATGCAACGAAAATTTCAACTTGATAGTTCTATCTGTTCCGTAGAAAAGTGGGTTTTACCAGTGGGTCACACAGACAGACGAACAACAAAATGATCCAATGAGGGTTCCGTTTTTACCTACAGAGGTATGGAACTCTAAAAGTAACTGTCACATTAAGTAGTATGAAACAGGTAGAGATAAATGTATTTTGAAAGGTATTTTGACTTATGTAATGCAGATTCCGCTGGTGGCTGGCATGTATGACTGACGCTAGGCTGGCAGTAAATAGATGAAAGTAATCTGTGCTGAGGAGCTACGTGAGCCCTCTCTGCCGTGATCATCTCAAAGCACGGAAGCATGACAAGACGCCCTGCACATTATCATTGCATCCAACTACAATAATCAGTTATGGCTAAGAAGACGTGCACAGTATCCGAATAAAGACCAATGTAGGGGGAAATATAAAATTCTCCAGTTTTTGCAGAAAAACCATTTGGCTTTACTCAGTTAATACTGCAGCATGACTTTCAAGTCATTTTACAAAGAGACGAAACTTAATATAGTTTTTGTGATAGTCCTTGTTTAAATCTAATACAGTTTTCTTGAGAGGCTTTGTTGATCTGAGAAGTAAGACATACATTTTGGAAGCTCTTATGTTATGTAGCTTCATTACCGGCAGTATGGCCAGAATAATTACCAGTTTCAGCACTGACTCATTTTCTCTGGGTGACACATTTCTCTTCAGCACTGTATTAACCGTCGTAAATGTTCATTGGTTTATTAACATGTAAGTATGATAAAGATCAATAAAGACACATTTACCTATATCCAACAATGAGGCGGCTAATGAATGAAGAAGTACTAAGAAGAGTGGGAAAGAGCAGGCAATTGCTCTAGGTAATACAACAAGATGGAAAAAAAGGCATTGAAAATTCTTCGTGGGAAAAAGTTATATTAAAATCAGTTCCTGAAGTCTCTTTGGACGGAAAGGGATTAACAGAACAGTGAAGATTTTTGTTTCAGGGTATTCAGAAAGAAGAGAATCGGTTCGTAAGTAATGACGAGTGAATGTAGCCATTCATAAAAGAGGCAATAATCAAGAAGTCTTGTCTTCCAGATATCATCAGAATTACTGATCCACACTTCTGCTTTGAATATAACAGTACCGATTTAGGGAAATTAATTTTTACAGTATCATTCGAATCCTTAGAAATCAAACATGACTCCAGTCCTGTTTTTACATTAGCTATAAGAGAAATAACTGCCTTAATAATGTACCACCATCAATAAGGTTTTCCTATCTGTGCAGTTGACATTCTTCAGCGCTGACGTGTTTTCGCGTTTCAAGTGGTAAGAAAGGTAAAGATTTAATATGTAGCTAGACAATCATGTTCATTTCGAAACCTAACGACGTGTCATATTAACGAAACGTAGAGTAGTGCAGGGGAAACAATATGTGAAGCACTCATAAGGCATTAAATTCAAGACTGCTTTGTGTTGCTGTCACTTTAGGCAGAAATTCTTTCGCTACACCAACTTCGTGCACATCTGTTCCACAAGAGAACATACGGTGTACTGCGGAGTTTGCAGAATGTATCACAATTATATTACGGTTTCCTTATTTTATTAGAACTGAATGTTTACTAATCCGTAAGTAGAAGTAGGTTAAGAGGCCACAATCACGAACAAAGTTCCGCGAGGTATTTCGTCCTTGGATGTTTTCTCTTTCTTAGTGTTCTTCCATCGAAGCAGTCCTAGAGCTAGATCTATGTTGTAATTTACATTGCTAAACGAATATCCGAGAATCTAGGGCACCATGCCGAACCCCATTAGCAGGTTGCCCATCCAACAGACAACGAAAGGTTGATATTCATTATGTCATCTGATTATTCACGAAACCAAAAAATTTAAAACGCTGAAATAATCTGCCAGTTTAGACGTATAATCTTATGCTAAAAGTTAAACACAATGAGGCAAGTATTATAGTTAGAAACTGTGTGTTTGTCTCAAGAAAAATTAACTAACGGTGCTCTTATGCCCAGTATTTCTTCCTCCAGTATTTGGAAATGATAACACGTAGAAACTTCCAACAAACTTTACACACACTTTCAAAACTGCTAAAAAAAAGCATCGCGCATTCTTTACTGTTTACACTATTGGCAACATAGTTTTCACACAGTATTTACTTACACCACTACTGTGCGTGCTGAATTTTGCCAATGCACAATATGCCCTAAGATGACAAAAATCATTGGGTAGCGATATGCACATATATAGATCGTAGTAGTAGCGGGTACACAAGATGTAAGAAAGCAGTACATTGGTGGCACTGTCATTTGTACTCAGGTAATTCATGTGAAAATGCTTCCGATATGATTTTGGTCACAAGAGGGAATTAACATACTTTAAAGGCGGAAAGCTAATCAGAGCTAACGCATGGCACATTCCATTTCGGAAATCGTTAGGGAATTCAACATTCCGAGGCACACAGTGTCAAGAGCGTGTTGAGAATTCCAGATTTCAGGCATTACCTCTCACCACAGATAACGCAGTGGCCGACGACCTTCTCTTAACGACCGACAGCAGTGGCGTAGAGTTTTCAGTGCTATGAGACAATCAACACATGACTGAAATAACCGAAGAAATCAATGTAGAAGGTATGACGAACGTATCCGTTGGCCAGTGCTGCGAAGTTTGCCGCTAAATGGCAGTGACAGCAGACGACCGACCCGAGTGCTTTTGTAACCGCACGACGTAGCCTGCAGGCAAATTAAAATGTCCTGTGGTGCCTCTCCTTCTCGAAGTCGCCCCGTTTGACGTCCTACCCCCCCTTAACAATACCATCAGCTCTCATGAACTGAAATCGTGACTCATCTTACCAGGCCAAGGTTTTCTAATAGTCTACGGTCTAACCGATATTGTCTCGAATCCATGAGAGCCTCATGGATTGTTAAGGGGGGGTAGGATGTCAAACGGGCCGACTTCGAGAGGGAGGCACCACAGGACATTGTAATTTGCACTGTCTATACCTTTACAATTAAATTCATAAAACTTTGTCAGCATGACCAGAAAGGATTCAGGATTCACACTCATAGCAGTGGAAGTTCAAAAACACGAAAAAATAATATTATTTAAATGTGGAATTTCATGATTTTTTTCACTTGCTGTTGGCTGCATTTGTTGCTATAGGTACACATTTATTCGTATGTAAGAGAGATTCTTCGATGAATTTTGTATAGCTTGCTAACCATACTCACAGATTCAACTTTTTTAGTCCTGTCTTCCTCAGTTGCGTGTAATATTACGGTATATTGATAATTTTTACTTATGGACCGTCTGACAGCAGCTGAATAAAACAGAATTTTAGTGCCATAGGCGTTTCGCCTTTATTTTCTGCAAGGCATCATCAGTGGCCTGGAATATGTACATATGTTAGCTATTTAATTTACATTTTTGTCACTGTGCCTATAGGTTATAAACAGTTCTGGTGGTTGGTATTTCCTATTAAGTAGTAATGTTTTGAACTGTACTTACAGGCTGCGTGGACAATTTCTTACATATTACGCTCCTGTTGCATTTTTGGTGTTGTTCTTCTTCTTATGAATGCCAATTTGCGTTTTTTTCCCTACATTCCACAGCACTATGAACTGAAAGCTTGTTTCAATGCAATGTTTTGGTTTCTGTTGCCGACTGTCAAATGTTTTTGCCACAGATCGAATGTTATTCCCAAACTTTCCAGTGTAATTATTGAAGTATCTGTGATCTGTTCGTGTATGCATTTGTGTGTGCGTTTATGTGTGTGTGTGTGTGTGTGTGTGTATGTGTGTGTGTGTGTGTGTCCAGATGGTGTGGGGAAGAGCTTTTTTTGTTTTGTGTTATCATTTCCTTTGTTAAGTGTAGTAGGGAGCCTGTGCTGATGTGTGTTTGTTCATTCATCACATGTTTGTTTTCTGCTATGGCTTTCTGTATGTGGAAGTTTTCTTGCGTCTCTATAAGATGTTTGTCATGGTTGCCTATTCTCATTATTTTCATTTCTTGTTCCATGTTTGTAGGATGATGGTTTTGGTGTTTTAAATGTTCTGCAAATGTGGAATGGTTCGTTTCATACTTCCAACATCTGATATGTTCTCTGTACCTTGTTTCAAAATTCCTGAATGTCATTCCTATGGATACTGCATCACGACTGTGACATTCAAGTTTATATATTCCTGATAGTTGGAAGAACAACAGAAACCAAAAAATTGTATTGAAACTCTTACTCTCGCTTACGTGCTAACGTGCTAAACGGAAATCGTTTAACACCTTAACCCTTTTGTAAAGTAATCAGACGTTTGACGGTGTTCCTTACATGGAAGTTCGATTTTTTAATGAATATCAGATTTACTTGTTTCAGCTAAATAACCTCCAAATGAACAGAAACAGAAACAGGACGATAGCGACTGATTACTGTAATTGCCCGCCGAGGGTGTAATCAGATAATGTATGACGCTTTCGTGTATTTATTTGCATTACATTACACGTGTCTATGTTCGAGTGAAGAGGCTGTTCAGGAAGGTAATCAATTTATTCATGTAACCTGCCGAGCGAATTAATGAGCAAATATTTGCGGAATTTCTGTTTTAATTGTAGTTGGATAACTGAATGTAGGCATCTGCTATATCGATTTTCTTAATGTAGCGCCCTCTATGATCAAATTTGTTCCAGAGTGGGAAAGGATGGTTTACCAACTGGCGCATCGGCACCTTTGAAATCGCTACAGATCCTCGAGGCTGTTCCATGTCATTCGTATGTGGTTCTAGATCATACTTTTATAACTGAGCCACTTAGGAGACGAGGGCCTGCCTGTGGTCACAGCTGATGTGCTTGGCAAATGCATGTGACCGGTTGTTCACCGTGCGGTTTGGCCATCACATACATTGGGGAAGTCGTCAAAGTTATCAATTTGACTCTGTTATACACATTGACAGATGTTCTAACAAGCATTAGCCGTTCACAAGCTCACCCCATAAATACCTCCAAAAGAAAGTACGCTGGCCACACTGGAGCACTGGAGGCAAAGAAGGCGTTGACGGAAGTCAAGGCAGTGAAATGACATTTGTGTTTCAGATAACGGTTTAGGATAATTAATTGATGGGCAGATCAGACAAACGGCTGGGAATAAGCTGTCGTATTTGGACCTACTCGTACCACACCTTGAATACAGTTGCCCGATTGGTTGGTTTATAACACGGATTTTCCAACATGTCTATAAAATTTGGTGTAGGCCTGCTACACGCAGCCGTGCAAACCGGAGTGAGAACAGTGGTCGTACAGATACAGTAACCGAAAACAAGTGCCAACTATTGGCACTCCTTTTGAATGACAGCCGGTTTCGAACCCGACTGAAACTGCTGCTATCAGTATATGCAGATCCATCTCAACCATTTTCTGAAACAGAAAGACGCATATAATGGACTTCATGAGCCGTATTTTTCACAACAAGATCACACACAGCACCACATCGAGCTGTACCTCTTCTGTGTGTGTGTGTGTGAAGCACACAGGAACTTGAAGGTAGTAGACTTGTTGCATGTGATGTGATGCAATCTACTGTGACTTTTTACTTTTTCAAGTGATACAGGCTGTCAAGTGCACAGGCAGCTCAATGAAGCGCCGAACCTGCTATGTGTGAAGAGTGTAATTCTGGGGAAACTGGAACTGTCACGCTACTAGTGATGTTTTCGTACCGTTATTTGGACCCACTTATTCAAATCACCAGATGCGGACGAAGACTTCCGACATAAGAACTCACCTTCGTTCTGCCCACGACCTTGTCAAAGAAAGGCTGAGGAGCGGTCGGAGGTTCAGGGCACTTTATTACCCTTTTTGTGGGAAACTGATTTTAAAAGGTGGACGAATTAACAATGTTCAATGGTGTGTAGATGCAGAAGGCAACAGAAACCACTGCATCAAAGACACACAACTTTTATCCACAGGATGTATGGCCCTTCAATGGAAAAGTGACGATCTCTCCACAGGCAAAATATACCGAAGCAGAAACCCATTACGATCCCCCGTGGTGGGTGGTAGGGGGGGTGGGGTGGGGGGACGGACTGCCGGGCACAGGCGGGAGAAGACCATGCGAAACTGATGGAGTTACCTGACGATGGGATAACATTCTGCTACCCTTCAGAAATCTAGCCTTGGGAGGGAAGCCAGAAAATCTGAAAAGCTAAATGCAAAGGCACAATGTAGATGTAGTGGGTCAGTGAAGTATGGAAAATGGATAAGGACTCCTGGTCAGGCGAATACAGGGAAATATCAACAGCATTTGAAAATTGTATATTGAGAGTAGGATTCGTTATGAATAGGAAAGTACGGCAGAGAGTGAGCTAGTGTGGTCAGTGATATGGTTGTTCTCACCAGATTCGGCAGCAAACCAACGCCGACAACGATAATTCAAGTGCACATGTCACTGTCTCAAGCAGATGATGACGAGATTGGAATTGTACTCGTACGTGAAGATATTAAACAGTTAATATAGTATACAAAGGGAGATAAAGTCAAATAAAATTGGTGTTTGCAACGCGGTTGTAGGAGAAGGAATAGAATAAATTGTTACATAAGAATACGGGCTTGATAAAAGTAATGAAAGAGGAGAAAGACTAATTGAATTCGGTAATAAATTTACGAAATTTATATGAAATACTCAGTTCAACTAAGAGGAGGTATACTTGGAAGTGACCCAGATTAAAGTGAAGACTCCGGGTGAATTCCATCATGGCCAGACCAGCGGATCAAGAACGTACTTCCAATCTCAAAGTTTCATCCCCATACGAACTAAAAGGGAGCTGCTCGATTTCTTGGAATGGTCAACTTCCATTGTAAGTTTGTCCCTAATTTCGCTCAACTAGCTGCCCCTCTTAACGATCTTCATAAGAAGGAACTGGATTTCGTATGGGGAGAGAGCCACAAGGCCGCATTGTAGGCCATTAAGACACCTCTAAATAAGCCGCCAGTATTATTGATTCCTAATTTCGGGAGGAGATTCATTCTCCAGACCGATGTGTGTAATGCCGGGGCGGCAGTAGTCCTTTCACAGGAAGACCCACTTCAGAGACGACCTGTTGCCTTTGCCTGGTAAAGATTGGCGGTGTATTAGTGTGAGGCGCTGTCTACTCTGTTCGCTACCGCAAAGTTTAAATTTCATCTTGACCACAAAAAATTTGACCTAGAGACTGATTGGGAAATTATCCAAGCCCAAGATTTGTTTACCTTTTGAACTCGTGAAATTTGTATTTTGTTATTTTCGCAATTCCTTATTAGGTGGGCATCCGGGCTTTCATAAACCCTTGCTAATGTCTGTGCTCGTTTTAAACGGCCATTCTTGTATAAGGATACTCGGAGGTTGGTTCACGAGTATGATTCTTGCAAAATGGCGAAGTCCAGTCCCAACTCACGTAAAGGCTTATTGCATTCCGAACGGGAGCGAAGCCTTATGGATGAAGTATTCACTGATTATGAGTTCCCTGCCTTTAACAAGAGTTGCGAACGGCTATCAAGTAGTTGCTGTTGTTGCTTTTTCTCGTTCTGAGTTCCTTTTGCCAAGTAGAGAGGTTAAAGTCAATGTAACAATTCGTCATTTAACTTAAATATTTTCCTGGTTCGGGCCGCCAAAGGCGCTTGTGATTGACAGTGATCCCAACTTAGTGACACAAGAATTTAAGCAGTTTTGTTTTGGTAAAGCCATTCGGCGCATTGCGACTATTCTCTATTACCCTCATACCACCTTTTCTGAGATGGTTAATCGTAATCTTAAGGCCACTTTAATTATCATGCTAAGAATCAGATCACATGGGACACTTCCACTCCTTGGATTATGGCTACCTTTAATGCAGCACAGCATGAAGCTTCTAAAGCAGTTCCTTCTGCTTTGATGTTCACTTAGTCCGTTGATTTTCCCCTGGTTAATTTGTGGAGTGTAATGAATCTCTTGCCAGAGCGAATTAACCTCTTGCCTGATTAAAGAAAATAGGGATAGAGCTAGGAAAAATGTCGATCTAGCCCATCGCCGTCAAGAGAGACAGTTTACTCAGGCAAGGAGACCCTCTTGCAGCCAAGTTGGAGAAAAGGGTTTTGATCGGAATTTTAGCATAGGTTGCAGTCAGGATACTGGTATTGTTAGGAGGCTTGCTCCTACATTTGTGGGACCCTGTGCTACGGTTAAGACCTTAAATCTCATTAATCTGCTAGTGTGCAACCTTGTGACTGGCAAAATGATGAAGTTATATGTGAGCCAAATAAAAAAAAAATAAAAAAAAGCTAGCTAAGTGACTCGTTTCCCTCTTTCTATCCTCAAAGAAAAAGAAAAAAAAAAATTAAAAATAAAGGGAGTGAGTGAGAGAGAGAGAGAGAGAGAGAGAGAAAAGGGGGAGCGGCTTTTGGCCTGAGTAGGAGGTTGAGCCATGGCGGCTCGTTTCCTCTTTCCAGTATCGACATCTTGTAGCCGGCGTCTCACCAGCTGGTGTGTGTGCGGTTGCCGCTCCCCCGGTTAGGCTTCACCCACAGTGCCGTCGACAGGCCTTCGAACAGCGCAGTGCAGGCAGTTTATGTGTGGAGCTGGGGCCAGCGGCCTTCTACCTTCTACCCAGTCCATGCGAAGAAGAGTGAACGACGACCCAAAAAAGACGCAGTGCAGATCGCCTATGCCATTCGTATCTGGTTGTTGAGCTCTGCACACCGATTTCCTGCTCCGCAAACTGTTTGACCAGATTTTCGTGCTTATATTCATTGAGTCGTCATGCACTTTGTTATTTGACTCTGTGTCGTTCTGAGAAAAATTTATTTCCTTGCCTGATCTTCGTGTTGTTTTAAATGACTTGTATTAATCTGCTCGCCAGGCTTCTTTCTAATGACTTGCCATGATTAATGTTGTTACGGCGATTTGTGCAAAATTGTATCAAAGCCCTATGAATTATCTAGTTTCTTAAAACTTTACATCTTCTTTTAAATTGTTTTGTGGGAGGTGACAAATTGGTTGTGAATTCTAATATTTGCTTTCACTGCGTTTTAGAAGCTGGTATGTTTTCTGATATTATTATTATTGTTATTATTATTATCTTGCCAGTTAAGTTTTATGGGTTATAACCTAAAGCTAACCGTAAGACCTTACCGAGTTGTCATTTATATTCCATCCTTGACGAATTTACAGCTCTTTTTCACTAGTTCTCTTTAAAACCTTAAGTTTTCAGAGAGTCTTATTTGCTGGAGCGTTTGACCCTATTAGAACGGTTCTATAAGTGCAATCGTAGCTAAACAATAACCTTCAGGTGTAGTGTAATTCATTGAGACATTAATGTTGGGCGTTCGTTGGCAGCATCAACTAAGCTGCTGGGAAAGCCTTCCGCGTCCGTTGCATCTTGCCGCCTGGGGCAGTGCGGAGTGGCCGCGCGAGCAAGGCGCCATGTCACGGATTGCGCGGCCGCTGCCGCTGGGGTTCGAGTCGTCCCTCCGGCAGCTTAGATGTGTGTGTGTTCGTGGCATAAGTTAGTTGAAGCTAGTTTAAGTGGTGTGTAATACTAGGGATCGATGACCTCAGCAGTTTGGTCCCTTACTAATTCAAACACACATTTGTAGACTTGCCACCTGGGCCTGGCTTGCTTGTGGCTGTGTGGACGACTCTCGAGTATTTCCTAGAGCAGCTTGCTGTTTGTTTGCTGTCACGAGACGTGACTGTCTATGCTCAAGTTGTAAGTAGGCTGTTTAGGTTTTTATGTTGGTAACGCCACGTAGCGTTCTGTATGAAAATCAATGGCTGTGCTGTGTGCAGTCTGGGGGTGGTTTGCAATGTTGGAATATTCGCCATTGTAGTGTTGAGCAGTTGGATGTGAACACCGCGTAGCGTTGTGCAGTTGGAGGTTAGCCACCAGCAGTGGTGGATGTGGGAAGAGAGATGGCAGAGTTTTGAGAGAGGACGATCCGGATGTGTGTCCGTCAGGAAAACGAAATTTGTGAGACTGGATGTCATGAACTGATATATATATTATGACTTTTGAACACTATTAAGGTCAATACATTGTTTGTTCTCTATCAAAATATTTCATTCGCTAACTATGCCTATGAGTAGTTAGTGTCTTCAGTAGTTAGAATCCTTTATTTAGCTGGCAGTATTGGCGCTCGCTGTATTTCAGTAGTTTGAGTATCGAAGATTTTTGTGAGGTAAGTGATTCATGAAAGGTATACGTTATTATTAGTCAGAGCCATTCTTTTGTAGGGATTATTGAAAGTCAGATTGCGTGGCGCTAAAAATATTGTGTGGCAGTTTAGTGTCGATCAGAGTAAGTAAAGAGAGAAATGGTTCAAAAATGGTTCAAATGGCTCTGAGCACTATGGGACTTTACATCTGAGGCCATCAGTCCCCTAGAACCTAGACCTACTTAAACCTAACTAACCTAAAGATATCACACACATACATTCCCGAGGCAGGATTCGAACCTGCGACCGTAGCGGTCACGCGGTTCCAGACTGAAGTGCCTAGAACCGCATGGCCACACCGGCCGGCCGAAGAGAGAAATGTCTGAGTACGCTGCTCAGCTGTTTGAAACTCAAATAACGTAAGAGGTTTATCAACACGATAATTCGCTAATTTTTGTAAGGGGATGTTTCGAAGTTGAGTGCTTTATATTATCTCACTTGCACTGCAATGTACATTTTGCTGTTGGCCAAAAAAGTTTGATAAATTGGTTTCGGACTGGGTATTTTCCCTTAGGTGTTATTGTTCTGCTTAATACGTATTGCAAGCCTGTATTAATTTTTATTTTAAATTGTTTAGCGTAAACACATTGGGTAAGCCCTAAAGGCAAACTGTTATGTATTGTAAACTACTTAATATTCATCCTTTGTGGGTCTGTCTAATATCTCGGTTTTGAGCTCGCTTGCAGAAATTTATCTAGTGCTCAGTTTCAATCGTTGGCTGGTTTATCTAAAGCTTCATCATCTCCCAGTACCTACCGCAACCTACATCCTTCTGAATCTGTTTAGTGTATTCATCCATTGGTCTCCCTCTATGATTTTTACCCTCCACGCTGCCGTCCAATACTAAATTGGTGATCCCTTGATGCCTCAGAATATGCCCTACCAACCGATCCCTTCTTCTAGTCAACTTGTGCCACAAATTTCTCTTCTCTCCAATTCTATTCAATACCTCCTCATTAGTTATGTGATCTACCCATCTAATCTTCAGCATTCTTCTGTAGCACCACATTTCGAAAGCTTCGATTCTCTTCTTGTCCAAACTATTTATCGTCCACGTTTCACTTTCTTGCATGGCTACACTACATAGAAATACTTTCAGAAACGAGTTGCTGACACTTAAAACTACACTCGATGTTAACAAATTTCTCTTCTTCAGAAACGCTTCCCTTGCCATTGCCAGTCTACATATTATATCCTCTCTACTTCGACCATAATCAGTTATTTTGCTCCCCAAACAGCAAAACTCCTTTACTACTTTAACTGTCTCTTTTCCTAATCTAATTCCCGCAGCATCACCCGATATAATTCGACTACATTCCATTATCCTCGTTTTGCTTATGTTGATGTTCATCTTATATCCTCCTTTCAAGACACTGTCCATTCCGTTCAGCTGCTCTTCCAGGTCCTTTGCTGTCTCTGACAGAATTAAAATGTCATCGGCATCTAGTAGACGTTCGTAAAGTTTAGATATCTGTAATATTTTGGATCATAATTTCGTTCGAATTTCAGTTTTAGGGGACTCCTCCAGCTCGTTGCTTTGGACCGAACGACATCTTGGGTGTTCCGCGAAGTATTCCGGAATGCACGGCGGCGGCGTCGCTTCGGCCCGCCAGTGTCCAGGGCGCGGTACGACTGTTCGCCTTTGATGCCAGGGCGGCGGCGGACACATGGTCCGCCGCACGCACACGCTGGCGCGCCTGCACAGTGTCACGCACACGCAGACAGACACAGAGGGACGGCACGGTCGGTTTACTGCCGCTGTGCAGGCGCGCAAATGGAATTGCGCCCTGCCCCTGCGCGGCCCTGCGCGGCAGCCCGCGCGCCTCACCCCTGGCCTGCACTGTCGGTCCTTCCGGCTACGCCGGCGGTGGCCCGGGCAGCGGGCAGCAGCACGGCACGGCGCGGCGCTCTGCTCCACTGTAGCTCGTTCCACGCTTTTATGTTTTCTCGCACATAAAACGGGCGCCAGTCACTGGCGCGGCTCCAGCTGCGACTGCGATGATTTACTGCAGGGACCAAACCCTAGCCGTCTCCTCACTCATGAGGCCTCTAGCGACATCGAGGAAAGGTCAACACTCGCCACTGTGATTCAGCCAGTCAACAATTCAAATGTTCATATGTGTGTGAAATCGTATGGGACTCAACTGCTAAGGTCATCAGTCCCTAAGCTTACACACTACTTAACCTAAATTATCCTAAGGACAAACACACACACTCATGCCCGAGGGAGGACTCGAACCTCCGCTGGGACCAGCCGCACAGTCCATGACTGCAGCGCCTTAGACCGCTCGGCTAATCCCTCGCGGCCAGTGAACACTGATCGAAACCATTAAGATTGTCGCTGCTTCCGCGAATCATTTGCGATAAGGCGACAAAATTCACAGGATACCGATAAAAACAGATGCTAAGCTGCTAAGCTTCAGTTACCGTGTCATAATTGTATTAGAACAAATAAGCCCTCGGTCACAAATATTAAATCAAAATTGACCGGGTTTCGACGCTCCTATGAGCGTCGTCATCAGAATTAAACTAACTGTTCTAAAACATAATAGGTATATAAGACATTAAGAAACTAAAGTGTGTACTGACTGGAAAGAGATGCAGTACTTACAAAACAGTTTTGTTGCAACCCGTGTTAATTCAGGTACGAGCAGCCCTCAGTTAGTTTAATTCTGAAGACGACGCTCATAGTAGCGTCGAAACATGGTTAATTT
The DNA here is from genome assembly GCF_021461385.2 of Schistocerca piceifrons. Lineage (NCBI taxonomy): Eukaryota > Metazoa > Arthropoda > Insecta > Orthoptera > Acrididae > Schistocerca > Schistocerca piceifrons. The sequence continues at coordinate 276,250,634 of NC_060141.1, forward strand.
CGACTTCATATTTGTGACCGAGGGCTCATTTGTTCTAATATAAGATGGCGGTAGTATCGCTTACGCAAGGTATAAAAGAGAAGTGGGTGGCGGAGCTGTCATTTTTACTCAGGTGATTCAAATTAGACGCATGCCGCAGTCCACTTGGGAAATCGTTAAGAAATTCAGTGCTCCAAAATCCACAGTGTCAGGAGTGTGCAGAGAATAACGAAGTTCAGGATTTACCTCTCACCGCGGGACAATGCAGTGTCTTCATTTAACGACCCCGAGAGCAGCGGCATTTGTGTAGATTTGTCAGTGCCAACAGTCAAGCAATTATGCGTGTAAAAATCGCAGAAATCAATGTGGGACGTACTACGAAATTGGGCGTCAGCTCTTATTCAATTCAACTGCCGAATTACTGATGCCGCCAGTGTGGAAGCATCATCCACCTTTAGACTTTCAGTGCCAAAAGTCTGTATTGTATAGATCACCATATTGCACCAACAATTAAATCCTGCAAAGTGGCCTACAGATCGTCAAATACAGAAAGACTCTTACTCAATAACACTGCTCTAAAACTGTGGACACGAGCTTGAATATTACAGCGTGAAACCGATCTCCAACCCAGCTATATATCACTGCAAACCATGTCGATATAGTAAACATACGATTCATACCTTACGCCATTCTAAATCGCTGTGTTACATGATTCATATAGCTATAGGCCACCAGACACTCATACATATGTCATGAAGACAGGCAGCAAAACCACATGAACCATAGGTGTACTCCTTGCTGCACTGGATATTTCCTAAGTTTATCCACTCCCAAAGGATGACCAGAGAGCCGTCAGTGGGCCAAAGTCACTATCAAAACTGTTCTAGAAATTCGGGTCGTCCACCCTCGGCACAAAAGCGTTACTGCATGTGGTTCCGACCTGCTGGCTTGCTTGCTTTTCTACACCCTGCGACCGAACCGCCGAATCTTTCCATCAGTAAATGGGGTATGTTCTCAACTGACTAGGTTGTTTTAACCCCTTCCACTGACAGAATGACCCGCTTCCTACTTCCGTATGTATAAAGCCGATACGGACTTGTAGCTGTCACGCCTTTGCGCTTACTGCTACATATTTTAACCGTAAATAGCTCAGTCCTAATGGTAAGAGGTAGTAGTGGATTCACGATATTAATCTTTGAATACAGCACAGCTGCCACAAGCTCAGCTCACTTTTACTCCACTCCTACCCTCGCCATTGCACCATATTAACTAGGTGCTACATGGACCTTGCTAAATTCACTTGCGTATACATTTTTGACCGTTACTCGCCAGTATTTACCTAATGATTAGTACACTCCTAACCGCACTATATCCCAAAGAGCTGTGATGATTGAACGGGTTCGATCCACGGCCTACAGTGCCCTACAGTTCACATGGTAACACTGCCTACCTGACCCACTTAACTTGGTAGTGAGCTTATGTATCCAATCACCACTGCTAGCAGCAGTGGATAATCCTATCAGCACGACGAGAGCAGCAGACTTACCGTCGAATCCTCCTGAAAATACTTATAACTACGGTCGCCAGCTCTGAAGGAGCAAAAGAATAAATCAGTTTTTTGGCTCGTTTCAAAGTGAAACGGCTTGAGTTGAATTTAAACTTAATTCTCAATATTACTATTTCTGATCATTCTAGGTGATTCTACAAAGCAAATACTCTCTCAGTTTCTGTGAGTTGGCTTGGTAATTACTACCCAGACAATTTGTGCAACTTAGGTTAACAAAATTCTATCCTTCAACTTATTTAATGATTTTGGATATTACTCTTTGGACAATTGATATAGAATTAGTTAAGTGACTTTACTTGAAAAGTTACTCAGAAAAATTTAAGTAACTATAAATAGGCGACTCATTCTGGTGTGACCATTGCTCTTTTCAACATTCTTATACGCTAAAGTATTCTACAACCAAAAGAATTGTAAATGAAAGAGGCGATGGTGGCCTCAGTCTGATTTCACTACACTATATTTGAGGTTACTACACTTTACAATGAACAACATGCATCGTAATTTTACTCATTACTATATTCTGTCCTCTGCACTTGCATAAAAGAAAACTGGTATTCTCCTTTTACATGTATACAAAGTTCGACTTAACAATTGCAAGCAGTCTTGCCTTGGGTAGACGTGTCGGTTCTGGTGGTGAGATGCATGTGGCTAATGCAGCTCTTCACGCCTCATGCCCCTAATGGCGGCTGGAACTACGAGCTGTAGCACTCGTGTAAGCTACTGCACGTCCGCCATAAAATCTGGGCGCAGGAACTCTTACAATCAGCCCCAGTGGCATAGAGACGGCTTCGACAACCATTCGTCGCGTTCTACTCCACAAACGGCGACGATATTCGCCTCTTCGCTGTTGCACAATCACTTTTGCGTGGGCACAGTTACGCACGTCCGATCACGTCAACACTCCCCAGGCCATTTCATTGTTCAGTCCCTGTGTCTCCAGCTACCTCTAGCTACGCTCGTATCACCAAGAGTGGGGGCGTTCCCCTACCAACTTTTCACCGAAATCATTTAGTATTTAAGAACATTTATATTTATTACCCTGGAGTTCATACCAGTCATAATAATTTACTACTAGCGCTTTATAACATTAAATCATACGGTAATAACTTATAATTACCAAGAAAAAGCATACATTTGACTCCGATAGCTTAGTGCATTGTCTGACAGGTAGCGCTAATTCCCAGTTTCGCATCAGGGTGCACTCCCTGGCAGTCTCACACCAGCGCGCCCGTTTCCGACGCGCGAGCTCCAAATTACTGTCGGCCCACCATCATTTCAGTTCCGTTACAACCCATCTCCTGACTCTGGGATTATAAGAACATATGTAGTTTCTCATCGTTTGCCAGATTATAATTCCATTTCAGAGACACTTCTCAATGTCAAGCACATAGCAATATCGCTTGCGTAGCAGAATCACTCACGCGACATAAATCCGAATTTGTAGACTGGAAGTTATTTCTCTGCAAATCCGAAAATTGAACGAGGTGTAGTGTGCTGTAAACCACTGAGTAACTAGATACTTAAACTTGTCTGCGAAGAGCTGTACATGGAAACTAGAAAAAAATAAAGGAAACTGAAAATTTCACTCACGAATACCGATGTTGCTGATGTAACAGATTCCAAATCATCCATCTAATTTTCAAAATCGACTAAGGGTTTCCTCATGTCTAGAGAAGCAGAAAACGTGTCTTCTACCTACCTTCCACCTGCTAGATGCACACACCACAATCGATGTTCCCCCAACTAAATAAAGGTGAGAAATGTGCAGAAGTTATCAGCTGGACAATTTCCATGGAAAAGAATAATGGTCAAGCGCAAACACACATCCATTTGGAATCTTCTCACAGTTCCACGCGATCGCGAAAGCTGCCCAACACCCACTAAGCATTTGTTCGCTGTTCGGCCTTCTAGACGACGACACAATTAAGTCAGCTACATTCATGCATCCCAACAGGTGTTTACAGTCGGACAGCTCCTGGCGTTACATGTTACGTTTGCAGTCAAAGTTGAACAACATTAGACAATGAGCGAAGTATCGACTGTATCTGCGGCTCTGGAAATAGAAATATGTGTACCATTCTTATGACTTGACATATTCTTCCCTTTGCTATCACAGCACTCCACACCAAATCCATATCTTCCTTACGACTGGACATAGTCATTTCCTTTGCACATGTCAGTACACTAACACTTACTTTATAAGCCTGATGCTCAAGGCAAACCTATCACACATTCCCTATCATGAAGTATAATACTTCGTCAATATCCGATTGCTGTAGATACTAAATAATACTGACCGAAACTCAACGATAGGTGGTCATGTCTCATAAGCTTTCTTGCGGAAGGTACATTGTGTATTAGAACATGTGTAGTAATCGTCTTACAAACCGCCAGGTGTTAAAAAACTCAACCAAATTACTATCACAAGCGGTCTTGGTTCTACAGGTGCATACAAGTATCCATGTTAAAAGTTATATTGGGTTTATATATCGAGGTATGGCATTATCTCTGAATGAAGTGTTTTCTTCCAGACAAATACCGTGACACTGAACATAGGCGGTAATCGCCGAAGTGTATAGTATCAGACCAACAGTGTGGTAACACATCGTTGACAGTGCCACCTCGTAACAAAATTACCGAATTTAGAAAGTGATTCGGCTAAGGGAAGTGGTATGAAACCGGTATTTGCAATTCCCCCACGCCGCCGCCGCTGGTTATTTCTCCAGTATTTGTAAGTTGTTGTGTCTCGATGCCATGTCAGAGGTTCGGTGACATATCAACTGGGTTATAGACGATGGTTGATTGGGAAGGATCACAAACAGTAAATGGTGTGCTGATTGAGGTTGTAAGCATGTACAATAGCTTTTCAGATCTCTAGTGCTACGCTATCCGCTAGAAATGCTGTCTGGGATTTGGAATCAAGTCTCTTCATTCAACGACATACCTGCCTTTGATCCTATGGAGAAGACCTTTAATGATTTCACCCACTAGTAATTCATATTTCAGGTACTCTGATATTTTGAAACGAGTCACCTTTCTCGAACCTATCTGCTGCAGTAAATTGACAAGGTCGTTTCAGGTAGTCCCTTTGCATCTTGCAACTGCCGCCATTTCTGCAGCTTTACGCATGTAATCGTTTCAATTTAAGTCGGAACTGAGTAGAAGTCGGAGAAAGCTGTAATCACCACCTTCTGCATCCTGTGTAGAAACATGCTAAGCTGATTTACTGCGACAGGACTGTGTTTTGACCATTCGATGGAAATGGGAACATATTGTCGTAGCTCCGCCAACTGTGCTCGTTCTGTAAGGTCAGCGCCAAAAGAATCCCACTCCCACAATACGAAGTAGTAGAAAAGACAGTATGGGAACTGGGAGAAAGACAAGGATTTTGCTGCTTCTTTGTGGTGCATCCCCAAACTACATGCAAGTACTGCTGTCCAAAGCAGATCTGCATCCGTCAAAGCCCATTCACGTCTATCACCCCAACATGCTAACTTCGTTATTCTGTACCATCCAACAGAGAAAAATCATGAACTATAAAAGCTCCACTAATTTCATCTGATAGAGAACTCGGTAAAGTTGATTCCGCATCTCTTTCCTCCCATATATCGAAAATACACTCCTGGAAATTGAAATAAGAACACCGTGAATTCATTGTCCCAGGAAGGGGAAACTTTATTGACACATTCCTGGGGTCAGATACATCACATGATCACACTGACAGAACCACAGGCACATAGACACAGGCAACAGAGCATGCACAATGTCGGCACTAGTACAGTGTATATCCACCTTTCGCAGCAATGCAGGCTGCTATTCTCCCATGGAGACGATCGTAGAGATGCTGGATGTAGTCCTGTGGAACGGGTTGCCATGCCATTTCCACCTGGCGCCTCAGTTGGACCAGCGTTCGTGCTGGACGTGCAGACCGCGTGAGACGACGCTTCATCCAGTCCCAAACATGCTCAATGGGGGACAGATCCGGAGATCTTGCTGGCCAGGGTAGTTGACTTACACCTTCTAGAGCACGTTGGGTGGCACGGGATACATGCGGACGTGCATTGTCCTGTCGGAACAGCAAGTTCCCTTGCCGGTCTAGGAATGGTAGAACGATGGGTTCGATGACGGTTTGGATGTACCGTGCACTATTCAGTGTCCCCTCGACGATCACCAGTGGTGTACGGCCAGTGCAGGAGATCGCTCCCCACACCATGATGCCGGGTGTTGGCCCTGTGTGCCTCGGTCGTATGCAGTCCTGATTGTGGCGCTCACCTGCACGGCGCCAAACACACATACGACCATCATTGGCACCAAGGCAGAAGCGACTCTCATCGCTGAAGACGACACGTCTCCATTCGTCCCTCCATTCACGCCTGTCGCGACACCACTGGAGGCGGGCTGCACGATGTTGGGGCGTGAGCGGAAGACGGCCTAACGGTGTGCGGTACCGTAGCCCAGCTTCATGGAGACGGTTGCGAATGGTCCTCGCCGATACCCCAGGAGCAACAGTGTCCCTAATTTGCTGGGAAGTGGCGGTGCGGTCCCCTACGGCACTGCGTAGGATCCTACGGTCTTGGCGTGCCTCCGTGCGTCCCTGCGGTCCGGTCCCAGGTCGACGGGCACGTGCACCTTCCGCCGACCACTGGCGACAACACCGATGTACTGTGGAGACCTCACGCCCCACGTGTTGAGCAATTCGGCGGTACGTCCACCCGGCCTTCCGCATGCCCACTATACGCCCTCGCTCAAAGTCCGTCAGCTGCACGTACGGTTCACGTCCACGCTGTCGCGGCATGCTACCAGTGTTAAAGACTGCGATTGAGCTCCGTATGCCACGGCAAACTGGCTGACACTGACGGCGGCGGTGCACAAATGCTGCGCAGCTAGCGCCATTCGACGGCCAACACCGCGGTTCCTGGTGTGTCCGCTGTGCCGTGCGTGTGATCATTGCTTGTACAGCCCTCTCGCAGTGTCCGGAGCAAGTATGGTGGGTCTGACACACCGGTGTCAATGAGTTCTTTTCTCCATTTCCAGGAGTGTAAATAACGTCTGGTTGACGGCATCGAGCACATGTGATGATCCTATTAAATATACGGCTATTGATCCATTGCATGGACCAGTGTAAAGGTGCAACGCCTGTATTGTAGGAATAAAAGACAGTATGGGAACTAGGAGAAGGATAAGGATTTTGCTGCTTCTTTGTGGTGCATCCCCAAACTACGTGCAAGTTAAACCACTTCATTCAGAGATAATGCCATACCTCGTTATATTAAGCCAATATAGCTTTTAACATAGATACCTGTAGAACCAAGACTGCTTGTGATGGTAATATGGTTGAGTTTCTTAACATCTGGAGGTTTTTAAGACGATTACTACTCATTTTTAAAGACAGAGTTGTACCTCCAGCAAGAAAACTTATGAGACATGTCCAACCATTGTTGTTTTTCGGTCAGTATTATTTAGTATCACCACCAATCAGTTATTGACGAAGTATTATACTTCATGGTAGGGGATGTGTGATAGGTTTGCCTTGAGCATCAGGCTAGTGTACTGGAATGTGCGAAGGAAATGACTATGTCCAGACGTAATGAAGGTATGGATTTGATTTGGAGTACTGTGGTAGCAAAGGGAAGAGTATGTCAAGTCATAAAAATGATACATATATTTCTATTTCCAGAGCCACAGATACAGCCGATACTTCACTCATTGTCGAATGTTGTTCAACTATGACTGCAAATGTAACATGTAATTGCATGTATAGCGATTAAATATATGTGTAACCGATTTCCTTGGATGATGATTCTGTCTATGCATGGTTAGCGTGCATTGTCAGTTGCCTGTGGCGGTAATATTTCACGTTTCCCATTAACGCCAGGAGCTCTCCGACTGTAAACAACTGTTGAGATGCATTAATGTAGCTGACTTAATTGTGTCGTCGTCTAGAAGGCCGAATAGCGAGCAAATACTTATTATGTGATCAGCAGCTTTCGTGATCGCATGGAACTGTGAGAAGATTCCATACGGATGTGTGCTTGCGATGGACCATTATTTTCATCCATTTATATTGTCTGGTTGACTGCTTATGCACATTTTGCACCTTTATTTAGTTGAGGGAACATCAAGTGTGGTGTGAAAGACAGATGGAGAAAACACGTTTGCTGGATCTCTAGACATAAGGAAGCCCTTAGTTGACTTTGTCATTATTATGGGATGTGATTTGGAATCTGTTGCATCACTGACTGACATCGGTATTCACCAGTGGAATTATCAGTTTCCTCTCTTTTTTTTTCTTTTGGTTTTTGTGTAAAGGTCTTTGCACACAGGATACATTTCTAGTTACTCAGTGGTTTACAGCACACTCCACCTCACTAACATTTCGGTTTTCTTGAGAAGTAATTTCCAGACTATTTCTTCAGAATTATGTTGCATGAGCGATAGTGATATGCAAGCGATATTGCTATGTGCTTAATATCGAGAAGTATCGCGGAAATGTTATGATATTTTGGCAAACCATGCAAAATTACATATGTTCTTGTAATCCCAGAGTCTGGAGATTGGTGTAGAAAAGCAAGCAAGCATACAGGTCAGGGCCATATGCAGTAACGCTTAAGCGGTGAGGGGGGCCGACCCCGAATTTTCAGAACAGTTCTAAGAGTGATTTAGGCCTGCTGAGGGTGTTCTGGTCACACGTCGGAGTGGATGACCACCTGATCTCGTGGGAAATATCTAGTGCAGCGAGGAGTGTACCTACAGTCCATGTGCTTATCCTGTCCGTTTTTGTGGTATATGTACGAGTGTCTGGTGGCCAATAGCTATATGAAGGGTGTAAGAGAGGCGATTTTTTACGGCCCAGGATGCGAAATGTATGTTTGCTACATTGAAACATTATGCGGTGATACTTTGCTAGGTTGGAGATCTGTTTCACACTCTAATATTCAAGCTCGTGTCGTCAGTGGCAGAGCAGTGTAATTGAGTAAGAGTTTTTCTGCACTTGATGATTTGTAGGCCACTTTACAGGGTTTAATTGTCGGTGCAACAAGGTGATCTATACAAAATAGATTTTTGCCATTGTAGCACCTGTCTGCAGAAAGAAAAACAGTTTGGACCGTGCTTCCACATGGACGGCATCAGTGATTTGGCAGGTAAATTCAATAAGAGGTAATCATAACTCTTCATTCATTCAGAAGGCATCCTTTGTACTAGCAAATAGGAGCCTCTACTTAACAGTGAGTACATTTGCGTTTCGGAGATATTTGTTGAAAGCAGGACTTAACGATTTTCAGGAATGGTCGCACATGGTGGACGGGTTGCCACTTTAGGTCCATCAGGAAGAATGCCTCCAGAGTTATTCTGCGTTATTTTAATAAACAGATTCTGTTAGGGCAAGAATTTCGATGCAAACGTCAGTATAACATTGAGAAACTTTTAGATGGTGAGTCGCCACATGGACTTTTCGGGGCGATGTGTCAGCCACGCTTGGGAGGTAAACACGTGTGCAAGGCTACACACACCTCTCATGTCCCACTAGGATAGCATGGGAGAAAGCAGTCAAAGTAATTCTGGAACAGATTACTATAGCACTACCAGTGGTGTGAGTATCTACAGGTATAGTGCCAGCAATGGTAACAACATATGCCATGTGGCAAGAGGTGTCTTGCATATTGGACCGGAGTGAGTGCACCGCCCAGTGAATGCGCCTTGACGTTCTGTAGGGCAGCAGTTCACTGATACATAGCAGTTGACTACAGGTAGAAAGTGTTTTTTATGTGCGCTGGGTGTTTGTGCAGTGCGTTATTTTCAGCTGTTTAAGCATTGTAAGTGTGTTGGCAGAGTGTTATATATACATTATTTTGGAGCTTTATGTGTTGTTTTTAATGTATCGCATTATTTTGTGAACAGGTCTGTAGGCTGTGCAGTGCATGATTTCGACAGTTGACAAATAGCAAGCTTGTTTTCAGAGCCTTTTACATGCATTATTTCAACAATTTACAAGTTTTCTACATCTCTGCACGTTACAGCACTGCATTATTTTTGGTGATTTACGAGTTGTTTGCACGTCTGTAGGCTGTGAGTTACGACCTCAAGCAAGTCAGAGATGGTGTTTTGTATCACTGTAATAAATAAGCTACGCAAAATCCTTCCTTGCATCAATTTTCAAAAATAATTAAAGTACACTCATTCCTCCCTCCAGCAGCCTAGCACAGGCTGCGTCCTTTTACGGCCATTTTCCCCCCCAGACCGCCATGGGATGAAAGCACATTCTGTTGGCATACTGTGTACTACGGCAGCTGGACTCCATATCCCATGGTGAACATATTCAATGGAGCAACTGCAATAAATTGTTTAAGTAAAGACTGAAAATAGAGACTTATGTCCATCCTACCCGGTACAGACTGAGTCCTTTTCCTGCCAATTCCTAGGAAGAGGGGGCGGTCGGATGACTTAGGTTAGTGTAGTCTAAGTGAGCTCTTTTGCCGCCATTTACTGAGGTTGGTGGAGGTAGCCATGATGTGTAGCAATTTCCTGCTGGAATTTGAACTTCCCTCCATTTTCTGTGGGAGGAGAGGGGAAGGGAGGTGTTAGTGAAGGTAGCACAATTGACTTATTTTCCCGCAAAAAATTGAACTTCCCTCCATGACGTCTTTGCGATATTGCCATATCTATCTCCACTCTCTTGGATCAGCCATATTGGATAAATTAGGAAACAATGGAGAGTGGGGCAGAACATACTTTGTTCCACTGCTAATATCCCATACCAACACACATTTGTCAGTTACTTAAAACTATCAAGTACATTCCATGAAAAGGGAGTGGATGGTACGATGCTTTACCTATACCTCTGTTGTATGCAACTTGTGTGTGTGTGTGTGTGTGTGTGTGTGTGTGTGTGTGTGTGAGTGTGTGTGTGTGTGTGTGTGTGTGTGTGTGCTTGTATTTATGTCCTGTACAGGGCCAATTACGACGTGAATAAAAGCTAAATTTTCTGTATATGGACAACAGTTTTATATACAAATATTTTACTTACATTACATTGCTAGATTTGTACTCAGGAATGTTAGGAATTTCATTTGACTACTTTGATGTCAACTAATGTTGTCCCTGTGGCGTGAACATGTTTCAGAGCTCGTGCAACACAGTGCTTTTCGTAAGTCACTTGTGAAACCATGAACTATCTATCACTAGCCGACTCTGTCCGCTGGAGCTGTACATCTTCCATCAGCAACGGGCATCAAACTCTTGTTGACACGTCAAATGTCTCACCGATACCTACCAATCACATCCTAGGCTCGTACTTTTTGACTGAAGATCTCGTGCGGTTTAAGCACGAAGCAATCTCTTATTTGGCAGCGTATCGAGCCAAGTTGATGTAGTTTCTTGTCTTGTATATTACTTCTTGCTGCGTAGAATTTAGGATGAGTGGTTTTGTGGCTAGTGGTTGTGCAGACGTGGGGCTCAACTTAAGAATTACTTGAATGAGCATCAACAGTATACAAATAAACACTTACGAAAACCGTTTATTTCTGTAGCCCGTAAATACAGTATCTTTAAGCAGGGCTCCACACAATCAATACAAAAATGTATTGCAATATATGAAACAATAAAACCCAGTCTTGGCCGTAATATACACAATCGCGCAACATAATTAACAATTTACAAAGCATGGCTTTCGGCCATAAGCATTAGTCTGAGGCAACTTCAAAAGTAAATCGTTGGATGGCAAACAAATCTTATCTAGGATAATAAATAAGCACTTTTGTGTCCTACTACCACCGTCACCAAATTACCTACGTATATATATATATCTTCACAAAGTCTTATACAATAAAACAAAAAATTGAATACCCACAAAGAGCAAGTAACGAAATGGATTCTCAGCAATCACGTTCACGGAGTGATTTGAGCAAAACACTTTAGTGTTATTACAATTAATCATTCTCACAGCATATATTTGTAATGTGGTACTGCTCTTGGTAATAGCGCACACACCTGTGGCCCATCAATAAACCGCCACTTTTTATTCGACAACCAAAGACTTCCCTTCCGAATGTTGTCGTTAGCAAATACATACAGTGCATCATTCATATACCAAACCGTGCGCTCTGTCAATCATAAAACTACCAACATGTAAGTGTCAGCTGCAAAAGCACTGAGGCAGTGCTCCTCATGATCTGCAAAAACTCTTTCCTCTGCCTCCACTGGGATCGCTGTCCGTCTGGCCTGGATAAGATACGAATTGCTACATCTGGCTGTTGTGTCCACAGCACAGCCATGCGCCGCTCAGACCCGTAGTGATATCTGGCTGACAGTGCCGCAGCACACCAGTTTCTCGAGGCCATCGCTCTCTGCCGATGACTCGCTCGTTCCTCCCCGTGCAGCCACTGACTACTGCAACAGCCTCAACAATAGTCCGTCTTACGGGTCACCTAGTCCGCCACGCAAGCTCTCCGCCCACACGTGACACGCAGCAGGCTTATCTACCGGTTTCACTTCACAGATAGCAGATTTATAATGTGTCTGTAACTTCAAGCATTTACTATCTTACACGTTTTCCTTTGTTCACAGCATTCAGCCCGTGAAGTTCACCTCGATGTGTAAATACTTAATATTTGGTTCGTATAAAGCGTTATCCATTCACTTGCATTGGAATTTGCTCCGGAGCTTCGATATACACATAAGCAGCACAAGTTTTCAACAATTCAGATAAGGTGCCACAAAGCAGAGCTTCGAGATACATACGGCGGCAGAGACAGCGCCAACGTGAATTGCTGATTCCACCACGAAAGCTGCAAAAGATTTGCCTTTTCTTCCTCTGTCGTTTTTGAATTTTTTTGTCATCACTCTTCTGACTGGTTTGATGCGGCCCGCTACGAATTCTTCTACTGTGCCAGCCTCATCTCAAGAATACCACTTGCATCCTACGTCCTCAATTATTTGATGGATCGATTCTAATCTCTACCTTTCTGTACAAGTTTTACTCTCAGCAGCTCCCTCTTTTACCATGGCAGTTATTCCCTGATGTCCTAGCACACATATCCTTTAAGCGCTTAGCTTCTTCTTGTCAGTGTTTTCCTTATATTCTTTCCCTCTCCGATTCTGCGCAGAGACTCCTCATTCCTTATGATATCAGTCTACCTAATTTCCAACATCGTCTGTAGCTCCACATCTCAAATGCTTCGAATCTCTTCTGTTACGGTTACCCTACTGTCGATGTTTCACTACCATAGAATGCTGTTCTCCAGATGAATATTCTCAGAAGTTTCTTCCTCAAATTATGGCCTATGTTTGATACTAGTATACTTATATTCGACAGTAATGTCCTCTTTGTCAGTATTAGGCTGCATTTGATGTCCTCCTTGCTCCTTCCGTCATTGGTTACTTTGCTGTGCAAGTAGCAGAGTTCCTTGGCTTTATCTACTTCGTGACCATCAGTCCCGATGTTAAGGTTTCTCTGCTCTCATTCTCTTACTTCTCATTACTTCCGTCTTTCTTCGATTTACTCTCAAACCCCACTCTGTATTCGTTAGACTCTTCATTCCATACAGCATATCCTGTAATTATTCGTCACTTTTACTGAGGATAGCTATGTTGTCAGCGAATCTCATCATTGATATTTTCTCATCTTGAATTTTAATTCCATTCTTAAAGCTTTCTCTTATTTCGATCATTGTTTCTTCGACGTAACGATTGAATAGGTTCACCTTGAATTTTAGTTCCATTCTTGAAGCTTTCATTTTTTTCGATCATTGCTTCTTCGACGTAAAGATTGAACAGCAAAGGTGAAAGGCTATACTCCCGTCTTACAACATTTTTAGTCCGAGCACTTTGTTCTTGGTGCTTGTACAGGTTGTATATTAGTGTCCCCTATAGCTTACCCTTACTTTGCTCAGAATTTGAAATTGCTGAACACTTCTCGCAGGTCGACAAATTCTAAGAACGTATCTTAATTTTTCTTTAGTCTTGCTTCCATTATCAACCGCAAGTCAAAATCGTGTCTCTGGTGCCTTTAGCTTTCGTAAAACCAAACTGATCATTATCTAACACATCCTCAGTTTTGTCTTCCATTCATTTCGATATTATTCTTTTCAGCAACTTGGATGCACGGCCTGTTAAGCTGATTGTGAGATAATTGTCGGCTTTAACAGTGTTGGAAACGGTGTGGAAGAAGTTTTCCCGAAAGTCAGATGATATATCGCAATTCTACACGCAAATGTCAATAGTCGTTTTGTTCCCACTTTCCTCAATGATTTTAAAATTTCTGATCGAATGTTATCTATCACTTCTGCTTTATTTGATTAAGTCTTCCAAAGTTTTTAAATTATCATTCTAATACTAGATCCCCTGTATCTTCTTCACACTAATCTTACCCTCATAGATTCAATGTACTCTTTCCGCCTATCCTCTGTCTCCTCTGAATTTAACAGTGGACGTTCCACGGCACACTTTACGTTGCCACCCTTGCTTTTAATTTCACCGGAGGTTTGTTTCGACGCTTCTATATGCTTTGTCAGTCCTTCTGACAATAACTTCTTTTTCGATTTCATCCTGTTTTTTATGCAGCCATTGCGCTTTACATTCCCTGCACTTCCTATTTGTTTCATTTCTAAGCATCTTGATATCTGTTTTCCTTAATTTCCCTAAACATTGTTGTACTTCCTTGTTTCATCGATCAGCTGAAGTATTTCTTCTGTTACTCATTTTTACTTCGCAGTGACATTTTTTGTACCTGTGTTTCCCATTCCAGCCTCGGTGATTGCCCGTTTTAAAGATGACCATTCTTCTTCAACTGAAATGTCTAGTGAGTTATTCCTTATTGCAGTGTCTATAACCTTAGAGAACTTCAAGTGTATACCTTCATTCTTTAGTACCTCCATATCTAACTTCTTTGCGTATTTATTCTTCCTGACTAATTTCTTAAATTTCAACCTAGCCTTCAACACGTCTAAATTGTAATGTTAGTCTGTATCTACTCCTGAGTACGTCTTTCAATCCGGTATCTGATTCTATAGGCACTGTCTGACCGTTATGTAATCTAATTAAAATATTTCCATATCTCCTGGCCTTCTCCAATTATACCTCCTCCTCTTTTGACTAGTGAACAGCGTATTCGCAATTAGTAGATGAAATTTATTGCACAATTCAATTAGCGTTTCTCCTATCTCGTTCCTAGCAACAAGCCTGTAAAATTCAATCCACCACGACTATTAGATTTTCATCTCCCGCTATATACGTGATCACCTGTTCACCACCCTCATATAACTTCTGTACCTCTTCATCTTCTGTGTGCGACGTCGGCATGTACACCTGAACTACTGTTGTCAGTTTTGGTCTGCTGTCGATTCTGATGAGTTAGAGCTAAAACTTATAACGTGAGGGAAAGTGGTTGAATATTAGGAACACAGCAGAGAAAGCTTTTTCGATAGCAAAGGAGCATGGTAAAATCGTATATTTAGAATCTACATCACTAAACTTCGCCAGTTCTTAAATACGTTCTCGTGACTATTTCCTTCGTACAGTCTCTTAAATAATTAGGTAAAAAATTGCAAAATAGTTACGCTAAATAAAATCTAAAATAATTGTAGGACGCTCGCCTTCCTGTCACCAAAATCGTTTGATGCCGTCTCTACAGTTTATTCAGTATTTATATTCATTTTGCTGCTTTAAAATAAATAATAGACCAGCTAGAAATCCATTCAGAATTTAATGTGTTATACAGTCAAATCTCGATGTAATGAATTTCGTGGGACCATAAAAATTAAATTGTTGTACCAGGGTTATTGTTATAATGAGGTTATGTTATCGTGACTCGGAGCAAGGAGTCATGTTTCCGTGGCTAAGAAGTACGTTACAGTAGTATTTTATGATGAAAAATAACATTAAAAGACAAATAATGAAACACATTTTGTTCACTTTATTTATTAATACTGAACCTGTAAAATATCTTACTTCTGTGTACAGAAATATTCACTTATTTTCCTTCGGTTCGTTTTTCTTAAAGATTCTCTTGTGAATATTGTCTTTATCTCCTCTAAAGCAATCAACTGCTGCGTTGGAACACTGGGAATTGAAGATGCCACTTTCTGAATGGTTTACAACTGACCTATTAGATCTATCAGAGGAGAGGGACTGCCACTTACCACATCACTGTCATCGTCAGAATCTTCAACAGGCGAATTACCCTTTAACTCCTCGATGATAGATTCGTCGGTTATGCTTCAAACACCAACGCCTCATCACGCACTGACAAGTATTCAACTACTGATGCACCTACGGTTTTACCAGTAACGCTGAATATCATCCTGCGTTATTTCATCCACCACAACATTCTCACCAACATCTTCACTTGCATATTCCAGCAGCTCACGATCACATTCGGCTGTACACTGTTCTAGGAACTAGCAATCATGCCACACGCCTGCTTCACACGCAAACTGCAGGGATTGCTTACGTTTCTTTCAATGTTTGCGATCACGTGTTCAACTAAACGTGAACGATATTTTGTCTTTAAGTTCATAATTATCGCCATGTCTAGTGGCTGAAGAATCGAAGTACTTTTCGAGGGGGAAGTAGCATAGTTCAACGTTTTTCAATGCTGGCATGTTGTTATGCGCACTACAATTATCCAACAGCAATGCAGTTTTCTTGTTCTTCATTGACATTTCTTTATCACGCGAAAGCAGCCACTCACTGAAAAGAGTAGACGTCATCCATGCGTTTCGATTTGCCTTGTAATTGACTGAAATAAAAGAAATCACAATTAGCTGAAGCTATACTACTTACAAATAAAATGTAAGTACCCTCTTACCTGGTAAGCTTATTGCATTTCTGAAGCACAGTGGGTTTGATGATTGTCCGGTCACCATTGGTGTCAATTTATGTTTCCCTGACGCGTTGCTGCAGAGAAGAACAGTTAGGCATACTTTAGAATGCTTCCCTCCATTACACTTTTCTCCTCTAAGGGCCATCGTCTTCTCTGGCATCAGTTGATAAAACTATCCCGTTACATCTGCTTTGTACACGTTTTCAGGGTTATCTTTTTCTAACAGTTTACACATGGTGTTTTCTCTTCAAAATTCTGCATCGCCTAAAGGTGCTGATTCTTCATCTCTTGAATTCAATTTAAAAATGATCCCATGCCTGTCAAATCCTTGCAACCATTCGTTACTTGCCTTAAAATAGAATTGCCAAGCAAGTTTGAGAAATCTAACGTTTTTTCACATAGCAACTGACCATTAATTGGTACATTCTGCGGACGAATCTTATAAACCAGTGCAGTGTAACACTGTCCACATTGTCAGCAGCAGCCGTCTTCATTCTTTTTCTTGAAGGGTTAAATTTGCCACCAACAAAATTTTCTTCAATTTCTTTTCGTAGCTAACATTGATTGTGCAAGTCCGTACTTCGTCGACTGTGCAAGTCCATACTTCCTCGCTACGTCTACTTGTTTCATTCCATTATCAATGTCCTTCAAAACCTCCATTTTTATCTCCAACCTTACGTGTTTCAGAGTTCCAGCCATTGTCCAAATCTTATCGAAGTCCAAAGCGTTTACATCAACTAAAAACGTTCACAGATTGCAAAAATCAATGAGATAAGCTGCGTATGACTCCAACAAAACACTTGTGTCTGCTACTGAAGCTCAACAATGGAACAACTAAACAGTCGTTCAAACAAAGGAGCTCTTTGACGTCTGCCAGTCGGCACAGTTCGCCCGCAGCTGTATGCTATTCTCTTTACCGTCAGAATAAATACAGTACTATCGTATGTAGCGAAGCTTCTGGGAATAAAGCGCCGAAAGTGTAGTGGCTAAATAAGAAATACCTACCGCTATAGTGAGTTTCTTAGAAGTGGGAAATAGTAAATTCCTCGAAATTTTGTCTTCGTTACAACAGGGTGTCGCTAAATTTACTTCATCGTTGAAAAGAGGAGTAATTAACATAGTGCATATAAAATTATCGCTGTACTCGGGTTTATCGTTGTATTGGTAACAGTTATACGGAGTTTGGCTGTATAATATGTTTAAGCATCTCTACATTTTCTTTCTTTTAGTGCAGTTTATTTTAATATATCTTGCACAGTTTCCAAGATTAATTAAATAGTCCAATACTTACTTATATTGTGGATCATAACAAGTATTTGGTTCTCATAATATATCTTACGCACATGCAACAATTTATTTTGTTTATTTGTATGTAATAATGCTAATAACGTTCTTGCTACCATTTAATGTATTGACCATCTTCGTAACTTTGTTTATTTGGAGTAACGAATTCTCCAGTTATATGGCACTTTCTCAATTTTCAGCACACAAATGGTTCAAATGGCTCTAAGCACTTTGGGCTTAACATCTGAGGTCATCAGCCCCAAGACTTAGAACTACTTAACCCTAACTAACCTAAGGACATCACACACATCCATGCCCGGGGCAGGAGTCGAACAAGCGACAGTAGCAGCAGCGTGGTTCCGGACTGAAGCGCCTAGACCCACTCGGTCACATCGACCGGCTGCATACAAATCTGCTGTCATTATTAATATAGAAGATGAGGAGTATTGACATCAATTTCGTACAACAAAAATATATAATTTAACTAGTGTTCCTTTTTGTTTTGTCATGGGTACTGTTTTGTCTAAAATCTCGGGGTGCACGGTAAATGTATTCACATTCATTCCATCTTTGGCTGATAGATGTTGCAACACAGGCAGTTCATCTTCATCCTTGGAATTTTCCTCGTTGAATCGTCGTTTCACTGAGCTTCCGTCTGATCTCTATTCTGATAAGTGTCTGATAATTACCTGGAGGTAGCCACAAAATTAACATTCATCCACATGACCCAGCAAAACAAAACTTGTTGTAATAAATGCAACAAAAATAAGTATAAATGGTATGTGGCTGCAAACAATGGTTACTCTCTAATACATGAACAAGAGAATGGGTATGCATCTCATTACATAGTGGGTGGACATAAACTAGTAATTTTACTGTTAATTATCTGCATAATATAGACAGAAAACGGTCAAAATAAATGGAAATAAATTATTTTAGTGAAAGGAAAAAAGTTATTTAGAATACTTGTAAATATAGATGATTCTATTTTTTATTTCTTCTGTGTTTTTCTATTGCAGCACAACTATTACAGCGTTATTTAAGCTTTATGGGATCATATTCTTTAACTGACGTTTTGTAAGTAACTTGTTTACCCCTAAATCGCATTATTTTTCACAAGCTTTAATCCCGGTTTTGGAATATCATCATAAATAGGTGCATTCATCGAAGGGATTCATGCATTTCATCTACGTTTATCAACTGAATATTATCATTTCAACTTTGAAAAAACTGTGTTTCTGATCGTCGCTTGACTGTAAGAAACATCTGAAGAAGGGTTGGAATGCATTTACAGTTTTCCCTCCCCTCTTTGACTATTCTGTTTCTCTCTAGCATTTTCTCGAAGAGATTTCCCAATGGTTACGTTTCATTCAGCTTATTGTGTGATGTTTCTAAAATCATTTGTTTGAAATTTTTTCCATAATTTAAATAGCCCTCTTTTGCGAAATTAATTTTATTCCCGTTTGCCTTATTCGTCCCGTAATAAAATTTTCCGTTTGTTCCAGCATGTTTGTTAAATAATTCTTTATATTATGCGCGTCTGTAACTGGTACATCTTTCAAAGTTCTGAATTTGTTGCGTAATTTCATCTTCATACTTCCACATCTTCAGTAAATTAACGAAATACTTATGTCTGACGAGATTTGCAACTGTTTTTACTCTGCACCTAACGAAAGTCGACTCTAATTTAGAATCAACAGATGTGCGGAATATCTCTATTTTTTGTAAAAATATCGTAAATTTTATTTTTGTTGCATTTAGTTTTCATCAAGTCCACGTCTTTTGGGACAATTTCGCGATTGTATACATTTTGTTCTTCTCGTCGATTTTGTGGCATCATACCTCTTAACAGTCTCTTTTTTCAGGCTTCCTCCTAATTTTACATTGATACCCCCCACTGTTATCATGCATTATATTTACTGTTATTCACAATTTTCTGTAATTCTTCATTAATGTCGTCTGTTGCATGGGAATACCAGTACGTTTCTTCATAGACTTCATAGACATGGAGTACATTAAATTTATTTTTAAAATTAATCTATTTTACCAGAAATTGCTTTAGTATCAATAATATTCCCTTTAATTTTTCGTTCATAACAGATCCTACGTAACAATTATTCTCTTTGTTCCCCCACAGTCGGAGAACAGTGTGGTGCCTCAGGTGCTGTTCTCCCACACTTTGTGTTGAGAAACGGGTAAACAGATTAAAAAAACACCATTTTAAACACCAGTAGAGTACCTTGGTTCTGAGTAGCAAATCCAGTGCAAAGAAGCGATGCGCAAATCCAGTGGAGATCAGGGAGACGCGATACATTCCTGGATGTTGGACACGGCGACCTGGCCACCCTGTATACTGTATATGTAGAGTAAGATTGCTGAGACATGGTGGAGGAGATGGCAGCCAATCCTCCCTTTGGCATGGCCAGTGCCAGCAACGCACACACCTCTCTACGCGCTCAGACATTTCCGCACCATTCAAACACATAACTGCTGGTACGTAATCCTCCTGAGTACGAAGCTGTGCTACACTGTTAATCCATGAGATTCGAAACACACACAAATCCCCTGAGAGCCTGCTTTACGATTATTTTATGGGCTGGGGTCTCTGTCTATCTCTCATTGTTTACACGTCCCTGTGTCGAACATTTTGATTGCAAATAGCGTTATGAAGTTTCTGAATTAATAAATGGTTGTTGATTTGTCGCATGTGTAGCACGATTCCCCTACACATATACGTATTAGTGATGTAATCAAGGCCAGGGTTCGGTCACTGTATGTGATTAATGCTTCTACTTTCGATTTCACTTCCTGCAGGTGGACATTTATTATTGATAATGTACTCACCGCGCTAGCGATGTTGGAAAACTGCTAGTAATACGAGTATAACGATATTCAGTCCCGCCCCTTGTCAGTATAGTTTTTCGCTTTGTAGATGATGATTTATACGATGTAAAATTAGAATTACAGGACCAGTATTCAGTCCTTTATGATCTAATACAAAAACTCGATTTACAACTAACTTACAGCCACAAACATTATGACCCTCTCGAAGCGTGGTTGTAAGCCGCCTGGTGGCGTGTTGGCACTTGACGTACTTAAGGAAATAACAAAAGTGAAGAAATAGACGAATGAGGAATCACTATAGCGAAATGTGGGAGGCGAAGTGAAACGTCGAAGATGGTCGTCTGTTTCCGAGCTATAGCCGTGAGGATCTGTGGAGAGTTCAAGTGTGGGAAAATCTCGAGTGGTCGACAAAGTGTTGGAGTGGAACATGTATGTCGGAAGCGTAATCGTTCCGAGCAGGAAAATGACTGTCGTTGGCAGATCTGTCGACATACTGCAGTGCTGGAGCCGAAGCAAGTGTTTCGGAGCATACAGATCAGCACACGTTCCTGAACCTGGGGCTCCTCACAGCACCAGATTGGACAAGGATTAAGGAAAAGATGTCGCCTTCACAGATGTAACGAAATCGTTGTTACACCAGGCCGATGATAGCGTCCAGATAAGAGTTCTTGTTACACCCAGTCGATGGTCCGGTCCAGATATCCCGTACGACTGATGAAACTAGCATCGCGATACGGGTTCAGCCACTGGGGCCTGCATTACGCTTTGAGCATATCCACGTTGACTTCATTGGAACTCGCGGTAATAACCGAAGGCATCATGACGCTTTTGAACTACGTGAACATAGTTTAGACCATATGAATCCTTTCTTGCTTGATGTCTTCCCCACGGTAATGGCATCTTCCATCAGGAAAATAGCCCGTATCATTCTGCTATAGTGGGTTAGCATGATAGTCAACTGAAGCTTCTGTGTTGACTATGGCACACTTTTTAGTGTTTTAATCTCATGAGTTAACATTTTACAACCTGTTAACGGCAGTATTGTCTCTCGAAACGCTCTGCTGACCCTTATGTAGCAAATCAGTGCGGTTAATGGTACCAGTTTTACCATAAAACGCAGCTACCGTTACCTCACGTCCCCAAAGCATTATATTCACACGATATGAACACCCCGCAACACATCGGAGACGCTATCGGACACCAGCTCCGCCCTAACAAACCGCCAGCTTGGAATTTTCAAGAACTGCAGGAGCTGATGGTAGCTATTCGGTGACATATGCATCTGGTACCGCATCAAACGCTTTTCGAATCTGTCCTGACGGAGTTACCGCTATACTGCTACCTAAAGTGCATCAGTGCACTATTAAGTGGATGGTCATAATGCTTTGGCTCATCAGATAAATCTTATTTGCAGTAAGAGTATTTTAATGAGCATAAATTATCAAGTTTTTCAAGTTAATGTAGATCCTACGGTCAAATTACTCTGACCTGTTCGAAATACCGACATATGTGTTAGCTTGCCACTTCCACTTTTCAGTAGTTAATAATACTAAACCGATCCTGCTACATTCTATACACGGGGTGTTTTAAAATGAATATACGGATTGACGCTTCGTAGTATTTATTACATTCAAATTAAAAATTTATAAATAATACATCCAAAGAAATACAACTCAAACAGTTTTTCTTACAAATTTTCATGTGTGAACCATTCCTCACACATCGAGACGATAGCCGAGTTCTTCCCAACCCTTGATCAGCGTGTCTGAATTAATTGTTGCTACAATGCTGTTTATTAAGTCGGGTAGATCAGCTTACAGTGGAGGTACGTACGCATGGACCTTTATGAACTCCCAAAGGTAAAAATCTCGTGGCGTCAAATCTTGTGTGAATGTGGAAGTCATGCAAACAAGGTCTGTCATTTAAGACCATTGTGGCCAATGTAGCGGTTGCTTAACCAATCGTGAAGCTAGTTAGGCCAGTGAGGCGGTGTACAACCTTGCTTCCAAATAAAATTGGGTGGTTCATCTTCTTCGAGATCAGGAAATAGCCATAATTCTAGCCCATGAAGATGGCAAACACCAGTTACAGTTGCTTCAACGAAAAAGAAAGTACACGAACTTCCCAGCGGTATATGGCAACATGAACATCCAATTTAAGGGAGTCTCTTTACACTGTACCTTATAGTGGGGTTTCCTAGCCCCCACATGCGTAGAATATGTGTGTTTACTTTGACACCTAGGTAAGTCGATTCATCCTTGAAGACGATAGGTCCAGAAAATCTTCATGCAGCAACATTTGGTTCACGAAGTTGGCACGTAAACCGTAGTCTCTAGGCTTTAGAACTTGTAACAGCTGCCAGTTGTGATCGATTCTTTAAAAGTCTTCACACAGACATCACAGGAAGTGCTAATTCACGAATAGCCATCCGAACTGACGCCGGGGTGGAGGATACGTCTCAAAGACTCTCTCTCGTTCAATACGTTATTCAGTCACTCTTGATCTTTTCATACTCTTCCCTTTTCGCAAAGGTATATAAACACAACTGAGATTCTCTTTCATTTGAAGTATTATCTGAAACTATAAGCTGAACTTAATAAACGCTACGAAACCTTAAAACCCACACATTAATTTTGACACACCTTGCATTATCCCACTTCATGCCGATAATATATTCTGTGTTCCAAGTAAAACGTAAGATGTCGGCCTTAAGATGTATATCGCAGAGGATGTCATTTTGACGCGAGCCAATTATAAGCTGAGGTAAAAGTGATCCTGCTGACACTAGTAAGATTTTCACAGGGTTGTTGTTGTTGTTGTGGTCTTCAGTCCTGAGACTGGTTTGATGATTTCACAGGGTAATAGCTGCTAAAAGTGTGAGATGGTCTAAAACCTTCCAGAACAAAAGTCAGACTTATTTTCTTAGTGCCAAGATGAGATTAAGGTATTTCTTTCGTCTGAATTAAATGTTTAAAGACTAAACTTCCGTATAAACTGTAGAATAAGAGGAAATGTTAACAGATTGCAATCAGATGGGAGAAATATTTAAACTCTAATAAGAGAGCTACGCTGCGGTCAGTAAAAATACGTACAATTGCAGCACATTGATATATTGACATAAATACAACCGAAAATGGGGTAAGAGTACTGAAACCACAAGTAAGAACATAAGACCAAACCTGGAAGAGACTGCGGGGATAATTGAATAAGAAATTGACTTCACCTTTTGTAAAGAAGAACTAGATTATGAGGCAAGGGAGATTAGGTACAAACGTTAAATAACACAATGGCAGTACACTACTTGAGCAGAAGCATGGTTGTTACTAAGGTTCGTAACAAAATCATCTAGATGACTGCTTGTCGAAGTAGCATTTCAATATAATTCAAAGGATTCCGCTTCGAGTAACAACTTCAAAACAGCATGATGCCTCGTCTAACCTGACAGTACATAATAGCGATCGCTGAAGCTTGTGTTGTCTCGACGTAGTGCTAAAAACGAGAGCATCTGCCCTCCGTGGGTCCGTTTTAAACTCTCATCAAGAGAAAAACTTTCTGGTCACTAGACTGGAACTACATTTCTGAACATCTTAAGTGAGTTTTCGGCGGCAATTCCTGAAGAAAGCACTTTGCGACGTAAGGTTGACATCCTTTGACGACATTTTACGTCCAGTTTCACTTTGTGGCAATCTCTCTCCTCATGAAGGGGTACCTTATTCACAAGTGTTTCATTTTACCGGAAAGCAGCATCCTGTAATAATTTGTAACCTTTTAATGTCCTCAAAATAGAGTAAATATAACTATATATATATATATATATATATATATATATATATATATATATATATAAATTACTACGTTATCATAAAACCTCGGCCACTTCGGAAACTTAACAAAATTAATGAGCAAATTCCCGTGCTCTATAACTAATACAGTATGTAAATTAACTTTTACAATACTTGATTCTGTTTACTGACTATGGGCGTAACACTGCCGCTGCCTGACGGCGTGACATCAGACAGTCTGGTAAAATTCACATTTAGGCAGTTATGTATCATTTAACCTTTCGGTTACTAATTATGTTTTCCTAAAAAAAATCATTGCTTTGCTACCTAGTTCTTCGAATTAAATAGTGATTTTTCAGATGTATAAAATATTCAGAGGTGCCCCCCCTTCCCCCCCCCCCCCCCCCAAGCGGGGATACAACGCGTCCCCAAATGAGGACACTGTGTTCATTTGGGTGCAGTGTGAGCCGAAAACTCGAAGTATTTTGATTCTATTTCATCAAAATACATAAATTACACAAAGCTTACTTAATGATTATATAAATAAACTATGGTTTTGCATTTGTGAAGAATGATAATGAATGAAACAATTTTTTCCATTCAGGCATAAGTGAATGTTACACTTCAGACAATGAAATTAGATTTTGCATTTGCAGCCCTGTTTCTAGAATCTGTCAAATGATTTTTTTTTTGTCACTGAGCACTGGAAGATGCCCAACGTTGTCCAAACGAACATCAACTTCTTGACGAACTACCGCATTGACTCGTTTTTAAGTACTTCGAGATGGCACTGGTCGCTTACTAGTCGGACACTTCTTTTCCTGGCAGCTGGATTATCTATTTTTGTCAGTACTTCGACCATTCGACCACAGCTGCCCTAAAGCGAAGCAAATCAAGTGTCTTATTTTTATGAACACCTAATTCTGATGCATTTTCTTGTATTCAGTACATGCATTTATACATGCAATATCAATTATATGAACAAACATGGCCGTCGAAAGTCGTATTCGGTTTCAAAAGCAGCTAACTGCATGTTGTCTTCAGGTGCGAAGCCCGTTAAATGCCCAATAGGCGTGGCTGTGGCCCTGCCATGTCAACACCCAAAGCACGTGAAAAGACCTCAGACTTACCAATCTGCATATTCCAAGCTACCTTTCAGTCTGTTTCGATTAGAATAGGTATTTTTCTTATTCGCCTTTAGGCTGGCTGCGCTGTAACAAATTCGTACGCAACAGTAACATTCTCGCTGCCAATGCATTGTCGTTTGGAGGGGAAGATCAAGTGTTCAGATGTGTGTGAATTCCGAAGGAACTGCTATGGTCATCGATCTCTAGAATACACACTACTTTAACTTATGCTAAAAACAACACACACACACACCCATGCCCGAGGGAGGACTCGAACCTCCGGCGGGAGGGGCTGCGCAGTCCGTGAGGATGGGAAGAGTGTTTCGTGATTATCTCAGTGTCACTTATCATGCAGTTAGCGGGCTTTGCGGCTAGACTACTCAGCTTGCAATATACCGTATGATATAAAACGTCTAACATTACTTCCATCAATGTCCTCTGGTTAAAAATTATCGCGAGGATCGTCGGATGGATCGTCAGTTTCAGTTGAAATAAGGAGCTCCATCACTTCTTCTTCCGTAAGTGGCCTTCGTCTATCTTAGACTCGGGGCATTATGATATCACCATAAGATGACTAAAAAGTCAGCGAAATAATGTCCTAAATTTATATGCTATTGCAACCTTTCCATCAGAAAGTCCTCATTTGGAGACATGTATAATATTATAAATATGTCCCTTACCTTTCGTTCTGAAAGACACCTTTAGTTTTCACCTTCACGATCGCACCTTTCTACGCACAAATGAATTTCTTACCCAAACACAGAAGATATTAACCGGCTGATGGAAGGTACAAACATTACTGGAGCGTCCATGTGACTGTGCGCATTCAGTTTTGTTTCTTGGTACCACAGATTGACAGAAGATGTCGTTGCTGTTCTCAAATAAACTCTCTGCTTGTGACAATATGAGGACAACAATCACAAATGGTAAAATTTAAGGAATTGTATTATACTAAGCATCTTGTATGTCCTTATACCTGTATGAGGACGCCATGGCCGAAAGGGTTAAATGTTTGAATTAGAAAAGGTACTGATCTGCTGTTAAATGGTCCAAGTGGTATCAACGACTAAAATAATGAATGTCTCTTACTATATTTCGTATACTAGATGATTCAAAAGGAAAGTGAGGTTTTTATTACAGACAAACTATATTAGATAGGAACATATTGTACATGCCACTGCATAGAAGAAGCTTCAAAGTTTTACCACAGTTTTGTTTGTAACAAGATGGCAGTAGCAGCACAAAAGAAACCAGTCTTTGTGTTGGAATTTGCGCGAGGTCAGTCCATTGTTCAGGTGCGACGTGCATTCCGCTGTAGAAAAAGCAAGAAGTCACAATTACACAAGAATATTTATGACTGACATCCAAAATTTTTGGAAGTTGGCTGCATATGCAAGTCGAAGAGCACTGTTCGGCCACGCACGTCTGTTGGAAACTCTGAGCGTATCCGAGGTGCGTTCACATGGGGCCCTCGGAAGTCCGCTAGAGGGGTAGGCGACAAACTTCAACTTCCTCCAACAACGGTGTAGCGTGTTCTTTACGACGCCTGCGTATGATGCCTTACAAATTGCACATACTGCAGAAAATGCGTCCCATGCGACCATAACAGAAGGTACAATTTTGCATTTCACTTCTCCAGGATATGGCACAGGATACTAGTTCCGAACTAATCAACTTTTCGGACCAATTGATGTTACATCTGTCTGGTAAGGTAAATTGCAATGCAAGAATATGGGGCTCACAAAAACTGGCTTCGTCATCGAACATGAAAGAGGCTCATCGAAACCGAACGTGATTTGTACGATCTCGCTTCAAAAGTATACAAACCTTTCTTTTCTTACAGAGGAATCTGTGACAGGTATTTTATTCCTGGACTTGCTGCAAGATTGATTGTTTCCTCAACTTCATGAAGATTCCCATGAGTGCATTTTTATGCCTGATGGTGCCCTACGCCACTTTCACATTTAGATGCGTCGTTATTTTAACACCACCATCCTTGGAAGTTGAGGATAACAAAACCTCATTTATTGCTTTTGGCCTCCCAGGTCACTAGACATGTCATCTTGCAATTTTTTCTGTGGGAGTACATAAAAGACAGAGTCTTTATCCCACTTATGGTTGATTCTCTTCGAGAGCTGAGGAATCAGATTGTTGAAGCTGTTGATCCAACGAACAGGGATATGAAAATGCAGAAACAGGGATCTGTTGATTGGTGTGCGGAATGAAATGTACTACCGTTTCGGTGCTTCTTGAGGAACTAATAGTGTTTGTGTTGAGTATAGTGCCTGTACTAACATGAAACATTGAGCCCTGAGCGTCAGTTAACGCCTACAGATAGGGTATTGGACAATCGAAAGTAGTAGCTAAATAATAAATAGCATCGGATGGACGGCAGCAGGTGCTCCATTTTATTACAACTGCCCTCTCCAGCGAGATGAGAAATGTGTTTATATCTTTCATAGTTTGTCTGTAACAAACAACTGAAATCTCTTCTTTCTCTTTGAATCACCCTATATATAATTGATGAATTAATATTAATTTCTAGGTAAGTTTGTAAAGAAAATAAAGCGCTCTATCTACTATAAAATATTTTGAGTAATGTTTTCTTAAGAAATCCATCAAAGTTGCGCATTTTGATGATATGACATATTGAAAACTGATGGAGGACTCACTTACTTTATTGTAATCACTATCATAACAAAGTTTTTATAAAATAATTGGGTACTGTATCAATTAATTGTGCAAATAAAAAAGTTGATCCTAAATCCACTACTGGATATTAAAATAGCTACACCAAGAAGAAATTCAGACGATAAACGGGTATTCATTGGACAAATATATTATACTAGAACTGACATGTGATCACATTTTCATGCAATTTGGGTGCATAGATCCTGAGAAATCAGTACCCAGAACAACCACCTCTGGCCATAATAACGGCCTTGATACACCTGGGTATTTAGTCAAACAGAGCTTGGATGGCGTGTACAGGTACAGTTGCCAACGCAGCTTCAACACGATACCACAGTTCATCGAGAGTAGTGACTACCGTATTGCGACAAGCCAGTTGCCCGGCCACCATTGACCAGACGTTTTCAATTGGTGAGAGATATGGAGAATGTGCTGGCCAGGGCAGCAGTTGAACATTTTCTGCATCCAGAAAGGGCCGTACAGGACCCGGAAAATGCAGTCGTGCATTATCCTGCTGAAATGTAGGGTTTCGCAGGGATCGAATGAAGGGTAGAGCCACGGGTTATAACAGATCTGAAATGTAACGTCCACTGTTCAAACTGCCGTCAATGCGAAGAAGAGGTGCCTGAGACGTGTAACCAATGGCAGCCCATACCATCACTCCGGGTGATACGACTGTATGGCGATGACGAATACAGGGTTCCAATGTGCGTTCATCGCTATGTCGCCAAACAGGGATGCGACCATCATGATGCTGTAAACAGAACCTGGATTCATCGAAAAAATGACGTTTTGCCATTCGTGCGCCCAGGTTCGTCGTTGAGTACTCCATCGCTGGCGCTCTTGTCTGTGATGCAGCGTCAAGGGTAACCGCAGCCATGGTCTCCGAGCTGATAGTCCATGCTGCTGCAAACGTCGTCGAACTGTTCGTGCAGATGGTTGTTGTCTTGCAAACATCCCCATCTGTTGACTCAGGGATCGAGACGTGGCTGCACGATCCGTTACAGCCATTCGGATGACATGCCTGTCATATCGACTGCTAGTGATACGAGGGCGTTGGGATCCAGCACGGCGTTCCGTATTACCCTCCTGAACCCACCGATTCCATATTCTGCAAACATTCATTGGATCTCGACCAAAGCGGGCAGCAATGTCGCGATACGATAAACCGCAATCGCGTTGGGCTACAATCCGACCTTTATCAAAGTTGGAAACGTGATGGTACGCATTTCTCCTCCTTACACGAAGCATCACAACAACATTTCACGAGGCAACGTCGGTCAACTGCTGTTTGTGTATGAGAAATCGGTTGGAAACTTCCCTCACGTCAGCACGATGTAGGTGTCGCCATCGGCGCCAACCTTGTGTGAATGCTCTGAAAAGCTAATCATTTGTATATCACAGCATCTTCTTCCCGTCGGTTAAATTTCGCGTCTGTAGCACGTCATCTTCGTGGTGTAGCAATTTTAATGGCCAGTAATGTATAAAAATTATATCGCAGAAGCATAAGTCACCTCTAGTAATAGGAGGAGATTAAAGCAAATGACGCACATGGTGTGCGTCGCAGGGCACACCAAAAAGTGTCTTTGCTTCGTCGGGGGCCAGATAAAAAGTTGGTACCTCAAAGCAGCACGGGTAAGTACACATGGCCCATTGTTTGTTTGTTTACATTTGTGATGGCATGCGATTAACGTCACTGATCTAGTGATGTCAACGTACTTTTCGCTGACGTCAACGTTTTTATCAGTTACATCACATTTATCAGTTGCCGTGCCCCAAAATTATCTCCAGCCAATTATAACCCAATATTAAAAATACAAAATGGTCAAAACAGAACAGTTGCAGCAAACGAAAATTTAGAAATCCATTACAGTTCCGACTCCCCCTGCTTACATTATCCACCAGAGTGTAAAAATTGTGTCAAGTTATATTACTTACACACAGACCGACTGCGTGCTTTATAATCCCCCTACTCTTTAGTCCATCCAGTCGCATAGCACAGGAATAAAAATCCAAGATGACTGTAACAGGCCAGTCGTTTACTTTATATCCCACGTCCCCTCCGCTCTATCTGCAAGCAGTCTGGGTGTAGTATTTAAATGTCGTCAACTTACATTATTTTCAGTGTTGGCTTTCCCTTCTCCTTCTAACCCTTTTCATGTAATTTTTAAAAGATATGTAGAAATGATGTAAAATTACTTTATTTGTGATATACTTGTCAAGTCACACCCCATTCCCCAACCATTCACTCTCTCCATCCTTATCTCTAAACAGTCACTGACCAGTATTAAACATGATGGGAAAAAACAGTTGTTCTATATATCCCATGTCTTCTATCATTCATATCTCCTACCAGTCAGTGAGTAGTAGAAGAAAACATCAGTATGCGGTAAAAATTGCGTAGCCTCGATTTGAAAATCTCATTATTTCTCTGGAAGTCAGGGAAGTTTATTACATTGAGTTGACAAAAATCATGGGACAGCAGTATCCACGTGTACAGAACGCGGTAGTATCGCACACCACACGCAAGTTATAAATGGGCAGTGAACTGGCGGAGCTGCCATTTGTACTCAGGTTACTCACGTGACAGTTTTCTGACGTTATTATGGCCACACGACAGGAATTAACTGACTTTGAATGCAGATGTTAGTTACAAGTACACGCATGGGAAATTCCGTTTCGGGAATCGTAAGTAATTTCAATATTCCGAGACTTTTCAATATTCCCAGATCCACAGTGTCAAGAGTGTGCCGAGCATACCAAATTTCAGGCATTACTTCTTTCCACAGACTAGGCAGAGGACTCCGGCCTTCACTTAATGGCCGGCCGGTGTGGCAGTGCGGTTAAAGGCGCTTCAGTCTGGAACCGCGTGACCGCTACGGTCGCAGGTTCGAATCCTGCCTCGGGCATGGATGTGTGTGATGTCCTTAGGTTAGTTAGGTTTAATTAGTTCTAAGTTCTAGGCGACTGATGACCTCAGAAGTTAAGTCGCATAGTGCTCAGAGCCATTTTTCACTTAATGACGGAGAGCGGCGGCGCTTGCGTACAGTTGTCAGTGCTAAGAGACAAGCTGCACTGCATGAAACAATCTCGGAAATAATCTCCGTTAGGACGGTGCGGCGAATTTTGTCGTTAATGGTCTATGACAGCAGAAAACAAACCCCAGTGTCTTTGTTAACAGGACGACATCGCCTGCAGCGCCTTTCCTGGGCTCGTGACCGTATTGATTGGACCCTGGACTACGGTAAAGCCGTGGCCTGCTCAGATGAAAACAGATTTCGGTTGTTAAGAGCTGATAATAGGGTTCGAGTGTGACGCAGAATCTATGAAGCAATGGACGGACCCAAGTTGTCAACAAGGCAGAAACTGAAGTACAACTTCGAACAGTCAACATCGCTATTGTAGAACCTTTATTATGATGACCGGTTTTAGCAAACTATGTTACCACCACTTCATTAAATTATGAAATTTCGTTGTGTGATACACATTATGAGATGCATTTCGTCAAGATTCAGTGAGATGTAGTGCAGAAAATCTGATGATAGCAACGTAGTTTGCAGAAACTAGTCATCAAAATAAAGGCTGTCCAATATCGATCTTGGCTGTTTGAAGCTATACTTATGTTTCTGCATTAATCTAGATCACCCCCTAGCTTGACAATGTGAAGCATATATGTTGTCAACAAGTCACTGCGCAAGCTGTAGGTGGGTCTATAATGGTGGTGGCTGTGTTTACATGGAATGGACAGGGTCATCTGGTCCAACAGAAACGATCATTGAAGTGGTTACTTCAGCTGCTTGTAGGACATTTTGAGTCACTCATGGACTTTATATTCCCAAACGAGTCACCGGACAATAACTGTTCGCGATTGGTTTTAAGAACAATTTAGACTAATCGATCGAATGATTTGGCCACCCACGTTGCACGATATGAATCCAATCGAACATTTATTGGACATTATCGAGAGGTCAGTTCGTGCACAAAATCCTACACCGGCTATACTTATGCAATAATCGACGGTATCAAGGTTCAATGTCTCTGCAGAGGACTTCCGACAAGATGTTGAGTCCACGCCACGTCGAGTCGCTGCACTACACCTAGAAAAAGGAGGTCCGATTCGGTATTACGAGGTATCCCATGACTTTTGACACCTCCTATTTTGTACATATAAATAGCGCAATTTTACATTGTTTATGAGTACATACACACACATAACCGTGATGTAACTATTGTATCTCTGTCATTGAGGAAGTTTGCCTTGGCTTGATATAGAAACATTAATATAGAAATACCTCCTAGCCAAGATATGGATTACATACTTACATACACACAATTCTACTCTTTTACATGTACCCGCATAGAATAATGTCAATACAGCATTCTCTTGCGTCTGAAGTAGATAAATACCAGTGCAGCGAGAGATATCTGAGTACATCTCAGCTAATCCGACCTGATGCAGCACAGCTGAGAGAGACACTTTATAGCGTTTCGGTTGGAACGGGCTAAAGAGGTAGTGCGCTCAAATACAAAAAATACTCTACGTGGAAAATTTATTGTAAGCGAAATTCCTTTTCCAGTGTTGTTGTTGTGGTCTTCAGTCCAGAGACTGGTTTGTTGCAGCTCTCCATGCTCCTCTATCTTGTGCAAGCTTCTTCATCTCCCAGTACCTACTGCAAACTACATCCTTCTGAATCTGTTTAGTGTATTCATTTCTTGGTCTCCCTCAATGATTTTTACCCTCCACGCTGCCCTCCAATTCTAAATTGATGATCCCCTGTTGCCTCAGAATATGCCCTACCAACCGATCCCTTCTTCTAGTCAAGTTGTAACACAAGTTTCTCTTCTCTCCAGTTCCATTCAATACCTCCTCATTAGTTATGTGATCTACCCATCTAATCTTCAGCATTCTTCTGTAGCACCACTTTTCGAAAGCTTCCATTCTCTTCTTGTTTCACGTTTATCGTTCACGTTTCAATACCATACATGGCTACACTCCGTACAAATACTTTCAGAAACGATTTCCTGACCGTTAAATCTATACTCGATGTAAACAAATTTCTCTGCTTCAGAAACGCCTTTCTTGCCATTGCCAGTCAACATTTTATATCCTCTCTACTTCGACCATCATCAGTTATTTTGCTCCCCAAATAGAAAAACTCATTTACTACTTTAAGCAATTCATTTCCTTATCTAATTCCCGCAGCATCGAGAGATTTAATTCTACTACATTCTATTATCCTCGTTTTGCATTTGTTGGTGTTCATCTTATATCCTCCTTTCAAGACACTGTCCATCTCGTTCAGGTGCTCTTCCAGGTCCTTTGATGTCTCTGACAGAACTACAATGTCATCGGCGAACCTCAAAGTATTATTTTCTTCTCCATGGATTTTAATTCCTACTCCGAATTTTTCTTTTGTTTCCTTCACTGCTTGCTCAATATACACATTGAATAACATCGGGCATAGGCTACAACTCTGTCTCGCTCCCTTCCCAACCACTGCTTCCCTTTCATGCCCCTCGACTCTTATAACTGCCATCTGGTTTCTGTAAATAGCCTTTCGCTCCCTTTATTTTACCCCTGCCACCTTTCAGAATTTGAAAGAAGATATTCCAGTCAACATTGTCAAAAGCTTTCTCTAAGTCTACAAATGCTAGAAACGTAGGTTTGCCTTTCCTTAATCTATTTTCTAAGAGAAGTCGTATTGTCAATATTGCCTTACGTGTTCCAACATTTCTACGGAATCCAAACTGATCTTCCCCGAGGTCGGCTTCTACCAGTTTTTCCATTCGTCTGTAAAGAATTCGTGTTAGTATTTTGCATCCGTGGCTTATTAAACTGATAGCTCGGTAATTTTCACATCTGTCAACCCCTAACTACTTTGGGATTGGAATTATTATATTCTTCTTGAAGTCGAAGGGATTTCGCCTGTCTCATAAATCTTGCTCACCAGATGGTACAGTATTGATAGGCCTTGCTCTCCTAAGGCTGTCAGTAGATCTAATGGAATGTTGTCTACTCCCGGGCCTCGTTTCAACTTAGGTCTTTCAGTGCTCTGTCAAACTCTTCACGCACTATCATATTGCCTATTTCATCTTCATCTACATTCTCTTCCATTTCTATAATTTTGTCCCCAACAACATCGCCATTCTATAGACTCTCTATATACTCCTTCCACCTTCCTGCTTTACCTTCTTTGCTTAGAACTGGGTTTTCATGTGAGCTTTTGAAATTCATGCAAGTGATTCTCTTTTCTCCAAAGGTCTCTTTGATTTTCCTGTAGCCGGTATCTATCTTACCTCTAGTGATATGCGCCTCTTCATCCTTACATTTGTCCTCTAGCCAACCCTGCTGAGCCATTTTGCACTTCCTGTCGATCTCATTTTTGAGAAGTTTGTATTCTTTTTTGCCTGCTTCATTTATTGCATTTTTGTTTTTTCTCCTTTCGTCAACTAAATTCCATATCTCTTCTGTTACCCAAGGATTTCTACTAGCCCTCGTGTTTTTATTTACTTGATCCTCTGGTACCTTCACTATTTCATCTCTCAAAGCTACCCACTCTTCTGCTTCTGTGTTTCTTCCCCATTCTTCTCAATTGTTCCGTAATGCTCTCCCTGAAGCTCTCTACAACCTCTAGTTCTTTCAGTTTATCCAGGGCCCATCTCCTCAAGTACCCACGTTTTTGCAGTTTCTTCAGTTTTAATCTACAGTTTATAACCAATGAATTGTGGTCAGAGTCCACATCTGCCCCTGGAAACGTCTTACAATTTAAAACCTGGTTCCTGAATCTCTGTCTTACCATTATATAATCTACCTGAGACCTTCCGATATCTCCAGGCTTCTTTCACCAAGTGTTAGCTTTTTCATAATTTTTTATATAATTCTGTTATTGACATCTGTATAATATTTATATTATGTTTCTGCTATTTACATTTTAGAATATAAGTCAGTCATTTATTGTTATTATATACAGCAGAATTTTGTTCATGTATCTACATTACTTGTAGATTTTCTCAAGTATTTAAATTATTATTGTTAAACCAATCAGGTATTTTACGCTACAAAAAATTATCATTTTTCAAATATTTAAATTTTTACGACAAAAACCAATCAATTGTTTACAGTTATCATTACCTTTTCTGATGTAGCCATGTCTCCACATCAGTGTATTCACCATATCGGGAAGTATTCATCATTTATCGTTCTAAGCAGATGAAGGGAGTTTGTTTACTAGACGAAACAACACACTGCTTTAAGTGAATAGCAAACTGTTCAGTTAAAGAACAATTTGAAGTTTTCCACATCAGCTGTTTATTATAAATATTTGATTTCTCGTATTTTGCAGGACTGGCCAATTTCGGTCTTGCAGACCAATTTCCAGGCCAGTAGATCGACATGTGTTGTACAACCATCATGTTATTATATGGTGGATATAACAGAGTCTGTAGCGAGCGCCTAACGTGCAAGCGGCAGTGTTGAAACGAGAAAGTTGACTGCATGCTGTAAGCTTTCCGGGTGGAATACTGACACTTGCACATTCGGCGTTCGCTTTCGGATCGGCTGTATCCGCTGTTTTATAACAGGATAATTATCTTTTGAAGTGTGCAGGGAATTTGTTCAGTATATACCCATAACGGAAAACGAAAAGGAGCGTTTTCAAAATATCTGAAATCGGCATTCGAACAGCTAATGGTTTGTCGGAGATGACATTTAGTTTATGAAATTCAGTGGCGACAAGATTTTCATTAAAAATAACGCTTCTTTGAAAATACGTTTTGAAATTCACCTACCCCAAACTCACACTATCATGATGCTGCCCCGTTTCCTCAGCACACTTTGCATGGTTTGGCAGAATACGGCGTAATTTGTGAGTTTGAAGAAGTTTTTCTCAAACGCGTTTCATGCAATCATGCCGTTTTGTGCATTAATCTCTATGTATGGCTTCATCCACGGAGATTTCCTAAACTATAGGATTCGATGAATGCTTTTCAAACCAAATTAAATTTTCACACTTTGTTTAAAATACAGTATCTATAACGAATGACATCACTTTCTTTTTATCAGTCAAAGTGGCAAACATTTTGTTAAACATTTTGTTGTTGCGCCATTTTTCCCGGCTTATTGGTAAATCGGAACCTAAATCAAGAATAATTTCCAGGCATTAAAGATTTACTTCAAATATGGGTCGAATCGTCCGGTACGTTTTCCACATCAAAGGTTTTGATGTGCTCTGAAGGAAGCCATTTAGAATTAGATACGAGGTGTTGTAACGTCGCCCAGCTGTATAAGCTATTCACATCAGGGTATATGACATAAGGTTCATCGATTATTTTCATCATAGTCGGGCGTGGATCTTTTATTGGCAATTGCTTGTTTGGAAGAACAGTGTATAACTCCCCCTCCGATGGCTCATTCCACGAACTGGTGTTCTTAGATATTGGCTTTTAGCCTCTACTCTGGTAATTTTCAGCTGAGTGTTCCGTACCAAACCAGGTACAGTAGTATAATGTGCAGGGTCCAGTTCATATGTCTTAAGGCAAAAACCCGAAAGTTTCCAAACACTCGGCAAGGAATAGCACATCAGTATTGAAATTCAAATCAGAGTCTTCTCCGAACGTCTTACAACTGAATGCCTTCCACACATTGCACAATCTGTGGTACTGAGCCTGTGTTATCGTTTCGCCTTTTAAGCTTTTCGACTGAGTGCAGGAGATATTCCAGAAGAATTGATTCATTGGTTACAATTTCAAATGGGAAAGTTCCCTTGTGGTTAATTAAATAAAACTCACGAACGTCAGGACAATATGCACTCAGTATTTTGAGTTCTTGTGTCTTCGGGTAAGATGCACACATTTCGAGGCAGCACGTCATAAAACTACCCCTCTGATGGCTAGATCAGTAAATTGGAAATTTATGTTGCATGAATACTCTTTGTCAAAGATTTATATTATCTATCGCCCGCTTCGATAGCTGAAAAAACAAGTCGTTAGCGTGACGGATTGACGGATTGCCGTCCTGCGGGCGCGGGCTCGATTCGCGGCTAGGTCGGGGATTTCCTCCGCTCAGGGACTCGGTGTTGTGCTGTCTTCATCATCCTTTCATCTCCATCCGGCCTGCAGGTCACCCAATGTGGCGTCGACTGTAATTAAGACCTGCACCAAGGCCGCCGGACCTGCCCCGCAAGGGTCCTCCCGGCCAGGAACGCCAAACACTCATTTTAATTTTTATGGATGTATCTAACAGATACACGATCAGGATTTAATGTAATTTTATCAACGCCGTCCGTTGTCTTTGGTTCATATAGGTTTGTGATTGAGGAATGTATATCGCAACTGCAGCTCGTGGTCGTGCAGTAGCGTTCTCGCTTCCCACGCCCGGGTTCCCAGGTTCGATTCCCGGCGGGGTCAGGGATTTTCTCTGTCTGGGTGTTGTGCTGTCCTTAGGTTAGTTAGGTTTAAGTAGTTCTAAGTTCTAGGGGATTGATGACCTTAGATATTAAGTCCCATAGTGCTCAGAGCCATTTGAACCATTTTATTGTCTGTAATTCACATTGCAGCCGGGATGTGCTACACCTCTGTACACACCTGTGAAATGACAATGATCCCGATGCTTTACATCGTCTTCCACAAATGGTTCCTCACGAATACGACAGACTTCTCCCGAGCGAAACGCTGATTCATCCGTAGAGCATAATACCATATGTTTATTTGGCAATAAATTGCAATTCACAGTTTCAGTGTCTTCATAGAGTTCTTGAGTAAATAATTCCATGGAATCGCTGCCTCTGTATAATTTAAACTGGGAATATTCGTGGTAGTAGGTGCAGTATACCATAAGTAGTAGGCGGCACTTAATGGTCTATGCAAAATTACGTGATGTCAATACGACAACTGCAGTCCGTGACCAATATGCATTCTGTATCAGCATAAATCACAAAAGCAGTTTCAGTTTATTACCAAATTTTGTAAATTCACTAGGTATGAGACTGGTGATTTGTTTACACTGTGCAGAGTCAACTGAATGTGGAACGAATCTTTCCTTGGAATAAAAATAACACAATCATCGCTCACATAATGCAGTACACCAATGAAAAGGAGCAACACTATTCTGTTCTATTATCGATAGATTTTTACGTAATAGAAACGTGGAATATCTGATTTTGAGGGTACCTGCAACATGTCCGTCATGACGGCGTTTTGTAACATATGGTGCAACAACTCTACCTTCTTTGTCTTCCGTTTTATCTTCTACAGTTCATGGTCTCCATACTGGACGCCACAGACGTTTACAGGTACATCTACATTCTGTTTTTCGAAAATATGAACATGTTTGAGCTCTGTTTGGAATTGTATATTGTGAAATTTTAATTTCTTTACATGTAATCAATAATTAGACTTGCATTTTGCATCCTTAGTTACAGAGTACAATTCTACTAGAATTTATCACTTAAAATAAGCGTTATCCTTTTCATCACTTCCATTATTCCACTTTTATTTACCTGGTATTAGCTTAGGAAGTTGTGTAATCCTGCAGAAATTACATTATTTTCATTAAAATGACAATTGAAATAAATTATTTACTTCAGTGCTCTACCAGAATTGTTAGCTTCGAAAATGTTCAATTTTTTCGAAAGTCGCTCTGTAATACTGGTTGAGTACCAGTCACTGATGTCAGCAGGAGACAGTAAACGACACACATCATTTTATCGAAGTACATCTGTTCTTCATGACCTACCATTGGCAAAAGTAAGTTGCAGATTAGCGAACAATTAATCTAAATGGGCTGGATCATCTGACGAACTTTTGTCTCAGAAATGGGGAAACAAGCACCCAAGAAATATTTTGGTTTCTTAAATCCAAGATTATTATCCATACCACCAATGCATATCCGAGACCGTCATCTAATTTAACACGTTTTGCTGCTGGTTCAGACATTACAGTAATAGTATTGTTAGATTAGTCAATGAAAATTTCAGCCTACCGAGGTGAAGGTCTTCTTCTTCCTCTGCAGGTTCTCTGCTTACTCTGCAGATTATTTTCCCTGATCCCATGATGTTGAATGTCCCCAACGGTTCAGTATCAACTGGGAGCTTCTAAGTGAGATTTCCTCATTTTGTAGCCTCGTTTCACTGCTAAAAGACAGCTTCACACATAAACTGTACTCAACTGCTCACAACACCATGGGTACAAGAAGGTCAGTAACCTGAAGACGTCAGAAATCGTCTCTTAGTTGATGAAATTTGGTCCACACGTGTGTGTACCTCATGCTCTTATCTGTTGCTAGAACGACCATACTTGCATTCTAAATTTATTTTTGGACTGGCTCCATCTTGCAGAAACCCAATCTTCTCTTCCTTTTACCAAAGCATGTTTCACTGCAGTTACGCCATCAGCTTTCTTTTCATTTATTTCTACTAAACAACACAAAAAATAGCCCTTTATTGTCTGTGTACGTAGAAATTACCGTTTCTTAGGAAACGTACTCGCAAAGTTTTTAACACATTCCTTCTCACAACATGCGCTGTGGTTTTTGTACTTCCGTCTTTTGAGTTACAGCTGTTGTTCATTCACAGTTTGCCATCTGCGACCATACAGGTATGGAAAATTGTACGCGTATGTGTGTGTGTGTGTGTGTGTGTGTGTGTGTGTCAATATGTTTCTACTTACTTCTCTTTTTCACTGATTACGAGTCGTAGCTGTGAATCTTGTTTTGCCCTTAGGATTCTGGAGGTGTTTCTGGTGTGCGTGCGTGTGCGTGTGTGTGTGTGTGTGTGAGAGAGAGAGAGAGAGAGAGAGAGAGGGGGAGGGAGAGAGAGGTTTTATTGATTTAAGTCGGCCAACGGTCTTTGAGGCACAAAACAGCTTTCAGTACTTTGTGGGCTGTTGCTTTATTTGAGCATTTTTAGGTTGTAGTTAATATCTGTTGGTTTGTGGTCTACGTTACCTTTGTCAGATATGTGTTTCTTGCTACTGGCTATCAGCATTTTCATCCTCCTTAGTTCGACTTTTATCAGTTATTTTTCTGCCCGTATAGCAAAACTCATCGGCTATTTTTGTGTCTCATTTCCTAAACAGATTTCCTCAGTATTCCCTCATTTAATCGTCTAACGTTCATTGATGAGGTAAAACAGCCTTCTGTCATTGATAGTCTGTTTTACTCAGTCATTAATCTTTGTGGGCAGTTGCTGCATTTGAGTATTTTAGGTCAGAGTTGATGTCTGTTGGTTTGTGGTCTACGTCCCCTTTTCAGATATGTTTTTCTTTCTCCTGGCAGTCAACATTTTATGTCCTCTTTAGTTAGACTTTTGTCAGTTATTTTGCTGCCCAAATAGCAAAACTCATCGGCTACTTTTAGTGCCTCGTTTCCTAATCTTGTTTTTTCTGTATTCCCTGATTTAATTCGACCACATTCAGCGAATTTCTTGTCCCTGAACTTTTTATTCCCTATGCGTATTTCTCTTTGGTTTTCCTGAAATCTTGGCCTTTCTGTAGATTGAATAACATCTGGGATAGATTACATCCCTGTCTCAGTCGATTATCAACTACGTCTTAACTGTCATGACGTTCGACTCTTCAATCTTGTTTCTGTACAAGCTGAAATAACATTTCGATCTGTGTATTCTGTCAAAATTTCAGCAAGTATAGCCCAGTATACATTGTCAAAAGCTGCCTCCAAATCAATTTACCCCGAAGTCCACTTTCATTAGTTTTCCGCTCTTCTGTTAACAATTCGTGTCAGTATTTTGCAGCTATGACTTACTAAACTGATACTTCGGCAATTCTCACAGCTGTCAGCACCTACCTTCTTTGTAACTGCAACGGCTGCTTCTGCTAAACTCTGCTCTCTTCAACTAATGTCGTGATTTAGTACTCGTAATATGATATGGCAGTAATTCGTTAAATTAGTATAGCTGTCATAGAGTTTGAGTGCGGAATATTTCGGATCGTAATAACGGCATTAATGTTGAAATTTTTTATTCTGATGTTTCGTTTCGGATTATTTGTTTTAGGAGCTGACAGGTACAGCATCTCTGATTTTCCTTCAGAAGCTTTCTTCTTCGTATTCATTTCATAGAGTTTTCTGGAATCTATCTCACAGTCATCTCTTCCTTGTTAAAAATAAAAAGAAGATGGGAAACGTAAACCGATGCGTTCCTCTTCCTAAAACAACATCGTTACTCCTACATTCGTACCCACAGCATCCTTGCAGCTCTTCTCAACAAAATATTCAAAGTTAATCTTATTTCCTTTATTACCCCCGACGATTTCCACTAGCTTCTACGAAATTCAAGTAATTACTCATTTTAGTTGGTATTTGTATTCTTGAGAATCAGCCCCACTCTGGAAGTTTTAACAATTAGTGACATTATATTCAAAAATTTTTATTGAATTTTAAATTAAATTAAAAAAGTATTCATGCCAGAGTTGCCATGGTAGCAAATGACAACAAGATTCCCATTTTGCTGCCAATGGAGATACTGAGTTTGTGCAACATGGCCGACACAAATGCGATAATCGGATTGAATCAAAACTGAACTGCTAGCTCATCCTGACTACCTAAATCTACATAAATAATTCACAATTCATCGTACAGTGCATGACAGAGGGTGCATCACAGTAATGATATCGCTTTTTATTCTTATGAAGCTATAAACGACTCTGTATGTTACCTAATCTCTCATAGTTTTTTCTCCTGCTCCCTTCATGGTAGCACCGTAATGTTTGCACATTCAACTTTGAATACAGGGTAATTAATTGTCCAAAAAGGACTGCATGAGAAGTATATCATCTTTCTTTCAAGAATTTCTATTTAATTTGTACGAGCATTTCTGTTACACTTATACACAGGTCACTCTGACCAACTAAGATCCTAGCAACTCGTTTCTGAATTCAGTTTCTAATGTCATCCATACCTGACAGTATTCTACAACTATATGCACTCACTTCTTATATTTGATTACCTTTAGAGAAGTACTGCACTTATCAAGAAATATCAATGTTCCACTGCTCTTCCTTGATACTGATTGTGCGGAATCATCTCACTTCCTATATCTTCTTATTATTACCCCAAACTACACTGTGCTAAAGAACTGAAGGGTTACTTTTTCGAAACTTCCGCGACTTTCCCCAACAGAGAAGCAGAAGTCTCAAATTTGGCTCTCTGTAATGGTGCAAAATTGTGGCACCCCATCCCTTCACTTTA
Organism: Schistocerca piceifrons; assembly: GCF_021461385.2. Classification (NCBI taxonomy): domain Eukaryota; kingdom Metazoa; phylum Arthropoda; class Insecta; order Orthoptera; family Acrididae; genus Schistocerca; species Schistocerca piceifrons. The sequence continues at coordinate 276,292,926 of NC_060141.1, forward strand.
GATCTCGGCTATGCTTCAAACGGCAAGGCGTCGACAAATGTGAAATAAAGGCCAGAGCTCAGAAGTTCTTGTGAATGTGTAAGTTCTAAGGCACCTGCGCTTAGGCAATTCATTCGACACCCCTCAGATTCCGCATACCAGCAAACTGCTACTGGAGCAGCAGTATAGCGCCACTCAGCCGTACGTTGTTGGTTGGATGCTTTTAGGTGTCTAGAAATGGGTCGAAGGTTTTCTTTGAACAGATTCATTTTTAAAGAGCTCAGCAGAGGTACACTGAAGATGTTTCGAGACTGATCGGATCTTAGAGGGACTCTTTGGCAGTTTGGTCACGCACTTGTCAATGTTTCAACTACCACATGACCAGGCCACAGGAGATTATGAAACATGAGGTCTGAAAAAGTATAAACATCCTTCGGTGTATTGAATCACTTTGAGGTTTCGCCGAAAGTTTTTGAATGGTCCCAAGTGGTTCTAACCTGTAAACGAGAGTAAAAATTGCGGTCGTGCTACACCTCAAAGCAGATCACATTCAGTGGGGTTGCAGCCCCACTGTGTCCTTAGGGAAGGCAAGAAACGCTCAGGGGGTATCTCCGCAATATCCTTTCTTCCAGGAGTGCTAGTTCTGCAAGGTTCGCAGGAGAACTTCTGTGAAGTTTGGAAGGTAGGAGACGAAGTAATGGCAGAAGTAAAGCTGTGAGGACGGGGTGTGAGTCATGCATGGGTAGCTCAGATGGTAGAGCATTTGCCCGCGAACGGCAAAGTTCCTGAGTTGGAGTCTCGGCCCGGCAGAGTTATAATCTGTCAGGAAGTTCCAGGGTTAAAGGAGGTCACGAAAGTCGTTCTATTGCGCATGGAAATGGACACTGTCGTTTTAGACTGCGAATTGTCGTAAACGAATGTCCCAAAGCGAAGGGGTGGTTTCACTGACGCCCTTTGTGCCACCTCCTGAGGACTTTTCGTGTCGATTCTGAGTACCAAAGAGTCTAAAATGTATCGCCAGTCACCCGCAAGAAAGCTGTGTTTGATTTAAACATTGGGAATAGTGGTTCTGCCCATCGTAGGGGCGTCAAGATGAGTGAAGTGTGGTTAAGTGAGAGGAGGGGAGGGGAGAGGCTGCCGCCTTATCGTCTTATGATACGTTGACAGTTACGACGGGAGGAATTGTGCTGAAATTTATTAACAACGTGATTTAGTAACAATGTGACCTCATTAACCTACCTTCAAACTCACCTGAACTTCTGCAATTCGACCTTTCTTTTTCTACATTTGTTGACACTTTGCTGTTCGAAACGTAGCCGAGATAATTCAAAAATCTGTTTCGTGTTTATGTTTCTAGGTGTACCGGTCTGACAGAGTTATGGTGTTGCTAACATAGTTTAATATTTACCTCTTGTAATTTATATTAGTAATGATTATTGTAAATTTGGTTTCTATCACATTTTTATTTTGTATACGAGTCAAATTTTTCAGTAAGAATTAATAATTTTTGACATTTTTGACTGCGGGTAGTTGAATTGTGTACCTAACTGGAAAGCCTTTTTGTCAGGTTACGTAACCAACTACAATTTTTTTCATTTTAGGAAGAAGTATAATGACTGTCACGCACTGAACAACATTTTACAGTTTGAATATGTCTTGTCAGTGATTCGAAATCAGTATTCAAAACAGAAAATTTGCTATCTTGACGTAGCAATTTTATACATACATGCCATAAATATCGATAGTTATAACACGATCGCTATCGCTCGAGTGTCTGTTACTATGTACAACAAAGATCAAAATGTAAAAATGAAAAAAAAAATGTTATTACGTTTAAATTTCACTGTAGTTAGCCAGAATTTCTAAAGGAAGAATGTGTATTGAGTTGCAGAAGAAAACGGTCGCCGGATCCACAAGGAAAAAAAATCAATTCTGGAAAATTATTATAATAACTATGAAATTACTTAAATATTGTGGGAGATGCACAAAGCTGCAACTGGACAAAATGCACCAGAACAAACTTACATGTAAAAGGCTTATTTGACATGAACACTAAGTCGTTAATTTGGAATGCAATAATGTTAGTTACCTTAATGATCATCAATAACAATCAATGACTGGCAACATTTCATGGAAATTGCACTGTTTTATGTAATCCACGATAATGCTATCTGTTGGAAAAAATGTCTAAACTTGACAAGAACTGTATAATTTTTTGCTTATTACTTTGTAAATCACTACGTCTCATATTAAAGCCATAATAACTTTCATTCTTTGCAACAACTGCTATTCGGTACTAATGTTATGAAGACTTACACACATAATACCATTAACGAAATACTTTGGCTACTTGAAAGCCAGCATGCATTTGTCATAGAAAATGAATATCACCTTAAATCACTTACAATTTGAAGTGATGACCTGCTGCAGTAGTGGAATACTGTCAGCAACTACAGCTAGCACTGCCTTTCATTAAAATAATCACTCGATTGAAAACGGGCTGTACACTTGGTTAGAATTGTCTTCTTAGGCTATTTGCTTCACCTGTGAATTTCTCGGAATTCGTGGTGAAAGGATAGGACGCTGCTGATGTTTAACGACTCGGGTAAATCAAATTTCTCTCGACAAGTTTGTTTTTTGACTAAGCACATTATAATGTTAGATAACATTATAGGCAAACAGGGATCTGTCAGTTATGTAAAATTGGTAGGAAACAGTCTCGATCTCACAGTCATTTGTTGAAAGTATTACCGGTTTCGGCCTATAGTAATAGGACATCTTCAGATAATACACCATCCGGCTGACGATGACGATGCAAAACTGGTGGGATCAGCACAGCCGTTCCATGCGTTATCATCGTCATCCGGGTGATGCATTGTCTGAAGTCGGCCTGATACTAGAGGCTGAAACCGGTCGTAGTTTTAATAATTTTTTACTAATATTATACTATAACGTTCCTACAAGTTACTAAGACGCTGGCAGCCTATTACACAGATATTGGCTGGATCTTACTTTGGCATACTTTGCTTGTGGCGAGAAGTAGTGCTTACTATGAGATCCAATTTTGGCAACAGGCTTTTGAAGATTAACGAGAAGCTTGACTATATCTGGGCTGTACAGTGTTCTTCATTACTTCCAAAATCTTCTTACAACCATATACTGTGCCCACATACCTGATAGCCCACTTATAACTTACCTAACCACATGTTACAACATCATTTTCGACGCAAAACACTCTATAATTTGCGCGCCAACACATACGACTGTTCCTCACCATAGATGTTTCGCAACTATTTCCCTGCCTTCACGACTGTGCGCACTCGCACCAACGGTCTTATTGTTACACGAAAGATATTCTCTGCACTTTATTTAATAAAGGCTTCCCTGACATGGCCAGGGTGTTTACTACAATGATGTGACGCAAATAATTCATAGTTAGCCTATGAACAAACGTTACATTACCGAAAACATTCATTAATACATATATGTACAAAAATGGTTGCAAACTCAAGAAACCACATAGCTGAATAATACACGAGGCACTGGGATGTAGTGTCACAGGTGCTCCATGTGTGGACGAACCCTTCGAATCCGAAACTCGATTATAGCACGCTGCTTCTTAGGCACCGACGCATCTTCTTAACGCTCAGCCACAACTCGAAGAGCTCAAGCGCCACAGGGTTGAAAGTATGTGAACATGAAGAATAAATGTGGAGAACGTTACCCCTTATCTGGTCTAGTGGGGTCTGGCAGACCCCAGGACTTTTTTTCTACACCTACCTCTATATCTAGGCAACAGATGGCGCTGGCGGTTTTGGTATTCTCTATGATTGAAATCAAACCAGTGGTAGGACTGTTATACCTGGCAGGTGTATTGAAATCAGGAAACGAAGATGTTTCTAGCCATTTTGCTTTAGATAGTACAGGTAGAGAGACCTTCCGGGCCACTATGACTGTCAAGAGATTCTTGTTTATTCTTGCTGGTTTGCGGTTTGACTGTGCCCAGACACGAGCAGAGCGAAGGCAAACAGATAAAATTGCCCCTATTCGTGAAATTTTGGATGCATTCATCCATAATTGTTTTCAGTATTATGTTGTTGGAAGCTTGTGACTGTTGACGAAATGCTGGTACCATTTCGAGGACGATGCCCCTTTAAAACGTACATGCCTAAAAACCTAATAAATGCTGAATGAAAGTTCTCTGCCTTGCAGATTCCAGGGACTTCTATACGAATAATGCTTTCATTTATATTGCTTCAGAAAGTGAAGTTCGCAGAAATATGTTAGTGCCAACGCAAACAGTGGTGAGATTAATTGAACACATCAAAGGGACAAATCTAAATGTGACTGTTGACAATTGGTTCACCTCCATTGAACTTGCTGAGAAATTGAAAACACAGAAGCTCACCATCCTGGGAACAGTGAGAGCCAACAAATGTGAAATTTCTACCCGGCCTAGACAAATTGGATCTACTCTCTTTGGACATACTGCAGACCTCACGCTTTGGTCACACGTTCCGAAGAAGAACAAAGCAGTTATTTTATTGACTAGCATGCATCACGACCAGAAGATAATAAACTCTGGAAAACTTGAAATGATAACCAACTACAATCAGACAAAGTGTGGGGTGGATACCCTTGACCGGCTGTGTGGTACATACACTACTTCGAGACGCACAAGGAGATGGCCTATGGCTATTTTCTTCGCAATGTTGGACATTGCTGGTGTAAACAGTGCTATTGTGACATACTGCAAGCCTAATTCAACAGCACAGTAGATGACAAGAAGGAAATTTTTGACTTCATTAGGCATGGCACTTATCGAAGAGCATATGGATAGACGTGAAACCAGATATCTTCCACGGGAGCTGCAGCAGGTTGTTGTAAAAAACAGAGGTGGAGACGAAGGAGTGTGGAGTTGAGAGCCGCGTGTCAGAAAGGGGCGTTGTCAGTTGTGCCCTCGACAAAAAGATAGAAAGACAAAATTTTCTTCTGTGAAGTGTCATAAGTTGCTTTGTTTGGAACACAGTGTATGTATTTGCCCAGACTGTGCAAAATAACATGGATTATTTTACATGAACAATTTAATTATGTAATCACACATAATTTATGTATATACATATAGTTCATGTATTACGCATTCACATTTAAATGCAATTATTTGTGATTGTTGTGTCCATGGACCCAACCAACCTCCCAACCAACCAACTCGCGCACGCGCGCCCTGACCGTGACATCGCTGGCCACAGTTCCTGTCGCGGCCGTCGGCGTCTCAGGGCGTTACTGCCGACGGATGTCGTCGCACCATGGCTGAGCTCGGGCCCGCAGGGCTCTCTGCCTTTTGCATATGAGGAGCGCTGGTCCCGAGACGGACAGTCTATTGTCGATTATCTATTGCTAACCTTTCGTGGAGTTTATAGCGGAGCCATTGCAGTGTGATAATTGCTGTTGTATTCGACTAGGCTCAGTACACGGACTACTGTTGGATATTACTTGGGCTTGTATTGCTGGTTCACGTTTCGTCAGAAATAAAGATAAGTTATCTCTTCATTCTCGCTGGCGCAATTCTTGTCATTAATTATTTTTCGGCCAACGGACATAGCTACGTCCTGGTCACTACCCACACTTTATACTATTTGTGGTGGCTGCCCCAAAGGTGCTGCCGAGGACCTTGGGTTTGGGTGCCGTCACAAAAGTGATAACATTTCATTTTCAATTGTTGGGGTTTCTCAGACCCCACTAGAGTTTTAATGCAATTTTTTTTCACCGGACCAGTTAAGGGTTAAAAAACGTTTGTTTTATTTTAAAAACTTAAGAGTTTTCACTTAAAAAATACACAAGCAATATTTTCAAAACAAAAAAAATGTTCAAATTGGTGTGAAATCCTATGGTACTTAACTGCTAAGGTCATCAGTCCCTAAGCTTACACACTACTTAACCTAAATTATCCTAAGGACAAACACACACACCCAAGCCTGAGGGAGGACTCGAAACTCCGCCGGGATCAGCCGCACAGTCCATGACTGCAGCGGCTTACACCGCACGGCTAAACCCGTGCGGCAATATGTTTCAGCCGCCTTCGTAAATAATGTTCAAATTTGGGTACAACAAAATAAAGAAAGCTGAAGTCAATACATGTATGCTACGTTGTGTGAATAGGATGTTTACAGGGACAGTGTACTTCTATAAAGTTGGGCATCTAATAGGTTGAAGTGTAAAACTGTTGTTACTTCTTTACGACGTATTCCAAGTAATGAGGTCACTACGGGGGTGCAGCTTTAATGGCTATAAACTCTGGCCAGAGTTGGCTCTCCGTTACTTGACCGGACCAGTGGTACGGGGCGAGCCAGTCCGCAGTGCGCCGTTAGTCATCGTGAGGGCGCTGCAGCCGCTTTGTTGGGGCGCTCGTGTCCACCTTTTAACTGCGAAGTACATTATTACGCGATTGTGCCCATAAAGCGCAGTGAATGGGAAGATGATACTGCCGCAGGAAATGGCACGGCTCGTAAAAAGAAATAACGATCAGACGTCCGGATGTTTTTCCAAGAGTAACGCTCGCGGAAACGACATCAGAGCATCTCGGGGTAATGCACAAAGTTGGGACTCGGGAATATTACATGCATTCTTCTTTATTGCAGCAGCTTAATTCGCCCGAACGGGAATGCGGCGGTGCGTTTGTGGCCGGCGGGCGGATCCCTGCTACGGCGATGGCAGCGTCCCGAGTGGCCGTTGCGAGCCATCCGTGCGCTGCCCACAAATTTACGGCAGCAAGTCCGTTCACCGCTGATATTCACGGCGCTACTCGTAGTAAGTGAGTGCCAACTGATACTGCAGAACGAACGCCGCGATGGGGATCGCCGTGTAGCAGAACCAAAACACCAAACGGAACTCTACTGGTGACTGTAGAAAGTAAGCCGGCCGGAGTGGCCGAGCGGTTCTAGGTGCTACAGTCTGAAACCGCTCGACCGCTACGGTCGCAGGTTCGAATCCTGTCTCGGGCATGGATGTGTGTGATGTCCTGAGGTTAGTTAGGTTTAAGTAGTTCTAAGTTCTAGGGGACTGACGACATCAGCAGTAAAGTCCCACAGTGCTCACAGCCATTTGAACCATTTCTTTTTTTTTTTTTTTTTTTTTTTTTTTTTGTAGAACGTAATTAAAGACTTTCAGATTGTGCTGCTGGAGTAATCAAGTGTAGTCAACACTAAATGAGTGCTGGTGTGCAATGTCTTACACATATCTTGCAACCACATTACTTACGTTATTTGGTGTAGAATTGTCAATTGAATGGATAACAAATCACAATCAAACCTCATTTTTTCTGTCCCTTCCACAGGATAATGATCGTTTCACAAAACCTACAAGTATTCATTTACTTGTCTGATGTATTCTATATTCTCGTTGTTTATTCATCTATACTGAAATATTACACACGACCGGCGTCAGAGATTTGTTCAACATAATAGCCTAAGCGAATTTACGGTTCCTTTTAGATGTTCTTAATACTTCTTTATACCTGACAAAGGAAATGCTTCAATTACAACCTCTGTTTAAAACAGCTCCACATAGAATTCTGATAATTACAAATGTATTTGCAGCCTTTGCCCTAACGCAAGCAATCTTCACTTTGTCTATTTCAGACGCTGTGTATTTAAACCTGTATTATGATGTCCGTATTACAAAGTCTGATATGTGCAATTATCCAGACCACTTTCATTCATATGCGTCCGCAGAAATTTACACAAGAGTAAAAACATTTCAAAACCTACACTTTTTATATAACTGACTAAGTGGCTTCTACGGTCGCGGGTTCGAATCCTGCCTCGGGCATGGATGTGTGTGATGTCCTTAGGTTAGTTAATTTTAATTAGTTCTAAGATCTAGGCGACTGATGACCTCAGAAGTTAAGTCGCATAGCGCTCAGAGCCATTTGAACCATTTGAACTAAGTGGTTTGATGGAGTTTTGTGCACAGAGTGTTATAGCTGATAAGAAATACGCTATCGTAAACGATTAATAGATAACCATTCAACTTGTCTTACAACCTTTTTGGCTACGTAAAAAGTAAAAGTACTACAGGAAACGCTGTAACCAAAACCACCTTTGATAACTAATGTGTTTTATTCATTTAAACTATCGGTTTCCATCGTTAGGATCATGTTCATTTATATCTGCGTCTTCCAGCTTAGTAAACAGTCTGCTACAGACGGTCCTATGACATGGACTATTAAAGTTTATCAGAGTTCAATTATAGTTTTGAAGTATGTAACTACATCAACGGTATTTATACATTTTATTTAGTTCTTAGCAAGTATAAGAACATAGACGAAGCTGATGGCGATCATAACGATCAAAACCGATTTCTTTGTCATCATTCTTCTGACTGGTTTGATGCGGTCTGCCATGGACGCCTCTCCTACGCCAACCTCTTCATCTCAGAGTAGCACTTACGACCTACGTCATCAGTTATTTGCTGGATGTAGTTCAATTTCTGTTTCCTCTACAATTTAGGCCCTTTACGGCTCCCTCTAGTACCATGGAAGTCATTCCCTGATGTCTTGACAGATTTCCTGTCATCCTGTCCCTTCTACTTGTCACTGTTTTCCACATATTCCTTTCCTCTACGATTCTGTGAAGAACCTCCTCATTCCTTACCCTATCAGTCCATCTAATTTTCAACATTCGCCTGTAACACCACATGTCAAATGCTTCAGTTCTGTCCCGGTTTTCCCACAGTCCACGTTTTACTGACGTCAATGCTACGCTCCATATGAACCTTCTCAAAATTTTCTTCCTCAAATTAAGGACTATATTATGCACTAGTAGACTGCTCTTGGCCACGAATGTCCTTTTTGATAATGCTAGTCTCCTTTTTATGTCCTCCTTGCTCCGTCCGTCACTGGTTATGTTGCTGCCTAAGTAGCAAAATTCCTTCACGTCATCTCTTCGTAACTATCAATCCTGATATTAAATTTCTTGCTGTTGTCATTTTTGCTACTTCTCATTACTTTCGCCTTTCTTCAATTTTCTCTCTATCCATATTCTGTAGTTCATTCCATTCAGCAGATCATGTATTTCTTCTTCACATTCACCCACGATAACAATGTAGTCAGGGAATCGTGTTACTGAAATCCTTTCACCTTGAATTTTAATTCCACTCCTGAACCGTTCTTTTACTTCCATCATTCTTTCTTCGGTGTACAGATTGAAAAGTAGGGGTGAATGACCACATCCCTGTCTTACACCCTTATTAATCCGAGCGCTTCGTTCTTGGTCATCCGTTCTTTTTATTTCCTCCTGACTCTATATTAGCCTTCTCGCGTTATAGCTCACCGCATGTTTTTCTCATAATTTCGAACATCTTGCACCATTTTATATTGTCGAACGCTTTTCACAGGTCGACAAATCCTATGAGCGGGTCAATTTTTATTTAGTCTGGCTTCCATTATCGACCACAACGTCAGGATTGCCTCTCTGGTGCTTTTTACCTTTCCTAAAGCCAAATCGATTCTCAATTATCTTTTCCATTCTTCTGTATACTATTCCTGTCAGTAACTTGGATCCATGAGGTGCTAAGATGATGGTGCGATAATTCTCGCACTTGTCAGCTCTTGCAGTCTTCGGAATTGTGTAGATGATGTTTTTCCGAAAGTCAGATGGTATGTCGCCTTACACATACATTCTACATGTTGTTGTTGTCGTTGTGCTCTTCAGTCCTGAGACTGGTTTGATGCAGCTCTCCATGCTACTCTATCCTGTGCAACCTTCTTCATCTCCCAGTACCTACTGCAACCTACATTCTTCTCAATCTGCTTAGTGTATTCATCTCTTGGTCTCCCTCTACATTTTTACCCTCCATGCTGCCACCCAATACTAAATTGGTGATCCGTTGATGCATCAGAACATGTCCTACCAACCGATCCATTCTTCTAGTCAAGTTGTGCCACAAACTTCTCTTCTCCCCAGTCCTATTCACTACCTCCTCATTAGTTATATGATCTACCCATCTAATCTTCAGCATTTTTCTGTAGCACCACAGTCCAAAAGCTTCTATTCTCTTGTTGTCCAAACTATTTATCTTCCATGTTTCACTTCCATTCATGACTACACTCCATACAAATATTTTCAAAAACGACTTCCTGACACTTAAATCTATACTCGATGTTAACAAATTTCTCTTCTTCAGAAATGCTTTCCTTGCCATTGCCAGTCTACATTTTATATCCTCACTACTTCGGCCATCATCAGCTATTTTGCTCCCCAAATAGCAAAACTCCCTTACTACTTTAAGTGTCTCATTTCCTGATCTAATTCTCTTAGCATCACCCGACTTAATTAGACTACATTCCATCATTCTCGTTTTGCTTTTGTTGATGTTCGTCTTATATCCTCCTTTCAAGAGACAATCCATTCCGTTCAATTGCTCTTCCAAGTCCTTTGCTGTCTCTGACAGAATTACAATGTCATCGGCGAACCTCAAAGTTTTTATTTCTTCTCCATGGATTTTAATACCTACTCCGAATTTTTCTTTTGTTTCCTTCACTGCTTGCTCAATATACAGATTGAATAACATCGGGGAGAGGCTACAACCCTGTCTCACTCCCTTCCCAACCACTGGTTCCCTTTCATGTCCCTCGACTCTTATAACTGCCATCTGGTTTCTGTACAAATTGTAAGTAACCTTTCGCTCCCTGTATTTTACCCCTGCCAACGTCAGGATTTGAAAGAGAGTATTCCAGTCAACATTGTCAAAAGCTTTCTCTAAGTCTACAAATGCAAGAAGCGTAGGTTTGCCTTTCCTTAATCTAGCTTCTAAGATAACATTCTACATACCAAAGTGAATAGTCGTTTTATTGCCACTTCCCCCACTGATTTTATATATTATGGTGGAATGATATCTATCGTGCCGGCCGGGGTGGCCGAGCGGTTCTAGGCGCTACAGTCTGGAACCGCGCGACCGCTACGGTCACAGGTTCGAATCCTGTCTCGGGCATGGATGTGTGTGATGTCCTTAGTTAGGTTTAAGTAGTTTAAGTTCTAGGGGACTGATGACCTCAGATGTTAAGTCCCATAGTGCTCAGAGCCAATTGAACCGTTTTGTCACTTCCATTCATTTTTAAAGAATTGTGAAGGAAGGCAACTGCTTCTTTCTCTTGGCAGACCCACATGACCAGGAACCCACAAAAACATCATACTGGCTCCACCAAAAGTGAGCAAGTGACAGTTTTACTGGAGTCGCTGCACGAACGGATGGGCAGTGTGCAGCGCACTTAGACCTTGAAGAGCGCTGAGTGAGTCTGAGTTGAGGAGACAGCTGAAAAGCCTATGTCGCTGGATGTACTCCCTGGCCTGATACAGGGCGAAGAGCTCCGTTGTAAATACTGAGCAGCGTGCAGGAAGCCGATATCGAAAGATGCCGGTGCCAATGACAAATGCACACCCGACCCCACGGTCAGTACTAACGCGAAGTTCCATACGAAAGTCGTGAAACTTAAGGCGATAGACCGAGTCTGGAATAGTGTCCTTACGAAGCGAATGGAGGCCAGGGTTAACATGGGCCGCTTCACGAAGCCAAAGTGGTGATGGGTTCACACCCACTGCGAAAGTTGCAGGTAGCGTGAAATTAAGCCGTCATAGCAAGTGCCGAAAGCGGACTCTAGCAGGTAACAGTGAAGAGTGACGCGCCCCGGACTCTAGGAGGTAGCAGTGAAGAGGAACACGCCCTATACTGGCGATCAAAGGAATCATTGAAGAAGGGGGCATAGGATGGGTGGCCACGCATGGCAGACAAACGGCAAACATACCTGCTGAGGAGAAAGCCACGGCAGTAGGACAGTGGTAGTTCAGCAGCTTCTGCATACAGACTATCATCCGGGCTAGTGTAAAAAGCGCCCGTGGCCAAACGGATACCACGATGGTGTATAGTGTTGAGATGGCGTAAGAGGAATGGCTGTGCAGAGGCATAAACAAATCACTCATAATCGAGTTTCGAACGAATAAGGGATCTGTAAAAACGGAGAAGGGTGGTTCGATCGGCACCCTAGGAAGTACCATTGAGGAGATGTAGGACACTGAGGAAACGCGTACGGTGAGCTGCCCCGGTAAGACACATGGGAGGACCAAAAGAGATTCCTATCGAGCATGAGCCCCAGGAATTTCGTATTTTCAACGAATGGAAGGGGAACAGGTCCAAGATGTAAAGATGATTGGAGAAACCGACTGCGTCGCCAGAAATTCATACAGACGATTTTGTCAGAGGAAAAGCGAAAGCCGTTGTCGATGCTCCAGGAGTAAAGACGATCCAGACATAGCTGAAGACGCCGCTCAGTGGGACAGGTCCGTGGAGAAATGCAATAGATAGCAAAACCGTTAACAGAAAGGGAGCCGGAGATGCCCGGCGGCAGGCCATTATAGTGTTAATGGCGATAGCAAAGAGGACGACGCTCAGGACGGAACCCTGAGGCACACCGTTTTCTTGGATAAAGTTGTCCGACAAGGCAAAACCCACGCGCACCTTGAAAACTCGGCCGTTTAAAATTTCCTGAAGGAAACAGGGCAGGGGGCCACGGAAGCCCCACGTGTAAAGACTACGGAGGAGACCAGTTTTCCAGCAGGTGTCGTAGGCCTTCTCCAAATCTAAAAACACGGCCGCAGTCTGCAATTTCCGCAGAAAACCATTCATGACATGGGTGGACAAAGTAACGACATGATCAACTGGAGAACGCCGCGCTCGAAAGCAACGTTGTGCATTCATCAGTAAACTGCGAGACTCGAGCCACCATACCAGGCCGGGCATGAATCAATCATACGTTCCATCACCTTGTAAACGCAGCTGGTGAGAGAGATCGGGCGGTAGCTAGAAGGAAGGTTATTGTCGTGACCGGGCTTAGGTATGGTTATAAGGTTGGCTTCACGCCAACGTCTGGAAATGTGCCCTCTGCCCTGATGCAGATGTACGTGTTAAGCAGAAAGTTCTTGCCCCTAAGAGGAAGGTGCTGCAGCATCTGAATGTGGGCGGCGCCTGGCCCTGGGGCGAATGATCGCGATGAACTGAGAGCATGATCTAGCTCCCTCATAGTAAAGGCAGCATTGTAGTACTCACTATCGCCCGAGCGTCCTCCGCTCGTTTCCGATGGAGGAAGGCAGGGTGATAGTGGGAAGAGCTTGAAATGTCCGCAAATGGCTGCCCAAGGTGTTGGAGATAGCAGCAGGGACCACAATGACATCGTCTGCTACTGACAGGCCGGAAATTGGGAAATGGATCTGTGTCCTAGAGAGCCGTCGGCGTTTGGCCTACGCGACAGAGGAAGGGGTGGAACTTTTAAGAGAACTAATGAATGAAATCCAGCTAGCTCTTTTGCTATCCCGAAGAACGCGACGACACTCTGTAAATATCTGTTTATAATGAATATAGTTTGTCATCGCAGGATGAGGGTTAAACATGCGAAAAACACCTCTCCATGCGCGAATTGAGTGGCGGCATATCTTAGTCCTCCAAAGGACTGGGACACGACGTGGTAAAAAGGAAGTGGGAGGAATGGAACGTTCTGCAGCTATAAGGATTACGTTTTAGAGATAGTCCAACTGGTCAACAAAACTTGGGAAACTTTGTCCTTCGAAGGTTACCAGAGAGGAGTAAAGCTGCCAGTAAGCCTTAATTAGCTGCCATTTGGGCGTGTACGCAGATGGGATAGGAGTCAGCAAACGGATAGCAAACTGGAAATGGTCGCTCGAATAGGTGTCAGAAAGAACGGACCACTCAAGACGATGGACAAGGTGGGCAATGCAGAAGGATAGGTCCAAATGCGAGGAGTCGGAAAGGAAAGTGGGTGCTTCAGTGTTAAGGTAGAAGAGGTTAAGTTGGTTAAGAAGGTCAGACAAAAGGAATCTCTCTGACAGATCCTGGGAAAATCTCAAAGGAGATGATTCACATTAAAGTCACCAAGTAGAAAAAATGGAAGAGATAGCTACCCAGTAAGCTGAAGGAAGTCTGACCTGCTGATATCGAATGATGGAGGAACATAAATGGTAGAGAGGGAAACAGTCAGGTGGAGAGGCAAAAGGTGAACTGCAACAGCCTGCAAATGGATAGTCAGGGAGATGGGTTGAATATGAATACTATCCCGTACGAGCAGAAAGACGCCCCCATGAGATGGAACGCCTCCCTCAGGGGGAAGGTCAAAACGAACCAGTAAGAAACGTGAAAGCTCAAAGCAGTCGTGAGGTGGCAAGTTTGTTTCCTGTAGGCAGAGTACAAGGGGACACTGCGATGCTAAAAGCAGCTGTAAATTCTCTATGTGGGACTGAAGGCCGCAAACGTCCCATTGGAGGAGAATCATGAAGAAGAAGAGATGTAGGGGTGTCCCCTCAGAGGCTGCCGAGTGACAGCCTGTGAAGAGTCGCTGCTAGAGGGCACAGAAGGCGGAAGATACCGCTCCACGGCGTCTGCAGAAGTATCGGCTTGCTTGTGCGGTCGATCTGTGGAGTCCAACGCTGAAAAATAGTTGGTGGCGCTCACTGGCGGCATGGAAGCAGGCGGGGCTAATGTATCTCGTGACGACACCGTCGAAGAGGATCTTCGAGTCGGCGAACGAGAAGACCGTTTGCCTTTGGTGGACTTCTTCGAGCCCCTCCATTTATGGTAAGACTTGGGTGTTGCTTGGCTGGAAGCCTTCACGAGAGTACTCCTTCTGTTCTTTCCAGGCTATTGGTTGTGTAGATGGTGGCTTCGCTCATTGAGGCGAGAGATTGATGGCTTTTTGCACTGCTGGACAGGGGGTGGCGATGCTACCTTGACACCGGGCGATTTCACAACCTCAGAGCTGAATTGGAGGTTGCATGTCTGCGTGGCCATGTCCTTCATGGGGCGAGGGGTAACAAAAACAGAACTATAGTTGCCAGACTGGAGAACCCGGGGTTTGCGACTACCCAGTAACTTGAGAGCTTCTGGATAAGGCACTTTTTCCTTTATTAGGCTCTCTTGGACAACCTCCTCATCAATACATATGGGACAATCCCGAGAGGAGCGGGATGGCCGCCATTTCTGTTCATACTGGGGGGAGAAGGAGGCGGACAATCGCCCTCGGGCGCATCCCTACCACAGGTTACACATATTTCTGGTTGTCGACAAGACGTTCTAGTGTGGTATCAGCGCATCGTGTTCGGAATGTACGGCTGGACTGTGATAATTTCATAGCCTGATTTGATCTTCGACAGAAGCACCACTCTATCAAAGGTGAGAAAAGGAGAGCAGGAGAGCACTAAGGAGGAATATACCTTTTTTCATTACACAATGGACGGCAATGACATCCTGATCAGAGAGGTAAGACTGGATTTCGGCCTTGGTTAGACCGTCAAGCAGCCTAGTGTAAATAACACCACGGGAAGAATTCAAAGTTCTGTGGGCCTCGACAAGAACAGGATAGCCCTGGAAAAGCGAGATGGCAAGCAGTTGTTGTGCTTGAGAAAGCAGTTTCCAAAAGCAACGTGCCTTTCCGTAAAGGAGATCAGGATTTTACAGCGCCCGCAATTGCATCAGCACCTTTCTGAGTAATAAACGTATTTACTGTGCCGAAGGACTGACCGTTTTCAGTACGTAAGACCATGAGTAACTGTGGTGAAGCAGAAAGGGCCTATAAATCATTAGCGTCGTTACGTTTACGTTTCGTAAACGTTGACTGTGAAGATGATTGACTCATTGCGGGAAAATGCCCATGATTTCCAGCGACACTGATGGTGCGCTCCTTCCATTTGGGGGACTCCATCACAAGAGATCGCAGCTGTCTTAGGTGATTGTTCACACCTCAGGTTACACCACTTGAACACCTGACAGAGGGACATATCGGCAATTTGGGAAGGTTGCAGCTCTGGCGATCACCCCTCCCTAGGCCTGGCCTGTACCAGGGTACATGCGAACCCTACCTGTTTACCTGGGGCTGGGAATTACGCGTTACCCAGTCACCTGCTACGCGTCAGACGCGGGGGCCGGTCTTCAGGAGCGCACAAGGAGAAAGAAGAAAATAAGGAACCTCAAACGTCCAAGTGGAGGAACGAGAGGAGAAGGGAGGCAAGGGAAGGAAAAGGGAACGGAAAACAGTGGTGGCGGCAGCCAATGCAGAATATTTCCAGTAACACCCCACACATGTTCCCCAAGGTAGCGGAAAAAGAGTAGCAAGAGGAGAGACATGCATCACAGAAAGGAAAAGATGCTGCAAAAGCTGGGGCCCTGTGGTAGCCAAGCACGAAAGTGAAAAAGAGTGGGGGGCCCCTCGGGGGTAATTGATGTACTGATGGTTCCTCATGCAGAAATATGTCATGCAGGCTGCCGCGCTACTTGACTCAGTGCTTAAATTTAATCGCGTGCTGCAGGTGTATGCGGATTTGGATATCCAACGTGCTTAAACAGTATGGCTACATCGTTCGTAGCACTACAGTCGGAGCTATAATTGAGAAACCAGTACATGGAAGATTTTTTACACAAATTTCTGTGGAGATGAAGTCAATATAATTCGTACATCGTAGAAGTCTTCATCACAAGTTACTACGATGCTTCACATCCATGCCACGTGGGCTAGCCGTGCCGTCGGGGGCGCCCTGCCACGGTTCGCGCGACGCCCCCCGTCGGAGGATCGAGTCCTCCATGGGGCATGAGTGTGTGTATGACCTTAGCAGTTTGGTCCCATAGGAACTTACAGCAAATTTACATATTTCACATCCACGTCACCTCTCTCCAGAAAATTATGAAGCTAAACTACGTCGGAGAAGGCTTAGGAAAGACCAGCGGTACCGGCCGGCTGTCGTGTCATCCTCATCTGAGAGGCGCCCCTGGATGCGGATATGGAACGATGTGTGGTCACCAACTTTCATAACTGCAGCCACTGTTTCTCAATCAAGTAGCTTCTCAATTGGCTGAGTACACACCGCTAGCCAACAGTACTCGTCGGATCCGGATGGACACTCCGCCAAGTGCAAGTCAAGCCCGATAGGGAATGGCTTCGGTATGGAAATGCCGTGTAGCTAGGTCCCCCCGTCGTTTCGACCGTTCGCCCGGTGCAAGTCATTCGAGTTGATGCCACTTCGGCGACTTGCGTGTCGATGGGGATGAAATAATAACGAAAAAGACAACACAACACCCAGTCCCTGAGTGGAGAAAATCTCCGACCTAGCCTGGAATCGAACCCGACCCTTTCGGTATGACATTCCGTTGCTGACCACTCAGCTACCAGGTGCGGACATGGCTTCGGTGATCTTACGGGAACTTGTGTTACCACTGCGGGAAGGCCTTTGGCTTTCCAGGAAGTTATTGTACCGTTTGTGTATTGGCCGCCATGGTGATAGTTCTTTGCTGTGGTGTGTCTGACATTTTTTCCTGCATGGAAGTCCAATCTGATTTCAATATCTTACTTAGTGCATTGGTCATATACTGAATTTCAGGTAACTGCAACAAACGGAACTTGTTTTAAAATTTTTTCAAGAAGATCGGAGTTTGTTCGTCGATAGTTGTAGGTCCCAAATTGCAATTAGTAAAGTCTCCGTTTTTTCTGGTCGTGTCTCTTAAATAACCGCCGGGAATATGGATTTTGTAATGAATGAGGAGTTCTTCAACAATTCATACGTTCTACTGGCTGTAAGGAGTAGTTATTAATGAAAGAGGACATATGAACGTCGGGAATGAGGGACTGTGTAAAAGGACAGAGAACTCGATTAAATGGCACGCCTGTCGATGTGTCAACTAAATTTTGTTAGTAGTATGAGTGGCCGTGACAGGGAAAAAAGCATTGGGAACAAGCGACGCGTGATTAACGTGATAAACGCTGACACGTACTGCGCACTCGGCGTGTTATAGAGTCGTGGAAAAGATTAATTGGTCAGACGTGCTCTCTCACTGTGAAAGATTCAACATAATCTACATTTTCCTACCAGCACCTGTAATACTGGTTCTATTCTGATAACAGTATTTAATGCAACGTAAACCACGTGAATAAGAAGTATAACGTCTCTATTGATATTTAAGTGACAGGGTACCATATTTATATTAGGAAAGGACTGTTGTTTGCTTAAAGCAAAATAAATGTTGTTTTTTTTACAGTTCTTTTATGTTTTCGTAGCCAGTGCAAAAAACTGAATTGTTTCTTTCCAGCATGTGGAAGATATTAATGACGATCCCGCAACCATGGTAATGGTTTTGAAGAACATCTCCACACCATTTCACGTTTCTTTTTATTTAAAAACCACAATTTGTAAATATGAGAACTTTTCGAAATATGATTAGATATTTATTACATGTAGGGATGGTGACAAGATTGATACGCGAACCTGTTAAAATATGAAGTGGTTAAAGCACTCAAACGACTGACAAGTTTGCTATCGATCCGAGTCAAGAAACATTCATATCACTGTGTCAAGCAGGAATGGACTCCGTGAAATCTTCAGCTGGGTAATATTACAAATACTGCTGTTGAACGCAGTGGCATGTACAGTTGATACAGCCTAAGGCAGCATCGATAAGAAAGTCACGCCAAAGAGATAAGAAAGTAATTTCGAACCTGGAAAATGCCTACTTATCCTTTGGATGCCGTGTAAAGCACCGTAGAATACAAAAAAAGTGACGTATTAACGCAAGAACTACAGGAGACACAGCGAGGTCCATTCTACCAACCAAAGGCTGCTAACAAAAGGACGACAAGAGCAGACTACCCCACGAATCACGCAGTTCACGAAGTTAAGAAGGCAAACGCACTGATCTCATATCGACGAAAACACAACCGAACATCTCTTCTCGACCATGGTTCGCCTAGGTTCGCCATGGTTCGTAGACATCAGGTGACTTCTATCATTCGCATGAGGCTGGGACACGGTTATTACCCTGCACAGCTATCGGTTGGAGATTATTACGTCTGGACACTGCGGTAAGGACACAACGACAGTAGCAGATCTTAACCACATCATATTGCTATGTTCCAAGTACATGACTGCACAATAACAATTGTACAAGAAACTCGTTGCAACAGGTTATCTCCTCCTCACCAGTGGTCCTGTTTTACTCCACCGTTTTGATAGATGTAACTTGCTCACAGACTATTTGAAAGCCACCGGCGTCCAAATTTAATTTACGAGTTGCGAGGTCTTCATTTCCGCATGGCATCAGTTCGGTTCGTAATCAGGTGCGTAATTTTCTGTTTTAATTTGCGTACAGACCTCTATTTGCACATTAATATTTCATTATTGCTCTCTTGTGCGTTTTATGTCATTGTTTTGCTGGCACTATCGTACGTACCGTTGGTTTTATTGTGTTTGTCATTTTGATTTTCCTTTTATTTTAAGTACGATTTGTTTGCAGTTTCGTTCTTCATCTATTGTTGTACTTATTGTATGACGTGTGGTGTTTGCCATTTCATGCTTTGTCTTTTACTTTAAGAGCATATGCATGTTTGTCAAAATGTTGTTGTAGAGTACTATTTGTAATTCTGCTCCAGTGTTATTGTTGTCATTGCCGCCAGCTGTCTGACGTTTGTCTAGTTGCGCTTTTATTTTACTTGAAGACAATGTTTGCATGCCAACTTCGTAATTTTGTTCTATTTTTTATTGCAAATGTGTTTCTTTGGCACTTTATAAGCGTTGTTCGCTGTCTAGTCCTTGTAACCCAAAGTCAAAATAAAGAAATAAAAAAAGAAGGCAAACGAACAATGCTAGAAGGCTGCACCAATGCACCATCACCTCAGCGCTTATTCAACAGTGAAGATCAATTCAGAACCCTACACTTCCAGACAAGGGAAGACTTTTGGGAAAAGTAGTTGTACACTAAGTTCGAAACAGGTGACTAAGACAGACATCTACAACCACATCATCTACATCAATATTCTGTACGTCACCTGACAGTGTATGACGGAGGGTACTCTAGTACCGCTAATTGCTCTCCCTTCCCATGTTCCACTCGCGAATGGAACGTGGGAAGAATGATTGTTGGTAAGTGCCTATATTAACTCTTCTCGAATTTTCTCATTGTTTTCATATAGCGTGACGCATGTGGGAGAAAGTAGTATGTTGTCCGACTCCTCCTGGATAGAACTCTTGCGATATTTCAATAGTACACCTCTGTGTGATGCACAATGCCTCTCTTGTAGCTTCCGCTATTGGCGTTTGTTGAGCATCACTGGAAGTGTAAGAACGGAAACGATGCTGGCAGTCTGTATGTAGACTCGCTGCCCTATTCAGCGCAGCTATACTCGCCTGTAGTTAAACACAGGGAATGCTGGTTAGCCAGTCAGTTATGGTGCAGCTGTGACATTACAGATAGAGCGTTAAGTGAACTCTGTTAGTTCTGTAGTCTTTGTCACACGAATTTATAGAAACAATTAATAAACAAAAACGATTTTTACGTTACATACAGCTTTATACGTCAGCTTCATGGTGAAGCTCCCATCATCCCGCTAATTGTTACTTTTATTGTGATATTCTCATTTAAGTATCGCTGATGAGCGAAATGCAATGAGAAATATGTGTAGCTACAATTTTGGATTTGGTGCGTATTACACCATATGTTGCTGCAAAAGAAATTTAGTTAAAATACTGAATCTTTCTTCAGATTTGGTCTGTCTCAAATCTCGAGAAAATGGAATTAATATGGCGTGTGAGCGTGTGTGCGAGAATGAAATATTCGTAACGTACCTCATATCTTCCAAACCATTCGAGATACAAGTACGAGGTATTGTCAGGTAATATTACTCGAAGAATACAGTATTTTGCAATGTGGTTAATATATGAAATTTTCTTAAGTATAGCAATACAACAAATCTATGATTTTTACTTTTTTCAATCCAGTAACGCAATTTTTTAATATTATAACAAATAAGCCCTTGGTCACAAGTATTAAGTCAAAATTGCCCAGGTTTCGGCGCTACTATGAGCGTCGTCTTCAGAATTAAACTAACTGTTCTAAAACATAAAAGGTATATAAGACATTAATAAACTAAAGTGTGTACTGATTGAAAAGAGATGCAGTACTTACAAGTCACATTCTAAAACAAATCGAAGCCGAAAAGGCGACGTCATGAAAAGTTGTAAATAAGATAAGATGGCGAGCTGCTAAGGGCTGCTCGTACCCGAGTGAACACTTTAGTTTATTAATGTCTGATATACCTTTTATGTTTTAGAACAGTTAGTTTAATTCTGAAGACGACGCTCATAGTAGCGTCGAAACCTGGTCAATTTTGACTTAATATTTGTGACCGAGGGCTTATTTGTTCTAATATTATTCAGACACGGTCACTGAACCTTAGCAGCTATGTACAAAGTTTTGCAATTTTTTACGTTTTCTGCCGGCCGGAGTGGCCGAGCTGTTGTAGGCGCTACAGTCTGGAACCGCACGACCACTACGGTCGAATGTTCGAATTCTACCTTGGGCTTGCATGTGTGTGATGTCCTTAGGTTAGTTCGGTTTCAGTAGTTCTAAGTTCTAGGGGACTGATGACCTCAGAAGTTGAGTCCCATACTGCTCAGAGCCATTTGAACCATTTCAGTCTTCAGGAGCTATTGAAATGCGAATATGCTAGTATGTAGATAAATGCGAAATTTCTTATATTATAACAAATTGTCACAATGATGTTTGCTGTAAGGTACTAACCACCCTGTTTGGCTATTTCTTGTTTAATAAGACATTCTCTTTCAAGATACTATCACAATAGCTACTGCAGGATGAGTTATGCTATTTGTACTGTGTTTTGGCAGAAAAAGCAAGATTAAATCTGTCAACAAGAGAAACGACCCCTCTCCTCGTAACTGATGAAGTTTCTTCCAGTGAGTAATGGTTAAAATTTCAGTGTTGCTGTATAAAACTCTCTTTTTTCTGTGAAAATAGTTTTGAAGTAGTATGTATCTCAGGTTTTCGTTTCGTGCCAGACTTTTAAAACGAGTATTTTTTTCATCGAAATTCTCGCAAATGATAATTATTAATATCAAACGTAAGTAAACTTCTACCACCCAATGTACTTCCCAGAAACCACCTGCAGACTGGATAGCTAATGCGCTTGCCATGACTCTTTCTGGGAAAACACAAACGCGCAGCATATTTATGTTTCGTGCCCCTTCTGACGTAAAACGCCCTACTCGAAACGTCCTGTCTCATTCTCTCGGCGCAAAACTCCTGCTCCAAGGATAACCTGGCTCAAACGATCCCGTGACGAAACGCACCGCTCTTCGTTTGATCTTCCCTATCCCTTCTGTAAGTCCTACCTCGTAATAACCCGTATTAATGAAGAATACTCAAGAATTGGTCGAAAAAGCGCCTTGTAACCATTCATTTTCGTAGATGAGTTACATATTTTTAAGATTATTCATATGAATCTCAGTCTGGCATCTGGTTTACCCACTATTTGTGTGATCATTTTACTTAAGGTCGCTCTGGACAGTTACTCCGATATACTCTACGATAGAAATGTTTTCAGCAATTTTTAATCAATGGTTGAGTTCTACGGTAGTGGATTTCTTGTCCTACGTATGCGCATTACACTTATTTATGTTCAGGTTCAAGTACCATAGCCTGCACCATTCATTAACCCTCTGCATGTCATTTTGCAAATTTATACTGTCTTCCAGCGTTGTTAATTTCCTACAGAGAACTGCATTGTCTACGAACAGTCTTAAATAGCTTCCGACGCTTTCTACTAAATCATTTACGTACACTGTGAACAGTAACGGTCCTATCACACTTTCTTCGGGTACTCCAAGGATCATCTGTACATCTTTTGTTTCATTAAGAGCACGGTGTTTGTGTCCTATCGGCAAGGATCCCTTGAATCCAGTCGTAAATTCGTCCGATTCTCGGTGAGCGCATATTTTCTTCACTACATGGTATTTTGGAACAATGTCATATACCTTCCTTAAATCAAGGAGCATCGCATCGACAGGACTGCCATTGCCTATAGCGCTGTAGGTCTCATGGAGAAACAGAGCGAACTGAGTTTCACAAGATCTCTGTTTGCGGAATCCATATTAACTTTTATAGAGGAGATCGTCATTCTCCAAAAACTGTCTACTGGGTGAAACGAGTTAGTGAGGTGTTGTAATAAATGTGGGTATTGTAAACGCCGAAATCAGGTCATTTAGAGTATGAAGACGGCGTAATCGTATCTCCAGGAAGCTACACATGAACTAACAACACTGGAAATCGCAACTGAAGTTGTTTCATAAGTAAAAGAAGCGGAACGCGCATGGCATAAAACAAAATGTTTTTCATTTACTTGCATAGATAGAACATACCTCCATAAATTTTGAAGCAACGAATGAACGACGCAAAACGAAAAGAATCCGATTGTAGGTCTACTGCTATTATCAATTACCCCGCAAGGGGAGCGAAGTCTCTCGACCTCCAGAGTCTGAACGACATGTACAGACTGCATGCCAGTAGAATACTAATAGCAAGTAGGCAACTAGCTGCGAGCTGTATAGTGTATTAGAAGGCCACAACCCAAGGATGCGGTAAGGTAGTAGCCATATCTCTACCTGTTACGTATTAATCCTTTCTCTCATACTATCTTTTACTAGACTTCTTCAATTTACCCCCCCCCCCCTTTTTTTACATGCATATCGGATGAAATATTTTCAAGTTGCAGAGACCATTAGAAGAACTGTTATTAATCATGTCATTACAATAATTTTTACGGCATGTATATACGTGTTGTAATAATAAGCAATAACTGTAAAGAAATATATTGTTGTAACGATAGGTGTTGTATGACATTAAAGCATGTATGCTCCGTTATAATATCTACAGTTCTAGACGATAGTCCACAAAATACTTGCAGCAATTAAATCCATAAGTAATTCTGTTTGAATTTAAATTCTTTTTAATCACTTACTTTCCCTTCTCAGTTGCACATTATTTCTACTGTATGACTAATTTCGATTATAAACGATCATCTTCCGATCTATTTGGAAATCCGGTCTCTAATATCTACAGGTTAATTAAGAAACTACATTGATCTGAAGATATTCATTTTCGCTCGAAATTAGTCGTACTGTAAAATACACATACAACTGTGACGAAAAAATGAATGATTAAAAAAATTCTAAACGCCAGCATAGCTGCTTACTTATTTCGCGACAAATATTTCGGCAATAGTGAATTATATTTCATTTTAAGACGGTGACCACGACTTGTGTGTAATCACTTTAATAGTTGCAGCGACGTGTTTTAATGTGTTTATGCTGGCACAATGACACAAGCGCGGCCGGCCGGTGTGGCCGTGCGGTTCTAGGTGCATCAGTCTGAAACCACGTGACCGCTACGGTCGCAGGTTCGAATCCTGCCTCTGGCATGGATGTGTGTGATGTCCTTAGGTTGGTTAGGTTTAACTAGTTCTAAGCTCTAGGCGACTAATG
This sequence comes from Schistocerca piceifrons, assembly GCF_021461385.2. Lineage (NCBI taxonomy): Eukaryota > Metazoa > Arthropoda > Insecta > Orthoptera > Acrididae > Schistocerca > Schistocerca piceifrons. Next base: position 276,317,279 of record NC_060141.1, read on the forward strand.
ACCTCAGAAGTTAAGTCGCATAGTGCTCAGAGCCATTTGAACCATTTGGCACAACCGCATAAGGATTGTGTGTTTAATTTTTAGTCTAACATGTGAGATAGTTGTGCCTGTGCCTACTACGGCTGGCGAAATGCTTGTTAGAAACGCCATCACATATTGCTTATTCCTCACACCGATGTGTGGACTGTATCGTGCAATATGTGTCACAATTATTAGTATGATGTAATGCCCAAGGAGGAGAAATTCGCTAATGGCGAAATTATAAAATGAACAGTACATTTGAAAATGATAGGACACCCTACCCAGGAAAATTGCTTCCTTTAAGTAATAAAGAATAAATAATTTTCATCTACAGCGATGAAATATCGAGTCTTAAAACGAGACACTCAGACTTTGCACTGCTTTATGAAGGATAGTTTGCATCTAAAGTTTTTAACATTAAAACGAGAATATTCTTTGACGAATTTTCTGGAGAAACAAAAATTTCGTAACGCCCCGTAACTCGACAGTCGTGAAACTTGCCAGTATGTCAGCTCTACCTGACATTAAACGTTGTCATACGACTTCCAAGCATTTGACGTTTGTATACTTAAATAACAAGATATGAAACTTTAAGGATTCAATAATTTCGAAGCTAACTGAAATGGACAAACGCTGAGAGGTAAAAAGGTTCTCATCCTACGTCCTCCAGCCATGAGCCGCTCTTATTCGATGAAGACATGTTAAAACTTTCCCTTTGCCAAAACGTAGACTAAACATCGCACCCACAAATACGTAACAGATAAAAAGCAAAAATCCACCAGTCTTTCGTCTGTACATAAAATTGAGGTACAGAGACTGTCATTTGCTCATTGCCTGAGAATTTCCATCATTTTCTAAACCTCTGAAGACAAGAGTGGGAGAAGATGACTGCTGACTTATCTCAGTAGATAACAGTCCAGATATACTGAATTAAGTACAGGGTAATCCAAAATCCGTTAACATTTAACAGCTCAGTACTTCGGGGAATATTGTAGGAAGAGAGATAAGAACTGACACACAAGCTTTATATGAAAAGGTGTTATATAGAAACGAAAATACAGGGCACAAAATCAACAACAGATGGTGCTTCGTGTGATACTAAGGTAATAAGTAGCATAACAACTGACATTTAGTAAATGTGTGTGAAATGTAATTGGACTTAACTGCTAAGGTTATTAGTCCCTAAGCCTACACACCACTTAACCTAAATTATCCCAAGGACAAACAAACACACCAATGTCTGAGAGAGGACTCGAACCTCCGCCGGGACCAGCCGCACAGTCCATGACTGCAGCGCCTTAGACCACTTGGCTAATCCCACGCGGTGACTTTTAGTAAAGACGATGTTCTTGGTAACACATACTGTCATTCATCAACAATACCTGCAGCCAAGGGAAAATGTTGTGAAGAGCACTTTACGAGATATCTGTAGGTATGGCGAGAAACTGCCGTCGGATGTTATTGTTTAGCATCCCTAATGAGGTCGCACGCCGACTTTCAGCATCAGGTAACCCCGCAATCAATGATCACGCATACTTACGTTGTGGGATCTGGCAGGCCGAGCATAATTCAATTGGCGGCTGAGAATGCGATCCTCACCAAACGATGCGAACAAGAGATCTTTCACATGTGTAGCAATATGGGCGGAGCCCCGTCCCGCATAAAGGTCGTACCTTCCAGCAGGTGTTTACCAACCAGACTAGGGACGATGCGAATCTGTAACTTATCCGCGTATCTGCCATTACTCTGGCAGTTTGAAAAGCAGCGCCCCACCGTCCAACGTCATCTATTGGCCGTTTTGTCACTCGTTGTTCGTTTCAATAAAACTGTGAACATATTGCTGCTCTTCTTTAAGTATCTTGGTTGACTATGGGGTGAGGAGCACTGAATGTTAATGAAGAGGCAAAAGAGAGATACGTCTTTTATCAAATAAAATTTTTTTATCTTATCAAGTTTCTCCTTTCAGTTGCAAGAGGGGAATATTTATCTTTTCTAATGTGCATGTTTAAAAACTTTAAGCTCAGCAGTATTTTCGATGTATGAAGCTATTTTGTTTCTTGTTTAGAATTAATTTCGTTGAAGACGACTGTAATCTAATGACTGTCAACTGTTGGACATTTACACATGCAAATTAGTTGACATTTCCAGTGACGATGTCAAACGAAAATAGGTAAATAAATAAAAGAAACGAGTTCATTACAAGGGGGTTGGGTTAAGTTTCGATAGCAAAATGGATGAAGTAAATATAGTTATAGAAGCGTGCAATGGGGCAAAGCATCTTGTCATATTGATCTACGTTTGTTTCGACAGGATTCAGTAATACAGAACTATGATCTTCATTTGTAGCTTTACGATAGTAAGAAAATCTTTCGTCTAAATAAAACTGCAGAATCCAAAACAATACCAAACATTTTGTCAATAAATAAGAGATTTATAGTGATAAGCACGCCCAGGCGTTCCTGCCTGCAACAGACCTGGCGTTCGCCGTGCCTAGCTGACGTGACGTCACCAACAAACGCCGAGGCCTTCCACTGAGTCGGTGTTGGCGCCACCAGTGCCTCCTCGGCGCACAGCTCCGTGGCAGCTGCCTGCGGCAGCGCATTCCTACGCGGCGCCGGCACCTGCTTCGCCAGAGCAGCCTCCCCTGCCACACCGGCGCCTGCCGCGTGACGTCATCGGCTGTGCCGTCAGGAGTCGCGGCGCGACACGGGCTGGCGGCACCGGCTGCGCGCCACACGCGCGCCCTGGTCTCCATCAAAGCCGCATCGCTCTCCCCTCCCGACCCCTGCAGACTAAACACTAGCGGCACCGTCTACAGCCCTGTTCTACATGTAGATTTGCATCCCGCAAGCGAACGGTGTCTAGCAGGATGCGTATAATTTATCACTGACCTTTCCCTCCCTCCATGCTGTTCCAGTAGCGAATGTCATTAGGACAGAACAGCTATTGTTCCGATTTTAGCATCTCTTATCGTGAGATATACACTACTGGCCACTGAAATTGCTACAGCAAGAAGAAATGCAGATGATAAACGGGTATTCATTGGACAAATATATTATACTTGAACTGACATGTGATTACATTTTCACGCAATTTGAGTGCATAGACCCTGAGAAAGCAGTACCCAGAACAACCACCTCTGGCCGTAATAACATCCTTGATACACCTGGGCATTGAGTCAAACTGAGCTTGGATGGCGTGTAGGCATGTACAGGTACAGCTGCCCATGCAGCTTCAACATGATACCACAGTTTATCAAGAGTAGTGACTGGCGTATTGTGATGAGCCAGTTGCTCGGCCACCATTGACCAGACGTTTTCAGTTGGTGAGAGATCTTGAGAATGTGCTGGACAGGGTAGCAGTCGAACATTTACTGTATCTAGAAAAGCCCGTACAGGATCTGCAACAAGCGGCCGTGCATTATCCTGCTGAAATATAGGGTTCCCCCCTTAAACATCCCAACAACCACCAACAACAAATATAGGGTCTCACAGGGATCGAATGAAGGGTAGAGCCATGGGTCGTAACACATCTGAGATGCAACGTCTACTGTACAAAATGCCGTCATTGCGAACAAGAGGTGACCGAATTGTGTAACCAATGGCACCCCATACCATCACGCCGGATGATACACCAGTGTGGCGATGACGAATATACCCTTCCAATGTGCGTTCACCGCGATGTCGCTAAACACCCATGCGACCTTCATAATGCTGTAAACAGAACCTGGATTCATCCGAAGAAATGACGTTTTGCCATTCGTGCACCCAAGTTCGTCGTTGAGTACACCATCGCAGGCGCTCCTGTCTGTGATGCAGCAAGGGTAACCGCAGACATGGTCCCCGAGCTGATACTCCCTGCTGTTGCAAACGTCGTCGAACTGTTCGTGCAGATCGTTGTTGTCTTGCAAACGTCCCCATCTGTTGGCTCAGGGATCGAGACGTGGCTGCACGATCCGTTACAGCCATGCGGACAAGAAGCCTGTCATCTCGACTGCTAGTGATACGAGGCCGTTGGGATCCAGCACGGCATTCCGTATTACCTTCCTGAACCAACCGATTTCATATTCTGCTAACAGTCATTCGATCTCGACCAATGCGAGGAGCAATGTCGCGATACGATAAACCTCAACAGCGATAGGCTACAATCCGACGTTTATCAAAGTCAGAAATGTGATGGTACGCATTTCTCCAGCATACACGAGGCATCACAAGCTAATCATTTGCATATCACAGCATCTTCTTCCTGTTGGTTAAATTTCGCGCCTGTAGCTCGTCATCTTCGTGGTGTGGCAATTTTAATGGCCAGTAGTGTATGTTTGAGAAATTTAACGTTACTTGACTCTACGTAAGACATGCATTCCCTGAATCTTGTGAATGAAATGAGCTGAAAAGCACAACAGCTTTCAGGTTGCGTTTGCAACTGGGACTGCATGAGCGTCAGCGGTCCCTAGGCTTACACAGTACTTAATCTAATTTGAACTAACTTACGCTAAGGACAACACACACACACATACACACACACACACCCATGCCGGAGGGAGGACTCGAACCTCCAATGGGGGGAGCCGAGCGAATCGTGGCAAGGCCCCACAGACTGCACGGCTACTCCGCGCGACTTCAGTGATTATATCTCCTGCACGAAGAATGCGCTTATTCCTCAGATCCCCTTCTTTCTCCAATCTGAATATGCAATTTACGTATAACACCCTAAAAATAATGTTTCTAGGTATTCCAGAAAAAAAGAAGTAAGTTGTACAGCATGGCTTACAATACATGCTTTTAGAGATTGCTGCTGCCCTCTCATATTTATTCTGACATCTCAGTATGCTAATTAGGATTGTACTACAACAATGAGGTATAAGTAAGTGTTTCTAAGTCGTGTCATTTAATGTGAATGAACGATAAGTATAATTCGTATTATTTAAGTACATAATTTAAGTCTGTTAATTATGCTGATTGCATTGCATCTTCAGCACATCTAGAAAACTCCCTCGACTGCCCTGTAGTGGCCTTTAGTTTCAACTTTTTCGATTGGTCTGCTGCACCAGGAAAAATGAAATATACTCATTTACATTTATCTTAAAAATACTGTACAGAGGTACATGAATAATTAAAAATTTTATTACTTTAAACTGTAATTAGAAAAACTGCTTTATTTCCCTTAAGAGCACAATCTATAACACCACTTTGTACAACGTTGGTGGAGCCAACACGATGAGAATGTCACATTTTCTTTTGAAAAACCACGGTGGCAACCTAAGTACAAACACCATGAATTAAATTACCTTTTTGTGGTTCTGGTTCAAATTCATCACGAAACTCAAACATTTTCGAGCAATAACCCGGAAATATACAACACGAGATTGTGATTCACCATGTAATGTGCAGCTTGTTAGGAGCCACACTCACGGAGAACAGTCTAAATGATAATATTTTTGCCATATGATTATTCTTTCACTTGCTTTTGTCCACAAAGAAATAAAAGAACAGCCAAATAACGATGGTGCTGTCATGTAAACGGTACTTGTTGTGTGGCACTGTGACCTATGATTAAATTGACGAATACACTAACTTTAAAAATAAGCACTTGTTTAACAGATAGTAGGTTGCATCTAGTTAATTCATGAGAGTAATACCAGAGCATATAAATTTTCTGCCGTTAATGGACGGAATGACGGAAGCATTGTACATGTTATGACTGCAACCTTCCCTAGAAAGGTAAAGACGAGTAGGCTGGTGCGGGGTGGGTCAGCAGAAGAAATGTCTCTCTCTCTCTCTCTCTCTCTCTCTCTCTCTGTCTCTCTCTCTCTCTCCATCTCCCCCTCTTGCATTCAGCATGAAGTGACGTTACTGACGCCTCACGTAAAATGTGATCTCTGAAATAAGAATGCACTCATTTCAGGAGACTGAAGTAAACTACCTGCCTACATTAGATTTCTCAAACAGACGTATTTGCTAACAGACTTGATATCTTACTTAATTGTAGATTTTCGCTGTTTATGTCTGCGTATTTATGTTTTCTTATTTATGTCCTCTTATCCTACTGAGCACAAATTTGCTGTGCTCAATTTTACGATTATACGAGGAATTGAACCGAACTAGCGGGTACATCAGAAAAAAATTTTATCCACTACCTCGACTAGCACCCCGTGACTTGGTCGTTGATGACATCATCTGCTCATTTGTTACAATGTAATGAAAAAATTAGTGATTGCTGGCTTTTAGGGCTTCTGGCAACTCTAAAACGATCCAGATCCTAAGAACACCAAAACTCCTGGTAGACTGTCGCCAAGGCCACAGTATCCTTCTGACTTCTGCAGCCCCCAGCACCACGCTGTCATGTCCTGCCAGTATACAGAGAAACTAACATTGGTGTCTGCCAGGTAACGGGAGGGGCAGCGCCTTCGGGATCCACTTCTTTGTGTTAGCAGCTAGTATCGGATGGTGCTTATAGTCACTCAATGGCAGATAGAGAACAGAGAGACTATAAAGCCGATAATGGAACAGTTGTTCGAGGTCAAGAATCTTGCTCTTTCAGTCACAACCAGCAGATCGGTTGGAGTCGTGAAGACGCTAGTAATTGCGTCTATTGCTTTACGATCTCAAGGAGACATGTACCCTGTAAATTCGATCAAGAGCAACCGAGTAGCATCCATCGACTAAACGACATTTCCTTTACGGTGGTAAGCCCGACTTTTTGGTAATTCCGTTATGACATATACTCCGCTGTCTACGAACAAAATGCAGTGGACTGTTAGTTGTTCAGAAGCGTTGGTTCCTTTATTAAATGATAATTTTTATGTATTTTAGTGCTATTGAGTCGTATTTTATTTTAAATCACTCAACAATTTTTTAACCACAGCTAAGTGCCAATCACTAGTCAGTTATACGTGATTGTTTACTCAAAGTGCTCACTGCAAAGTATCCCAATAAATGCTTTTACATACAGATAAACATTGGTCTATTACACGCGATTCCGGTATGTTCGTATGTGCAATCAACGTGCTCGCTACTAAATTTCTCAATAAATACCTTTTTGTACACATTGCTGTTGCTGGTATCTTTGTTGTGAGATCCTGTGTGCCCATGATAACTATCGTGAACTAGTCTACAGGACTAGTACCCCTTGGCTGAAAGTAGGAGACATTGGTTCAGTAGCTGGTACAGGTACAATCCGGAAAGCCTTAAGAGCGTGAACTAAAGTAGCATCTTGTAACATTAACAAAAGCATAAATGACTTGTTCATTCCTTTAAACAAATCTCGTACCTGAATCGTCGTAAAGTGCCTCGCTTTACATTTCTACCACGATTGTAGTTCTAACTGTAGCACAGTAATGCGAATAGTACTCAGGAAAACTGAACTGTTTATTTATTTTTTATAGAGAAAACACTGCCTTTTGCGACGTGTGCATTTTTACCTGCGATTGACAGTTGCTCTTGAGTACAACTACTGGTAAAACGGTATATACGAATCTCAAAAGGACACTGTCCGAAAACCTAAACATGTACATGACACAAAAAGAAGAAATGAAATTAACAGAAGTTTATGGAATGCATGTAAATGAGTAAGCAGAGTAATTGGCGTATTTCAGCTTCTTCAGTGATTATGCAACAGCCTTCTCCCACCTCCCCTCCGTATATATATATAATTTATTGTTCAAATGTGTGTGAAATCTTATGCGACTTAACTGCTAAGGTCATCAGTCCCTAAGCTTACACACTACTTAACCTAAATTATCCTAAGGACAAACACACACACCCATGCCCGAGGGAGGACTCGAACCTCCGCCGGGACCAGCCGCACATATTAAATTTATTCTAAGAGTTTCCGTGCGTATGTGAACTTGTAAAGAAAATGGTGTTTTAGCTGTAATATTATTTTTAAATGCGGTTATATGTGACCTCTGTCTATTTCTGGAAGCTTTGCACTGTTATGGAATGTGTTATCCACGAAAAAAGAAAAAAAAATGAGATCGCTACTGAAAGTTGATGAGGAAGGAGTTCGTGGTAGGACGTGAAGGTCTCTCGATAGTCTGGCGCTAACGTGGGACCGATTTATGTAAAGTTAATGTTTTACGGATAATAGCGGTGGAAGCAAGAGAAGGTATTAACAGCTCAAGGACAGTTAATTCCGACGGGGAGCTGTAATTTACACGGAGAGATGAGTGAAAGTCAGAATATTTCACTATTGTTGGACTAATTTACTAATATTAGGAGAAGACGATTTATACCGAAGACCAATTCAGAAGAGGAAAGTGCAAGTGAAGAATACCAACGAAGAAATGAAGAATTACAAGCGAGAAGTTTTATTTCAAGGTCATTAATAAAGATGTCGGGAAGAAGAAGAAGAAACTGATTATACATCGAACAATCTAGAACCAGGAGCAATCACTTTAAGAGAACGCAATTATACCGTGTTTTCTGTGAACAATCAACGGAATTATTCTTCCGAGTTACATTAGATAGAAAATAGACTGTGGAAATACTGGTTTATGGACTGATGATTGAAGACCAACCAATAATGATTTGTGCATTGAGCTGTAAATTATCTTAAAAGATAAGACTAAATTGTTTGAGGACCCACGTTTCTCATCACTGATTTTGAACTGAAATTAATTCACAGACGATCTGCCACAGAAACGCACAATTATGCAGTCATCCATTGTCAGACTTAAATCTGTATCTATCAAGTTCACTAATATGACATATTCCATTCCGCGTCCTATTTACTTAAAGTTTTCTACAGTGTGGATTTCAATACAGAGTACGTGCTGGAGCAGCTTCTGGACATTAAATTCGAATTTTGGTAATGAAATTTCTAATCGACGAGCCAGTCACCGCCATTTAGATATGGACCAACGGTCTTCAAAGAGCAGCAACATTGCCACGACCGCACCAAGGAGTTAACTTCTCTGTAGTACGTCTCCAGGTCAGCCACATCTGCTATTCGGTAGTTATTGTTCAGCCACCATTTTCATTTTTACATTGTATAAAAAGTAAAGTATCGACGAACTATAAAATTAAAATTCAACATTTTTACATTGTATAAAAAGTAAAGTATCGACGAACTATAAAATTAAATTGAGCAAATTCAGGGTACCATTGTTTTCATTTTATGCAGGAAAGAATGAATTGTACTCCACATTATATAAATTATATTGACAGCAATGAAACTCCCAATCATACTGTTAGAATTCGCAATCATACAAAATAATTGGATTTGTGTAAGTGTTACATTTTGTGAATGTAGTAGCATAGTAATAATTACCGAAATAATTTTCTTAAGCACGTATGAGATAGATGTAAACAGGATTAAAGACAATAGCGTTATTTACTTAACAAAATGAGGTCAAAAGGTAAGACTTAGTGTGAAACATAACCAAAGATTGCGTTCAAGTAGCAGGAACGATGGTTTTAGATTTCGTACAGACGTGCTATTGTCATTCAGTGATCTAAGTGTATTTGTGTATCACGATAACGTTGGTTAGGTTTTCAAATCTACATGCGATCGCTATTTAAAATCGACAACATTTTACAAGTACACTCGATCCGAACGTCTGACGCACCACCAAATAGCTCATACACATCAGCTGAGTATTTTTGTTCACTTGTCTTGTGCGTCACAATTACATCAAACATAATTGAGATATTTGTCCACATACACATTTACAATATCAAACAGTCAACTTCTCAGTAATCAACATTCCTTTTCACCTCCTGGTATATGTATATTTATATCTCTGTATGTTTACATTTGTCTAAATTGTTTTGTAAGAGCGATTCCGAGTGGCTGTTACCTTGCTCAACTCAATTACGTGTAGAAAGACATTGAACCACATGATGATTTCAAGGATTCTGTGTTACGTGTAGACTGTCAAAGGAGCACGGTATTTCAAGATAAATTTGGTCATCTACATCTGCATACATAACCCGCGAGCCACCGTACGGGGCCAGGCTGTCTGTACCTTGTACCACTACTAATCATTTCCTTCTCTGTTCCAGTACTAAACAGGGCGAGGGAAAAACGACTATCTGTATGCCTCCTTGTGGGCTCTAATTTCTCTTGTTTTATTTTGTGGTGCGTACATAAAATATACGTTGGCGGCAGTAGAATCATTCTGCGGTCAGCTTGAAATGCCGATTCTATAAATTTTTTTAATGATGTACCTAGAATAGTATATCGCCAACACTCTAGGGATTCTCATTCGAGTTCCTTAAGCATTTCCGTAATACTTTCGTGTTGATCCAGCTTACCGGTAACAAATCTAACAGCCCGGTTCCGAATTGCTTCGATGTCTTCCTGTAATCAGACATGGCTGGGATCCCAAACAATCGAGCAGTACTGAAGAATGGGTCGTATAAGTGTTTATACACGGTTTCCTTTACAGATAAATCACATTTTACTAAAATTCTCCCAATAAACCTGAGTCGGCCACTCGCCATTCCTTAAATACTCATTCCATTTAATATCAAATGGTTCAAATGGCTCTGAGCACTATGGGACTTAACTTCTGAGGTCATCAGTCTCCTAGAACTTAGAACTACTTAAACGTAACTAAACTACGGACATCACACACATCCATGTCCTAGGCACGATTCGATCCTGCGACCGTAGCGGTCTCGCGGTTCCAGACTGTGGCGCCTAGAACCGCTCGGCCATCTCGGACGGCTCATTTAATATCGCTTTGCAAAGTTTCACCTAGGTATTTAATCGACGTGACCCTAGATAATTAATCGACATGACTGTGTTCAAGCAGAATACTACCAATGCCGGGATTGCTTGAAACTTCCCCTTTGAAAATTAAGAATGACAGTGCTGGACAAACTCTTACATTATTTGATTTTCAAACAGCTGAGCAAAATTGAACGTACTCAGACATTTCTCTCTACTACTTATTCTGATCATCATTTAACTGACACTCGATATTTTTAGCGCAACGCGATCTGACTTTCAATAACCCCTACAAAAGAATGGCCCTGACTAACAATAATCTATACCTTTCATGAATTACTTATCTCACAAAAATCTTCGTTACCCGAACTACTGTAATGCAGCGACCGCCAATACTGCCAGCTAAATAAGAGATTCTAACTACTGAAGGCACCGACTACTGATAGGCATTGTTAGCAAATGAAAGAATTTGTTAGAGAACAAACAATGCCTTCACCTTAATAGTGTTTAAAAGTCATTATATATATACAGGGTGTTTCAAAAATGACCGGTATATTTGAAACGGCAATAAAAACTAATCGAGCAGCGATAGAAATACACCGTTTGTTGCACTATGCTTGGGACAACAGTAAATTTTCAGGCAGACAAACTTTCGAAATTACAGTAGTTACAATTGTCAACAACAGACGGCGCTGCGGTCTGGGAAACTCTATAGTACGATATTTTCCACATATCCACCATGCGTAGCAATAATATGGCGTAGTCTCTGAATGAAATTACCCGAAATCTTTGACAACGTGTCTGGCGGAATGCCTTCACATGCAGATGAGATGTACTGCTTCAGCTGTTCAATTGTTTCTGGATTCTGGCGGTACACCTGGTCTTTCAAGTGTCCCCACAGAAAGAAGTCACAGGGGTTCATGTCTGGCGAATAGGGAGGCCAATCCACGCCGCCTCCTGTATGTTTCGGATAGCCCAAAGCAATCACACGATCATCGAAATATTCATTCAGGAAATTAAAGACGTCGGCCGTGCGATGTGGCCGGCCACCATCTTGCATAAACCACGAGGTGTTCGCAGTGTCGTCTAAGGCAGTTTGTACCGCCACAAATTCACGAAGAATGTCCAGATAGCGTGATGCAGTAATCGTTTCGGATCTTAAAAATGGGCCAATGATTCCTTTGGAAGAAATGGCGGCCCAGACCAGTACTTTTTGAGGATGCAGGGACGATGGGACTGCAACATGGGGCTTTTCGGTTCCCCATATGCGCCAGTTCTGTTTATTGACGAAGCCGTCCAGGTAAATATAAGCTTCGTCAGTAAACCAAATGCTGCCCACATGCATATCGCCGTCATCAATCCTGTGCGCTATATCGTTAGCGAATGTCTCTCGTGCAGCAATGGTAGCGGCGCTGAGGGGTTGCCGCGTTTGAATTTTGTATGGATAGAGGTGTAAACTCTGGCGCATGAGACGATATGTGGACGTTGGCGTCATTTGGACTGCAGCTGCAACACGGTGAACGGAAACCCGAGGCCGCTGTTGGATCACCTGCTGCACTAGCTGCGCGTTGCCCTCTGTGGTTGCTGTACGCGGTCGCCCTAACTTTGCAGCACGTTCATCCGTCACGTTCCCAGTCCGTTGAAATTTTTCAAACAGATCCTTTATTGTATCGCTTTTCGGTCCTTTGGTTACATTAAACCTCCGTTGAAAACTTCGTCTTGTTGCAACAACACTGTGTTCTAGGCGGTGGAATTCCAACACCAGAAAAATCCTCTGTTCTAAGGAATAAACCATGTTGTCTACAGCACACTTGCACGTTGTGAACAGCACACGCTTACAGCAGAAGGACGACGTACAGATTGGCGCACCCACAGACTGCGTTGTCTTCTATATCTTTCACATCACTTGCAGCGCCATCTGTTGTTGAAAATTGTAACTACTGTAATTTCGAAAGTTTGTCCGCCTGAAAATGTACTGTTGTCCCAAGCATATTGCAACAAACGATGTATTTCTATCGCTGCTCGTTTAGTTTTTATTGCCGTTTCAAATATACCGGTCATTTTTGAAACACCCTATATATATATATATATATATATATATATATATATATATATATATATATATATATAGTATCAGTTCATCACATCCAGTCTTACAAATTTCTTTTTTCTGACGGACACACGTTCATATCGTCCGCTCATAGTAACCAGTCAAAACTCTGGCATCTCTCTCCCCACATCCACCACTGCCGGCGGCTCACCTCCAACTGCCCAAGGGTACGCGCTGTTCTCGTGCAACTTCCCAAACCACACAAGCGAATATTCCAAAAATGAGTCCGACCAGCCACAGACTGCACACAGCGCAGTCAGCGATTTTCATACAGAGCGCTACGTGGCGTTACCAATATAAAAACCTAAATATCTTACTTACATGCTTTCCCTAGTCAGCACTGTCAAAGCAAATTTTTCTACATTTCTAGCTATCTGTCATTCATCAGAAGAATTAGAAAACTTGTCTACGTCATTTCGTATCCGCCTACTCACACTCTCCCTTACACCACAACATCATCAGCAAACAGTGGCAGATTGCTGCTCAACTTGATCATGTATGTGGATGGAGAATAATAGCAGTCCAATCACACTTCCCTGTGGCAGACCTGATGATACCCTGTCTCTGACGAACACTCGCCGTCGAGGGCATCGTATTGGGTTGTATTAATTAAGGGGAGTACGTACGTCCTATATCCACAGTGTTAAATTTGCAATATTGATGACCCATTATCTCAGAACCTGTGACAGATAGAGATCTGAATTTTTTGGGATGTATAATATCACTACTTTTCTGATTACTGAACCAGAATCAAAATGTACAGAGAAATAATTAGCTAGTTATGATTTTTTTAAAAATGTTGTTCAATATTTTCGTTTAAAAGTCCACTTTTCCTTCCGTAAATAAAAAACCGTTAGAGGTAGAGATATTTGGGAGGTTCAGTAGCTGCAGTATACTAAGTTGTAACATAGTGTATTTAGAGATATGTGTCTGTGTTAGTTCCTGATATAATTGGTCAAATAATTTTAAAAATGTCATTTCCGGCAATTCAAGTTCAAACATTTTATTTGACATTAACTAACAGATGGAGGCATACCAGCTTCTAGAAACAGCCAGGCCCATAATCAGCATTATCTGGGTCCCGTTCTTGACTATGCAGCAAACCTAGAAGCTTCCTTCTTTTCCTGCCTCTTGCTTCTTTAGTCATTTCCTCTGCTGCACACTTGGCTTTCATGATCCTAAGTCGATCCATTCGCTGAAAGGCTCGCAGTGTGTTGGCACCTGGAGTGATCCCAAGTTCCTGTAGTGCCCCAGTTCTTCCCTTTATACCGTCATTAAATCTTATCACAGTACCACGAACACCCAAGCATAGAGTTTTCCTTCCTACAATGACATTTTTTGGTATGCCGGTCCAAATTACATTATTGAAAGACTCATTCAGGCTTTGTGTTCGCCCATGGAGACATTTGGAAGGAAGGTCAGGATGACCTAATTCTCTACATATTGGTTTAATAGCTTCCATCACTGCAGATGGTATGCTATTTTTGTGCCTAAATTGTTCCTCGCTACCCGCTGCCTGAGCTTTGCGGTACTTGCACCATGAATCAGCACCAGGTGGACAAAGACCATGTATACGTGTATCATCAGTGGAAGATTTGTGGAAGGATGTAGCCCACACTGTTCGTTTCATCCCTTGTAGGTCATGTCTATTGTTTCTTATTGCCATTCCATAATAATGCTGGAGTTCATCAATGTTTTTGTCTGTAAGTCTTCCTTTACCATTTAGAGTCTTTCAATCTGATAACTTCTCTTTTCCTTTTGTCTGCTTCAATTTTCGGAGACGTGCTCCCATCCGTTTTTGAACGTGGCACCCACATTCAATCTTAACAATCTGCTTATCACCAAAAGACTGGCTTTCCACTACTGATTTGTAAACTTTTGAATCACCATTCCCTAGGTACTCTGTGTAACACACACCTCTCTCCTGTTGTGAACGTCTGAACATAGAAACAACTGCAGTAGCCTCCATACCCCCACTAGTTCCCTCATAATTCGTAGCACAATTTATTTTATGGCGTTCACTTGTTTCATCAACTGATTTACACTGATGACAGTATTTAGTTAGCACTTCAATGTCTAAAAGTTTAGCTGTGTCAACACTAGTGACAGATGCAACTGCATTTTTTGATGTGTGCCATCAACTGCCACAGATAAGGCTGTTGTGTTATTTAATTCTACAGCTTCTTTAGCAGCAGCTTTCATAGAAGCAACAGCAATAGATTTGACACATTCACCTAATACTTCTGTGCACTTACTTGATCTGGTTGGTGGGTTTGGCAAGTTCAGCGTCGCACATAATACTTCAGCCGCAGTCAATCCTTTCCCGATGCACCTCATTCCATACAGGAATCAAACATGGCTCTCAAACAAGTCATTCTTGCACTTTTCAGAAGTCCAAAATGATGTCGAGAGCCTGCAAACATCGCACTGAATATCAAGTTTGTTAGCCAGTCCAGTCATTGCAGAGTCCTCAGAGATGCTAATTTGCTCACCACAAACCTTACATGAAACAGCATCTTGCAAAACGTGTCCTAACACACTCAAATCTAAAAGAACATAACCTAAACCATTTTGATCTTTGCCAATAAATAAATCCTCATGGTCTCCAAGTTTCCTCTTCGAAGCACTAGTACGCATGTCCTTATCACGGGTCTGTGAAAAATCTATTTCAGGATCGACAATGGATTCAGATTTTGTGATATGCTGATTTCTATGGAAACGTCGCTTCTTAAAACAACCCTTTCATTTCGTCATGTTGAAAAGAGATATAAGAGCGTGTAATTACACACCAAACCACTATGTTTTTAGTTCAAAACTTATGAAACACGACAACCACGAAGTAAATAAACAAAATGCATGTGCTATACCGCCATTTCTGTTTACACAGTGCATCTAACCTCTTAACACGAACATTAACATGATTTCAAGGAATAAATAGCTGAAAATCACAGCCTTCTAGATTGAATAGTTGAATAGATAGAGACACTTAGGCAAGTCAGTGCAGAACGACCGGATAATTTTACACAGGCACTATCAACTTTGAAATGATAAAAACGAAACTTCCAATTGGAATTTTTCGACAAATAGTGCATCAAATTATTCAGGAGAGATCAAATATTAATAAGAGATAATAATCCGAAAATGTAACTTTTTGACCAATTCCGCCATACGTACTCCCCCTAGAAGATCTTGTCACTCACGTGTCTGGGAACCTATTCCGTATGCTCGTCCCATCCTTATCAGACCGCAGTTAGGCTCCGTGTCAAACGCGTGTTGTTGCGACCACGTTTTGTAATGAGGTATTAAGCGGTTGTGACAGCGTAGTGAACACTTGCTGTCGGAGCATTGTAGACAGTGTGGCGTGAGAGTAATGGATTGACTCATACTTAGCAATTATATTAAGAGGCTGGTTTATGTAAGCGAAACAATTAATTAAAACTTTGAATAACTAATCCAGCAACCATAGTGGCAGTAATCGCTTGGTTTAGACGGAAGACTCAGACAGAAGAAAGTGACGACCAATTTAAACTTAAGAGATGTTCCGAAAACGCAACAGTATATTCGAGAAGAAAGACGAACATATGGAATGCACGTAGTTGAGTAAGTAGACTTAATACCGTTCATTAATACAATTCATAAAGGTGAAACCAGCATCGTGTGATGAAGGCAACAGTTCCTAAGAGGAATAGCTTTGTATGTTGCCAAGACACACTTATATAAGCATTAGCTCTGAAGTGTGTTTCGCAGCTTGTTTCCTTGTGCATCTGCAATGTTAAGAACAACACTGAACTACATGTTACGAATAGAAAGGACTGTTCTCCGCCGACTTATTACTTCTGGCCCAGCTATTTATTTCAAGAAAAGGAATGAGGTAGTAATTACAACGTTACAGCGTGCTAGGCACTCTGCCTCACATTATTGCACGCATCATGACCCAGAAAAACACAAAAAGCTGCGGCTGTTGTTTCCTCCTGAGGCCACCAGTCCATTATCGATGACATCACCCTCACATCGAAGCAGCTCACAACACGCTGATATCAGTTTCCTCGATCTTCCCTATCGGAGAGACATGATGTATCTTTTCAAGACAGAATGTCGGCTGTGGCAATCTAACTAATTTGAGACGTTCGTAATTATACAGTATCCATTTAGCACTGCAGAAGTTATTGTACTGAAGCGTATTTTCCATTTTTACCAGTGGTTAATATTGACTGAAATAAATATCAATTTTCTGTGAGTATCATAAGTCGAAACCAGCAAGTTACTGTACACGAAAAGATATTTAGATAATAATCTGATAAAATATATATATATATATATATATATATATATATATATATATATATATTATAGATGTAATATTTCATTTTAAAAGAGTTAATATTAATTTATGTGGTTTTCTACAAAAACTATCTCTTAGTTCGTCCTCCGTATAGTTTTAGCTGGTCTGGTCTTTGAGATTCACCGTTGTCTTGAAAATCTGATATCACTTGTTTGCTTATACTGCAACAGGTTTTTTGGTTGTAAGTCAGTCAGGAATTTAAAAAAAGAAAAAAAAGAAAAAAAAGGAACACAGCACCGTCCAAACAAGCATTGAAGACCTAAAGGTACCTATCGGCCACCGTGTCATCCTCTGCCCACAGGCGTTACCGGTTGCCGATAGGGAGGGGAGTGGGGCCAGCACACCGCTCTCCCGACCGTTGTCAGTTTTCGTGACAGTCAGGAATACAGATGTTCTTTTCAGGGATTGTCAAGCATCGACAGTAACACACATTATTGTGAAATAAATATTAGATACAACAAATATGGTTTTATGATCCTCATTATTCGTATTTACTTTCAGAAGTTTCTCATTTGCATTTAATGCAGGAGGAGTCAAACAACTTCCAGTTTATAGGCCTATGTCTTCACATTTTTGCAACGTCTCTTGGTCATTGCTTTTAAAGTACACTTAACATACACTACTGGCCATTAAAATTGCTACACCAAGAAGAAATGCAGATGATAAATGGATATTCACTGGACAAGTATATTATACTAGAACTGACATGTCATTAGATTGTCACGCAATTTGGATGCGTAGATCCCGAGAAATCAGTACCCAGAACAACCACCTCAGGCCGTAATAACGGCCTTGATACACCTTGGCATTGAGTCAAACAGACCTTGGATGGCGTGTACAGGTACAGCTGCCCATGCAGCTTCAACACGACACCAGAGTTCATCAAGAGTAGTGACTGGCGTATTGTGACGAGCCAGTTGCTCGGCTACCATTGACCAGACGTTTTCAGTTGGTGAGAGATCTGGAGAATGTGCTGGCCAGGGCAACAGTCGAACACTTTCTGTGTCCAGAAAGGCCCGTACAGGACCTGCAACATGCAGTCGTGCGTTATCCTGCTGAAATATAGGGTTTCGCGGGGACCGAATGAAGGGTAGAGCCACAGTTCGTAACACATCTGAATTGTAAGGTCCACTGTTCAAAGTGCCGTCAATGCGAACAAGAGGTGACCGAGAAGTGTAACCAATGGCACCCCATACCATCACGCCCGGTGATACGCCAGTATGGCGATGACGAATACACCCTTCCAATGTGCGTTCACCACGATGTCGCCAAACACGGATGCGATCATCATGATGTTGTAAACAGAACCTGGATTCATCAGAAAAAATTACGTTTTGTCATTCGTGCACCCAGGTTCGTCATTGAGTTCACTATCGCAGGCTCTCCTGTCTGTGATGCAGCGTCAAGGGTAACCGCAGCCATGGTTTCCGAGCTGATAGTCCATGCTGCTGTAAACGTAGTCGAACTGTTCGTGCAGATGGTTGTTGTCTTGCAAAACGTCCCCATCTGTTGACTCAGGGATCGAGACGTGGCTGCACGATCCGTTACAGTCAAGCGGGTGAGATGCCTGTCTTCTCGACTGCTAGTGATACGAGGCCGCTGGGATCCTGCACGGCGTTCCGTATTACCCTCCTGAACCCACCGATTCCATATTCGGCTAACAGTCATTGGATCTCGACCAACGCGAGCAGCAATGTCAAGATACGATAAATAGCAATCGCGAAAGGCTACAATCCAACCTTTATCAATGTTGGAAACGCATTTCTCCTCCTTACACGAGGCCTCACAACAACGTTTCACCAGGCAACGCCGGTCAACCGCTGCCTGTGTGTGAGAAATCGGTTGGAAACTTTCCTCATGTCAGCACGTTGTGGGTGTCGCCACCGGCGTCAACCTTGTGTGAATGCTTTGAAAAGCTAATCATTTGCATATCACAGCATTTTCTCCCTGTCGGTTAAATTTCGCGTCTTTAGCACGTCATCTTCGTGGTGTGGCAATTGTAATGGCCAGTAGTGTATTCTGTAGCAGCATATGGAGTTGCAAAGGGAACATTTAAATACTGTTTTAAACTCGGAATCGAACGATTTGCTGAAATTTAACCTCCAGATGCGGGAATACCGAGTAGGTGCCGTCCATATCTGTACACAGCAAATGAGTAATGGATAAAGTTAATGTAGCATGATATTGTTCACAGTATCGTGTTTCACGAGAAAGGTAGGGCTCCTCAGCATGCAGACAGACAGAAGTATTCAAATTTCAACTGCATGCTACTAAATGACAAAGTTTTACTACCACAACACTCACAGTAAATTAAACAAAAAAAAAATGGTTCAAATGGCTCTGAGCACTATGGGACTTAACTGCTGTGGTCATCAGTCCCCTAGAACTTAGAACTACTTAAACATAACTAACCAAAGGACATCACACACATCCATGCCCGAGGCAGGATTCGAACCTGCGACCCTAGCGGTCTAAATTAAACAAATCTCTTCTTTGTTTTAACACGCCTATACGTCATTTTTTATGGCACATGTGTTTACTTAAATTGAATACAAATGAATTTTTAGTAACGAAAACTGAAAAATGATCTTCCAACATTTGGACATAAGTACTCTAATAACGAAAACACAGTAGTCTGGCACTGGTTGTCATGCCTTGCCTGTGAATAACTGCTCCCATACTCCATGTCGTTGAATGTATGTGCTTTCTGGTTAAGTTCAAATCGATGTCATTCCATTTCAGCAGAATAATGTTTTTCTGTGTTGTTTTACTTACGTTGAAACGTTTCCTGATCGTATTTAGCAATTTTCTATCTGGTTAAAGTCGAGTGAATGAGGTGGTGTTTTAAGTGCTATAGTGTGTTATATACGATTAATAACCCAGACACTTCAGAGATTTGATTGGGATCGTTGTCTTGCTGGAAATAAAACTCATTTTCAAAATTTACTTTTTAATCACTTTTGCGCAGAGGTTATTACAGTAAAATGTTAAAAACATCTCACCCACACACTTGATGTTACACATCCTCATTACGCTGTCGCTCCCATATCTGACCGTAGCATCCATCATTTCAAGATCCCAGCAATATTCTTCTGCCTTTACACCTTTAACCTACTATGACTTCGATATACATTGAACTTACTTATAACACACGGGCCCAGAACTCGTGTTTCTTCTTTACGTACACATTGGCTAATATTAAACGATTGTCCCAGTTTGCATTACTTGCATATGGCTTTCTTCTGGATGTTGTGGAATTACACCTGGTATTGTTCAGTACGTCCGCTGCTCGTGGTCTCGCGGTAGCGTCCTCGCTTCCCGAGCACGGGGTCCCAGGTTCGATTCCCGGCGGGGTCACGGATTTTCCCTGCCTCTAGATGACTGGGTGTTGTTGTGTCGTCTTCCCCATCATCATTCATCCCCATTACGGTCGGAGGAAGGCAATGGCAAACCACCTCCACGAGGACCTTGCCTAGTAAGGCGGTACGGGTCTCCCGCATCGTTCCCCTACGCTCTGACACAGAGTATGGGACTTCATCATCAACATGATCATTGTTCAGAACCCTACGAAGTGTTCTTTCATGGACCACCTTCCCGAGATGTTCTTCCATGAATGCTCTACATTCTGTTACTCTTATTTCCCTTCACTACTTGCAGCCTTGTCTTTTACCTGTAGAAGAAAGCAACAGTGCAGTCGTTGCCTAATGCGGAAGCGAAGCAATTTATCTGACGTCCAGAAGGGAAAGATCATTGTCTATCGGCCCGAAACGCCTAAGTTTGTGAACTATTCCCTTGCCTCCAGGGTTAACGATCAGCGAGTAAGGCAAAATGACCCTATCGAAAACCGGCGACGAAGGCACTATGGGCTACAGATGAAAAGGGTGAACGACGGCTGCAAAGAGGTGTACAAGCGAGTAGACATGTGACTGTTGAGCAACTGACCATCAGGATGAACCAAGGAGCTACCAACGGTATCCAGTCATTCACCGTTCAGCGAAAGATGCTGCGTATGGGCATCCATTGCAGGCGCCTGGTTCGTGCACCCATGTTGACTTCTGTTCATAGGCCGTGAAGGGTGGAATTGGCACGCTATAACCGCACCTGGACCTCTACTAATTGACGACAGTTGCCCTTTTCAGATGAATCACGTACTATGTTTCAATGGACACATGGATAACAGACTGCAACAATAGTCGGAAGGATCCAGCCCAGAGGAGGGACCCTTTCGGGTCTGAGGAATGTTTCCGTTGCAATCTCTGTGTGATCTCGTCATTTTGGAAGGCACAATGTGTCAACAAAAGTATATATCTGTCGTTGAGAAGCATGTACATCCCTACAGCGTGTTTTTCTTCGCCACGAAGGCATCTACCAGCAGGATAGCTCACCGTTCAAAAATGGTTCAAATGGCTCTGAGCACTATGGGACTTAACATCTGTGGTCATCAGTCCCCTAGAACTTAGAACTACTTAAACCTAACTAACCTAAGGACATCACACACATCCATGCCCGAGGCAGTATTCGAACCTGCGACCGTAGCAGTCGCGCGGTTCCGGACTGAGCGCCTAGAACCGCTAGACCACCGCGGCCGGCTAGCGCACCGTGTCACACAGCTCGCTGTGTTGGTGCATGGTTGGAAGGGCACCAGTATGCGTTTACCGTGTTCACATATCAACCAAACACCAAGAGTTTAAGACTAATCGAGAAGCTGCGGGACCATGTCGGTCGGGCTATCCGCACCATGGATTCTCAACTGAGGAATCTAGCGCAGCTGGCCACAGAACTGGGCATAGCGTAGCTCCAAACCCCTACTGGTACCTTACAGATCGTCACTGACTCTGAGATATTCCAGTACCTTTGTTATTCCGCATTAAGTCACACACCTTCGCATTCCGCAACTGGTGGATAAGTGTGTGAGCACTGCCAACAGAGCGATTGTGCAGTGCGGTATTTCATTGTGAACCGTCGATCACCTTGTGTGAGAGTGTCCGCACGTTCCAACACAGCAGGGAGTCACAGGTGTTAATGGCCCATCGCCACGTGGGAGATAAGACAGTTTTGCGCAACCTTGTTGCTTGGATGATAGACTCCTCACCGAAAGACTTACCGTGCTTTTGTTCACTGACAGGTCACCGTAGACTTTGTGTAAGCGCTTATGAACATTTGCAGTGCTCTGGTTTTCCGCCAAAAGAAACTCAGCAACAGCTCTCTGCTTGGAGTGCATCTCCGCCACAGTCGCCATTTAGTAGGCTACATCTAGTGACGCCAAATATCGGAACTTCATGAAACTACAGAAGCTGAAGTGGGGATATTCACAATGTCCCACAAAAATGCCGAGAAAAATAATTTGTGTTACTTACTTGAAATCTGGTTTTGCAGGATAGAGCGGATCAGGTTATGGTTGTGGAGGGGGCCGTAGTCACTTACTCTCAGTTGCACAAAACACACAAAGTTTTACTTTCCTAAGTACCACATAATTACACAGTCCCTTAAAAGGATCAAAGTTGAACAATATAGCTGAAGGCCTAGTTGAGAAAACTTGAGATACCTCCTGGGCAGAAGGCCGAAAACCACACCAGAAACAAGAACGGCTGAAGGCCTGAACCCAAATTATAAAAAATTGCTTTAAAGAATACATGGGGCTAAAGGCATTACATAAAAAATTTTTCACGTAAATACTCGGCTAAAGACCGCACACAAGACACTGAACAACTCAGGGCTTAGGGCCGGGAAAACAAGAATTTTAGATAGAGAAAATTTAAAAAAAAATTCGTTTTAAACAAATGAATCTTGGAATTTTAATATAAGACGGCTGAAGGACTTATCTTAAAAAATATTTCACGTAAAAGCTCGGCTGAAGGCCACACACTGGACATTGAACAACTCAAGGCTTAAGGCCTGAATTACAAGAATTTCAGAAAGACCAAAATTTCAAAATTTCGTTTTTAAACAAATCTATGTTCAAATTTTATTTTAAGTCGGTTGAAGGCCTGGATAACCAAAATTTCAGATACAACAAATTTTCAAAATTTAGTTTTTAAACAAATCAATCTTCAAATTTTAAGTCGGCTGAAGGCCTTATCTTAAAAATATTTCACGTAAAAGCTCGCATGAAGGCCACACACTGGACACTGAACAACTCAGGGCTCTTCCAGCCAGCGGCGGACAATCTGACCGCGCTTGCACGCCCGAGCAGTCCCAACCTGACTTCACGCTGTGGAGACATCCTCACTGCTCTGTCCCAACCGACCGACGGCCAAACACACCGATACACGGATATATAGCAGTCACATCAAAGATTGTACAGCAGTACTAGTATCGATAAGCGCTGCTGCTGCCACTGACGGAGGCAAGTCAGCAACTCGTTATGGTAGTAACTCAGGAAGAAATAAGACGCCACTCTATTGTAACAAAATGCCAAAGAACAAATAGCATCAACGTGAGCCGGCCACGTCTCATTACTGAACATCGCTCATATTTATGTGTAAACAAGGAAAACGGTATTACTACGATAATCTGAGGATACGTTCACTAACGACAATGATTCGCTTATTTTATGGAATTCTTGCTACATTCTCGTTGTAATCTGATCAACAATATATTTAATGTGACTTAAAGAATTAAAATTAGAAGAGGCTATCTAGGTAGTCTTGATAGCTATAATGTAGTGTCTACCATTATTACAGAGATTTGTTGGATTAATTAAAACGTACCTGTGAACAGTGTTAATTCTCCTACTCCATGCATTGTTCAGATCAGTGCACTTCAAATTCTAACATATGTAAATAGATTGGTTGACAGAAAGGGAGACAAAAAAGGAACAGAAGAAAAGAGCTGAGTGGTCCTCGCATCTGAATGTGTTCCGAACCCAGAAATTCCTGGTTTTTCCAGGGATGTTTCGTTGATGAAAGATTGGAAAGAGGTGCAATCAGTTTCGTGAAGCAGGCTAAGGGACCACTTCAGTGATAGGAAGCGGCTGCAATGTTTATAAAGGGAAAGAAAGGTGAGAGAGCGGTTTGCTAACGCTGTGCCCACCGTAACCCATCCAAATGAAGCCGTATGGCGAAGGGCAACATGGCGGCCGGCCAGATTCGCGTGGTATTCTGGAGAGATTGGTGGAACTACATTGTTTTGGGGTGTCGAGGAATGGGGAACTGGGGCAGAGAATGAAAAATGTTATGCTGGGTGCAAAAATGGCTCTGAGCACTATGGAACTTAACAGCTGTGGTCATCAGTCCCCTAGAACTACTTAAACCTAACTAACCTAAGGACATCACACACAACCATACCCGAGGCAGGATTCGAACCTGCGACCGTAGCAGTCGCGCGGTTCCGGACTGCGCGCCTAGAACCGCGAGACCACCGCGGCCGGCTCTGGGTGCAATTGTGGTGATAGTAGACCAGACATTAGTGCCATCAGCGAAGACGATGCTAGAGGAGTAACCGAAGTAATAGTGATATTGGGAAACTGAAGCAGACCAAGGCTGCAGCCATCAGCTGATGAGATGCTTAGCGTGAAACGATCTTCCGGTGCAGTTGAAATCCCTCTACAGCGACCGCGATCTGCCCACAGCTCGTTCATCCAGCCGCCACGCATCAACCCTAGTGGAAACGGGAGACTAGCGTTAGGGGGGCCCGGAGTACCCGTGCGGGGGTAACGGCCGGAGACGGGCCGGCTGAAACTTATCGGGCAATGAAGGGCACCGGCAGGAAGGCCAGCCGTGTTCCGCGCGGCCGGCCGCAGGCTGGCCAACTTAATGGCTGCTCTTTGGAGCCGCCGACTGAAAGGGGAGCTGCGCGCCCCGCCGACCCGCTCTGGAATTGCCTGAGTAATAAAGTTTGGCGCAGTTTTGCCCGGGCGATGCGGCGCCGGGAAGCGCTTTCACTGGTTATTTACCAACTCCGCCGCGGGACCCGGCTGCCGGATAGATGGGGGAGCACAGCACTCTTTGGCACCCGGAACTCACCCACGCTTTGTCGGTACACTGTTCGATACATACAGCCCTGCCGTTCCGCGGAGAGGCCAATTTTGTCTTTGATAAACTTACGTAATTAGCATAGTTCTACGTCTTCGCTGCCTCTTCTTCTTCTTCCCACCCTCCTCAACGTTTGCGCTGTCTCCTAGCCAGTGCGGAAGGGCGAGGACTGTCGTTTCAGTAAGTTTCTCTGCAGCGATTTTAGTTACAGTTCTGTATCATTCACATCTACAGTGGTAGCAATTAATACTGCAGCACCGTCACGGCATAGGGCTTGAATTGAATTACATGCTTGGATATGTAAATGATCAGCATTGTGTGATATCCCCTTCGACTTTACTGCCGAACCCGATGCAGGCACGTGCGCTTTTCAGGTGAGCAGGTAAACTTCAGACACAAACCTTGAACGTTCTTCCCTCACACTTTGCATCATCCGTATCTGTGTCCTTACACAGCAGAAGCTGAGCGATCGTATTTGCTTTGCTAACAGTGATCTTGATTGCAAATTATGATCGCAACAAATGCTGCAACTTTTTATAGGCTGCTTGGCCATTAGCGTTGAGTATTTGTATATTTCTAGAGATGCCAACATACTTTTAGGGTTCTGTACCTTAGTTTGTAAGAACAAAACCCGTGAAGGATCACTTTCATTTTCCGTCTGTCTCTCTGTCTGTGGAAGGCAGCGGCCTTGCCGCAGGGGATCCACAGGTTTCCCGTCAGATCACCGAAGTTAAGCGCTGTCGGGCGTGGCCGGCACTTGGAAGGGTAACCATCCGGGCCGCCATGTGCTGTTGTCATATGTGACGGAGTGCTTTCTCTGTCTGTGGGACTTTTAAAAATCCTTCTTCTCAGGAACGGCAGGATGTGTCAACTTCAAATTCTTGTCACGCACTAAGGCGTATGGTTCCTTGGCAGTATTATTAACCTTTTTCTTGTTTTTTTTTTTGTTTACTTCCACCGTGAAACCTTCCTTCCTGTCAAATTTCATGCGCTTAGATCCACAGGCTTTGATGAGTGAATCTGCAAGTGTCAAAGAATATAAGACATACACGTAGCATAGCATGTCAATATAGCTCAGATAAAATAGCAAATGAGAAACAAAACAAAAAAATCAGCTTAATGCTAAAGCGTTTTCGTAAGTCTTGCAATTCCTGGGACCGATATCTTGCCATTATCGATACTGATAACTGGCAAAAATAGTTGAGATTCTCAATTCCCGTGACAGATGTACTTTCTATATACACTGCCCAGTCACATTAAGCCGACTACCTGTCAAAAGCCTGAAAAATTACTTTTTGCCGCTGCCAGAGGTGCAGGTACAAATATGGCAACCATCACCCGTATAATGGAATGACGACAGTGAATATTTGCGCTCGACAGGACCTCGAACTCGGATTTCCCTCTTTTCGTGAGAGGTGGTTAAAATATCCGGTGATGAAATATGGCTTAAACACTTCGAATAAGAAATAAAAAAGGCAATCTATGTAGTTGTTCAGCATCACCTCACCTCTGAAGGCGCACCCTTGGCCGTTAAAGTCATGGAGACATTCTTCTGGGACCCTAGAGGCGTTATACTGTTTGACGTCCTCCCTCATGCTCCAACGATCAACCCGGAATGGTATTGTGCTGCTCTCAGCAAACTAATAAAACGGTTTCAGAGTCTTCTTTGCCACAAAAATGTAAACAAACTCATCCATCTCCATGACAACGCAAAGCCTCATACAAGTATGGCATCCGAGAGTAGCTAACAAAGCTTCTTGGGACTGTTCTTCTTCATCGTCCCTACACTACGGATCTTAAACCTTCTGACTTTAGTCTTGTAAGCCCCACGAAGGATGTACTCCACAGGAAGTGGTACATGGATGATGGGGAGGTTACTGACACAGCGAGATGTTGACTAAGACGTCGTCCAGTAGAGTGGTACTACTCGTGCACACCGGCCATTGCATTGAACGTAGAGTAAGTTGAAAAATAAGATTTTGTAACCAAAAGAGTGGGGAATAGAATGATGTACTGGCATCCTGAATAAAAACAACCTACTTTCAGAATTTTTTTTCTTTACTTACTGAACACCGCTCGTAACAATGAACTTCAATGAAATACGGCAACAGAGACGAAAAGTAAATTTTGATAAAACGAAGAACATAGAACAACTATAATCGTAGTACAGACGACAGTTGAACTGGAGAAAATGTTTTTCACTAATTATTCATCGTTATTTCATTGCTTAATAAAAGACTCGTAGTGCAAATATTGCTTACAGGCTTTCACAGAGAGTAGAATTTACGCAATATTTAGAAATTATTAGCTTTTATAGCAAAACATTTTAAACACGAATCTGCTAATTCTGAAAAAATATGTACTTTGCTCTTTACAGATGATAATTAAGATATTGCGAACGCGTTATCTCACTCCGCTTTCAACCCTAAATATTTTAATCTGTATGTGAAAAATTACTATTGTGATAACCTGTTATTTATACTGTTCATACAAGCATAAGACGTCAATGACGTAACTCTAAAGTGCCACTACATAGCATGTCAGGCAACATGTAAAACTAGAATCAGCAAAAAATACGTAAATGCGGGAAATTAAATTCCTAATTCCAATGTACTTCAGCTGAATTATAGCTTGTTAATTACTAAACAACTTCTGGTAATTGCTGTCAATATTACGCTGAAAATTTAACAGATAGGATTTTTACATTAGGTTGAATTATGTTGCAACGTATTTTTAACAGAATAAAATTCGTAAACAATGCACATATTTTAATAGGTGCCCAGATGAAGAATCCAGGTATAGATAACAATGACACAGTTAAGTGATATGACAAAACTTTTTCAACGAAGGGATTGATGCTGCAGAAATTAGCAAAAAAATGCCAGGCGACCCTCTGGATGAATAAAAACGTATGGATTTTTATATTATGATCGTTGATCCAGAAAATGCGACGGTGTCGGATAACGACGACGAGGGCCCACCTTATTCATAATATTAAACGATACACTGTCTCTGTGCGGAATATTTGACTAAATTTTTTATCGATCTGCCCAAATCCGTTACCATGCCTCTTTATTTATGCAAAAGCAACTACATATTTCGATAAAGTCTTGCACTTGGTAACTGTGGGGAAAGCACGATTCGCCAGTTTTCCTCACCGATTCAACAATAACCCCATCCTTTAAACAGCAGAATCCCTCCTCCTGGAGACGTTTCTTTAACAGCGTGCTTAACAGCTGTACAGTGACTCTGAATATTGGCTAGCCGCATAGAAATAAACATTTCAGAACGTTTTCGAGAGCAAGCACAAGTTTCCATACAATATAACTTTCTAATATAACATTTACTGCTTGCCCATAAGCATATACATAGTGTATTCCCAACTTTACACTGCGGAAAAATCTGTAAAAAGAGAAAATATAGAAAAACCTAGCCGCATCTGTGTTCTCTTGTTATAACTGATATTTATGAGACAGGAAACAATGTTGATGCCCTTCCATCATACTTACCGAATACTTTTCAAATTAGTGCTACGAACTATGTCTCTCAGGCAAGCAGCAACTGTGGTCGGCTAACACGGAAATGTTCCAAAGTGCCGAGTTTTCATTCACGTGATAAAAGAAATCCCAGATACAAAAAAAATTATTGTTCTGAATGCTAATTTTTGTTATAATATCACTCTGTACAATACTTAGAAAGATATTAACAAAATTCATTAAAAAAGGGTCAACAGTGACGTAAATTCCATAAAGTAACCTAAAATTCCAGTCAGATTAGAGCAACAACAGAAAAATATTCTTCAGAGAAACACAAGACGGTAAACGATGATGTTTGCACAAAAAATATTCAGCTCATCTTTGCTACACGGAAGCGAAACTTCAAAACTCATGAAGAGGAAACGAAAACAGCTCTCCACGAATGAGCTTTCTCCCAGCTGTGAAAAGAAAAGGTTCAAGAAGAACATTGTGGCATTCCATCGGGGGACATAATCCATAGGGCAGTACGTGCATGAAATCTTGCATCGGCGGCAGGCGTTTCGCAATTACGGATGGCTGAAGAGGCAGCACGGCCGAATGTTTCTGGAAGGAACTTACAAAGAATTTTGAGTCCATGCCGTGTCTAAATGCTGTACTACGCTGGGCAAAAGGTGGTCCGACATGAGATTAAGAGGTCTCCCATATTTTGTCTCACCTAGTTTGTGTCTTGATTAGCAGTTGACGATATCGTAGACTGTAGAACGCCTCTATAGAATATAGGAAGACGATATGCAGGGAGCGAACATGTCGCTGGAGACTGGCTGTGTAGGCGACTGCGTAAGTTAATTCCAAGATGTCGCTTAAGGCTAGTCGTCACATCACGATCTGTCTACGCGGACACAGATCGCTGCAAATCTTGTGATACCCCACAGTTAAATTTAACAAGACGGAATCTATTTATCTACTAACACGTACTCTTTGTACGATATCGCGTATGAATAAGGCCAACTGTGTGTCATACTAGAGGTTTTTCCTGATTCATTCTTTGAGATAAGCTTTTTCATCTCCAGCAACAGCAAACGTTTAAACTAAGAATATATTCTAGGATCCTACAGCAGAAGCAGAGCAGCGATATTGGTCTATAAGGATACTATTAGTTACCTCTTCTGTAAACACGACTGACTTGCACTATTTTCCAGTAACATAATACTGTTCGCTGCGCAGCAGATTCACGATGAATGTGAACTACGAAAGGAGCTAATCCTGCGGTGTATTCGTTGTATAACGTAACTGTAATTCCCACAATGCGTGCTGCTGAGCTCGCTTCAACCATTATTAATTATTTTTGAAGACCGGGACACCTGTATCACCATCTAATTTTTTTACTTACCTCCGTAACTGATCGTTCACGAATCGATAATCTCATTATTTTACACATTAGTATTTAAACATAGATAATGTTCTCGCTTTGCAAAGGTATCTACTGATTACTTACATAGCAAGAGCAATTACTATGATATAAAACGCAACTTAAATTTGTTATTTGCATTAATGCTTGTTGAAAGTCGGATATGCCCAAAACACACATGTCTTCAAAAGTGATTTCTGAGCTTTTATAAAAATTGTAATCTACAATTAATGTGTAGATTCAGTGGTAGATAAACTTGTAAGTCCGCAACGTCGTCAACGGTTTGCAGCAGTGGCATACCAGCGTATACACGGTGTCCCAGGAGGACTGATTAATACTCTGAGATATGTCCGGAACGCTGATCTGAAGTAATAAAATGTCTTAAGGACATATGCCTTATTCCGATTGATTTCTGACACACAACAAATTTATCGTATATTTATTTTTGGGCTACTGACACACATGTATGTCTCTTACCCTTCCAATCACTTTGACGTTTGGTCCTATTTCAGCTTACCTCATCGCTTTCAATCTCTCTGCTCGGGCTGTGTTTCTGCAATTAAACTAGCCCGCTGAACGCAGTTTTCCATGATGTGATTCATGTAGTGCGAGGGAATCAGAGAGTAGACTCGGTTAACTTCGTCTGCACACGCGCTGTCTAAAATACCACACATCTACAATAGTGAAGAATGTGCAGATGTGGTGTGTGTGTTTTGGTATTCTGTGATGGTAATGTTCCTGATGCTGTCGAAGAATACCGTCGGCGTTTTCATAAACGTCGAATTCCTCATCGTAGTATGTTTACCAGAGTTTTTGGAAATTTGTGGTAAGGTCTTATGGGACCAAACAGTTGAGGTCATCGGTCCCTAAGATTACACACACTTAATCAAACTGAAACAAACTTATGCTAAAGACGACACACACACCCATGCCCGAGGGACGACTCGAACCTCCGACGGGGGAAGCCGCGCGGACCGTGACAACACGCCTCTGACCGCGCGGCTACCCGAGCGACTATTACCAGAGATTCAAGCACACTAAGTGAAACGAGTATTCTTCCAATTACGCATTTTTGTTTTGAATATGATTCAACAAGCTGTGAGGAATCACCAACACATTGTGTAAATGGTACAGCATAGTTCTGCTATCAGCACAAGGTGACTGTGTGCAAGTGTGTGGCGAATATTACACGCGGAAAACTTGTACCCTTTTCAATTACAGCGTGTCCAAAATTTCCACATTTGCGAGAACGCCACATGACACCTGGTTAAATGACAAGCGTCATTTCCTTCAATCGTTATTTCCTTTCGTCAATGCAATGATAAAAAGTGTAAATGAAATGTGTTCTACCTCGGAAACAGTCAGAAATAGGGCATAATTCAATGCGAAGTTTTTTCTTCAAATGATTCTCTCTGTCATATTCCTGAATACTGGCCATTCCTTCTGTGACACACTGTATAATGGGTACACGATATGTGCATAATACAGGACACAGAATTATAGTAATTGCGAATTAATCGTTTCAGACGGTCCAGAAGACGCGTTGGGTGAAGAAATTGATATTTTTCGAAGCGCGTCTGATGTCCAAATACTCGTTCTGACGGCAAAATTTTGTTATTGATACAAGCAAATTCAAGATCAGCGAAAATCTGAAATGCGTCTTATGCTAAATTAAGTAAAAAAAAAGTGGTTGGGTGCTGTACATAGTCAAGTATATCTACTAGATAGATACCTGCCTGCACAGGAGCAACTGTATCCCAGAGATAATTTTTTTTGGAAAACCAGACAGTTTCTCACTAAAATATGATCAAGTGCTTTCTACGTGGAGAAACTTTAAATGATTTAGATTTCGAATTGGGAGATTCAAATTTCAGCATTAGAGACTTCACTCATGTGACGACCTTTTATGTTTCGCGTAAGAGATGAAACGACTGGTCACGTGATGATCTACTTATTTTGATGCGCGGCAGTAAGTACGACGGATAGCGAAAAGAAATCCCGAGAGAAGATGTCAGACTTTAAGATGAGCAGAAATCAAATTTTTCCTCCTAATAGGTTTTGAAAGAATGGGGTAAGTATTTTATATTCTGCCAGAAAGCCGTCTCTCAGAGCAGGCACCAGCATTGGGCAAGTCGTACAGCCATAACAGAAACCACCCTTGTTACGGAATGCAGAGACGACGTCCTTAGAAGCGAAAAGGATAGTTAACATATGCAGATTTAAATTAGATCGCTAAATTCCTATAACGTTTTTCAGTTAACTGATACTATTATCGGTAGGTTTCCCTATAAAAAATTTAAAAGGAAGTCTTGATAGTTCAGGTGCTTCAATATAATTTATGGTTAAAATTTGATTCTACTTGTCCCACGTTGCATTTCTTACATAAGCTGTGTTATCATTTAACAATTAGGTACCTATATTCTAACTGTATTGCTCGCAGCGAGTAAATAATTGCACTCACGAGCGAGTCAATTAGATATAACTGCGGTGCAATTAGCATGATGAGTGGATTACCTCGACATTTCATGTAAATAGAATGTCGTCAGAATTGCACTGGTCCTCAGTGCCACGTGGCACTGCGACAAAGATGCGTCGTGAATAGCTCTCGATACGGACAACTTCATAGCTACCAAATGGCAACCACTGCTGACCCTAACATTTAGATAATTGGGGTCGCCGTCCATTGCCGCGAACTTTAACACTGGGGAGGGCCACGTAACAGAGAATCCACCGTCATTTCAGTCCTGCACAGCAGCTACTGGTGGGCGCGAATATCTTCCAGATCGATTTTCGCAAAGCGGTTCAGAAAAAACCACCACCCACTTCAGTACATCTACTTCCAATTCGTCACCGAGCACTAATATTACGAGGAGACTTCGTAAAGTGAGTTACACTTGTCGCCCCACGTTAAGACCATGGCGCAACAGTAGCAGTGCGTTGTGAGAAGAGGTACGGCTACAGGCGCCTCGCAGCGTGGGAATGAAATTCCGCAGCAACTGGAAATGTACTCCACAGTACGTGGGATAGCACGATTCTTTCGGGTATAACGTCAAAATGACACACAGATTCACCGCGATATTCTGGTGGTATATGGACCAAATCCAATGTCGTATAAATGATTCCAACAATATGACCAAAGCGTGACTGATGCACATCAGGAAGGAAGTTACCAAGGACGACAATGTCCAGCAGTCGAGGAACTATTTCACGACATTCTCTGATTTTCCAGTGATGCTGACGTTCACACACCGTTTGGCGAATGGCTCCGTGACCAAGCAGCGGATTTCTGTTGCCTGTAAACTAAATTATTGGTAGAAAAAAATGGTTCAAATGGCTCTGAGCACTATGGGACTCAACTGCTGAGGTCATTAGTCCCCTAGAACTTAGAACTAGTTAAACCTAACTAACCTAAGGACATCACAAACATCCATGCCCGAGGCTGGATTCGAACCTGCGACCGTAGCGGTCTTGCGGTTCCAGACTGCAGCGCCTTTAACCGCACGGCCACTTCGGCCGGCCTATTGGTAGAAAGTTCTGACTGTTGTTGACAGAGAACTGGTGAATATGTTGGAAAGCAGTCATATACCTGCGTAGCTTTGAAGTGTAGTGCAACAGCCGGTAAAATTTATTTGACACGCGACAATAACGTGTGACCGTTTTTAAGCCCCTCATAGTATGTATCCAGGAATGATGCCGCTGGATGCTCAAAGCATAGGAAAACTTCGCCTGAACTGACGTGTGGCGGTACACATTGGCACAAATGGATAACTAGTTATACTTGCATTGAAAACCACTTTAAGTGATTCATTAAACCTGTCAAACGTTTTTTTAATCAATTTTCTGACTGGTTTGATGCGGCCTCCCACGAAATTCTTCTCCGTGCCAACATGGATGTATTGCAATGTCTTTCTGCTTCTACAGTCCTGACCCTATAGAGGGCCCTCTGGTACTATGGAAGTTATACTCAGTTGTCTTAAAAGATGTCATATCATCATCATAGTGTCCTTTCTGCTTGTCAAACGTTCGAATCACCATGCGCCCTTGCTAAAGTTTTAATTTCTTTACCGTAAATTGATCGTGGGATATGCCTACTTGGTTCGTTTGACAACGGCACAACCGATTTCGTCCCCTGACAACGTGGTCTTCGGTCCACGCTATTCCACCCTGTGCAAGCTTCTCCGTTTCTGCACAAGTATTCCGGCAGTTTCACCTAATATGAACATCGAGTTGCAGAAACGCGTCCCTTCTTCTTCCCGTGGCGAATTTAAACACCCGCTCGTCGTTTCTGTAATATGTCCGCCTCCGTTCCGGTTCGGTGGACATCCATCATCTCCTTATGCTGCTCTAACCAGTTCGTGATAGAAGTGCCGAGGTATCTAACACTTCCGCAAAACCATTGTTATAACGTTTGTATGTGGCTTTCATATGAATGAAGCTCACATCATGGTACAAGTAGATTGTGTCCAGGATGCGTTGTAGATCTCCTAACTTTTCCATATAGGTATTATTTTCTTTGACCGTTGCTTCTACCAAGGCCTCTTCATTCGTCATCTCGTAAGCTGACGTACCAGGCACTCACACTCAGTGTCCCTTCCTCTCACGCCTAATTGCTCTCCTCAGTCTTGCTGTCGATCTGGCCGCAATGATGCTGCACCTTGTCTGCTGACGTCATATCTAATACAACGTTTGTCTCTAAAAAAAAATTTTTCTTACGTTTCTCAGCCGGCCGGAGTGGCCGAGCTGTTCTAGGCGCTACAGTCTGGAACCACGAGACCGCTACGGTCGCAGGTTCGAATCCTGCCTCGGGCATGGATGTTTGTGATGTCCTTAGGTTAGTTAGGTTTAAGTAGTTCTAAGTTGTAGGGGACTGATGACCTCAGAAGTTAAGTCCCATAGTGCTCAGAGCCATTTGAACATTTTTTTCTTACATCCTCACCTATTCTCTACTGCACACGTGCAATATTTTTTTGGGCACATTTGGCACTGCTCAAATGCTTTGACGTTTCTGCCCCTGTAAGGACATTGAATGCGATCACTCCCTTTTGGAGTGGATCACGATTTTTGCTCCCGTGTATGGTTTGGAACCGTGGGGACCGTTCGAAACCATTCAACAAAACTTGTGTGTTATCTGAAGCACAATATGGTACTTATGTTTTTTCAGCCTTTCTCTTTTCCGCCATCCTTGGTTATGGGAGTGCGAGATTTACATTTACGGCATTTACATTTATATGAATAAACGGCAAGAGGGTCTCTCTGAGACCCTCCAGTTTGGCAACACCCTGGGTACCACCTGTGAACCTAAGTTGAGCACATTAGAAATGTTTCTTCAGAAATTTACACATCAAATGAGACTGGCGAAAGGTGTCGTGTCTACAGGTTAGGCAATCCCATAGACATCACTTTAGTAGGCTTTCCTAACTTCAGGACCTAGAGCAGATGGCAGGTTATATTTAATAACATTTCTAATAGGTTCATTTGTAACCTGCTCAACGAAGTTGTGTGGGCAGAACAGATGGTGTCGCCGAACTCGGGGATTCTTTGCAGGTCCCTTTGCCATTTTGTTCATTCACGCGTTAATGTTATACGCCTGTGTGACTACAAGACAGCGGAAAACAGGAGGACTGAAAAAGCGTAAGTACCCTTTGCTGCTTCGGATCACGCTCAAATTTCGTTTATGATTTAGCACGGTCTCTAGTGTTTGCACCCTGCACACGAGAGTTCTGTGCTGAAGTCCAAAGAGGCGTGGTCACGTTCGAAGGGAATGCAACCCCGCAATGTCCTTAAGAAGGATTGAAACGTCCCATCGTGCCAGCAGTGTCAAAGATGGTCAAAAACCTATTCCCGTTTCCTATTGCACTGCGAAATGGTGTGACGTTTTAGGCATCTTTGAGCCGAATTTCTGACTTATACGTCCCAATGGGAGACAATTATGGTGTTCCGAAAAAGTGATCTTTTTTGTTACGTAGTTTAATTTCCTCAGTGTCGTCAGTTTTACATTTTATTTATTACCACTGTTTTTGTTCATGTTCATCTTATAATCTCTCTTCGAGATATGATCTAATCCATTTAACTGCTTTTAAAGTCCTTTGCTGTCTCTGACATAATTACATTAACATGGGGTAACATCAAATTTTAATTTCGTCTCCCTGAAACTTAAACCGTTTCCCAATATTTCCTTGGTTTCCATCCCTATTCTTCCTAAGCTCCTCGATAACGAAGTATAGATGTTAATATTTATTCTACCACCAGGATCATGTGTTTCATTTGTCTGATCGAGCATCTGAGTTACAGAATAATTTAGCATGACTACTGCACCAATGGCGGTAGATTATTCTGCAATGGTCGATAATTCTGCCTTTTCAGTGCTGAGTGCAGCAAGAAGTCTGTCGTTGTCGAAGCCGCAGATAGGACTACATGGCGCCGGTTCAGCTGGAAGGAAGCCGTCAGATCGAAGCCTGGGAGGGCATGGGGGAAGATGCAATACGCTGCGCCGTTCGCCCTGGGCCTATTCGCTCTACCGTCTTTTTATTTGCCTGTACGATATTCAGCTGCACCCGAATGTCGTCATGGAAGCAGTCTCTTTTTCCCCTGAGGTTCGTAGACGGCATCTCGATCTTTCCTCTCTGCCTCTGGTGTTTCAGTTACGGGTAAAGCCCTGTTCTTCAGTGTACCGTTTTCGTCACAAGTTCATGAAGGGCTGTCCTATGCAAGACTTCAAAAAATTCTATCAGCTTTGTGTTTAAGGGTAACGTCACGCATATTACGCTTAACATAATTGCAAACAAAGATGTATTATTTTTTGTTAATTTGTTTTTCATGCGTAGTTTTCGTAGTATCAGCTTCTAGAAAACACAAAAAACTCAATCATTACGTGAAAACATTCATTAATTTTCATTACGCTTCTTATTTAACACAGACTGCAATCAATGTATTTCCCACGTGTTGCAAGATCGCATTTCCATTAATTAACATCTTCCTTCCTAGCTCTTCTAAATGTATACAAAACAACTTGATGTGTTAAATGACACCATTTCCACATTTATAAAAACTGTGAAACACAACGAACAATAACTATTTTGGAATCTGCCAAGACAGCCGCGAAGTGTTACCCTAAAACGTTGAGTAAAACACAGAATTCAACAAACAATGCCTAGCTAAGGAACTGATACCGACGTACGCCACAATCAATATCAAGGTAAGTATTCAATAGCAAAATGAGTGGAATAGAGGTGTGCAAAAATGTTGCTCACTGAGGAATTCGTGAGAAACGTAAACTTAATGCCCGTTGAAAGAAGTACATAGCACACTTGAATTTTGAAAGACTCTTAGTGAGAATGTTTTTCAGTTG
This sequence comes from Schistocerca piceifrons, assembly GCF_021461385.2. NCBI lineage: Eukaryota > Metazoa > Arthropoda > Insecta > Orthoptera > Acrididae > Schistocerca > Schistocerca piceifrons. The sequence continues at coordinate 276,354,631 of NC_060141.1, forward strand.
ACGTTTGATTCAGTTAATGATTTCATTGATGCGAAAACTTCAGCACTTACACAACGGCATGCAAAGAAACTGGCCGTTTAGTGATAAAATGAATGAACGGATTATATCTGAGCGCAAATTTTAAGAGAAAGTAAGTAGCCTGACAGATAACACATTTGAAGGTCGGAAGACAGATTAGTTGCGTAAATATGTAACGAACTGAGAGAAAAACTGCGAATGTCATGGATGTATAAATTAGTAAACAAATGTTATATATAAAAAGTGAATAACTGATAGGTGCTTGTTAATGAATATCACAGACTACTGAGAAAAAGCATTAAAACTGTTTCAAGATAATAATATTACTCAGATGGATAGTGTTTTCACGATAGTGGTTAAGACGGAATAATTCGCTTAATACTGTCTGATATAAACACTCAAAACAGAACTAAATTCATTGAGGGACATAGCCACAGAAACTGAATGCAATTGTGAATTAGCTAATTAAATCCGTGCACATAAGTAGAATAAGAGCTGTAAGAGACGTGTGGGAGAAATAACCTTAATAAATGAAGAGGGAGATAAAGAAGAAACTAAAATATGCAGTTTTACCGTACGCCGACAAATATCTGAGTAAATTAGCTATGTATTTCATAAAAAAGGAATAAAAATTGGTTTTCTGTCTCCTCATTACTACAAATCAGGCATATATAAAGTTCACTGTAACGACAGCAGTAAATATCACATTCTAAAAGCCCGGTAGAAAAATAAGTACACAATAATAAAGAACATTGTAACACCGATAAAAGCAGTCTATCGACATTTTGCTTTTTTTGTTTTTGTTTTTTGCGAAACTATTCCTCACATTGGTCAGTTTGATATTCCATCTGTCCGTATCCCGTTCTACGTATGGTTACGAAAATTCGGACAAGAAGTTATTGCGTAATTCCTAGGGAACCTTGTTTTCGCTCATTTTCAAACAAACACGTTATAACAATAGTGAGTTTCTGTTATTTTTGAGGTTGGAGGTAATGAGTTGATGTTCGTCAAGAACGCCTTTAAGGCAACAAAGACGCCATTATCAACACCTCACTAATTTGAACAAGGTCGTGGAATAGGGCAACGAGGAGCTGGATGTTCCTTCCGCGATACTGCAGAACGACTTGGCAGGAATATAGCCTCTATACATGATTGCTGGCAGCCGTGGGCACTTGAATGTACTGTCTGAAGAAGACTAGAAGATTTCGTATGACAGCGGGAGCAGTCTCATGGTTATCCCATACACCCTGAATGCAAATTTGTACGTCAGTCTGGTGTTTAGACTTGTGCTGCCAGTCATGAAGAGCATTCCAATGGGCGTTTTCCAACAGTGTAACGCTGGCCCACATAACGCTGTTTAACTCAATTTGCTGTATAGGGTGTCAACATGTGGCCTTGGCCTTCTCGATCACAAGATCTGTCTCCAGTAGACCACACATGGGACATCATCGGACGACAAATCCAGCGTCATCCACAACCAGCATTAACCGTCCCTGTACTAAACGATCTAGTGCAACAACAATGGAGCTCCATCCCCTAAACTGACTTCCGGAACCTGTACAGCACAATGTATGCCCGTTTGCATTCTTGCATTCAACCTCCTGGGGGTGAAACATGTTATTAATGTATAAGCAATTCACATTCGCAGTGGCTAATCTCCCAATTACATTAACATGTGATCTTGCAGTGTTAATGATATAAATATGTCATCTAGACCAATTTATTCCCGAAATTTAATTACTCTGCATCAATTACATTTGGCGTTGTGACTTTTTCCGCCAATGTATTTATGAAAAACAGCAAGATACGTTTGTTAATGTGCGAATCTCCTGCCAGAGAGTCTGTTGGATAGAGACACATTTCAAGCAATGTTCTCCTATTTACGTTCGTTAAATTCTGATTCATTTTCTTTGTACTGCACTGTTCTCCAGACCACTGTGCTTGTTTTATTGACAAAAAGTTCTTACGGCATGATGAATGAATAAGTGCGTTTAATAGTTTAGTTACCCTAGGGATAAAAAAAAGTTAACAACGGTGTACCAGACAGTAAAAACAAAATTTCGTTCCCAAAGTTGCACTGTCTGGCAAAAAGAAATTACGTGAAGTAGTCATTATGGAAGGAGAGCACGAAATGAAACTTCACAGGTTTCGGGGACATGCGATGTTTTATTTTATTTTATTTTACATAACTATACCTAAAGTTCCGTAGGACCAAATTGGGGAGCAAGTCTCCAAGGTCATGGAACGTGTGAGCACACGAAAATAGAACATAAAAGTAATAACAGATAAAAATAAAATGTTTATTAACCCTAAAAAAGTCAATCCTTAAGCTTAAGTACACGTAGTCGACAATATAACAAGAATCAGCTTCATTTTTGAAATAACTCCTCGACAAAGTAGAAGGAGTGGACCATGAGGAAACTCTTCAATTTCGATTTACAAGCGCGTGCATTATTGGTAAGATTTTTCAATGCGAGCGGTAGCTTATTGAAAATGGATGCAGCAGTATACTGTACACCTTTCCACACAAGAATTAAGGGAAACCGATCCAAATACAGGTTTGATTTCTCCGAGTATTAACTGAGTGAAAGCTGCTTATTCTTGGGACTAAGTTAATTGTGAACAACTAATGACAGTAAGGAAAATATATATTGAGAGGTCAATGTCAAAGTACTCAGACTCGTGAGCCAAAAATATCCTTTTAGAATGGTAAGAGTTACCCCGAATTACAGCAGCATACGACATAAGCGAATGAAAATAAGAACAGTAGACTAATTTTCGCGTCGAACGATCACTCACTTTACACATCATTCGAGCAGTAAAAATGACAGCATTCAGTCTCTGAACAAGATGCTGAACATGGGCTTTCCATGACAGTTTACTATCTGTCTGAACATCTAGAAATTTTAACTGTTCAGTTTCACTAATCATATGAACCTTTCTGTGAAATTAAACGTCAGTTTTTGTTGAATTGTGAGTTAGAAACTGTAAAAACTGAGTCTTACTGTGATTTAGCGTTAGTTTATTTTCTACAAGCCATGAACTTAGGTCATGAACTGCACTATTTGAAACTGGACCAATGTTGCACACAATATCCTTTGCTATCAAGTTGGTATAGTGAGTAAACAGAAATATTTTGGAGTTACCTGTAATACTAGAAGGCATATCATTTATATAAATAAGGAACAAGAGTGGCCCAAACACTGATCCCTGGGGCACCCTCCACTTGACTGTACTCTCTGACCGCACATGACTGCCATTCTCAACACTGTGAATAACGACCTTTTGCTGTCTGTTGCTAAAGTAAGAGGTGAACCAGTTTTGAGGTACTCCCCTTATTCCATAATGGTCCAACTTCTCGAGCAATATTTTGTCGTCAACACAAACAAACGCCTTAGTTAAATAAAAAAATATCCCGAGCGTTCGAAACTTTTTGTGTATCCCATCCAGTACCTCACAGAGAAAAGAGAATACCGCATTTTCAGTTGTTAAACGACTTCTAAAGCTGAACTGCACATTTGATAGCAAATCGTGTGATATAGAATGATTTATTTCTCTTAAATACAGAGCCTTTTCAATAACTTAAGCAAACACTGACGGCATAGAAATTGTCCACATTAACCCTTTCTATAAAGAGGCTTTACTACTGAGTACTTTAATTGTTCAGGAATCGGACCATTCCTGAAGGAAAACATTCAGTATGGCTAAATAAAGGGCTAACATGCGCAGCATAGTACGTTAATGTTCTGATAGGCACTCCATCATATCCATCAGAGTCCTTAGTCTTCAGTGATTTAATTATTGAGTCGATCTCCCCCTTGTCTGTATCACTGAGGAGTATTTCAGACATCAATCTCGGAAAGGCATTTGGCAAGAAAGTTATATGATTCCTGGTAGAAACTAAATTTTTATTTAGTTCACCAAAAATGCTCAGAAAATGACTGTTAAATACTGTACATATATCTGATTTATCGGTAACAGAAATATTTTTACTACAAACTGACTTTATATCGTCGACCTTGTGCTGCTGACCAGACACATCCCTCACAACTGACCATATGGTGTTAATTTTATCCTGTGAATTAGCTATTCTATTTGCATACCACATACTCTTTGCCTTCCTAATAACATTTTTAATCAGCTTGCAATACCGTTTGTAATGGGCTAAAGTAGCTTGATTGTGAGTACTTCTATCATTTTGATATAATTCCTGCTTTGTTCTACACGATATCCCTATTCCACTAGTCATCCACCAAGGCTGCCTATTGCTGCTAGTAGCCCGTTAAGAACGTTCTTATGGAAAGCAACTCTCAAAGAGCATGAGAAATGTGTTAAGGGGAGCATATTCTTATTATCTATGTTATCGGCCCTTTAAAAATCCTGCCACTCTTGTTCCTTGGCAAGATTTAAGAAATTCTCTGTTGCTGTTGGATTAACTTTCCTACATAGTTTGTAATTATATGTGACATTTGTTTGAGTGCAAAAGCCTTTAAGTGTTAAAATTTGTGCATCATGGTCTGAAAGAGCATTCACCCTTTTACTAAGTGAACGCACATCTAGTAATGAAGATTGAGTAAAAATATTGTCTATGGCTGTGCTACTGTTCCCCTGCACCCTAGTTGGGAAGAACACAGTCTGCAGCAGATCATATGAATCTGAGACCTACCAACATAATTTCTCTTGCACCATCATATACAAAATATATATTGAAGTCACCACGTATAACTGGTTTCTGGTACTTCTAACAAAGTGAATCTAGAACCCTCTCTAGTTTCAGCAGAATCAGAGTTAGGGGACCCATAAACAACAAGAATTAGAACTTTGGTTTCACTACATTCAACTGACCTTGCACCACATTCAAATATCTGTTCAGTATAGTGCCGTGATACGTCTATGGACTGAAATGAAATACTGTTTTTTACGTGCATAGCCACTCCTCCACCCCACAAGAAACTCCTTGAAAACCAACCAGATAATCTGTATCCTAGTGAAGGAATCCCCTTAATTGTCAAATTATTAAAGTGGTGCTCCGATATACCAATAATTTCAGAGTCAACATCTATAAGCAGTTCACTAACTTTATCTGTAATACTTCTTATACTTTCATGAAATATGCTAATTCCTTCTCTTCTTGGAAACATGACGTGCTGTGAAGGTGTGCCCTTGGTTAGAGGGACTTCCTTTAAGGAGGTATACCTATCATTTAACTTCAATCTAAAAAAGGTGCAGCTCTAGCACCAGCTACTACAGGAACTTTTCTATGAGTGATCCCACCATCACCCACTACCCTGTCACCTATAAGCTCTACCTGCCTCCCCTTCCCATACCTATTGAGGTCAGGCCATTCCTAGTGAAACCCGATCTACTCATAAACGCAACTGGCACCCGTGAAATGTGACCCATACCCTCTGCCATCAGCGCCCTCTCCCGCCCCACGTTAATGTGCCTAACAGCCGCATTAAGATGAGGCCGAACATGACGCTGAAACAGCTGTACGAAATGCCCATTAGTGCCACCATTTGGGTAGCATTCTATACCAGGTCACCAACTGCATCATATTACCCGTCCCTATCAAGACTGTTCTCTGCTCCACCCACTATCATTACCTGATCCTCCTTCACACAATTCCTAAATACCTCACCTATTCTGTCAGTCACCTGAGCCAACCCTAAACAAGCTTCACAATGTTGGTGACCTGGTACTCACTCCCCAACACTTCATGCAACTTCTGCCCATACCTCTACTTTGCTGCTGGGGACTGCTACATATTCCCTACAAGGTTCGCAGAAGAAGTTCTATGAAGTTTTTAAGGTAGAAGACGAAGTACTGGCAGGAGTAAAGCTGTGAGGACGGGGTGTGAGTCACGCATGGGTAGCTCAGATGGTAGAGCACTTGCCCGCGAAAGGCAAAGGTCACAAGTTCGAGTCTCAGTCTGGCACACAGTTTTAATCTGCCAGGAAGTTTCATATCAGCGCACACTCCTCTGCAGAGTGAAAATATCATTATGGACCTCCTCCTTCTAGCTGCCTTCTTGCCAACTGCCACTTTCCATTCCCCACCACCCTTCACCAACCTCAACGCATCTAGTTCCTCCTTTGTGCGTTGTAACTGCACCTGAAGGGCACAGATCTTACGCTCCTACTCCTGTATCAGCTTATTTCTACTACAGATTCTGCATTCCCAGGAGATTATTTCGCTAGAATGCCCACTGGCTTCCCCACTGCTTCCCCCCCAGTAAAAATACTTTCAGCAAAGCCCACATCGTAACCAAATACTCACAAACCTACGACAGAGCCCACACTTCTCACTTGTGGTAAAATTTTACAGTTACTGAAAAAAAACTATACGCCTGTGTTACCTAAGTTCAGTTACACCAGTAGAACTATTTATAGAACTAACAATAGCGGTCCCTAAATTCTCTGTCTACTAAGAAAGTATTAATACTACTACACCACAGCCAATACTAATACCAACAAAACTTCACAAAATTATTAGCTAAAACCCAAAATTCTAGCGGCCACTGGAACACTCAACGAAGTTAAAACACTGAATGAAAATTTTACTGAAATATTTCGCTAGAACCAATAAGAAACGTCAGCTGAAAACTAAAGCACGAAATTTACTAAACGACTTTAACGCACAGAAAACCCTAAAAAACACAGCGAGCGAACGTTTCCAAACGTTCCAAAAATCGTTATTTCGCCACAAACAGCACGAAACACCGCTGAAAACTATTAAATTTAATAAATGTACAACAGTACACAAATAACTCTGTCAGTACTTTGCTTAATGACCGCTACAGCTGCAACTGCACGCCGCAAAATGTAAACACACTACTGAGGAGTGAGGCTTGGGCGAACGACGTAAGCACACTCACGAATAACAGACCACTCTATTCAATAACACAGGAAGAAAGACTGAGATTAATGAAAATCCACTGCTAAGTTACTTTTACAGTAAATATTAACATAAATAAACTTTAAAATAAGTAACTGTATAAAATATTGACGAGCAATTTCAACAGCAGTCCAGCACTCGTGACGTCACACCGAAGCTCTCCAGCGGTATAAGCCCCATTGTATGCATGCATAGATTCGATTGGGAAGGGTGTCATAAAGCCGTTGTATCCTGTCCTGTAAGGAATGAGGAGGTGCTGCGCAGAATCGGAGAGGAAAGCAACATGTGGAAAACACTGATAAGGAGAACGGACAGGATGATAGGACATCTGTTAAGACATGAGGGAATGACTCCCATGGCATTAGAGGGAGCTGTAGAGGGCAAAAACTGTAGAGGAAGACAGAGATTGGAATACATGCAGCAGATAACTGAAGACGTAGGTTGCAAGTGCTGCTCTGAGATGAAGATGTTAGCACAGGGGAGGAATCCGTGGCGGCCGCATCAAACCTGTCACGAGACTGATGACAAAAGAAAGTCGTCTCCTAGGACAATCTGGCTCACAACTGTTGTAATTGGACTCCCTGGTGTCCTGCATGCAGATACTAGGACGGAGTTGATGTCCGTACTGGTACCACCCATATTCAGTATAGGCAAGATATGGGGTCTGGGGGCCCACGGGAATGTCCAAACGTCACCTACTTCACAGAGACAAGTGATATTTGTGGAGGAACAGTTTCCTGTTGAAATATGGCTTCACGATACTGTATCACGAGAATAGCATATTCGAACACTAGGGGCCTTATCTAGCAACTGACCATTAAGTCATATTAATTGTCCCTAAGAATTTGTACAATAAATAGACTATTAATAAACACATGAAGCCCCTGGTACTAGTGTGAGCCTAATTATAACTGCTTTTGCGTCGACGGAGCCCTATTTTCAATCCCTGCCAACTGCACGGTTAAACTGCACTGCAGCATCACAGATTCATCCAGCGGTCGCCAAAGTTTACAGTTCTGCATTTTCCGTCAATGCTTGTATGAACATCAGTTTGTGATATATTTGCATATCTCTTTTGTGATGCTTCGTTTTCTTCTCTTTTAGCGTAAATCGCTAATATCTTCGCATGTAACATCATGAACTTTGGAGTTACATGAAGATAATCAGTTTAGCGTACTCGGAAGGTAATGAGTAGCACCCATTCAGCACTGGTCACTGATGAAGTGAGAAGGACAGAGGTCGCGTTCAGTGAGCGCTCTCACACTCGTGATGACTGCTCAGCAGACGCTGAACGCAACGCCTGGTGGTTTTCCTCTCTGTTGGGAGAATTGTTTTACCGCTCACCCGAGCCGCACTTGCTGCCGACTTAACATTTCCATAAATCAAGGGGGCCGTCTGCGAGAGAATGGATCCGAAAAGAGGTGTGAGGCGGCAGGAGGTGAACATTGATAGCGAGCGCGGATCTATACGGCTGTTTTATGAGGTCGGAACATAAAAAGGGCAGTTCTAGTCCGGCATAGCGCGCAGCTGACTCTCCCGGCCTTTCACTGAATCTCGTGCTGTCGTCCCCTGTCCCCGTCAGACTCTGTACGATGGCTTTCATATTGTGCTGCAGATCATCAGAGCATACTGTTCTATAGCGCAGATAAAGGCAGATTCTTGCATTCATCTTATGATGAGATTTAGACTTATTACAAATGCTATGATTGATATCATACAGAAAGGACGTTGAAACACTGGCCTGACGATACTAAAATAAATGTTCCGTGACGTCTTCATCGTAAGTTTACGATGGAATTAATTTCGAAAACAATTAAACGAATCGGATGACAAGTAATTTTTCACCGATTATCGATTTGTGTTTGTTTAACAGAACATGTATATGTAATTACATGACATAAAATAACTGCCGGATTAAAAGCTTTCCATTGACGCAAGTAGGATGTACTGGATGAACAAGCTACGATTGTTAATCGGGATGCAATATCGCCATGTGCAAGCAAACACGTCTTAGGAACCACAGATGCACTTTTTATACGACAGCCGATGCAACTCAGAGTGATATATCCGTCGATCCGCTGTAACCGGTATTATGTTGTTACGCAAAACTTTGTTACTTAATATAGAAAATCACAGCCAGGAGGTCAAGTTAATTTACCTAGGGTAAGTAGGGAAGATCATGACGTTTTCCAATAAAATTTGTTAATACATCCCTCTAATGCACTTAACTACCAAAACCTATTTGAGAGTCACAATGTCGTTGATTTTCCTGATATTTACTGTGACAATCATGGTTGTAGGAGGAAAAGCAACACAGAAGAATAAATTTGAAAATTATCTGCTTACATTCGTAATATTTACGCAACGAGTAATATGCATATACCATACATTGCAATTTTCGTGTTACTTAATGCTCTTGTATCTATGATAATAAAACTACTGTTTTGAATTTTACGGGTAACGATAAAATAGAACCACTATTAATCAAATTGGAAACTGTTGTAAAATAATGAGACTATTTCAAGTTAAAGACCAATATATGTCAATTGCAAGTGTCCTGTATCAAGAAGCATCTGCAACCAGTTTCTCCGCAGTTGAGTCACAAATATAGCTTATTTAAATTAACATCTTTTTTTTTTCGAGGAAATGATAGAATGAAACAGTTTTGGATTCACCAAAGCTTGCAAGAGCACCTTAAAATTTAGTGCCTCCATGAAATCGGAGATTCCTGAAAGCTATACCTCAGGCATCACTCCTAAAATTTAATAAAGGTTGACTGCAAAACGTCCACTTCATGTTTAATCGGAAGACTTTGATCACTGACAACTTTGGTGCTCCAACAGCAGAACTGCGCGTTCATGCTGTGTGTGTGTGTGTGTGTGTGTGTGTTTCATAAAAATAATTTCATATAGCTCCTGAACACACTTCTCACTACACGACCCGATGAAAAGACTTGGAACTAGTGCGGGTTCTGCATGTTTTATTTCCAAGTACGTGGTAATTTTCGTGTGTTGGAACGCTGATATGGTTATGTACGAGGGCCGTTCAATACGTAAAGCAACGCATTTTTTGTCTCTGCCAATTTCGGCTGAAAGATTGCGAAATTTATTGCGAGACTTCGTGGAATATTCCCGCTTTAGCTCCTATAGTTTAATCAAATTCTAATAGATCGTGGAGCTCCACGTAGCCTTCAAAATGACGTCTGTAGCGGAGGTGCGACACAAGCAGGGACGTCATTGTGTTTCTTTTAGCGGAAAACCAGAGCACCGCAGATATTTATGGGCGATTGCAGAATATCTACGGCTACCAGGCAGAGAGCAAAAGCACAGTGAGTCGTTGGGCGTGGCGTCTTTCATATTCGCAACAAGGTTGCGCAAACCTAAAAATGGTTCAAATGGCTCGAAGCACTATGTGACTTAACATCTGAGGTCACTAGTGCCCTAGATTTAGAACTACTTAGACCTAACGAACCTAAGGAAATCACACACATCCATGCCCGGGGAAGGATTCGAACCTGCTCGGCTACAGAGGCCGGCCGCGCAAACCTGACTGACTCTCGTGTGCAGGCCGGCCGCAGTCACCTGTGACTCCTACAGTGTTGGAACGTGCGGAGACTCTCATTCGAGATAATCGATGTCTCACACTCAAACATCTCGCAGCACAACTGGACGTCTCTGTTGGTAGTGCTGAGATATTCGTACACCCGTTGGGGAACTCAAAGGTGTGTGCCCGCTAAGTTCCTCCTCGACTAACGAAGGACCATCTGTGCGGATTTGTTAGCGTGTTACGAGGCTGATGGCGACAATTTTTTGTCGAAGATCGTCGCAGTCGATGAAACTTGAATTCATCATTTCGAACCGGAAACAAAATGGCAATCCATGTAGTGGTGACGTACCATCCCTCCGCCGACACAAAGTTCAAAGGGAAGACGTTCTTCCGGGATTCTGAAGTGGTTCTTCTGACGTCCTTTCTTACGATGCAACGATCGACTCTGAAGGGTATTCTGCACAGGGCCCCATACAAGTTCGTTAACCTGCGAGGAGCTTACACAACTTCATTGGATTGTTCTTTCTCATTAACCCTGCAGCCCGAATCTCGCACCTTGTTAAATCCATCTGTCTGGCCCAATGAAAGATGCTCTCCACGGAAGCAGTACGTGGATAAAGGGAAGGTTAATGATGCAGCAAGATGTTGGCTCCATCGTGGACCAGTAAAAAAAATAGTGGTACTTGCGGGCATAGGTGGCGTAAGGCCGTCACACTGAAAAGAGATTACGTCGAAGAACAGGGTTTGCTGCCAAAAGAGCGGCGAATATTACCGTGGAATTTTGAATAAAACCAACCTTCGTTAAAAAAAAAGTGTAGAATTACTTGTTGAACGCCCCTCTTAATCATCATAATACCGTCGTAACGCCCCACTAGCTCCATGTCTACAATAATCTCGAAAGAGGCGTTAAATCACTTAAGAACAGGTATGAACAACGGCTTTCACTGAATACAGTCCTGAAATCTATCTTTATATTGGTGTCTATATACTGTTCCAAATGTGGGATTTACAGCTACAGAATAAGTAGTGGGGTTAGTGAGGTTCATCCAGTCCAACGAGACAGGTACTCGTGGAGTCGCCTGCGCCTGCATGACATTCGCCCTAACCGCTACACCACTTGCCGCTTGTACCGCGCTTCGGACAGCTGGCTCTTCTACGGGATAATCCATCGCACATAGGAGTCTTGTTTCCACGTCGACTAAATCTATACCACGGAAGCCACCTTACGGTGTGTGCCGGAGAATGCTTTGTGCACCTTTTTCACTTCCCCTTTTCCTGTCCCATGCGCGTAAGTTTCGCGTACGTACGATTTATGGTAATCCCTCTTATTTATACTTCATTTTCTTTGTGCGAGGTATACGTAGGTGGAAGCAATATAGCAAACGACTCGTCTGGAAAGGTACGTTTTCGGAATGTTAACAGTAGACCATGCCGAGATGCCGAAGGGCTCTCTTGCAGCGTTTGCCACTAGAGTTGAAGGAACATCTCCGTGACACTTTCGTGCTTACTAAACGAACCTGGCCGGCCACTGTAGCCGAACGGTTCTAGGCGCTTCAGTCTGGAGCCTCGCTGCTGCTACGGTCGCCGGTTCGAAACCTGCCTTGGATAGATGTTTGTGATGTCCTTAGGTTAGATATGTTTAAGTAGTTCCAAGTCTAGGGGACTGATGACCTCAGATGTTAAGTCCCATAGTGCTTAAAGCCATTTGAACCATTTAAACGAACCTGTAACCATAAGTGCTCCTCATGTTTTTATTCTTGTATTTGTAGGGTTAATATTTCTTTTACATCTAGGTTAGATGTCCTTAGGTTAGATATGTTTAAGTAGTTCCAAGTCTAGGGGACTGATGACCTCAGATGTTAAGTCCCATAGTGCTTAAAGCCATTTGAACCATTTAAACGAACCTGTAACCATAAGTGCTCCTCATGTTTTTATTCTTGTATTTGTAGGGTTAATATTTCTTTTACATCTAGAAAAAAAATTTTACTATGCGTTGGAGCGTGCGCCGGTTTTGAACTTACCGGCAAATTAAAACTGAAGGCCGGGCCGTGACTCGAACTTGGGACCTTTACCATTTACCGGCAAATGCTTTAACGACTGATTTATTAATCACAATTCACAATACTCTTGTTACTGCTGTGCTTCCTGCAGAATTCCTGTCTTCCTTGGAAATTTCAGAGACGTTCACCTTACGGCACCAACACTCCTGGCTTTCTTTTGTTATTGCAATTCATTTTTGTTTGATACTAAAGAAAGGTAGTAGCAAGTTCTTCGTCAAGTGTTATTAAATTGAAAATTTCAACCTCGCTCTGCTGATTGCCTTAGCGAGTCAAAAGAAATGGTTTGCAAGTCACGTGTCTACAATGTCAAACAGTAGTTCTTGAACGTCTGAAGACAATAAGGAAACCATTAGTCATACGTAGCACGTCACGGAAAAAAATGGCAAAATAGCCCCCTTTTCAGAAAATGTGTTGAGATAATGACCATGTTCTTAAGTAATGACTGGACGTTGTGGTTTCCAGCATATCTGAAAGTGTGTTACACTTGTGCTGTAGGTGAGGAAAGACATGTTGAAAGACACTCGTCAGTTAACTACGTAGGATTGGATATGATATGGTGACCATGGTTTTATCCCGACACTTGTAAGAGCATCCGTCGAAACCCTGTAAGTAAAATGTGATAAACAATCATGTATCCTCATTTGCAACGCCAAGAACTCGTGCCTGCGTAACGGAGTTAGGGTATTCAATTTCTTTACTAGCTCACATGTTTCGAGCACATACATAGGCCCGGTTACCAATTGGTTGGGAGATTATAGACAATTTCGTTATCAGATGTGGAACTTGTAATGCGTCAAAATAGTAGTAAAAGAGAAATGTGAGCTTAGAAATGTAAAAACCAATGACAATAGAGTCGAAATGGAAATCAGAAAATAAACTTTAGGTACATTGTGTTATTAGTTTGCTAAGTCTGACAGCACATCTTCATGACTATTCAGGAATGATTACTTACGTCGTCGAGAGAGGATTCGTCGAGCCACCTTCAAGGTACTACACTGCCTGAACATAGTGTGGGAGAAACGAACATTTAAATCTTTCTGTGAGAACGTTTAGTTCTTTTATTTTATCACAATGAACATTTCTCCCAATGTTGGGGGAGGTGAAATTTGATGATCGAAATTTCGTTAAGAGATCTTGTTGCTACGAAAAACTTCTTTGGTTTAATGATTTCCGCTCAAATGACTTTCGTATGCAGGACACTTCCTCTTTTACTTCGTGACAGTACAAAGCGAGCTGTCTTTCCTCGAACTTTTTCTATGAGCTCTGTCACTCTACCTGGTAAGGACTCCATACTGCGCAGCTGTACGCCGGAAGAGGACGGTAAAGCGTACTATGGGTAGTGTCTTTATAGATCTGTCGCATTTTTTAAGAGTTATAATTACGTTTATCCCTTAGATATTTAAGTCCCATCTTTATCTACGATAAAGATTAGCAGAATAAATGAATTAAAATTTGTGTTACGGCGAGCACTTAAACCCTAGTTTCCTCGCTTGATAAGCAGAAATACTAACCATTACACCACCACAGCATTATAAGCAACACTGCTGCACGAACTACGCAAGCCGAGTGCCCTCCCCAACACTAACTTCAGTTCACATGTTCTGCTTATTGTCCCTTACATCGTCACTATTGCCACGGCTCTCCAGCATTGGAATAGCATCCCAGCGCTGGACCTAATGGGAAAATCCTGTACCATAGGTGATCTTTCAGATCTTGTAATTATATTTTTCGCTGAGACATTTAAGTCTCTTCTTTATCTACGATAATGACTGAAGCAGAAGAAACAAATTAAAATTTTTTCTGCGAGGTGCTATTACAGTGCTGGAGAGGCCTGACAATAGTGACAATGTAAGGGAAAATAAGCAGAATATATGAATTGAAGTTAAGACAATGGCCTGTTCCAGTAAAGATGGGAAAATGATAAGGGATGAAGAACAGATAGTGGGAAGATGGGCAGAGTATTTCGAAGATACACTAAGCACCAGCCTAGAAGATGAAGAGACAGCTGCACAGGAGGGAAGAGTGGAGCTGGAAGTAGACAATGAAACCAATGAGGGAAGAAAGCCAACACTACAAGAGGTCTCCCAGGCTGTGCACAAGTCAAAAAACAATCGAGCCCTTGGGGAAGACAGCATAATTGCTGAATTAATAAAAACTGGTGGTGAGGCTGTAATAAAGGAACTGCACACATTAGTATCAGATATAAGGGAAACAGAAACTATGCCAGATAATTGGAAAATGGGAATAATAGTTCCCATTTATAAGAAAGGGGACAGAACAGCATGTGAAAAGTATAGAGATGTAACACTCCTAAGTACAGCTTATAAGATCTTCACAAGTATATTAAACGAAAGGATATGGAAGTGTGCAGAAGGCATACTAGGGGAATATCAGTGTGGCTCTCGACCAGGCAGAGGAACAACTGATGAAATATTTGTGATAAGGCAAATGATGGAAAACTTCTATGAATATGATATAGATCTGCATTTCTTATTCATCGATTTCAAACAAGCCTTTGACAGCAAAAATCGGCAAGAACTATACAGAGTACTGAAAGAAGTTGGTATATGTGCTAAATTAATAAGACTAATCAGAATGACAATGACAGAGACAAGAGCAAAAATAAAGGTTCTTAGCAGAACAAGTGAAAGCTTTGACTTTAATAAAGGTGTGAAGCAAGGGGATTCTCCACTGCCCTATTCAACATAGCCCTGCATAGTGCAGTAAATAAAATCAACAAAAGAGGCACCATATTTATGAAAACTAGCCAGATATGTGCATAGGCTGATGAAATTGCTATAGTGGGAAGAAATACCAATACACTCCTAGAAACATACCGGGCAATGGAAACAGAAACCTTAAAAATTGGCCTCATAGTAAATGAAAACAAAACAAAATATATGGTAATGTCACAATCTGAGGCCAGAAGAACTCCGAAAAACCTAAACATCAATGGGAAATGCTTCAATGGAGTGTCCTCTTTTAACTACTTGGGAGCCCTAATAACAAATGATAACAGTATTGGAAAGGCTATAAGGGAAAGATACAGGCAGGAAACAGAGCTTACTTTGCAAATATGCAGCTTTTCAAAAGTTGCCTTGTTACAAGAAAAACTAAATTGCTAATATATAATTCCCTAGTAAACCCAGTTATCACATACGGCTCAGAGGTATGGACATTGACAGAACACGATAAAAATGCTCTAAGAAGCATTGAGCGGAAAATACTACGCAAAATCTATGGGCCAATAAGGGAGGAAGAAGGCTGGAGAATACGCTACAATGCCGAATTACAAGAGTTAATACAAGGCAGGGACATAGTAAAATATGAGTAATCACAGCGAATACGATGGCTAGGACACTTGGAGAGAATGGCAGAGGCTAGAATTCCAAAGAAAATGATGAAAGGTATGATCCATTCAGTTAGGCGAAAACGGAGACCTAGAAGAAGATGGATCGATGAGGTAATAATGGATATCAGCAATATGGGAGTCCGGAGGTGGAAAAGAGCAGCAAATAACCGAGAAGTGTGGAGGAAGATTGTTGAAGAAGCCAAGACTCACCAAGGGCTGTAGAGCTACTGAAGAAGAAGATTAATTGAAGTTTTTGTGGTGGGGGGTGGGGGGGGGGGGGGCACTGTGCTTGGGTAGTTCGTGCAGCAATGTTAACTGAAGTGCTGCGGTGGTGCAATCGTTAGCATTTCTGCCTAGGGTACAAGAAGACGCGACTTCGAGCCCCGGCCGTAACACAATCTTCAATTCATTTCTTTTGCTTCAATCATTGTCTTTTAAGTGTGTTGCCAATAAAACTGACTCTATGGTTCACCTGTTCCTCAACGTCCTCTACACGATAGTTTCCATTTAATGATTTCGTAATTGTAGTAGGTCCTTATAACACGTTACTATTGTAGCAGCACGTGATTAGCTGTCACTGAAAGTAGTTGGTTTCATCGGAAGGTACCAGAGGATATAAGGAGAAGTAAGGATGAATAGTTCCTGCGTCACACAGTTGAAGACCTATTCTTATTTTGAATGCTTACGGAATAGAACAGTGTTATAGGATTCCTACCCAACAGGACCTTGTTCGTTCTTCTTTCTGGATGGAGAAGCACCGTCAGAAGAGCACATTCCGACAGTTGTACGTCATACACGTGTAATGCTACCCTTGCTGCTCACCATGTAAACTGATGAGCCAAAACTTGATGATGACCACTGCCTACCGCGAGATTTAGTGCCTCCTGATGCAGCTGTGGACTCATGGCGCGGTAAGTGGAGCCACGACATTTAGGGGAGTCATTCTAGCGACGACACGAGCTGCAAACGGAGAATTCTACACATTGACGTAAACGACTTCGTTAATGGGCAGATTAGCAAAGTGCGAGTAGGACTCTGTTACTGAGGGTCCAGTACTTACTTAGTCATGTATATAGACAGTTCGTCCATCCTGAAAATCGAGAATCTCCAAGATTCCACACTGACCACAAATCGGTTCCGGGAATTTGAAGAGCCTTTCAAAACCTCTGCCCTGAGATTAGGCTGTACGTAGACAATGAAGCGGGCAGTGGACTTTTGTATATAAATGCAGAGAGAGAAGATTTAATAAAATATTTTTATGTACCTATTAAAACATGACTACAACTTATATTTTTTTATTTGCGTGGAGTAATATTTTTCTATTATGTTTCTGACAGATTATGAATGAAATGTAAGTTCTAACGACAAAAAGATTTTTTTATTTGACGTAATTAGAATTTAAAATTTTTTAGGATATTTCTCCTCTACTTGTATTGTATTATCCTGTTTCCTGCAAATTTTATAGTTCTAGGTCGATGAGAAGTATCCTACGGGAAGTATCCTGTAAGTTCGATTGGTCAGTTTTCGAGTGTCAAAATATGTGACATAAATGGGCATACGACCTTTAACCTTAAATTTTTTAGGCCGCCAAGGGATCACAGACCGTAGTACGTGACAAAAATTCCATCTACATCTACATCTACATGGATACCCTGCAAATCACATTTAAGTGCCTAACAAAGTGTTGAACGAACCACCTTCACAATTCTCTATTATTCCAATCTCGTATAGCGAGCGGAAAGAATGAACATCTATATCTTCCCGCACGAGCTCTGATTTCCCTTTTTTTATAGTGGTGATCGTTCCTCCCTATGTAGGTCTGTATCAACAAAATATTTTCGCATTCTGAGGAGAAAGTTGGTGATCGGAATTTCGTGAGAAGGTTCAGTCGCAACTAGAAACGTCTTTCTTTTAATAATGTCCAGCCCAAATCATGTATCATTTCTGTGAAACTCTGTCGCATATTCCGCGATAATACAGAACATTCTGCCTTTCTTGGAATTTTTTCGATGTACTCTGTCAGTCCTATCTGGTAAGTATTCCACACCGCGCAGCAGTGTTCTAAAAGAGGACAGACAAGCGTAGTGTAGGCAGTATCCTTAGTAGGTCTGTTATATTTTCTGAGTGTCCTGTCAGTAAAACGCAGTCTTTGGTTAGCCTTCCCCACAACATTTTTTATGTGTTCCTTCCAATGTAAGTTGTTCGTAATTGTAATGCCTAGGTATTTAGTTGAATTTGTGGCTTTAGATTAGACCGATTTATCGTGTTACCGAAGTTTAACGAGTTCATTTTAGCACTCATGTGGATGACCTCACACTTTTCGTTGTTTAGGGTCAACTGCCACTTTTCACACCATTCAGATATTTTTTCTAAATCGTTTTGTAGTTTGTTTTGATCTTCTGATGACTTTATTAGTCGATAAACGACGGCGTCATCTGCAAACAACCGAACCCCGGCTGCTCTGATTGTCTCCCAAATCGTTTATATAGATACGGAACAGGAAAGAGCCTATAACACTACCTTGGGAAACGTCATAAATCACTTCGTTTTACTCGATGACTTTCCGTCAATTACTTTCTATCTTGATACGTCTACTTGTTCATGAGAAAAAGGGTTTCGACAGATGGATACACAGGGACTCGGATAATATCTGGTAATAAATATATCTTGTTATGTAATTACAGATTAACCATTTTCTGATTTTTCTCCTTTTATTTTGATGTAAAAGTTTACTTCTTGCCAACTTTCATTATTCTAGGTCAACGGAAAGTACCCTATAGGTTTTGATGAGTGAGTTTGTGATTGTCAAAATGCATGACACAAATGGTTTTACCTTTTGATCTATGTGACATAAATTTCATCGTGATACGTCGAAGCATTCATAAGAAAAAGAGTTCCTGATAGTCGGACGAACAGGCAGAAAAACGGACAACAAAGCGAAACTGTAAGGTTCCGTTTTTACCTGTTAAGATAAGGGAACCTATAATACGAGAACGTGCCGTGTTGGCCAGTCACGCATCATCAGAGAACGTCCGGGTAGACTTTCCTGCTTAGCAAAGCAAGATGGGTGATGACCTGTGGCAGGTGTTACGACGGTGCTGATTGTAGGGTTCACGTATGACAATCGTTAGTTATTAATTTTCATTCTTGCACAAGTCGTTAAAATAGAGATTGCACTGCACAACGTTGCCGAGTGGCCAGACGTCATCACAAGTAGGGGTCTTATTTTTCGCTTTGTACCAGCCTCAAACAGACGTGAAGACCAGTACCGATTTATTATCTTTTCGGGAACCAGGAACTAGAATCAATCACAATAGCAAAGTCTCCGGCAGTAGAAGTATCGATATGCTGGTAGATAATGTGTTACAACCGCATAAAACCTCCCTGTGAAGGCGCAGATATGAGATATTTCTAGGAACACTAATGGAATTTAGTTCAACCACGGGGGAAGTCACTTACCAAAACTTCACTTTATCATATCATTGGAAATAGGTGGTTACAATCGTTCGAGCCATGAATTAGATTTGAATTCACTCGACATACAGCATTTCACACTGATGGGTGGCTACTGTTTAAAAAATATCGGAATCGTCTGAATCCTGAACTGGTTATTCGGTCGGACGCACTTTTGATGTATGGGACGGATATTATCATGAACGCGAACTATCGGACAAATCCGTGCTTATTATTCTGCAACTTCTCCTGAATGACAAATCGTATACAGTCACATATTTAATTCAGTTTGGTACTCTTCTTTATCACGAGATTCAGCGCAAGCGAAGTCTAACTGGCAACATTCACATCGATCGATCATGGTTTTAACTTTACTAAATGCATTCTAGTACGTTTGTCTTACGGGGTACATCAGGTTAATAACCACAGGATGTTTGATGGTGTATTGGAATGCACTTTGGCAAAAAGTTGAACGAATTATGTTGATTTCAAATGAGCATTTATTCACTCCGAATTTCAAGAAACTGTTTGTGGCTGTATTAATCGCCATTATTTAGAGAGCATTCGGTCACCTAATGATCGCAGCATGGACGCTCGTGCGCTAACACACAAAAATTCAAACGTTCACAAGTAACTGAACTTAAAATACATCACATTTTAGTAGGGACTGAAAGGTCAAAGCTCATACTGAAACGAAGCACAAGATCGAATCGGGGTCCCGATACGTGGGCTGAATTGTATCCTGGTATCGAACAACCTCGTTAGCATGTGCGTCTAGTTAAACGATACCGGCCGGCCGGAGTGGCCGAGCGGTTCTAGGTGCTACAGTCTGGAGCCGCGCGACCGCTACGGTCGCAGGTTCGAATCCTGCCTCGAGCATGGATGTGTGTGATGTCCTTAGGTTAGTTAGGTTTAAGTAGTTCTAAGTTCTAGGGGACTGATGACCTCAGATGTTAAGTCCCATAGTGCTCAGAGCCATTTGAACCATTTTTGTTAACCAATACCAACATTAGCACTCGCGAGAATCCCATAATGTTTGTTTAGTGTTAAGGAAACCTCTATAACTACGTCTGTATGCAAACATGTACTTTCTTTTGTAAATGTCCGCGGGAAAGAAAAAGTATTTTGTGAAAACATCTTATGAAAAATAAATAGTAGAAATGTACAAAAAGTTATAACTGTACCAACTGCAACATTCTAAGGGAATTAGAACATGTAATTCATTTAATCAAAATGATGGGTGTTCGGCATCCAGTCTTTTGGCTGACCTTGCCGCGAACACTGCTAGAGAGGAAAAGTACGGAAAACCAGAGAGAGCTGCAGTCAACACTTGCCGTGTGCGTATCATGGCGTGCCACGTCTGACTACACGAGACTTAACCAGTAAAAATTCGGTGTGAAAGTGCTTAATATTTGGTGTGGTAGTGGCCTGGGGTTTCTGAAGACGTCTCTAGTTTATTTTGAGTTGGAGAGCAAGATAATCCAACTGGTTTTATATAATTGAATATGGAGCTGATGAGGCAGCAAGTTAACATGTTGCGTTGTAGCTATACATTAATTCTGTCACTGGAGACGTGAAGAGCCTATCCAGTTTTCACACGGATGCAACAGCTTCAACGACGACACAACTGCAAGTAGGAAAGCAAGACATAACGTATTAACCGTATTTATCAGAGTATCGGAATGTCACAGACAACTCCACAGTTTTGTTAAAAGCATTGTTTACAATCATCATCCCAAACTCATATACCGATCCAGAGTCCCACTCCATTTTGTTACACGTATATTTTGTGTCATTCTGAACAATAAAAGATCATAATTAATTAATTAATTTTGGTGTTACGGCAATCTTTCAGTGTCATATGAAAGGGACTTCCAAGAATAGTAGTTTACATTGAATTCGAAGGGACAAAAAGTGTGGTCAGTTTGATGTGTTATTGTCAAGTTCCTTTTATTGAGATTCCTTCCCTTTAAATTTGCTTTATCAGAACGTTAACTTTACATAATTGTTCAAAGTAAAGATGGCAGCAATGAAGCCATCTAATAACATCTCAGATTGCCTCCATCTAGTTTCCAAGTGAAAAGTGTTACCTCAAAAGCCATTAACCTAAATTCAGTTCTGGCTCATTTAAATAAATAAAGGCTGAAATAAAGAACTGAAATTGCGCCTTCAGAGCTGACGTCGAAAACAATCTTTGAAGATACTGTTTCCTTTCAGTGATTCTAAGTTAAGGCTACATAGCTGCAAGCTGTTTGCTATAGGATTCGGATAAAAGTAAATACAGGTAGGCCGTATAAAGTGGTGTGTGTTTAATAACTTGTGTGACGTAACAATCCTGAAAATCTAACACCATTAGCCACACTTCGCTTTGGACAAAAGGTGCCATGCAAATAGAAGGTATCACATGTCCAAATTTATGTTAAAGATTGTAGTCAATTTTAGTAATAACAGTGTAAAGTGGTGCAGTTTTAATGAAAATGCTCTAGCTGCCGAACTACAAGCTGTATGTTTCTGAGAAGCGGCACGCAGACAATGCGGGAGGCACTAAAGTTACTTTCTTTATGACGCAGTTCCGGCAGGCAGCGGTATACGCCCGAGTGTCGTAAGCCCGACCGCCGTAGCTCAGCCAAAGCAGTGTTTTCACGTCTGGAGGCATACAAAAGTTATTTGGCACATTATTACCTCCATTTCAATGCATATTAGTGTGTAATACAGGTAAGTATTGTGATGTTCGTAGTTCAAATGCCGTCTTATCCGTACTTGTTGACTTGATAACACGGTTCGATACATATGATTCGGAGATTTAAAATAACTAGGCTAATCGGTCACACGTGAAATCGGCGGGTTCAGTTACACTTGCCGATCTGGCACGACTTTTAGGTCTTTTTTTGGTGAAATGGAAGTTAAATCCTGTGCGTGAGAACCGAAATCCAGAATTTGAAGCTAAAATTCCATGACAAAACTTGCAAGGTAGTGCAGCAAAGACAGTTTTTGACAGTTCGACAGCCTTTTAGATTGCTTTAGAATTATTGTGAGGGAAGAAACAGACTTAGCAAATATGACTAGGCTATCGATAATTCGGAAACGCTAAAAATCAAGAGGTTGCAGAACAGTATTAGCAGTGTGTGCAGTGGGAAAAAGTGATGCAAATGGCTATCAAGTGTCATTACCGGCGGCTAGTGACAGTGGGATCGAGATTAAGGGGTGATTGAGCGAATCAACAACAGGAATGCATGAAGTAAAAAGAGAGAACACAAATCACGATCGGCAATATGATGATACGAAGCAGACGGTAGATGCTGATTATTAAACGTCTGCCTCTGAATTAACTGAAATGTTGCGAAATATGTCCAAGAACATGTTGACGATGAATTAGAATATGAGGGTGACACACTGAAGCGCCAAAGAAACTGGTACAGACTTTTGATTTCAAATCCAAAGGTATGTAAACAGGCAGAATATGGCGATGCGGTCGGCAAAGCCTATATATGACAAGTGCAGTTGGTAGATCGGTTATTACTGCTACAATGTCAGGTTATCAATGTTTAAGTGAGTTTGAATGTGGTGTTATAGTCGGCGCACGAGCGATGGAACACAGCATCTCCGAGGTAGCGGTGAAGTGGGAATTTTCCTGTACAACCATTTCATTAGTGTACCATGATTATCAGGAATCCAGTAAAACATCAGGTCACCGACATCGCTGTGGCTGGAGAAAGATCCTGTAAGAACGGGGCCAACGACGACTGAAGAGAATCGTTTCGTTCAGCGTGTGAGAAGAGCAACCCTTCCTCCAATTGTTTCAGATTCCAATGTTGGGCCATAAACAAGTCAGCGTGCGAGCCATTCAATGAAACATCATCGATATGGACTTTCCAAGCCGAAGGCCTGTTCTTATACCCTTGATAGCTGCACGACACAAAGCTTTACACTTCCCCTAGGCCTGCAACACCGACATTGGACTGTTGATGACTGGTAACATGTTGCGTGTTCAGACGAGTTCCTTTTCAAAATGTATCGAGAGGATTCACATGGAAGGGTATGGGGACAACCTCATGAATCTATTGCACTTGCATATCAGCAGGAGACTATTCAAGTTGGAGTGATATGGGACCCTTGATACGTCTAGATAGACTCTGACAGGTGACACATACGTAACCATGCCGTCTGATGCGCATCCATTCATGTCTATTGTGCATTCGTCGGACTTGGGCACTTCCATGCGGACAATGTGACACCACATACGTCCATGATCACTAGAGAGTGGCTCCAGGAACACACTTCAGAGTTTAAACACTTCCACTGGCCACCAAACTTCCCAGACATGAAAATTATTGAACATGCCTTGGAACCTGTTGTTGAGAAGAGTCTTCCATCCCCTCGTATTCTTACGTATTTATGGACGGCTATGCAGGATTCATGGTGTTAGTTCCCACCAGCACTACTTCAGACATTATTCGAGTCAGTGCCACATCGTGCTGTGGCTCTTTTGCTTAGTCACGGGGGTCCTACACGATATTAGGCAGTTGTATCAGTTTCTCTGGCTCTTCAGTGTACTGTTCAGTATCAAGTCTCATCCTCAGTGGGAGATCCAAAAACGAGAAAATAAAATAACGACGTAAATTGAGACAAGAGTTTCAGAGTTAAATGACAATATAACACGTAAAATAAGCAAATTTAGCCATCCTCAACGTGATGAGTTAGAGAATAACTGAACTCGGTCTTCTAATTCGACAGTAACTAGTGACTTGACGAAAGTCCAAAACGAAGTATTTGATATCAACGAAAGACTAGTTACTGAATTGCAAAGAATAGAAGAGGGTATAGAACTGATAGCAGTAGTGAAATTGCAGAAATTGATACTGTAATGAAGACTAAGATTGCAGACAAGACGATAGCATATGTCGTGTCACTTAAAAATAGTGTTATGAAAATGCAAACCAATGTAGGTGAGGTAACCACAGCAATACTTAATGAAATCGAATCATTGCGTATCGAGTTCCGAACTAAAATGAGTACTACCCCCTTTATTGTCCGAAGTCCTACATTACTTAACAAAGAGGAAAACTGCCATCCCCAAAACAAACGAGGAGTTTGGCATCAGGTCGATTTCATAAAGAATTGCTGGTGGGTGTTACCCAAGACAAGATAAATTCTTCAGTATATGTGATGAAATGGCTCTGAGCACTATGGGACTTAAAAGCTGTGGTCATCAGTCCCCTAGAACTCAGAACTACTTAAACCTAACTAACCTAAGGACATCACACACATCCATGCCCGAGGCAGGATTCGAACCTGCGGCCGCAGCAGTCGCGCGGTATATGCGATGACAAGCACTGCAGGTACGTAGGGTTTGAACCTGGGTGCGACGAATAAGACGTTTTCCCAGTTCAAGGGCAAGTTTTTAGAGAATTTCTGGTCTGTGAAAAATCGGGATAAGTTGTGGCGAGAATTCGTCCTCGCAAAAATGCCAGATATTCACGGGCAGCTGGCCGGGGTGGCCGAGCGGTTCTGGGCGCTACAGTCTGAAACCGCGCGATCGCTACGGTCGCAGGTTCGAATCCTGCCTCGGGCATGGATGTGTGTGATGTCCTTAGGTTAGTTAGGTTTAAGTAGTTCTAAGTTCTTAGGGACGGATGTCCTCCGAAGTTAGGTCCCATAGTGCTCAGAGCCATTTGAACCATTTAAATCTCGAACAGAGTACCATTAAAGATTACTGTTAAAACTGGTTCAAACGACTAGAGTATCTGAATGACAGGTGATCAGAATCTGAATCGCGATGGCGGCAATAAGCTCAGAACGTTCGGTAATTTCTTGGAGAGGATCGCTGCTGAGAAACACGCGACCAAACATCGTCCAGGAACCAAAACACACCTGAAAGAGAAGGCATAAAGGCATAATCAAATAAATGTGACGAGGGGACGCGGTAGAGGCCTTTGCAGGGCTACCTTCAGTAATAGTAAAGGGTATAGAGATGAGGAAAATTAACGTCCGCGCAAAGTTATGATCTGTTAGGCCCGGAAAAGCGAAACTGACACAACAGAAGACGACGGCGGACCTATTATCAGTCTGGAGATACAAGTAGGCGGGTCGAGCATCGTTGTGTCAGAAATGCGTTTTGCAACAGAAACAAGCAAAAAGTGAGCATCGGAGTAAAGAGATAACGCATTGTAGATCAGAAAACAGTTTCGCATGAAGCTGAAGTGGAAATTACTCAAATGGAAAGAGGTAAAAACAGAGGAGAACAAGAGATCTTGGATCAAAGAGAAGGTGTTTCGAAAGTTCCGAAGTAGGGGCTTGTTGTTGAGAAGAGTAACAATAATTGCAAATAAGAAGGCAGGTCAGAGAATGTTGCGTATTTTGGGGAACTTCGTCAAATATATGATAGGTGAAAAATGGGAGTGTCGAGCAAAATATGAAAGTTAGAGACCTAGAAGAGGCTCCACCCGCACAAGTAGAAAGGAAGGAAAGGAGAAAGCATTGCACAGAGATGCGTGCACAATTAGATTCTGACGAGATAATCCCATTCTCTGAATACAAACAAAGATTGGGACAGAGCATTACGAAGCAGGTAACTTTCAAAACTGAGATTAAAGACGATGATCCAAGTATTAAAGTGATTTAGTCCCATTAAGATTATGAGGGATTTTCAGTAGAGGAGGAAGATTATCACGAGACTAATGAGTCTGAAAATCAGACAGGTCTGTTAGCGTATCGAACTGGTAGTCTAAACGCTCTACTATCTGATATTATTGCTGCTGAAGTCAATAATGTCCAACGACCAATAACACCTACCACGGATAGGTAGGAAGATTATATGTTTGATTCCGATGGTTACTAGTTAGAGGAAGATAAAGGAGATCAAGAGATTGACTGAGGAATTTCTTGCGTCAGGTAGAGCGAAAGAAAGTAGAAACAGCTCCATCCAAAAACTTATGCACCCGAAAGTAATAGTGGTGACGAATTTATCTTTCCTCAAGGAGTGATTGGTACTGTACGCAGTACTGACCAGTGTAAAGCCAATAGAACAAAGACAGGGTTGGAATGAGAAACTAAATCCGAAGTTGCCGAATCTCCACAGGGTCCAGAAGTATTGCTACCTGCTGAAGGCAAAGGAGATGTGTAGGCGGAAGAAGATGTGAGATGGTGAGCACAAAGAGTTAAAGATGAGAGGAGAGGAAGTAACCTAAAGATAAACAAACAGAGATATCTTGGCTGGACTTGGCTGTAGAAAAACGATTTGTTGTGGGAAATAAAGAGGGTGGACAAGCAAACTCTAGAATATGGACAATAATACCGATTGAGGTCTATAATCATGAATTATATGTTCTATGGGATACTGTGGCTTAGATTATTGCTGTTAAGATACGTTCTTTGAAGTGATCAAAGAACAACAAGCATAGAATACATGCCTGTACAGGGTGTCAAAGTAATAGGATCTACTGGAAAAGTGAGCAAACCAGTAAAATATCAGATGTAGGTCGATTTTAAAATAGAAGAACCGTCAATTTTACATGTCTTCTCGGTGGTGCATGACCTCAGTACAGAGATAATACTAGACATCGATAGGTTAATTAAGCAGGAAGTGCTGATCGATTGTGGACAGGAAATGATTCCCTGACTGGTAGAAGGGAAATCCTTCCGAATACACAGTTGGAAATCAACCAGTTAACAGTGAATGATGGATGAGGATCCATCCTGGAAAAGTATCATGAACAAACTATGTGTGATTACCCAAATAAAGACCAAGCTTGATGACAGTGGAAGGGCGAACAGAGGGAATAATTTCAGATTTGAAGGAGGGGTTATTTATTTGTGGATGGGTAACTAATACGTTTATAATATGCCAGGTAGGCCAAAAGGTTACTAACATCATTAAGTGTAATAGAAATGCACCAGTGGCCCTTGTCAGCCTACCCTAAACAAGTTTGAGAGGAATTATTCTGTGCCAGAGAAGGAAGTATAGCGATTATTTGGGGGTTCAGAAAATTTAGACCTTCATGCATCGGTGTTCTTAAAAGATTGCCAACTGTTGAGTAACAGACTAATGAGATGGGCGCTTTACCTCCACCAATTCGACATAGAGATCAGATATGTTAAAGGTGCTGAAAATTATGCGTCTAATGCATTATCACATTTACCAGAAAATGCAGAGATATCAAATAGAGTGGAAGAGAATTATGGTAGGTTCACGGTTAGCTACTTCAAAGACATGGAAGATAAGGACTTAATAAGGCATGTCTTCAGAAATAGGAGCCACTGAAATCGGTAGAGGTCTAATTTGACGATGCCGATGCCACTAATATTAGGGTTTCATACAAAATTTTTTGGGAGTATTTTATTTATAGAATGCTGATAGCCCACGAGTATGGCGGATATATTGGCCAGAGAAATTTGTAGATCAAGTGATTGATTTTATCTGGTTTATGATCATCGTGGAGTCAAAAAGTGTACAGAGAATTTGTTAGGACTCAATACTTTCAATAATCTGGCATGGAAAGTGTCACAGAGAGTAAAATTGTGTGACATATGCCAAAATGCAAAAGTGACAAATACCACAGAGATCCCATGCAAGCTATTAAACCAGAAAATGCGTTGGATATAGTTGGATTGAATATATTTGGATCATTACTGAAAACCACTGCTAATTATCTTTTCATACATTTTGGTAGGGGTGGAACTTTTTTCATAATTTATCAAACTATATTCATTGAGGAAAGCAACAGCAGCAGCCATATACAGCAGAATAGTTCTCGAATACTTTCGAAATGTCGATAAACCAAAGAGTGTTATCTGACAATGGCTGTCAGTGTTGCTCAACATTGTCTTAGGATGCTATGGGGCGCCACCAAACACAGGCTGTGCATATGCCCACGTACGAACCATCAAGTAACCCAATAGAGAGAAATATGAGAGATTAGGCGATTGTAGTGGACTTAATACCATGCGAACCACAGAGTGTGGGGAAAGTATGTAACTGAGTTTGAGCAGATAATCAATTCATTGAGCCATGAAAGTACCGGATTTACTCCTGAGGAAATTTTGAAACAAGAAGAAGCAGTGGGTTTGGTGGAAAAGTTATTAGAGCTTCCCCATGAAGACATGACAATGGACGAGAAGAAAGAGTTACTTAGAAACAAGTTGACAAAGGTGGCTGAGAGCAGGGTTCGTCAGCATCATGAAAGTAAGCGATTTGGTTCTCACGAAATCTCATGGGAAACTGGGTGACATTAATTATGTGATAAGCTAATTTAAATTTATGTATAATGGTCTATACAGGATAGTAAATGTATCACACAGCAATGCTTGTTATTTAGAATAGACGATATCAAAAAGGAGTTTCAGTATTTGGGATGTGGTCGACATGGAAAAGTACGAACTGAGTTTCCTAAACGACAATGGGAGAACATTAAATATAATTGGCAAAGAAAGAAAGAGGAAGAAGCACAAAATCAATACTATAATTAATTAAAGTGTTGCAGAACTATGTTCAAGTGTACATATGTTAATAGTAGTGAACAATGTATAAAGCATTTTTCAAAGTTTTGGAGAAATCAAATGTTATATATTGTAGAAAGGACAGGGTTCCTATAATGCAGCCTTGGAAATGAAGTAAAATATTAAACGTTGAGTTGTGAAAGAGGACTCACAATTGAGTGATAAAATTGGATGTCATGGAGATTGAGAAAGAATCACGTAGTTTTCCACGAAGGTAAGGAATCAAATGAAAAGGAAGTGGTCAAGCTACGCTCTAGAGCACATTAGCCTCTTTATTGATCCATTTCAGTAAAATTTTTAAATGTAGAGGGTAGTGTGTAGAAGTATTGGTGTTTGGTAGAAAGTACGAAAGAATAACCTAATAATAAGTGTTGAGTCAATGGTAAATGTGGCAAAAGACGTTTCTGAAAGGAAAGAATAAATAATTTATGTTGTGATAAACTGAGAAGGTGTTGTAGAATAGTAATTTAGTTTCGATGTTAGTTTAAGGTACACTTGTTTTTTCAGTGTGTGCTAACCTGACAGAAAACCTATAATTTTTTGGAAGTGATTTATGAGCCCATAAGTAAGGGTTTTTGCCAAAGAAACATTTCTTTGAACCTTTCCTTTTAGGATGATTCAACGAAATATGGGGCATATGTGATGATACAGTTAAATTCAAATTGAGGTGTCTCCTAGTTTTTATTGATTTAAACAGTATTGGGTGAAGACTGAATGGATAAAATGATTGACCTTATACTAAACATTATTGTTATGTAAACCCCTTATAACTATGATCACTAAGCGAAAGTATAGGATGTGTGGTAAATTTTCGTTGGAAAGAGAGTATTTTGTGAAAACATTAATCACTTTATGAAAAATTAAATGTACAAATTTATAAAAAGTTATAATTGTACTTACTGTAAGATTCAACGGTTGTTAGAATATGTAATTCATTTAAACAAAATTAAATCTTAAACGTAGGTAATTCACCATTGGTTTTCGACCTCCTTTCTTTTGGCTGACCTTTGCGCAAGCACTGTATGGGAGGAAAAGAACGGAACACCAGAGGGAGTTGGAGCTGACACTTTACAGTCCGCGTATCATGACGTGCCACGTCTGGCTATATGAGACTAAAACAATAAATATTCTGTGTGAAAATGGTTCTTATATGGTGTGGGAGTGATTTATTTATCCGGAATTGCTCCCAGCTTATTTTGTATTGGAAAACAAGTATAGCTGGCATTTTTTGTTTGAAGGAATATGGAGCTGAAGATACAGCAAATAAAGATGGCTACTGCACCTCTCTGATATTTATAAATAAATTCCATGTCTGGAGCCGTGAAGAGGCTATGCAAATTTTCATACAGCTAGCAGCAACTGCAACACCAATACGATTGCAACCAACAAGGAAAGTCATTTTTGTGTTAGCCGTATTTAGCGGTGTATCACAATCTTACAGTCAACCCATTAGTTTGACAAAGTTGTAATATAGTTTTGTTAAAAATATTGGTTACAATCATCATCGCAAACTCATATACCGATCCAAAGTTCCTAGTTCATTTTGTTACGCGTAAACTCTAAGTCATTCTAATAAATGAAAAGCACCAGTTTGCTTTTGTTCTACAATATTGTGGAACAAAAGCAAACTGGTGCTTTTCATTTATTATAATGTTGCTCTACCAAGAACCGACGGAAGATTCTGTTAACCTGAGTCATTCTGTTTGGTCAAAAGATGGTGGTTAGTTAATTTTGGTGTTACTGCAGTCTTGCAATGTCGTTTCAAAGTAAATTGCAAGAATAATTGTTTACTTTGAAATTGAAGAGAAAAAAGTGTGGTTGGTCTGATATGTCATTTTAAAGTTCAATTAATTAGAATTATTTACTTTAAATTTGCTTTATCACATCATTAATCTTTCCTAATCGTTCAAAGTAAAGATGGTAGCCATTAAGCCATGTAAGAAAATTTCAGTCTCCCTCCACATTGCTTCCAAGTAAAAATTTTTGCCACAAAAATCATTAACATAAATTTACTTCTGACATACACTCCTGGAAATTGAAATAAGAACACCGTGAATTCATTGTCCCAGGAAGGGGAAACTTTATTGACACATTCCTGGGGTCAGATACATCACATGATCACACTGACAGAACCACAGGCACATAGACACAGGCAACAGAGCATGCACAATGTCGGCACTAGTACAGTGTATATCCACCTTTCGCAGCAATGCAGGCTGCTATTCTCCCATGGAGACGATCGTAGAGATGCTGGATGTAGTCCTGTGGAACGGCTTGCCATGCCATTTCCACCTGGCGCCTCAGTTGGACCAGCGTTCGTGCTGGACGTGCAGACCGCGTGAGACGACGCTTCATCCAGTCCCAAACATGCTCAATTGGGGACAGATCCGGAGATCTTGCTGGCCAGGGTCGTTGACTTACACCTTTTAGAGCACGTTGGGTGGCACGGGACACATGCGGACGTGCATTGTCCTGTTGGAGCAGCAAGTTCCCTTGCCGGTCTAGGAATGGTAGAACGATGGGTTCGATGACGGTTTGGATGTACCGTGCACTATTCAGTGTCCCCTCGACGATCACCAGTGGTGTACGGCCAGTGTAGGAGATCGCTCCGCACACCATGATGCCGGGTGTTGGTCCTGTGTGCCTCGGTCGTATGCAGTCCTGATTGTGGCGCTCACCTGCACGGCGCCAAACACGCATACGACCATCATTGGCACCAAGGCAGAAGCAACTCTCATCGCTGAAGACGACACGTCTCCATTCGTCCCTCCATTCACGCCTGTCGCGACGCCACTGGAGGCGGGCTGCACGATGTTGGGGCGTGAGCGGAAGACGGCCTAACGGTGAGCGGGACCGTAGCCCAGCTTCATGGAGACGGTTCCGAATGGTCCTCGCCGATACCCCAGGAGCAACAGTGTCCCTAATTTGCTGGGAAGTGGCGGTGCGGTCCCCTACGGCACTGCGTAGGATCCTACGGTCTTGGCGTGCATCCGTGCGTCGCTGCGGTCCGGTCCCAGGTCGACGGGCACGTGCACCTTCCGCCGACAACTGGCGAAAACATCGATGTACTGTGGAGACCTCATGCCCCACGTGTTGAGCAATTCGGCGGTACTTCCACCCGGCCTCCCGCATGCCCACTATACGCCCTCGCTCAAAGTCCGTCAACTGCACATACGGTTCACGTCCACGCTGTCGCGTCATGCTACCAGTGTTAAAGACTGCGATGGAGCTCCGTATGCCACGGCAAACTGGCTGACACTGACGGCGGCGGTGCACAAATGCTGCGCAGCTAGCGCCATTCGACGGCCAACACCGCGGTTCCTGGTGTGTCCGCTGTGCCGTGCGTGTGATCATTGCTTGTACAGCCCTCTCGCAGTGTCCGGAGCAAGTATGGTGGGTCTGACACACCGGTGTCAATGTGTTCTTTTTTCCATTTCCAGGAGTGTAGTTCTACAACCTTGCGTCTGACATAGTTAGCAAACGCGTAACATTAGAAAAAAACTGAACGATTACAGAAGATTCCAGACACACTCCCCTCTCGTCAAGTCAATGACAAAATAATTATGATGCACGGGCATCTATTCACGACGTTCCTCAGGTTGACCATCAGGTTGTAGATGTAGATGCAGATAAAATTTTGCACAATTATTGTGCTTCAAATGCCAAGCCTCTCAGCACGAGAGAAAAGGTGATATCCTCGATGATCTTACCATAGCTTGGAGTCGTTCGGCTATCACTGTACCGAGACCGTGTTGCCCCCTCGTTTTTACACATACGAGATAAGCGTGAAGGTGTAAATCATTTCTAGATAGGCGTTTGAAGAAATCGTCACTGCGCTCCTGTGAAAAGTTTGTATGACACTTTGTGTTTGTACTGGATTTACTCTAAACTAAAGTGATTGTTATAGGATAATCCATTCAGGTTTTTTATTTATACTATGTATTTAGTTTACATGATCGACTTAAAAATTAGCAACTTCATTACCAGATTTGATAGAGGTCGTCCATTTCAAGCGAAACAATAAAATGAATTTGGGAATGAATCATGTGAATTAAATACCACCAGTAAAATATCTGAAAGGGTTAACTGGTAACAATATATAAATGAAATACGGCTAAAAATATGAAACACAAAAACAGTGGTTGTTGCCTTCAGGGTATATAGAGTCAGAGGCGAATGTGAGCTGGAAGTATCTTACTATTGATCCAAGCATATATTCATGGTTATTACCTGTAATATCCTCAGAAAACTCACATTGTGGTTTTGAGAATATACGACCTTCTTACCAAAGGGGGAATAAAACTGGAATGGAGTCTGACGCCTTAGTCATAGGGTGCACTGTGGCGAAATACGTAAGGAAGAAGCTCCGGAAATTTACCCTCTGATTTCATGAAGTATTCGTGTCGACCCGTCAAGAAAACAACCCCCCGTGCGCAGAGTCGCTAATAAAAAAGCCTTGTTACTCGGCGCAACGGGCGAACTTTAGAATTCACGACGTGTTCTGTATTCAGGAGGGAGTCACGAAATAAAATCTCGCAGGAGCGGGCAGCTGGGACCCCGTGCCGTGCAGCAGCGCCATGTCCTCTGCCCGCACACGGCATCGCCACACCGCACTGTGCATTCTGATCGCGCGCATGAGCACCAGCTGCTTCACCTGTCGAGACTCCGATCCGTCTCAACTTTTCGGTGGGATCACGCATAGCGTAATTCTTAGTTTTCCATTTCGAAGTCAAGCCTCATTTGACACGATTTGTCGTAGCTCTCACATGCTCCAAACTCGAATCTGACTGTACTAAGCATCCACAGTGCATAGTGCTGACATCTAGGAAAACCTGTGTTTACTCGGCGCCGGACTGTAGCAGTTGTATTGAGAGAATGGTTTTAATATTACGTTGTAGAAGGTCTTCACTCACAGTCCTTTCTGGAGAAGTGTTGTAGAGCTTTTAGAGGTTATAGCGATACTGGTGAGAACAGTGATTCGTAAACAATTTGAGCAAAAATAACTATGAAAACAGCGAAAAATCTTCGTGTTTTTTGTGGTTTACCAGACGATTCGTGTCAAATGTGGAGCGACAATGACTGTGAATTGATTGATTTTTCTTTTGACGTTCTAAAGTGTGGTCTTATGATAAACTAGTAATGCTACATAATCACTATTCAGTTTCTTGCGGTAAATTTGTCACTCGACCTGTTTCAATAAATAGCAGACGAAACGAAGAGTTGGTTCAAATGGCTCTGAGGACTATGGGACTTAACTTCTAAGGTCATCAGTCTCCTAGAACTTAGAAATACTTAAACCTAACTAACCTAAGGACATCACACACATCCATGTTCGAGGCAGGATTCTAACCTGCGACCGTAGCGGTCTCGCGGTTCCAGACTGTAGCGCCTAGATCCGCACGGCCAGCCCGGCCGGCGAAACGAAGAGGTACGATTAAGTAAAGTGACGCCCCTTCACAACATCCTGAGTAACGGGACTTGCTAGATGTTGCCACGGAAGGAATGAAATGCTTCCTTGGTGTGCTACGGAATATGGCATTAAAAATTGGAAGAACTTGTAAGAATTTTTTTTTGAAGAGATTCGCTACAATAATCTGCCTTCTATACAGACTGTTTTGTCGTATACGAATTTCTGAGCATTTCATGTTTCAAACTCAGGTTCAGTTACGCCTGAGTAAAGCGAAAAATTCATTGGGTTACCTCTCTGGCAAGTTTCCGGACGTTCATAGACCATATAAGTACTTAGCTACTGATGAATATAAAATATCGTTCCATTGTATAGTCCTCAAAAGTGAATAAAATAGGTACTAAGAACTTATGTAACTGTAGATTCATCTAATGGTCATATCTGCAGTTTGATACACTATTTTGGTGCTATAACGATAGAGCCATTGATTCGTCCCGACTTGACTTTTTCTAGAGAATAGTAGAATAGTTAGGTCTTCTATTGCTCGATAGTATCAGATATGTACAGAGCAATCAGGATGTCACTTGCACACTGACCGTTTTTGTACAGGTGTTGCATTAGCTGGAGAACTGTTGAAACAGGTTGTGCATCTCACAGGAACGGTCCAGGCCAGTTGCAAGAACCTTCAGCGTCTACAGAAGTGTGAAACAAGATGCCTTCTCAATAACAAAATGAGCGTTCTGGCACTGCAGGCTGAATGAAGTGATCTCATGCCTTCTACAAGAGTACATAGTATCAGTTATGGGAAGGAGAAACAGAAGGCTAATGAAATAGATAATGAAACGAAACGTAATTATTGATTATACTACGGCGGTGGGCGGAGTTCATCGAGCTCATTATTTTATGTACAATTACGATTTTGTAATGAAATATCTCAAGGGGTGGCGAATATTGTACTTCTGGTTGCTGGACATAGGAGTGTAAACAGTTATTTGCTACAGATGAATCACTGTGGGAAAAAAAATAATTTGACTATACTGTGAAAGGATTATAAGAAAGAAGACACGGACAGAAGTGAGGACGTCGTTCAACTTCTGATCATGACGAATGAATAAACGGAACGTTGCACATTATCAGCAAGCTTCCTGAAACAAGCAGAAAATTTTGCAGAGAAAAGGAATGTGGCAGGTGGGAAACTGTGTGTTACTGCGGAACATGCGCACCAAACCCTGCTCTCAGTTGTGAAGTGTTTCCAAATAAAGCAGAAAACTAAAAGTTTTGTACTGTGATGCTTAGGTAAATATGTCAAAATGAAAGCACATTCTTTTGTTTTAATGTATACCGGAACACCATAGCTGTTTATCAGTGGTTTCATTGTTTCGACAAAGAGACTTGCGCCATTCTCTGTGAATAACAACATACAGGGACGCCTTGGGTTTGCCTAAAGAAAGGAAAGAGTCGCGCGTCCTCACGGGATGTAGCACTGATAACACCATAAAAAGGTCCTAATGACGTGTGTCCAGAAACAATTAACTGTTGGGAAGTGGATCAATTCACTTGTGTCGAGAACGATAGGCTGTCTCTATGTTGAAGTTCTTTGCCAATTTCTTATTGATTGTGTTCGTCTCTGTATTTAGTCTTCTGACGGTACTGGTGTTGTCAGATATTAGCTTTGAAATCTGTTTTCTATGTAGCTATTTTGTACGTATTCTTACGCGTCTATGCTGCCATAAGTAGATGATTCGTGATTCCATGGAGTGAGACCAATCAAAACAGTAAACCGGAGTTGTATTATTCATCGTGGGATGCGGCAGACACGCCATTTTGATATGTCTAACCGACAAGGACGTGTCGTGTACTCCAAAAGACGTCTCCAACGCCATCTTTTATCCGAAAAATTTTCATCAGGTAGTTTGAGCGACTTGCAGACGCATCACCGCAAAACGGACAAGGGATTATGGAAGACCCCTCAGTTGGCGCGCCATATGTTGAGGAGAGGGTATTGAGTAGAAGACGACTCCTTGACAAAAGTAGGAAATTGTAAACGTGAACCACAATTTTATGTTATTCGTTCGGGCAGATGCTCGTACTTCATCGGTATCAGCTACAGTAACTGCAAGCTCTCAGGCAATGAGACCATTGTGCCACAATTGTGAACTGGAGAGGATTATGAAATGCAGTACCGAGGACACGCAGTTCTTACCTGGCATTTTATTTAAGAATGTGGCGGGATTCAGAAAAAAATGTGATAAATAATTAGCACAAAAATGCAAGCTGCTTAAAACACACTGCCACGAATTACTACAGGGTGTAGTATTGGTAAAAACTGGAAGAAAAATTTCCATAATGATATGTTCGGGAATCAATAATTTTGGAGATATGGACTAACCTGTCCTTTCTTTCCCATCTGTGGGTTACGTAGAAGTAGACTCCGGAGGCTGTGTTGGATGTGTTGACTGTGCATCTTGACACATCCTTCAACCCCTCTTCGCAGTGGATCACACACCATTTTTCATTCACCTGGCTCCACTCGGAAGGCCTCTCATAGTTCACTCCTGCAGGTCCTACATGTTGCCTGTGAGTTGGACATACACCAGTGTCTTTAAGTGTCCCGGTAGCCAGATATACAACAGATTCAGGTCTGGTGAAGAGGAGCCCGTACTATCGGACGTCATCGACAGATCCGTCGCCCGTGAAAGGTGCGTTAAGGTATTAATATATAATATGGGGTACCACCCCGTCGTGCGTAAAACCACTGTTTTGTCTTTCTGCAGAGGTAACGTTCTCCTAGCGATGCCAATTCATCGCGCAGAAATCTGAGCTACACATGTTTAGTAAAGCGTATGGACTTACCAGTCTGGCACCGACAATTCCTGCCCGCACCTCAATTCTGAAGCGAAGCTGAGGTTTCATGTCAATGATTGCTCGAGGTTATGCATTTGTCCATATATAAGTAATGTGGTACTTTAATGTGCTATCCCTTGTGAATCCAGAATCTGTAAATATAATGTGCCGGCCGTGGTGGCCGAGCGGTTCTAGGCGCTTCAGTCCGGAACCGCGCGACTGCTACGGTCGCAGATTCGAACCTGCCTCTGGCATGGATGTGTGTGTTGTCCTTAGGTTAATTAGGTTTAAGTAGTTCTAAGTTCTAGGGGAATAATAACAGATTTTAAGTCCCACAGTGCTCAGAGCCATTTAAACCATTTTGTAAATATAATGCAGGCTGTAAACAACAGATCTTCAACGCCTGTATCTCAGCAGTTAATAGTTTCCCGACGTATCGTTATCAAAACACGCAAATGATGATGAAAACAACGCGTTAGGATCACTTTGTTAGTAATTTGTGTGCAGCAACTGCGGGTAGCATACTATCTATAACACAAGGTAACAAATACAGTTGATCACAAGTTTCTGCGCAACAAATTACCCGAGAGAGTGGATAATGTTACCACTACAGAAGTACAGTGCACGGGGTTTATGTGATGTGTGTCAGGACATCAATTTCTACGCCTGCATAAACGCATAACGGACGATGAAATCAGAATGAATCTTTCACTCTGTGCTTACATAAAATTTGATGAGAGGAGGAGCTACGGGTCATGATGGGCTCCAGCAGGCGGTGATGGGGTAGGGAGGGCAAGCCGCACCGTAGCCCTGGGAGGTTAGGTTTTGCGGACGGAAAAATTTTAAATTTTAATGTGGTTCTAGAAGAAGTTAAACAACGCAATGAAATTTCAGCATAAATGAAGAAGTATGAGAATATGCTGGTAATACAAATCATTCATAAAATATACTGTCTTATGAGTAATTATCTACGGTACTGTGAAACAGACGACATACGAAGCGCTGAGTTGATCACCTTCGGTATGTACTTCAAAGTAGCATTATTTTATAGTGGTGCGTTGCCATCTCAATTTTTGCCAAGCCCCTAAACAAGACTCGAAATGCAGCTTCGTCTGCTTGAAAGCTCCTACGGAAGTGAAAAATGTAATAATAAAGATAAATTTCAGTATATGATGGCACTATAGTTCCTATACCACACCTATTCCGACGGGGAACACGAAGGCGTCGACGTGTCCATCTCCTCCTTATCACACATACAATGTGCAGCATGACAATTCGCTTGTAGTACTACATGCATAGACATCACCGATCACCATTTCATTTGACACAAATATTACCAAGCCCCTATGCCCAATTGTTCGGCCCGGTAGGTTTTTCACATTTATAGTAAAGGGCCTACCTTCAACAATTTGCTATAAAACACCTGAAAATTGCTTCCACTTCGCCCATTCAATAATATTACTAAATGGCGATCGGGACTGTAGCCACCGAAGGCAAAATCCGAGCAATGCGGCATGTCCATCTCTTGTCGGTGGTCTATTAGTTTTTCGATTAAAGTCGACTTACCAATATTGGTATCTCCAAATAAATGTAACTGTCATTTCCTCACCTGCTTTGAGTGAAAGGTCGCATTTACCAATTTACAGCTTCCCGCGCCCAATCGCTTTACAACAAATCGCAACGTTTAAGAGAAAAATTTTTTAAGCTTTTCCCAAAAATTCCGGTCAATACTTCTAGATAAATTTCGTTCGGGACCAATAAGCTGCCATAAACGGGTCTGTAGAATCTAGCTTCTGTGTATGACTAACCCACCTACGAAAATGAACATTAAATGATAATGAGGACGCACTATCGCTAAGAGAAAACAGTTTATATTAAATGAGTGAATAATAAGTAAAATTCACAGTGCGCGTCACATGCCACACATTTTGATTAAGCGGCGTTTACGCGTGAAAAGATGCATGGCATCCTTCTCCAATTCCTCATTTGGATCTGTCATTAATGCCAGTTCTTCTCGTTTCCAAGCACCTCTAAATTGATTTTTTTCTGCTTTGTCTGTAACTTCCTTTAACTTTTCGCTCATGCCCTTTATTTCAACGTGTTGAAGCCATAATGAACAGAACGATACAGAAGAGGCATCAGAACTTGCAGTTTCAATTTTTTGTTTGGTGAGAAAAGTTTACGATTGCTTTTCTTCGTTCACGCGACTCTGGGCAGTCTTGAATGGTCATATATCTGCCCTAACATTGAGAATACTGAGTGCGACAGGATGGGAAAACAGAATCGATGTGATCGCCCGTCGTAAGTATATCATATGGGAGGTCTATGATGTACGGTTCGAAATAAGTGAAGACGAAAATATGGACAGAATGGTTGCGTATGACAACCTCATTCGTGATTTTACGTTCCAATGTTCAGTGGTGGGTGTATTACTCCATTTTAATGTTGTCTACAAATATAAGTCACGTTATTTCCACAGATATGTCGAAAACTATGGGCTTACTCGAAAACACAAATAAAGTATCTCACAAACTACCGAAATGACGTCAAATTCCAAGATTACCCACTACACTCTAACAACCTGTCAACTCAAATCCGTCCGTAGGTTTACAACGCGGATACAGAATAGACGGAAGACGACAATGTTCCAGTATGAAGGAGAAGACGAGAAAACTGAAGATTCAGAAAGGGAGTACGAATATAATTGTACCTTAGAAAGCATTGGGTATTACAATACGTGCTCTTAGTAATAAATTTCAGTAGCTTAAAAGTTACAGTGAGCATTTTGTTTTCTTGTATGACGTTACTGAAATTAAAGAACCCTCTATTGCCGTTCTAAGTGACAAGTGTATGCTTACGTGACTTTGCGACAGTTTTACTCATGGACAGGCTAGGACATCAGTTTTGTCAACTCTGAAGGTGATTTTAAACTGGCCTAATCGTTAGTATGGCCTGGTTGCACACCAGACGAAATTTTGAAACTCGTATAGAGAGTATGGCTTTTCGAGCAATGTAACTGGAGCTTTATGAATTTTGCTAACACAGTCGGTGACACTGCCAAGTGGAGAAAAGAGCTTTTGGAAGCATAAGCTGATTGAAACGTATCTGACGTCAACAACCGGTCAGGCACAACTGTGCGGGCAGGAAACGCAACTGGCTGAACATGAGCTACCTGAATGTTTGGATTTCAAGAGTCACACAGCTGTTCACTGATTGCAAAGCAAGAAAAATATCCATAAGGTGAATAAGAATACGAACATATGCTATTGTTAATTTTCGTTTTGATTTATTTACGTACAATGTGAATCTTTATTCATCTACGCATGAGAAGATGTATGGCATCCTTCTCCAATTACTCATGTGGATCTGTCATTAATACCTGTTCTTGTTGTTTCCAAGCACCTTTAAATTGATTTTTTCCGCTTTGTCTGCAATTTATTTTAAGTTTTCCCTCATTATCTTTAATTTCTCTGTGTTGAAGCCATAATGAACGGAATAATGAAAAGTTGTGCCTGACCCGTTGTTGACGTCAGATACGTTTTAATCAGCTTATGATTCCAAGAGCTTCTTTTTCCACTTGGCAGTGTCACCGACTGTGTTAGCAAAATTCATAATGTTTCAGTTACACCTGTGCAAACCTAGTGTTGGAGGTGCCATTTCAAGTTCTATAGTTTATTTGCTTTTCCTTGTTCGCTGAGACCCGTAGTTCTGCTTGAAAGTCTTTGACATAATTTGAGATGTTTCGGGGCTTTAGCAACTTCTGTCGACATTTGCGATCTGCCACTGTTCAGCGGTGCAGTGAGCAGTGAACAGGCGTGTGTTTGTTTCTTTGTCGTCATGTGTGCTTCGAAAATATACCACATGTGAAGATAAACGTATATGTAAATACGCGCTTTCAAGGACTCTATCTCTTCCGTGAGTCAGTGCTGCGAGAAGTCTGCTCGCCACTACTCCCTCCTTGTTACACTTCCCGCGGCCCTCATTGTGCTCCTCACTCCACACCGCATGCCCCCCTCTCCTCAAGCAAAAAGTGTAAAGATTGAAGTTGGAGACTCAGCGAGTGACTTAACTTTATTTCGGTTGAGTCAATTAATTTTGGAGCTTTAACTCAAAATGTATTACACTATAAATGTTTCACTTCTGCTTAACTGCCTGGTGCCCCATACCTGACTATGCTCGTAAAGACGTATTTCACGTCTCATCGACGTATGAACAAGTGTGACTGTAAAAATAAGAAGTCATGGATGAATGTCTTTGTGAAAAGTGTTGAATAAGAATGGAAACGTATGGAGCGGAGGTAACGCTTTAAATGTTCGCACAGGGAGACAGCTTCGATGGAGCCCGCCGTAACTACGGTATGTATATCGGTATGCCTAAACACTGGGACGTATAGCTGATTGTTGCAATATGATGCTAGATTTACTCTGTAAGGAACAGAATCGATTGTGATTAAAACGACAAAACATTCGAAGTAACCTATTCAATATAAAACCTCTATCTAAAATGTGTGCACGTACAAGCATTCTCTCTCTCTCTCTCTCTCTTTCTCTCTTTCTGAATGAAAACTATGATCACTAGTTCAGTAGAAGAAACGTGTTTCACAGTAGCGAAGGTTCAAAAGTGCTCATAGCTAAAAGGTATGCACTTTAGAAACCGTGCTTTCTAAATATTTTCTTTCTTTTTTGGGTCCGTAATCCCACCTCTCACGATATGGAAAGGAAAACAACTTCTAGTATATGTTTTTTATCAGTAGCTCAAAGCTCTTGAAGTTTGCATTTTATAGACCGTGTTTGCTAGTCTTTTTGCTTCGGATGTTCATGCCTTCCATATCCCTGAATATTGACTGTTCTCCTGGCGACGACCTGCACATGTCTATATCTGACAATCGCATTCCTATAGTCATATTATCAGAGGGTCCCAGTCTATGTCTGTACATTTTTCTCTTGTCA
This sequence comes from Schistocerca piceifrons, assembly GCF_021461385.2. Taxonomy (NCBI): domain Eukaryota; kingdom Metazoa; phylum Arthropoda; class Insecta; order Orthoptera; family Acrididae; genus Schistocerca; species Schistocerca piceifrons. Next base: position 276,396,652 of record NC_060141.1, read on the forward strand.
CTGAAGAGAGAAGCAATCACGTTGAACCTTTTCGGTATTAGCATTTGTTGTGCCGATTTCCGGGGAAGTGAAGTGGTCATTGCAGCGCCGAGAGTGTGGTACATTTGTTTTATTGATGCCTTTAACCTCTCCTATTATTCCATTCATATATCACTTCTTTCTCCAATGTCTTCCAATGTATCTCCACTTCAGTAGGTTTTGTACAATAACGTCAGTTGCAGATTTACTATGTGGACGTTGTGGCCTATTTAACACCTTATTTTAGATGTATATGACGATACTATGCTGAGCGTATTTATATGTTTTGACGATGCCATTACGGCTGTTTCACATTAGGACATGGTGTAGAACAGGTACGCTTTACCTTATTTGTATTGAAAGATAGACTGCCACTAGGTGTATATAATTTTTATATTGTATATCTGAAGATGGTCATTGCTGACTGAAACCGGTGTCAAAGACTGTAATAGAAAAACATATCTCCATATGATAAGTATGGAGACTTCCTCTATTTTATCTCTTTGAAAAAATGCTGATTTTGAGATACCAATATTGTGTATCAGCCAGATTATTCCTCACACAGGTGGTATGAGATTGTTTCCGATCTGCAAGTTAGTGTGAAACAAATCATTGATGGCTGCCATCACACTGTTTCAGCATACACCATAGTGAAGTACTATGTCATGCAAGATTCCATCATTTGCTAAGATCGCAAATGCTCTGAATCCGCTTCTCTGGAAGAAATGGTGGTCTCTGTATGTTTGCCAAAGGAGTGGTACTACTCCAGGGTGGAATTGAAACTCAACGAATTAATTTTCTGTATTTTTGGAAATAACGGCCAAGCCTTCCACCGTCGTGTCGTTTCATACCTAAACGCCGCCTCAGTATGCTCCCTGTAGCAACGTCTGAGGGTTACTCTACCTGCACCAGTCCTGACCTAGTCCAGTCATCGCAGCCACTTTAGGAGCCGCCACGGCTTTCACGAATACCTAACGCTCACCCGACGTCGTCGGGCCATGTTCTTCTGGCCGGGCCATCGTCTTCCAGCTGCGCCGGCACCGGCCCACTGTGCGGTACGAGTGGTCTGTGCTGGAGGGAGAACAGGCCTCCTCCAGAAAGTAGTTCCGCTTCGCCGAGCCCCGTTTGCTGGCGCTGCAATATCCAGCTGACCTGGCAGCGGCACTTTCCGTTATTGAAGTAATGCAACCCAATCGGGAGCGACGCTGGAGCTGGAAGTCGGGTCGCAGCCCGGTTGCCCTAAGAGGAGGGGAGCGAGTGGGCGGCGGCAACGGCCTGCGAGTGGGACGTGGGGCTGAGCCGCCAGATGCTGGCACGGCTGCCGTTTAGCGACCCGACGGGTAGCCGCACGCTGTAATACTAGCTCGTCATCCGAATACAGATTTCTCTGCAAAACTGCTTGCCACAGTAGCGCATTCCGAGTCTTATATCAAGTTGCAAAGGGGTCATGTACAGATGACGTGATGTTTTGGCGTCAAATATATATTTGTATCTTTTTTATTTGAGTTATTCATGTAATCTACACAGGAGATTGCTGCGTTGTTGTTTTATTTGTAGTATACCGCCATCTATGAATGAAAGTTTAAGTTAATTACTAACACAAAAAATTTTGTTCGTTTGCAAGTATATTTCCGCATTCCTGCAGTGAAACCCCCAACCAAGCCATTAGACAGGGGAGTTTCTAAATAGCGCAGTCTTTTTTTAAATGCAGCTGGGCTGCAAAATCTCTGTTTTGTTCCCCTAGCGGAATCCTGTGTCACCAATCTGCAAAGAGTTTCCACATTGTACCCGAACTGGAAACCAGAACACATAAGGGAACTGTGCTGGCCAAAGTACAGTGGGACACCTGTCCAAAATGCTCCACAGATGAACGACTGATCGTTGCGATCCGTTGTGTGGGCGACGATCGATTCGTAAAATGCACGCGTGTGGGCAAATAACAGCGTTTTCTGTCGCTGATCGCTTGTCGCTTGGAAATCCCAGGCAGTGTCATGGATTGCATGTGATATGGCTACCTGGCTGATTAGCGGCGGTGTGTGGCAACATGGCTGCCAATCGTTTCTCTATTTGTCAAGCATTGTTGTGCAGCTTTGTTTCGTTTTGCTTTCCCCTCGTCGAGTAAGAAATTTACGTTAGAATATATAGTCATCCAGTGACCACCAGCTACACTACGACGTGAAGTGGAAGCTGGAGATACCACTTATATTAAGACGTAACGTAAATTGCAACCTCTGGTTTTGCAGTGATTAGTATTCTGAAGCTCGTACTATAGAAGTCGAACTGATAGGAAGTTCATTGAAATAGTCGCGACACAATGGGCTCCATCTTATGATTTTGTGTTACTTATGAAATAATTACACCTATTATTAAAGTTTTTGACCTCTAAACAGAATGACATACGTACCTATTTTAATGTTAGGAGGAAATTTCAATTTAAATGTTCAGTGCAAATCTATTTTACAGCTGTACTCAAGTCCCTTGTCATTTCATATATTCTAATTCTCCTTCGTACAATTTACAACAGGAGTTTTAGTAATCAGTAGTGCTGCTCTTGACAACACCTCTATAGAAACATCGAGTAAATTTTGTAGGCCTAAGGTTTGCATCTAAACGATAAGTTTAATGAATAAAAAAGAAATTGTAGACTAATAAACGTTAAACGAAGTGTACTGGTTTACACAACCCATTTGCCGCCAATGGAAAATATCATACATTCTTTAAAGTAATCTACAGGTCCTAAGGAAAGGATTTCAAAACAAGTTTAATAACTTAGTCAAGCTTATTTTAAATGTGTGTTTCGCCAGTATTCGTGATGATACGGGGATCAACTGCAACTGCGCTAAATATAGCAGTTCATCCTCCAAAGCAGAATTTCTCGGTAGTGACGTTCATAACCGTGATTTCAATTGATAAGCAAATCGCTCGTGTGCGGGGTGACGTAGAAAGCGACCAGTAGTAGGCGACATTGCATGACAGATCCGTCGCGCGTGTATAGGGCCCTCAAAACCCCGTTGACGCATGCGTGGTTTGCCCACTTATCACCGTGCATGCATTGTTAGAGCGCATGGGCATTTGTTGCATGTTTATTCTCTACTGTGAGCTCTTCTGTGGTGAAAGCTAATATCAGTATCAGGCTGATAGTCTTCATACTTCAAATCTCAGGACGACACCGTCTACACTGTGAACGAACTTCTCTATAATAGAATCCCACGCATTATCTGACTGGAATTAGCTGTACCGTTTGATACGTGGATCAGATATCCTTAGGTCCATTGAGCCACCGATAACGGAGTTCCAAAATTTTGAGGTATGGGTTACAATTTTCGTTTCATTGTATGATATTTCATCGAATGACCAGTAGAAACATTGTGTTCTGCGGTAGCAGATTTGCTATCTTGTTGTTCGAGCACACTCTTAACGTACTTGACTTTTGTGAACAATCTGACCGCAGCGCCAGATGTAGTCCCTTGTTTCTCCTGGTGTCCAACCTTCAAAAAATATTCAGGAGTGGGCACTCGATTCAGCAGTTTGAAAACCGACAGCATTTTGGCGATAGCTTGATGACACTTTTATAAATTCGCCTCATAGTTGAGACACTGTTCGAGAGTCCTTCAACATCGCGTCTTGACACATGGAAACACCAAATTTTATCTAGTTATGGAGAAGGTTATCTGCGTGTTTTCGTCTCGCTTTTAGTAGGACGTAGGAGGGATGATACACTAGGACTTTCAGTACATTGAAAGCCTATTTTTCTGCGTCATCAGACTTCGGAATGTTTTGATGCGGTCCGCCAGCAATTCCTCTCCTGTGCAGCCTCTTCGTCGCATAGCAGCGCTCGCATCGTACGTCCTCGGTTATTTGTTGAGTGGCTTCCAGTCCCTTCATTTTTCTACAGCTTTTACCCTTACCAGCGAAGTCATTCCCTGATGTCCTAAAGCATGTTGTTTCACCATGTCCCTTCTTCTTGTCAGTGTTTTACGCATGTTCCTTTCCTCTCGCGTTCTTTGGAGAATCTTATCATTCCATACCTTATCAGTTCACGTTATTTACAACATTTTTCTGTAGCACCACATCTCTAATGCTTCGATTTTCTTCTGTTCTTGCTTTCCCAGTCCATGATTGACTACCAAAATAATTCCGCGCTCAAAACGCACATCCTCTTAAATTTTCCCTGTATCTGACACTATGAGGCAAATCTTGAACTGAAATGTCCCATTTTCTCATCATAACCTGCTTTTTATTCCCTCCCTGCTCCGTCATCTTGGGTTATTTTGCTTTCAATGTAGCAGCATTCCTTAACTTCGTCTAGTTCGTTGTCATCAGTTTTAATGCTATATTTATTGCTATTCTCATTTCTGTTACTTCTAAATACTATAAGTGAAGAAAAAATATCCTAATGGAGGGGTAAGACATATGATCCTGAGTGAAGTTCCTGCATAAACTCAAACTTAGAGCAAAAGTTCTCTAACGTGGATCGGCAAACGAAAATTTTCCTCGGCCCTTTATACTTTCCGTGATGATGACTAGAAGTCTGTCAAATCTTGCAGTTATGAACAGAGTTTACTCTGTCTCAATTGAAGACTACACGGGAAACTGTCTGGCTCTGTGCTAAGGCAGATGGCGGGTCTGTATTTCCTAATTACCAAGAAGACGTGCGTCCTGTCCACTGCCAGGGCAAACGGAAGTAGAGATGCGTGCTAACCTCTAATGAAGTCAACCTGACTCAGGAAACCACGAACTGGAAATGATGCCAGACTCTCACACTGGAAACTACGAAGCTTCGTATTCTCCATCTTACTATAATTTCTTGCCTTCCTCTGCCAATCACAGACGAGAGAGGCCAGAGCACAGTACAGAGAATCTATATTTGTTGGTTTTTTTTTAAAAAAAAAGGAAATCGATCCTGTCAATTCCCAAGTGCTGTTACTACATTTTATGCTTAGCAGGGAAGCGTCTCCTAGCGCCCTTCTGACGTCATAGCATTTAAGCCTGCCAGCATACGTTGCTAAAGTCACAGCATTCTCACACTCTGGAGTTTCTCTAACAAGAGAAATACCCTATCACAGTGGTCGACGGAGGAATTCCATTGTCCCTCAGCCGAAGGTGTTAGATTTCGACTTCCAAGAGAGAAGTGTGGATAAGAAACGCCCTCTCCACCCACCAGTACAGCAGTGCCGTAAAACTGGGACGAGAAAGCTTGTTTCTGAAGGCTTTTGTATATTTCAAAGTCACAAACGACTTTGTACATCCGGATGAGCACGGGCGGTGGTCTTTTGCAAACCCATAGTGTCTGTGTCAGTGGGCGCTGCTGCCCCTGTGTTGCTCTCGAATCACCAGCCATTGTAAAGCTATTTATCTGCAAGCCGAGGGCTTACCGCTGGTGTCCGCTCTGTGTGATACCTGCCTTCTTGCTCAATCCTGACAAAATCTTCTCTGTTAGGAGGCAAATTCATTGCAACTAAGATTACTTCTATTACTTTTTCTCAGTGAATCATGGGGTTGGGTTATTTGGTGGAAGAGACGAAACAGCGAGGTCATCGGTCTCGTCGGATTAGGGAAGGATGTAGGAGGAAGTCGGCCGTGCCCTTTCAAAGGAACCATCCCGACATTTGCCTGAAGCGATTTATGGAAATCACTGACAACCTAAATCAGAATGGCCGGACGCGGGATGGAACCGTCGTCCTCCCGAATGCGAGTCCAGTCTGCTAGCCACTGCGCCACCCCGTTCGGTTGAAACTAAGAGCTGAACTACAGACGTCGTAAGAAGCAGAGAGAATGTTATAGAATTAAAGAATAAAGAGAATAGACAGGAGAAAATGCATGCACACTCATTGACTGTTCGTATTAGTATACTTCTCGATTTAATTTTTGAAAAGGCACTTGGAAAGGTTGTTTTGCATGAATAACAACTGAAAAATGGCGGGTAAATTTGCAAAGTTTTTCAACGTTCTTATGCATTAGTACATAAATTGCAAAATCAATATGATAATTAACTTATTATTTTAATTTCTTGCTCAAGTAAATAGGTATAACCTCAATTACTGAAAACCACTATAATGTGTATGCTGGATGGACCATTGTTGGGAACGTTGGCAACTGATTATGATCCAGTTTTTAACATTTAATATTTGCTTTATTAATACTTGAAGTTAAAAACTGGAATATTGGAAACAGTCCTTTCACTTGACTGAAGTAATTTGCATGCCATATGTGCATGCTCTTCAGGCAAAATAAAAAAAAAATACTGTGAAAACTGAAAAATAGTTAGGGGAAATTCTGGTAACGGTAGTGTAGGCTAAATTAAATTTTCAAAAATCTCTTTTACACAATCTTCGACAATATATGCAACATAATATGTAGTTTCCTTGATGGCGTCTTGGTTGCATACAGCTTACGCTGTGACTGATCCAGTGCGTTGTAATGCAAGTGGTATTCATTTGCAGCCGCTAGGACTATATTTGCAACGTATCTGTGATTATGGTTCAAATGGCTCTAAGCACTATGGGACTTAACATCTGAGGTCATCAGTCCCCTAGAACTTAGAACTACTTAAACCTAACCTAAGGACATCACACACATCCATGCCCGAGGCAGGATTCGAACCTGCTACCGTAGTGGTCGCGCGGTTCCAATCTGTAGTGCCTAGAACTGCTCGGCCTCTTCGGCAGGCTTGTCGACAAGAGTTCCAGTACCTTGTGCTTTTGGAATTCGTTTATGTTTTTATGCAGCAGTCACCTATTCTTCCCACCAGCAATATGGGAAACCAAGCAAATTTTCAGCCTGTTGTGGGTTCTGTTGCTAGAGTAGGAGAAGACTTACATCCTAGCAGAAAATGCTAAAAAGGAACAAATGACAGAGAGAACAACAACCGAAAAGAAAAAAAACAAAATATTGCTGAGGAAAACATGAACGTTATAACCGTGCTTCAGAGATTGATGAGAACGCGATCTCGAAGTTTTACAGGGGTAGCATACTTCATAGATAAAATTCATTCATTTTATATGCTTACTTTCTTCTGTGTTCACCAATTAAATAAGAACCGAATGAATGCTGGTTGTCAAACAATGTGGCCGATTTATCTGTCAAGGAAGGTTACATTTATATGCTAGGTTACCTGATGTTAAGAATGCGCAGCGACTGACATGAAAAAAGGAGATGTATGGTGATTTAGCAAGACAGCAAGTTAGAGGAACAACATTGTTCACACCATACAACAGTAAGGCTGTTCAACGCAGTATATATTTGTTACTGTAAATTGGGCATGCCACGATGCTCAGATTACCAGTTGGATACTTCTATTACGTATTACAGCTTGTTTCCCTAAAAGAGACAAATTTAAGTAAAATTAAAACTCGGAGTTGCACTTGAAAATTTCCAGTATTGCTGGTCACATGGAAAAAATGTGATTGACTCATTCTCACTGAAAACGTGCTAACATCTCCGATCAAACTCTTCTAGAAGGGATCTGACGTTGCTGCAAGTTTTAAAGCTGTCAATTTCCGTTGTGTTGTTCTGCGACTGCATTACGGTAATATAAAGAAATATCTTTGTTCCGCAAAAACCGGCCTGTAACTCGCTCAGTTCTCTAATTTTACTAATCCATTATCTCCCTCACTTGAAACAACAACTTCGTGTTTCTAAATGAAGCAGATAATTTGTGATAGGCATAAATATACACAACTTATTCACTGTAAGTATCGATAAAATAGCAACCTTATTGCCTCTGTTGGTGTGTGCATGATGGCGAGAGACTTCGTACTAGAGGCGTATATCAGTATATTGTGAGTGTTGCGATATTGTTCCGTTAAAATTAGGTGAACTTGCGGATGTCTGCAACTTGCTGCCACGATATTTCGGTGCAGAGTCTTATGGCCGCCTTTAGGTGAATACTGACAGGAAAGGCACTGAGCTCACGTACTTTAAACCCCGCCGGCGCATGAGTGGTGTTTGCAGTTGGCGTTGTGCTTACGTTGTTTGTCTGCAAGTCGGTGCGCTGCGTCCAGCTCCCCCAGCAGCGAAAGGTGGCTTCATCGATATCAGGTCGACTGTCTCCGCAAGGCAACGACTCCGGCTACGCAGAGCAGGAAGTTTTTCTATGACGGGATTCCAAGCAGAATTTAACAGAAAACCGCCGTCTCGATTAATAAGGGTCTCAGACAGTCATATTTCCACTGAATCCATCGATGAAGCTGTATTCCGTCTTTCAGCTGACGCAGCAGAGGCAATTCGTCGAGAGTCTTTACGTGTGCTGACGACAACCTCTCCACCGAATGGTAACTTCTAGCCCATGGAGAGAGTAGCCCTCCGTAATATAAGAGCAGACGAAAGTGCTCAAGACGGATAAAGGTACTGCCACTATAGCATTCTACGGGAGGATTATATCAATAAAATCAATGTATTACAGAGTGACTGAACGTATCGCAAAATCGATAAGGATCCTGCCAATCTAGTGATGCGGAAAACAGAAAAACTTCACCAGAATGAGATTTTCACTCCGCAGTGGAGTGTGCGCTGATATGATAATTCTGGCAGATGAAACCTGTGTGCCAGACCGAGACTCGAACTCGGAACCTTTGACTTTCGCGGGTAAGTGCTCTACCAAATGAGCTACCCAAGCACGACTCAGGGCCCGTACTCACAGCTTCACTTCCGCCAATACCTCGTCTCCTATTTTCGAAACCCCACAGAATATCTTCTGCGAACCTTGGAGAACTAGCACCCCTGGGAGAAAGGATATTGCGGAGACATGGCCTAGCCACAGCCTGGCGGATGATTCCAGAATGAGGTATGAGATTTTCACTCTGCAGCGGAGTGTGAGCTAATATGAAACTTCCTGGCTGATTAAAAGTGTGTACCGAACCGAGACTCGAACTCGGGACCTTTGCCTTTCGCGGGCTAGTGGTCTACCAAATGAGCACAGATGTCAAGTCTCATAGTGCTTTGAACCATTTGAGAACATCTGCAGTATACTCGCCTCCTTCAAGCCACTAAGTCCGCTATCGCCGAAAATTGTGTTTCCACGGGTGACTTGATGAAGTAAGACCGAACGAAAATTTTGGACCTATATCAACAATGAATCAGTGGAAATATAACTGTCTCAGTCTCTCATTAAACGAGACGGCGGTTTCCACTTAAATTCTGCATGGTACCACGTCATTTCGTGCTACGCGTAGCCGGCGTCATTCTCCATGCTACGACAATCGATCTGATATCGATGATATCTCACCCAGCGTAAAGTCACAACGACTGGAAAGAAAACTCAGGTGACTTCAGTATTATAAGAATGGAAAAAGAACGAAACCGCAAATTTAGAGACCAATAACCCAAATTTTTGTTTGTTCCAGAATCTTTGAACATATTCTCAGTTCGAATACAATAAACTTTCTTGTGACTGAGAAGCTTACGTGCACGAATCGGCATAATTTTTTAAAGCATCGCTCGTGCGAAACTCAGCTTACCCTTTTCTCATACGATATACTGCCAACTATGGGTGAAGGGCAACAGGAAGATTTCCAGAAAGCATTTGACAAGGTGCCCGATTACGGGCTGTTAACGATGGTACGAGCATATGGAATACGTTCACAGATATGTGAGTGGCTCGAAGACTTCTTAACCAATAGAACCCAGTTTGTTGTCTTGAATGGCGAGTGTTCATCAGGGACAAGGGTATCGCCAGGAGTGCCTCAGGGAAGTGTGATAGGACCACTGTTGTTCCCTATACTCGTAGATTTGGCTGACAGGGTGGGCAGCAATCTGCAGTGATTCCTGATGATACCGTGGAGCACGGTATGACGTCGAAGTTGAGTGATTGTAGGAAGATATAAGACGAATTAGACAAAATTTCCAATTAGTGTGATAAATGGCAGCTAGCCCTAAGTGTGAAAAATGGAATTTACTGCGTTTATGTTCAGTTACTAGTATATGTACAAAGTTCGTTACTGGATCATGTGGAGCTTCGGAGAGAGAATGTTCTGATTTAAAAGTGATCTTATAAGTTCAGGAGGAGATTGTGAGCTGAATACATACACTATGCGATCAAAAGTATCCGGACACCCCCAAAAACGACGTTTTTTTTTAGGTGCATTGTGCTGCCACTTACTGCCAAGTAATCCATATCAGCAGCCTCAGTAGGCATCGCGAGAGAGCCGAATGGGGCTCTCCGCGGAACTCACGAACTTAGAATATGGTCAGGTGATAGGATGTCACTTGTGTCATACATCTGTACGCGAGATTTCCACGCTCCTAAACATTCTTACGTCCATTGTTTCCGATGTGATAGTGAAGTGGAAACGTGAAGTGGCACATACAGTCGAAAGCATACAGGCCGACCTCCTCTTTTGACTGACAGAGACCGCCGGCAGTTGAAGAGGGTCGTAATGTGTAATAGCAGTCATCTATCCAGACCATTACACACGAACTCCAAACTGCGTCAGGATCCACTGCAAGTACTACGACAGTTAGGTGGGAGGTGAGAGAAGTTGGATATCATGGTCGAGCGGCAGCTCATATGCCACACATCACGCCGGTAAATGCCAAACGATGCCTCGCTTGGTGTACGGAGCATAAACATCGAACGACTGAACAGTGGAAAAACGTTGTGTGGAGTAACCAATCACGGTATACAATGTGGCGCTCCAATGACAGGATGTGGGTGTGGCGAATGCCCAGTGAATGTCATCTGCCAGCGTGTGTAGTGCCAATAGTAAAATTCGGAGGCGGTGGTGTTATGCTGTGGTTTTATTTTTCATGGAGGGGGCTTGCAAACGTTGTTGTTTTGCGTGGCATCATCACAGCACAGGATCGCAGCACAGGCCTACATTGATGTTTTAAGCACCTTCTTGCTTCCCACTGTTGGAGAGCAATTCGGGGATGGCGACTGCATCAGTCAACACGATCGAGCACGGCTTGTGGCAGAGTGGTTACAGGACAATAACATCCCTGTAGTGGATTGGCCTGCACAGAGTCCTCATCTGAATCCTATTGAAAACATTTGAGATGACATTGAACGCCGACTTCCTGCCAGGCCTCACCGACTGAAATCGATACCTCTCCTCATTGAAGCACCCCAATAAACCATCCAGCACCTGATCGAACGTATACCTGCGAGAGTGGAAACTGTCATCAAGGCTAGGGGTGAGCCAAAACCATACTGAATTCCAGCATTACCCATGGAGGGCGCCACGAAGTTGTGAGTCATTTTCCACCAGGTGTCCGAATACTTTTGATCATATAGTGTACTTACCTCAACGGCTTCCGATAGATTAGATTTTTTTTCCTTTGTTGGCTATTCGTAAGTGAGCACCAGATGATTCCAAAACAAAGGTCAGATTTCAATTTTTTATTGCAGGGAAACTGTAAAAGATAGAAACAGACTGCGCATGTCAGTGGATAGAGGAAACTTCGAAGCATGCTGCAAAATTGGTTATTTCCTCAGCTTCATGGAGATCCGAATGATTTCATTTTTATGCACAACAACGCCCTGCCTCACTTTCATTTAAGTAAGGGCGTTATCTTAACAATACCACCCCACAACGTTGGTTTGGAAGATGTGAACAACAAGAACTTATTCACTTCTTTTAACCTCCAAGGTCACCAGATCTCATAATTGGACTTTTTCCTGTTGGGCTACACTGAGGACAGAGCCTTTGTTCCACCACAAACTCAAGATGGCCGCCGCGTAAGATCACAGGTATTTCCTTCGTCCGCTAAAAGAACTTATTTAAGAGAAAATAATGTTAAATTTAAGTTTTCTTTGATTCGTATACCTGCTATAGTGTCCGTTCTTGTCACACAACGGACTATTAGCGTCGCAGGAGAATTTTGCGTGACATAAAAGAAAGTTCTATTCAAGTTTTATAGACAGTGCAAACGCATTAAAACAAGACATCTATTAGTTTCATCAATGTTTATCGTCGCAATAAATGTGTAATTAAATATTTGTAAATGGTATTTAACTAATACATTTCGTATGGCTTACTAGTTGGACAGTCACGATCTAGGCCTAATTGTTCCGAGCTATAAACGTTTAAAAACCTGACCTAACATTCTTGATAATGTAAATTCTCTGAAAGCAAAGTAATTACTGATTCATTCCTCTGTCATTGTATCTCTAAATCAGTACAAAAACAACAAGAACTACACATAAGACCTTTGTGTTCAAATGGTTCAAATGGCTCTAAGCACCATGAGACTTAACATCTGAGGTCATCAGTCCCCTAGACTTAGAACTATTTAAAGCTAACTTAACCTAAGGACATCATACACATCCACGTCCTAGGCAGGATCCGAATTTGCGACCGTAGCAGCAGCACGGTTCAACGTCAAATTTAAAATATTCTTCAAACTTATTCTTTCGAAACTGAGCATGAGTGAGAAATGTGGGAGCTGTTATAGGCTAGTGAGTAGAAGGATTTGATTTGTTGCCACTCTTGTAAGATATATTTTCACTGGGGTGGGGGGGGGGGGCGGGTGCTGCGGGCAGAATTTTGGGAGGACAGAAGAGGCTCTCTCCTGGAACTGCAGAGTACGAGAGTACGCTGTGGGTAAATTTTGATTGGGTACAGGAAAGGAAAAGCTGTGCCCTTCAGGCACAGTTAGAGGAAGCAAGGAAGGAACTGATACGGATCAAGGGACATAAGGGGAGGAGGGTAGTTGGGAACTGGCAGGTGGTAGGAGGATAGAGGAAAGAGAACGTGATCTGACAATTTTACCATCAACTCCAATAACAAGAATCTACCACTGCCAGAGTTAAGTGGCGAAGAGCCTCAGATAGAACGAGGAGCAGGAAATGTGCAGCACATTTCAACCAAGGCCAAGTAGCCTATGAATGTACAAAGCGTCAGGAAGAAGAAAGAGCTGCTGCTAGGTAGTAGCCGTGGTAGAAGTATAGATGTTTAGTTACAGGTAAGTTTAATGGCAGCGTACCAGTCCACCAGTATCTCCAAGCCAAATGCAATGCTAAGTCATGTGATAGAGGACTTAGCGTCTTTATGTAAGGACTTTACAAAAGAGGACCATGTAGTGATAGTGGGAGGTTCAGGAAAAAGTTTGGACAGGGGTGGGGCATTTGCCATATGTGGTGACCTGAGAAAGATAGTTTCTCTGACTCATGGCACCAAAGTACACTTTGTTGAGCAGTTCCAGCATGATGATCGACCACACCTTGATTATGAGGCGAATCAGTGTGGGGTTAGAGATGGCTCTGAGGACTGCCAACTTTGTTACTTTGTGCATGTTTCTCTGGTGCCATCGGGACAATCAAAAGATGGGGTTTCACTAGGCATGGCCGACACCTAAACAGGACTGGGAAGGGGAGATTGGTACAGCTGATTCATGAAAGTATAGGCAGCGGATCTCGGGCCACACATGGTCAAACACCGGTTGTCATGGGTGGGAAAAGTAAGTATTTCTTAGGATAAATCCAGACAACAAGTTCCTCTGCCTAATGAGTATCTCCAGCAGTTGAAAAAATACTGAAACAATCACTCACTAGACAGATTTTAACACTCCAAATATCACACATACGAGATGTCACAAAGAAAAACAAACCACTGGAAAGTGTAACACTGGGCATTTCACGGAGTTAACAATCCTCCATCAAAACATGCAATCAATAAAAAATAAAATACAACTATTAGAAGCGTAGCTCCAATGTTTGAACTGCACTGTAGTTTGTGTTACTGAGCACTGATGTAGAGACACGGAAATCGTAGATGTAGTATTATCATTGTACGAAAGGGCAAACTCTTACTGTAGAACTACTTCAAAGGGTGGAGGATCTTGCATTTATATCAGAAAAGGAACACAGTGCAAATCAAGACATGACCTCAGTTTAGCAAGTGATGTCACACATCAGGTATGAAGGAGTCCTCCCAAACACTTAAATATATCAGTTCCATGAAAAGAGCCGCAATGATCAAGAATTCTTAGATTTCCGTCACAGATACAAAAAGATCTATAGGAAGGTGCTGATTGCTGCTAAAAAAGTCATTTAATGACAAAATAATATATAATGCAGAGAATAAAAGCAAAGTTATCTGGTATATTATGAAAAAGGAAACGGGGAGAGGCAAACAAACGCAGAGCGACATACTGCTAAGGAAGGGGGATAAGGTAATAAATGATCCACAACACTTAGCAAATCATGTAAACGAGAATTTTCTAGTATTGCAGTGAAGTTAAGGCAAGAATATCCCAAAACAAATATAACACCTGTAAATAATGTTGCACTAAATACAATGATGTTACTTCGAACAACAGAGAACTAGGTCAATAAAACTGTTCAAAAACTAAGAAATAAAAAGTCAGTAAGATGAAGTACCAATGTGTGTACTGAAACAATGCATAGCGGTTATAAAAGTCCCGTTAACAAGTATAATAAATGAATTCTTCACATCAGGGACATTTCCAGAGCAGTTAAAACGGCCAAGAGTGTACATTTGCTTAAGAAAGGAACTTCAGAAGACAGAAAATTACCATTTTCCCTGCTGCCACCATTCTCAAAAATTATAGAAGCAATTATGAAAGAGATTAAAAGAATTACCTGAATAAACACAATATTGTAACTGAATCACAGTTTGGTTTCCGAAGTTGCAAAAATACGGAGTCTGCCATAGTAGAATTCACAAAATTTGTACTTGATGCTCTTGTCAAAGATGAGTGTCTCACATGCACATTTTTGGATCTATCTAAGGCCTTTGATTCAGTCGACCACAAGATTCTAATAAATAAATTAGAAGCATTGGGAATAAGAGGGGTAGCTAATACCTGCTTTCGATCATACCTCGCAGATGGTGTACAAAGAGTAGAGATAACACACACTTCAAATCAACATTTAGTAAAACATCAGAACCAAAATACATTATTATAGGTGTTCTGCAAGGTAGCACATTAGGACCAATTCCATTCGTGATATACATTTATAACTTTCCCATTAGTGTTACTCATCGTGAAAAAATTCTATTCGTTGATGACAGCAATATTATAGTCACTGAGAAAAGAAGAGGACTCCTGCAGAGAAACAAATGAAACTCTGAAGGACGTTTACGATTGGTCAAATGAAATAAAGTGGCATTGAACATAAAGAAAATTAATGTCATAAATTTCAGTTTGAAGATGGAAAATGAGAATGTAAAATTATATGTTGATGGCACCTCTACAGACTGGGCAACATATTCAGAATTCCTACGAATGAATATTGATTCTCAGTTGAAGTGGTGTGAACACACAAAGGAACTTGCAAACATTTTGTGATCAGCATGTTAAGCCCTTAGAATCCTATCATCAGTGTGTAACATGCAGTGTCTTTTTGTTACATACTATTCATATGTACACTCATTTCTTAGCTGTGGCATTCTTTTTTGGGGGAACAGATGCACAAAATATGAACACAATATTCAAACTCCAGAATAGAGCCAGAAGAATAATAACCAAAATTAGCAGTCGAGCTCATTTGTAAAGATTTGTTCAAAGCACTGGGGATTTCAACTGCTCCGTGTGAATACCGTTACCAGCCAGCTGTAAACATCATAAACAACATTGATAATTACTGCACAAACAGCTCTGTGCAAGATAATGGAACAAGAGCTAGATTCAACTTACATTTACCAAGAAAAAATTTACATAAAACTCAAAACAGCATTTTCTATTAAGGAATAAAACTGTACAATAAATTACCAAAAGATATTAAAGAATCTGCAAAACTACACTTTTTTAAAATGACAATTAAAATGTACCTGTTACGCAACACATACACTGAAGGATTACTTAGATAAAAAAGAGTAGAGGGTTCGTAAAAAAATGTTATAGTAATAAATAATAGTAATGATTATAAAATATCCAAAATTCCACGTAACACCCTCACACTATGTTCTTTTCCTCCTTTTTTCCTTTTCTAGAAAAACTTATCCCCAAGCTATGCATAGCACCATACTAACACACCTCTTCCTCTTTCTGAGGTCAACATCTCTGTCATTATAGAGGTATTCTGACTCAGTTTTGCAGGATAGCAAATGGGAAACTACCGTACAGAAAACGGCCCAGAGATCACCAGTGTGTGTATGTGTGTGTGTGTGTGTGTTTGTGTGTCTAGTGAGCAATGTGTTATAACACAATGTGTTTATAGTATGTGCAGTGACTGATAGTGAAATCTAATGAACAGTGTGGCATTACATTAATTAACAAGTTATTTGTAAAAGAAAAGTTGTATACCAGGAGTAAATCTTATGACTGTCTCTAACTAGAAGTCTGCAAATGTATGTGTATGCGAATTAGTTCATTTTAAATTGGTCTAAACTTGTAAATAGTTTGCATGTCTTATATCCTAGTAAAAAGAGATCTACGGATGAATAAAGCTACTGCTTTAACTACTTCTACTACTACTATGGCTGCTACTCTTTAAGGGTTGAGAAATCAAATACTTGAAAATGTCGATTCAGTAAACAGGGATGTGTTTATTCATGCGTGGAATGAAATGTTCTGCCGTTTCGATGTTTCTCAAGCAATGCATGGTGCTCATGTTGTGTACATGTCTGTGTGAACAAAAAAGTTTGAACCTTCCTTCATGCAGTGTCCTCCACAATGTTTTTCTTAATCGGTGGTCAGTAATAAACGTTGAAATCTGTTGTTTCTTTTTGAATTACCCTATATACTCCAACACTTTATTTAATTCGTATGATTAAGCCGGTTTCTTACAGTCACATGCAGGCAAAGCTGTAATTATAGTAGTTTTATTTGAAGAATTTTTATTATGCTCATTGCAAGTAAAGTAATTATTCAATGGTTTTTCCTTTAATTGGAGAATTATTTAGGAGAGAGAAGTATGACGTCTGATAGAGTCTCAGAGGAAGAGGGAACTACGAATTTGTTCTTTGTTCAAAGATCGTCTTCAGGAATTTTTCTTTGTTTATATTTCTCAGATGTTTGGACACGTTACTGGCAGCGGAACAGCGGGGCCGTCGTAACTGTTGGCGCCGCTGGCAGCGCAGAGACACGCTTCCGGTTTAAATCGATGCAGCGGCAGAGTAAATCTGCCGTCGGCAGACTGCGAGTACACGACACGGGCCTGTGCTAATATTAGCTCCGGAAGGGAAATTGCAGGCTTGGCAGGTGGCCGCTCACGGCGGCGTAACATGTGTGTGGCTGCGGCCGTGCGCCACTGCGGGGGCGGCACGGGCAGCGGCTGCGGCGGCGGCTGCCGGCCGCTCTCCGCGTTCACGTAACGACAGTCCACTCTACTGCAAAGGGTTTTCCACAGGCTCTGCCTCTTTTTTTGAATGTCATGAGGAATGTGGAAAGGAAAATGAAAACTCTGAGGTTTGGCGATGATGTAATTCTGTCAGAGACGGTGAAGGACTTGCAACAGCAATTGGACAAAGTGGACAGTATCTGAATATGCTGCAATATGAATGTAAGAAAAAGTAAAACAAAAGGTAACGCAATGCAGTAATAGAAAAACAGGTGACGCTAATGGAATTGCAAGTTTGATTGCGAGAAGCTAAGGGTGGAAGTTGTCAGGGCAAGCACATATTATTTCAAGGAGACAAATTATTTCATTTTTTGAAGCCGGTAGTGTGGCAAAAGAATTGCTGCGAGGCATAATAATAAACAAATAGAGCTAATCAAGTTGCAAAACCCACACTTAAACAATTTATAACGATGTACGTTAGCATAGGCAGTTTACAGTCAAGAGCCAGCCTCTGTCACCAGGACCAAGTCCGCCTTGTACACTTGACAGTTTCACACAGTAGACTGGCTATACACAGCTGCTGAAACATAGAAAAAGCAGTTCCTATAAACGTTAGCAATACCAACGTCTTTTCCATAACGTGCATTAACGAGAGGGAGGAGACACTTCATGTCCACCCGAAGAAACAGAAAAACCAAGGTTATTTAATTCTTGTTGACTTACGTTAGCAACATACCTTTTAAAGAGGTACAGGTATGTAAGTAGGCTTTAGAAACTGAAAACATCCTTTAGCATACGCTTAACAATGCCATCAACGTTCCAATAACAAGCGTACCACCAGGTGCAGCAGATTAGGACGAGCGGCGGTACCTTATCACCATCACAAAAAAAGAAAGGAAATAAATAAATACAAATCCGATCATTGTTGTTTACTTTTACTCACAACATACTTTTTAAAAATATATTCATGTGTAAGTAGTGTCCTGAACGTGAAATTATTGCATATGGCATACACACATTCAAACAGAACGCTTCAGATTACAGAAAGAACATGACGAACTACAGATATTTCACAGCTCTGAATAAAAATTTACGAAAATCTGATTATATTAAATAAAAGAAATACTGACATGCCAAACTCATACGATAGGCAATAATCAATTCCGATATAACGGCGCCGGCCGGAGTATCCGAGCGGTTCTAGGCGTTACAGTCTGGAACCGCGAGGCCGCTACGGTCGCAGGTTCGAATCCTGCCTCGGGCATGGATGTGTGTGATGTCTTTAGGTTAGTTAGGTTTAAGTAGTTCTAAGTTCTAGAGGACTGATGACCTCAGAAGTTAAGTCCCATAGTGCTCAGAGCCATTGGAACCATTTTTTGATAACACGGCCTGCTTAAAACAACTCATCACTTAGTACGGATATACATATATCAAAGCCAAAAAAATGGCAATAAATTGCAGTGGTCCAAATGACATTCAGAACACAGCTAGAACTACACGGCAGTGACCTTATACTGCATAAGTCAGTGAATCCTGACAACGTAAGTAAATGTCGCTAAGGTCTACGTTATGCAAACACACCTGTCACTGTCTGTGACACCAGACAGCTGAAAGCTAGTGTTATGACACCGAGTGCGTCTGCTCCAGCGGGCTAGAGTGGACAGCGTAGCGCACCATAGGGGCTCGGTGTAGGACCGTCTCCACTTGTCACCTGCAGCACCCGGATTCCAAGGGCTTCGAGGAGGAACGCACTGTGTGGAAGACAGCACGGCCAGCAGTCTAAAACCACTCATTTGGGGCAAGTTACACAACCTAGCGGGACGCCGTGGACTCCTTGCTAGGTTGCAGAGGCAATGACACGATAGAGACCAATAGAGACAAGACCTCTAACGACAGGAGTCGCCACACAGCACGGAATCGAGGTTAGGGAATGAGAACTATAAGAAGAGTTTTCCTTCTTAGACAGCAAAATACCTAACATTGGCAAAATTATAAAGGATATAAATATAGACAGATAATGGTAATAAAAGTGTCTCCGAAAAAGAGAAATTTATCATCAAATATTTGTGAACACTAAAGTGTTAGTAAGGCTTTCCCTTAGGTATCTGTATCCGGTATAGCCTTGCGCGCGAGTAAAATGTGGACGTCAAGTAGGGCAGACAGGAAAATATTAGCTTCTGTACTGATGTAATTCAGAAGTTGTTGTTGTTGTCGTCTTCAATCCGAAGACTGGTTTGATGCAGCTCTCCACGCTACCCTGTCTCGTGCTATCTTCTTCATCTCCAAATAACTATTTCATTTTTGTGAATCCGTTTCACTGTACTCATGTCCAAGTACCGTCTACGATTTTTACCACCTACTTTTCCCTTCAGTACGAAATTAGTGATCCCTTGAAACCTCAGAATGTATACTTCTTTTTTTCAGGTTGTGCCACTAATTCCTTGTCTCCCCAATTCTGTTCAATAGCTCCTCATCAGTTACGTGATCGACCCATCTAATCGTCAGAATTCTTCTGTATTCCCACATGTCAGAACTTCTATTGTCTTTTTGTCTCAGTTGTTTATTGTCGCCGGCCGTTGTGGCCGAGCGGTTCTAGGCGCTTGAGTCTGGAACCACGCTGCTGCTACGGTCGCAGGTTCGAATCCTGCCTTGGGAATGGATGTGTGTGATATCCTTAGGTTAGTTAGGTTTAAGTATTTCTATGTCTAGGGGAATGATGACCTCAGATGTTAAGTCCCATAGTGCTAAGAGCCATTTGAATCACTTTGTTGTTTAATATCCACGTTTCATTTCCATGCATGGCTACACACCAAACAAACATCTTCAGAAAAGACTTCCTAACACTTAAATCTATATTCGATGTAAACAAATTTCTCTTCCTTAGACATTCTCTTCCTGCTACTGCCAGTCAGCCATCACCAGTTATTTTGCTGCCCAAATAGCAGAACTTATTAACTACTTTATGTGCCTCGTTCCTCAATCTATTTCCCGTAGCATCATCTGATTTAATTCGACTAAATTACATTATCCTTGCTTTGCTTTTGTTAATGTTCATCTTATACCTTACCTCCAAGACACTGTCCATTTCGTTCAATTGCTCTTCCAGGTCCTTTGTTGCCTTTGATAGAATTACAATACCATCGGCAAAACTGAATATTTTTATATCTTCTCCCTGAACTTTAATTCATACTCCAAAGTTTTCTCTGGTTTCCTTTATTGCTTGTTCAATATACATATTGAATAACATCGGAAGTAAGCTACAACCTCGTCTCACTCCCTTCCCAACCACTGCTTCCCTTTCATGCCCCTTGACTCCTATAACTGCCGTCCGGTTTCTGCACAGGTTATTGATAGTGTTTCGCTTCCTATACTTTACCCCCGCTACTTTCAGAATTTCAAAGAGAGTATTTCAGTCACCTGTGTCAAAAGCTTTCTCTAAGTCCATAAATCCAATAAAGTAGGTTTGCCTTTCCTTAACCTATCTTCTAAGATAAGTCTTAGGGTCACTATTACGTCGAGTGTTCCTACATTTTTCCCGAATCCGAACTGATCTTCCATGTGGTCTGTTTCCACCAGTTTTCCCATTCTTCTCTAAGGAATTCGCGTTAGTATTATGCAACCATGAATTATCAGACTGGTAGTTAGGTAATTTTCACACCTGGCAGAAACTGCTCCCTTTGGAATTGGAAATATTACATTCTTCTTGAAGTCTGAGGGTATTTCGCCTGTCTTATATATCTTGCGCACCAGATGGAAGAGTTGTGTCAGAAGTGGCTCACGAAGGGCTATTCTGACGGAATTTCGTCTACTCCCGGGGCCTTGTTTCGATTTAGGTCTTTGAGATCTCTGTCAAGTTCTTCTCGCAGTACCTTATCTCTCATCTCATCTTCATCGACATCCACTTTCTTTCCTACAATACTGCTTTCAAGTTCATCGCCATTGTGCAGATCTTCTTTATACTCCTCCACTTTTCAGCTTCCCTACAATCTGAACTCTTGATAATCGCTCAGCTGCTTCTCTTTTCCTCAAAGGACTCTTTAGTTTTCTTGTAGGCGTTATCTATCTTTCCTCTGGGGAAACATGCTTCTAAATCCTTGCATTTGTCCTATGGCCATTCCTGCTTAGCAATTTTGCATTTCCTGTTAGTCTCGTGTTTTAAACGTTTGTCTTCCTTTTCACCTGCTTCATTTGCCACTTTTTAAAATTTTCTTCTTTCATCAGTTAAATCCAATATTTCTTGTGTTACCCAAGGATTCCTACAAGGCCTTGCCTTTCAACCTATTTGATGCTCTGTAGCCATCACTATTTCGTCTATTAAAGCAACCCAGTCTTCTTCTACTTTATTCCTTTCCATTGTTTTTCTCAATCGTTTCCTACTCCCCTCTCTGAAGCTCTCAACAACCTCCGGTTCTTTCGACTCATCGAGGTCCCCTCTCCTCAATTTCCCACCTTTTTCCAGTTTCTTCAGTTTTCAACTACCGTTCATAACAACTACATTGTGGTCGGAGATATTGCAATTTAAGATCTGTTTCCTAAATCTCTGTCTAAGCATTATATAATCAGTCTGAAACTAACCAGTGTCTCCAGCTCTCTTCCAAGTATACACTCCTCTTTTACGATTCTTAAACCAACTGTTAGCGATGGTTGAATTATGATCTGTGCAAAATTCTACCAAGTGGCTTCCTCTTTCATTCTTTCCCCTCTCCACAATCGGTTGCTACTTTTCCTTCTCTTCCTTTTCCTACTATCGAATTCCAGTGAGTCATCAAGATTAAAGTTTCATCTCCTTTAACTATCTTAATGGTATTGTTACGTCATCATACATTTCTTCAATCTCCTCGTCATTGCGGAGCTATTTGGCATGAAACCTTGTACTATTGTGGTAGTCTTGGGCTTCGTGCCTATTTTGGCTACAATAACGCGTTCAATACGTTGATCATAGTACCTTATTCCGGTTCCTTTTTTCTTATTCATTCTTAAACCTACTCCTGCATTACCCCTATTTGAGGTTGTATTTATAACCCTATATCATCTTATTAGAACTCATGTCACCGAACTTCATTAATTTCCGCTGTATCTAACTTCATCCTATCCATTTCCCTTTTAAAATTTTGTATCCTAACTGCCCGATAAGATCCATAAGTATGTTGAACATTAGATGAGTGGACTGAATAATTATTGAGGAGGAATTAATGAGAATTAAAAAAATGTAAATATGTTGCTCAACTCGACTAAACGGAGAGATCAGTTAATCTGACACATTGTAAGGCAACAAGGAATCATCAGTTTGTTGAAGGAGAAAAGTAAAAATTGTAGAGGTAGTCCAACGCGTGTCGACAATTAGCAGGTTCGTATTCTTTTAACTTGCAATAGTTATTCAGAGATGAAGAGCCTTTCTCAGGACAAGTTTACATGGAGAGTTGCATCAGTCCAGTCTTCGGACTGAAGACCACAGCAGTTACAACCCATTTTGACGTATTTTCTGTAATCTAATATTATCACGAATTTCCGACGTCTCTGCAGCTTTCAATTTTGATAGAAAATAAATTGTACTGGATGACGTGTTTCGGCAGCAAATGGTCATTTTCACATTCCCAAATACTGTTAATATATTATACTGGATGCTGAACTGTTATTTTCTGCATGCGGCAATTAGGCTAAAAGAAACTGTATTACCGCCTCTTGTCACATGAAAGTATTACGGTTTATTTTGTATCTGAATATACCTATCTGAACTGATTCCATTTTGGATGTCGATAGCTACGCGCTTTCACAACATACGATTAGATTACCGGACAGGCACTTAATGAGAGCGGAGAGTGTTATATAGATATTCGCATTTTCATGCAAATTTAGTTTTGCACTGATGCTATTTACATTGACAAGTGTGAAATAACGCGAGTTACGGCGGAGAGAGAGCTTTTAACTGGATATATTTGAGACTTTGTTAAGACACGTGTAGGCGGTGGAGGTAAAATTGATTCCTGACTAATTTGAGTACCAAACACTTACACTAAATGTCTGATTGTACTTTCCTAATGTGCCTTCGAATGTGTACAGCTCCAACTTGTTACAAGTATCAAACTTGTGTTCTGAGAAAAAAGTAAAGGTTTGAAATATAATTTACAAAATTTTCTTAATTTAAAGCTCCCACTAGTACCATTGTAGCACGGAAACAATGTAACAAATATGTGTGAGAAGACCGCACAGAATCGCGGTTTGTAGTGGTGAGGGGGGGGGCGGGGGGTGCGGAAGTGGCGGGGGGTGCAGAGTCTTAGTGATGGGTTGCTGGTTTAGCCAGGAACAAGGGGTAAAAATTTTTCAGCTTAACCTAGCCCACCGGCCATCTGTACTGCCGTTCGAACACCTATCTTATTGTAGCTGTGCTACCATATATTAAGCAATGTTTGAAGGATGAACCGTGGCCGTTGTGCCGACAAATTTTGCGAACTGATTAATTCCTTTTGCAGAAGGTTTTAATTCGGATAAAATTAATGCTCATCTAACGAGACGATTTGTAAAGTGCACCGTTCGGATTTGGCGTGCAAAAACAGCCACCCTTAAATAATTGCTGACTGTAGCGAGAATAATGGGTCAAATTTGGTCCACTGGTGTACCGGACCTTGCCGTAAGATTATGATTCGATTTATCCGTTCGAAAAACTCCTGCTTCGTTTGAATTTTATGTGCAAAAAAGAAGTTTATCTGGGGCTTTTTGAAGAGTTTATTTTCATGCTTATACGAATCGGTTCAAATTTTTTAAGAACGTGAACAGATACACGTAATTACTGGTCGTCCTGTTGCTTTGTGAAAGATGTACCCGTTGCCAAGATGCAGCGGTTTGAAGTAGCACATAACACGCACGTAAAATATGGTTTTATGCGATTTGTACATTCTGAGACTGTTTAAAATGTACAGATAATAAGAAAAATATATTCTTAAGGTAATCACAAAAAGCTCTAGCAAAAATCTTTCATCACTCGAGTTTTGTTTACGAAATATTATGCGGATGCACATGAAATTGAGTTTGCAGAAATGCGTTGATTTGAAGCGCTGCATTTGGATGTAATTTTAAAAAGTGGTTATTACAGTTGATTTTCGTTTAGTTGTTTATATCGTAAAGATTTTAATCGCCAGTGAGTTAAAATAAAAGGTAAATCTTTGGACATGCGAAGCAATGCATGTACGAAAAACGATTTATGCCCAGTCCCCCTACAGAATAATACACTATTTGACAGAGAATATGAAGTTCTAATGATGGTAATGCAGAAAATAAAACCCATCCAGAAATTGCTATAAAAGTAATTGTCAGAATTAGGGTCACCTTATTTCTAATCATTAGAAAATATTTCACTGCCTTCAATGCACAAGCTGCACTACTATTTCGTAGAAAGTTTATTTTCGGACAAAGCAAGCTTAAGTTCGACAATTGTTGTACAGGATTGGAAAGATGATAGTATATTGTCCTGCATACATTATTTCATAGTTTCGCTTACTTCATCCAATTGCACTCATATTTATTTCGGTTTGGTTGTTGCAACATTTCGCGTCAGAATTATTCACGTGGGTTTCTAGTTCTCACTTTTACTAACCGAGGTCTAAGGGTAGCGTCTTTGAATAGAAATCAAAACCTCCTCGGTGTCGGGTTCTAAACCCGCCAACGCTTAAATTTTGATTAATGATCAGCACTGGCGGCCGAAGACTTAAGGCCTAAGAAGTCACCCTCTTTCTGCCGACGGACTTGTCGAAGAGGGTGGATGAGCGGACATTCATGGCACTCTCTTACCCTTGGGGTGGAAAACTTCCCTAAAGGGGAAAGAATCAGCAATGATCAGTGGCATGAGGACGTAGAAGGCAATGGGCACCACTGCATTAAAGACACGTAACATGTATCCACAGGACATGCGGCCTGTAATTGAAAAAGTGTCATGGTGATCTCTCCATTGGCCAAATATTCCAGAACAGCCTCCATTCGGATCTCCTGGAGGGGACTGCTAAGGGGGAGGTGACTGAATAATCAATGAAAGGAGAACGTTATCTACGAGTCGGGGCGTGGAATGTCAAAAGCCTGAACGTGGTAGGGAAGCTATAAAATCTGAACAGGAAGTGGAACGACTCAATCTAGGTGTAGTAGGGGTAAGTGAAGTGAAATAGAAAGATGACAGGGATTTCTGGTTAGATGAGTAATGGGTAACAACAGCAGCAGAAGATGCAAGTGGTATTCGTTATGAACAGGATGGTAGGGCAGAGAGTGTGTTAATGTTAATATTTCAGTGATAGGGTTGTTGTTATCAGCATCGACAGCAAACCAACTTCAACAGTGATAGTTGAGGTATACATGCAGAAGTCGCAAGCTGAAGATGAAGAAATAGATAAAGTGTATAAGGTTAGTGAAAGGGTAATACAGTACGTAAACGGAGGTGAAAATCTCATATTGTGGGGGACTGGAATGCAGATGTATGGCAAGAAGCAGAAGAAACGATTACTGGAGAGTATAGGCTTGGGACAAGAAATCAGAAAGGATATAAAGACGAATTGAGTTCTGTAATAAATTTCAGCAAGTAATAGCGAATAAGCTACTCAAGACTCACAAGAGGAAGAGGTATACTTGGAAATGGGTGGGTGGTACGGGAAGGTTTCAGTTACATCACGTCATGGTCAGACTGAGATTCTTAAAACAGATGCTGGATTGTAAGAAGTACCCAGGAACAGATACAGACAAAGATCACAATATAGTAGTAATGAAGAGTAGGTTGAAGTTTAAGAGATTATTCAGGAAGATTCAATTCCTAAAAAAGTGGGGTGTGCAAGTATTAAGGAACAATGAGATACGCTTGAAGCAATGAGGAATAGGTCAGTATCCAGTACAAATGAAGAGGAATGAATATACCTAAAAAGGACAATGAACGAAGTGGGAAAGAAAAACGTAAGTACAAAGAAGTTAATGCGAAGAAATCCTGGGTAACACAAGAAATACTTTAGTTGACCGATGAAAGAACGAAGTACAAAAATTGTTCAGCGAAATTCGGGAATACAGAATACATGTCTTTGAGGAATGAAATATATAGGAAGTGACAGAAAGCTAAGACTAAATGGCTGCGTGAAGAATGTGAAGAAACCGATAAAAAAAATGACTGTCGGAAGGACTGACGAAAGTCGTAACAGCCTTCAATGAAACTGAAAGCAACGGTTCTAACATTAAGAATGCAACGGGGATTCCACCGTAAAATCTGTTAAATGCAGAGGAGGAAGCGGACAGGTGGAAACAGTACCGTGCAAGCCTTTATGACGGGGAAGACATGTTTGATGTGATATCAGATGAAAGAAGAGTCGATTTAGAAGAGACAGGGGATCTACTATTAGAATCAGAATTTAAGAGAGCTTTGGAGGACTTAAGATTAAATAAGAAAGAAGGGATAGATAACATTCCATCAGAATTTCTAAACTCATCGGGGGGGAGTGGCAACAAAACGACCACAATGGTGTGCAGAATGTATGAGTCTGGCGACATACCATCTGACATTCTGAAAAATGTCATCCACATAATTCCAAAGACTGAAAGAGCTGACAAGTGCGAGAATTATCGCACAATCAGCTTAACAGCTCATGCACTCAGATTACTGACAAGAATAATATACGTAAGAAGGAAAAGAAAATAGAGGATGTGTCAGATGACGATCAGTTTGGCTTTAGGAAGGATAAAGGCACCAGTGAGGCAATTCTGACGGTCTACATCTACATCTACGTTTATACTTCGCAAGCCACCCAACGGTGTGTGGCGAAGGGCACTTTACGTGCCACTGTCATTACCTCCCTATCCTGTTCCAGTCGCGTGTGGTTCGTGGGAATAACGACTGCCGGAAAGCCTCCGTGCGCTCTCGGATCTCTCTAATTTTACCTTCGTGATCTCCTCGGAAGGTATAAGTAGGGGGAAGCAATATATTCGATACCTCATCCAGAAACGCACCCTCTCGAAACCTGGCGAGCAAGCTACACCGCGATGCAGAGCGCCTCTCTTGCAGAGTCTGCCACTTGAGTTTGCTAAACAACTCCGTAACGCTACAACGGTTACCAAATAACCCTGTGACGAAACGCGCCGCTCTTCTTTGGATCTTCTCTATCTCCTCCGTCAACCCGATCTGGTACGGATCCCACACTGATGGGCAATACTCAAGTATGGGTCGAACGAGTGTTCTGTAAGTCACCTCCTTTGTTGATGGACTAAATTTTCTAGGGACTCTCCCAATGAATCTCAACCTGGCACCGGCCTTACCAACAATTAATTTTATATGATCATTCCACTTCAAATCGTTCCGCACGCGTACTCCCAGATATTTTACAGAAGTAACTGCTACCAGTGTTTGTTTCGCTATCATATAATCATACAATAAAGGATCCTTCTTTCTATGTATTCGCAATACATTACATTTGTCTATGTTAAGGGTCAGTTGCCACTCCCTGCACCAAGTGCCTATCCGCTTCAGATCTTCCTGCATTTCGCTACAATTTTCTAATGCTGCAGCTTCTCTGTATACTACAGCATCATCCGCGAAAAGCCGCATGGAACTTCCGACACTATCTACTAGGTTATTTATATATATTGTGAAAAGAAATGGTCCCTTAACACTCCCCTGTGGCACCCCAGAGGTTACTTTAACGTCTCTAGACGTCTCTCGATTGATAACAAAATGCTGTGTCCTGTTTGCTAAAATCTCTTCGATCGAGCCACGCAGCTGGTCTGATATTCCGTAGGTTCTTACTTTGTTTATCAGGCGACAGTGCGGAACTGTATCGAACGCCTTCCGGAAGTCAAGGAAAATAGCATCTACCTGGGAGCCTGTGTCTAATATTTTCTGGATCTCATGAACAAATAAAGCGAGTTGGGTCTCACACGATCGCTGTTTCCGGAATCCATGTTGATTCCTACAGAGTAGATTCTGGGTTTCCAAAAACGACATGATACTCGAGCAAAAAACATGTTCTAAAATTCTACAACAGATCGACGTCAGAGATATAGGTCTATAGCTTTGTGCATCTTCTCGACGACCCTTCTTGAAGACTGGGCCTACCTGTGCTATTTTCCAATAATTTGGATCCTTCCGTCCCTCTAGAGACTTGCGGTACACGGCTGTTAGAAGGGGTGCAAGTTCTTTCGCGTACTCTGTGTAGAATCGAATTGGTATCCCGTCAGGTCCAGTGGACTTTCCTCTATTGAGTGATTCCAGTTGCTTTTCTATCCCTTGGACACTTATTTCGATGTCAGCCATTTTTTCGTTTGTGCGAGGATTTAGAGAAGGAACTGCGGTGCGGTCTTCCTCTGTGAAACAGCTTTGGAAAAGGTGTTTAGTATTTTAGCTTTACGCATGTCATCCTCTGTTTCACTGCCATCATCATCCCGGAGTGGATGTGGCTGATAATGGAAGCAAGAGTAAGGAAAAATCAAGACAGGTTAATAGTATATGTTGACCTAAAAAGAGCGTTCAGCAATGTAAAATGGAGCAAGATGTTCGAAATTCTGAGAAAAATGTGGATAAGCTACAGGGAGAGATGGGTAATATGTAAAATGCACAACGCAGTGCTCGGATTAAAATGGTGTAAAACAGGGATGTAGTCTATTTCCCCTACTGTTCAATCTGTACATCGAAGAAGCAATGGTGGAAATAAAAGAAAGGTTCAGTAGTGGGATTAAAATTCAAGGTGAAAGGATATCAATGATATAATTTGCTGATGACATTGCTATCCTTAGTGAAAGTAAAGAAGAATTAGAGGATCTGCCGAATTGAACGAACAGTCTAATGAGGAAGGAATATGGACTGAATGTAAATCGAAGAAAGAGGAAAGTAATGAGAAGTAGAAGAAAATGAAAACAGCTAGAAACTTAACACTAGGATTAAGGTATTCTGCTACATAGACAGCAAAATAACCCATGACGGACGGAAGAAGAAAGACATGAAACGTAGACTATCACAGTCAAAAAGTGCATTCCTGGCCGAGAGATGTTTGCTGGTGTCAAACATAGGCTGTAATTTGAGGAAAAAGTTTCTGAGAATGTACGTTTGGACCACAGCGTTGTGTCGTAGTGGAACATGGGCTGTAGAAGAACCGAAACGGAAGAGAATCGAAGAATTTGAGATGTTGTGCTACAGACGGGTGTTGAAAATTAGGTGGACTGATGTGGTAAGGAATGAGGAGGCCCTGCGCAGAATCGGAGAGAAAGGAAAATGTGAAAACACTGAAAAGCAGCAGGGTGAGGATGATAGGACATCTGTCAACACGTCAGGGAATGACTTCCATGGTACTTGACAGAGCTATAGAGGACAAAAACTGTAGAGGAAGACAGAGATTGGAATACATACAGCAAATAATTGAGGACGTAGACAGCAAGTGCTACTCTGAGATGAAGAGGTTAGAACAGGAGAGGAATTAGTGACGGATCGCATCAAACCAATGTCTAGACTGATGACTCAAACAAAAAATAAAGAATACTGCTGTGGAAGTTAAACTATGTTGGGCCAACCGAGTGCCAGTGGCACGCTTACTGGGATTAGCTAGGCGGGCATGGCCAGCTTAGTGGGTTTATAGCTTCTTGGCACAACTATAACGCTGCAGGTAGTGTAGTACAGTAGATTAAGTAGCGAAACATAGTAGCTTCAGTAGAGTCAGTAACAAATGGTAGAACTAGCTTGCTCATTAGATATAACTGTAAAAACACTACTTGTAACAGCTGAATGTTAAAATGATAATTGTACACGTTAGCGCCCAATAATACTTAGGTGTTTGGTATCATTGTATCATCATTGATTTCAGGAATAAAGACTTTAAAAAAAGTGTTTGATAATATACATCAAAATCAGTACCTATTACAGGAGGACTTCTCTGTCACAGCGGTAATAAGTTGTATACATAAACATTTCTCGGGATCAGTCCACTCGTTAGCGAAATGTCATCAAAATTAGTGCCGTGGTTCTTGAGTTTAGACATGACATACCTGTAGAAAAAGTGTGGCGGGTTAATTTAAGTCGTCATAGCTTAGCCAGCTTGCTAGGAACACACTGCTTGACAAAGGAAGTGGACCACCCAGAGGATAGTTGGAAGCCAATGTAACTTCGTACGCGTACACACCATTGGTGTTTATGTAAATGATTACTGCTGACATTCTCTGTGACAGGTAGAATGGTATTTAGTTTAACTACCAGACTTGATAAGTCATAATTGGTCGTCAACACAGTTGATGTTTTGTGATCATTTTGAAGAACATGGAGATAGCATGTATTAGTATGGGACGGCGTTATCATCACCTGGCAGAGTGTGATTGTGGCCTCACTGTGAGTCTGAATAAGGGCAGCTGGAAGAATCGTGGACTACCCAGATTTGTGGGGCGTTCGGATGTGACAGTCGCCCGATGTTGGATTGCTAGGAGACATGAGAGCAGGCGTACACATGATAGGGCTTCTGTTCGAGTATGTCTGACCACCAAAAGGGAAGATCGTCGTAATGTGGGCCAAGCACATCATAATTCTTTCGTATCTGTGCTTGCCAGACTACCTGGAACATTCCGTGTCATCCTGCACCATTTGGCAGAGACTAACAGCAGCGCCACAAACAACTGCGTTCGTAGTGGTGCCATGACGGGGAAGCATGAACTGCTCTGATGGATGGCGTCACACTGTGTACAGTAATGAATCACGATTCGGCACTGATACGTTGGTAGTAGAGGTGACTAATAAAGACAATCAAATATCTACAAAAAATATATCACATTGATAAGTTTCTTAGCTGCAGGTACACTTGATAACTGAGCTACATGTAACTCTGAATGATGAAGGTTCTTCTATGGTGCTGAGCTATATACAATGAGAATTAAGTTCTCCTGTGTTACTAATAATCTTGAATGCTGATATGCTTACACTGATGTAAAATAATATTTAATATTGTTGTGCGATGTAATGCCCTCACTGATGTCTTCCATACTAATGTTGACGATTCTGTAGATGCACTGAATGTGGGGGTGTAACTGTGAGTTCGGCTGCTTAACTGCCCGGTTAGAATCGCGAGCAGTGAGGCCATATTAATTTAGCCTCCTCTTGTGGCGTGTATGATTGGCACCACCAAAAGCTAAACAGTGAGCAATGAAAAGAGCGAAAGTGCCCTGGTGTTCGGAAGTGCCGTCACTCGTATAGCTGTAAGCAGAGCGTGACGCACCAAGTGCTATCGAATAAGATGCCTCTGAGTTTTTGCGTGTCCGTCTTTCTGACTGATAGTCTGTGGCCGTTAGCTTACGTAATAAAATTAAAAACCTGTAGCTGTCATTTTAATATATTGCAACCTGTTTCGGTGACTCAGTACACCATCTTAAGGCCCTCACTGACACTGTGAGGGTGAGTTCCAATCGCACACGTGATCTCATCAATGGCCAGCCACTATGAACTGTGCTCGTGGAATCCTAAAACATCGATGTTGTATCTGCAACCATCAGCTGCAACTGACTGGGGAAACAACTGGTAGTGGATCAGCTACCAATTAATTCTCCAATCAGTAGTAGTTGATTATTGCAGACACGACATCGATGTTATAGTATCTACAGAAGCCAATTAATACATGTAGCCCAATGATGGTATCGTGTGTATACGATTGGTGTGTCCCCCCCCCCCCCCGCCCCCCCCGTCCCTGTTAAGGCCTGGAGATGGTGTGCTGATTGCCATATAATAAAATGACATCAAAGTGACTGCTGCCGGTGATTAATTTTATTACGTAATATGCCACATATTGCATCCACTGCCCGACGACCATCGTCCGTGAGGATGATGGCGATTTAGAGGAAGGTCCAATTCTTCCAATGTTTTGAAGAATCATTACAACTCTACTCCTGGTGTCATAGTGTGCAGAGCTATCAAGGCTGGTAGTGACTGAGGGATCTTTGACAGCACGGCAGTACTTCACAGACGGGTAGCGTCCACATGTGGGGGACCACTCGGACGACAACAGTGTCCCAATGTTACTAGCCCAGGGGGGCTGAGTGGAGACATCACCGTGTGAGATCAGAATGGCTGCAGGGACCTTTCGAAGCGTTTGTCAGGTCATTATTAGTTATTTGTTTACTGTGTTTACAATAATTTTCTCTCGTGATACTCATTCAGCTATGTGCTGGATTCTAGTTGACGTCTGTTTAGTCAGCTCAGCGCCTGTGTGGTGTTAGTAACCTCGACGCCGCGGCCTGTTGCCTGCCAGGCAGCCGGCGGTCGTGCTCATCACAAAAGTTTGGTTTCCCACTGGCTGTAGCAGTCCCCTCGATCCTAGAATTCTACGACGACCCTTGATGACCTGTCAGCGATGTACTTGGTATAGGTGGTTATGTGGTCGATTGGTCTCCTCCCTACTGGTGCCATAGGTTTCAGCACACAGAGCCGTCTGGGCGTTGAACAACCAGGTGGACTCCATGCGGCGCTATTATGGTTTCCGCGATATAGTATTGTCGAAAGACAATCAGTTTCTTCATTAGTAGATGGTAGGTGGCGATCATCACGAAGTTCATCAGTTGAAGAATATCATCTTGAGTACATCTTTGGCTGGTTTATAGAATTTGGTCGAGCATCTAGGACAAAGAGTCACTGCAGTATCCTAATCATAAAATCAAGTGCTACTACTGTGAATGCCATCGATCCCAGTGTTCAGATGACGAGAAACTGGAAAACCAGAGTATTTAAAGGGACCTGGCACAATGCTATGACGTGAGGCTCAATTTTTAATGACTGCATGTGTCCTCCTTATTCGCTCTATTCACTTAATAGGCTGGTAACTGCTGTATAACGTCCTGTCTATGTGTTCTGCTGTAAGAGAAGCTTCTTGCACCATATCTTATGAGCTAACGAACATACTTTTTTCTAGTTCCTTGGTTTTTTGTCATATTTTTCTTTCTATTGAATAAGTATTTCTCACTCGGCGATGGCCTTGTAATGTGCCGACGGCCTGAGCCACTTGCGACGTAGTGGAATGCTTCCTGTTTCAACTCGTGTTTCTGTTTTAACTTGGTATTGCCTGTGGCAAAGCGAACACACTTCATAAAAATTTCTAATTTCATCCCGATACTACTCTCTTCCTTAACAGTATCAGGTCCCAGTTGTTACAGTAGTAAGCAAGTTTACCTCTAAATAGGATGCAAAACTTTATAATACCCTCCGTAAAAGAATCAGTGCAAGATCCAAGCCGTAAGGGGTGCAACACACTGACAATTGAGTGCTTTATAAATTTGACTTGATTTTGTAATCACTGACATGTTATCTCATTCTGCAGTATGCGTTTTTTTTATAAATAGCAGCACTCTCCGTCCAGGTGGCAGGTTCTGTTGGGAGCCGTAATAGACTTGGGTTCAGTGCTAAGGGCTGTAGGTCACTGACCATGTTTTCTGATTTTCATTTTATTGAAGATACGACATAACCTTGTTTGATGGAGTCGTTGCATTCGTCAAAACATCTGCATGACCGTGGCACCAATTAGGGTACGTAAAAGCCGTTGCCTGCATATCCAGGAAGTAGAATACAAGAAGTAATAGAATACAAGAAGTAAGTGTTCCGAAGGCCCATATATGCAGAAGCTCGATGGATTCCACCTTCACGTTAGGCTTCAAGCAGTGTTTTCAGGAGACACTGAAAAACACCCGGCAGAAAGGATTCGACCGAATCACCAAATGCAGCAGATGAGATGAGGTGTTTGGAAAACTTTTACTTTAAGTACTAGGATGGCACAATCCAACAGTTGTATGGGAACAATGGAGAGGTGTTCCACAGCTGTAACGGATTTCAGGCTGAATTAAAGAAAACATTTGGTGACAATAACCAGCACGTTTGCTTAGCGGCAGATCAAATGAAGAAAAGGGTGCAGAGTCATTGGAAAACGACACATTCTTACAGAGTGGGTATTGTTGCCCCATGTGGAACTGAATATGACACAAGAGGACATATTCTCTTACTCGAAAAGAGGAAAGAAATTGAAACAACACAACAATCTGGATCAAATTGAAGGAGAAAGGTCAACGTCGATGGGCATCACCTGAAGTGCTTCTATGAGGTTGGTTTCTTCTAACTGGTTGTGGTACTGATTGATGCTTCCGTTTTACCGGGTATTTCTTCGTTATAAGTCGGCCGCTGTGAATGAATTCCCTTGAAAAGAAAATAATAAGGGAATTCAAGTCTTCAGGCTGTAGTGACTGGCGTCAATGACTTTAAAGTCTCATAATTTTTCTCGCAACGTCATGATACTCTTCAGTTTCTTCCTTTACATACGACGTTTCATTTATAGTGTTGGGTTCTTCTTCAGTATCTTCTGTTTTCTGAAGTCAGCTGAAAGGTGTTTAGCTACGCGGGGTCACCAGCAGATTATGAAGTAGATCCCAGAAGGGTGGTCGATACATAGGGGAACATGAAGTAACGTGACAATACGTAAGATTTTACCTAATGCAGAGAAATGTATTTACGAGGGTTGGAACTTAAATAGTGGCCACTATTTACTCATAACCGATACGAAAGAGTTACGTGATGTACCTGTTACTGCCCTTCAATGTAGTCACCAGCGATGTGTAGAACCCGTTGCCATCGATGTGGAATGCGTAGTATACCGTTAGCAGAGCCTGTTCTGTTGATGGTGCGAATAGAGTGGTATAAATTTATTGTGATACCCGTGTACGACATTATGGTGTTATCCTAAAGTATTACGTTCCTCCACGACAGACCGTCAATGTACAGTATTACAGTTCGTTTTTGGAGCATCACCTGCCACCACCTTTGCGCAAGAAGTGGCGACACTTTCTGCGCAAGCCATCCATCAGTTTGCACGACAATGCGCGGGCGCCTACAGCGCAAGCTGTGGCTGCTCTGTCGGTGGGACTGGGAAATACTGTACCATCCACCATACTGCCCGGACGTAAGTCCTTGTGACTTTGATTTGATTCCGAAGATGAAGCATCCACTTCGTAGCATTCGCTTCAGAACTGTTCCAGAGATTCGACAGGCAGTTGACAGCCCCATTCGCACCATCAACAGAACGGTCTCTGCTAACGTTATACTACGCCTTCGACATTGCTGGCAACGGGTTCTACACAACGCTGGTGACTACTTCGAAGGACAGAAACAAGTGCAAACATGTAACTCCTTTTTATCGGTTGTGAATAAATAGTTACCACTATTTAAGTTCAAACCCTTGTACATAATAGAGTGTGAAGTTGCTTTTTAGAGAGTTAGGTTCTCCAAAAGACTCTTAAATGAAATATATTATCTGCCTATAGATGTTATACCACCTGTAATGTAAACTGTAAATAAGCTTTAAAGCAAAAGTCCACAAGGGTCTACAGCGCAACACAGTGCTATCGAGGTCACATCCCTCTATGCATTATAAAGGCGTTTGACCCCTGGAATTGCATACGTCTCGTACCAATGGTCTTGAAGCAAGTTAACGCACGGTGTTAGCAAGCAACATGGATAACGCAACGAAAACGACAAGGCGCTAAGCCTCACATTGTTTGTTTTGCGAACTGCTACTTGCGATGGCTGTGCCATGCAGTGTGTTGGACGCATAATCTGTCGATATCCAGGTGCCCATTAGTGCTGCAACAGTAAGCGTATAGTGGAGTACAACAACGAACAATTGGCTGTCGAAACAATTAAAGGTAGGGATATGTAATGCAGCTGTCAATGCTGAAAACAGACAAGCCTTTTCT
Source organism: Schistocerca piceifrons (assembly GCF_021461385.2). NCBI lineage: Eukaryota > Metazoa > Arthropoda > Insecta > Orthoptera > Acrididae > Schistocerca > Schistocerca piceifrons. The sequence goes on from NC_060141.1 coordinate 276,432,563, forward strand.
CCAGTCCGCAGTTTAGTAATAGATTAATTACCAGTGTTTTGATTAAAACACTCAACCTAAGACGTTAGTAATATGTCTGGTGGTCAAGGACTGTACGCCTCTCCTCCAATTGCTGACCAGTTAACAGCAATGAAAATTTCATCCGTCGATTGGATTCGGTGTAGCTGCCACTGCAATGGTGCACGATAGTCATCTCGTCTCCGGAGGATGATATATTTGCGTACATGCTTCTCTATCAATTTGACCCACAGCAATCTGCTCACAGTGGGTTACTTATAATAATGAAATTTCCTGTGCGGACGACATAGCACGTCTTGATATATCTCTGCTGGAGAAGGACACGCAACAATGTGGGCGTATCGGCCCAGTACTTTGGCTAGCGTGTGACACAGAGGATAATTCTACTGAACTTGTTCGGCGTTCTCTCTGACGCCATTTAACGATTATACAAGAAGCTTCAGCGTTTGCTGTGGAGCGAAAAATTGCTGTATTTGATGTGACAGATTGCACGAGAATACCACTGTCGTAATTCATCGGATATTTTAGTACTGTATTTTGGGATCCCATACAAGTTTCACTAAGTACTGTATTCCCAAAATATCGCGGCGAATTTCTGAATTCGGGTTTCAAAAGTCTTTCACGAACTTTTATATTGCCGAAAAACTCTGCGCGGACGATTCCGCGTTGACTACGTAGCACGCGGCACATTTACTTTAGAACTGTATGATATAATATTTCGTTAAATATTTATAATATTTCCAGTAAAATAAAACTTTTATCACAGAAACTCAAATTTTAATTTTAAGCCAGTGTCCGGTTTTTATGCTAAAATTAATGGCTTTAAAAACTGAAACAGGCAGTATTATTGCTCCACAGTAATAATTATATTGTATTTTGTTGTGAGCCGGCATTGAATTTTCTATTCCACTATAAGACGTCTTAACACGTAACAGGCAGTCAAAATACAAGTTAGAGCTTGTAGCTGTACGGTGACCGTTACTTCCAAAGATATTTCACGCAGATTTTGCATGTACACGAAAAACACGCAATTGCAATGCTCAACCTTTCATGGGTATAAAACAACAAATATTATGTGAAGCTGTAATGAACATTTTAGTGTCCATAAAGATAAATCACGTATAAATAAGGTGTAAATCACTATACCTACTGTTTCACTGACCTAAATATATCTACTACACAGGTTACACGCATATTAAAATTGCACCCATTCCATTCTGGGAGCCTGGTACTGAAATTGGTTATGAATCTCTTGAAATAAGACCGTTTCTGAGGTCATCAGTCCCCTAGACTTAGAACTACTTAAACCTAACTAGCCTAAGGACATCACACACATCCATGCCCGAGGCAGGATTCGAACCTGCAACCGTAGCAGGCACGCAGTTCCGGACTGAAGCGCCTAGAACCGCTCTGTCACAACGGCCGGCCTCAGAGGACTTTCTAGTGCTTGCATTAACCAGCTATTTTGCGATCTTGATCACTTAAATGTGTTAGCTATACAAATGTATTCTAGAAATTTCATTACTCTTGTTTTTTGGTGTTGCATTTTTTTCCGTCTGTGTAAAAGAAGTTTCAAGATCAGACCATTTTCAAATTTCCAGCACCGCGGTATGCCCATAAAATGGGAGGAATGCGCCGTCGTCAGTCCCTGTTGTATTTATTAGATGACATACCATTTTCATCCAATCGCAACAACGGCTGCAGGAAACTGGTAAGTTCGCCACTAGGGGAACAGACTGAGGTATTCCACCACGATCCACGCTCTCTGCTTTGAAAACGACTTCCTATGTCACGCAGAGAAGAATCCGACGATGAGTGCTGGAGAGTCTGCCTGTGCCATGGACTCCCGCAGAGCACAGAGGTTAGAGCTCATGGTTCTTTTACGTAACTACTGTGAAGCAAAAGATTTGAAAGACATGCAGTCTTGAAATTTCTCTTATACCAAATGGTACAATTCTGGAAATGTGTTTTTTATCAAAACTTTACTTACTGAATCTCCTACATAACCCCTAGAAGCCTGTACTAGGAATTGTGAAGCACCATGTATACAAAGAAGAACCATTAATTACATGATCCTCAGAGTTCAAAAGTAAGTGAATATTAAGGCCATGACAGTACACTGGATGACTACTGGCACAGACTACTAGGATATAAGGACAAAAACAAAGAAGGGAAAGAGGAACGGATGAGTGTGGGTGAGGAAGGAGAAAGCGCAGTGTGGGGAGTGGAACGTAATTACATAGTTTACAACAAGGGTTTCATCTTACAGTGAGAACAATGGTAACCGTTTGAGGTCTAAACCATTCAGTACCTTATTAGATAATATCTGCTGTTTTGTCCACATGTGAAACTGAACCAATTTTTTTTTTTTTTCTTTTACCGTATGACAGCAAAACTCTCTGTCAAACATCATTGGAAAGAACAGTTTTTGTGCTGCTATAATGTCTCGTTGATGTTTTGTGCACTTTCTGTTTACTATTAAACTGCCAGATGCGTTATTGTTGCTTCTTTCAGTCTTAATATGGCTGTGTTTATCCACGTACGGACGGAATCATCCGTAAATCAATGCTCTTGCTAAATTCCGAGTATAAGTTTATTTCGTTTTCAGCACAGTTAATCTATGTGGATTTTGGATAATTATATGACGATATGTATGCATGAAACTTTATCTGTATTAATATTTAGGTCAGAAAAACCGATTTTGCGAGTATTACATCCTTTTACGAAAATGTTGAATTTTTTGTGGTCCCCCTAAAGGTAACCATTCCTTCTTTTCCCGTCTGGCTGCGTGGGGTAAAAGACCAACAAATATAACAAAATGCGACTCTTTCCAGACTCCCAGTGTGGTTGGTGAAACTGACTATTCCATCCACGTAGTTGAATGCTTTTATGTGTTATTGTAGTATCGACTGATTTGCTAAATCACTCATACAGGTGGGGATGCCAGCGTGCCCCCATAGCCGATTTGTACGGGCTTAATTGTCATTCCGCCATTCACGAACGTCCTCCACCGACAGCAATTTTTGCACCCGACAAAAATTTATTGAATAACTTTCATTCCTTTGTGAATTGAGGTTATTTTCCAAATTCTCATAAAAGACGCCACACGATATTGATACATCCATGGGCAACAAGTCATCGACACGTAATTACGTAGTAAAGTATCGCTGGTGAAATGAAATGATTAAAGAGGTACAACAGGAACGTAACGTGTTTAAAGAGCTCAAGGCATTAGACACGGTGAAAACGAACTCCACTGGCAACATTTCTGAGATTTTTCACGAATATTTTCTGGTATGGTATGCTGGTCTCTTACAGCAAAATACACAAATAATATGTGAAAGAAAACAAATTTGTTCGTGGTATTCGGACTCACCTTTTAGATGCAAAGCGTAAAGCTGCTTACTGGCCATTATTTAACGATACTTTCATTGAGGAAAATCAAGTAAATGATCTATATCTTCACACACAATAGGCAGCTTTCATTTGACGCTTTGCTGATGGAATCTGATTTGACGAAAAGAAGAAACGCTCCATTTTTCATCACACATCCGTGAAAATGTATACATGCAATGCGTAGGCTGCTGTATTGAGACGAAAAAGTACCTGTTTTCAAAGTAGAAATGTAACTACGAAAATTCATAGAGACAATATCATTCATGTGAATGTGTATATGAGTAAGTTCATTACGCGAACATAGCATGTCTGCAAACGTTACAAATTGTGCTTCTTGATTCAAATGAAATGGTGGATCATTAACATACAGGATCTACATTAGTGGTATACCATGTGGGACTCGCCCTGTAGTATCTCCCCATGTAGATGAGATGGAGCTCGTGTTACGCGGACAGCCTATTGCATCTTTCATCATTCTATTTCTTAGATGACAACTAAACCAGACATTTGTCGAACTATGTATTCCATAAAACCCTGGCTTCGACAACAGAATTTTGTCACTGACACTATCTCGTGATTTCGATACGTCACAGAAGGAACCAACGGGTAATATTTTAATCACTGAAAATTTTAATATGAGCCCAGTAAATGTATACAAGCTGTCTTAGTAGAAGGGCTCTTTTGAAATCTTCTAATTGGCTAAGTATCCCATTACTTCGCAGGTGAGCGACAGTCCTAGAGTAGCATTCTTTCTCTAACAAAAAATTTTAATTTGTCGTGATGAGTGACACTTGGTATCATAACTGTCATCTGTGGAGCCACCCTTTTTAAGAGGCTTGTTATGTGTTGTGGTCTTCAGTCCAGAGACTGGTTTGATGCAGCTCTCCATGCTACTCTATCCTGTGCAAGTTTCTTCATATCATAGTACCTACTGCAGCCTACATCCTTCTAAATCTGCTTAGTGTACTCACCTCTTGGTCTCCCTCTACGAGTTTTACCCTCCAAGCTGCCCTCCAATACTAAATTGATGATCCCTTGATGCCTCAGAACATGTCCTACCAACCGATCCCCCCGTGTAGTCAAGTTGTGCCACAAATTTCACTTCTCCCAATTCTATTCAGTACCTCCTCATTAGTGATGTGATGTACCCATCTAATCTTGAGCATTCTTCTGTAGAACCACATTTCGAAAGCTTCTATTCTCTTCTTGTCTAAACTACGTATTTATTGTCAATGGTTCACTTCCATACATGGCTACATTCCACACAAATACTTTAGAAACGACTTCTTGACACTTAAATCTATACTCGATGTTTACAAATTTCTCTTCTTGAGAAACGCTTTCATTCCCATTGTCAGTATAGGTTTTATATCCTCTCTACTTTGACCACCATCAGTTATATTGCTCCCCAAACAGAGACACTCATCTACTACTTTCAGTGTCTCATTTCCCAATGTAATTGCCTCAGCATAACCCTACTTAATTTGATTGCATTCCATTACGCTCGTTTTGCTTTTGTTGATTTTCATCTAATATCCTCCTTTGAAGACACTGTCCATTGCGTTCACCTGCTCTTCCAGATCCTATGCTGTCTCTGACAGAATTACAATACCATCGGCAGACCTCAAAGATTTTATATCTTCTTCATGGATTTTAATTCCTACTCCGAATTTTTCTTTTGTTTCCTTTACTGCTTGCTCAATATACAGATTGAATAACATCGGGGATAGGCTACAACCCTGTCTCACTCCATTCTTAACCACTGCTTCCCTTTCAGGCCCCTCGACTCTTGTAACTGCCATCTGGTGTCTGTACAAATTGTAAATAGCCTTTCGCTCCCCTGCCACCTTCAGAATTTGAAATAGAGTATTCCAGTCAATATTGTCAAAAGATTTCACTAAGTCTACAAATGCTAGAAACGTATGTTTATCTTTCCTTAACCTGTCATCTAAGATAAGTCGCAGGGTTAGTATTGCCCCGAGTGTTCCATTTCTGTGGAATCCAATCTGATCTTTGCTGAGGTCGGCCTCTACTAGTTTCTCCATTCGTCTGTAAAGAATCTGTGTTAGTATTTAGCAGTCATGACTTACTAAACTTTCCTTAGGATTGGAATTATTATATTCTTCTTGAACTCTGAGGGTATTTCGCCTGCCTCATACATCTTGCACCCCAGATGGTTTTGTCAGGGCTGGCTCTCCCAAGGCAATGAGTAGTTCTAATGGAATGTTGTCTACTCCTGGGCACTTGTTTCGACTTCAGTCTTTCAGTGCTCTGTCAAACTCTTCATGAAGTATCATATCTCCCGTTTCATCTTCATCTACATCTTCTTCCATTCCCTTAAAATAGTCCTCCAGTACAGCTCTATACATCCCTTCTGCGTTTCTGCTTTCCCTTTCCTTAGAACTGGGTTTCCATCTGAGCTCTTTATATACATACAAATGGTTCTCTTTTCTCCAAATGCTCTTTAATTTTCCTATAGGCAGTATCTATCTTACCCCTAATGATATACGCCTCAACATCATTACATTCGTCCTCTAGTCATTCCTGCTTAGCCATTTGGCACTTCCTGTCGATTTCAATTTTGAGACGTTTGTATTCCTCTTTGCCTGCTTCATTTACAGCATTTTAATATTTTCTCCTTTCATCAATTAAATTCAATATATCTTCTGTTACCCAAGGCTTTCTTCTGGTCCTCGCCCTTTTACCTACTTCATCTTCTGCTGCCTTCACTCTTTTCTCTTTCAAAGCTTTCCATTCTTCTTTTACTGTATTTCTATCCACCGTTCTTGTCAATCGTTCCCTAATGCTCTCCCTGACAATCTCTACAACCACTGCTTCTTTCAATTTATCCTCCCATCTCCTTAAATTTTCACCTTGTAGCAGTTTCTTCGTTTTTAATCTACAGTTCACAATCAATAGATTGCGGTCAGAGTCCACATCTGCCCCAGGAAATTTCTTACGATTTAAAACCTGGTTCGTGAATATCTGTCTTATCATTACATAATCTCTCTGAAACCTTCCAGTGTCTCCAGGCCTCTTCCATATATAAAATTTTATTTCATGATTCTTGAAACAACTGTAGCTGTGATTAAGTTATGCTTTGTGCAAAATTCTACGACGCGGCTTCCTCTTTCATTCCTTCTCCCTCATCTATATTCACCTACCACTTTTCCTTCTCTTCCTTTTCCTACTATCGAATTCCAGTCACCCATGACTATTAAATTTTCGTCACCCTTCACTATCTGAATGATTTCATTTATCTCATCATACATTTCAACAATCTCTTCGTCATCTCCTGAGCTAGTTGGCATATAAACTTGTACCACTGTGGTAGGCGGGAGCTTCGTGTTTATTTTGGCTGCACTAATGCGTTCATTATGCTGTTAGTAGTAGCTTACAAGCACTCCTATTTTTTATTCATTATTAAACCTACTCCTGCATTACTCCCATTTGATTTTGTATTTATAACCCTGTGTTCGCCTGACCAGAAGTCTTGTTCCTCATGCCACCGAACTTCACTAATTCCCACAATATCTAATTTTAACTTATCCATTTCCCTTTTTAAATTTTCTAACATACCTGCCCGAGTAAGAGATCTGACATTCCACGCTCCGAGCCGTAGAAAGCCAGTTTTTCTCCTGATAACGACGTCCTCCAGAGCAGTCCACGCCCGGAGACCCGAATAGGGGACTGTTTTACCTCTGGAACATTTTAACCAAGAGGACGCCATCATCATTTAACCATACAGTAAAGCAGCATGCTCTCGGTAAAAATAATGGCAGTAGTTTCCCCTTGCTTTCAGCCTTTCGCAGTACCAGCACAGCAAGCCCGTTTCGGTAATGTTACAAGGCGAGATCAGTCAATCATCCAAAGTGTTGCCCCTTTAACTACTGAAAAGGCTGCTGCCCTCCCCAGGAACTACATGTTTGTCTGGCCTCTCAACAGATACCTCTCCGTTGTGGTTACACCCACGGTACGGCTATCTGTATTGCTCAGGCACGCAAGCCTCCCCACTAACGGCAAGATCCATGGTTCATGGGGGGCCTAACAGTTGTATATTTCAGTCACTCTGAGAAAACACGCTGAGTTGTCATGCGTTACATAAGTTATTAAGAAAATTACATATTACAAAGCCATAGCTTTTCAGTGCCTTGCTTGAAACCCTGTGGACCCCAAATGAACCTTAATGATGATCTTCTTGAGAAATATGACATTAATTTTCACTCCTCTGAATGTCCTCTGTATTGCTTGTTCGGTGCAGTGTTTTGCACCCCAGTTTTCTCAGCTATTTTTAGAAAGACTTTTTAAAAATATCTGCAGCACATGAATTGTAGTTTGCAATACTCCCTCCGTCTTTAACAGATATCGCGTCGTCTTGTATGACTTCTTTTCCTGTCCCTCTTATAATTGTATTTATTCCACATTTATTTTCCTTTATTACCTGATTTTTAATTTTCAGAAAATATGTGCACACTCCTGAATTATTTTACTGCTTTTATTAATATGTTATAGTGCTGTTTACAGAAAAAACCAATGTGTGGGATATTACTTTTTTTGGCTATTTTGTACAAGTCCTTTTTGGTTGTAAAGAGGTTTCGATATCTGTACTGATTCAAGGATTCTTTAATCACTTGTCACTGCTGCATTTAATTAACTTTCTAGGAAATTACTTTCAAAAATGGACCAAAATCGTAAAGAAATATATCGAATTTATATTAACATGTGGTTCTTTGAGAATTTCATTCGACATTTCTTTAAAACTTTAGTAATTTTGTCATAAATCTGCCTCGCTGTTTTGTTACAGGTTTTCAGCACTGTACTTAGAGCAAAGTAAGTTAATGTACCTAACTGTGCATTATGATTTGACATTTCTTTTACCACTGGATAGGTATGTGTCTCTTAACTTCCGCTGCTTATGTAAATGCAGGATGTCCACAAATGAATTTCCGTATTATTGATTTTAATATTAACAACTGTAAGAGCTGTAGAGTGTATACCGCTTTGTTTTTTTTCGCTTGTTATGCCATATACAACATAATTTGTTGTAAACAGTCTATTGTAATGCACCCTTTGTTTTATGTACTCCCTGTACTTTATCTACGAATGTACTACTATAATGAGAAACTCGAATAGGGATGTTTATTACTGATGTCATTGTTAGTGGCTAACAGGATGTCTTTTAGATTCTCTGAAGAAATTTACATTAAAATCAACGAAAATTGATGATATCTTCCTTCTGTCTATCAGCCAGCACAATAATTTTTCAAGTTTGTTCACGAAAATTTTTCAGTCACCCGGTGGAAATTTGTAACTATCACAATTATTACATTTCCCAGTCGTAATTTATTTGTCTCTACATTTTTTTGTATTTATTTACCTTTCTATGAATGTGGCACCTCCTCTTTTATCCATGTTAGATCTACGTGAATATGAAAGTAACGTATAACTATTTAGTTTATGATTTTATATACCTGCCGTTACATGGTGTTCATACCGTTTACAGCATTTTCGTTCGAACTACTAAGTTCTTACACATAGATGAACAACTTATTTACTTTATTTATTACCAGCCTAATATTCAGTTGAAGCTAAATGATGTCACTTTTCCTTCTATCATTACAAGACGACATGTGAGTTTACGGCAATTTAATTTCTTTTCGTTATATCACCTGAACCCAATAACCGCAAGGTTTTGCGATTGTGTACTGGTAGCTCCCTTAATGTTTGCTGCTAGTAATCTGCTAACTTGTCATTTCCGCTCCAATTTGGGTGTAGGCCATGAGAAGTGTATCCCCGTCATCCTACAGCAACTAGTGTTGGAACAGCACCAGTGTCAAATATCGCATCCATCACGTTTACTCGTCATACAGCAGAGTTAACCCACAGTAAGGTAATGGCGACAAAGACCGTCCCTAAAATATACACTTGCATACTCAACAGTGGCTCAAATTTGTGCCTATCACCCCTAATCGTTCACTTTTCTTTTTTGAGTCAGGCTGTTTCCAGCTCTTCCAATTATAATTACCCGATCTTCGTTCTTAGACATTTGTCTAAGTTTTTTGTTAACTGGTTACACCTAGAATTTGGATTCGCAAAACTAGTGACCTTGTGCTTGGCATCTATGTTTTTCTCTAGTCAGGACTGCTACCTGGAAGGTCACTTGGTATTCGTCCTGAGCTGAGGTGTGAATGGTAATTTGGGTTGAGGACAGAGGAGTACTAGGTTAGTCGGTGCATTTATGCGTGGTCGCTGCGTCAGGGTAGTTTAGCGGTTAGCGTACCTGCCTTGTGAGCAGGAGACCCATTTTCGAATCCTGGCCTTCATAACATTTTCATTCTTCGCTTTAGTCTGCGTCTATACACGCACATCATGTCTCTGGAACCATATGGTTTAATTTGATGTCTTATTTTCCTACTCCGTTATTAACACGATTTATCTGTAAGTTTCTTATCACTCAAGATAAAATATTGTAGGTACCTAGGTCGCATCATATTTCTTCTATACGACCTACGTTTCGACCCCTCTGCTATGATTTCCCTCAGGATCTTGTGGTGTCCACGGCTTTGTCACAGGCCAGTGGCCTGTTCTCGTACAAAGCGGGGAGTTTTCCCGCGTTAATGTTGTAGGAGTGAGCTTGCAGGCATAAAATCTTGAGACTACCATTGTTATGCTATCGTCATTGGATGGAAGGAGTCTTTCCTACTGGAGAAAACTTACTGGTTAAAATCGTTGCTGCTGTTATTGGTGGGCCATCGTCACTGGACAGAAGCGAAAGGACAGAGCAGGAGAGGGAGAATGTTTATCAAAAATATTGTAGTCCACAGAGCCTATTTGTTGTTTGTATTGCTCGTACATTTTAGTCGTATATTAACTTTTTCGACAGCGAGGAGCAACGAACCTGGCAGCCTGAACCATCCTCTCTGCTGAAGTTATGCGCGCTCTTAGAAATTTCAATTGCTTCTCCGACATCTATAAATATTGGCTTCCTTCGCCAGCATACGCACTTTATTGATATCAATACCAAAACCAGAGATCACATGACGGTCCGCTACCGCAGATTTCACACTTCATTTTAGCAACTTACGGCATTCGTGTTCCTTTGTACATTGTTGAACAGACTTTCCCGTTTTGCTATCTTTCGCCTATATGTACACTACTGGCCATTAAAATTGCTACACCAAGAAGAAATGCAAATGATAAACGGGTATTCATTGGACAAATATATTATACTAGAACAACCACCTCTGGCCGTAATAACGACCTTGATACGCCTGGGCATTGAGCCAAACAGAGCTTGGATGACGTGTACAGGTATAGCTGCCCATGCAGCTTCAACACGATATCACAGTTCATCAAGAGTAGTGACTGGCGTATTGTGACGAGCCAGTTGCTCGGCCACCATTGATCAGACGTTATCATTTGGTGAGGGATCTGGAGAATGTTCTGGCCAGTGCAGCAGTCGAACATTTTCTGTATCCATAAAGGCCGGTACAGGACCTGCAACATGTGGTCGTGCATTATCCTGCTGGAATGTAGGGTTTCGCAGGGACCGAATGAAGGGTAGAGCCACGGGTCGTAACAAATCTGAAATGTAACGTCCACTGTTCAAACTGCGGTCAATGCGAACAAGAGGTGACCGAGACGTGTAACCGATGGCACCCTATACTATCACGCCGGGTGATGCGCCAGTATGGCGATGACGAATACACGCTTCAAGTGTGCCTTCACCGCGATGTCGTCAAAAACGCATGCGACCATCATAATGCTGTAAACAGAACCTGGATTCATCCGAAAAAATGACGTTTTGCCATTCGTGCACCCAGGTTCGTCGTTGAGTACACCATCGCAGGCGCTCCTGTCTGTGATGCAGCAAGGGTAACCGCAGACATGGTCCCCGAGCTGATTGTCCCTGCTGCTGCAAACGTCGTCGAACTGTTTGTGCATATGGTTGTTGTCTTGTAAACGTCCCCATCTGTTGACTCAGGGATCGAGACGTGGCTGCACGATCCGTTACAGTTATGCGGATAAGATGCCTGTCATATCGACTGCTAGTGATACGAGGCCGTTGGGATCCAGCACGGCGTTCCGTATTACCCTCCTGAACCCACCGGTTCCATATTCGGCTAACAGTCATTGGATCTCGACCAACGCGAACAATAATGTCGCAATACGATAAATCTCAACCGCGATAGGCTACAATCGGACCTTTATCATAGTCGTAAACGTGATGTTACGCATTTCTCCTTCTTACACGAGGCATCACAACAACGTTTCACCAGGCAACGCCGGTCAACCGCTGTTTGTGTATGAGAAATCGGTTGGAAACTTTCCTCATGTCAGCACGTTGTACGTGTCGCCACCAGCGCCAGCTTTGTGTGAATGCTCTGAAAAGCTGATCCTTTGCATATCACAGCATCTTCCTCCTGTCGGTTAAATTTCTCGTCTGTAGCACGTCATCTTCGTGGTGTACCAATTTTAATGGCCAGCAGTGTACTTGTTTGCAGCCACGTGCTATTTCATAGGCACTCACGTTGTAGAAGTAATCAGGAGCATCCGTTCTGCGCCGAAATAAGACTTTTACTCAATTCTGAATGAAGAAGGAGGTCCGAATGCCGTTTCACCGTAGAAATATGCTGATGCAATCAGTGACTCCAGAAACTATTTGTTGGTTAGTAGAGTGAACATGTGACTCCTCGTCATTCCTATTAGCCTAATTAATATCTCGCTTAAAAGCTCTGTCTTTGGACAGACTGATACAGCCATTTGCATTCATTGTTTTCTTTAAGAAATCCAGTTCCTATTCGAAGCTATTGTCATCGCTGATACTCGTATGGAAGGCAAATGGAGACAGAGTTTTGAGCACTTCTTGTTTCTGGGCTGGGCGGTGGTGTGAAGTTGCGTCTAAGTACCTATTTGTGTTAACAGGCTTTCTACTTTTTAGCACTATTCTGTTGCATCCTACATTCATCTACTTCTGTATGAGAATCTTCCTTCTCTAAATCTGGTAGCAAGCGATATCTATTGCTTAACATTCTTTATAATTTGCTATTAATGACCCTTCGCCTGACTCATTTTCCCCCTCCATCTGTCATAGACTAATTCAGTTTTCGTCATCTCCAATTCAGCATGAAGGGCACAAATATTTACCTCCCCTCCCCTCCCTCTGCTTTCCGGTCTTAGACACATAAATCTACAATGTAACGAAAGGGCCTGTTTAATAACCCCAATTTTCTTCCCCATTGCACTCGCTACAATGAAATCGTTATCTACAATTTTCGAAAAAGACTTCATGCTTATTAATCTGTGGCAACATCCAGAGTAAATACACAAAGCTGACTGATTTTAACAGCAGATAAGTTGAAACAAATGAAAAAGAAATTTAGGGTACTCTTTTCGTACGATTATTGTGAGTAAATACTACATCTGCAAAAATAATCTTTTGCATAGTTTTATCTTATTTCACATGACACTAACACGTACGCTAATGCTATTACGTTAATGTACTTGCACTTGTATTTATAACAACAATTAACATTTAAATGTAAGTTCTAATCTCTTATTTATGTAATTTTCTAATCCCAAGCGTGATGTTTTTGCGAAAGTTTGTGAATGCTTTTGCACAACTGGACTAGCTTTAAATTTTGAAAAAAGAAAACGCAGTTCATGCAATTGTTTTACTCTCAAAGTGATTAAGCTAGCATACCAAAAAGAAATAAGAAACACGTTAGAAAACTATAAGATCTTAGGTGTGCATATTAATGAGAATCAATGTTGTAGACTTGGAAATACGTTTAGATTCAATTACTTTTGCCTTGAGAATAATTACACAGGCAACGATGGAAAAAGTATGTTGCTGAAAAAACTTATTCTTATGTTTTTAGAGAGGGAAATGCAAATATGATACTTAAAAAAGTGGATCACCCACCATTTATTTACATTTTACAGTTAAATTTATTAAATTAAGCAATTTTTAAAGAATTTAACAGGTTTTATACAGTTAAAATAATTTAAAAAGAGGCGTAATGAATGTAGATGACGTTGGTAATACTGCTGAAAAACATTTGCTGGCAAAAAAGGTCGGTTCTGTTTTTGTGTTAACACATGGTGTTTTGTTTACTGTCAACATAACCTCACTTTTCGTTTCCAGTACATGTGCTCAGTATAATGTCTAATCGTCGTTGTAAAAACTGCTGACAGTTTTTGTTATATTTGTGGTGACTTTGTGATTAAAAACACCAAAGAAACATTACAGACTTTGTGAAAAAGGTTTATCTATCATACATTGGATCTAAGCTTGATGATCAAGATAAACCTTGGTCGTCGCATTAGGTATGTTATGTGTGTGTTGAAGATCTGAGAAAATGGTCCAAAAAGGAGAAAAAAGCCTTTAGATTTGCTGTTCTTACCATATGGAGGGAGCCAAGAAATCATTCCGATTATGGCTACTTTCGCAGTGTTGATATTACGGGTCATAATTCGAGAAACAAGACGGTAATAAGCTATCCTAACCTTCTGTTCGCCATCCGACCAGTAGGGCATGGCGTAGATTTGCCGGTTCCTGAACCACGAGATGATTTAAATTCTATTCCAGCAGAAGTATTTTCCAATGTACAATCTCATTTGAATGAACTAAATGACGACGAATTCCACTGCAATATAGAAAGTGTAGAGCCCGAAATGTTTACTCAGACAGACCTTAACGCTTTTGATTAGGGATTTGGGCGTAACGAAAGAAACACCTGAATTGCTTGGCTCTAGATTAAATGAAAAGAATTTATTGGCACTTGGAACCAGCATTTACATGTATAGAAAGAGAGAGCTGCAATTTTCCAAGTTTTTTCAACAAGAAGGTGATTTAGTGTACTGCTCAGACATTCCCAATCTGATGAATGAGTTTGGTATTTAATATAAAAAGAAAGACTGGAGGCTGTTTATTGATTCATCCAAAACTAGTTTAAAGGCTGTTTTATTCCACAATGGTAACATTATGCATCTATCCTTGTGGGACATTCTGTACATATAAAAGAAAGCTATGAAAACTTAGAAATAGTGCTAAATAAAATAAGCTATTCCGCTCATGGTTGGATGATATGTGCCGATCTAAAAGTAAAACGCATGGACCTTGGTCAGCAAGGTGGCTTTACCAGATTTCCATGTTTCAGGTGTGAATCGGACAGTAGGGCTAGGGAGCAACACTGGTGCAGATAGAACTGGCCTGTTAGGGAGTCTTCAAAACCTGGTGAGAAGACCATTTTAAGCAAAAACCTTATAGATCCAAAAACCGTCTTCCTACCACCTCTACATATAAATTTAGGCCTAATGAAAGAGTTTGTAAAGGCTTTGCCTTATGAAGGACCATTAATGATTATCAGTTCTGGAGGTACATAAGTGAGTTGGCTTATTATGTACACTTCCTTTTGTTGATGCCTATTCTGGTACAATTCATGGCTTAAATCAAGAAGTACCCATTGCACAAAAGGAAGTATGAGAATTGCATGTGGTGTTCACACACATACATCTTGCAGGTATGTCTTATAGAAACTGAGAATGTTAACCACAGCCCCACAGTCCACTGACTTATTTATCACATTTTTAACAACAGTCGGTCTAAGATTAAGAATAACGGAGCTAGTCACAACACTAGACAGAAAAACGATATACATTACCCCGTAATGAATATAACTCTGGCACGGAAAGGGGGGAAACATGTTGCTATAAAACGCTTTGATAATCTACCCACGGAAATGTAATGCCTGACAGATACCATTTTCAAGCATGGATTACAGCTGTTTTTCTTTGAAAATTACTTCTACACTGTAGAAGGACGTTTGAGTAGACATAATTAGTCACTAAGTAAACTGTAAGTAGCTACCACGTTGCCGTATGAATATTATATATTTATAATTTTTAGTTGCATGCTAGCCTTTCCCCACGGCTTCGCTCTCATATATGTTCGACTCATTTATTGCATAGTTCTCTTCTCCTCTTCCCCCATCTCTTGGTCTATCTCCTCTCCGTGTCTGTTAGTCGATGCTCTCCTCCCAACACAGTCATCTGAGAGGGATGAAATGTGAGTTAAGAGCAGGTGTAACGACGTTCCCGTGGTGTGACATGTCCACAGTGTCGTTGGGCCGAATTTTGGTGAAACCTGGTGCCAATATGACATCACTAACGAAGCATAAACCTGTCCTGATCATCTGAGTTCTGGCCTTACTTTTGCATGTGTCGTCACCTTCACATTTGAAGCGTCGTCGAACACGAGGTTGGCGTCGCAGGTTGCCATGTTTTTGCATCACTATAGAGGAAGGTTTCAGGAAAATTTGAGCTAAATTTCAAATTTTAGCGTCGCCCTTTAATTTCACTGCACCGTGTATAAAATTACATATAAAGAGGGCCAACTAAAAGCCAGCTACAGAATTCTATACTTTTGTGCAATTGTTGACATATTATTTTGGAGAAAGAAATACACATCACATGTTCGCTATCTATTCCTTTCTTCTGTATGAACCGAATATCTGATGATGACATACCCAGATGTGGAAACGAGTCGTGATAATGTTTGTGTGATCAGATTATGAAGTAAACATTTTTTTTTGTGGGGGGGGGGGGGAGGAGAGAAGTGAGTGGGAGTGTGGTTTGGGTGGGTAAGAACAGTTCAATACGTATTTCTTGGTGATTCAAACACACAGTCGTCCAAATGCCCTACAGGAACCAGGCAGGATGATTGTGGAGTTCGTGATAGTTTCGACTGTACCAGCAAGTTAAATGAGACGATTACCTGTGAAGCGCGTCCAACATTTCTCACAGAGCTCCCCTTTCCCCTCCAGCGGCCGGCAGTCGGTGGCGAGCGCTGTACGTTGGAATGCGAGAGGCCAGGAGTGGCGGCGCAGTGGTCTCTGCTGGCGGGCTGATCGCTCTCCATTCACCCACCTACCCGCTACCCGCTACTCGCTACTCTCTACTCGTACGGCAGCCGCGGCCGCCTCGCCTCTCCGCGACCCGCTCTCCAGCCAGCTAGCCGACTACAGCGGCCGCTCAGATTTATGGCTCAATTACCAATGGGATTATCTCCGCCGGGGATCACTCCCGCTGACTCATTTGTTTCTGCGTGCATCAGATACCGCAAGAGAGGGGCCGCGAGCTCCGGGAAAAAATGCCACCGGCGGATGGAGCACCTTTTCTGGTAGCCGCCGCCACCGCCGCCGCCACCTCCGCTGGCCGGTGCAGACCTGACCCGCCGCGGCGGCTGTTTGAGCTAAAATACTCGCCTAATGCAGTCGCGCCACGCCGAGGCAAATTGAAATCTAATAACCGCGTCGGCCGGTGGTGCTCCGGGGATAGGGCTCGGCTCACAGTAATTTACACCCTAGGCACTAAATCACATTCCACGCGAGGCGAGGCTTATTTGTTTTTGACGGTTTGTCCTCTCTCTCTCTCTCTCTCTCTCTCTTTTACGCCAGAGTGAACGATTCCTCTATTGAACTCTTTCGGTTACAGTAATGAGATTGCTTTGTCCAAATGACATAAAAGATGAACCTATTCGCGCAAATGAATTACTGGCAGCGGACTGAACAAAAGTCATAAATGAATACTAGAATGATAGGTTTTTTATGTTTGTTGATACACCGCACCGTAGCCACGATTCATTACAACTGACGAAGGGGAAGCGCAGGAGATGGTTTCGATAACTGTTATGGCGGCAAGCAACAGTATTAGGTGTTGAACGATAGAATGGTCTGGATGATTTACCACAGCAGTTTTTTCTTAACGGTAGGTCCTAAGCATCACCTCACTCCTGCTGCCCCTCATGTACGAATCATAATCAGTATCAGTCATGAACACAGCCTCTACTGCACGTCATTTAATAATAGTAATGAGCTCATACACGGAGTAGAAAAAATTACAAAATTGATATGTGGGATAAAAAAAGATATTACAAGATATCGTTTGTGAGAGTGACTAGAGAGTTTCCCAATTGTACGCAATGTTAGCTTTACAAGATTTAAGAATTTTAAATACGTAGGAAGGCTATTTCTGCAAAAATATTCAAATTAAATCAAATCAGTACATACATAGCAACTTGTAAATGGCTGACTTTGTGCAGCTTTCTTTTCCTGAGTTACCAGTTTTCTGAGTGGTTTGATGCAGCCCGCCAATAACTCCTTCCCAGTGCCACCCTCTTCATCTCAGAGTAGCACTTGCAACCTATGTCCTCAATTATTTGCTCTATGTACTCTCATCTCTGTCTTCCTCTATACCTCTCTCTAACATCAAGAAACTTATTCCCTGATGTCTTAACAGACGTTCTACCACATTTCCCCTTATTCTTGTCAGTGCTTTCCATATATTCCTTTCCTCTGCGGTTTTACGCAGAACCTCTTCATTCCTTGCCTTGCAAGTACTCTTAATTTTCAACATCCATTTCTAGAACCACATCTCAAATACTTATATTCTTTTCTGTTCAGGTTTTCTCACAGTCTATGTTTCACTGTCATACATTCTTGTACTCCAAACGCTCATTCTCAGAAATTTCTTCCTCAAATTAAGGCTCACATATGATACCAGCGGACCTCTCTTGACTGGGAATGCTATTTTTGCCACTGATAGTCTGTACTGATTCCCTCCTTCCTCCGTCCGTCATAAGTTATTTTGTGGCCAAGGTAACAGACTTCCTTAACTTTATATATTTCGCGACCATCAATCTTGATGTTAAGTTTCTCACTGTTCTCATTTCTGCTACGGCTCATAACTCTCATCTTCCTTAGATTTATTCTAAATACACGTTCTGTACTCATTAGACTGTTCATACCATTTAGCAAACCCTGAAATTTTCTTAACTTCCACTGAGGATATCATTGCGATCATTGCATGTTATCATTGATGAACCTTCCTTTTATTTTTATCATTGCTTCTCTGATGCATAGATTGAAAGTAGCGGTGAGAGACTACATCCCCATCTTACGCCATTTTTTATCTGAGCACTTCCTTCTTCGTCTTCCACTCTTGTTAATTCCCCATGGATCTTGTTCATGTTGTACATTACCTGTATCCACGTACAGCGTACCCCTACTTTCCTCAGAATTTCGAACAGTCGTACACGTAGGCAAATCCTATGAACGTGTCTTGATTTATCTTTAATCTGCCTTCCATTATTGACTGCAACGTCAGCACTGCCCCTCTTGTGCCTTTATCATTCTTAAAACGTAACTGGTCTTCATCTAACGCATCCTCAACTGTGTCTTCCATTATTCTGTACATTATTCGTGTCAGCAACATGAATGCATGAGCTGTTAAGCTGATTGTGCGATAATTCTCGCACGTATCACTTCTTACAGCCATCGGAATTGTGTAGATAGTATATCGTCAGACTCATACATTCTACACATCAACATGAATAGTCGTTTTGTTGCCACTTCCTCCGACGATTTTTGAAATTCTGATGGAATTTTATCCCCTCTGCTCTATCTGATCTGAAGTCATCCAAAGCTCATCCAACTTCTGATTCTGTTATCACATCCCCATCACTTCTGGATCGAATCCTGTTTCTTCTTCTACAGTATCACACTAATCTCGGCCATTATAGAGGACTCTTAACAGTGGACTTCCCATTGCCCTTTTAATGTTACCGTTCTTGATTTTAATGTCACCGAAGGTTGTTTTGACTTTTGTATACGATGAGTCAGTCCTTCCGACAACCATTCCTTTTTCTACTTCTTCACATATTTCATACAGCCATTCCGTCTTAGCTTCTCTATACCTCCTACTTATTTGGTTCATAAATAATTGTATTTCTATATTCCTCAATTTCCCTGAATGTCTTTGTACTCCCTTGTTTCATCAATCAGCTGAAGCATGTCATCTGTTATCTTCTGTGTATGTAAGTTTTTCTTTCAACTTACGTTATTGCAGTTTTTCAGAAATTTCAACGCCTCTTCAACTCAACTGCCTACTGAGTTATTACTTAGAGTGGTTTCTATAGCCTTAGAGAACCTCAAGCGTATCTCGTCACTCCTTAGTATTGCCGTATCCCACATCTTTGCTCTTTGATTCTTCGTGACTAATTTTTTGAACTTCAGCCTAATCTTCATCACTAGTAAACTGTGATCAGGGTTTTCATCTGCTCTAGGAAACGCCTTACAATGCAGCATCTGATTACGGAATCTCTGCCAGACCATGATGTAACCTAACTGAAATCCGTCTGTCTCTCCCGACCATTTCCAAGTATACCTCTGCCTTCTGTGATTCTTGAACTGAGTATTGGCTATCAGTAGCTCAAGTTTATTACAGAATTCAATTACTCTTTCTCCTCACTCATTCCTAGAACCCAGCTCCTATTCACTCGTAACCCTTTCTTCTACTCCTTCCCCTACAACCGCGTTCCAGTCCACGATGATTGTTAGATTTTCGTCTCCATTAACCTACTGATTTACCTGTCCAGTATCCTCAAATACTTTGTGAATCTCTTCACCTTCGACGTCGGCACGTACACTGGAACTACCACTGTTGGTGTGGGTTTGTTGTCGATTCTGACGAGAACAACCCTATCACTGAACCTGGGACACAGATAATTTTTATTACTAATCGAAAACGTTACCCCCACCACCGCACCCTTACCCCCAACCCCGTTTTTCTTCTCTTGGCTTGAACGGTAGCCTTACCATTCTTTTCTTTTTTGCTGCAAGCGTTGGCCCCTAACATCCAAAATACCCCCAAATATCTTACCTAATCTATAAAGAAAAACTAAAAGATAACTGGGACGGATGATTACCACAACTTCAGGCACCGACCACGAACAAAAATGAAATACGCCTTTGATCCTTTTGTAAAAAACGTTTTCTCCTTCAGGATTACCATTGACGTTTTTCCTTAGTACATCCTGTAGTATAACTTCCATCTCTCGTCACATCCAGAACATACCAGTATCCCTGAGGATGCATAAACAACGACCATAAGTAATTCGAGAAGAGCGAATCATACGACACTATGTACCCTAAAACCGTGTAGTTGCTCGTTAAATAGTGCCAAAAATCTAACAACTCTGCAACGCCCTCACTAAAAAAGTGTGTCAACGCCATACTTTTTACCCACACCGTGACATTATGACAAGTAGCAGGGTAGGAAGTGATGTTAGGATTGTGTTCGATGGGCTCTAGGGACTGAGGCGTCCGTCGCAGTAACAAAGCCAACGTACCAGGCAAGATGTATTAAGTACAAACGTTGCCGGGTGGGGAGTTTTTCAGTCATTACCACATTCCACAGCACCCTCACCGCAGTGGGAAGGAAAGGCAAGTGCATTCCAGCCAAACACCGGATATCGGCGTTTAATCACATTGGCAGGCAGTATCCACCGAAAGTAGCGGCAGAAGTCCTTGGTTTTGGGCGTCTGCGTAATCAGTACGACATCCAGCAGATATCTCATGCCGACTAGATATGTGCGAACGTGACACAGTGGGGCACGATATGTCCAACAGGAATCGGCAGCCGGCGGAATTGAGGCACCACCTCCTCAATCTGTATATCAGTGAGGGTGTCCTTGTTTAAGCACTTAGACTACGGATCGTCCGCAGACAGAGAGCGCCTGCGAAGCAGCGGGCAGTGGGAAAACGTGTGTGTGCTGATAAAGTTTCGGGGCGAGTCAGACATTCACAAAATATACACGCACGATCAGCTCAAGTGTTCGAAAGGTGTGGCGACGAACTTTCGTGCGGATAATGTTAAGTAGTTTGCGATACGTAGCTGCTACTGTAGGCTGAACCGTCCCACGGGAGGTAACTCGCAAGCATTTCATGGCTGTACCTTGGTGGTATTGGGCATTGGTCTTTTTTTTTTTTTTTCATCAGTTTTATGACTGGTTGTATGCGGCCCACCACGAATTCCTCTCCTGGGCTAACCTCTTCATCTCAGAGTAGCACTTGACCTACGACCTTAATTACTTGCTGGATGTATTCCAATCTCTGTCTTCATCTACAGCCTTTGTCCTCTGCAGCTCCCCCAACTAGCTAGTTGGCAATGATCACCATGTGGACGATGTGGCCTATTCTACACCATATTTTAAATTTATGTGACGATACTACGCTGATTATACACTCCTGGAAATTGAAATAAGAACACCGTGAATTCATTGTCCCAGGACGGGGAAACTTTATTGACACATTCCTGGGGTCAGATACATCACATGATCACACTGACAGAACCACAGGCACATAGACACAGGCAACAGAGCATGCACAATGTCGGCACTAGTACAGTGTATATCCACCTTTCGCAGCAATGCAGGCTGCTATTCTTCCATGGAGACGATCGTAGAGATGCTGGATGTTGTCCTGAGGAACGGCTTGCCATGCCATTTCCACCTGGCGCCTCAGTTGGACCAGCGTTCGTGCTGGACGTGCAGACCGCGTGAGACGACGCTTCATCCAGTCCCAAACATGCTCAATGGGGGACAGATCCGGAGATCTTGCTGGCCAGGGTAGTTGACTTACACCTTCTAGAGCACGTTGGGTGGCACGGGATACATGCGGACGTGCATTGTCCTGTTGGAACAGCAAGTTCCCTTGCCGGTCTAGGAATGGTAGAACGATGGGTTCGATGACGGTTTGGATGTACCGTGCACTATTCAGTGTCCCCTCGACGATCACCAGTGGTGTACGGCCAGTGTAGGAGATCGCTCCCCACACCATGATGCCGGGTGTTGGCCCTGTGTGCCTCGGTCGTATGCAGTCCTGATTGTGGCGCTCACCTGCACGGCGCCAAACACGCATACGACCATCATTGGCACCAAGGCAGAAGCGACTCTCATCGCTGAAGACGACACGTCTCCATTCGTCCCTCCGTTCACGCCTGTCGCGACACCACTGGAGGCGGGCTGCACGATGTTGGGGCGTGAGCGGAAGATGGCCTAACGGTGTGCGGGACCGTAGCCCAGCTTCATGGAGACGGTTGCGAATGGTCCTCGCCGATACCCCAGGAGCAACAGTGTCCCTAATTTGCTGGGAAGTGGCGGTGCGGTCCTCTACGGCACTGCGTAGGATCCTACGGTCTTCGCGTGCATCCGTGCGTCGCTACGGTCCGGTCCCAGGTTGACGAGCACGTGCACCTTCCGCCGACCACTGGCGACAACATCGATGTACTGTGGAGACCTCACGCCCCACGTGTTGAGCAATTCGGCGGTACGTCCACCCGGCCTCCCGCATGCCCACTATACGCCCTCGCTCAAAGTCCGTCAACTGCACATACGGTTCACGTCCACGCTGTCGCGGCATGCTACCAGTGTTAAAGACTGCGATGGAGCTCCGTATGCCACGGCAAACTGGCTGACACCGACGGCGGCGGTGCACAAATGCTGCGCAGCTAGCGCCATTCGACGGCCAACACCGCGGTTCCTGGTGTGTCCGCTGTGCCGTGCGTGTGATCATTGCTTGTACAGCCCTCTCGCAGTGTCCGGAGCAAGTATGGTGGGTCTGACACACCGGTGTCAATGTGTTCTTTTTTGCATTTCCAGGAGTGTATTTATATGTTTTGACGATGCCATTATGGCCGTATCAGTTTAGGATATGGTGTAAAAAAGATCTGAGGATGGTCATTACAGACTGAAACCGGTCATCGTCTAAAGAATTCATATTGTGATCAGAGAATGGAACAAAAAAGCATTTTACAGTATTGAATCACTGTTTGTAAACGCAATTATGTCGCAGTTGGTGAAACTAAATATAAAATTAAAAGTACAAATATAACCACAGGCTCCATTACCATTTCCTCCCAGGTCTGTTCCCATAATCACTGTCCATGCCATCCCTGTCGTTCCTCCCCCTCCCCCCTTGAAGAAAAGTCCAAAACCCGTTTCATGTCTCTAACTACATTCAAGCCAGTTTCACTAACTCTCTCTCTCTGTCACACTCACACACACACACACACACACACACACACACACACACACACACACACATACACATATGTATACAAACTCTCTCTCTCTCTCTCCCTCTCTCACTCTCTCTCTCTCTCTCTCTCTCTCACACACACACACACACACACACACACACACACACATACACACACAAAATCGTTTCATAGGTTGGAAACACTCAAAATGCGAACGAAAACAAATGACTAGGCATATGAATAGGTAAAAATATTGTGGCAGTGATAAATGAAACACTGTTAAGAAAGTGAATTATAGATAGTGCAGCGCAGGAAATAACGCAAAAAGCCAAAAACTGCAGATGTAAAATGAAGCCTACCGACACCAACCGCTTCTAGAAATAGCGAAAGGTGCAGCCTATGTAAAGAAACAACGTAAGTATAATATGCAGGACATAAAATCCTGTCTGAAGCCTGCGATCATTTTTATTTTAATAACTGGTAAGCAATGCTGTACAATCGCAATAAAGTCATGAGATGTTCAATTGATTCTTTTATTAGAACATATTACGCGTTTCGGGATTACGCCCATCTTCAGACATCACAAACTTCAACTCCTTCCTAGCCCTCAAGTCGTACAGCCTTGACAACACAAAGAAAGTGTCCAATGACATACGACTATAACTGCGACACAAGCAGTCTTGAAGCAGAGCAGAGCTTGTGTCATTCTTTTAGTAGTTTGCAAACCAATTTCATAAATAAAACGCTGTTTTTAGCCTAAAAGAATCATAAAATAAATGTACAATCGTGTGTATCCAATTAAGAGAAACCCACAGGAGATGCTTTGTAAATAAAAGGGAAACGCGACTGGTGTGATTATTTTTAATTACACTGCAGTCAGCTCAAGACAGACAACCTATAATAACAGATCACCGAAGGTTGTTTTGACTTTCCTGTATGCTGAGTCCGTCCGTCCGACAATCATTTCTTTTTCGATGTCATCACATTTTTACTGCAGCCATTTCATCTTAGCTTCCCTGCACTTCCTATTTATTTCATTCCTCAGCGACTTGTAGTTATGTTCCTGGAACATTTTTGTACTTCCTACTGTAATCGATCAATTGAAGCATTTGTTCTGTTACCCATGGTTTCTTCGCAGTTACCGTGTTTGTACCTAATGTTTCCTTCCCAACTTCTGGGAAGGCCGTTTTGAGATATGTCCATTCCTCTTCAACTGTACTGCCTACTAAGCTACTCCTTATTGCTGTATCGATAGCCTTAGAGGCCTTCAACCGTATCTCGTAATTCCTTAGTACTTCCGTATCTTACTTTTTTGCGTACTGATAGTCAATTCTGTGCCCTTATCCATGTACGCTCTTATACAGATGATGTGGCGCTCATGTGGGAACGTGGCTTAGAATGTGCCCTCGTGTCGGTTGTCCTAGAGCGCGATTTTGATCGAGCTGAGCACGGTTTCTTGCAGGATACCTTAGAGAAGAGTTTGATAGGGCTCCCGGCCACCTCAATGTATCGCTGAAGCCACGCTAGCGGCGTATTTATATATTCTACCGACCTTGGCAAGAAAACTGCATCATCCACGTAGGCACGACACTTAAAATGCACATTGCGGAGTGCAGTGCCCTCTAATACGGCTCGTCTGTAGTCATGGCAGAGTCACGACGCAGATGAAGGCCTGTTGGTCGGTGAATGCATAGGCCCATAGCTTGGCACCGACACCATTCCAGAAGTCTGGATTCTTTGAGGAAGTGCACTATGAACTTCATCGCCGGTGGCTGTCCAGGTCTCCAAACCTCACACCTTGTGACTTTTACCTGTGGGATTACGTAAAAGAGTGCGTTTTTGTCCCCCCAATGCCTGACGTTTTGGAGGTCTGAGGCCGCATTCTTGAAGCTGTGAATTCGATAACGAGAGACCACCGCTTCGCGTGTGGTAAGAAATGAACCACCGTTTCGATATTTCTTGTGTAACAATTTGTGCTCACACTGGATTCATAAATGTTTGAACTATTCTCTTTCCAGGCACGCTGTAATTGTGTTTCTATCTTTTATAGTTTGGAAGTAATAAATGTTTGAAATATTTTACTTCTTTTTTTAATGGACTTTTAGATTGTTCCGTCTCGACGCATCGCAGAATCAGATGGAGCGTACAGATTCGCAAGGCTGACCCCGTTGGTGGTGAGCGAGACGCCTTGTGGTGATGGCAGATATTGAGTATCCGTTGCTTCTATGCCGTCGCGTGGTAGTATGTCAGTGCCATAATGACCGTAGGTAATAGGGTTCAAGTAGTGTATTCATGTGCGTCCAGGCGTAGAGCAGGTCGGACCTCTTGAAGAAGCACGATTTCGATGTACGCTGCCGCAATCAAGTCCTGTACCAGCTCGGTTTTTATCGTGGAACTTACGCCGTTGACACTGACCGTAACTGTCCGATATACCTGCGTCGCTGGTAGTACCATAACGTATGCTGCAGTCGTTTAAGCCAGTAAGCGCTACGTCGCCCATCTGACAGCGCCCTGTCAAGCGCAGAATATTTATTAGTGATCGGCTGAGACGAGATGTCCGACCGACGGTCAGCCGGTCGCGAGCATCAAGTAGTCGCTCGAGCCTGACATCATTCCTTCCATCTTCACCTCAGATGCCCAATCACCAAATTGAAGGTGCGGTAAATTAGGCGACGGATGACGTTCATCTGGCATCTGAAACGAAAATCGCTATGGGGGTCGTCAATGGTTTGAGCGTCGTAACACTTTGTTCTTGGGTAGACATTGGCAGCAGCGAACAAGGAACCGGGCCGCAAAGGGACTGTCCTCATCTTCCTGCAACTTTTTACCATACTGCTTAGAGAATCCTGTGGACAGCCTCCTTTTCTTTCGTCGTTTCAGCGACTTCTGTTGTGGGAACGTGTCTGCGTCCTGCGGATCACGAGGAACAGCGGCAACCTCCAACATTTTCGCGTCCGAATTAGAATCGACCTTAGGTGCTCTTCTCCCTCACAAGGATGAAGTGCAGACGGGGTCGCTGCTGTCGAGCATGTCGACGGTTCCGATGCACACCGTCGTGTCGTGGCCGCAGCAACCGGGCACGCGGGGGTCGGTAACTAACGAACAACGTCCTCTTCCATCATGTTCCTCGTTAGCTCAGCGTAAGTAATAGCGAGCGTCGTCGATTACGATGTAGGCGTCGTGCCTCCACGAGGGATCTGGATGGGCCATCTCTGCAGACATTCAGAGGTAATATGACCTTCCTGCCAGCAACCCGAACAGGTCCGCGGTCGGGTCATAAATGAAGATCGCTTCACAGCCACCAACAGTCAAGTACGACACAGTTCGATTCGCATCTGATGCACTCAGTTTAGAACAGGCTACGTCTCGAACGTGTGCAAGTTTTCTTCCGCGTGACTTAATACCTCCCTGTAAAGTCGCAGAAAGTCCACGACAAACGTGGCCGGAACATCAAACGGCAGCTTGAAGATTCCCTTATTCCGAACCGATAGTCCCACATGGTCGACGGTCACTACTCCCACATTGCCGTCCCAGAGATGGAAACGATATCCGTCTGTGGAACGGCGAATAAGCAGCTCACACACCGCTTCATCGACAAAAGTTTAGGTAAAAATGTGCTGCAGACGATCGAAAGGTGAATACCGAGGACTTCCTGTGGATCGACACTCTAATTTGTACGTCTTAGGCCGAGCGTGGCCTTTCTCTACACAACCGCCGTCGTCGTTCGAGGCGATCTGTTTACACTACTATACCTCCAGCCCACCGACTAATCAACGGCCCGCACAGGGCCCCGGGCTCTGCTTCGCAACACGGCTGGGAGCCAACTGGCTCTAGGCCACCGGTACTGTGTGGCCACTCACCACACTCGACAACGTAGCGCTATCACTGTATCTATTTTCCTGTATGTTTGTGAGGTTTTTACAAAGAATGAATGGCAAGGCTGATGCATTGTGTTATTACATAAATGTACAAATATACTTTTGGGACCGAATATGAACTTCCGTTAAATGAAAATTCAGATATAATCAGAAGCTAGACTCCCTGCAAGAGTATTACCGCAATGCAAAAGAGGTTTCATGGAGGCAGGCTTGTGATTAGGAAGCTGGAGATTAAACAATATTCCTTATCAGTAGCTATAAGAACGGATGCAACAGGAAGGCGATGAACACACGATTTTAATAGACTGTCTAAATTGGCATCTGTAGCCAACAGGCTACCATATGGTGTATGACACAGACGTGCAATACTATTACCTCCTTATTTCCCACCCTCTATTTCCATTCCTGTCGTGAGCGGAAAACAAATGTTAAACCAAATAGCCGACCGGAGTGGCCGAGTGGTTCTAGGCGCTACAGTCTGGAACCGCATGACCGCTACGGTCGCAGGTTCGAATCCTGCCTCAGGCATGGATATGTGTGATGTCCTTAGGTTAGTTAGGTTTAAGTAGTTCTACGTTCTAGGGGACTGATGACCTCAGAAGTTAAGTCCCATAATGTTTAGATCCATTAGAACCATTTTTAAACCAAACAACGGGTTTATCTTCTTGGTCATTTCATGAGATTTGTGCATCAGGAAGCAAAAGTAACCACACTGTGACGCACAACACCTCTTGAAGGAACCTACTTGAGATGGTCATCGTGAGGGGGGGGGGGGGGGCTCCGTCTCTCCCCAAAGTATAGATTTATGGAGTTCAACTCTCATTTCTCCTTCAACGTGGGCTCAGGACCTATGTCACAGGCTGGCTACCAATGCATGATCGTGCTTTTACCACTGACGCGTTTTCCCCAATAAAGGTAAAAAAAGGAAAATCTGCTCCCTTGGCATCAGTGTGGTGGGCCATCAGCGACGCAACAAAAGTCAGATTCAATGGAATAGGCTCCGGTCGTAGATAACGTCTGAAGAAATTCTTTGAACTCCTCACGCCAAGGCGCAATTTGTCTCCTTAAGCTGTAGGCACATGTTATGATCCAAAAATTACACAGTAAGGATAGAGGGGGACAGGGGGGGGGGGGGGTTATGTTTTGCCATTACGGTTGCGTCTCAGTGAATTGTCATCCAGTACTGGCAGATCATAATTTGGTACCTGCCCAGCGAGTGACTGGGTATTCACAAAAAGCACAGTTCTTCCACATTCCACTGGCTGGAGTCACTGTACCGCTTAAATGGACACCGTCCCCTATGTCCTAAGTGATGACCGCTGATCTAGCCCTCGGTTTTGCTACAGCACTCACTCTGCCATGGTGGCATCTTCTCCACCACTGCGCATCACTACTACATCATCCAGAAAATCCAAACACAGAATAAAAGCACTCTGTTGTGACGTCTGCCACTGGAGTTAGATAGGCCAGACTCTTCCCCACTTTGTAAATGAATGTATGATTAAACAAACTGGTCTTCTTTATACTCTTTATCGCCTCTATCAACCCTACCTTATAATGGTACCGAACTGTGGAGCAATATATAAGTGTCAGCATAACGAGGATTTTGGGAAGTAATTTCTTTGGAGGAAGGGGGGGGGGGGGGGGGGGCGAGTGCCACAAGACTTCCTGTTGTAATGAATCTCATTCTGGCATCTGGATCTGCTAGGACGTTCTGTATACATATTACTAGGAAATAAAGAGGTATGACTATTTTCAATTAATGTTCTGTAGTTATTTAATCAAAAATAACAAGTCCTTCAGCCTATTTATGCGCAGCATCTTCCATATGCTTGGTTCAAATGGTTGAAATGCCTCTGAGCACTATGGGATTCAACTTCTGAGGTCATTAGTCCCCTAAAACTTAGAACTACTTAAAACTAACTAACCTAAGGACATCACACACATCCATGCCCGAGGCAGGATTCGAACCTGCGACCGTAGCGGTCGCGCGGTTCCAGACTGTAGCGCCTAGAGCCGCTCGGCCACACCGGCCGGCCCATTTGCTTGTTTTTAGTTTCACTTGCCAACCCCTGCACCAAGTGTCGATCCTCACGAGGTCATTCGACATATCGCTAGTTTTCTAGTATTGCGACTTCTCTGTAAAGGACAGCATCAAAAAGCTCCACGACCACCCTCAAGGGGATGGTCACATACGAATCCAGTTACATGTTGCCAGCGTTGCGCATCCTCTTTCAGTCAGTTATTTGTGCTTAAGTATATTCACTTGCTATACTACTGAAATAGTCGAGGTATTTACCGGTTCGTGAACCTGCTGTCGATAGTAGTTTTCGCTCCATCAAATCGCTGCTGGTGTAACCTAGCAACGAGTGCTATCGCGCCACGCAGGCTGCGCGGCAAGTACCGCACGTCCGATTCCAGTGCTCTGCATGCGCAGTCTCGGTCTCAGTGTATCTTCTTTGCATGATGGCTCCAACTCTGACTAGCCGAAAAAGTGTTAGCAACCATGATATAAGTGCTTGGATTAAGACATAGCCATCATTGCCTTGTGTTGCATGTACATCCTGAAATCCTTGTCTACTTTCTGTCAACCTGAAGCACACACGTTCGATGTTTCCACCTTCTGCCCATTAGAGGGCTCCACAGCCCTTGGACGGCCTTGGCGTGCATCACAATATCCTGTCATTCTATCCAGTCCATGGTTTTCCGCTTCCATTCTCTGACACCCAGCTTTTTCATGTGGCTTTCAATTCTGTCCACCCATTTCTTTCTGGGACGTCCCTTCCGTCGCCTGCCTCCTGCCTTGCCATCAAAGATCTTCTTAAATGTTCTGTCTTCCACCATTCTGACCACGTGTCCTGCCTATCGCAGTCTTTGTATTTTAGTGGTAGTGACAATGTTTGGTTCTTCAAAAAGTTGTTCTAACTCTGCATTCGTACGGATGCGCCAACCTTCTTGATCGTAAATTGTGCCGTATATTTTACGCCGAAACTTTCCCAAATGCTAATGATCCTTTCCTCATTTGCAGTCATGGTCCACGTCTGGGCACCATACATAACAACTGGTTTGTAATTGTTTTGTAAGTGAGGATTTTAGATTTTCTTGATAGAAGGGACCTGCTAAGCATGGGTGGTGTGGCAAAGTAGCACCGCTTGCCTGCTGCTATTCTAGCTTTCACCTCGCAGCTAATGTCACTGGTCTCTGTGATAGTCGATCCGAGGTACTTGAAGACTCTCACCCATCAAACCCCTTGTCGGCTACCCTGAGATTCGCTAGGTTTCGCTGGTTGGTCATTGCCATACATTTGGTCTTTTCGATATTGACTACCAGGCCAAGTTCTCTTACACCCCTCTCCAGTTGTTGATAGCCAGCACAGTAGTGTTTCGTGCGAGTAATGCCACATCATCTGCGTAGGCTAGGTACTGCAGTGAACGATTAAAATTGGTTAATCCTTCATTTATCTCTGACTTCTTCTAGACAGAGGTTGAATAACAGTGAGGAGATATTGTCACCCTTCTTCAGTTCCATTTAACTGGGCATTTCGCCCTGCATTTTTTCTTTACAGTCGGTTCCACTGAAGTCATGACAGTAAGTTTAACGAGCTTCTATAAGGTATTTGACTGGTCAAGATGATGGCGGGTAGGCGTGAGGGTCTTAGGGCGAGACGGTGATCAGCATTTGAACACGGTCGAATAATTTACTTTAACTTTTATTAAAAGCTCGTTACATACATACTCAGAAGCGGTCAGTGTCCTCGCAGCCTACCGACCCGAACGCGACGCGGAAGCACGGTGTCTGACGACGCAGCAGGGGATCTGATGACAACAACCGCCCGGCCGACAGAAAGACCCACTTTTATTCTGCGTTGCTAGCGGACTCGCACGGGCAGCGACCCGGCAATGCGGAATCAGCGGTGACGGAAATATGTGTACTGCGCTGGAGTGTGAAGGATCGCTTGCCTATTTCACCCGTTCCCTTACACTTCTTAGGTATTCCTGCGACTTCCATGACATTCCATAATGTCACTCTTGAGATGCCATCGTAGGCTTGTGTAAAATCGATATAAAGCTAATGTATGTTTATTTGATGTTCATAACATTTTTCTAGTAGTATGTGTAATGTGAATATTTGGTCAGTTGTTGATCTAATTCCTCTAAAGCCACTCTGATAGTCTCCAGTTCTCTCTTCCACATAGGAAGTAAGCCTCCTAGGTAGGATATTGGAGAACATTTTATATGTAGTATTTAGCAGGGATATTCCTCGGTAATTCTTGCATTTTAACTTATCTCCCTTTTTTATGTATGGGGCACATAATAGCCGCTTTCCCTCCATTGGCATGCTCTCCTACTGCCAAATGTTCAGTATTATTTTATGTATTGCTTTCCACAATGCTTCCCCACCATATTTGAGAAGTTCCGCCTGAAGCTGATCTTCTCCAGGTGGCCTATTATTTTTTAAGGTCAATTGCTTGTATCACTCCCTCCAGTTTGGATTCTGGTGTTAGGACCTCAGGTCCATAATCCTTCTAGTTCTGGGTTCAGTAACTCTTGGAATTAGTCTACCCATCTGTGGATTATTTTATTACTGTCCCCAGTCAGATCCCCTTCATTAGTTCTATATATATTTGTTCTGACTGAAACTCAGCCTTTTCTTCTTCAATCTTTTGGTAAATGTCACGTACTTGCTTCTGTTCTCCTAGCTGTTCAAATTCTTCCAATTTTTTCCTTTCTATTGCTCTTTTCTTCTTTCTGAAAACCCTCTTAGCTACAAGGCGCTTCTCATTATATTCATTCTGATTTGCTGAAATAATTTCATTCGTGCTACGTTACACTCCTCAATTCTTCGCATACACTCTTCATCAAACTAATCTGCCTTCCTTTGAGCTCATGCATGTCCCAAAATCTCTCCAGCTGCCTCGAGGATTGCAGTCTCACATTGTTTCCACATTATTTCTATACGTTGATTTGATGTGTCAGTATCGTTCTTAATCCCCTCTTGTATTTTCGTCTGATATGCTCTCCGTATTTCTTCTGACTTTAGTATCTTAATGTCAAAATTCTTCTGTTTGTGGTCTTTCGGTTTACTGAAAATTGAGGTCCTTTGCCTGTACTTGAGTCTCGCTAGATGATGGTATGAATTGCAGTCATCTCCACACTGACTCCTAACATCCATTTTGTCTGATCTGTGAATCCGCTCAATCAATAAATAGTCTATCCGATTTTCTAATTTGTCCATCTGGCGACATTCATGTTTCTTTGTGTATCTTTTTGCGTGGAAAACATGTACTGCTGAGAGTCATGTTTTTCTTTATAGCAAACTCTAAAATCATAATTCCATTGTCATCTGATATTTCATGAAGGCTATGTCTTCCTATTTTGGCATTCGAGTCTCCTGTTAAGATCTTAACATCATGTTTAGGAGCTTGATCATACAACTGCTCTACCTTGCTATAAAACTGATCCTTCTGTTGTTCATCTGCCTCCTCTGGTGGAGCATGTATATTTATAACATCCGTCCATTGATTCTCTCGAAGCACATTTCAGTGTGTTCCACTCCCCTAGCAACCACAAAACCTATGCCAAAGGTATTATTCAGAAATTTGAAAGCTCTTTTTGTATTTATGGCCAGCCGATAGCCCAGAATTAGGTTTTCACATTTTTATAAGAGTTTTAAAATGATTTATTTATTAGTTTAATGTCCTGTAACACTGTAAAATTGCATTATCATGCCAGATGGTGTGCACGTAAAGAATATTGGTAACAGTGCAAACTGCTTATTGCAAATGGGGGTGGGGGTGGGGGGGGAGAAATAATGTATGCTTTAAAAGCTCTTTCAGTGCCTGTTGAGCAAGGTGGTGGTGGTGGTTAGTGTTTAACGTCCCGTCGACAACGAGGTCATTAGAGACGGAGCGCAAGCTCGGGTTAGGGAAGGATTGGGAAGGAAATCGGCCGTGCCCTTTCAAAGGAACCATCCCGGCATTTGCCTGAAACGATTTAGGGAAATCACGGAAAACCTAAATCAGGATGGCCGGAGACGGGATTGAACCGTCGTCCTGTTGAGCAACTGATCATCTCATTCCACGTCTTAGGTATTTGTGTTAAGCCTGACAGAAATACATATTTTTCAAGACCAGCACTGACCTTGAGTCAAATAAATACTTTAGATTTTTGGTGTAAATGTTATTTTATTGGAAATCTCTATTCTCAGTTCGCTGAATACTAATTTGTTGTCTTGAATATTAAGTGACTGACATACAAGCTTTTATGTTCTGTATTTTAATCCACTTGAGCATTTCACAATCCGTAAATGGTTTCGGCCGGCCAGTGCTAATCTTCGTACTAAAGGCACATGCTGCAAACCGTTTCCATTGCCTTGACCACAGTACAAAAGAATTTCTGTATTGCTAATCTGATTACTATCACCGGTAGGCGGGAACCGTTTAGACATTATGAAATGGTCATTCGATTGTATCATAAGAAAAAATTAAAGAATTGGCATAATGACTGTCCTGCAGCCGATCATTTTACTGAGCGGATAAGTACAAGCTGATTTTCCTTAAGAAATCAATGTTTCTTGTATTGGAAACCAGTATCCTGGAATTTTGAAGGAAGGAGAGTTCGCTGAATATTTCTGTGATTTTCTCACACTAACGAAATACCTCTTCCCTAAACACGTGCCGGTCGGAGTGGCCGTGCGGTTCTAGGCGTTACAGTCTGGAACCGAGCGACCGCTACGGTCGCAGGTTCGAATCCTGCCTCGGGCATAAATGTGTGTGATGTCCTTAGGTTAGTTAGGTTTAATTAGTTCTACGTTCTAGGCGACTGATGACCTGAGAAGTTAAGTCGCATAGTACTCAGAGCCATTTGAACCATTTTTCTGAACCTAAACACGCTCTCTTTCCTTTTTACCTCACGTTGGTAAAGTCTCGAGTGTTTCGAAATCTCAGACGATTTCCTTGAGACTATTAGTGCCGAGGATTACAGCCGTTGAATAGAACCAACAGGTACGAGGTGCTACCCAGTGTTCATGATAACGCTGAGCCAGCACGGAATGCCTCTCCTGTTGGTCCAGCGGTCGATTCGCAGAAGCATCCAAGGAGCTAGTGTCGCTTATCGAAGATTATAATGTACAGATAGTATTTGGAACCGCAAGCAGCTGAAGCCAGACGTCAATGACAACGAAATCAAAAACATGGTTCAAATGGCTCCGAGCACTATGGGACTTAGCATCTGAGTCGTCTAGAACTTAGAACTAGTTAAACCTAACTAACCTAAGGACATCACACACATCCATGCCCGAGGCAGGATACGAACCTACGATCGTAGCAGTCTCGCGGTTCCGGACTGAAGCGCCTAGAACCGTTCGCCCACCACGGCCGGCAATCCTAGGTTCACACTGGAATGTTTATCGTAAGGATAGGTTAGTTGCCAATGGTGGCGGCATGTTTATTGCTGTAAGAAACTAGATAAAATCTAGCGAGGTTACCACTGACTCCGAATATGAATTAATCTGGGTGAAACTGAGTATCAAAGAATATTCGAAAATGGTGATCATGTGGCATTTTTATTGATATTTGGTCCGAAAATTACCTTGAGCAGATAGCTAGAGAACCAAATCGTGAGGGTAACGTCTTAGACCTCCTGGCAACAAACAGACTAGAACTTATCGAATTAATTAACCAACAGGAAGGTATCATTGACCATAAGGCTGTGACAGCATCTGTGACGTCGGGACCTACAGGGAATGTTAGGAAACGTAGGAAGATATATTTCCTCAGTAAGGGTGACAGGATACAAATTTCAGAATATCTCAGCAGTCAGCATCAAATATTCTGTGACGAGGTCGACGATGTAGAGAACAAATGGAAAAAATTCAAAAGCATTGTTCAGCATGCCCTGTACAAGTATGTATGTTCCGAGTAAGGTTTTAAGGGAAGGAAATGATTCACCACTGTTTAATAGTTGTGTTAGAAAAGCCGCTGCGTAAAGAAAGAGCACTTCATCTCAAGTTCAAGAGAAGTAAATATCTGGCTAACAAAAGCTGAACGAAATGAAAATGAGCCTAAGGAAAGCAATGAGAGAAGCGACTGTTGATTTTGAAAGTAATACGTTGTCAATCGACTTGAGTAAAAACCCTAAGAGATTTTGGTCGTATGTAAAATCAGTGAGTAGGTCAAAATCATCTATTCATTCACTCTGACCACATCGGCACCAAAAAAGAACGATAACAGAGAGAAGGCCGAAATACTGAATTCGGTCTTCCGAAGTTGTTTCACCGCGGAAGGTAATAACACAGCCCCTACTTCCAATCGTCGTACGAACATCGAAATGGCGTATATTGAGATAAACGACCGCGAAACTGAAAAGCATCTACAATCGCTAAGTAGCGGAAAGGCTTCAGGACCTGATGAGATATATACATGAGCGTATATAGCACATGGTGGGACACAGATTCAGATTCATCAGAGGAATCTTAAGGACATGTAACCCATCCACGAACGAAATGCCTTATAAGGCCGTTGTTCACCCGATTCTTGGGTATTGTTCATCTATCTGGGATCCCTGTCAGGTAGGAATGAAGGATGAGAGAGAGAATATCCAACGAAGAGCGGTGTGTTTCGTCATGGTATAGTGTAGCTGTCGCGGGAGCGTTACGGAGATGCTAAACAAACTCCATTAGGTGGCATGTTGTTGTTGTTGTCTTCAGTCCTGAGACTGGTTTGATGCAGCTCTCCACGCTACTCTATCCTCTGCAAGCTTCTTCATCTCCCAGTAGCCGCTGCAACCTACATCCTTCTGTATCTGTTTAGTGTATTCATCTCTTGGTCTCCCTCTACGATTTTTACCCTCCACGCTGCCCTCCAATGCTAAATTTGTGATCCCTTGATGCCTCAGAACATGTCCTACCAACCAGTCCCTTCTTTTTGTCAATTTGTGCCACAAACTCCTCTTCTCCCCAATTCTATTCAATACCTCCTCATTAGTTATGTGATCTACCCATCTAACCTTCAGCATTCTTCTGTAGCACCACATTTCAAAAGCTTCTATTCTCTTCTTGTCCAAACTATTTAACGTCCATGTATCACTTCCATACATGGCCACAGTCCATACAAATACTTTCAGAAACGACTTCCTGACACTTAAAACTATGCTCGATGTTAACAAAATTTCTCTTCTTCAGAAACGCTTTCCTTGCCATTACCAGTCTACATTTTATATCCTCTCTACTTCGACCATCATCAGTTATTTTGCCCCCCAAATAGCAAAACTCCTTTACTACTTTAAGTGTCTCATTTCCTAACCTAATTCCCTCAGCATCACCCGACTTAAGCTGACCACATTCCGTTATCCTCGTTTTGCTTCTGTTGATGTTCATCTTATATCCTCCTTTCAAGACACTGTCCATTCCGTTTAACTGCTCTTCCAACTCCTTTGCTGTCTCTGACAGAATTACAATGTCATCGGCGACCCGCAAATTTTTCATTTCTTCTCCATGGATATTAATACCTACTCCGAATTTCTCTTTTGTTTCCTTCACTGCTTGCTCAAAACACACATTGAATAACATCGGGGAGAGACTACAACACTGTCTCACTCCCTTCGGAACCACTACTTCCCTTTCATGTCCTTCGACTCTTATAACTGCCATCTGGTTTCTGTACAAATTGTAAATAGCATTTCGCTCCCTGTATTTTACCCCTGCCACCTTCAGAATTTGAAAGAGAGTATTCCAGTCAACATTATCAAAAGCTTTCTCTAAGTCTACGAATGCTAGAAATGTAGTTTTGCCTTTCCTTAATCTATTTTCTAAGATAAGTCGTAAGGTCAGTATTGCCTCACGTGTTCCAACATTTCTGCGGAATCCAAACTGATCTTCGCCGAGGTCGGCCTCTACCAGTATTTCCATTCATCTGTAAAGAATATGCGTTAGTATTTTGCAGCTGTGGCTTATTAAACAGATAGTTCGGTAATTTTCACATCTGTCAACGCCTGCTTTCTTTGGGATTGGAATTATTATATTCTTCTTGAAGTCTGAGGGTATTTCGCCTGTCTCATACATCTCGCTCACTAGGTGGTAGAGTTTTGTCAGGACTGGCTCTCCCAAGGACGTCAGTAGTTCCAATGGAATGTTGTCTACTCCCGGGGCCTTGTTTCGACTCAGGTCTTTCAGTGCTCTGTCAAACTCTTCACGCAGTATCGTATCTCCGATTTCATCTTCTTCTACATCCTCTTCCATTTCCATAACATTGTCCTCAAGTACATCGCCCTTGTATAGACCCTCTATATACTCCTTCCACCTTTCTGCTTTCCTTTCTTTGCTTAGTACTGGGTTTCCATGTAAGCTCTTTATATTCATACAAGTGGCTCTCTTTTCTCCAGAGGTCTCTTTAATTTTCCTGTAGGCAGTATCTATCTTACCCCTAGTGAGATAAGCCTCTACATCTTTACATTTGTCCTCTAGCCATCCCTGCTTAGCCATTTTGCACTTCCTGTAGATCTCATATTTGAGACGTTTGTATTCCCTTTTGCCTGCTTCATTTACTGTATTTTTATATTTTCTCCTTTCATCAGTTAAATTCAATATTTCTTCTGTTATCCAAGGATTTCTACTAGCCCTCGTCTTTTTACCTACTTGATCCTCTGCTGCCTTCACTACTTCATCCCTCAGAGCTACCCATTCTTCTTCTACTGTATTTACTTCCCGCATTCCTGTCAATTGTTTCCTTATGCTCTCCCTGAAACTCTGTACAACCTCTGGTTTAGTCAGTTTATCCAGTTCCCATCTCCTTAAATTCCCACCTTTTTGCAGTTTCTTCAGTTTTAACCTACAGTTCATAACCAATAGATTGTGGTCAGAGTCCACATCTGGCCCTGGAAATATCTTACAATTTAAAACCTGGTTCCTAAATCTCTGTCTTACCATTATCTAATCTATCTGATAGCTTCTAGTATCTCCAGGATTCTTCCACGTAAGCAATCTTCTTTTATGATTCTTCAACCAAGTGTTAGCTATAATTAAGTAATGCTGTGTGTAAAAATCTACCAGACGGCTTCCCCAATCCATATTCACCCACTACGTTTCCTTCTCTCCCTTTTCCTACTACCGAGTTCCAGTCACCCATGTTTATTAAATTTTCGTCTCCCTTGACTACCTGAATAATTTCATTTATCTCATCATACATTTCATCAATTTCTTGATCATCTGCAGAGCTAGTTGGCATATAAACTTGTACCACTGTATGGGCTTCGTGTCTGTGTTGGCCACAATAATGCGTTCACTATGCTGTTGGTAGTAGCTTGCCCGCACTCCAATTTTTTTATTCATTATTAAACCTACTCCTGCATTACCCCTATTTCATTTTGTATTTATAACTCTCTATTCATCTGAGCAGAAGTCTTGTTCCTCCTGCCACTGCCCGCATCTCGTGGTCGTGCGGTAGCGTTCTCGCTTCCCACGCCCGGGTTCCCGGGTTCGATTCCCGGCGGGGTCAGGGATTTTCTCTGCCTCGTGATGGCTCGGTGTTGTGTGTTGTCCTTAGGTTAGTTAGGTTGAAGTAGTTCTAAGTTCTAGGAGACTGATGACCATAGATGTTAAGTCCCATAGTGCTCTGAGCCATTTGAACCATTTGAACCTCCTGCCACTAAACTTCACTAAATACCACAATATCTAAGTTTAATTTATCCATTTCCCTTTTTAAATTTTCTAACCTACCTGCCCTTGTAAGGGATCTGACATTCCACCCTCCGATCCGTAGAATGCCAGTTTTCTTTCTCCTGATAACAACGTCCTCCTGAGTAGTCCCCACCCGGAGATCCGAATGGGGGACTATTTTACCTCCGGAATATTGTACCCAAGAGGACGCCATCATCATTTAACCATACAGTTAAGCTGCATGCCCTCGGGAAAAATTACGGCTGTAGTTTCCCCTTGCTTTCAGCCGTTCACAGTACCAGCACAGCAAGGCCGTTTTGGTTAGTGTTGCAAGGCCAGATCAGTCAACCATTCAGACTGTTGCCCCTGCAACTACTGAAAAGGCTGCTGCCCCTATTCAGGAACCACACGTTTGTCTGGTCTCTCAACAGATACCCCTCCGTTGTGGTTGCACCTACGGTACGACCATCTGTATCGCTGAGGCAAGCAAGCCTCCCCACCAACGGCAAGGTCCATGGTTCATGGGGGTAGGTAGGTGGCTTACAGGGTATGATGTAGATGTAGATGTTGATGTTGTTACAGTGCCTGCTGAAAATCCATTCTAATATTGACCAAATTCAACTATTCCCCTATTCATGGGAACCTAAATAAAATCTATCTTCATTAGCTCGCTAGCCTTCCTATTTAGCGCTCCTGCATCTTTCTAATACTTAGACACACGCATTTACCCATATCATATGCACATCAGACGA
Organism: Schistocerca piceifrons; assembly: GCF_021461385.2. Classification (NCBI taxonomy): domain Eukaryota; kingdom Metazoa; phylum Arthropoda; class Insecta; order Orthoptera; family Acrididae; genus Schistocerca; species Schistocerca piceifrons. The sequence continues at coordinate 276,472,140 of NC_060141.1, forward strand.
ATTTGTTATGAAGAGTTAAGTATTGGCAAAGTATATTAAGTCTGCTGTATACGAAGGTGCTCAAATGCTGCGAATTTCTTGCTGCTGTCCTGCGTAGATGGTTTTCATTTTTGAAATAACCACTTTATTTCGCGCTTTTGCTATCAGCTTCTTTCGCCTCATTGGTCATTTCCAGACTATCTTAGTTGTTTGTGCCACAGTGAATACTCATATTTTATCATCCACAGATATCATTGAAATAAGCTCCTTCTAACAGATGTGAATTCCGTGTGCAAAATGAGAAATATAGAACCAAGTTGTTGACAAGACCACGAGTAGTTTTAGTTGAAATGTGAAATTAACGTAGTTTCATGTGGCGTACGTTGGAACACTGGCAGGTGCCCATTTACTGGTTGCATTTTTTCTCATTCTGCATACAGAAGTCACGTATCTGATAGTTGTAACCGTTACCACCGTGATCATTAGAAAGTGTTGTTAATGACAGCATTAAATGTTGCTTTCTCCAGACAAATGTAGCATAAGATATTAAGTGACTACAGTTATTCATTGTAACACAAATAACACACGTAACTTGAAAATACCCAAAGGGACGTGTATATAGACATTAAAATTAAAATGTTAAGTGTCAGTGACAAATTCTGGTAATATTTGAATCCACTTATTTGTCACATCGCAGTGTAAACCAGTTTTAGTTTAGTGTAATATATTATCTGAGTCAAAGTAAAGCGAAAACGTGCGTTTCAGCTTCTTGTGACCCAGTGTTGAATTAAAGAAATGTTCCAGAACTTAATTTTAGAATTCTCCTGAGCCAAGTGAATTTAACAGTCAGTAAAAAATGGAAAGTTCTCTGAGCCTTTTTTTTTACGCCTTCATTCTATCAGTCGATATTATTGTAAATGTAAAATCCTATTTGTTAATAAACTCTTTAAAAAGGTTTCTGTAGCATAATTTTTCATATAACTTAGCTCTATCATTCACTGCGATAACTATGAGCTATGACTGTGGTATATCTGCTTTGTTAGCATTTCATACAGTGCTGTTCCGTGAACACCGATTTGCAGAGCTTCGTACCTTTCTCACATCACCAGTCGCGGTCGGATGCTGCGTGATTGTTGGTCCTCTCTCGGCATAGTGAATCACCGCTATCTACTACAAATAGCTGCTCTTGTTGTAAAAACATAAATGCAAAATAATTGAAAACTCGTACAACTACAATTTTGATCCCGGAGGTAGTTCATTCACAATTGGACGTAAATAAAAGTCTTCAATAACTCGGTGATAAACTTCTGGATAGGTCCTGATGAGCGATTCTATTGAAAACACATTCTAGCAGTAATAAAGAGTACACTCCATATTATATTTATTCGTTCTTAAGAGTGCAAATTTAGTTATAATTTCACTTCGCCCTAAATTCATGCGACGCCCTTCTTGTTATTTAATGTTTTTAAATTTGTTCTCAAGCTCTAATGTTTTCGTAATGTTTTAATCCTTCCAACGACACAGTTCACATACATAGACGCTCTCCCACTTACTATATTATTAATTATTGACAGTAATTGTTTCTTCCCCTCTCTTCTACCCCTGTGTCTTAGGGGGTACTTGACACAGACGATATCCGCCGTTGAACGTTTCCAAAATGTAATTTTTGAGAACATTTATCTTGAAGAACAGCGGTTTATTTACTACTTTAAAATGAACATCAAAAATGAACATAAACATTCTCGACCTCCAGGAACTTTATTTGTGAGATTACCGGTTTCGGTCTGTTTTAGATCATCTTCAGGCCTCATTCAGACCTTATTCCATGATGGTAGGCGGTGGCGGTGAACGGAGCAGAACGATCGCTAACTGATGTAGCGTTCGTGGAGTCGTAACGCTTGCTCAGTTGACCGACACCACTTACCGCCGTGGTATGAGGTACGAAGATGGTCTAAAACAAACCGAAACCGGCAATCTCACAAAAAAAATTCTTTCTGTAGAGACTGTTTATGTTCATTTTAAAGTTGCCAAAATGCCCCTGACTGTCCCCATCTTGTTCGTGGATTTGTGTAGCTTCATCTGTAAATACTTCTGTGCACTTTTCAACACGTCAGCCCTTACGTACCGGTACTTTAAATGAACGATAGCTCAATACAAAGTTCAGCAATCAGCTATAATGCATTGCCTTTACGCAACGACACAGCATTAATCTTCGCCATTCCATTGTATGTCACAAATACAACTCCACTTAGTACTGTGTGGTAACAGTACTTCCTTTAACACTTTTTTATGCAATTCATGGCGTAAACACAACTCCACAACATTTCAGAAACCGTCCAATCTTACTTCTGTTACAACTGTCAACTATCGCTTAAAACACAGATTACATTTCTTCTGAACTGGGGATAGCACTTCAGTCAATTTACAATAATTTGCAAGTCATACAGTTTCACATAACAAAGATATATCGTGGCGATTTGTGTTGGATACTATTTAGGGTAGCGGTTAGTGCGCCAATTCAAACCCGAGCACCTGGAACCATTTTTTTTTTTAGTACCAATTGTATTTGCAGGAATCTCGAGATACACTGTATTTGAAATGCTTGTATAGAAGGTTCGATGAACGTGTAAATATCAGGACAGGACAGGAACCAGAACACGGGTAGTACGTCGTTCCCATGGTCCGCATATTCAAGAGACCAACGTATTCCCAGTCAGCAGTAAGTCAACTGTACATCAGGCACGCATAAGAGTTTTCCAGAGACGCTGCTCAGAATCCGACGACAAGCTGAAAGGAAGCCATCGAGTCGCCAAATACTAGAGGTGGTATAGTATTATGTGTTTGCCAGAGGTATCAATTTTACATGAACACACATCCTACGAATGGTTCCAGAACAATGAAGAGAAACTTAATACGTGGGGTTAATTCCAGGAAGAAATGAAGAAAACTTTTGGTGACAATCAGCATTAAGTCCGTTTAATGGTACAATTATTGAAGAATAGGATCACTGTCATGAGGAAACAACCCAATCAAACATGCAGAATATTTTTGCCCTACGCTACGTTGAGAACCTCAAGACTAAGCTAGCAAAAAAACACACATGATCAAAGGGGTGGCAGAAGTCATGAACCAAGCTCGTCTGGTAAAGTATGTCTCAAAGGCCGTTGGAGAACATTCTTCCACAAAAGCGATTTATCATGTAATGTGTCGCCAACTGAATGAAGACAAATCCTGGAGGAAGTGGAGTTTGGCACCAGTGCACCTTGGAGAATCCTTGGTCCTCTCCCTTGGTCGTGGTGATGTAGAAGGGCTGCACATTGCGTTTCAGTATTTCTTATCTATCCACTGCTGAACATTTATTATATTATAGACTGCTTGAGAGGAGTGAATTATTTCGAACTATAGAGATTTAGGGGCGCTACTGGCAAATCAAGTCTGACTCAGGTGGCCAGGAAAAACTGTTTTCATAGCTTGCCGATTAGTCAGCTCAAAACTGTGTTGTTTATATTTTGTGACGCTCCATCCATCCATCTTCGAGTGTATGATGGACAGGCTGCTTCGACAACTTAAGTGGATAATGTCGAATCCACATGACATCAACGGGTGTTCAGGATGTAGGCCCGTGCCTGGCACCAAAAGTATGCCTCTTAGTCGCCCAAGAAATAAATATCTTGGGGCACCAAATTAATGGCGATTCAGTCCATCTCGAACAACAGATAACAAGGGAGTCACAGTTTGCCCATATCCACACATTCGTGATGTGAAAAGTTCTCTCGGAATGTGCTGTTACTACAGGTGATTCAAAAGGACTTCTCTATTATTGCACGTCAATTGCAAGAAATACTGCAGGGAGACGCTTAATTTTCCTGTGAACAAGATGCAAGACCGGTCTTATGGAGGCACCAACATCTTATTCAGTCCTAGCATTGCATGATGAGATTGCCGAGACAGAACATCACACGAAAGCTATCAGTTATGGGATAGTTGCAGTTGTAGTACAAATTTAGCAAAGTCATGAAAAGGTGACAGCTTACGTTTCCAGAGACTCCCGAGAGGAACGACTCTAAAACCGAGAGAGTGTAGCTTGCTGTTGTTTTTTGGCCTTGAACAGGTCCCAGCTGTATTTATTTGGCAAGCCATTCTCCAATGGGACCTACCACCATTCCCTACGGTGGCTGTCTAGCCTGAAGAACCCAGAGCTCGATGGCGAGATGAACACTGAGACTTCCGGGATGTAAAATCGTAGCGATGTGCAAAAATGGATGCAAACACGAAGATGCCAACTCCTTTCAAGTAATCCTGTGGCATATCGCGGCAGTATCAACGAAAACTTAGTTTTCGTTCCGTTAAATGGTACTGGTGTGAACTCGAGGAAGATCCAGCATTGTTGAAAACCATAGAAGCTTTGAAAATTTGTGCACCGCACAAAGCAGAATTCCAATGACTAAACGAGCTTTATGCAAGAGGAACAATTATCAGACAGGGTGGAAATGGTTGTTCGTCAACCCAGCTCATCTACGGCCAGCAATCTTGAAGTTTCTCCATGGCACTCGAACATCTGGCCACCTGGGATACATGAAGACTACACAGAATCTGACGTAGCTATCACAGGATGGCGCCTGAGGCCTAGGGATGCGTCTTTGACTAGTAACGGAAACATTTTCATCCCCAGTTTCAATCCCTGTGGTAGTTTTGAATTTTAATAAAAATCTTTGGAAATGGTGGCCGAAAACGTCCGGCATAAGCCATCATCCTCGTTCAGCCAACACCACGGTCAAAGAGGGCTGAAGAGCGGACAGAGTTTCAGGGCTGTCTGATGCCCTTGGGGTGGAAAATTGCCTCTAAAGGGTGGAAGTATCAGAAATGATTAACGCCATGAGGATGCCGAAGGCAATGGAAACCACGCCGTTAAAGACACATGCTGTATATCCACTGAATATGTGGCCTTGAACTGAAAATGTATCACGATGATGTCTCCTTTCGCAAAAGATCCAAGTCGGATCTCCGAGTGGGGACTCAAAGGTGGAGGTGACCATGAGAAAAAAAAATGAATAACCAACCAAAGTATAACGTTGTATGAGTCGAGGAGTGGAAAGTCAGAAGTTTGAACGTGATAGGGAAGCTATAAAATCTGAAAAGGGAAACTATAAGATTCAATAGAGATATACTGAGCATCACTGAAATGAAATGGAAAGAAGGCAGAAGAATATAGAGTAACAGCAACAGAAGCAGAAGATAGTATAACTTCAGTATCATTCGTTATGAATAGGAAGGTAGGACGGAGTGGGAGTTACCGTGAACAGTTCAGTGAGAGAGTTGTTCTCATCAGAATCGTCGGCAAACCAACACCGACAGCGGTAGTTCAGGGATATATCTCAGTGTCGCAAGCAGACGCTGTAGAGATAGAGCCTTCAGTACTTATATGCGGATAAAAATGTAATAGCCATGTAGGACTGGAATGCGGTAGTAGGGGAGGGAGTAGAAGAACTTGTTACAGGAGAACATGGGCATGGTACTAACAATGAGAAAGGAGGAAGACTAACTGAGTTCTGGAATAAATTTGAGTTAGCATATACTCCGTTCAAGAACCACAAGAGAAAGATGTATATTTGGAAAGGTCTGGGAAATACAGGAAGATTCCAGTTAGATATCTTCATGATCAGGTAGAGATTCTGAAATCAAATACTGAAATGTAAGCCATACCCAGAAGCAGATATAGACTCAGATTACGGTTTAGTAAAGATGAACAGTAGACTGAAGTTGAAGAGACTTGTTTGTAAGAGACTAGTAAGGAAGAATCAATGCACGAAGAAATGGGATACTGATGTGCTCTAAAATGAAAGGACACCCTTGAAGATCTCTTAGGCTACAAGCACTGCTATAAAGAATAGCTCACTGAGCTATACAGTTGAAGAGGAGTGGATATCTATGAAAAGGGCAATCACAGGAACTGGAAAGAAAATCATAGGTTCAACTGCAAAGAAACGATGGATAACAGAAGAAATGTTTCGGGTGCTCGTGGAAGAAGGAAGTACAAAAATGTTCACGGAAATTCATAAATACAGAGATGCAAGTCATTTAGGAATGAAATAAGTAGGAAATGCAGGAAGCTAAGGCGCAGTGACAACATTGTCGAATCGAGGAAGAAACGATTGTCGGTAGGACTGCCTAGCATATAGAAAAGTAAAAACAGGCGTCGGTGAAATGAAAAACAAGGGCGGTACATCGGCGATTCAACTGTCAAACGTAGAGGGCAGGCCTCTGTGAAGGGGAGGTCCTGTCTGATGACATGATGGAAAAAGTAACAGGAGTCGATATAGACTTAGGGTATCCAGTATCAGAGTAAGAATTTAAACTAGATTTGCATGATTTAAGAGCAAATAAGGCGGAAGGGATCAATTATATTCCATTGGAATTTCTAAAACAACTGGGAAAGTGGCAACAAGACGTCAATTGTCGTTGGTGTGTTGAACGCATGAGACTGGTGATATATCTTTAGACTTTCGGAAAAATATCATCCAAAAAATTCCGAAGACAGTAGAGCTGCCAAGTGCGAGAATTACCACACAATCAACTTAACAGCTCATGCATCGAAGGTGTTGATTAGAGGATATGCAGCAGAATGGGAGGGAAAATGAGGATCTGTTAGGTGACGATCAGTTTGGCTTCAGGAAAGGTAAAGACACTTCTGACCTTGTGGCTGGTCATGGAACCAAGAGTCAAGGAAAATTGAATTTGTCAATCTAGAAAAAGAGTTTGATAGTGTAAAATGGTGCAGAATGGTCGAAATTCCGAGGAAAGTGACTAAAGCTAAAGGGAAAGAAATGTAATATGTAAGGGTGAAGAATAAGACTGGAAAGACCAAGAAGGAAGTGCTCTGATTAAATTGAGTGTAGGACAGGGATGTAGTCTTTTGCCCCTACTGTTCATTTTGTACATCGAAAAACAATTATGGAAATAAAGGGAAGTTCACGAGTGGGATTCAATACCAGAGTGAAGGGATATCAATAATAAGATTCGCTGATGACATTGCTGTCCTCACTGAAAGTGAAGAAGAATTACAGGATAATTTGAATGAAATTAACAGGGTAATGTACACAGAATATGGTCTGAGAGTAAATCGAACAAAGACGAAAGTAATGAGATGTAACTGAAATGAAAACAACGGGACTGAACATCAGATTTGGGGATCACGAAGTAGAGGTTACTTATGCGGCAAATTAACCCATGATGGGCGAAGCAAAGAGCACATCAAAAGCAGACCAGCACTGGAAAAAAGTTTATCCCTGGCCAAGAGGAGTCTGTCAATATCGAACATAATCCACAAGTTGATGGCAGAAATTCCTGAGAATGTTCGTTTGGAACAACGTACTTTATGATAGTGATGCATGGATCCTGGGAAAACCGGAACAGAAGAGAACCGAAGCATTTGAGATGTTCTAGAAAGGATGTTGAAAATTAGGTGGACTGATAGGGTAAGGAATGAGGAGAATCTCTGCAGAGTGACGAGGAACATAATGGATACACTGACGAAAAGGATACGCAGGTTGATAGCTATTGGATATCAAGGATTGAATTCTATTTTACTATACGGAGCTGTAGAGGGTAAAAGCTGTAGACGAAGTCAGAAATTGCAATAATCCAGAAAATAACTGAGGACGCTTGGTAAAAGTGTCACTCTGAGATGAGGACGTTGCATCAGTAAAGAAATTTGTGGCGGGCCTCATCAAACCAGCCAGAAGACTACTGACTAAATGGCTAAATAGAGAAAGGTCACTGATCCCTTAGGCACTATCTGAGCGACTGAAGGGAATGTCAGCAACGGAAGCAAGTACATCTGTGGCACCTGAAATCAATTCCAAATTGCAGCACAAACATAGCACCTTAAATAGAAAACAGAAATCTCTGCACTGACTATCTCACTTACTATGTAGTCATCAAAGCAGTTATTACTTCATAGCTAGATCCTTGGAGCATCATCTTATGATGGTCTGACCGTGGAACAGTTTTTCGGTCGGGAATGGTATCACAAGTAATTTCACGTTACGACATCACCATAGGGTGATAACTACCTATCATTCACAGATGAATCGCCTCGCAGAACTCTCTAATAAGACGCAGTTGAAGAGAGAAATTGGGATGCATTATTGCCCTTCGTGGCATTCACATAAAACAAAAGCGCAGCGAATCACTGTAGCCTTCACCCCGTTTTTCCTGTTCCACGGTCAGTAGGCCGAAACAGAAATCGATACAGAGTACACGGTAAACGATAACAACCAAACAGTTGCTGGATAAAGATTTATTGAAATCCTTGACCACGGTTTCGGTATGTTTAAATATACCGTCATTAGAAGAAAATATACACTAAAATCACATCCTGCAGTGGAGATGTTTTATGCATCTCCACTGCAGGATGTGATTTTAGTGTATTTTTGCTTCTGATATTTAAATATACCGAAACCGTTGTCAAGGATTTCAATAAATCTTTATCCTGCAACTGTTTCGCTGTTATCATTTACTGTGAAGATTTTCAACAGTTGCTGTTTCATCCATGTTTAAAATTTTGGATACACAGTTCGACTACTTGAAAGATCTCGTCACCAGGTCTGAATAAGTATGACAGTGGGCTCTCATACGATCCCTGGAGGCCAGGAGAAAGACAGAGCGCTACAACACCAAGCACCTGCCAATGATTTACACTCCACGAGACTTGGAATGGATTTTTTAACCTGTGCAGAAAGTGGAACTATCTTTGGGTCCTGTCGTATCCTTCGTCATTTGTCGGACGTCACACACCGTGTCCTGAAACATGACACTTCATCATGAAGACAAATGCGCAGAGACGTCATCCATGTCCTATGTATGAAGCTCAGCTACAGTAGTCCCGAAGCGTAGATGTACTATGAGGGCTTCCCTTTCAAAGGAAACCTGCTCGACGGTTATGAGACGTCATTCGGATGTTCTATCCTCGATGCGCGTCATGTTCAAGAAAATATGACAACACAACCATGGTCGCTGACAAGGTCTGGTCTGAATACCAGGCACTCTAGTCGGCCGGTTGTTTTTCCTTCAGGGAAGGAGGAAACAGCGCCAGCCATGCTGCATGGCGTGTGGAGTAGGGTTCAGTGTCACTGGTTGGTATACTGCAGGTCTCTAGTTCAAACCCGACCTCCACCAGTTATTTGATGTTTAGTATGTGTTGGTTATGATCTGTGGATTAAAACTGAAGAAACTGCAAAAAGGTGGGAATTTAAGGAGATGGGACCTGGATAACTGACTAAACCACAGGTTGTACAGAGTTTACGAGAGAGCATAAGGGAAAAATTGACAGGAATGGGGGAAATAAATACAGTGGAAGAAGAATGGGTAGCTCTGAGGGATGAAGTAGTGAAGGCAGCAGAGGATCAAGTAGGTAAAAAGACGAGGGCTAGTAGAAATCCTTGGGTAACAGAAGAAATATTGAATTTAATTGATGAAAGGAGAAAATACAAAAATGCAGTAAATGAAGCAGGTAAAAAGGAATACAGACGTCTCAAAAATGAGATCGACAGGAAGTGCAAAATGGCTAAGCAGGGATGGCTAGAGGACAAATGTAAGGATGCAGAGGCTTATCTCACTAGGGGTAAGATAGATACTGCCTACAGGAAAATTAAAGAGAACTTTGGAGATAAGAGGACCACTTGCATGAACATCAAGAGCTCAGATGGAAACCCAGTTCTAAGCAAAGAAGGGAAAGCAGAAAGGTGGAAGGAGTATATAGAGGGTCTATACAAGGGCGATGTACTTGAGGACAAAATTATGGAAATGGAGGAAGATGTAGATGAAGATGAAATGGGAGATACGATACTGCGTGAAGAGTTTGACAGAGCACTGAAAGATCTGAGTCGAAACAAGGCTCCGGGACTAGACAACATTCTATTAGAACTACTGACGGCCTTGGGAGAGCCAGACCTGACAAAACTCTACCATCTGGTGAGCAAGATGTATTAAACAGGCGAAATACCCTCAGACTTCAAGAAGAATATAATAATTACAATCCCAAAGAAAGCAGGTGTTGACAGATGTGAAAATTACCGAACTATCTGTTTAATAAGTCACAGCCGCAAAATACTAACGCGAATTCTTTACAGACGAATGGAAAAACTGGTAGAAGCCGACCTCGGGGAAGATCAGTTTGGATTGCGTAGAAATGTTGGAACACGTGAGGCAATACTGACCCTACGACTTATCTTAGAAGCTAGATTAAGGAAGGGCAAACCTACGTTTCTAGCATTGGTAGACTTAGAGAGAGCTTTTGATAATGTTGACTGGAATACTCTCTTTCAAATTCTGAAGGTGGCAGGGGTAAAATACAGGGAGCGAAAGGCTATTTACAATTTGTACAGAAACCAGATGGCAGTTATAAGAGTCGAAGGACATGAGAGGGAAGCAGTGGTTGGGAAGGGAGTGAGACAGGGTTGTAGTCTCTCCCCGATGTTATTCAATGTGTGTATTGAGCAAGCAGTGAAGGAAACAAAAGAAAAATTCGGAGTAGGTATTAAAATTCATGGAGAAGAAATAAAAACTTTGAGGTTCGCCAATGACATTATAATTCTGTCAGAGACAGCAAAGGACTTGGAAGAGCAGCTGAACGGAATGGACAGTGTCTTGAAAGGAGGATATAAGATGAACATCAACAAAAGCAAAACGAGGATAGTGGATTGTAGTCGAATTACGTCGGGTGATGCTGAAGGAATTAGGTTAGGAAATGAGACACTCATAGTAGTAAAGGAGTTTTGCTATTTGGGGAGCAAAATAACTGATGACGGTCGAAGTAGAGAGGATATAAAATGTAGACTGGCAATGGCAAGGAAAGCGTTTCTGAAGAAGAGAAATTTGTTAACATCGAGTGTAGATTTAAGTGTCAGGGTGTCATTTTTGAAAGTATTTGTATGGAGTGTAGCCATGTATGGAAGTGAAACATGGACGATAAATAGTTTGGACAAGAAGAGAATAGAAGCTTTCGAAATGTGTTGCTACAGAAGAATGCCGAAGATTAGATGGGTAGATCACATAACTAATGAGGTAGTATTGCATAGGATTGGGGAGAAGAGAAGTTTGTGGCACAACTTGACTAGAAGAAGGGATCTGTTGGTAGGACATGTTCTGAGGCATCAAGGGATCACCAATTTCGTATTGGAGGGCAGCGTGGATGGTAAAAATCGTAGAGGGAGAACAAGAGTGAATACACTAAGCAGATTCAGAAGGATGTAGGTTGCGGTAGGTACTGAGAGATCAAGAAGCTTGCACAGGATAGAGCAGCATGGAGAGCTGCATCAAACCAGTCTCAGGTCTGAAGACCACAACAACAACAGCAACAACATATGTATTATCCCTGAAAGTTCTGGAAATTAATATTTATACAGTTTGCATATGCTGGAATAGTCGATGTTTGCATCAGTGACAGCACTACCCGTCAAAGAATTCAGTTCTTTCAGAGCTAGGTGTAGTTCATTGCCATCCATCTAGAACAGATCCGTTACTAACAAAATCTGTTGTGAATCGAAATCAGAATTACTGATATGACTGTTAAACCGGTTCCTACTGAAATATTGAAATGCAAGACGCATGAAGCGTGAAGCGTGAAATTTACCCCTTGTCTGAAAGCTTTATAGCACGCTTCCGTTTCCTTCTTTCATTTCAAGCAATCAGTGAGTAATGCCGCACTTTGTCTGCCCACGTCACTCCTACGTTTCTGTATCCCTGAAGCTAACCGTACTAGCACATAGGTATTGGTGCCGTCACTCACATTCTTTCTAAGTTTATGATTGTGCACATCATGAAATGAACGATATATGTGATTAAAATAAACAAATGACAATACAAAAGTACACACGGTTGTACTTTATTTGCATTAGGATTCAGTAGGGTGAAAACAATAATGATCTGTCGACAGAGTTCCCAAATTTCGTCACATAGATTTAAATAGGACGTGAGTATTCTTGAGAATGCTCCTCTATGCACTTTATACTCGCGTTCACAAAACAGTATCAATGATTGCTGGATGGCTGTATTGAACAAGTCTCCCATCAGCTACACCGAGACTTATACGGACATTTAGGAAACCGTTAGTGAAATCAGTATTCCGTTACCTACAGTGTCAAGTGTTTGCCGAGAGTACCAGACTTCAGGCAACAGTTCTCACCAAGGACCAAGCAGTGGCCGACGGCGTTCACTTGACGACCAAGAGCTGCAGCGTTTGTGTAGAGTAGTCGGTGCTAACGGAAAAGCAACACTTCGTGAAATAAGAGCAGAAATCAATGTGGGACGTACGACGAATGTATCCGTTAGGACAGTGCGGCGTAATTTGGCGTTAATGGGCTATGGCAGCAGACGACCGCCGTAAGTGCGTTTGGTAAGACTATGACATCGGGTGCAGCGCCTGTCCTAGGCTCGTGACCATATTGGTTGGACCCTAGACGACTGGAAAACCGTGGCCTGATCGGATGAGCCCAGACTTCAGTTGGTAAGAGCTAATGGTGGGATTAGAGTGCGGCGCAGACCCCACGAAGTCTTAGAGCCAAGTTGTGAACAAAATACTGTGCAAGCTGGAGGTGGCTCCCTAATGGTGATGGCAGTATGTACATGGAGTGGAGTGGGTCCTATGATCCAACAGAACCGTTCAGTGACTGGAAATGTTTATGTTCGGCTACTTGCAGACCATTTGATGCCATTCACTTACATGTTCCCAAACAACGATAAAATCTTTATGGATGACAATGCGGCATGTCATCGTTCCACAGTTGTTCACTATTGGTTTGAAGAACATAGTAAACAATTCGAACAAATGATTTTACCATCTTTTGAACATATATTGCCGGCCGTGGTGGTCTCGCGGTTCTAGGCGCGCAGTCCGGAACCGTGCGACTGCTACGGTCGCAGGTTCGAATCCTGCCTCGGGCATGGATGTGTGTGATGTCCTTAGGTTAGTTAGGTTTAAGTAGTTCTAAGTTCTAGGGGACTGGTGACCACAGCAGTTGAGTCCCATAGTGCTCAGAGCCATTTGAACCATTTGAACATATATGAGACATAATCGTGAGTTCAGTTTGAGCACATGATCCTGCACCGGAAGACTTATTATGGACGGCTTTCTGTTTCTGCAGGGGACTTCCAGCAACTTGTTGAGTCCATGCAATGTCGAGATAATGCACAGCGTATAGGGAAATGAGGTCCGACACGGTAGTAGGAGGTACCCCATGACTTTTTCCCCTCAGTTATATTAACAAACGTATATTTCACAAAGCTCTTCATCGCCATTCTGTTTGTTTTAAGAAAAGCAACTTGTAACCATCAGCTGTTTTTATTTGAAATTAATTTCTGCCGTTTTCTGTTTTCTGTGATCTTCACGACGGAAACCGGTAGTTATTACGGTTCACATAAAAATAGTTTATCATTAAAAAGCCTTTTTGCAGTTACGGCAGCTGTTGAACCAAACCATCTATTTATTTTAATCTCCCTGTCCTATGTGGAGACAATGAGAATAAACACATTATCTCAGAATCATCAGAATAAGACATTATTCACAGTTCATGTCCATTCTTCACACTTTAAAAAGTGGCAATTATTGCATACGGTTTTTAATTTTAATAGCAAATGCTAATGATGAAATGTCTTTGTATAACCAATGAGAAAGATTCGTTTCCTTTTTTTCTTCCAACGTCGCCTTTCGCAATGTAATATAAATGGAAATAGTTTTTGTTTACTTTTCGCAGATGCTGCGATATTTCATGGCTGGATTAACAACCGACCACACATCGCGCTGCGGATTTTCCACATTAGCGGAATGGATATGGCGGATTTAAAATAACACAGAAAATATTCGATTTATGTGGTTTTCAGTATTTGGAAATGTAATGACACCGATTTCATGCAAAGACTCCGTTTATGAACTCGTAAGGCGCTTAGTTAGTGCATACCACATGTCTGTCCCAAAGTACTTCAAATTTTTCATTAGGCGTTTTGAAATATTTTACAGCGAGAAGTGTAGTAACTTGACAGTTAGCATTACAATGTTTACTAGTTTTGTACTTTAAACTGGATAATGTTTCAGAATGCGAATTGGATTTAAAAACGCCAATACAGATGCGGTCTAAAACTTCATTCCGGGTGGGAAGGGAGGGGGTGGGGATTTGGTGGGGAGGAATGTCGTGATGTCTATAGCTGCACCGCTTACATTGCTATATCCACTAATTGACACGCCGGCCCTGAGAAGATATTGGTTGAAGGCCAGGAAAAAGAAGCAGAGTTTAAATAACTAAATGAAGAAATGTAGTTCGGCTTGTTAAAATAAATAATAGAAAAAGACAACTGTCGGAGTGGAAACTGAGTTTGATCGGTTTGAAATAGTGTTGATAGATAAATGAGACTTGGGTATTTATCTTATTTCTGGCAACTATTGATTCCAGAAGATTATAGTCGTCATGGATGTGTGAACTTTTAAAAAATGGATGATGGTTATTCATGGATATGTTTTTAGGAAGGGAAGCTTCAACTCCCTGTTATTTATAGTATCGCCAATTTATTGGCCACACATCTATAGGAAACAGAAATAAATTCCCAGTAAAGTTGACTTGTATGGAAGATCGTTATAAAGGGAGTGTGCTGAACAACGACCAAAATCGTTACTTACTCCAGTAGAAAGTATGTATTATGCTGTCGTTACGTGGTATTACCATCCGTCACATATCGGTAACTGAATATTACAGGAAATCTTAACAGCTGGCATCCGCTTTTAGAGCATGGCACGTCTCCAGTAGTGCTTCAGGGAAGACGATGAAATTTGAAAACTCTCGATTTCGAAGTCAACTGAGAATTTCCATTTCGTGATTGTTATGATATGTGGCATTTACTATGCAAAATTGTCATTGATAGGGAAATCGGAGATGTGTTGCAGCCCTTCCTAACCCAAAAACTTTAACAATCCATCCCTTTCTAAAATATTGGTTAAAGCGTCACAGGACAGGATCTTGTACTTATCGTCCACGGAACGTGAGGACAGCACTAGTGCACGTTTCTGCGCTGCTGTGTGTAAGCGTCATGTGTTGTATTAGCGTCATTTGCATTTGGCACACAATTAGATTTCCAGAAGCATTCTGTAAATACGTAACGGGCACACCAGTAGTTTCGGTGAAGTCCACATAGCCGGAAAAGCGTGATCTCGTCAGCTGAATCCTGGTTTCGTTAGCAAACTGACAGCAGATAGTACAGGGAATTCCCGAGGACTCGGAATCGATTACAGCGGTCTGCGTGATTTCACATCTACATCTACATACACATCTACATGGATAGTCTGCAAATCATATTTAACTGCCTGGCAGAGGGTTCATCGAACCACCATAACAGTTCTCTACTATTTCAGTCTCTTATAGCGCGCGGAAAGAACGAACATCAACATCTTTCCGTGTGAGCTTTGATTTCCCTTATTTTATCATGTTGATCGTTTTTCCTTGTAAGTCGGCGCCATCAAAATACTGCCCGTGCTTTAGAACATCTCGCATGAAGCGCTTGTACATCACAAAATATCATTGCTTCGATAACTACGTACTGAACAGGGCTTTACGACGATTTTTAAGGGCATATCCACAAGATGGATCGTGCTTTAAGAGCCGTTCCATGAAAATTTGCCTTTCGTCAATAAATAAACAACGGAAAGTGTATGGAACGCCTCCTCAGAAAAATTATGAATGACAGTGCTGGAAAAACTCTAACGTTATTTGATACAGAAACAGCCGAGTAAAACTCAACGTATTCAAACAGTTTTCTCTTTACTTATTCTCATCATCACTAAACTGACACACAATATTTTTAGCGCAACGCAATCACTTTCTATAATCCTACAAAAGAATGGGCCTGACTAACAATAACCTATACCTTTCATGAATCACTTACCTCACAAAAATCTTCGTTACTCGTACTACTGCAATACAGCGTGCGTATTACTGCCACCTAAATAAAATATTCCAACTACTGAAGGCACTAACTAATGACGGGCAAAGTTAGCAAATGAAAGATTTTGATAGAGAATAAACAATGTATTTACCTTAATAGCGTCACAAATTTCCTTTTTCTCACGGACACCCGTCCAGATCGTCCGCTTTCAAAACTGTGGCATCTCTCTCCCGACATCCACCACTGCTGGCGGCTCACCTCTAACTACCCAACGGTACGCGCTGTTCACATCCAACTAGCCAACACTACACAAGCGAATATTCCAACAATGAGTCCAACCAGCCACAGACTGCACACAGCGCAGTCAGCGATTTTCATACAGAGCACTACGTGGCGTTACCAACATAAAAACCTAAACAGCCTATTTACAACTGGACATTTTGCTGGTCGTCATATTAACAAACAATCGCTGAATGATCACGAATCTGAGAATATCAGGTCTGGATCTGAAAACTTTATAGGGAATATAAAACACCAAAATTACAAGACCGTAGTCAAAACTATGTCATGAGATTTCAAGGAAATGGTTGTAACATAAGTACAAAAGTTACATCCTACACTCGGACGTTGACTACCTGTACTGAAAATCTGGAACACTCTAGTGAAGAGCAACGAGAACGGTTCCAGCTGCGCATTAAGGAGATGGGGAACGTGTACCAGAGGAGAAGTATCACGGCCGACAACCGTTGGATGCTAAAGAGGAACGGTAACAAATGTTCTGCGAGCAAAATAAAAAAGAGAAAGTTTCAAAAGTAAATCAAGCAGAGTACTCATAACGTTGCTCTGTAACTTTTCTAGTATTTTTAGTACACGCCTGAACTGAAATTTTATTTTAATGTTTATGCTCTAACTGTCTTTTCAAACATGTGGTATTTTCTTGTGGACAATTCTGGCATGGTAGTAGAAAATGAAAGTAGTTTTCTAAATCAGTCTTCCAAATTGATTCTAGAACACCTGTTTTTGAGAAATAATAGGATTTTTTAAAATGCAGACTTAAGATGTCAGCCATAATTTATCTGTGAATATGGTACCGTCGATGACGACTATGGGTGAGTAATGGACTGAACATATGCATGTGTGTACGTAGGTGCCAGTGTCTGTATACATTTAGATGGAGGTAAAGCAACTGTCGTGTTTTCATGTTCTAGTACCGTGACAAATCCTTCACATTAGCTGATCCATCAATGTACAATCCTAACTTTTTCGCGGAAACTAATGAGGAATGTGTCGACATGACGTTAAGCCTCAATTTTCCTTCTTCATTTTACGACAGCACTTGGCCACATTGTTTATCTTGTCGGTGAACATGTTTGCGACAGTAAAATATTGTTTTTCTTGTCGATGAACATGTTAGCGACAGTAAAATATCTCGGTGTAGGTATGCATACCGCATACAGTACTGGATCTCCAGTTTGTCGTTCTCGAAGGATATATGGAACAAGGAAGGGAGAACAGGGTGTCCTTTGAAAGGTGTATAAACTAACTCTTATTTCTGACTGTTTGATATTGCTTAATTATCTTGAATAAGTTGCACAGATGATTTTCTCTCTTTTATTTGTGTATGCTCCTTTTATAAGACAATATGTTTGCTTGGGAAGACAATACGCTGCCGGACAAAAATAGTACACCCTTTTAGAGTTTTCTGATTTACTGAAGTTGTACTGTTGCAACGTGCACATGGAGTACATGAAATGACTATATTTACAGATCAAATGCACAGGCGGTTCTAAGTTCCCAGGTATGGGCAAGCGTATCAGTACGCAGTGTAGTCGTCACGGGCGGCAATGCAGATGCTGATTCTGGCGTCCAATCGATCGCAGAGAAGGCGAATATTGCCACGCCTGCTCGTCTTCTTCACCTACTTATGTGAGAGATGGATTAAGAGTCACGTGATTCACTTTTCGTCCCATCATATCCCACAAGTGCTCGATTGCAGCCATGTCCGGAGATCGTGCTGGCCACAGCATTTGCTGTACAACTTGCACAGCACGTTGAGTTTCGCAGGCAGTATTTGGGCGAGCATTATCCTGTTGAGATATATAGTCGCCTTCCTGCTCCATGAATGGCAAAAGAAGTGGTTTAACAACATTCTGGACGTACCAAGAGTTGGTTAGCGTCCACTAAGGTGAAAGAGTTGTAGTTTATTGCAGCCTAGATCATAAGGCTTGGGATGGGACCAGTGGGTTTTGGATGAATGCCCTCTACAGCACAGCGCTCGTCAGGTCTACGTCGTATGGACAAACGACCGTCTCTTGCATTCAGCAGAATCTGCTTTCATCGTTGAAGACCACGGTGCGCCATTCCATCTTCCAAATGATCCTCTGATGACACCAGTAGAGTTTTGCACGTCAACGATGTGGCGTGTGCGGAAGACGGGCTGGAGGTGTGCGGGCCCAAAGTTCCACTCCTCATAGTTAGCAACCGTTCGTGTCGACACGTCTTGGCTCGTAAGTCCTCTTATCTATGCTGAGGGAACTGTACGATCTTCCACGGATGCCCTTACAATACGACGATCCTGGCGAGTGGCTGTGCTGTGTGGACGTCCAGAGCGTTGTCTACTGGTGTGAGAATGTTCAAGTGACCACTGATACCAGCATCTTTGCACAATTGAGGCAGCACGTCCAACTTGTGCGTCATCTCCCGGAAGGAACGTACCGCCGCTCGGAACGCTACAAATTGACGCTCTTCAAACTCGCATAGTTAGTTGTAGGAAACCGAATGCGTCTCCGTAACATAGCTGCCTTCTTGCTCCCTACCTCCGCACCACAATAAGCCTCTTGGCTGCGATAGTTCCTCATTACACACAGGTGGCGCTCAAGTAACTACGTCACTACACTATCTGTTGGCGGACGACGAAACCATTATCAGGACATCTACTAGCCTCCAGGTGAAACACGCAGTCATTGGATGAGAATCGATGTCATCTTTCCAGGTGTACTAATTTCTTTCATGGCAGTATATTTATTTTCTGTGTCAAGCAGCATCCTCCCCGTATCATCTCCGAATCTGTTAGTACATGTGGTTAAATCTGCTTGTCAGAGATGATCTGGGTCGTGTATTACCAAAAACCGACAACTTTCCCCAGTAAGATTGAGAGGTGGCATGAACCTCCTCTCATATTTCTATCTTACGATTCTCCTCTCTAATTGCATGCGGTGGAAAGTTGCTATTCCTTCACACGCGGACTTCCCACGCAGCGTCTCTCGTCACCCGGGTGGTCCAGTGACAGGCGGGCTCGGTCTGACTTTGAAAGGATAAGCCGACAGGTGTGAGGGGGTCGAGTGAATGCTTTCCAGACGCCGACATTGTCAAGAGGCACACCCACAGGGCCAGAAGTAGCGGCTGGGCTAGAGGTTCCGTTACTTCGCAGAAACTTAGCGAAAACACTTTCTGGCGGGCTACCAGCGAGGCGTGGGAATGACTTGTGTACCCAGGCAGCTGTGGCGGGAAAATTCCCGCGCTTTCTGCAAAATAGTAACTGTGATTGGCTTGCTCAGGGCATAGCTCTGTGATGTAGCAAGATCGGCGCGGAAATTGGCGCCAAGAATCTCCATTGGTGGAATGGTAGCATTCCGGCAATGGAGTGGAATTTTCCGCCGGTTTTCGAGTTGCTGATTGGAACGTTTAACCACGGCCACTTTCGTGGGGGCGGGAATATTCTGTGTTCGGTTTTGTACGGGTGCTCTGGTGGGTAGTTGGCTCTCGCCTTTCGGTCGAGGACGTCGAAGCAACCAGCCAACGGCTCCGGTACGGCAGATCGTGTCCTGGGAGTCAAGAAGTCGGTTTGGTAATGTATGTCCGCAGCACCGGCAGATAGGGATTTTCCTAGGTGACAATCAGAGCTCAGCAGAGCGTGCCTGTTCGTCTTTTTCTAACTTTGTTCTGTCTTGGGTAGCAGCAATTAATGTTGGGTTGGCTATGTGTTTTCTCTAAGAATTGAGTTGCTAGGAATTGGCTGCACATATCACTTCGTCATAATCCTCACAATCTAGTTTTAGGGACAACTTCACTTTCACAGCGTTTGTTTAAGTATCCAATTAGAGCCAATTTGATGTATTGTTAATGTTTCATGTGTTGTTGTTTATTATTTTGTGTTTAGTCTTAATAAATCATATTGTTATTTTGGACAGAACTTTCATTCTGTTAATAGGTAGAGCAACCACATCATTCCTCACTATGTTAATGAAACCTTCGCTTAATTAACTTATTTATCAAATTAAATTATTGCAGGTGCCAAACTCTCTTCTACTCCACTGGCAGGGTTGATTAGAGTCAGTTCGCGTATTTTTTTTATCCTTGTGCAACAGCAAAAGTTGGAGCTAGAATAGGGGGGGCTCAGAGCATCATGAACATATGTAGATTCTAGAAGAATTGAATGTTAAATACACTGCTAGCCCCGGCACCTCGCATAAAATGGCGACCCTTAGCCTCGGATCTTTCCTGTGAATCTCTGATAATCAAACGGGATTCTGAGTAGGAACATTCAATTTTTTCCCTACTTTTTTTTTAATGATTAATACCCAACTTGTTTTTCTGATAGTTTCGCGTTTAGTTTTAAGTAGCGGCGCATGATTACAGTTTTTGTTTTCAGTGTATATATTTTTGTTTGTTCATTGTTTTTGTGTTTCGTTGATGTGGTGTCCGTACCACATCGCACTTTGTCCGATTTGTGTGCGATTTCTGTACCACTTCAAATTGTGTTTGTGATTACAGCGTTGGAACAGCGTTGTTGAATTTTTATGTCTATGTGTAAAAATACAGGGAGTAGATTATTTTTACTGTGTATTTTAGAAAAATTTGTTTCTCATGAATGATCACGAGAAGTAAGGCACGACTATTATCGAGCGAAGCTAAAACAAAAGAGGATAGCATAATGGATAAGGGGCAGTTTACTGACGGGAATAGGTTCGGAGATGAGATGGGCACATTTTTAGCAGGACAGGACGCCAGGGGCATTGATGAGGAAGGTGATTTGGACGCGATCTCAGAGCAGCGTTGCGGCCGTGATTATGATAGTGAAGTAGAGGATGAAACAGAGACAGGCACACAGGTCGAGACGGTAGCAGAAGTTTATAATCAGACGAACGAGAGCAGACAGGGGCTAGCTCGGCCACGTCAGAGCTCTAGCGCCCAGGTGTCCAGAGTTACATCTCCCACGTTTGAAGAGGATCAAAAAGATGACGTAAACCCAATACTGAGCTTCCTACGATCAATGAAAGAAGAAGATGAGAAACAGCGTAAGAAGGACACTCAGACTATAATTTCGCATATAGGGGAAATTCGTGGGGAATTACTAACAATAAAGAAAGAATGTGGAGAAGCAAAACAAATGTCAATGGCTGCACAAAAAGTAGCAGGCCTGGCCAAAACGGCAGCAATAGGGGCAATGAAAGTCGCGGAAGCAACTTCTAAACTCGCAGGGCGCTTGCGACGTACAACACAATCCCATTCAAAATCCCTAGCATTCTTAAAAACTCAAGGTAATATCGCGGTTGCGAACACCACGAAACGAATGGAAGAAGTAGAGAGTCGGATAGCAAAACTAGAGCAAAACGGGCACACGAGCACTGCGCGTTCGGATACCAATGATGGAATACACAGAATTGTGTCTCCGAGGAAAAGCCCGCCGTGCTCTAGCCCAGTGACAGAGTGCGGAACTAACAATGCACACGCAGAAACAGCGAGTAATAGCTCCAATAATTATAGCCCACCTAGGAGAGTGAATTCTGAGAGCCACTTCCACTGTGATACAGAGGTAGCACATCACAGTTATCAGCAAGATAGAGCAGGACACTCAGCAGACGTGCAAGTATCGGAAACGAGTGACAACACCAGTGCGAGAATCAGACAGGATTTTGATCACAATCACTTCCTGTCGATACTAAAATTCCAGAAGTTCAAAGAAAATGGAGGGTCGATGCATCCGAAGAGCTGGGTGATGCAGTTTACCAATTCATAGCCGGCATCATGGCCAACCCAGGCAAAATTAGAATTCATGTGTGGACACATCGAAGGCCAAGCCGCGGAAAAGATGCGGGGTGTGGCAGTGACGTGTCGGACTTATCAGGAATTTGTTGGTGCATTCCTGCGGACCTACTGGTCAAAGGAAACGCAAGACAGGATTAAAGAGGAAATAATATTTTGTCCTGAACTGGAAGTGTCCGGGCATAGGAGCGCAACCAAATTTCTTGATGATTTACTCAAGAAGAATCAATTTTTAGATAGTCCATATAGCAACGGAGAAATCATTAAATTTTGCTTTTCCAAATTGCCAGTTAGGTACCAACAGACACTTGTCGGCAAGTGTGGATCTGACATAGAAGCATTCAAGAGTCTATTGCGCGAACTCGAAGTAGTCTTTGATAAACAAGACGCAAAGGACAGGAAGAAGGGGCAAAGTAACAATTACCACGGGCCAGGAAGGGAAGACGACAACAGATCGCATAATCGCACTGGTCAGTTTGGAAACCAGGGTTACGGAAGTCAAGGTTACGCTATTCAAGGTTATGGAAACCAAAGACACGGAAACCAGAACGTCAGGGAGCAGGGTCAATCTAGACAAGGAATCTGGGATAGGAGGAGTATCGAACGGCAAAGCGACCGTAATTGGAGAGAGCGAAACCAAGGACAACAGTGGAACCAGGAGATTGAAACAAGACCCGCAAATCCTAATGCACGTCAGAGGAGGGGGAGCTTAACAAGGGATTGACGCCAGGCTAGTGCGAACACAGGCCGCCAGAATTTCGCACGTAATCTCGGACCTGGCCAACTACGGATGATACATTACGAAGATTTATCAGAAATCCTGCTCGAGGAACATAAAGCAACTCCTCGACAAGATCGGCAGCCTCTTATCACAGTAGCAATAGCTGAAAAGAGTATGAATGCGATAATAGATAGTGGAAGCTACATAACAGCAATATCTGAGGCAGCATACAAGAGGTGCTCTCAGGAGATGGACTGGCCTGTTCTATCGGTTAAGAAAACCAAAATAAAAGGGGCATTAGCGGGTAAATGTACGGAGGTCACCCAACAAACAAGACTGGAATTCTCCTGCCAAGGACACAAAATAGAGTCTAACTTCTGGATCGTGCCAAATCTGGCGATCGACATGATAATAGGAACGGACTTCCTAAATGAACATGAAGCAATAGTTGATCTAGGACGAGGTGAAGTGGTTCTGAGGAAAGGGAATCCCGTCCACATTAAGTTCGACGACCAGCTGATCCCAGCTCAACTACCGTCTAACTGTGTACGGATAAACTATGCGTGTCTGAAAGACAGAAAGGAAGAACAGGGCGATGTTGCGGGTAGGGGAGAGGAAACGGATGAGAATGAAGTCGGAATAATGGGAGAAATAAAGGAGAAAATAGGAGGAAAAGTGGAAGCAATACAGAACATAAGGTGCGACCACCGCAAAGAACTTCATAGATTACTAGTAGAACATGCGGAGGTCTTCATTCCCAAGACAGGATCAATAAAGAACTTCCAATATGAATTTCGTGTACGTCCGCACAACCAGTTTCGTGTGCCACCCTATCCAATCCCCTTGGCATATCGACAGAAAGTAGCAGCTGAAATTACGCGAATGCTGAGTGAAGGAATAATAGAACCTACGGCTTCAGCCTATAATAACCCGTTAAGAGTAGTCGAGAAGGCAGATGGTAGTATTCGTTTAGTCTTGGACTCGCGACAAATTAATACCATAATAGAACCCGAAACAGACAGACCGGAACGATTAGAGGAACTCTTACAAAACTTCCATGGAATATCAATCTTCTCATCAGTTGATCTAAAATCGAGTTTCTGGCAGATCGAGCTCCATCCAAATTGCAGACAGTACACAGCCTTTTTAGCATTTGGAAGATGTTACCGGTTTCGTCGTCTACCATTTGGTTTGAACGTTTCATCTGCCGCATTCATTCGGGGGCTGGACGGCATACTAAGCGATAATTTGAAACGTCATGTCACCAGCTATGTGGACGATTTGCTGATCGCGGAGAAATCTTGGGGAGAGCACAATGCGGTCCTCGGTGAACTCCTAGCGACATTCAAGGAATACGGTGTGACTATCAATATCGAAAAATCGAATTTTGGGACGTCCTCTGTGAAATTTCTAGGACATATCATCACGGGTGAGGGCATTGCGCCAAATCCCGAAAAGATCGAAGCGATTGAAAAGTTTTCCATTCCTACGACAAAGAAGCAGTTAAGGGGGTTCTTGGGGATCATAAATTTTTACAACCGCTTTATACATGTCAAAACTCAGAGCAGTCCTCGGTTGCATCAACTTACAGGAAAGAAGATTCCTTGGGAATGGGATGAGGCGGCCGAATCCGAATGGAAAACATTAAAATTCGCATTATTACAAGCACCCATCCTATCACACCCTAATTTAGCTGAAGAGCTTTGCATAGTAACGGACAGTTCATACTCCGGTCTGGGTGTCATGGTGTTCCAAGACTATGTACATGAAGGAAACAGGGTGTGGAAGACAATTGCGTTTGCTAGCAGAGTACTAGCCAAGAGTGAGAGGAATTACTCAGTAACCGAGTTAGAGGCGCTGGCTATTGTATGGGCGTTTGAAAAATTCAGATACCTTCTGTTTGGTCGCAAGACGAAAGTCTACACAGAACACAAGGCACTCGAGTTCTTGATGACTGCAAAGCTTAATCACAGGCGGCTCATTAGGTGGGCATCATATCTACAGCAGTACAACTTTTCGATAGAATATATCCCCGGCAGTCAGAACATTATTGCAGACGCCTTATCACGGTCACCGATCGGATTTGAGCACAACATGGAAGAAGATCTAGAGGAAAATCACTACTGCCTTTACTATATGCAGAAAGTAGCCTTTGAGAATTTTATTACCTGTAGTATGCAGGACATCAAGAAGGAGCAAGACAAGGACCCTGCCCTAGTGTTATTGAAACAGAAATGGATAGACAGAAGACACGCCACCATCAGGCAGTTCTACCTCTTGCGTAAAGGCATAATTTTCCACCGAAATTATACCAATGACACTGAATGGGGGGTATGCATCCCTGAACACCTAATAAACAAGGTTATATGGCATACTCACCTCAGCTATAGACACTTCGGACCACGCAAGTGCAATCTCAAGCTAAGGACCATGTGTTACTTTCGAAACATGGAGCGTCGAATTCGGAGGGTACTGTCGGTGTGTAAAGACTGCCAAAAGGCTAAGCACACCACTGTGAGCATGCAGGCACCATTATACCCAATCGTACCGACCAAATTAAGACAATTAGCAGCAACAGATTTGATGGGACCTTTGCCAAGAACAAGAAGAGGATATACTTCCGTATTAGTGTTTGTTGAACTAACGTCCAAATACGTTACCTTTACGCCACTGAAGAGGGCGACGGGACGAACTGTATCACGAGCCCTAATCCGGGATTTCCTACCACAGGTTGGTCATGTGAGTAGAATCATTTCTGATAACGGGCCACAGTTTAAGTCAAAAACATGGAAGGAGACGTTGCGTCGATGTAAAATTGATCCCATTTTTATATCTTCACACCATCCGAGCTCGAATGCTGCAGAACGGGTTATTAAAGAACTCGGAAACTTGTGCCGGTTGTACTGTAACAAACAGCACACGACATGGGACGTGTTCCTTAAAGACTTCCAGGAGGTGATCAATGAGGCACCCCATGGGATAACAAAATTGGCACCCATTACAGTACTGAAAAACCGGATTCCTAAGGACTTGATAACCAAGGTCGTAAACTTCCCACCAAGGGCGCGAACGCAGCACCAAGCCATAGTGGATTTGGCTCTCAAGAGGATACGGGCTGCAGCAGAGGTCAGGAAGAGACGTGCCGACAGGGGAGCTCGTCTACGACACTTCCAAATTGGACAAAAGGTGCTCGTTAAGTCTTTCCGACTTTCGAACAAACAAAAAATGAAATGCCAAAAATTCTATTCTGTTTACAACGGCCCGTACCGTATAAGGAGAGCAGCTCACCACAATGCTTATTGAATTGGAGACGCTGAAAGGAAAGAAGTCCATAGGACTCCACCACATCTCTCACATAAAGGAGTTCGTAGAATAGTAGTATTGTAAGAAGTGTACATAGTAGAATAGGCAAATATATGAACCTTTGTTCGGGGAACAATAATCGTTACTTTAATAGATTAAGATTGCTAAAGTATTAACACGCTGCGTTGTCCTGCATAAGAATTTACTGCTGCTATCCTCTTTGTGTTTATGTTCGCGATCTCCAATGTCGATGGAGTAGGAGACACTACCTTTTCATGAGCAATGTTTTTGTCCTTTCCTATCTGGTGTCCATGTTGAGGGATAATGATGAGTGACGAGATGTTGCACAAACGGGCGCATACAAGAACGTGCTCTTAGAAGCGTTCTGAGAAGTCGTGATACGCTCCACAGCGGCCACAACCAGTTCGTGAGACGTTCATACCAATGCTTGCAGGCACGCGTCAGTGCACTGCAAGATTGTGGTATATTGCGTGATTTCGAGGATGAATATGGGCAGTATAGTTTCTGCAGAGCTGCGCCAGCATCGTTGTCTTGCAAGTCGGGGTGAACCTGTGAGCATTTTACTCTAATGGTGCCCTAGACGAGAGAAATGCGGGCATAAAAGCCTACCATGCCAATGTGCTGGTTGGGGATTTAGCGTGCTGCTCGTGACTGTCACAGATGAGTAACCAGGGACTTATACTTGGATATTCGTGACATACTGTGTACTGTGTAGCTGGCGTGTGTTGGGCGACTGAATCCTCAACAGGAACCAGACTTGGCTGGGTCAAGTTACATTGCCTCTGGAAAGGTGCGCTTTCATTGCTAAGACTGCACCACATACAAAATTAAGTTCAACTATAAATTTATTGTCTTGTATAGCCATGGCTAACCCAGTCTCCGGAGTTTCAGTGAGGCGTAACGAAAACTTGGATGTCATGTCGTACGGCGCGCACATCACTGTCGTCAATAGCGGCGAGCAGCGAGACATCTCAACGTAACAGGAATTATGTAAGAGTTTTGTATAAGGTAAACAAAAAAAAAATATAAATAAATAAAATAAATAAATAAATAAATAAATAAAAGGGAAAGTACGTTATACTAGGATAAGTTAAACTGTAGGATTTAACTATAACTAGATTAATATTGTGGGGGTTTTCTACCACAAGTGTGGCGCGCGCCTGTTGGGATGCTATTTTTCAGGTCATCAAACCACACACCCGAGATAGAGGGAAGACTGGCGAGCGAAAGTAGCATAGTTGCATGTTCTTTATAGCTCAGTAAAACTTAGACCTGCGTAACAACATAATTTAATTAAAAGACACTGAATGTAGATCGTTGGCAAATGGTAGTTAATTCTTGAGCATGTCTACTGTCGATCTATATAATTAATAGTAATATTAGTGCGGGCCCGCACATTTAGTTGTTCATCCATTACATAGCATCAGTTATCACACACCATGTACAATACTGAGATCGGTCTCTACACAAATATCAAGATAAATTATTTCCATGTCTAGATTAGATACACCAAGATAGCTACAGATAAATAACTATAAAATTAAAAATTAGAGTGTCTGAAATGACAGACCATCAATGTATCGTTATGTAAATTTATTATAACATAGAAGGTCATGGGGAAAAGTGAGGCATAAGATTTTTGTAAGAATTGTGCAGATGACGGGGATCGTGGCAATGCAGAGGCCAGCCGGAGCAAAAACAAGAGGTCATCGGCTACCTGCAGAAGAGAGCGTCAGCGCGCCACCTGACGTGAAGGGGGCGAGAGCATCCGGTCCTACAAGCTGACAGTCACCGGGCTCTATACCTGAGGGATTTGGCGGCAGACAGCCCTCGCCGGGCCACAAGTGAAAGTGAGGCTGGTCGTTGACACTGACACGCGACCCACACGCGACAGCCAACTAGCTCTCCGGACGCGGCAGCCGTTTGGAGGGATTCCCTGCGGCAGACCACGTTGTCGTGAGTACACGAAGAAGATCACATATGGTGTCATAACCGGCGTCTCATGTGCCTCAGGACAGAAAGGGACGCTATATACTCACCTGTTTGGGTTTTTACAACTCACTAGCATTGGCCGATCTGCATGCACAAAGCAGTATCGTGCCACACTAACAAATGTATGGTCTCATTTCTAACTTCTCCTCTCTATTAGAGAGCAGTTTTGGCAATCGTCACTTCTAGTTCGATCCTGTATGGATGACCTCACACACTTGTGGAGTCACTCCACGTGCCATCATCCCTCGTCGAACTGCAATATTGGGAAACGTAAAGTACTGTCCAGCGAGAGAAGAGACCTAGACTAGAGATGTATCCCAACAAGTAGACCTCAGAGACAATTAATCGACGTGAGGAGGGCCTATCACTGTGTCTTCCTACCGTACTGCCGTGATCATATGCGTGGGTCTGACTTCAATCTCAACAGCGTACTGCAGACGCTCCAGCACTCCCTATTGCTGTTGCAACAACGTAGCAACAACACCCGACGTTTAGCCCTATGTGATGTCAGTACTGTGGCCCCATCCCAAAAGTCCCCCTCCAATGCTCAAGACATGGAACCACGTGCATCAATGCATATGACTCAACATACCCCAGAGAAACTAATGAATTTGTGAAGTGCTTCGAACATTTCTAACAATGTGATTTAGTGCCTCATTCTCAGCACAGTCGTGAACAGTGTGCAATGTGCACGCACAACTTAATGTCCCATGAACCTTGTTTTTTTTCTTAAATTTCTTTCTCAAGTGTTGTTTTTGTAATGTATGTGATACCTTGTATGTGTTTGTTTTACACTGTAATTCTTATTACAAATTACTGTATTGTTCTCCACACCATGTTTTTTTTGTATCTTGTATTTATGGTTGTGTGTATGCAAACAGTGTGCCTGAAGTCCCCATAAACTGAAGCAGATACCACCACTGTCATTGTGAATGGACCATCAGTTCAGGGAACATTTTGTAAAGGTTATTCTTCCTGCAGGGAGACAGAATGAATCGGAGGTTGTAATTAGATTCTGAAAGCTCACAAAGAGATTGTTAACTTAAATAATATCATGTGTGAGTGAGTTCAGGTTAGTTTAATGATTGAAATTGTTGTAACATTTTGGGCATTTAATTGCGGAGCACTCCAACTCTGATTGTAAAGAATAAATTGCTCCATATTTGGCTCACATGTCCGGGCCATATTTAGAGTGTGAATGTCTGTGTGAATCGGTGTTTGGAAGGGGCTCCCTGGGTATGGATGTGTGATGTGAGTGTTAGTGTTCCATATTAAGAAGGTGATGTTGGCTCCATCATAAACAATCCTCCCTCTATGAGCTGCATTTTTCAGTTGCAGTGATTTTCTTTATAGAGTGCGGTATGTGCAGCCAGTTTGCGAGATTGTTCTTGGGCGATTGACTCACTACCTTGCTCCTAAGTGAGCCAACCGCTCACCAATTACAATCTAAAATGGCGTAGGGGCTATGAGAGGTGGCATGAACCTCCTCTCATTTTTCTATCTTACGATTCTCCTCTCTAATTGCATGCGGTGGAAAGTTGCTATTCCTTCACACGCGGACTTCCCACGCAGCGTCTCTCGTCACCCGGGTGGTCCAGTGACAGGCGGGCTCGGTCTGACTTTGAAAGGATAAGCCGACAGGTGTGAGGGGGTCGAGTGAATGCTTTCCAGACGCCGACATTGTCAAGAGGCACACCCACAGGGCCAGAAGTAGCGGCTGGGCTAGAGGTTCCGTTACTTCGCAGAAACTTAGCGAAAACACTTTCTGGCGGGCTACCAGCGAGGCGTGGGAATGACTTGTGTACCCAGGCAGCTGTGGCGGGAAAATTCCCGCGCTTTCTGCAAAATAGTAACTGTGATTGGCTTGCTCAGGGCATAGCTCTGTGATGTAGCAAGATCGGCGCAGAAATTGGCGCCAAGAATCTCCATTGGTGGAATGGTAGCATTCCGGCAATGGAGTGGAATTTTCCGCCGGTTTTCGAGTTGCTGATTGGAACGTTTAACCACGGCCACTGTCGTGGGGGCGGGAATGTTCTGTGTTCGGTTTTGTACGGGTGCTCTGGTGGGTAGTTGGCTCTCGCCTTTCGGTCGAGGACGTCGAAGCAACCAGCCAACGGCTCCGGTACGGCAGATCGTGTCCTGGGAGTCAAGAAGTCGGTTTGGTAATGTATGTCCGCAGCACCGGCAGATAGGGATTTTCCTAGGTGACAATCAGAGCTCAGCAGAGCGTGCCTGTTCGTCTTTTTCTAACTTTGTTCTGTCTTGGGTAGCAGCAATTAATGTTGGGTTGGCTATGTGTTTTCTCTAAGAATTGAGTTGCTAGGAATTGGCTGCACATATCACTTCGTCATAATCCTCACAATCTAGTTTTAGGGACAACTTCACCTTCACAGCGTTTGTTTAAGTATCCAATTAGAGCCAATTTGATGTATTGTTAATGTTTCATGTGTTGTTGTTTATTATTTTGTGTTTAGTCTTAATAAATCATATTGTTATTTTGGACAGAACTTTCATTCTGTTAATAGGTAGAGCAACCACATCATTCCTCACTATGTTAATGAAACCTTCGCTTAATTAACTTATTTATCAAATTAAATTATTGCAGGTGCCAAACTCTCTTCTACTCCACTGGCAGGGTTGATTAGAGTCAGTTCGCGTATTTTTTTTATCCTTGTGCAACAGCAAAAGTTGGAGCTAGAATAGGGGGGGCTCAGAGCATCATGAACATATGTAGATTCTAGAAGAATTGAATGTTAAATACACTGCTAGCCCCGGCACCTCGCAAGATCTAACACAGCTATCTACTTACGAAACACAGCGCTTCCCGCTTTTTCCCACCGAGGGTAAGGAGATTTATATTCGCCACCTTAAAAAAAAAAACAGCGTCCAGAATCAACCGCCTCATCTGAACTGTTTGAAGCAACACTTGGGACCCTACCGCTACCTTGGTAACACCTGTTCTTTGGGATGCATATTGTTATGATTTTATCCCGATTAGTGCAGATCGTTCTTTTGGTGGTTATAAGGAAACCATTTCATTCACTTCGCGCAGATTATCGGGGAGTGTAACGTACGAGAAAGTCGTGCAAGTCACGTATGAGATCCAGAAAATTTATCAAGCATGCGAGATACCGTGCGGGGAAGCATGAAAATGTTCCCTGACTTAACCAGTAACACACCAGGTAAACGGGGACAAATAAGTGCCAGCAAGACCGGGCGACTGCCGCGCGAACCGCAATGAGACTCCTACGTTCCCATATACTTCAGACATGGCCACCACTGGAACTATTACCAGAGGCAGGAGGACCACCGAAGAAATCTTAGCTAACAACACGGTCACAGACTAACAACAAGGTCGCAGCCCCACGTATCCTCCAAACGCTGTCCTCATCTACTAGCCTTAACACCACCTTATTTCGATACGCAAGTCGCCGAAGTGGCGTCAACTAAAAATATTGGTACCAGGCGACCTGCCTATCCGACAGGAGGCCCTAGCCACACGACATTTCATTTTAGCACCTTACATATGAATGGTAGTAGCTAATATGGGCCTAGTACAGAGCAAACAATCAAGCAGGACATGCAGTGTATAACGCAGTTGTCAAGAAATAAAATTAATAAAAAGGTATAATGAAATTCTCAAGAAACAAAATTAATAAGCTGTAGTACAAAAATTAATGAAACCATGGTGTAAAAGATAAAAGGGGCCAAACCGACACACAAAAAATAAAACTTCATTGTTGAAGTTATCTCATTATACAGATTCCGTCATATTAATAATACTAACAAAGCAGGGATATGGATGCAGATAGTGCAACATCACGTGTAGGATAGGCTACACAATTATGGCGATAAAATCTCCAGTAACGCGTACTAGTAAACTCCTAAGGTACTAAGCTGAGGAACAGTATATTATACACAATCCATTAAAAGAAAACTCGCAAATACTAGATATATACACTGCTGCAGCGTTACACTCTTATATGGCCCCGTTTAGCTGGTATGTTAGTGGTTGGCTTAGAGAATCTTTTCATGTCTCACCTGCACGGGATCTCGCATGCTACTTCACCAATTTTTTGGAGTTTTTTCGTGACTGGTACGACTTTTTCATGCGCAATCGAATGCCTGTATACGGGATTTACATGATGATACCCGGGTCATGCGTACAATTTTATCCAGACATAGGATTTGACAAGTACAACTGGAGCTGATTTAATCATCACGAAAAATTTTAGCAGCAGCTGTGAATGTCCAGCAAAGAGTGTACCATCATGGTTTACTTAAGAGCAGTGCATCCACTACAGTCAAAGCTAAGATTTGATTTAGATCATTTTATGTTTTTCATACACATCATGAACCTTAAGTAGAAAGTAGTAAATAGTTAACACCTGGTCAGGTCACTGTCCTCAGTAATTGCTCGTATTCATCCAGTGTAATTTCGGGTTGAGGTAATAGAATTACGGAGTTTATTTTGCATTTCTGAGGCTCGATGGTGTTGCTAGCGCAGGCCATTGCACTGCGTAGATTTCTAGATTCCGGAGAACGAATAATGCCGACTGGTGTCAGTTGCCTTGCAACAGTCACCGCTGGTCCCAAGGCCTGATAAATGGGGAGGGTTGGGCATTGGGCTAACAACCCAATCCTGTAAAAAGCTCTTTGTTACGAAACACAAGCTTGCCTCCGACATGGATGGATACAATGGAATGCGAAAACTTCAGGGAGAAACGGTGTACGATTTAGAAATTTTAATTTTGGATCTTGGATAGTTCAGAGCCTGTGTAGAGCAGGAACCATCCAGACTATAGTCTCAGAAATTAATAAATTGGACCTGGTGGCGGAACAAGACACAAGATGGATAGGAGAGGGAACTCACAAAGAGGATGGATACACGCTATTCTACGGCGGATGTGTAAAGAAACACGAATTCAGTTTCATAATACTGCAGATTGAAACTGAAGAAACTGCAAAAAGGTGGGAATTTAAGGAGATGGGGCCTGGATAAACTGAAAGAACCTGAGGTTGTAGAGAGTTTCAGGGAGAGCATAAGGGAACAATTGACAGGAATGGGGGAAAGAAATACAGTAGAAGAAGAATGGGTAGCTCTGAGGGATGAAGTAGTGAAGGCAGCAGAGGATCAAGTAGATAAAAAGACGAGGGCTAATAGAAATCCTTGGGTAACAGAAGAAATATTGTATTTAATTGATGAAAGCCGAAAATATAAAAATTCAGTAAATGAAGCAGGCAAAATGGAATACAAACGTCTCAAAAATGAGATCGACAGGATGTGCAAAATGGCTAAGCAGGGATGGCTGGGGGACAAATGTAAGGATGTAGAGGCTTGCCTCACTAGGGGTAAGATAAATACTGCCTACAGGAAAATTAAAGAGACCTTTGGAGAGAAGGGAACCACTTGTATGAATGTCAAGAGCTCAGATGGCAACCCAGTACTAAGCAAAGAAGGGAAGGCAGAAAGGTGGAAGGAGTATATAGAGGGTTTATACAAGGGTGATGTACTTGAGGACAATATTATGGAAATGGAAGATGTAGATGAAGATGAAATGGGAGATATGATACTGCGTGAAGAGTTTGACAGAGCACTGAAAGACCTGAGTCGAAACAAGGCCCCGGGAATAGACAACATTCGATTAGAACTACTGATGGCCTTGGGAGAGCCAGTCATGACAAAACTCTACCATCTGGTGAGCAAGATGTATGAGACAGGCGAAATACCCACAGACTTCAAGAAGAATATAATCATTCCAATCCCAAAGAAAGCAGGTGTTGACAGAGGTGAAAAATACCGAACTATCAGTTTAATAAGTCACAGCTGCAAAATACTAACGCGAATTCTTTACAGACGAATGGAAAAACTGGTAGAAGCCGACCTCGGCGAAGATCAGTTTGGATTCCGTAGAAATGTTGGAACACGTGAGGCAATACTAACCTTACGACTTACCTTAGAAGAAAGATTAAGAAAAGGCAAACCTACGTTTCTAGCATTTGTAGACTTAGAGAAAGCTTTTGACAACGTTAACTGGAATACCCTCTTTCAAATTCTGAAGGTGGCAGGGGTAAAATACAGGGAGCGAAAGGCTATTTACAATTTGTACAGAAACCAGATGGCAGTTATAAGAGTCGATGGGCATGAAAGAGAAGCAGTGGTTGGGAAAGGAGTGAGACAGGGTTGTAGCCTCTCCCCGATGTTATTCAATCTGTATATTGAGCAAGCAGTAAAGGAAACAAAAGAAAAATTCGGAGTAGGTATTAAAATTCATGGAGAAGAAATAAAAACTTTGAGGTTCGCCAATGACATTATAATTCTGTCAGAGACAGCAAAGGACTTGGAAGAGCAGTTGAACGGAATGGACAGTGCCTTGAAAGGAGGATATAAGATGAACATCAACAAAAGCAAAACGAGGATAATGGAATATAGTCAAACTAAATCGGGTGATGCTGAGGGGATTAGATTAGGAAATGAGACTATTAAAGTAGTAAAAGAGTTTTGCTATTTAGGGAGTAAAATAACTGTTGATTGTCGAAGTAGAGAGGATATAAAATGTAGACTGGCAATGGCAAGGAAAGCGTTTCTGAAGAAGAGAAATCTGTTAACATCGAGTATAGATTTAAGTGTCAGGAAGTCGTTTCTGAAAGTATTTGTGTGGAGTGTAGCCATGTATGGAAGTGAAACATGGACGATAACCAGTTTGGACAAGAAGAGAATAGAAGCTTTCGAAATGTGGTGCTACAGAAGAATGCTGAAGATAAGGTGGGTAGGTCACGTAACTAATGAGGAGGTATTGAATAGGATTGGGGAGTAGAGAAGTTTGTGGCACAACTTGACTAGAAGAAGGGATCGGTTGGTAGGACAAGTTTTGAGGCATCAAGGGATCACAAATTTAGCATTGGAGGGCAGCGTGGAGGGTAAAAATCGTAGAGGGAGACCAAGAGATGAATACACTAAGCAGATTCAGAAGGATGTAGGCTGCAATAGGTACTGGGAGATGAAGAAGCTTGCACAGGATAGGGTAGCATGGAGAGCTGCATCAAACCAGTCTCAGGACTGAAGACCACAACAACAACAATACACAGAAAAGCAGCAAATTCGGTTAAAGAATTCAGACCTGTTCACAAGAGAATATCCTACATAGTACTTCGAAACAAAGTGTCAGACATCACATTCATCAATGTTCATGCCTCATCTGAGGATAAAACAGATGAGGAAAAGGAAGAGTTGTATGACCAACTAGAACAAACTATTGAGAGCACACAACTAGAAATATCAGGATGGTGCTGGGAGATTTTAATGGAAAAGCAGGAGAGGAAGAATTCTACATACCAGGTCTAGGAATGAACAGTTTGCATGATGAGACCAATGAGAATGGTCAGAGAATGTTCAACTTAGCTATCTCAAAGAACCTGAGTGTAAGATCGACTTACTTCGAACACAAGAGAATACATAACGGAACATGGTGCTCACCGGACGGAAGAACCACCAACCAGATAGATCACATCTTGGTGGACCAGCGCTATAGCCATAGAGTCATGGACGTCAGGTCGTATAGAGGAGCCTACTGTGCCTCAGACTATTTCTTCACTGTGTGTAGGCTTAAACGCATGTTCACCTACATGCGTAAGAAGAAGGGGACACTATAACCTGCTTTGAATGTTGAGTAACTACAAAAAAGTGCATTTAAAGAACAATAGAAATCAAAACTCTTTTGAGACCGTAGAAGCAAGAGAGAACGTGGAGGAAAAGTGGAAAGCTGACGATACATTGGGAGAAAGAAGACAATGAAGAAGAGGGAACGGTTTAAAGAGACATGCCAGGAAGCTACAGAAAAGAGAAGGGAGAAATGGCTAGCTGACAGGGAGAATGAGCAGAAAAGGGAACATTTTATCAACGTCAGAACGGAGACAAAGAGAATCCTAAGAACAGAGAAGAGAATATATCAACCAGTTTGCTAGAACAAGTTGAGGCAGAGAGCCAAAACAAGAATTCAAGGCAATTCTTTCAATACATACAAAATCGGGAACGTGGATTTCATAGCCCAACTTTTTTCAGCAGCGATAAGAACGGCAACTTGACAAATGACAAATACAGAATTGTAGAAAGATGGAAAGACTACTTCTCAGAAATGCTGAAACGCCCATACCCAGATGAGATGTTTCCTGCAGACTCTGCAGAGGAAAGAAAAGATGAATAAGAATTGCAAGTTAGTGCAGAAGACGATAGCCATCAAAGGAATCAGAAACAACAAATCACCAGGGGAGGACAGAATAATATCAGAATTAGTCAAGAAGGGGGGGGGGGGAGAGAGGTTACACTTAAAGATATATAAACAGATCTAGTTCATATGCGAGAAGGAGGCACTGCCAGAAGAATGGAAATTAGCTATATATGCCCAATATACAAGAATGGAAGCGAAAAGGAATGTGGTAACTACAGAGAAATCAGCTTGTTGAGAGTAACGTATAAGGTAGTATCCATCATTATCCTCAGAAAATTGCAACCATTCACAGAGAACAACATACAGGAGTAACAAGCTCGCTTTCGACCGAATCAATCGACAATAGATCATATTTTCACATAAAGACAATTATTTGAAAAACACTGGGAATATGATAAAGATATCTACAGCCTGTTCATCGATTTTCAACGTGCATATGACAGCATCCACAGGAGTAGCCTATACAATGAAATGTTTGACTTCAGAATCCCTGAGAAGTTAGTGAGAATGGTGCAAGCTTGTGTGTAAGGGTCAAAGGCACGAGTACATTTCCGAGGAGCCACATCAGAAACGTTAGATATTGGGACAGGCCTCAGACAAGGGGATGCTCTCTCTTGTGTTCTGTTCAATGCCATCTTAGAGGAAGTAATAAAAGAGTGTAGGCAACAGGAGGAGGCTAGATTACTGATGGACGGTAACTTCAACTGTCTCGAATATGCAGATGACATAGTACTACTAAGTGAATCAAAGCATGAGTTGAAAGGAATGTACCAGAAAATGGACATTTATGCACAGAAGGTAGGGCTCAGAGTGAATCAGGACAAAACAGAGTTCATGCAAGTCGGAAGAAGGCAAGAACAGGAAGAATATCTTGAGATATATGGCAAAATGTTCAAGAGAGTACACCAGTTCAAATACTTGGGATCCTAGTTTACCTCGGACAGCAGCATAAAAATGGACATCAAGGAAAGAATAGCAGTGGGAATGAAATGCATGCATTCCCCCAGAGAGACGCTCAGCTCTAAATCGATCTCAGTGAACACACAGTGATATGCCCAGCAGTAATGTACGGTTCAGAAACATGGAGCATGAGTAAGCAAGAAAATGAAAAACGGAGATAACGGAGAATGGAGGAGGAGGAAAAACGAGGAAATATACTTTCTGATGCGACAACCAACTATCCTACAGAAGATAAAGAGCAAAACAATACAATTGGTGGGACATGCAGCCCTTATGCCAGATGGAAGACAGGCGAAGATGGCACTAGAGAGAAAACCAAACACCAAACGCCCCATTGGACGACCAAGGCAGAGCTGGATGGAGGACCTGGCAAAGGACCTAGCAGTCCTGGGGATCGAAGACACCTCGAGGAACTGGGAAGAAAACAGGAAGGAATGGAGACAGTTTGTGGAAGCAACGCGTGGTCTGCAGGGCCCGTGATCGCTGGATATCTACCTATCTATCTAAGGTGAACGAATTGCAATTCGAACAACGTCTGTCCATGGGTTTGACGATGATGGAATGTATTCCCTTTAACTCTCTCCAGTTCACCCGTGTAGCTCCAATGGTGGTGGAGTGAAATGTTTCTTTCTCTTGTTGAGATACGTGTGGATTTGTAAAATTATTAATGCAGGATCATCCTCCTTTTATATAGTTCCTAATTTCTATTGTCCCCGTCCTTAGGTCCATCACGCTGGTTGTCATCTTAATTTGTGTTTCATACATGATAATTATATAAGTAAGGAACAGTAATTTCATTTTGGTTTCAATGTTAGTTCATGTACTTAATGTGGGATGTTAACCAGAATAACCTCCTGCCAGAAGGATGGACTTACAAAAGCAATAATAAACTTCCCATACTAGTGAGGAACGTTTTACGAATATTTTGTCCCATCTCAAATTTTTCAACTCCCTGAATACTGTTCTCTCCGAAAATTATACTTATTCATTTCAGAATTGAAGTTGAGGGTCTGTCCTGTTTATATGAGGCTCGCAGCATTCCGTTGCTTTATCTAACACAGGTTTTTGTCGGCATTGCACAACCGGTAGGCGCGGGATATGATGCATTTTACGTAACTTTCTTGTTCTCTACCTCTATCGAGTCACCCAGAGTTGTAGAGGCGCATGATACATGGTGGCTTGCTAGTCTACTCGACAGAAAATTCAGTTAGCAATCTAAAGT
Source organism: Schistocerca piceifrons (assembly GCF_021461385.2). Lineage (NCBI taxonomy): Eukaryota > Metazoa > Arthropoda > Insecta > Orthoptera > Acrididae > Schistocerca > Schistocerca piceifrons. The sequence goes on from NC_060141.1 coordinate 276,510,538, forward strand.
TCATTCATGCAAGCAGAGAGGAACAGTTAAGAATGTGTAACATAATTTTGATTGAGACAGAAGATAAGATCACGCTTAAGAGGAAGAAGGTAACTTGCACCTTGAACTGAAAAGAGGGAAATAGGGGGCGAAGGAGGGGATCAGTGTTTGCTTCAATGACTAGACACTAACAGACATGGTATACGCCAAGTTAATGTCCGAAATAATGGCGAGATTATAGGTAACGGCAGAATCCGGTATCATTGGTGAAAATAATATACTATAAACTCTAAGACAAAAGACAACACACTACGAAGGAGTTACGCAAATTAGTCACAGATTGAAATTCATACAGGTATCGACGTAAAACGTAAAACTGTAAACTTTGTGGGCTGTTGGGTGAATGTGTCAGACTGTAGTATAGTTACACCGCGCAGCTGACACAAATAGTAAACAGGGAACATGTCGGTAACATGACTTATAGTCCTTGCGAATTTCGATCCGTGTGCTCAGGTGCACAGCAACTATGCCTGGCAGACAAGTGCTTGACCATTTGAGAGATACACTCCTGGAAATGGAAAAAAGAACACATTGACACCGGTGTGTCAGACCCACCATACTTGCTCCGGACACTGCGAGAGGGCTGTACAAGCAATGATCACACGCACGGCACAGCGGACACACCAGGAACCGCGGTGTTGGCCGTTGAATGGCGCTAGCTGCGCAACATTTGTGCACCGCCGCCGTCAGTGTCAGCCAGTTTTCCGTGGCATACGGAGCTCCATCGCAGTCTTTAACACTGGTAGCATGCCGCGACAGCGTGGACGTGAACCGTATGTGCAGTTGACGGACTTTGAGCGAGGGCGTATAGTGGGCATGCGGGAGGCCGGGTGGACGTACCGCCGAATTGCTCAACACGTGGGGCGTGAGGTCTCCACAGTACATCGATGTTGTCGCCAGTGGTCGGCGGAAGGTGCACATGCCCGTCGACCCGGGACCGGACCGCAGCGACGCACGGATGCACGCCAAGACCGTAGGATCCTACGCAGTGCCGTAGGGGACCGCACCGCCACTTACCAGCAAATTAGGGACACTGTTGCTCCTGGGGTATCGGCGAGGACCATTCACAACCGTCTCCATGAAGCTGGGCTACGGGCCCGCACACCGTTAGGCCGTCTTCCGCTCACGCCCCAACATCGTGCAGCCCGCCTCCAGTGGTGTCGCGACAGGCGTGAATGGAGGGACGAATGGAGACGTGTCGTCTTCAGCGATGAGAGTCGCTTCTGCCTTGGTGTCAATGATGGTCGTATGCGTGTTTGGCGCAGTGCAGGTGAGCGCCACAATCAGGACTGCATACGACCGAGGCACACAGGGCCAATACCCGGCATCATGGTGTGGGGAGCGACCTCCTACACTGGCCGTACACCACTGGTGATCGTCGAGGGGACACTGAATAGTGCACGGTACATCCAAACCGTCATCGAACCCATCGTTCTACCATTCCTAGACCGGAAAGGGAACTTGCTGTTCCAACAGGACAATGCACGTCCGCATGTATCCCGTGCCACCCAACGTGCTCTAGAAGGTGTAAGTCAACTACCCTGGCCAGCAAGATCTCCGGATCTGTCCCCCATTGAGCATGTTTGGGACTGGATGAAGCGTCGTCTCACGCGGTCTGCACGTCCAGCACGAACGCTGGTCCAACTGAGGCGCCAGGTGGAAATGGCATGACAAGCCGTTCCACAGGACTACATCCAGCATCTCTACGATCGTCTCCATGGGAGAATAGCAGCCTGCATTGCTGCGAAAGGTGGATATACACTGTACTAGAGCCGACATTGTGCATGCTCTGTTGCCTGTGTCTATGTGCCTGTGGTTCTGTCAGTGTGATCATGTGATGTATCTGACCCCAGGAATGTGTCAATAAAATTTCCCCTTCCTGGGACAATGAATTCACGGTGTTCTTATTTCAATTTCCAGGAGTGTATAATGGGACACCCTCCTCTGACATTACCTTTCTTTATAGATATATCCGATACAAGCGATATTTTCGAATCTCGTATAGGTGAACATTATCTCGGCTTTTTCACTAAAAGGATTTCATATGATTTTGTATACGATGCATTGTATTTCAGGCTAAAATGTATAAAAAGAAAGTAATTTATAAACAATATTTACTATCTCTGTTTGTATAGCCAAAGTTATTCTTCTTTTAGAAATATTTGAAATTTCGAAATATCTGTCATACTTAAAGTTCATATCATTAATTGTACAATCTAACGCTAATTATTAAACTTGTTTCTGGATTCACTTACAAAATAATGATATAACATGGTAATGATTCTTCTTATGTAAAGAAAGTTTGTACACTCTTTGGTTTTGTAAACTCTTTGGAATGTGTTAGTACCGCAGAAGGAATTAGGAGTAGTGGGCATGCAAACAATAATCATTTAATTTTTGGTTTTATGAAAATGGAGATTGTGAAGTCAGTGCGTTACAGAAGAATGGGACAAAATAAAAATAAAAAGTCATAGAACCATAAAGTACTTCATCAATTGTTATGTCAACTGGAACGCACGACGTCAAAATGGTGGTCTCAAGGATTTGCCCCCAGATGTACTGCAGCAACAACGAGAACATGAAAAAATTAAAAATGTCGTGTGACTAGGGCCTCCCGTCAGGCAGACCGTTCGCCAGGTGCAAGTCTTTCGATTTGACGCCACTTCGCCGACTTGCGCGTCGATGGAGGTGAAATGATGATGATTAGGACAACACAAAACCCAGTTCCTGAGCGGAGAAAATCTCCGACACAGCAGGGAATCGAACCCGGGCCCTTGGGACAGACATTCTGCCGCGCTGACCACTCAGCTACCGGGAGCGGACAGATAAGTAAAAGAATTCTTTTGCATATCTTACGCCTCTCGAAGCTTTTTAAACTAATGAAGAAAAATTGTTCAAATGGCTCTGAGCACTATGGGTCTTAACTTCTGAGGTCCCCTAGAACTTGGAACTACTTAAACCTAACTAACCTAAGGACATCACACACATCCATGCCCGAGGCAGGTTTCGAACCTGTGACCGTAGCGGTCGCGCGGTTCCAGACTGTAGCGCCTAGAACCGCTCGTCCACCCTGGCCGGCACTAATGAAGTGACTGAAAATTTATCGGTGAAGTGTGCGAGGGTGATATTACAGAGAGAACTTGTTGTTCGCCTCAAAGAAGCTGGTTACAGTAAGCGTTGACTCGCTCGATGTTTACATAGGAGCGATGTCGCTATTCGAACCAGGGCCAAACATAGGGTCAAGAAGAAGGCGGTGGACAAAGACAGGTTACAGAACGAGAGAACCAAACCGTTGATTAGAAAGACGCTCGAGTCCCTGACGACTGTCACCGTATTGACGTGCAACTGGTGCTTCAGTGACCACATGGACCATTAATAGGAGACTCAAACAATGAGGGCTGACTACCATTGACCTCAGAACATCAAAAAGTCCGTTTGCAATGGTGTCGGGCACAATGGGCCTAGAATCTCATTGAGTGGCGTAGAATTGTGTTAAATGATGAATTCCTATGAGTCCCTCTGCGAAGTAAGGCCTGATGGCCAGCGAAGACGTGTCTGGAGCCGTCCCAGGCAGCAGTCGTGAACCGAACTGTCGTCCGCTACACTTCCCGACAACTAGGTGTAGTGGTCTGGGGTGCCATTTCTTTAGATAGCAGCAACCGTTTGGTTGTCATCCGCAGCACGCTTTCAGACAACGGTACATCGACGGTATTCTACGCCCCGTTTTGTTGCCTTTCATGGCAAACCGTACCGGCGTTACATTTCAGCATTTGGAGACAGTTTCTATTGCTTTATCAAGCCGTCTCGGGCTTACATTTGAGCAAGATAATGCTCCTCTGCACAAGTCGAGAGTTTCTGTCACTTGCCTTCATCCTTGCCAAAGCCTGCATTGGCCAGCAAGGTCGCCCGATCTCGCTCAAAGTGAGAACATTTGGAGCATTATGACAGGGCCATACAACCAGCTCGGGATTTCCACGATCACATTTTTCTGAAAATGTGATCATTAGCATCACATCAACTGATTTGGGTCCCATTAGTTTATAAGAATTAGTATTTTGCCCCTATGATATTAACAAATGTTTGCCTATGTTTGGTGAAGCATTGTGGAAATCTGTGGCGCACAGTCAGTAACATATTCAGTGCCATTTCGTAGCAAATTTAGACAGTTGAGAAAAAGTAGTCTTGCCAATACTGGAACGAATATTTCGATTATCGGCTCATGCTCTTTCCTACACACGCGGTTTCCTACAAACAGAAACCACAATGTCTTGAAAAGACAATTCAAAATGGAACTCTAAATTATTCCAGGATATATGATCAAAGAAAACCTTTCTATAGCCATGGTCAACAAAACACTTATATTTACTGACAACGGTTCTGCCAGTCTTTCCTGTCATCAGCTGATTCAAAAAAAATTTTTTTGTTCATATTGTGTTCAGTGTGAATTGGAACCGCACTTCAGGTTATGTTACTAGATAAAATATAGCACCTTTGCAAAGATTTGTCAGAAATAAAACGTTTGCAATCAAAAAGGACCTTGTGCACATTACAATGTCCGTATAGTATCGCTACATTTATGGGCATGGACATGTGTACTAGAGGCTTTTGGATTGTAATCGTTTTATTACCCACAAACATTTGCATTTGTGCTGCATTTTATACACCGATCTGACGACTTAGAATGAGGTTCCAACTCACAACGATCAAGTTTGGAAAAGTAAAAAGAATGAAGACCAGAAGTAATCCCCTTCGAAAAAGGTTGTAAAATATAAATAAATAGTTTGGCGATCTTCGATACAGACAGTTTTTTACCATGTAAGACAGATCGCTCCCTTTCATTTCTCACCATGAAAAATTTCTATGGAAAACTGATTTGAGGCAAAATGGGGAATGAATTTTGTCAAACGGAAGATCAACCTTACAGAAGACAAAAGCGTTTCGTTGTTTGTAAGAACACAAAATTCTTAATTCAAAATGAGGAATCAAAACGTGCAAAAAGTAAAGAACTGCTGCTACCTTATGTTTGATTAATTAATCGGAATGACTTACTGAAGGAGCTGCTTTTTGCCAGAAAATTGATCACAACATGCCAGGTAATTTCATACATAAAAAAAGGGTTTTTTCCTAAGCGAAAAAAAGTCCTAAGTAAACTTACTTGCACGTGAAACTGTTGAAGTTACTTCCAGGGTTGGACAACACCGTAGATTTATAACGCACATAAAATCCAGTGAAAAAAAGTAGCCCACTGAGTAATCTATCGCCAGTAACTCGTTGTTAAACGTTAAAGTTAAAGACGGCATTAATCTCTGCGGTATTTCGTTAATGCTGTAGCGCCCCGGGGGCAGGACGCTATTTCGGATGGTGTTCCGATGTGAGGTAGTGGTCAGGAGCCTGAAAGAGCATGACATCAGATATGTTGGTTCACCTAGCCAGAGGATAGATGCCTGGCGGTAGTGTACCGCTATGGAAAGCACCGGTCAGCTCTCGTCTGTAAAAGTTTTTGTTTTTTATAGACGCATTCACATTCTAATGGCACAGTCATAAACGGCATCGGCCATACAGTGACCATCTTCAGATTCTATAAGAATACAAAAGAAAATTTATTTTGAGACCTAAAAATATGTGCAATATTTAACAAGGCTTATTAGTAATCTACTGAATTTAAACGAAATACATATAGTTCATACCTAAATGCGGCATACACTGAACACAGGTTCATGCGTTGTCAAACCAGCTATAAAATGTAAAACATCGGTCTTATATAGACATAAAAATTTTATAGACTTTTTCCCCTTCTTTGCGCTAGATGCGCGCGTCCTCTATAAGATAGTCTTTATTTTTCAAAAGCCTAAATATGACAAATTTACCATTAATATTTAGGTCAAATGTGTATAAAATTTAAAATTACGGAAAATATCGTTAAATCAGTGAAATAACATTTCAGAAAAGAGAGAAAACATTGCTATAGATTAAAATAGTAGTAGCACTTGTAGAGTGTATTTCCGACTACTGCCTGTTTATGCCGTTGTCCATTAGTACGGCAGGGGCGACACAGGCAGGACGACGAGTGTAGTGCTCTTGCTGAAGGTGGATGGCACGCTCCTCCGCCTTAAAGGTTGTGGACATCTGCTGCGGCCCGCACTAGACAGTGCAATACTCGACAGCTGGAAGGCTCCATCCTCAGCTGAAGTATGTTGTAAAAAGGATTCGCTCAGGTGAACAGACGGTCGTAAATGTTGAAGTATGAGTCTGTTACAAATTAATTCAAAATAAATTTTCTTTTATGTTGTTATAGAATCTGAAGATGGTCATTGTTTGGCCGAAACCGGTTATGACTGTGTCATAAGAATGTGATTGCGTCTGTAAATAAACAAAAAAATTTACAAAATAATCAATCACTCACTCCATTGACAAAATGTCGCTTTTTCCAGCTCTCGTATCGCAGACGGTGGCATGTCAGCTCAGCGGCTGAGAAGTCACGAGACAGTCACCTTGCCTTCGTCAGCGCTCAGCGCGTCCGCGACAAGTAGGGTGGCACGCAGATTCCAGGAGAGGAGAGCCGGGGCAATCATGATACAGGGAAGGCGTCTACCAGCTATGCTCTGAATATGTGTTCTCGTGCATAGTAATGCCGTGGCATCCTAACAAGAGTCAGAGTCTAACAGCATCGAAGTCTCCCTCAGGCAGGAGGTGGGCAGCAGCAGTGGCTCACCGACACGGTGAGGAACGACGATCTGATCCCAGGACCCTCTGGTCAAGTCTTCACAAGGCTCTCTGGATTGTGAGAGCCACAGCATCCAACCAAGGTTGGCTCGGTAGTTTGCGCTGCAGCTCACAAGGAACAGGTCTTTCCATACTGTACTTCCTGCTCCACAGAAGACCAAAGGATCGATCGATACAGGCCTGCCCTTTCTACAGAACGGCTGCAGAATGAATAGAAACTCACCATAACAGAAGTAGTTTTTATACAGGACGAACCTGTTTGCTCTGCTATGGTGATGCAGCAACCAGATCAATATGTCTGATTTTTCCGTTTGGCCAGTTCTCTTAGTAGTTTCTGGCTTCACATCTTCGCCTTTCAGACACTCTTTCTGCCATGTCAGTAACTGAATATTTGCACTTGCCTCTGATTTAAGCTTTCTTGTGACAGTCTGCACAGTCACCATTATGACGATTCCCTATGTCGCCGTGGTGACATTTTGGAACGTTACTTCCCAGTGTGCTTATCCCATTCAGCATGCCAAGGTAGCTTCCATGCTTGCAGCGGTACCATCAGCTATTCTTCCTCTCTTGAACTCCGCCTGCTATTGACCTGTTTTCCTCTGCCTCTGCGTTTCCCTCGGAACAACTTTTAATGGTTTCTCACAGAAACAAATGTAGTATTGTACTGTGCACCAATACCATTTACAGTATAACAGCGAGTACTGTGAACGACTGTCTGGCTTTTCCAAAAGAAAAAATGGCGAAATTTTCGGACATATTCTCCTACACATACAAGGAAAACAGCTCTCTAACGGGAAGTATCTGTTACGTTTCTACTAGCTTTTTAATACAATATCCCAGTTTTTTTCTCCATTTAACTCAGCCTTTCTGGTGCAATCGAACTAATACATTTTCAAATAGCATATACTTGCAAATGATGCATGTCATATATCTTCCTTCATAATCAAACTGAGTCTTCACATCAATAACGTTGCTCATAGTCGCTCACTTAGCGAAACAGTACCAAGGACGTCAATGTGAGCTATGGAGGTCGTTTTAACAACATGTGCTTACACAAGCTTTCTGGGTGTTTATAAATTGCTAATAAATTCACTGGTATGACAATATTGTATCTGAAATTTAGATATATCTGTAGTAAAATACAGACTGATTCGCAACTGATTGCTGTGTTCATACACGATTATTAAGAAATGGAAGGAAAAACAGTGCGCTTGACTTGATTACAATCCACAAACCTCAACGCGCCAGCCAAATAACTTAATCGCTACATGTCGTCACTACATTAGACCGCAGATTATAAAGTATAGCTACTGCTAATACTAAGGTCATTTTAAATTACAGTAAATGGGGAATTTGTGTGTTATTGATTATCCCCCAAGGAACAGTCACCCAGGGTGAGTGACAGTAGGGCGCGATGTTGGAGCCAAAGCCTACACGATCGCAAAGGTGGGTTCAAAAAGTCGATCCTTTGCCTGGAAAAATCTCTTCATGAGTTCCACTAACGCAGGGCATGATTTTTAGCCCCTCTGGATAACAAAATAAGAATGCCCATTTAAACTTACCCTGCAGTCGAAATTTTAGCCATCAAAGTCGAAGAACAATTTAGAGTTTGATACGTTTGGAGAAGGATAAAGGTCGAGGTCTCAGCGGATAGGAAACTTTCGGTACCTAAATTATGATGCTCGACAGAAGATCTAAACATTGCCTCCGCTTTCCAGAGCGTTTATCTCTGACCGAAATTGCTCGGATGTTGACCACAGTACAGGGTGATTCAAAAGAATACCACAACTTTAAAAATGTGTATTTAATGAAAGAAACATAATATAACCTTCTGTTATACATCATTACAAAGAGTATTTAAAAAGGTTTTTTTTCACTCAAAAACAAGTTCAGAGATGTTCAATATGGCACCCTCCAGACACTCGAGCAATATCAACCCGATACTCCAACTCGTTCCACACTCTCTGTAGAATATCAGGCGTAACAGTTTGGATAGCTGCTGTTATTTCTCGTTTCAAATCATCAATGGTGGCTGGGAGAGGTGGCCGAAACACCATATCCTTAACATACCCCCATAAGAAAAAATCGCAGGGGGTAAGATCAGGGCTTCTTGGAGGCCAGTGATGAAGTGCTCTGTCACGGGCTGCCTGGCGGCCAATCCATCGCCTCGGATAGTTGACGTTCAGGTAGTTACGGACAGATAAGTGCCAATGTGGTGGCGCTCCATCCTGCTGAAATATGAATTGTTGTGCTTCTTGTTCGAGCTGAGGGAACAGCCAATTCTCTAACATCTCCAGATACTGTAGTCCAGTTACAGTAGCACCTTCGAAGAAAAAGGGACCAAAAACTTTATTGGCTGAAATGGCACAGAAAACGTTCACCTTAGGCGAGTCACTTTCATACTGAGTTGTTTCCCGCGGATTCTCAGTGCCCAATATACATACATTGTGACGGTTGACTTTCCCGTTAGTGTGGAAAGTTGCTTCATCACTAAACACAATCTTTGAAACGAAAGATTCATCTGTTTCCATTTGAGCAAGGATAAAATCACAGAAATCGATTCTTTTAATCTTATCAGCTGCAGACAGTGCTTGAACCAATTTCAGACGATAAGGTTTCATAACTAACCTTTTTCGTAGAACTCTCCACACAGTTGATTGTGAAATTTGCAGCTCTCTGCTAGCTCTGCGAGTCGATTTTCCTGGGCTGCGAACAAATGCTTGCTGGATGCGTGATACATTTTCATCACTCGTTCTCGGCCGTCCAGAACTTTTCCCTTTGCACCAAAACCCATTCTCTGTAAACTGTTTATACCAACGTTTAATACACCACCTATCAGGAGGTTTAACACCATACTTTGTTCGAAATGCACGATGAACAATTGTCGTCGATTCACTTCTGCCGTACTCAATAACACAAAAATCTTTCAGTTGAGCGGTCGCCATCTTAGCATCAACTGACGTTGACGCCTAGTCAACAGCGCCTCAAGGGAACAAATGTACAACTAAATGAAACTTTATAGCTCCCTTAATTCGCCGACAGATAGTGCTTAGCTCTGCCTTTTGTAGTTGCAGAGTTTTAAATTCCTAAAGTTGTGGTATTCTTTTTGAATCACCCTGTATAATTAGTTGGTATTTTATGTCGCCCAGGAGCTTCCCACCTTTATCACAGTCAGCACTAGGAATCACCGTGCACAGAGGTGACAAAAGTCGTGGGATACCTTGTAAAGTCGTGTCGAACCTCCTTTTGCCCGAAGTAGGGCGGCAACTGGACGAGGCGCGGACTCAACAAATCGCTGGAAGTCCCCTACAGAAATACTGAGCCACGTTGTCTCTATAGCTGCCCACAACTGCCAGTGCAGGATTTTGTGCACGATGTAACCTCTCAATTACGTCCCAAAATGTTTTGTTGGGTTCATGTTGGACGATCTGGGTGGCTAAATCATTCAGTCGAACTGTGCAGAATGTCCTTCAAGCCAATCACGAACATTTGTAGTCCGTTGACGTGGGCATTGTCATCCATAAAAATTCCGTCATTGTTTGGGAACATGGAGTCAATGCATGGCTGCAAATGGTCTCCAGGTAGCTGAACATAACCATCGTCAATCAGTGATGGGTTCAGCTGAAGACGAGAACCCAGTCCTTCCGTTGTAGACACATCCCACACCATTGTGGCTGCAGCAGCTCAGGGTCTGGTTGATAACCAGGTCGCCAGCCGCTGTGGCCGAGCGGTTCTAGAAGCTTCAGTCCAGAACCGCGCGGTTGTTACGGTCGCAGGTTAGAATCATGCCTCGGGCATGGATGTGTGTGATGTCCTTAGGTTAGTTAGGTTTTAGTAGTTCTAAGTCTAGGGAACTGATGACCTCACATGTTAAGTCCCACAGAGCTTAGAGCCATTTGAACCATTTGATAACCAGGGCCTATTGCTTCGCAGGGTCTGCGCCAGACTGGAGAACCTCAAATTAGAACTTAGCAACTGAAATCGGGACTCATTTGACGAGGTTACGGTTTTCAAATCATCTCGGTTAAAACCTACTGGTCACAAGCGCAGGAGAGGCGCTGCAGGCGATGTCGTGATGTTAGCAAAGGCAATTGCGCCGATCGCTTGCTGCCACAGCCAATTAACGCTAAATCCTGAGGGATACGGTCTTCGTAATTCTCACATTGATTTCTGTGGCTATTCCACATAGTGTTGCTTGTCTGTTAGCACTGACAATTGTACGCAAACGCCTCTGCTCTCAGTCGTTAAGACAACGCCGTCGGCCACTCCGTTGTTCATGGTGAAATGTAACGTTTGAAGTTTGATATTCTCAGCGCTCTCTTGACACTTTGGATCTCCTAATATAGAATTCCCAACGATTTTCGAAATGAAATGTCACATGTATCTACCTCCAACTACCACTCCGAGTTCTAAATCTTTTATATTCTACGGCCATTCTGCGGCCATAATCACGTCAGAGAGACATTTTCACACGATTCACCTAAGTACAATTGACAACTCTGCAACGCACTGCCATTTTGTATCGTGTGTACGCCTTACTACCGATACCAGTATATATGTACGTCTCTATCCCAATGCTTTTGTCACGACAGTGTGTTAATTAAATCAGGTAATCACAGCCCACATAGTTTAGTCATGTTATACCATATTTAAGGTTTCGTAGATTTCTTGAATGTCGTAAGTTCAAAAATAAATACTTTTTACTAAATGTGAATCCATTGGCGTGAATCGTCGCTACTCGCTCGTCATCAGCGTGGCTTGGTGATGAAGAAACAAATCTGCTGCAAATGAGTGTTACTGATACATTTAACATGCAGTGTAGCTGACCACCCTGCTGCTCTCTACATTCCTAGCTAGGTAAGGACATTATAGGGGCGGGATGGCCAAGGGTGAGTCCGAGTGCGTCTGAACGGCCGGCAGTGACGCCCAGTGACAGACTGGTGGATGGGGATGCGGCCCGCCACCAATTCCTCTCCTGTGCTAACCTCTTCAGTATTAAAATCACAGCCTTCCTCCACAGATTTTGCCCTCCAAACCACAATTTAGTATCTAAGAAATCATTTCCTAATGTGGTAACAGATGTCCTACCATACTGTCCTTTCTCCTGTTCAGTGTTTTCCTCATATTCATTTCCTCTACGCTTCTGCACAGAATTTCTTCATTCCACACCTTATCAGTCAGCACAATTTTCAACATTCCTCTGTATCAACACATCTCAGGTGCTTCGATTCCCTTCTGTTCCGGTTTTCCCGTAGTCAGTGTTTCACTGCCATACAATGCTGAGCTCCAAACAGCTTCTCAGAAATTTCTTCCTCGAATGAAGGCCTATGTTTGATACTAGCGGACTTCTCTTGAACAGGAAAGCCCTTTCTGTCAGTGCCATTCTGCCTCTGATGTCCTCCATGCTCCGTCCGTCAATAGTTCTTTTGCTCCCTAGGTAGCATAACTCCTTAACTTCTCTACTTCATGACCATCAGTCCTGATGTCAACTTTCTCATGCGTTTCATTTCTACTATTTCTCTTTACTTTCGTCTTTCTTCGATTTACTCTCAGTCGATATTCTGTACTCATTCGGCTGTTCATTCCATACAGCAGATAATGTAATTATTCTTCACTTTCACTCAAGATAGAAGTGTCATCAGTGAAACGTATCATTGATATAGTCGTTTTGATGCCACTTCCACCAATGATTTTAGAAACTCTTCCTTAGAAACTCTTCCTTTTCCCTGAAGTTAAGTCATCCAAAGCTCTCTTAAATTCTGTTTCTTATACTGGATCTCGTATCACATATAAATTGACTTGTGTTCCTTCTTGTATCACACCAGGCAAGTCTTCCGCCTCATGGATTCCTTCATTGTACTCTTTCCTTGAACTTTATCCCACTCCTGAACTATTATTTTATTTGCGTCATTACTTCTTCGATGAACATATTGAAGAGTAGGGGCGAAAGACTACATCCCTGTCTTACACCCTTTTTAATCCGAGCACTTCGTTCTTCGTCGTCCACTCTTATTATTGCCTCTCGGTTCTTGTACATATTGCCTCCAGTGTCTACCGCCAAGTCATAATTACCTCTCTGGTGTCTTTACCTTTCCTAAAGCCAAACTGATCTTCATCCAGCACATCCTCAATTTTCTTTTTCATTCTTCTGTATGTAATCCTTATCAGCAACTTGGATGCATGTACTGTTAAGCTGACTGTGCGGTAATTCTCGCACTCGTCAGGTCTTCGGAATCGTGTCGATGATATTTTTTCGAAAGTCAGATGGTATGTCTCCACTTTCGTATATTCTACGCTTCAAAGACAATAGTCGTTTTGTTGCCACGTCCACCAATGATTTTAGAAACTCTGACGGAGTGTTATCTATTCCTTCTACCTAAAGTTAAGTCATCCAAAGCTCTCCTAAATTCCGTTTCTTATAATGGATCTCTCATCTCATCTAAATTGACTCCCGTTCCTTCTTATATCACACCAGGCAAGTCTTCCCCCTCATGGAGGCCTTCATTGTACTCTTTCCACCTATCCATTCTGTCCTCTGCATTTAGCAGTGTAATTACCATTACACTCTTAGTGTTACCACACTTGCTTTTAATTTCACCGAAGTTTCTTTTCACTTTCCTGTATGCTGAGGCAGTCCGTGTGACAATCATTTCTTTATCTATTTCTTCACATATTTCATGCAGCGATTTCCTCTCAGCTTCCCTCCACGTCCTGCTCATTTCGTTCCTCAGCGACTTGTATTTCTGTATTCCTAAATTTCACTGAACATTTTTGTACTTCCTTCTTTCATCGATCAACTGAAGTATTTCTTCTGTTCTCTATGGTTTCTTCGCTGTTATCATATATGTACCTATGTTTTTCTTTCCAACTTTTGTGATTACCATTTTTAGAAGTGTCCATCCCTCTTGAACTGTATCGGCTACTGAGTTATTCATTATTGCTGTATCTACAGCCTGAGAGAGCATAAGGCGTACCTCGTCAATCTTTAGTACTTACGTATTGCACTTATTTGCGCATTGATTGATCCTGAATTATCTCTTAAGCTTTAGCTTACTACTATATTGTGGTCTGAGTCTATATATGCTCCTGGGAACGCCTTACAATCCAGTATCTAATTTAGAAATCAGTCTCTGACCATGATGTAATCTTACAGAAATCTTACTGTATCACCCGGCCTTTTCCAAGTATATCTTCTCCTCTTGTGATTCTTGAACAGAGTACTCGCTATTACTAGTGAAATTTATTGCTGAACTCAATTATATTTTCTCCTCTCTCATTCCTTGTCCCAAGCCTATACTCTCCCGTAATCGTTTCTTCTACTACTTCCCCTACAACTGCGCTCCAGTGCCCCATTACTATCAGACTTTCATCTCCCTTTACATACTGTATTACCCTTTCAATATCCTCAAACACTTTCTCTATCTCTTCATCTTCAGTTTACGACGATGGCATGAACTACCATAGTAGTGTTGATTTACTTTAGACTCTGATAAGAACAGCCATATCACTGACTCTTTACAGTAACACACTGTGTGACCTACTTTCCTATTCATAACGAACCATACTCCAGTTATACAATATTCTGCTTCTGTTGATATTACCCTACACTCATCTGACCAGGAGACCTTATCTTCTTTCCACTGACCCCCACTATGCCTAAACTGAGCGTTTGCAGTTCCCTTTTCAGATTTTCTACCTTCCCTACCGCATTCAAGTTTCTGACATTCCACGCCCCGGCCTGTGCAGTGTTATCCTTTCCTTGGTTATTGAATGTTTTACTCATGGTCCCCTCCTGGAGATCCTCATAGAGGACTATTCCGGAACCTTTTGCCAGTGGCGAGATCATCATAATACTTTTGCAATTACAGTCCGCTTATGCTGTGGATACACGTCATGTGTCTTTAATCCGGTGGTTTCATAGCCATCTGCATCCTGACGCCGTTGATCATTGCTGATTCTTCCATCTTTAGGCAGTTTCCCACCCCAAGGACGAAGGAGTGTCCAGAACGTCTGTTCCTTCCACCGCCCTCTTTTACAAGGCCGTTGGCAGAATGAGGATGATTTCTTGTGTTGGAAGAGTTCGGCCTCCAAAGTGGATTGTTAATCAAAATTTAAGCGGTGGCGGGTTTCGAATCCAATATCGAGGACATTTTGATTACTAATCAAGGAACCTATCATTTTTTAATTATATTTTTTTGTTCCTCATTCTTTTATTTTTTTTTTTTTATTCATCAGACCTCTTCCACTTCAGGCGTTGGCCCCTGTCACCCATACTAACCCCAAAATCCTGTCTAAAATAAAAACAAAAACAAAGCTAGTGCCACCGCCACTTCCCTCCTAAAAGCAAACTAGGACGGTTGTTTGCCATATCTTCAGGCTAAAGGCTAAAGGAAGGGGTACAATACTTGTAGTATATTTTAGTTGTTTTTCGTTTTTGTTATGTTTTTATTTGTAATTATTTTATCTTATTTCGGGGGTGTCCACAGCAGCCAGAGGGCGGGATGTCTAGGTCATCTTCTCGTTCAGCGAACGTGAAACGCCCTATAATTGCCATTGACCCTAAGACCACGAGCGCACCTCGAAGACTGTGTGTTGCTTCTAGTTGCAACAATGCTACGTCGTCCACGAGAGCTATGCGCGCCTCACTCAGGCGCAGCCGGCTGGTGACGGTCAGAAGGCGGCTGGGCAGCCCAGGCAATACTTGCGTCAGCGCTCAGTGATGCTGACATGAGACCTAGATAACAAGCCGGCGGTCAGTCAGTAAACCAATGCTCTGATGTCAGCGGCACACTCCCTCACCTTACTGCGTCGGCCCTCTGATGTCGAACACCTATGCCCAGGCAACCTGATCATGGCTTGCATCTTTCGCGGTGATGAGTAATGACTGTCGCACATGGGCACTACACACTGCCTCCTGACAGAAACCTGGAGGCGGCTAGCATAGACAGCAGGTCCACTGCACTGTGACAGCGTCTACCTTGATTGACTTTAGTGCGAGGGGCTGTTGCCGCTTCCCACCCTTGAATCCATGACTGCAGCTGGCAGTGATCAGTCGTTTCGTCGTCCAGCAGAGCCCTGGCGTAGTGGTAACACTGCTGGGCTCCATAGGCCTCTGTCTCACATATTTAGGTGTTCTGTGGAGAATCTGGTGTACTGTTTTCCTGCTCCCAGCCAAGTAGCTCATAACATAGTTCTAGCCCTGGTGTGGTGACGTCGTCTCGCTCCTCTGGTTGTTACCGCTGCGTGGCGCAGGTTTCCAGAGCACGGCTTACTCGCCTCGCAACTCTTTTGCGTAAACGTTACTATAGCCTACGTATCGCCGCAGTGCACTCACCGGTCAGCGCAAGCTAACGAAACGTCCCATGTCAGCTTCCTACAACTTTCAGATAAGATCAGGTAAGCGCACTACAATACCAAGGTGGTGTGTTTTCCGGGATGCGACCATCTCCGGTCATCCTGAAGCTTTAACTACTGTTATCTGCTTCAAGGCCACTCTAGCCGTATCATTTTTTTAGAGAACTACCCCTCGTTTGTTTGCTTTCTTGGGTATCACACGCCTTCATTTATTTTCGTAGCTTCAAAACCACAGTGAAGTGCATGGCAAGAGGACTAGTCATTGAACCATATATAAGTTTTCTCCTGTTTCTTTCGCTTGTAGCGATCGGGATAAATGGTTACATGCCTCCGTGCGTGTTGCTGTTTTTATTATTTTGTTTTTGCGATCCCTACAGGAGTGTTACGTAGCAGACTGCAGAAATCTCCTGGATTGCTCACAACACTAGTTTTCGGTGGCAGGTTTTCACGGGATACTTTCCACTTATCTTTAGATTTTTCATCTTTCCTGTGACGCCTTCTGTAGGTCAGATAAAACAGTGACTATTCTGTATACGCTTAACATCCGCTGATAGTGTTATTTGGTATGGGCCCAAAGAGCTGACAAACGAGTCTCAAAAGCTTAGTAAGCAATCTCCTACGTAGACTGGCTTCAATTTGGCATTATCTTACCAATGAAGCCATAATACACAGAAAGTAGTACCTAGCTGAGCCTAAAAGACAGTTTCAGTAGTAATAGTTGCAAGTGGTACATTAAATGGACGATTCTTTCAGCTGATTTTGAACGCATAGGTAGAGACGAAGATAACAACTTAAGTGCTTTACACTGGGTAATGTTTAATAGATTTTGGCTGTGATAGGTTTTAGTTAGTATATACAATGGTGGGACAGATATAGTACATCAAATTGACGTGGATAAAGCTGCTCAAATATTTCCTCTGGGTAATCCTAACAATCGTTCTTCCACAGGAATTGCATTAATAATGTTGCGAGACGTATCGTCATATTTCTAACTACTTATCATTCAGTAATCTCTCGAATAAATGGGAATTCTTGCGTCATTCGTAACTGCGTGAATAAAGCACACTGAATAATATCTGAATTGTTGTTTGAAATGGTGAAAATATCTGCATTGTATATGTTCCGGGTTTGAAGGATGAACCATATCTCCTCTTCTTTCTCCTTGGCGATAACCATATTTGGAGTAAATGAGCCAATACTTCTGACGTCAGAGAATGCCGGAATATTTTTACTTCGAATCAGTGCAACTAATAAACTCAAGTGGAGATGTAAACAGCTGCATTGTAGAGGCTCCCTGTGAGCAACGAGAAGCAATGTGCCAGAATAACCGTACCCTAAGATTCATCGGCTCTAACACATTGCATTTGGTACTTTCGTCATTTTCTTCTGAGTTATACACTGAAAAAGAACGATTGCCTATCTTCTGAATGCTAAGTGAGTTCATGTGTAAACATTGAAAAAAATGTTACTGGATCACTGTTTGTAGCACAAAATAATTGTCTGCGAGGTATTTGCACCTTCACTATTGATTCATTTGACATCTGGTTTTTATTACGAATCCAAAATGGCGTACAACAGCGTTTCTCAACCTTTCAGTATTCACAAAGCAGTTTCCCATGTAATTGCGCCCTCCGTCTTACTTATACACACACACACACACACACACACACATATATATATATATATATATATATATATATATATATATATATATGAACAAGTTTTCTCAATTCTATTTTTAGGCACTATTTTTATTATAGGATTCGTCGTCTTCTAGTTAAAAAATATGAATGTGAAGTTACCTTTTCCACCAACAATAGCTTGTAAAAAAGTTCTTACTCACGAACTCAAGTCCACAGTTCTTCCTACACACAGCTCTTACTAGACACAGTTCTTCCTACACACAGTTATAAAATCGGTTGTGTACATGTCCTGTTTATTATATAGGACAAAGTGGGAGACCTTTCAGTCAGATACAACAAAGTTATTTGGTAAAAAGAGGCACTAATGTAAATAATTCCACTTTTGCTTATCATCTGTTAAGCTCTGGTCACAAAACGAAAAGTGTCGAAGAAATTTCCATTTTGCATAGAAAGAAGAAAGCTCGTAGGCTCGACGTCCTCGACGAGCTGTAGAATTTCCAGCATATTACTATGAACGATGGCCTCATCTTCATCGAACAGTTACAATTACGTAACAAAAATTTTTCAATCGCTTTGATCCACTACTAGCGGAATTTTGATTCCTTTGTTTTTTACCATGTTTTATTGCCTCCTATTCCCAAACATCTTTTTCTTCTAACCTCTTACATGTGTACTACTAAAGCTACTTTCATGCAGATATTTTTTTGTATTATACAGCTGTTCGTACAAATATTCTACATTATTCTGTGCTTCACGTGATGAGAATTTATGAAAAAGCCTAATAGATGACCCTTAATTATACTTCATTTGCTTGACTACTTTTTATTTACAAAAATTCGTTAAGCTCTCTTCCTTTGTATTTTGGTTTTGTAATTAACTGTTGTTTAATTCACTTATTTCCCTTATAATGTCTCAAATGGGCTCATGCCACTGTCCGCGCCCTATAGGCGGCGCAACTTGTATTGTTTTCGCGGCAGCAAACACTGGGCCGATCAGTCTGACATTATCCCTCAATTAATACCTGCCAAATGCTTGACTTGAGCATATCTGCTCTAAACTTTAACCACTGGGTTCTCGGAGTGTAGCTTCACGTAAGTACTCTTTGTTTGTCTTGACAAATGTCATCTTGGTTATTGTTTTCAACAAACTTAATTTTTTATGTACTGCTTTATAAGGTTTCTTAAAATTTCATTGTGATGAAGACATACTTAGAGGAGTGACTGTACTAGACGGTTATATGCAATTGATTGGCTGTGTGAGTCCTATGCTAATAGGTAAATTTATTGCTATTTTGGAACACCGACTCGCTACATTGACAAACTCCGAATGAGTGGCCCACTACTGCTCTCTGACTTGCAGGTAGGGCTCGAAAAATTGATAGGTTATCTCAGTGGAACGTGGGTCGCAGAGGGAATGTAGCACTGCCGCTGCCTGCGAAATACTTCACTCTGAAAGCCAGTAATACTAAAAAGCTAATTATTATACAGTCCAATTTTTTTTTTTTTTTTTTTTTTTTTTTTTTTTTTTTTTTTTTTTTTTTTTGGCATCAGTCTACTGATTGGTTTGATGCGGCCCGCCACGAATTCCTTTCCTGTGCTCACATCTTCATCTCAGAGTAGCACTTGCAACCTACGTCCTCAATTATTTGCTTGACGTATTCCAGTCTCTGTCTTCCTCTACAGTTTTTGCCCTCTACAGCTCCCTCTTGTACCATGGAAGTCATTCCCTCATGTCTTAGCAGGTGTCCTATCATCCTGTCCCTTCTCCTTATCAGTGTTTTCCACATATTCCTTTCCTTTCCGATTCTGCGTGGAACCTCCTCATTCCTTACCTTATCAGTCCACCTAATTTTCAACATTCGTCTATAGCACCACATCTCAAATGCTTCGATTCCCTTCTGTTCCGGTTTTCCCTCAGTCCATGTTTCACTACCATACAATGCTGTACTCCAGACGTACATCCTCAGAAATTTCTTCCTCAGATTAGGCCGGTATTTAACATTAGTAGACTTCTCTTGGCCAGAAATGCCTTTTATGGCATAGCGAGTCTGCTTTTGATGTCCTCCTTGCTCCGTCCGTCATTGGTTATTTTACTGCCTAGGTAGCATAATTCCTTAACTTCATTGACTTCGTGACCATCAATCCTGATGTTAAGTTTCTCGCTGTTCTCATTTCTACTACTTCTCATTACCTTCATCTTTCTCCGATTTACTCTCAAACCATACTGTGTACTCATTAGACTGTTCATTCCGTCCAGCAGATCATTTAATTCTTCTTCACTTTCACTCAGGATAGCAATGACATCAGCGAATCGTATCATTGATACCCTTTCACCTTGTATTTTAATTCCACTCCTGAACCTTTCTTTTATTTCCATCAATGCTTCCTCGATGTACAGATTGAGGAGTAGGGGCGAAAGGCAATAGCCTTGTCTTACACGAGCACTTCGTTCTTGATCGTCCACTCTTATTATTCCCTCTTGGTTGTTGTACATATTGTATATGACCCGTCTCTCCCTATAGCTTACCCCTACATTTTTCAGAATCTCGATCAGCTTGCACCATTTTATATTGTCGAACGCTTTTTCCATGTCAACAAATCCTATGAAAGTGTCTTGATTTTTCTTTAGCCTTGCTTCCATTATTAGCCGTAACGTCAGAATTGCTTCTCACTCGTCCGTTTACTTTTCCTAAAGCCAAACTGAACTTAACCTAGCGCATTCTCAATTTTCTTTTCCATTCTTCTGTATATTATTCTTGTAAGCAGCTTCGATGCATGAGCTGTTAAGCTGATTGTGCGATAATTCTCGCACTTGTCAGTTTCTTGCCGTCTTCGGAATCGTGTGGATGATGTTTTTCCGAAAGTCAGATGGTATATCGCCAGACTCATATATTCTACACACCAACGTGAATAGTCATTTTGTTGCCACTTCCCCCAATGATTTTAGAAATTCTGATGGAATGTTATCGATCCCTACTGCCTTATTTGACCGTAAGTCCTCCAAAGCTCTTTTAAATTCCGATTCTAATGCTGGATCCCCTATCTCTTCCAAATCGGCTCCTGTTCCTTCTTCTATCACATCAGACAAATCTTCACCCTCAAAGAGGCTTTGAATGTATTCTTTCCACCTATCTGCTCTCTCCTCTGCTTTTAACAGTGGAATTCCCGTTGCACTCTTAATGTTACCACCGTTGCTCTTAATGTCACCAAAGGTTGTTTTGACTTTCCTGTATGCTGAGTCTGTCCTTCCGACAATCATATCTTTTTCGATACCTTCACATATTTCCTGCAGCCATTTCTTCTTAACTTCCCTGCGCTTCCTATTTATTTAATTCCTCAGCGACTTGTAATTCTGTATTCCTCATTTTCCCGGAACATGTTTGTACTTCCTCCTTTCACCAATCAACTGAAGTATTTCTTCTGTTACCCATGGTTTTTTCGCAGCTACCTTCTTTGTACCTATGTTTTCCTTCCCAACTTCTGTGATGGCCCTTTTTAGAGATGCCCATTCCTCTTCAACTGTACTGCCTACTGCTCTATTCCTTATTGCTGTATCTATAGCGTTAGAGAACTTCAAACGTATCTCGTCACTCCTTAGTACTTCCGTATCCCACTTCTTTGCGTATTGATTCTTCTTGACTAATGTCTTGAACTTCAGCCTACTCTTCATCACTACTATATTGTGATCTGAGTCTAAATATGCTCCTGGGTACGCCTTACAGTCCAGTATCTGATTTCGGAGCCTCTGTCTGACCATGATGTAATCTAATTGAAATCTTCCCGTATCTCCCGGCCTTTTCCAAGTATACCTCCTCCTCTTGTGATTCTTGAACAGGGTATTCGCTATTACTAGCTGAAACTTGTTACAGAACTCAATTAGTCTTTCTCCTCTTTCATTCCTTGTCCCAAATCCATATCCTCCTGTAACCTTTTCTTCTACTCCTTCTCCTACAACTGCATTCCAGTCGCCATGACTATTAGATTTTCGTCCCCCTCTACATACTGCATTACCCTTTCAATATCCTCATACACTATCTCTATCTGTTCATCTTCAGCTTGCGACGTCGGGATGTATACCTGAAGTATCGTTGTCGGTGTTGGTCTGCTGTCGATTCTGATAAGAACAATTCTGTCACTGAATTGTTCACAGTAACACACCCTCTGCCCTACCTTCCTATTCATAACGAATGCTACACCTGTTATACCATTTTCTGCTGCTGTTGATATTACCCGATACTCATCTGACCAGAAATCCTTGTCTTCCTTCCGCTTCACTTCACTGACCCCTACTATATCTAGATTGAGTTTGGCATTTCCCTTTTCAGATTTTCTAGTTTCCCTACCACGTTCAAGCTTCTGACATTCCACGCTCCGACTCGTAGGACGTTATCCTTTCGTTGATTATTCAATCTTTTTCTCATGGTAACCTCCCCCTTGGCAGTCCCCTCCCGGAGATCCGAATGGGGGACTATTCCGGAATCTTTTGCCAATGGAGAGATCATCATGACACTTCTTCAATTACAGGCCACATGTCCTGTGGATACACGTTACGTGTCTTTAATGCAGTGGTTTCCATTGCCTTCTGCATCCTCATGTCGTTGACCACTGCTGATTCTTCCGCCTTTAGGGGCAATTTCCCACCCCTAGGACATGAGAGTGCCCAACCTCTAACCGCTCCTCCGCCCTCTTTGACAAGGCCGTTGGCAGAATGAGACTGACTTCTAATGCCGGAAGTCTTCGGCCGCCAATGCTGATTATTTATCAAAATCTAGGCAGTGGCGGGGATCGAACCCGGGACCGAAGACGTTTTGATTATGAATCAAAGACGTTACCCCTAGACCACGGATCAGTTTGTTATGTCACTGTAAATGTTAGTTTGAATCGTTTGGTATGTCGGAATGTATTTTCCATTGCTTTTCTTTGAATAAATTAATCAGTTTTTGAATTCGTGATTTGATTTTCCTTCCCACTGGTATCGTCATCTTGTCGTGATTGTGGGTCCTACCTGTGTAAGTGATATTGAGAGCTACAACGTTGGTAGATTTGCTACTGGTTGGAGCTCCGAACCCGCGAAGGTCAAAGGTGATGATCAAAATTAAATGGGATACCGTTGACCTCCAGTTTCGGGGTTGGGCGTGGGACCAACTCACCCACACGATGACAAAGCAACTGTTAAGAAATTCCGAGAAACGTCCTAGGATTCGGTATGGAATGACAACGGAAACGGCCCCAGAAAGACTACCCCAGAAAGCCAAAAGTTGATAACAGAGTATCGCGGAATAATCACAGACTGAAATGTGGCACTTGAAATGTAAAATCACTCTACACTCCTTTTTGGGTAGCTTGCAGTCGTGGACTTCAAGACTACCAACGAAAGAATAACCTGAACGAGAATGAAAGGGAAGTTTTCCAACATAGCAATGGTTTCACAATCTAAATATGGTCTCATATCATGCGCTTATAGAATATGAAGGCCTACAGTTAATATATGAAGAATCGCCATCGTATGCTCTGAAAATGTTCGTAGGTGCTGCTAATGCCAAAGTAGGAAAAGAGGGCTTTCTGAGACCCTACATTGGCCCCTGTAGTTTACACGATTCCTCTGACAACAAGGAAATGAAACTAGTCGGTTTGGCAACTTCAGAAAACATGAAGATTATGTGATGAAATGAGATACCGGATTGTAAGGTGTACTCAGGAGCATATATGGACTCAGACCACAATGTAGTAGTGATGAAGAGTAAGCTGAAGCTTAAGAGATAGTTCAGAAATAATCAATGTGCAAAGCAGTGCAATGCAAAACTACTAAAGTTTGACGAGATACGTCTTATTTTCTCTAAGGCTTTAGATACAGAAATAAGAAATAGCTCAGTTGGTAACACAGTTGAAGAGAAATGGACATCTCAAAAAGCGTCATCACAGAAGTTGGGAAGGAAAACATAGGTACAAAGACGATAACTGGCAAGAAACCATGGGTAACAGAAGATATACTTCAGTTGATTGATGAAAGAAGGAAGCACAAAAGTGCTCTGGGAAACTCAGGAATACAGAAATACAAGCCTCTGAGGAATGAAATAAATAGGAAGTGCTAGGAAGTTAAGACGAAATGGCTGCAGCAAAAATGGGAAAACTTCGAAAAAGAAGTGACTGTCGGAAGGACAGACTCAGCGTACAGGAAAGTAAAAACAACTTTTCTGGCATTAAAAGCAAGGATGGTAACTTTAAGAGTGTAACCGGAATTCCACTGTTAAATACAGAGGAGAGAGCGAATAGGTGGAAAGAATACATTGAAAGTCTCTATGAGGAGGGAGATTTGTCTGATGTGATAGAAGAAGAAACAGAAGTCGATTTAGAAGAGATAGGGGATCCAATATTAGAATCAGGTTTTGGAGGACTTAAGGTCAAATAAAGGAGAAGGGATGCACAACATTCCATCAGAATTTCTGAAATCATTAGGGGAAGTGGCAACAAAACGACTATTCACGTTGGTGTGTGGAATGTCTGAGACTGGTGACATATCATCTGATTTTCGGAAAAGCATCATCCACACATTTCAAAGATGGCAAGAGCTGACTTGTGCGCGAATAAATGGAAAAGAAAACTCAGGATGCGTGCGACGACGATCATTTTGGCTTTAGGAAAAGTAAAGGCACGAGGGAGGCAATTCTGACGTTGCGGTTAATAATGGTAGGAAGACTAAAGAAAAATTAAGACACGTTGATAAGATTTGTCGACCTGGAAAAAGCGTTCGACAATGTAAAATGGTGCAAAATGTTCGAAATTTTGAAAAATGTTTGGGCACACTATATTGAGAGAAGGCTCATATACAATATGTACAAGAACCAATAGGGAATTCTGTTCAATCTGTACATCGATGAAGCAATGATGGAAATAAAAGGAAGGTTCAGGAGTGGAATTAAAATTCAAGGTGAAAGGATGTCAATGATACCATTCCGTGATGACATTGCTACCCTGGGTGAAAGTGAAGAAGAGTTGCAGGATCTGCTGAACGGGATGAACTTTCTAATGAGTGCACAGTATGGAATGAGAGTAAATCGAAGAAAGACGAAGGTAATGGGAAGTACTAGAAATGAGAACAGCGAGATACAAAACATCAGAATTGATGATAACGAAGTAGAAAAAGAATTCTGCTACCTAGGCAGTAAAATAACCAATGACGGACTGATCAAGGAGGACATTAAAAGCAGACAAGCTATGGCAAATATAGGCCTTAATTTGAGGAAGAAATTTCTGAGAATGTACGCCTGGAGTACAGCATTGTATAGTAGTGAAACATGGACCGTGGGAAAACCGGAACAGAAGAGAATCGAAGCAGTTATGTGGTGCTACAGACGAATTTAGCGGATTAGGTGTACCGATAAGTTAATTTATGAGGAGATCCTACGTAGAATTGGAGAGGAAAGGAATATGTGGAAAACACTGATGAGGAGAAGGGACAGGATGATAGGACATCTGTTAAGACATGAGGGAATGACTTCAATTTTACTAGAGGGAGCTGCAGAGGGCAAACGCTAAAGAGTAAGGCAGAGACTAAAATACATACAGTAAATAACTGAGGACGTAGGTTTCATGTGTTACTCTGAAATGAAGAGGTTAGCACAGGAGAGGAATTCGTTGTGGGTCGAATCAAACCTGACGAAGAAAAAAAAGAGCAAGCCTTCCAAGAACGTTGGTGGCGGAAGTGCAGTACCGGACAAAAGTTCACAGTACATGTCTCTCCATCGTGGCAACATCAAATCTTGGAAGCTACTGTATAATTCTAGAGGTAAACCATCCGACCCAGGAGACCGATTCAGTGATTCTTTGCCCACTGCGCCAAGGACGTCGTCACAGGCAACTTCCATAGTCAGGAGGGTTGCTGACGTGGCATTTAGTGTAGAGCAATAGCCTCTGCACCAGCGGGTACCTCATCTTAGAAGAGTCTGTAGTGTGTTGTGAAGCATCGACAATGGGAGCTCCTGAAGGCAGCCGTCGTCATTAAGGCCTGTCAACGTCGGCGAACATTTTGAACAACATGATGCATAGAAGGTTCTGCAGCGTTAATCCTGTCTTTGCCGCGTGCTCGTATAAAAGCTCCTTCCAGGCGGCACCTGATCAAAATTAAAAGCTTTGCGTTCATGTGTTGAGCTTCTTTTAGACGGTCCAGGGAAAGGGGATGGTCCATGAGCTCGCGTAGAGCGCTCTAGTAGAAATCTCTTGTGTGCTGTTTACATCTGGCTATGGCTATGCTACAGTGTGTCAAAGTGCGTCGGATGGCCTGTTTGGCACACAGTAACAACTATTAAAGTGCGGTCTCGTAGCGCATAATGCTTAACAGATGCGTGACACGTGTTGGTGACCTGCTATCAACATTCAAGCTCCCGCAAAACGTGACATTACGTTTACAAGGTTCTGCGCTCCGCCTTATACACTCCTGGAAATGGAAAAAAGAACACATTGACACCGGTGTGTCAGACCCACCATACTTGCTCCGGACACTGCGAGAGGGCTGTACAAGCAATGATCACACGCACGGCACAGCGGACACACCAGGAACCGCGGTGCTGGCCGTCGAATGGCGCTAGCTGCGCAGCATTTGTGCACCGCCGCCGTCAGTGTCAGCCAGTTTTCCGTGGCATACGGAGCTCCACCGCAGTCTTTAACACTGGTAGCATGCCGCGACAGCGTGGACGTGAACCGTATGTGCAGTTGACGGACTTTGAGCGAGGGCGTATAGTGGGCATGCGGGAGGCCGGGAGGACGTACCGCCGAATTGCTCAACACGTGGGGCGTGAGGTCTCCACAGTACATCGATGTTGTCGCCAGTGGTCGGCGGAAGGTGCACGTGCCCGTCGACCTGGGACCAGACCGCAGCGACGCACGGATGCACGCCAAGACCGTAGGATCCTACGCAGTGCCGTAGGGGACCGCACCGCCACTTCCCAGCAAATTAGGGACACTGTTGCTCCTGGGGTATCGGCGAGGACCATTCGCAACCGTCTCCATGAAGCTGGGCTACGGTCCCGCACACCGTTAGGCCGTCTTCCGCTCACGCCCCAACATCGTGCAGCCCGCCTCCAGTGGTGTCGCGACAGGCGTGAATGGAGGGACGAATGGAGACGTGTCGTCTTCAGCGATGAGAGTCGCTTCTGCCTTGGTGCCAATGATGGTCGTATGCGTGTTTGGCGCCGTGCAGGTGAGCGCCACAATCAGGACTGCATACGACCGAGGCACACAGGGCCAACACCCGGCATCATGGCGTGGGGAGCGATCTCCTACACTGGCCGTACACCACTGGTGATCGTCGAGGGGACACTGAATAGTGCACGGTACATCCAAACCGTCATCGAACCCATCGTTCTACCATTCCTAGACCGGCAAGGGAACTTGCTGTTCCAACAGGACAATGCACGTCCGCATGTATCCCGTGCCACCCAACGTGCTCTAGAAGGTGTAAGTCAACTACCCTGGCCAGCAAGATCTCCGGATCTGTCCCCCATTGAGCATGTTTGGGACTGGATGAAGCGTCGTCTCACGCGGTCTGCACGTCCAGCACGAACGCTGGTCCAACTGAGGCGCCAAGTGGAAATGGCATGACAAGCCGTTCCACAGGACTACATCCAGCATCTCTACGATCGTCTCCATGGGAGAATAGCAGCCTGCATTGCTGCGAAAGGTGGATATACACTGTACTAGTGCCGACATTGTGCATGCTCTGTTGCTTGTGTCTATGTGCCTGTGGTTCAGTCAGTGTGATCATGTGATGTATTTGACCCCAGGAATGTGTCAATAAAGTTTCCCCTCCCTGGGACAATGAATTCACGGTGTTCTTATTTCAATTTCCAGGAGTGTACATTGTCTACGTGTGTTAATAGTACATATGCAGATATTATGATCCGAAAAGGCAAACAGCCAACGTCTCTCATCGAGAAGAATAGGTTTTAGAGCGTCAGAGATACAGGGTGGTCCATTGATCGTGACCGGGCCAAATATCTCACGAAATAAGCGTCAAACGAAAAAACTACTGAGAACGAAACTTGTCTAGCTTGAATGGGGAAACCAGATGGCGCTATGGTTGGCCCGCTAGATGGCCCTGCCATAGGTCAAACGGATATCAACTGCGATTTCTTAATTAGGAACCCCCATTTTTATTACATATTCGTGTAGTACGTAAATAAATATGTATGTTTTAGTTGGACCACTTTCTTCGCTTTGTGATAGATGGCGCTGCAGTAGTCTAAAACGTAAAAGTACGTGGTATCACGTAACATTCCACCAGTGCGGACGGTATTTGCTTCATGATAGATTACCCGTGTTAAAATGGACTGTTTACCAACTGTGGAAAAGGTCGATATAGTTTGATGTAAGGCTATTGTGATCAAAATGCCCATCGGGCGTGTGCTATGTATGCTGCTCGGTATCCTGGACGACATCATCCAAGTGTCCGGACCGTTCGCCGGATAGTTGCGTTATTTAAGGAAACAGGATTTCAGCCACATGTGAAACGTAAACCTCGACTTGCAACAAATGATGATGCCCAAGTAGGTGCTTTAGCTACAGTCGCGGCTAATCCGCACATCAGTAGCAGACAAATTTCAAGAGAATAGGGAATCTCAAAAACGTCGGTGTTTAGAATGCTACATCAACATCGATTGCATCCGTACCATATTTCTATGCACCAGGAATTGCATGGCGACGACTTTGAACGTCGTCTACAGTTCTGTCACTGGGCTCAAGAGAAATTATGGGACGATGACAGATTTTTTGCACGCGTTCTATCTAGCGACGTAAACCGGCATAATATGCACTATTGGGCAACGGAAAATCCACGATGGCTGCGGCAAGTGGAACATCAGCGACCTTGGCCGGTTAATGTATGGTGCAGCATTATGGGAGGAAGGATAATTGGTCGTCGAAGCACCATGGCCGGCACATTCGCCGGATCGTCTCCGGATTTCTTTCTGTGGGGAAAGTTGAAGGATATTTGCTATCGTGATCCACCGACAACACCTGAGAAACATGCGTCAGCGCGTTGTCAGTGCTTGTGCGAACATTACGGAACGCGAACTACTCGCTGTTGAGAGGAATGTCGTTACACGTATTGCCAAATGCACTGAGGTTGACGGACACCATTTTGAGCATTTATTGCATTAATGTGGTATTTACAGGTAATCACGCTGTAACAAGAAAAAAGGTTCAAATGGCTCTGAGCACTATGGGACTCAAGTTCTGAGGTCATCAATCCACTAGAACTTAGAACTACTTAAACCTAACTAACCTAAGAACATCACACACATGCATGCCCGAGGCAGGATTCGAACCTGCGACAGTAGCGGTCGCTCGGTACCAGACTGTAGCGCCTAGAACCGCTCGGCCACTCCGGCGGCACGCTGTAACAGCATGCGTTCTCAGAAATGATAAGTTCACAAAGGTACATGTATTCAATTGGAACAACCGAAATAAGATGTTCAAACGTACCTACGTTTTGTATTTTAATTTATCCGTTTGACCTATGGCAGAGCCATCTAGCGGGCCAACCATACCGCCATCTAGTTTCCCCCTTCAAGTTAGACAAGTTTCGTGATTCACAGTTTTTTCGTTTGACGCTTATTTCGTGAGATATTTGGCCCGGTCACGATCAATGGACCACCCTGTATATGTTCTACCGGGTCGACTGACGGAGTGGCTCGTGGTGTGCGTATGCCCCGGGCGATCGCCGTGTACCATTCTCAGCCGGCCGGAGTGGCCGTGCGGTTCTAAGCGCTACAGTCTGGAGCCGCGTGACCGCTACGGTCGCAGGTTCGAATCCTGCCTCGCGCATGGATGTGTGTGATGTCTTTAGGTTAATTAGGTTTAAGTAGTTCTAAGTTCTAGGGGACTGATGACCACAGCGGTTAAGTCCCATAGTGCTCAGAGTCATTTGAGCCATTTGTACCATTCTCCAAGTGTCGAGGAGATGAAGGCGGCGGACGAGGAAGCGAAGTTCCGGGCATGGGGTGAAATGGGGGTATCTGTACGCTCGATAACACAGTTCGGTCTCCACCTACGATGGCGTGATAGTATCTACCGAAGAATAAAGGCGTCATATGTTCTACCTAGAACTGGTAGCGATCACTAAGTTTATCTGTGTCCGATGGGGCGTGGAGATTTGTTATTCTCATTCCCTAAACTGTAACGGAAACCCTTCGGGTCGTTGGGAGGTATGCGACATCGAAAAGTGCATTTCGTTCTCGGAGGAGGATGGCTGCATCTATATGATCCATAGCCGCCGCGGCGACGTACGTCTCTTGTCCATAAAACCCGTACAAAGTTGATGTCTTCAGTTCTTGTAGCAGTGCGATGTTGTTGTCCGCTGCTCTTAGCGTGTTGCGGACGAGTTGAAGTCAACGTGGGAGCCGTCTTTATTGATGTTGATGGTAGCCATTCGGTATGCCTGGTGGGGAATCCGTGTTGTCGATATGCTCGTAGCCGGTGAGGGGTGCCATGGTGGATGGTGGAAGTCCATAGTGGTCGCAGGAGTCGTCGTAGAAACGGACGAACCTTATTTCCGCATCGATTGAAGGAGGTGAATCCCCGTCGTTTGCCCATGAAAAATGTCCGTCAGTTTCAAATTGTTGAGGGGTGGCAATGCTGGTTGAGTCTGCTCAGTTGCTTCGGTGACGACGGCCGTGCTATGTTCCATGGCTTTTGGGCGCGGGTGTTACGATATCCGTTAGACGGCTCACCGTCGTGTGGGTGATACGTCTCCGTGGCAGAGGAAAAAAAGTTATCGTGTATGGAGTCAGATTAATGCACCACCCCTTCGTCCTGCGGATGTGGCTCAGAGGCCGATTCTAACGTCTTTCGGTTTTTTTCGTCGTTTAGGCGACTTTGGCTTCCAGCAGTGTGTATCGGTGTCTGAGGAAGGAAATGATTCGCGTCCGTCTGGTACAAAGGCCGCTGCTGCTATGCTACGGTCTTCAGTCTCCATAAAATTCTCGCTGGTATCGTTGTGAACTTCTAGCTTGGGTGTGTCCGGCTGTAAGTCATGTTCGCGTGTGGCAGTACCTGTGTCAACGTGCTATAACGCCTCCGCGTGTATCGGTCACGAAAGACGCCCACGAACTGCGTCTTCTGATGGATAGGCGTGGAGTGGCGCCGTATAGGTGATTGGAAGGGCGGTTGTGGTTCGGTCGGCGTTCGTATCGTCGTGTCTTAGTTGTGCGATGCGGCGTTGCAGACATTAGTAGGGACGTGGCCGTTTTTGCCAAAACCGGAACATATTTGAGGTTGTTCGTTGCAAATGACCACTGCACGGCAGCCGCTTGCAGAAATGTACAATGAAACGTGCCGTTTGAGGTCTATTCCGACTTGTCTCACCGTTAAGCAGCGGATACGTCTTAAACTGTGCCCATATCTCGGCTACGTGACTGTGGACTCTTCCATAATGGCTTAGCGACGCGATGACTTCAGCTTCATAGACCTCAAAAGGCATGTTGAAAGTGAATAAAAGATGTCTGAGATATTGAAGATGAAGGCTAGAGTGCGACAGAGAGACTGTCTTTCTGCCCTTCATTTTAATCTGGTTCTGGAAGTAGCACTGACGAAGGTAACAAGCCTGCAGACAGGAACACAGCTGGGTAGATGCATCACGACCGTGGCTTACGCGGATGATGTACTTTTAACATCAAGGAATGAGCAAGATCTGGTTCAGAAGACAAGAGCGTTAATTAAGAGGCAATGAGAGCAGGTCTGAAGATGAATGTGGATAAGACCATACACCTGGTTGTGACCAGAGAGAACGATGACAAAGATTTGGAAGTAGATGGTAAAATATTTGAAAAGGGAAAAGATTTCAAATATCTTGCGGAAGTACTCACAAGGGAAACTCCACATCGACTCAGATATACTGGTAAAATTGCCGAGTGGATAGGTCATCAGTAACTGAACACCGATGAAGTATGAAAACAGAAAGAAGATGTACTGAACTGTGAAAAAAGAAGCAAAATAGAAAGAGTGAACGGCCTAAGTTCAAGATGTGCATCATCGAGCGAATTGGGAAAATCGTGGCGTCGTGGTGGAGCTGCCAAGGTGTTGACTGCAAAGCGGAAGATCCGTGTTGGAATCTTCCTCATGCTGCACTTACTTTTTCTGAAAATTATGAACATTCCATCCGGTCACTGACGGGTCTGTTATCCTCCTGCAGTCTTGGCAGTTATCATAGTTTTCATTAGTTATAGAATATGAGTCACCGTCTCAAGTAAACGTGATGAACAGTGAGAGCAGGCGAGATGCCGCATGGACCTCTCGCAGAAATGAAAACAACTAATAAACGGTTGTGAACTATGCCACAAGAAAGGAATTCAAGCGACAAAACTTCCAATACAAAACGCAAGAATCATAACATGTGTTTCTTGCGTACGAACGTCTGGAGGTCCCTTCCCTACTGTTCGCTATTGTAAACGGAAGCTACACTACGACCCAGACCTAAATTTCAATACAGCGAACAGACACGTCAATTACTGCCCGTAATCCATGTGGAGCACGTATTGGTCTCACCGCGTACTTCTAGTACTCAGCCACACACAATCGATATCATCAAAGCGTACGGGCCTGAAGATGACATTGACGCAAAGTCGAAACTAATAAAAGCAAATAAATATGAAATCTTACATACAGCTGGAGGGATTTCATTTTCAGTAAAATAATTATACGCGCTGCTGTCCCACCATCAATCAATTTAAATATGGATGTACGAAGACAGATCACAATATTTAGAAAAATGTTAAAAAATATATCGGCTCAACCACTTGTTTATAGCGTAAAACACTAAGATTGACGCGTTTCGGAAGTCAGGCTTCCATCATCAGAACAATAAAAAGTAAAAGAACCTGTTAAAACTCACTAAAATGGAAACTGACAATAAAATTAGAACATCGTGGCTACTTCCCTTCTTGCAGCCGTGTCTTCCAAAGTGCATCTCCACATAGTCGTCAAAACACAAAAACTCTACAATGGTGTCGCCTATGGCGTTCAACATCTAACCACATGGCTCTCTCCCCTATCGTCGTAAACCGCCCGTGCGTCTTCGTTGATGCCACACACCACGTAGCCAAACACGACACTGAAACACGAGTGACCTCACGCGCAAGTAAACAAGGAAGTCACAGAGATGTCTACACAAACAGATAACGTATACATGTTCCAAGGACCTCATGAAATGATGGTATCCTGCCAATTGCTAAAAATGTAGTTACTAAAAGAAACCAGTGAAATGTTTGAAAAAGTTATTTGTATCACCAGTTAGCTGTTCATTCAGTGTGTTCTGATTATCCACGCTATGTACCGTAATTTCCAGCTGTTCTAGTAGATCCAGCTTTTTGCCTTTGTCCTGTCTATGTAAAATAACGAGAACGTGATCTATTCCCAACATGGGGTGTCCCGTTTCCCAAATATTCGTGGCTACAGCTGACTTTTCGAAATTATTAAGCCGGAAAGCATCGCTATGTTCTTTGTAACGTACTGTAAAGGACCTATCAGTTTGGCCTACATAGCTTGCCTTGCACGTGTTACAATGAGTTTTATAGACCCCAGCTCTCTCATATTTATCCCTTTCCTGCTGCAAATTATTTCTTAGTTTAAACCGCAGCGTATTATTGGTCTGAAAAGCGGTATCAACTTTAAAAAGTTTGGAAATGTTAACCACTTTTTGAAAAACATATAAATGGGGTACAAGAGAGATTCCAACTTGGATGCTCCCGTCACATTTCAACACCGTAACGACACAACAACGATGCCACACGTATTCGGACTCGCTCGATGTTGCACATCTTGAGCCTGGATCCTGCCTTGTTTCGATTTTGCTTGTTTATTCACAGTTGAGTACATCTTCTTCCAGTTTTTCAAGCTTGTTCTGCGTTCCGTCAAGCTATCCACTGGACATCTTACCACTAAATCTGAGGGGGAGCGATGGTGAGTCTCGCTTGTCAGCGAAATGAAGAGAGGTAGACCAAGAAATATTGGCAGGAGACTGGTCAATGTTTGCACAAGACAAATTGCTGAAGTTCCGGCCTCTATCGAGATCTACAAATATTAGAATCTACAGGACAGTAACACAATCTGTCGTCCTGTACGGAGCAGAGACCTGGATTATGACACGAAATATAGAATGAAAACTCGTGACATTTTAGAATACTATCCTGAGAAAGATTTTTGAGTCAGTGAAGGATTGGGACGATTGGAGAGAAAGGAAAACTGCCAACAGAAGAAGTTGTACATTGTGGCTGCGATTAGAGAGACAAATTTGAGATGGTAATGGAATGTTATGGTACGAGAAGGCCAGATTATCTGGCAGGTGGTGGAAGAAGACATCAGGGGTAACAGACCGAGTGGAAGACGAAGGCTGAGATGCATCGACGGGATCAGAGAGGATATATGTAAAATGTGACTAGCTTTAGAAGACTACATGGAACTATGAAGATGGAGGAGGCTGATTGGGGAGGACAAAAACCGGCTGCGATTTGGCCAACCGAGTTTATCATCTATAAGCTCGCGCTCCATGTTTCGGTTATCATACCCCTCAGGAGGACGGGCCCCATCGGTTGAGAACTGCTGACATGCAACATTGCCGAAGTAAGTGCAATAGTGCTAGAACAACGAAATAGTCGTCTGAAGAGTAATTCTCTATATCAAGGGTCGTACGGAAACCGAGAGCAGACAAATGGAGCCACATTTGGAGCTAAGTAGAGCAGAAGACGGCAAGTTCTAGCAAGCAGGGTCGCCTCGCTTCGCGTACGTTTGAAGATAGTGCGCGGCGGTGCTGGTGGCGGCGAGGGCGGCGGAGGATGGTGAGAGAACACCAGGCGCCACTAATGATTCGGTCATTACACTGGGTCGCCAATTATTCGGTGAATATAAGCGGGTCAAAGTACCGGCGTGTAATGTAATTATTGACGTAATTATGTGTGTACGAGGCCGAGGGTGAGTGGGTCCTGAGAGGAGCGACCGCCGGGCGGGGGTGGCCACTGTTAGGGTGGCCCCATTACAGGCACACACAGAACACAGCGCAATTAGGAGCCACATTGCTCGTGGCACGTAGCGCCGGCATTAGCACTGCGGTCCCTCAACTATGCGACGCACGGCGCGGACGGGGCTCGCCAACCGCGACCTTCTGACCAAATCTGTACGTAGGCGGCTGCAGCGCCTCGGAAACCAGTCACTGTACCACTCTTCCAAAAAAATCAAGAAGAAGTGCTTCGACATGCGAGTATAAACTGTCTTATATCGTTCTAGGAATTAAAAAAGTTTTCATATGTCTTTGGGAAAAGTGCAAGGGTGCAAAAATTTCTTTCGAGATAACTTAAGGCACCATTAGTTTATCTAAAAATAAACGTACTGCCACCGTCTAGGACTGGTTTTAAATTTAAAAAGAAAGGCGGAAATTGTGTAGTGGCATTCGAGGCGGTCTGAAGTCAATGAGCTCATACGCGTAAACTGAAAGCTTATCTTTAGAAGTGCGCGTCTGCGGGAACATATATCGGACACTGAGTATTAAGTTCAAGTGAATAACATGTTCTGAAGAAAGTGTTGCTTTGACGATGAAAGTGCGTTACAATACTATCAGAGGTCGCACAGTACGTCTTAAAACACTACTATACTCCGGGCTATTTGTGCCGTAGTATAATGAGTTTCTAGGAAAATTCCAGTGTTCTGTGGACATCTGCACAGGGAATTCTCATGGAGGCTCTTAGCTCCTTTGAACGTCCGATTCACACCCCGGCTTGCTAACCAAGATGTATCTTCGCGCGACCAGGGATTTTTTTTCCTGGTGGAAGGTCTGAAACTGGGTGCACTGAGCCTCGTTATACTAACTGAGGTGCTATTTGAGTGAGAAGTTGCACCTCCAGTGTCTAGGAAGCCGACAACGGCCGGAAGAGCAGTGTGCTGACTCCAAGCTTGCCGGCCGGAGTGGCCGAGCGGTTCTAGGCGCTACAGTCTGGAACCGCGCGACCGCTACGGTCGCATGCTCGAATCCTGCCTCGGGCATGGATGTGTGTGATATCCTTAGGTTAGTTGGGTTTAAGTAGTTCTAAGTTCTAGGGGACTGATGACCTCAGAAGTTAAGTCCCATTTGAACTCCAAGCCCTCCACATCCCATCTGAATGAGGTCGTTGGCAGAGGATGACTCGGCGGCCGGTCATTGCTCACCGGTCCGACACGCCCATTGGACGGACTCATAGCTCTATTCTGTTGACTGGTCCGATGCCGCTCACCACAAATTCCTCTCTTGTCCCAACCTCTTCATCACAGAGCTGCACTTTCATGCTACGTGCTCAATTATTTCTTGGATATATTCATATTTCTGTTTTCCCTTATGATTTTGACACTTTACAGTTACATCTAGTACCACAGAAGTTATTTCTTGACCTCTTAACAAACATCCCATAGTTATGTCGATCCTTCTTCCCCGTGTCTTCCATGTGTTTCCTTCTCCGTTGATTCTATGTAGAAACTCCTCAGTCTTCTGCAGCCCCACATCTCAAACGCTACGATGATCTTCTGTTCCTGTTTTCCCATACTCCACGATTCAATACATACAATATCAGACATTTCTTTCTTACATTAGGGCCAATATTTGGTACTAGTGGACATCTCTGGGTCAGAAACGCCCTCTTTGGCTGT
Source organism: Schistocerca piceifrons (assembly GCF_021461385.2). NCBI lineage: Eukaryota > Metazoa > Arthropoda > Insecta > Orthoptera > Acrididae > Schistocerca > Schistocerca piceifrons. The sequence continues at coordinate 276,546,956 of NC_060141.1, forward strand.
GTAATCTGCTTCTTTTCACCTCCTTGATTTGTCCTCATTTATTACTTTCCACTGAAGGTAGCAGAATACATCGTTCTCCGGAATGCTGATGTTATCACTATTATATGCTATAACCTCTTTACTTTCGTCTTTCTTTAGTTTACTCCCAGTCCATATTCTGTACTCTTTAGACCCATTCCTTCGACGCTTCCTGTAATTCTTCCTTATTTTCACTGGGTATAGCCAGGACATCAGTGAATCTTCTCTTGGTTACTGTTTCAATCTGATTTTTAATACTACTCTTCCGTCATGGCTTCTTCGACGTACAGATTCGATAGAAAGGACGAAAGACTACATATCTGCTACATTTTTTAATCAGTCGATTAGTTCTTGGGCTTACATTCCTATTTATCCCTCTTAGCTTCTTTGCATGTAGCATATTATCCGCCTTTCTTGAAGCTTACTCTTATTTTCCTCAGAAGTTCAAAGATAAAGCACCATCTTATACTGCGGAACGCTTCTTTCAGGTCACAAAATCCTATGAAAGTCTTGCTTTTATTATCAATCGAAAAGTTAGTACTGCTTCTCTGGTGTCCTTTCGTTTCTGAAACCCAAACTGATCGCCGACTGAGAGACCCTCAATTTTCTTTTCAAATGTTTTGTATATTATGCCGGCCTGCAACTTGGTTGAATGTTCAAAAATGTTCAAATGTGTGTGAAATCTTATGGGACTTAACTGCGAAGGCCATCAGTCCCTAGGCTTACACATTACTTAACCTAAATTATCCTAAGGAGAAACACACACACCCATGCTCGAAGGAGGACTCGAACCTCCGCCGGGACCAGCCGAACGGTCCATGATTGCAGCGTTTTAGACTGGGTTGCATGAACCGTTAAGCTGATTCTCGCACTTACCCGCCTTTGCTATCTTCTAAACTGGGTGGATGCTATTTTCCGAAAGTCTGATGGTATGTTTCTAGACGCACATCCTCTACACAACAAATTGAATAGTCGTTTGGTTGCCACTTCGTACAATAACTTTTAAAATTCTAGAGGAATGTTATATATCCCTTCTACGTTATATAATCACAAACGTTCCATAGATCTCTTAAATTCCCACTCTAATTCCGGTTCCAACGTCTTCCATATTGACTACCGTTTCTTCCTCAAGCACATTATCAAACATGTCTTTAGCTTCGTAGAGGTAGTAGGACAAGTCCTTAATCTCGTATACGTCTTCAGTGTGTTCTTTCCACTTATATGGTCTCTCTTCTATGCTTACCGATAGAATTTCAATAGCACCTATTATGTTGACACAGTGTCTTTAATTTCATAGAAGAACATTTAGACATTTCTATGTGTCTAATCAATCCTTCCGACGACAATTTTACACTTTAGTTTTTTCACATTTTTCCTGGAGACGTTTCACCTTAGCTTTCCTGAACTTCCGATTTATTTCATTCCTAAATGAACTTTCTCCCCCTTCATTCCTACTAAGATGACCACACTCTTTCATAACTCTTTCATATTGTAAGGTGTCAGGCAAATCCAACACCTTCCAAGAAAACCCTGACATGATAACCAAATCCCGTAGTATGTCACATAGCTCCGAATAAATCGTAACATTAAATTAACCAAAGTAATACGAGTAGTGAGTGAGCAAATGGAATACCATAGACTAACACAAGAATGCCTAAATCCATGTCATACCTTCCCACCGTGAGACAGACGCAGTTCCGAGGGGAGAAACGAGAACAGAAGCCGAGAGCAGAACCGTGTTAAGCTAGAAGGCCCTACGGTAAGGGACGGACACCCACGCTGCCAGCTAACCGACAGGACCACCCCCCAGCCCATTTTAAAAGCTAGAGCCCTCCAGAAGAACAGTATATATCTTACGATAACAGTAAAAGGGCCACACCAGCTGCAAGTTTTAGCGTGAGACTTTTTCGCGTCTCTGTTACATTGCAAACTTTGGAAACATTGCCCCACCACGAAAAGTATAACGTTTCTCATTGGATAGACAGAATTGTTATAGGCGGAGCTTAAGGTTAACATTGAGATCCTGATTAGTCAGATGAAAACACAGCCAGATAGTTTCTTTAAACTTCCGTAAATTGTAGTAACGAGAAGTTAGGAAGGAGTTGCTTCCGAGACGGCGAGGTGAGAGGAGCTGCTGCCCGCTGCCCCCTGACGAACACCGACAAGGTAATGAACGCACGCGATGCCGCATTTTTGAGCGCATAGGACTTCACTCAGACCTGCAGAAGTCTCATCTGTTACATCCCCTTTTTACGTAATACTAGTGTCGATCGTCAATTGAAGCTCATGGTATTCACTCATGCTACGTAAGTTAAAATCTGAAACGCGATGATTTTTCTGTTACATAATTATTGAGAAGCCACATCAGCCACTGTAATTTACGACAAGTTAGATAAGTAATTAAAGATAATAGAGGGTCACTGTAGACCATTTTGATAGTTTTCTCTTTTGTGGAACTTAATTTAAACCTAGATTATAGAGGTGATATGGCATAGGTCATCCTTTGATCCATTGTAGAACTTGGAAACCCATTCAGGGAATATTCGTTCACATTTTTGTTGAACGCAGTTTGTTTTTATCATCCTGTATTAAAACATTTCCTTTTATCAATAGTGCGATTTATAAACAATGTTTTGTGAGTAGAATAAAATTTCCAATGGTAAACTTAACTGCTTTTTCGACGTTATTTTACCAGCTACCAAACAATAGGAAAGCCTTGAAGCCCTTCCACTAAATTTAGTTTGTCTTAAGACTCCTTTACAGGGAGTGCAGTGGAGCTGACGCTGAAATCATTAAGTATTTGGTTATATCATTGCTAGTCTCACTGAACTCTTCTGAACTCGACATGTCATGTGTGGTCTGGCGTCTCCTTACGAGCAACAGGTCCCAGGTTCAAACTAGTCAATTCCCTAAAAAACACGCTCAGAGCGTCGTTGCGGGTAAGTGGTAGGGAGACACGACTTAGAACAACAGACACCACGCAGAAAGTTAGAATATGAGGGCCATTCAATAAGTAAAGCAACAGATTTTTCTTTTCTGAAAGCCGGTTGACTGTACTCAGGATTCCAGAACACCATACTATACTACACTCTTCTGGTTACAAGACGCTCTTTTGCAACATAAAATCCGATCAATGCAACGGCGTTTCGTCATCTCACTAGGCCTGCTTGGTACCAGTCTTTTGGTCGACGTCGGAGCCAAATTCTTGCTGCATCAGTAACCTCCCCATCATCTCTTACTAGTTCACCCAAAGTGCATTCTTCATTGGGCCAAACACATGGAAGGTGCGAGATGCTGCAGGGTAGAGGAGGAAGAACAGTTTACATGAAGTTTGTGAGCTTGTGGCGGTTTTTGTGTATCATCAACATGGACAAATGCAATGAATATGGATGATATGATACTCTATGGTATTCTGCGATTTGAATTCTCACTGTTATTTAGCTGTTGCATTAATCTGATTTTTTAAATGATACTGACAATATTATACATATCTGTAATGCATTATTCATACTACAACTTCTCCGGGACAATTATTTTGTTAAAACTGCACCAGAATTCCACCCGACGTAGTGTAACAATGTTGACTGTAAGTTGTGTTCATATCACTAAAATTACAGATCGTACATCAGAGCTTTTATAATTATTGTCTTCGATGAATTTAATTATTCTTAGCAAATTGATCATGAAATGGAACCACAAAATACCACCCGAACACAACACTGGCGTATCCTACCAGAAATATTTTTCTCCGTGATTCGTGCGTAGTTTAATTTTGGCGTCATGCGTCAGCAATGAAATCTTGTTCAATAATAAATACCATCAGCACTGTTCTTAGAAAATGCAGTCTGATTCGATTAATTATTTTCTTTTATAAATAGAGTTCAGTACCACCGGTGCACATTTATTTCGTACACATCGGAATATTGTTTGCAGTTTCAAGTAATTTAAATTTGCCGCTGTGATAGAAGTTAAGATGGCGGGCAACAAACTATAGAGGATTTCTTTTTTAATTAAGATTTTCCTTTGCTTAATAAATGATTAATCATTTAAATTTATGCCACCAATTAAAAAAATTATCAAATTGTTTTTCAAATTAGTTTAACACAAACCCATTATAATTAATTAATAGAGGAAGTGATTTTTCAATAATTAATCATAAATATTTTTAACGCATTTGGCTCTATTTGTGTCTTACCAGAAAATGAACATAAAAGTACAATAATTTTACATTAAATGTTTTTCATCCAACAGACCTCAAATCGATTCGCGTCTTGCGTCGGCGACGTACATCAGAAGAAGACGACAAAAGGGTACAGATCAAAAGAAAAGAATGACATAGATTAACAAAGAATGTGAGACAAATATTGTCTCTGTTTTACATAATTATTATCTTTTTAAGAAATAATTATATAATTGAATTAGTATTATTGAGTTACGTAATTTTCCATATTCCACTCGTCGTGGATGTTACAGATTCTTGAAGATGTCACGATACACTTTACAAAAAAATGGTTCAAATGGCTCTGAGCACTTTGGGACTTAACTTCTTAGGTCATCAGTCCCCTAGAACGTAGAACTACTTAAACCTAACTAACCTAAGGACATCACACCCACCCATGCCCAAGGCAGGATTCGAACCGGCGACCGTAGCGGTCGCGCGCTTCCAGACTGTAGCGCCTAGAACCGCTCGACCACACCGACCGGCTACAGTTAACAGTTGTTCGTTGCACCAGTAAGGAGGACAACAAAGAAAATAACAGAACATCAAACGGTATAACCCCGTCACTGTTTAAGAAGACAGTGTTTATGTCTCTACTGGCTGAGGGTGCAGATTTGAGCATTTTTTCTTCGGAGGAGAGGTTATATGGCACCACTCCACGGATTGGCACTTCGGTTGGCGTGCAAGGTGATGAACCCACGTCTCATCGCCAGTGGCGACGGTCCTCAAAAATTGCGTAAGCAATTTCGCCCATAGGAACCTTCGCAGCTTTTTAACGTCTTCTGTTAGACGACGAGGAACCCAGCAGGCAACTGATGGACCCCAACTGATGGACGAGTGTGTCAGCACTACCAACAGAGACGTCCAACTAAACAGCGAGGTGTTTTACGAACCACTGTGGAACTGGCATTCCACACTACGACGTGTAGTATGTTAGCCTTTCGGTAGATACCGATCACCTCAAAAGAGTGTCCGCGGGTTCCAACATTGCAGGAGTCACAGCTGTGTGCGGCCGACCGGCACGCGGGAGATCGGTTAGGCTTATACGAATTGGTCGCGATGATGAAAGACATGGCGTCCAGCGAATCACCGTGCTTTTGTTCACTACCAGATGCTCGCAGACTCTCAGCACGCCCTATACGTATCTACGGTGCTCTGATTTTCCACCAAAGGAAATTTATTGACAGCTCTCGGTTTAGGAAGCACCTCCGTTACAGACGTCATTTAGAACGCTACGTATAGAGTCGCCACCTATCAGAACATCGTGAAACTATAGGGAATGCAGCGTTAATATTCCAGGATTGCACAACTGACCACTCATTTTTTCAACTGAAAAATGTATTGCATTAATTATTGAGCGCCCCACGTGGATTACTTTTTCTTGTCCAATTCGTGACTTGGGCATTCATACCTGAACTATTCTTGTTGGCCTTTGCTGTCGATTCTGATGAGACGAACCCTGTCACTGGCCTGTTCGCAATAGCTCACTGCCTTGCTTTCCTATTCATAAGTTCAAAAATAGCTCTGAGCACTGTGGGGCTTAACTTCTGAGGTCATCAGTCCCCTAGAACTTAGAACTACGTAAGCGTAAACAACCTAAGGACATCACACACATCCATGCCCGAGGCAGGGTTCGATCCTGCAACCGTAGCGGTCGCGCGGTTCCAGACTGTAGCGCCTAGAACCGCTCGGTCACCACGGTCGGCTTATTCATAAGGAATTCTGCTCCCGTTATACAATTTTTTGACGCTGTTGATATTACCCTTCATATTTCCAGAATGAGATTTTCACTCTACAGCGGAGGGTGCGCTGATATGAAACTTCCTGGAAGATTAAAACTGTGTACCCGACCGAGACTCGAACTCGGGGCCTTTGCCTTTCGCGGGCAAGTGCTCTACCATCTGAGCCACCAAAGCACGACTCACGCCGCGGTCCTCACAGCTTTACTTCTGCCAGTATCGCGTCTCCTACATCCCAAACTTTACAGAAGCTCTCCTGCGAACCTTGCAGAAGTAGCACTCCTGAAAGAAAGGATACTGCGGAGACATGGCTTAGCCACAGCCTGGGGGATGTTTCCAGAATGAGATTTTCACTCCGCAGCGGAGTGTGCGCTGATATGAAACTTCCTGGCAGATTAAAACTATGTGCCCGACCGAGACTCGAACATGGGAACTTTGCCTTTCGCGGGCAAGTGCTCTACCATCTGAGCTACCGATGCACGACTCACGCCCAGTCCTCAGATGGTAGAGCACTTGCCTGCGAAAGGCAAAGGTCCCGAGTTCGAGTCTCGGTCGGGCACACAGTTTTAATCTGCCAGGAAGTTTCACCCTTCAAATTTGTTTGAGAATAAATTCTTATCTTCTTTTCATTTCACTTCAGTAGTCGAAACTATATCTAGACTCAGCCTTTGCCTTTTTCTCTTCAGATTTTCTAGTTTTCCTACTTCTATGAAACTGACATTGCCCTCTGCGACGGGTAGTTTGTTAGACTTTCCTTAGTTATTTAATCATTTCCTTAAGTTTATCTCCACCTTATCAGTCTCCTCCTGCATATCTGAATGAGGAACGAACTTGGAACCTTTTGTAGATGGAGATATCATCATAAGACTCGTTCAGTTAAAGGCCACATGTCCTGTGGATGCATATTGCGAATATTTAATGCAGCGGTTTCCTTTTCCTTCTGCATACTCATGCACAAAAAGGGTGTCTCCTTATATCGGGAGACTTCGGACGCCTTTGTTGATAACTTTTATTCAAAATTTAAGTAATGTGTGGGTGCAAACACAGTGCCAACGAGGGTTTGATACTAGTGAATAAAGTTATAGCTTTCTTCTTTTCTCTTCATTTTGTTCGTCATTGTTCTTGGCAGTTGACCCAGCCTGAAATCACATGACATGCCTTCAAGTTCCTCAGTAAATAATTCACTCAGTTTTTTTTTCCCATTACGTAGTGCAACATGTACCCGTGGCCTAGGGGTACCGGCAGGGTAGCTCAGCGTGTTCGGTCAGAGGGTTAGCTGCCCTCTGTAATAAAAAAAACTGAGTTAATAGATCAACAACGAACTCAAAAGGATGTCTTACGACGTCCGCCCCGATCAGATTCAACGAACAAAAACGAACAAAATAAGATTAAAAAAAAGGGGTAGCGTCTTTGATTCATAATCAAAACGTCTTCGGTCTCGGGTTCTATCCACGCCACTGCCTAAATTTTGATAAATACTCAGCATTGGCGGCGGCCGAAGACTTCCGGCATAAGAAGTCAGCCTCATTCTGCCAACGGCCTTGTCAAAGAGGACGGAGGAGCGGATAGAGGTTCAGGGCACTCTCTTGTCTTAGGGGTGGGAAATTGCCCCTAAAGACGGAAGAATCAGCAATGATCAACGACATGAGGATGCAGAAGGCAATTGAAACCACTGCATTAGAGACACGAAACGTGTATCCACAGGACATGTGGCCTGTAATTGAAGAAGTGTCATGATGATCTCTCCATTGGCAAAAGATTCCGGAATAGTCCCCCATTAGGATCTCCGGGAGGGGACTGCCAAGGGGGAGGTTACCACGAGAAAAAGATTGAATAATCAACGAAAGGATAACGTTCCACGAGTCGGGGCGTGGAATGTCAGAAGCTTGAACGTGGTAGGGAAACTAGAAAATCTGAAAAGGGAAATGCAAGGGCTTAATCTAGATATAGTAGGGGTCAGTGAAGTGAAGTGGAAGGAAGACAAGGATTTCTGGTCAGACGAGTATCGGGTAATATCAACAGCAGCAGAAAATGGTATAACAGGTGTAGCATTCGTTATGAATAGGAAGGTAGGGCAGAGGGTGTGTTACTGTGAACAGTTCAGTGACCGGGTTGTTCTAATCAGAATCGACAGCAGACCAACACCGACAACAATAGTTCAGGTATACATGCCGACGTCGCAAGCTGAAGATGAACAGATAGAGAAAGTGTATGAGGATATTGAAAGGGTAATGCGGTATGTAAAGGGGGACGAAAATCTAATAGTCATGGGCGACTGGAATGCAGTTTTAGGGGAAGGAGTAGAAGAAAAGGTTACAGGAGAATATGGGCTTGGGACTAGGAATGAAAGAGGAGAAAGAAAAAAAATGGTTCAAATGGCTCCGAGCACTGTGGGACTCAACTGCTGAGGTCATTAGTCCCCTAGAACTTAGAACTAGTTAAACCTAACTAACCTAAGGACATCGCAAACATCCACGCCCAAGGCAGGATTCGAACCTGTGACCGTAGCGGTCTCGCGATTCCAGACTGCAGCGCCTTTACCCGCACGGCCACTTCGGCCAGCGAGGAGAAAGACTAATTGAGTTCTGTAACAAGTTTCAGCTAGTAATAGCGAATACCCTGTTCAAGAATCACAAGAGGAGGAGGTATGTTTGGAAAAGGCCGGGAGATACGGGAAGATTTCAATTAGTTTACATCATGGTCAGACAGAGATTTCGAAATCAGATACGGATTGTAAGGCGTACCCAGGAGCAGATATAGACTCAGATCACAATATAGTAGTGATGAAGAGTAGGTTGAAGTTCAAGACATTAGTCAGGAAGAATGAATACTCAATGAAGTGGGATACGAAAGTACTGAGGAATGACGAGATACGTTTGAAGTTCTCTACCGCTATAGATACAGCAGTAAGGAATAGCGCAGTAGGCAGTACAGTTGAAGAGAAATGTACATCTCTAAAAAGGGCCATCACAGAAGTTGGGGAGGAAAACATAGGTACAAAGAAGGTAGCTGCGAAGAAACTATGGGTAACAGAAGAAATACTTCAGTTGATTGATGATAGGAGGAAGTACAAACATGTTCCGGGAAAATCAGGAACACAGAAATACAAGTCGACGAGGAATGAAATAAATAGGAAGTGCAGGGAAGCTATGACGAAATAGCTGCATGAAAAATGTGAAGACATCGAAAAAGATATGATTGTCGGAAGGACAGACTTAGCATACAGGAAGGTCAAAACAACCTTTGGTGAGATTAAAAGCAACGGCGGTAACATTAAGATTGCAACGGGAATTCCACTGTTAAATGCAGAGGAGAGAGCAGATAGGTGGGAAAAATACATTGGAAGCCAGTATGATGGTGAAGATTTGTCTGATGTGATAGAAGATGAAACAGGATTCGATTTAGAAGAGATAGGGGATCCAGTATTAGAATCGGAATTTAAAAGAGCTTTGGAGGACTTGCGATCAAATAAGGCAGAAGGGATCGATAACATTCCATCAGAATTTCTAAAATCATAGGGGGAAGTGGCAACAAAACGACTATTCACGTTGGTGTGTAGAACATATGAGTCTGGCGATATACCATCTGACTTTCGGAAAAGCATCATCCACATAATTCCGAAGACGGCAAGAGCTGACAAGTGCGAGAATTATCGCACAATCAGCTTAACAGCTCATGCATCGAAGCTGCTTACAAGTATAATATATAGAAGAATGGAAAAGAAAATTGAGAATGCCCTAGGGGACAATCAGTTTGGCTTTAGGAAAAGTAAAGGGACGAGAGAAGCAATTCTGACGTTACGGCTAATAATGGAAGCAAGGCTAAAGAAAAATCAAGACACTTACATAGGATTTGTCGACCTGGAACAAGCGTTCGACAATATAAAATGGTGCAAGCTGATCGAGATTCTGAAAAAAGTAGGGGTAAGCTATAGGGAGAGACGGGTCATATACAATACGTACAAAAAACCAAGAGGGAATAATAAGAGTGGACGATCACCAACGAAGTGCTCGTATTAAGAAGGGTGTAAGACAAGTCTGTAGCATTTCGCCCCTGCTCTTCAATCTGTACATCGAGGAAGCAATGATGGAAATAGAAGAATGGTTCAGTAGTGGAAATAAAATACAAGGTGATAGGATATCAACGATACGATTCGCTGATGACGTTGCTATTCTGAGTGAAAGTGAAGAAGAATTAAATGATCTGCTGAACGGAATGAACAGTCTAGTGAGTACACAGTATGGCTTGAGAGTAAATCGGAGTAAGACGAAGGCAAAGAGAAGTAGTAAAAATGAGAACAGCGAAAAACTTAACATCAGGATTCATGGTCACGAAGTAAATGAAGTTATGGAATTCTGCTACCTAGGCAGTAAAATAACCAATGACGGACGGAGCAAGGAGGACATCAAAAGCAGACTCGCTATGGCAAAAAAGGCATTTCTGGCCAAGAGAAGTCTACTAATATCAAATACCGGCCTTAATTTGAGGAAGAAATTTCTGAGGATGTACGTCTGGAGTACAGCATTGTATGGTAGTGAAACATGGACTGTGGGGAAACCGGAACAGAAGAGAATCGAAGCTTTTGAGATGTGGTGCTATAGACGAATGTTGAAAGTTAGGTTGACTGATAAGGTAAGGAATGAGGAGGTTCTACGCAGAATCGGAGAGGAAAGGAATATGTGGAAAACACTGATAAGAAGAAGGTATAGGATGATAGGCCATCTGCTAAGACATGAGGGAATGACTTCCATGGTACTATAGGGAGCTGTAGAGGGCAAAAACTGTAGAGGAAGACAGAGATTGGAATACGTCAAGCAAATAATTGAGGACGTAGGTTGCAAGTGCTACTCTGAGATGAAGAGGTTAGCACAGGAAAGGAATTCGTGGCGGGCCGCATGAAACCAGTCTGTACACTGATGACCAAAAAAAAAAAAAAAGTGCAACCAGCCCTCGGACCGAACACACTGAGTTACCATGTTGGCGTCGCTAGACCATAGGTCTAGTAGCGTAGTAGAACGGTATATTTTAGTAAGTGTTACACATCCTGATGTGAAAAAGAACATAATACAATCGTAACTTAATAAGTTGGGGTTGTGGATTTCAAAATAAAATATGTTAATCTCTTGTTTCTCTTAAAATGTAGCTATATATATTCAGGCATGATTGCACTGATCCCTAAATTCCAAGATATGTGGGACGGCATCTGAAGATTCTAGATCAGTCATGGGTGCGGTCATCCGCACTAATGAAATAGAGTGTGCTTAGGTAGCTGTATTCATTGTCCTTGAACGCATTTAGCACATCCAGTGAGGCGGTAGAGACGCAAAATTGTACTTCTCCCGTGCTGGGAATGGATGAGGGAGGGGGAATTTGATAAAGGGCTTTTCTGTTTGTTTTGTTGCTTGCAGCGGTCTGCACTGTAAGTGTTGGCTAACACTCTAAACGTTACACTACGGGATTACAACACTTGAAATATCAATTATGACACCAGAGATAAGATATTCATTCATATCAGTAGGATATGTACAAATTTCTATTTACAGTTTTCTGAGTTTTCTGCTAGACATTCATCGAAATTTCGTCCTGTTGTACTCGCACACTGTTTCTCCCGCGCTTTCACGTATTTGTAATACTTGTTTAAAAATGATCCCTTCGCATAACGTCTCTTACTTACAGGGACTAATGTACGTGACTTACACTAAAAAAAGAAAAGACGCTATATGTTACTTATGGCGTCGGGTAGCGATAAAGATTTAAAATTTTCTCTGTTTAAGCGCTTTGTATATGGTAAAGTTCTCTCATAAGGTTTTTGAATATATCGAATGGGAGATTTTTAATAATTTTTAAATTATAATTCTGTAAGTATTTTATAAAAGTCGTACAAAATTCGAAGCACTTTGCCCCATATCTCAGCCTATAGTGAGAATTTCAAAAGGTTCTCTTGACACAACGTACCAGAAATACCAATCAGCATTTCACCTTACGTACGTTCTATCGTCAAGCACCAGTGAGACGAAAGAGAGGCTTCGCACATTTAAGCGTTAGTTGGCAGAAGCAGTGGCAGAGGCCTACACAGAGAAAGTGGAAACACCCAGCGTGGTTCTTGCAAGGCCGCCGGCAACGATAGCTGTGCCAGTAGCTCCACCCAGAAATTAGACTGCAGAGTGCTCTACTGTCCGCAAGTCCAGCCCGGCGCAGTGGTGTTGATGCGCTCTTAGAAGAAAGCGCAGTTGTTATGCGCACTTTTCGAAAGACGGACCAGATTGATAGCTCTGAAGATACGGGAATGAAATTTTGTCCCTTACTTTATAGAAAATTATATTTAACTTTTTTATTTAATTTAGAAATTTTACTTCAAAAATTATATATTTGCTCTTTTTTCTCGGAAATTATTCAAGAGATTTCCAAATAAACTTTCTCTAATCTCTTTTCATACAGTAAATTTCGCCCTTGGTTTTTTTTTACTGTATATGGAAATTTTGGCCATCATAAATTCTGAGAAAAGGTACATCAACTTAAAAAGATAATAATTTTCAAGAAATGCAATTTAAAGCTGGACGCAACGTTTTTTTTTTCTTGTGTCGCCTCTTCAGAAGGCCGTAGCTTTGTACTCATGGTCCTCTCTCCTTTTAGCGCTTCTCCTTTGGTTTCTTCTTTCCTTTACCAGATCTTCAACTGGCTTTTTATTTGCAGAGAAGTGCAGTAAATCTATTTTTCTCATGACTTCATGATTGAAATTTCCTATCTTAAAGACCATCGTCTCTAAAACGTTCCTCTTCTCTAGTGGGTACCCGCGCGGTCTCAGGCGCCTTGTCACGGTCCGCGTGGCTCCCAACTCAGAGGTTCGAGTCCTTCTTCTGGCATGGGTGTATGTTATCCTTCGCGTAAGTTAGTTAAAGTTACATTAAGTAGTGTGTATGCTTAGGGACTGATGACCTCAGCGGTTTGGTCCCATACGATCTTACGACAAAGTCACAATTTCCAAATAAACTGCATGGTAAGTTGCGGTTCGGACATCTGTAGCATATGAACATATGGTTTTAGGGCATTGTTTCCATATGAGTGAATTTAGAGATACATTTGGATTCTTGGTTTCACCACGAAACACTTCTTTAGACGTTAAGGATAGACCAGAAACTCGTAAGATTGCTTGAGAACATCAGGAATAAAATTTGGAAGCCCATCCTTGTGAAAGTATGGGTTGTTATCCCTGTGCGCTTGTCGACATTGAAGTATGCTTACAAAAGGTGGGCGTGGCGCGAAGGTCACAATTTATAATTTTTCTGGCACTTCAGATGCGATTTAATCATTCCAACTGTTTAACCTGCCTAGTCGTCGTATATGGGGTGTCTGGGAAATCTGATTTCTCGTAACACTAGTCAACAATTCAAGCTATTCGTATTAATGTGTTTTATTACGAAATGAACAATGACTATACCTAACTTTGACAATAACACACACGTGTCGGATGCACAGGGCGACATGCAAATAAATCTCTTCAGTATATACAGTTTCTAATACAAGCGAAGTAGTACAGGTGACTCTTCTATTCAAGTCGCTAGCCGTGAGGCTTCCGTAGAACAGGGCCGCGGCCAGTCGGGTGCGGCACTTATGTTCTCTTTGCATAGAGGCCGCTGATGTCGCGTTGTCGTCCTGGAGAGGGGTCAGTCAGCGTGCGATTGGCTGACGACTTCTTCACAGTCCTCTCTGCTCTCTCGTTCAAGTGTCGCGTGCCGGCGCTTGACTTTGCGCCATAACAGAAATTTTGGAAGCTTATTGTCCATAGGGTCTACTAGTAAATAAATAATAAACTAAAATCATGGACGTCCCCCCATTACGCCAGGTACGGTGATGAGGTCCCAGGACTGCCTAATGTACGAGGTCGGCAAAGAGCTGATACACGTCATCATCGTGATCATCATCGTGATCATCATAGTCATCATTATCGTTATCATCATCATCATCATCCTTTCAGGAGGTTGAGTCTTTATGTCTGTTAAACCACATTTAATCTTTGTCTCAGTCTTCCTGGATCTTTCCGGCCAAAAGGTCTGTATGACAGTGCCACTTTCGGAATCTTTATATTCACCATTCTTCCTAAACGCGGTTCCCACTTGCTTCTATATTCGCGTATTTTACCCAATTGTTAATATTTGTAACAGATTTAGTACGTCCCGTACATCCCTGTAACGCCCTATGAAATGGTATTTCTGTAGTCTCATTATGGCTGTAGTATTTCTGTCTTAATGTCCACGTTTTACTATCATATAGAATGGTCTAAACTGCCATCATCTTACACTGTTTCAGCTATGTTTCAGTCTGTGCTTTTTTCACTGATCCTCTATTAGTTCCCCACATAGCCTGGGATCTTACAATTCTTGTATTCTTATCTCCATCGTAATCATACGAGGTATCACAGCCTAAATAACCTGAATGTTGAATTTGTTCTAAAAATTTTTCATCCGAAGTAATGATTCCTCTTGTTTGCTGTTCGCTCTGGAAGGCCATGACTATCGATTTCAAGGTAAAAATTTCAAAATTAAATTCTTTACAAATCTTATGTGACAAATAAATAACTTCAAGATTTTAAACATGGCTGAAATAGGAACTGTTGAAATTCTTCAAGGTAAATGATAACAGCCAAACAGTTGCCGGAGAAAGATTTATTAAAAATTCTTGAGCACATTTTCGGTATACCTAAATATACCTTCATCAGAAGTAATATACACTAAAATCACATCCTGCAGTGGAGATACATGAAACAATCGTGCCACTGCTTTTGGCACGATTGTTTCCTGATGCTTAGTAGCCAGTGGCCCATGTTCTGCCCGTCACACGGCAAGTGGTCGTTAAACCGAGCCCTCACACGTAAGAATACCGCTACCGTCATATATTCGCTCCTAGCAACAGGGAGAAAGAGTCTCACATGTACTGCTCACCGATTAGCAAAGCTTTATCATTTATCATACGTTTGTTTTTTTTCCCGCTATACCTCCACAATCTTTCGGCACGAAGTGAATGATATTACACGGTCAGTAAACATAATAACAACAGTGACAGTCTCACCACATTGGTAGTGCCACAGTGTAAACGCATCCATCTACAATACACAACTACATCCAGATGAATGAAATGGCATTACAGCAGAACTGTTGTATCTCCTTCTTTCTTCGTTTAGCTCAAGGAAGAACCAAAACATTCAACAAACTGAGTAGATTTTGATGTCTGGCCAATAGTCTAACATCCTCTGGCTGCGTTCTTCCTTCTCCTCCTTTCTCCAAAAGGCATCTTTCTTTCTTGGTGGTTCGGACTATAACCTCAGTTGCTTAAATGTTCTTCAGAGAGACGTCTGATCTTCCAATTCTCTTTCTGTACGTCTCAGTTCTTTCATATATTTTATCACTTCCGTCGTACATAGTAACTTGGGCTTCCTCTTTTGCTAATATGCAAGAAGCTGACTGGTCAACCAGTTGCAGACATGTTCATACAAGGTCAGACGTTTCTTCCTAGCTCCTGACTTCGTCGTCTCTTACATTTGTTATCATTCTACACTGATCCTCTTATCTTCCTAATTATCTTTCACTTTTGGATTTCAAGTCTGTGAATGAGAGCCTTGCTATTGCTACCAGAAACGGTGGAGCATGTACGCCACCAAGACGGATGAATGTCGGGTAGTGATTCACTTCTGGGTTGGGGGGTGGTGGTGGGGGTAAGGGACACAATTTGCTACAGATATTCTTGGTCAATTGGTGAGCTAGCTCCTGCTTCATTACTCGAGCTGATAATTCTATTAATTCGAAACGACTGCTTTCCAACCTTCCTCCCGGGTGTTTAAACCTGTTTGATTTCTCCCTGCCACAGGTACAGTGTGCAAGGTATATCGCTTACGTGTTTTTTCAAGTAATAAATCTAGCTCTATCTGCGCGGCTAGTCGTCTGTAAACTTTCAGTCGATTCACTGAAGTTTCTGTTGAAGTATACAGAAGTGCCAAGTCATTCGTAAGTGTCGGCAACCAATATTGAGTCAACTGAGCTTCTGCCCCAGGGAGATGCGACTAGAAAGTTACTGTCTAGCTGCAGTGTACAAATAAAGAGGGGAAGGGGAGACCATCTTCTTGTCTTACTCTTGATTTCAAAACTTCTTGAAAGTGTTCCTCTATACATTTTTCGCGATCCTGAAACGTGCGTTTGTTTGAGTGTACAAAGAAGCGTTGACTACACTTGTATGTGGTGGCAAATATGCCCTGGTACGTAGAATTTAATTTCATAATGCGAAAGAGAACGAACTTAGACACACGATATGATTCCAGAGTAAGTGGAAAGATTATCACAGAGCACAAAATTCCATAATTTCAACACAACCGAAAAGAAATGAGTGCCTGCATATCAAATATCTGCAAACATAGCACTAATGAGTAGGCTCGTGAATGGTACAGTTTACTTTCAACACGTCATAGATTTCTTCTTTAGCTTCCAGCCATGAAATGGGACTGTCCCCCCTGATGTGTGTACATGCGTTCGAAATGCAGAAATAATTATCAGCGAGACTAAAAGCAACAGTAATTTGCTTCGTACATAACTTTGCATTACATCACTGAGGAGACACAACACGAGGCCCGATATCAGCAGCAGTAGTCCTATAGCATAACAGGCGTCCTACCTAGTATAGTACCTGAAACTTATTTACCACACAGAGATACTCTACTTCTTATTATTCATAATTCTAAGTACCATCTCTGTAGTTAAGTGGTGTTTCGTCACAGTAACTGTGACTCTTATAGTTAACTTTCGTAACACAGCAAGGTGGCAGTCCACCAGCATTGCACGATCAAATAGATAAAAAGGATGAAATTTTTTGTCAAATTGATTGATTGGACCTGAGTTTAGTAATTCCAGTTCCAAAGAAGCATGTGCTTACAGGTGTCAATGCTGCCGAACTACCAATAACATAATACTGACAATAATTATTTACAGAAGAATGGACAAACGGACAGAGGCCGACCTCGAGGAAGATCAGTCTGGGTTCCGGAAAATTCTGCAGCACATGAGGCAACACTGACTTCATTATTTATCTTAGACGATAGGTTAAAGGAAGACATACAAACATTTCTAACTTTTCTAGACTTAGAAAAAGCCTTTCACAATGTTGCATAGAATACATTCTCTGGCAGTCTCGTTCTTCGAGTACGTTTCACATTCCTTGACCCGCTAAGTTTAAAATTTTCGATTATTTTCAGTTCAACCTGATGCATGTTTTGTGCTTCGCCAATGATGGCCAAAAACAGCCCTGTTGTTTGGGCTGATATATTTCTTGTATGTACCTACAAAATTCCGACCAGTTTGTAGTGTATAAAAACGATCACATGTTCCACATTATAATCTGTACAAACCAGATGCGCCACGCTTTTTAAGGTTTTGTATTTTAGTTTAAAACTTAACTGGCCTGATGTTCGAAATAATGTTTTGTAATGACTAGGGAAACCGTGCACCAACGCTTCCGTACCACAGGTGCAATATGTCAATGTAATAAACTTTTTTCTCCTTCGCATTTTCTTTTTTTTTTTTTTTCGAAGATCAGTGTAATTAAGTTTCTTTTAAGGCCGTTGGCTGATGCTTCAATTTTTGGATGCTTAACTCCCGTTGTATTTCCGATTCATCTAGTGGAAGCTTACAGAGGCGAGCTACCACAACAAAGAAATAAGTCTTTTTATATTGTGGTTGGTTGTTGGAGTCATCCCCTATTATTGCATCTGAGTGTGCTGGTTCGAAAGTGAACGAAAATGTTCGAAACTAGTCACTGATAAAAATGTTATATGCAAGTGTGACAGAGACCTTAATTAATAAATCCAAATGAATATATTGACTGTATGGGCGAGAGATGAAGTTTACATCACCTAAAGTGTATTATCACCTACATTCAATTTGAGAAACCAAATTGATTGTGATTCCTCTAAGAATTGATATTACTCTCCAGAAAAAAATTAATGTCGATGACATTATAATAGCATGGAATGAAATAAGCAATCACTAACGCAAATCCTGCTTCCGTGCAGCTAAATATAGCAACGTTTGAGTGCCTATTGCGCATTGTGGACAAACGCGAACGGCTGTCTACACGTTGAGTAATACAAACAAGCATTCTCAGTATAATCTCTCCACGTAAAACTAATTTTCGTTACAGTAAATAAATTGATTTGGTTTCACCTAATCCTTATGCACTGCAATGTCTGCCCAACGTCAGAAACAAAGCACAAAATGTCTCTTAGGTATACAGTTGCAAGTCCAGACAAGGAATATTCAAGAGTATTGGCGAAACACTTCCAATGATCCAGCAAAGAGGTTGCTGAAGAGCTTGCATCGATATATCGTAAGTGGTTAGATCAAATATAAGCATCGCGATACGTAAAAAGACGGAATATACTGTGGAGAAATGAAAATGCTGAGTAACAGGGACCTTTCAGTTTGATGTAGTTTAAGGTCTCTTGGATAAGATAGTGTGACTTCTGGTGCAGCCCTAGCTCCTACAGATAATTGATGAGTGTAGGTCTGTCAGCAGTCACAGCCTGCTTAAAATCCACAAAGACAACGATGTGCAAAAGACGACGCAGTTGTACAGCCGACTTTGCTTGCGATGGTTCACTGTCTACATACGCTCTCATTTGCCGAGACGACAGTTTAGCATAGCCTTCAGCTACATCATCTGCTACGACCTAGCAAGGCGCCATATTCAATTACTATTCTGAACAGATAATATTGTCAACAATGTACCGTCAAGAGCGACGTTCATCATTAATGGATTTAAGTTAAGTATCAAACTAATTACTCCCGCTTTCTGAATTCTAATTCCTTGTCATGTTCCAGACCTCACGTCAGTAGAGTCCTTCCCTCCTCACGCCAGCTTGCGTGAGCTAAAACGCGTGCATTTCGGCCTCCAGTTGTAGCACGGTGTTGGCTCTTCTGCCAACACTACACTTCTTACCAACCATTTTCACTTGTTGTGGCACTGCCTTCGGGTTCAGTCTCTGTTATGTAGAAGAACATCTTTTTCTACATTCCCTCTGGTGTTCTCCCTATTGCATAATTTTCTCACATGGCGTGGTCGTATATGTAATATGATGTCAGTACATTGACTTTGATTATAAGGCAACTATTTCGGTCAGCATTGCTATTGAACTTTAATAAGATTAATAATAAGAGGGCGTGCTGTAACCAATCCATCCAAATTACTTATTTAAAACTTTTTAAACTTATTAAATAGAACAAACGTTATTAACATTCTGCATCTTTATTCTTCGTCTCTACATATTTATTTATGAACATAATTACCCTTGTGACGAACACATTTCTCCCGAGGAGAGACCTGTTTGTTGATTCCGGCACTATTGAATGTTTGACTTGGCTGACAGAGCTACAACCTCACCTCTGCTTGCAACGCTTCATCACTATCAGAGTGGTCTTCGAACGTGTTCTTTAAGTTTGGGAAAAAGAAGAAAATCGGATGGTACCAAGACGTAACTGTACGGAGGATGATCGATGTCAGAAAACCCAAGGCAACGGAATGTTGCAGATGTCGCAGTGCTCGGTGTGGTTTGGCGTTGTTATGCTGAAGAAGGCGGTTCTTCACGCATGAAAGAACTTTCCGAATTCGAAACTCGATTGGAGCACGGTGTTTCTCACCCAACGACTTAGTTACGCTGCACACCCTATGATACACGCTACAATTCGGAGCCCTCTATCGGCACAGGACTGCAATTGGGTAAACATGAAAAATAAAGATATAGAATGTCAATAACTGTTGTTTTATTTAAAATGCTGAGTTGAGCGTGAACAAAAACTAAACAAGGATAAGGGAATGTAGTCGAATGAAATGAGGTGATACTGAGGAAATTATATTGGGCAATGAGACACTTAAAGTAGTCGATGAGTTTCGTTATTCAGGTAGCAAAATAACTGATGATGGTAGTAGCAGAGAGGATATAAAATAGAGACTCGGAGTCACTACTTTTCAGCCCAACCTCTTATGTAAAGCGCCTCAGCGTTCGATTAATAGGTGTGTGGAACTGTTATGAAACAAGTTTGCTCCCTCTCAGTTGTAATCCTACGATTCCAACGAAGTTAACTGCATCGGTCTCTTCTATTTACGGGGTAAGAATATCATAATTAAACACGACCGTCACGTTTGCAGGAACTTCAGCGCAGTAGAGCTGACTGTTAAATGCAGTTGAAAATTAGAAAGTTCACAACGGAGTTCTGCTTTGAGCGTAGCTGCGCAGAAGAGAGAACTCTCGAAGTGGTTGGCAGGGCTTCAGTGGCAGAGGGAAGGGCCTTCTCACAATTTCAGTGCCGCGTGGTTTTCCGATGTACGTGCGTGTGCTTTTCCACCTAACAGAATATTCAGGGTCAACTTGTTCCCAAATATTTTCTCGTTTACTGTACATTTTGTGTATTATGTTGGTTTAGGCTGACTTACCCAAACGCCCAATCCAAGGGCAGACTCACAGAGGAAACGGTTGATATTAAAACACAATAAGAATAAAACCATTCATGAGAATGAGGAAGTGTGAGACACTATTACTGATACTGCCCGAAATAAGATATTAGCAGAGGAAACGGTTGATATTAAAACACAATAAGAATAAAACCGTTCATGAGAATGAGGAAGTGTGAGACACTATTACTGATACTGCCCGAAATAAGATATTAGCAGAGGAAACGGTTGATATTAAAACACAATAAGAATAAAACCGTTCATGAGAATGAGGAAGTGTGAGACACTATTACTGATACTGCCCGAAATAAGATATTGGCAAGAGATGAAGAGACGTGGAAAATAGTTCAGCCTTTTGCTTAATGCCACCAGAATCAGCAGTATAATATCGTTAACAAGCCGTAAGAAAAATCTGGAAACTAAGAGAGAACTCAAGAGTGACGTCAGCTGCTGAATTCTATCTCGCTGTAAGTACCCACCACCGAGTCAAGCATGAAATACATACAATTGTAGCCCTAACTTACATTACGCCCTGGAGCCATCCATAGTGTCATTTCTACGGCTTTCATTTTCTATCAGTTGATATCCGTATCTGAACTAGTTTATGCCATTTCTCCTCTTTACCATGCTAGGAATTATACTTGCAACAGAAGTATAGACAGCATAAAGCCAATTATACCTTTTGGATGTATATTACCGATCAGTTTGTTATGATTGAAAAATACTAAAAGAAACACTGAGCAAGCAGTAAAGGAAATCTGGAGTACGAATTAAAGTCCAGGAGGAGGAAATAAAAACTCTGAGGTTTGCAGATGACAGCGAATGAAATGAGGTGATGCTGAGGAAGTTATATTAGGCTATCAGACACTTAAAGTAGTCGATGAGTTTCGTTATTTAGGTAGCAAAATAACTGACGATGGTAGTAGTAGAGAGGATACAAAATGTAGACTACCAATGGAATGAAAAGCTTTTCTGAGCAAGAGAAACTTGTCAGTATCAAATATAAGGTATTAGTAAGTGTCTACTAAAAGTGTTTGTATGTAGTGTAGCCACACATGGGAGTTAAACACGGTGGAGAAACAATTTAGACGAGAAGAGAATAGAAGCTTTGGAAATGTGGCGCTGCAGAAGAATGCCGAAGATTAGTTGGTTAGATCAATTAACTAATGAAGAGGTACTGAATAGAACTAGGGAGAAAAGAAATTTGTGGCACAAACTTATTATAAGTAAGGATGGGCTGATAGCACACACTCTGCGACAACAAGGCATCGCAAATTTGGTGTTGGAGGGAATGCAGCGGGGAAAATTATAGAGGGAGACTTAGGGATGAATACGGTAAGCATACTGAGAAGGATGTAAGTTGCCGTAGTTATTCGAAGATGAAGCGAATGCACATGATAGAGTAGAATGGAGAGCTGAGATCAGACCAGTCTTCGGACTCAATACCAGAACAATAACACTCTATACTATATTTACACATTACTCAGAAGATTTCTACACGAATGTTTCTGATCAAGTTATGGGATAAAAGAGCGTTTAATTAATTGTAAAACCACTACTGGGATTCACAATGAATGACATACATATTATATAATTTATGTGTGAATGGTATTTTAGGGATTATAACCTTTTAAATTCTCAGATCTTTATATTTCATTCTTATGTCAATTCCTACATTGATTATTATGTTTTATCCGTATGTTTATTGTTCAGGAAGTTTTGGTGCATTCCCCTGGATGTACCGATCCCTGGAATGTTTGAAAGACAGAAATTCCGAACAACATGAGCATCGTGCGAAGGCAGGGTCATGTGAGCGACATTTCCTCGTATGCATTTCACTCGGAAAAGAAACCGCGTTAACGTTGCTGAATGTTTCACACATTGGCAATAATATCGCAGCTAACCAGGCTTAACGGATCACTTTATCGAAAACTGGAGCTCGGAAATCACTATGAATCAAGATGTACTACTGGAATTTCAACAAAAACAGTTTCAAATAATCTTCTCATTCATTTATTTTTCTTCTTTAATGCTTTCAATAGTAGACGGTTGAGGAAAACGTTATTTCAATATGCATTGGAAAACATTCGTGTAGTAATCTTCTGTGGCCATATGTAGGTCAATTAAACACAGAAATAAAAATAGTAAAAGGATTTCGAGAATGAGGCACGGAAGTGTATAGCGGAGATGTCAGACACCGTGCGATCACTTCGGTTGAAGTATTTCCCCGCTAAAAGGCACAAAGTACCTACAAAAGTACGAACGTCATTTTCTCAGAATCGGACGAGCATCTAGGAATAAACCGAGGCACGTGTCCGCTTATTTTTACCCCTGAGCGAAGTTTCTGGGAAATCGGGTGTTCTCCTTGTTAGTAGTTCGCATCTTTATCGCGGCGTAGAATCGATAGACGGCGCTCTTCGTTTCGTAGGGCACGAATGAACCAACAAAGGCTTTCTTAGTCTTATATTATCTCTTTTCAATCTCTGATAGATGTGCTGTCGAATGTTAACGTCACTGATCGAATTGAGAACCGCTGTTTTATCTGTGCAAATTCAAGCTATCAGGGAATTTACTTGACTAGGATGCACGGTCTATTGAATTCGCTTTGTGTGTTAAAAACTTAACTACATAGCTTTGCTTCTTTCGATAAATGTTGTTTCTATTCCTTGTTACGAAAAAACAAATTCATTAAATTTAGTTTTGTGAGTTGGCTGCCTGTTCATTAAATTTTTATTTCGTTTTTTCTACGAAAAAATGCCAAGGAAACAGTAAAGTCTTCCTGAATAAACCAGAACGGCTAAAAGACTGAGGACTATGGGGTCTTAAGAATCCAATGAAGAGCATGAGATGAGATTTTCTGCGGCTCGGGAACATTGATGTTTAACTCACTCTTTGGAAACTACTTCCAAATGCGAGAGATGAGCTAACTCTGATCGAGAGCATAACGCATTATCCTGCTCCTCATAACCCCTCAATCACAAAACTCTGAAGTAATTTTTCTCCAAAGTATTAATATAGGAGCGGAAATTCCGACGAGAACTAGCGCTGACGGGCGAGTATTTATATTCCTTATACTCCTTTCTAACAATTTTCCATTTCGTTTAAAAAGTGTACAACTCCTGGTTAGCTTGTGTTATGCCGTTATAATACGCAAAGCACAAGGTCGGACACCCCGTGTTGCGGGCATGGAGCTTAGTATCAGTGTCTTTTCGCACGGCAAGCTCGATGCTCTACCGTGTTAGTGGAAACCTAGAAGCCTTTCGTTCATGCCCCCAAACATACGACTTCAAACATTGTATACGAAGAAGCTTCGTAAGTAAAAAATAGCTTCCGCGCCTTCGAAGTGTCTGGCAACGCCAAGTTTTTCAGCATGTTTCACACAAATACAGTTATCAGCTAAGATCACATAGTGTTTCACTTCTTATGATTGTAAGTGCAATTAACACCTGCAGTAGGACCCATAGAGATAGACAACGAAAGTGGCCCCATTAACTATCGTGAGCCTGACTAGGATCCCGCACCAATGATTAAAATATCGTGAAGGCTTTTTTCTTAATTTGATATTGTTGTTATCAGCTGTTATATAAATTTTTAACTCTTTCTGTTGTCTGTACGCTTTTTCAGTAACCAATGTAGGATACTGATCCAGTGTTGGAACTATATGCTCTATCGGTTTCGTACTTTTAGGTGCTCATGAAGATATGCTCATTCTCTGGTCTCTGCATATAACTACATGGTATTCGGCGGGACTTAGTGAAACGCTTTGTTCCAATATGTTCTGTCTACCGTAAATACGTAAAATAAACAACCTGTCCGCTATATTACGTAAGTGTTTGTCCCTGCTTGTCAGAAGAGGATGTCAGCAGTGGACCCTTCATATCGCAAAACACTGCCATTATTAACTTTCGTACTGAGGAACAGCTCCTGAACTTGTTTCCTGTGGTCTTTCCAGAATACTATGTGGTTCGTAGTGATGGATCTACGTCTCACAAATTGTTTCTATGGGACTGACAAACCCTTCATCTTCAAAATGACCTTCATCTAAATAATGCGTTAAATGTGTTCTCGACTTTACCAAACTTTCTTGTTTGTTGACGTGGTGGTGAATGTGCAAAAACGTTGAAATTGTTTAGAGATTCGTAGCCTGTTGAATAACCTGAACCGTGCCTTAACTCATGACCAGCAGCATCAGCTTTGGCACGGCGATCGTTACAAAGCATTCACTTAGCTGTCTGGTTGTTGCTCCCAGTTTCTGAATTGGAATGCCTACTCGAACGTTCTTCGTCTTAGACAGACACACGTTCATGCTTAAATAGATTAATCTACTCATAACTTTTTTGTTTCCTAAGACAGCTGTCACCATACCACAGCTGCATTCTGCAAGTAATATCCGCTGATTTAGTCTGTTCAGGCACAGATGTGTTGTGTCGTCCGAACAAAACACAGCCAGGGCAAAAGCACCACAGGTGCAAAGATGCCAGCTGGCGCCAAAGCCATAGAGATTCGCCACTTGCGCGAATTCTACCAGCGCCACGGGCGGCGCTGAGGATGAAGATATCGGCTTCGTCTCGGCTAACTGCCTCCGAGTATTATCCGCTAATGACCGGACGACAACGGACAGAATCCTACTCGGAAGACAAAAAAGTAGCTCTCGCCCATCGGGATATAGATCGTCATCCAGGCCTGACTTAGACAGGGAACGTCGTTTAGTGAACTTTTAGAAGTGAACAGACGGTTGTTGTAAATTGCATTTGCTATCTACTGTGTACGATATTTGCACTTAGCCACTGAGGGCCTTTCCTGTGTTATATTAGAAGCAGTTGAGGCGTAGCGCCGTATAACGATCCTGCCTTGGAGGCGGTTAAGTGGGAGAGGTGTCTCAGAGCTGGATAGTGACAGATGGTGACGCGAGACTGGACGCGCACGTAGTTTATGTATCAGCCGATAGAGGACAATATTGAATAGGGGGACTGTGATTTTAGTTTAGATTGTGCCCAGTAGAGTGCACTAAAGTAATAGAATGTTTATCATAAACTGTTCTAGTGTTTTCATAAAGAGTTATTATGTCTTTTTGTGTATGTAAAATGTTATAAATGCGTTTTAGCAGTATGAATGATAAATGAGTGTGGTTTAAGGTTAACATGAAGATAATTGTTTAACGAGTTATGTAGTAGGATTTAGTGTGGGAACATTTCGAAGAAGTATGGATATGGACAAAGGCTATTTTTGTACAATAGTTTTGTAAAGTAAGTTTATGGTAAAGGGAAAGTTAATTTGGGTATAAATAACAATAGTAAATTACTTTATGCATAAACAAAACTTCAGTATATTAGATAATTACGTCGGTAAAAAGTGCAGTCGTGAAGTTTACTATTTTGCGATTGGTTATGGATGAAAATCGCGGACTGACGTGGGAGAATGTTGCTTTGCTATTGGCTGTTAAGTAAACTGACCAATGGTGAAGCAATATCCTTCGCGCGCCTTTCTCTGTTGGTAGAGAAGAGTTGGAGTATTCTAGAGGAGAGTCAGAGCCTAGCCTTGAAACAGGTCGGACGTGTGTAGTAGTAGTTCCGATAGAAATGAGAAGTTGCCGGATCCAGCAGTGTTCCATACATCAAAAGAGTTGTAAAGTGACGGCATAATGATCCCGATGGGTGTGTAGAAATTTCGGAATTTTTAAGTGAATTTTGTGACGAGAAAAGACATAAATTCCGCGTGGCCTATTGAGCAGGTCGGTGGCTAAAAACTGAGACTGCATTAGATACCGACGAACTTAATATTTTGCGAGCATTCTCAACAAAAACAATCAGTATTTTTGTAGCTATTACGTTTTCAGGAAGTGCAACACAATAAACTTGCTAACGTGAGTGAAAGGGATTGTGAGTGACTGTGTTAAGACTAGCACGGGCTTGGCAGTGGTACTTGTTCACCTAAGTTTCAGAATATATTAATCGAGGACAAAATTTCCATCCTTTCATTTCGTGTTTCTCCCTAAACATAGATTAGTGACTTTAATTGCAGCCTGGTTCACGTCGAAGTACAGTAGGTTTCACTCGGCTTTCCTACTGATGATCTGCTGAGACAATGTTCACAGGTAGGTGCAGGTCCGTCGTAAAGGGACGGAAGGAACCGCGCTGGCGCACAGTGTTTCAGACTTCGTTATTCAATAAGTCACAAAGATAAGTAAAAATTTTTAACTCATTTGTGTGACTTCATTAATAATTTGTTGGATGTTATAGAATGTTTGTTCTCCTATCCTGTTACCTGATCCTGGGGCATAGCTGTGTAATAGCGGCAGGGAGAAACTGTCTTAGCGGTTTGCTGCACCAGAAGCCGTTTCACGAACTCACAAATTCAGTTCACTGTGACAAATTTGCCAACTCGGTCATCACAGCAGTAGCGACGACGCATTTACAAAACTGTCGACGAGGGTTTACAAAAAGATAATTAGTCACTCCTTTCATTTCATCCTCAATTCCTGAAGGCGACGAGGCATTCACAATATAGTGACATGAAATCACTATTAATGGTGCTACTTAATGAACATTCGCGGTTAACGCACTGGAACACAGGTATGTTCAGCTAAGTAGTTATTAATATTGTTGACCCATGGAGTAGGAACCAAACTGCTTTCGCTTGCTGACGCTCCTCGTATTTAACAATAAAGTCCCAGAACGATATAAACTTTTATTCGCCTTCCTAACTGTCCGCATTTGGTCAATTATGGCTTATTACGGATCCCATCTTTCTCTCGGTCTGCCTATAACTCTAAACCAAAAGGGTTTTGGTTTAGAAATCTTCATCTGACTTCGCAGTGTCTCTGTATCGAGAGATACAACACGGGTTGTGAATCGTGCTTGAGTAGTTCAGTTGGTAGAGCATTTTCCCGCCAAAGTAAAAGGTCCCGAAATCCTGTCTCGGTCCGGCATACAGTTTTTTTAGCTCTCCTCTCCATGTTAGTATCATACCATACTCCATTCTTATTTGATAATAATTTTAAACTTTATCTATATCTTCTTTTTCTTCTCCTTCTTCCTTTATTCATAGACAGAAGCATGTTACCTTCAGTACCGCTCGGTCCATTGTTTCCCTCGACGGCATATACTTCTTTTACCAGCTGTTGAGTTATTTGTTACAATTTTCACTATCAGCCATTCATCTACCCTGTCTGTGTGTTCGTACCATTTGTGCGTTCTCTTATTTCCCACTCATTAATGGCCTTTATTTTGCATCTTTTTTTAATGCCTTCACTTGTCTCTCTCTCGGCGTCTTCACCGCAACTCTCCGCTGCATTTTCATTTCTGTGGTTTCCAAAAGCCATCTAGATTTTCATGTTTCGATTGTTGTCTCAGCTGTGCACGGTCTCGCTATTGCTTTGTATTTTCTGGCCTTTTCCAACTATTCCCCCAACTATTTCCCCAAATAGTATAGTAGTGTGCAGCAGTCGCCCTCCGTTTCTGGCGGTTGCGCCGCTCTGGCAATCGCAGCTTTGGTGTCACCCTCTGGTGGGAAAGGGGAAAGATTGACTGTTCACGTGCATTTAAGGGGCGCTATGAGCTCGTCAGTCGGTCAGTCGGAGTGAGTCTGGGTCAGTCGCCGGCCGCGGTGGTCTCGCGGTTCTAGGCGCGCAGTCCGGAACCGTGCGACTGCTACGGTCGCAGGTTCGAATCCTGCCTCGGGCATGGATGTGTGTGATGTCCTTAGGTTAGTTAGGTTTAAGTAGTTCTAAGTTCTATGGGACTGATGACCACAGCTGTTAAGTCCCATAGTGGTCAGAGCCATTTGAAACATTTTTGAATGTGGGTCAGTCTCGCGTCACCAGTGGCTGGTCTGTCTCTCGTTCGCATTTGTGCAGCAGTTAGTATCTGTCTGTCGTCGGAGTACTAATATGTCTGTCGTTTGGATCAACCCTTTAAAGCCGGAAAATGAGAGTCTTGCCACTCCGCCAGTAACAGAACTCAGCTAGTGGTCGCCCGGTCAGAGCTGAGTTCCTGCATCTGAGTCAGTGCGTTAGGCCGCTAGTCTGATTGAGCTGCTCGGGCAACGGTCATTGGCGGTTGGATCGATCGCTTGGTCGGTCGCGCACTGAGACACAAGATGACTTGTCCGCCTTAAGCGTCGGTGTATGTCAGGTCGCCACGTGAGTCCAGTGGGCCGCGCCGTATAGCGAGGGGTAGTGGCTTCGCGGTCGACACGAGAGCAACAGGAGTCAACCCACGAGAGCGGGCTGGCCGGTGCGAGCTGCGACGCCGTGAGATGGGAGATCGGCGCTCCTTCCTGCGTCCGATGAAGCGGCTGGCAGCAGACGGTTCGGGAGAGCGTTGGGGGTGCTGCACCAAGTTTTCGCCAGAAATCGCAGTTTATTAGAAGTTAAGTGATTGGAGATGTGTTGTTTCATTTACTTGTTAAATTCTACTTCTTTTCTTGGTGAGATCACCAGACGCTTGTTTTGGGGTCGTCCCACAATTCTTCTCCGTTTGCTCACCCGCGGGAAAGTGGTTATTTATGAATTGGATGGTCCGTTTTTCGATTGTGGAGTAGGGGCGGGGTAGAACAACCTGCGGTTCTGGTTGTTCAGTAATATCACTGTCAATCTGCCTTACGGTAATAGCTGCCTCTGTCATGTTTGTCGTATTCGGTGTTAACGAATTTATTGCTTGAAATGCAACGGCAGAATTCCTCAGATATGTTTTTATCTTGCCTATCATCTTGAGAGGCGGTATATGTGTAATGTAGAGCATGTTTGTATATTCTATGTAAGACTGCATTTCATGGGTTTTATTTAAGTGGTCATTTTATATATAACGTTGCCACCCTTCCACCGAAAGAGTTTTTTTTAATCACGTTGCACCTTCGGTGGCAAGTTAAATTTTTAATGAACGAGATTTTCACTCTGCAGCGGAGTGTGCGCTGATATGAAACTTCCTCTCAGATTAAGGCTGTGTGCCCGACCGAGACTCGAAATCGGGACCTTTGCCTTTCGCGGGCAAGTGCTCTACCATCTGAGCTACCAAAGCACGACTCACGCCCGGTACTCACAGCTTTACTTCTGCCAGTATCTCGTCTCCTACCTTCCAAACATTACAGAAGCTCTCCTGCGAACCTTGCAGAACTAGCACTCCTGAAAGGAAGGATATTGCGGGGACATGGCTTAGCCACAGCCTGGGGGAGGTTTCCAGAATGAGATTTTCACTCTGCAGCGGAGTGTGCGCTGATATGTAACTTCCTGGCAGATTAAAACTGTGTGCCCGACCGAGACTCGAACTCGGGACCTTTGCCTTTCGCGGGCAAGTACTCTACCATCTGAGCTAACGCAGCACGACTCACGCCCGGTACTCACAGCTTTACTTCTGCCAGTATCTCGTCTCCTACCTTCCCAACTTTAAAGAAGCTCTCCTGCGAACCTTGCAGAACTAGCACTCCTGAAGGAAAGGATATTGCGGAGACATGCCTTAGCCACAGCCTGGGGGAGGTTTCCAGAATGGGATTTTCACTCTGCAGCGGAGTGTGCGCTGATATGAAACTTCCTGGCAGATTAAAACTGTGTGCCCGACCGAGACTCGAACTCGGGACCTTGGCCTTTCGCGGGCAAGTGCTCTACCATCTGAGCTACCGAAGCACGACTCACGCCCGGTACTCATAGCTTTACTTCTGCCAGTATCTCGTCTCCTACCTTCCAACCTTTACAGAAGCTCACCTGCGAACCTTGCAGAACTAGCACTCCTGAAACAAAGGATATTGGCGAAACATGGCTTCGCCACAGCCTCGGGGAGGTTCCCAGAATGTGATTTTCACTCTGCAGCGGAGTGTGCGCTGATATGAAACTTCCTGGCAGATTAAAGCTGTGTGCCCGACCGAGACTCGAACTCGGGACCTTTGCCTTTCGCGGGTAAGTGCTCTACCATCTGAGCTACCGAAGCACGAGTAACGCCCAGTACTCACAATTTACTTCTGCCAGTATCTCGTCTCCTACCTTCCAAACTTTACAGAAGCTCTCCTGCAAACCTTGCAGAGCTAGCACTCCTGAAAGAAAGGATATTGCGGAGACATGGCCCAGCCACAGCCTGGGGGAGGTTTCCAGAATGAGAATTTCACTCTGCAGCGGAGTGTGCGCTGATATGAAACTTCCTGGCAGATTAAAACTGTGTGCCCGACCGAGACTCGAAGTCGAGACCTTTGCCTTTCGCGGGCAAGTGCTCTACCATATGAGCTACCGAAGTACGACTCACGTCCGGTACTCACAGTTTTACTTCTGCCAGTATCTCGTCTCCTACCTTCCAACCTTTACAGAAGCTCCCCTGCGAACCTTGCAGAAGTAGCACTCCAGAAAGAAAGGATATTGCGGGGACATGGCTTAGCCACAGCCTGGGGGAGGTTTCCAGAATGAGATTTTCACTCTGCAGTGGAGTGTGCGCTGATATGAAACTCCCTGGCAGATTAAAACTGTGTGCCCGACCGAGACTCGAACTCGGGACCTTTGCCTTTCGCGGGCAAGTGCTCTACCATCCTTTTTTTTTGGGCCAAGCAGTAAACAGAATTTTTTTTTTTTTTTTTTTTTTTTATGGTGCACAAAAGACTATCACATCATCATTGAAGGAAGATTGCTCTGCGAGAGAACGGAAATGTGAAAGCGAAAAAGGGAATGAAAAAATGCCTTCTGCATTGGTGAGCATCTGAATAGTATCGTAAAATTCCGACAAGTACTAAAGTCCCAGGAAGCAAATGGGATTCATACATACAGGTCACTGGCAAACTCTGCGATCCGAAAGACTGTATTTGAAGCATTTAACCGTTAATTATGATGTCCAGCATATTTCCAAATATCCTCCTGTAGTCACAGTGTTGTCTCATTTTAAAGTGTTCAATTTCTATGTAAGAATAATAGTCGAGGAAAGTAGCATGCCTATTCTGCATAATAAACGATGCTGTGTGGCCCATGATCCACGTTGCAGCGTTGTTTTTTGCTCGTGGATATCTCAGTTTTTGTGGCTGAATGATCTCTAAAAGATCTACACCACAGGGCGTCGTACGGTCTATCACCGACAATCGTTGACGAAGAAATGTAGTAATTTCTTCTGCATGTCCGCACGTGAACCTATGAAGAAGCGTATCGACCCTTCCGCATGTGTCACAATTGGGCGTTGGATGAAGGCCAATTTTATGTAGCTTTTCATTCGTTGCTACTTTATCGTTGACTGTTAGATACCAGTCGGCTATGACGCGTGACGGTAACACGTCGCTGTGCACATTCCGCCATACTATACTCCAACGTGTATGTGGATGTTTTTCTTCGAGACGATTCCTGTGGTTTGTTGTCGTGAGAAGGCCATAAAGCTTCCTGTTCGTCAGGCTTCCGTTATCGACGATGTTGTGTCGAATGTAACTCATTTCCATGTAGTACAGTCGCACATGTCGGTAAGAAAGTGGAATGCCGGCGATATTAACGGGTGGGTCAAGGCTATGAGGCTTCCACCGCTGAATGAGGTTTGTGATGATACTGGTCCTCCGGGTACGGAACTCCTTCCTGATGCGATTTAGGAGCAGGGTGACACATTTTTTGTGTACTTTAATGAGGTTAAGGCCACCTTTGAGCGAAGGTAAGGTTAAGGTATCGAATTGAACTTTGAAAATGTGCCCCCTAAAAAGAAACCAACATAACGCTTGTTGTATACTCTTGGCTAGATGGTCGGAGATTGGAAGAATTTGCGCCAAATAAGTCATCTTGCTCGTAATGGCGATCTCGATGGTCTTAACTTTCTGTAGTATGTTCAAGTCACGGTCGGAGTGAAGTACCAAAGCAGCACGTAATTTATTAAGCATGTGTGACCAGTTCTTCGTCAGGAATTTGTCTGGTTTGGCCTCAAAAGTAACACCGAGGGTTGTGTGAGAATCCTTGACCTTGCACCAGGGAACATGGGATATGTCTCCGATACCGCCACCGATCTGCAAAGCTGTGGTTTTAGTTCTATTGAGTATTGCTCCTGAAAGAAACGTGAATGTTTGTAAAAGAGTTTCCGCTGACAGAAGTTGTTGCGATGATGACACAGTGACGCATACATCGTCAGCATACGCAATGCATGGGATAGTGACAGACTCGACGCTAAGTCCGATCCCGCTATGCGCCAAGTTTTTCAGGAGCGGCTCCACTGCAATGGCGTACAAAATCATTGACAGAGGACATCCTTGGCGGACGGATTGCTCAATGGAAACTTCTTTTGTAAAATGGCCATTAATGAGAATCCGTGAAGAGGCGTTTGTAGTAAGTTTGCGAATTAATTCTATGAGATGAAGTCCAAAACCTAGTTTCTTCATGCATTTAAAGAGGAAGTCATGACGTACACGGTCATAAGCCTTCTCAAAATCTAGAAAGATCAGAGCGCCCTGTCCTTGTGTTTCAGCATACGAACAGATGATGTCCCTCAAATCGCAGGCTGCTGAGATTGCACTTCGGCCTTGCACTGCACTGTACTGGTAACTGCCCAAAACCTTGTACATAACGGTTTGCATCCTTAGCTTAATCGATCTGGTGATGATTTTGAAATCGGCATTCAGGAGTGTGATGGGTCGCATGTTTTCGACCTTCCTGCTGTTCCCTTTTTTCGGTAAGGGCAGGATGATACCTTCCGTAAATGCCTTGGGTATAACTTCCAGGTGCCAGAGTTCATTCGCTATCTCGAGGAGTGTCGGACCGAGGAGGTTCCAGTAACGCTGGTAAAACTCAGCGCTGAGACCGTCGGGTCCTGGTGACTTCCCTTTCTTTGCACTGTGGACCGCCAGTCGGATTTCGTCCTCTGTGAAAAGAGATTCCAGATTTGCAGTATCCTGTTGCGACAAGCGACAGCTCAAGGTCCTAAGAAAATCGTCGCACGAGTGTTCATCAACGGCTTGCTTCTTGTAAAGTTGACTATAATAGTCGTAGACGTGCGAGATGATGTCACGTTGCTTCGTGATGGCATTCTCAGCGTCATCAACGACGGCTTCAATCAACATGGCTTTACACCGTTTCGTCGTTCTCAGGATGTGGTACAGAGAGGCCCGTTCTTCGGCGGCCACGTCCTTGGGGTGGGCTCGCACGATGATGCCTTGCATTCGTTGGCGTTGTATCGCCGTGATTTTCGCTTTATATCGTTTGATCTTAATGTCGATATCGCCAGAAGGATTGTTAGCGCGACTGTACAGGTCTCTCAAACAGCGATAATAAAACTCAATAGTCTGTTTCTGCCGAAAGCTTTTTTGTCGCGCGTAACTCATGAGGGTGAGGCGTAATTTAGGCTTAGCACACTGAGTCCACCACTGGAGAGCGCTATCGTAACGACGTCGTTGCCGCTGGAGCTGTTGCCATGTTATGTTCACCTCCTCTTCAAGTTGGGCATCCTGCAGAAGGCTGACGTTCAATTTCCAGTAGCCTTTCCCGCGGTATATTTGCTGGCGGTGTAGGTTAAGGTAACACTGATACGCACAATGGTCGGAGATGTTGACAGGAGCTATGTCACAGTTCACAGCGTGTCGCTGGAGGGCCTCGGACACATAGATCCTATCCAACCGACTGGCAGAATGACTGGTTACGAAGGTGGACGCTACCCGTTCACCGTGCAGTTGTTGCCATGTATCGTGAAGACGCATGCCATGAATTAAATGTTCAAGTTCGATACATCTGTTCGTGTTAGGAGTTTGGTCTCTGTCGTTAAGCACACAATTGAAGTCACCACCGAGGATGAGATGTGCACGATAAGCGCTAAGAAGAATGGGAACCTCGTTTTTATAAAATGTTGAGCGATCTCTCTTATGAGTGCTACCTGAGGGAGCGTACACGTTAACAATCTGCACACCACTCACTCGAAGAGAAATGCCACGACCACTAGGCAACCGCTGCACATCCGTAAATGGTATACCGTCGCGCAGAAGTATGGCAGTGCCTACAGCATCCTGGAGATTGATGTTATCAATGAGAACGTAACCGGGCACTTCTAAGACTGTGACTACCTCCTGTAGGAGGGCAATGTCAACGCTGGTACCATACAAGAAATCAGTTAGCGAACGGAGTTTCACCGCACTTTGAATTCTATTGACGTTAAGTGTGGTAACGTTGTAGGTTTGGCTATCGCACATGATGGTTCAGAGGACAATGAGCTCTGTGTTGGATCGTCCTTCTCGACGTCTTTGAATCAAACTCGTTGGGAACGTCTGGAGTACTCAGAGAGTGGAAATGTCGCAGCGCGATGGTCATGCGCGAGAGCAGCTACTGCTGCATCTCCTCGTCCTGCTGCCACCACGGCTCATTGCTGTCGGGGTGCTTCGCGGTGCGCGCGCCGCCCTGCCCGCCACCGCCGGCTGAGTCTGTCAACGTGGTCGCATCCGCCTGACCACCACGCGGGGCTGCGACTGACGTCATCGAGTTCCTGCGGGAGCGCTGCTGCAGCTGCTCGCTGCTCTGCTCGCTCTTCCTCTTAGCCGTTACGGTGCTCTGTTCCCTCTCAGCGCTCAGTAGTGCCTTCAGGTGTTTGGTCTGTTCACGGATGCGTTCTTGCCTCGCGGTGTCCTCGCAGCGCACGGAGTAAGAAGATTGAGGTTCAGTCTCGCTGCCACTTTCTGACATGTGTACGGGTCTCAAATCATCCGACTTTTCCTCTTTGCTACTATTCCCTTTGCTTCTCCTTCGGCGGCCTTTCTTCGTTTCTGCTGCAGTCTCTACCGTTAGGGGCGGTTCAGGCAAACTGATCTGCACCCGCTCCTGTATCTCACACGGCTTAGTCTCAGAGGTGGCTGGCGCATCGTTGTTATCCAGCGGTAACTGCCCCGGTGAGGATGACGGTGCCGGATCGACGTCCGTCCTACCGCAAATGTCTTGGGCACTGCATTCCACCGGAACTGGCATCTCCGCCTCGCTAACACGTTCCGGCTGCCGAGGTGGTGGTACCGTTCCCGCGACTACCTCACTCAATAGCGGAACAAGCTTTTCACTACCGTCTGCAGGACGTTCCCGTGGAAGTTGAAATGGACGTCGACGTGTACAGTTCATCCGCAGATGTTCTGTTGAATGGCAGATCGAACAGGTAGGGGGTTGTCCAATGTAAGTTACCTGTGCACGACAGCCGCCAATGGCAACATACGAAGGTATATGCTTTTTTAAGTCCACACGTACACTTCGCACCCCGCTGTTAACTTGGTAGCGATATGCACTCGACCATTTTTCATTGGTAACCGACAAAACAACGCCGTACAGTGACAGGGAACGTGCTATCAGGTCATTAGGGCACTCAGGTGGCACATTAAATACCCTGACGGTTCTCACTCCGTATCCCGAAGGCACGATTTGGACATTGCTAATACTGCCATCATTATGACGAAATGGTCTCACACCAGCATGCTCCTCAACGAATTTCTCATAAGTGTCACTCGAAATAAATTTGATAAATAACGAGTACTGCACAAAGTCCAACTGGAACGTGTCAACTATATCTTCCGGCAATTTCAGATCCTCAAAAATCCACTCATGGATTTCGAAAGCCGTCGGTCGCAAGGCAGCACGATCGAAAACACACTGAACGCTGTTCGCTCTGTTAATTGTCGACATCTTACTTACAACAGTGGTACAGAAACAAACGTTAACAGCGCTCGAACACGCTGCGCAGCTCTTCACCGCAGCACTGCTCGCGACGTAAACACTGGCCCGCGCTACCGCCCGTCACCGCGCGATGTGCACTGGCCGAGTGCCTGAGCACGATTGATCATCTGAGCTACCGAAGCACGACTCACGCCCGGTACTCACAGCTTTACTTTTTAAATTTTTTAATGTTGGTGTTTTGTACCATTTCCATCCTTCCTACGGGGTGAATAGCTTAAGTGCTTGTATGAGTTGTTAAAATTTTTAGTTTAAAGTAATCTGGCGTGTTGCAGATTTGCACCCGTGTAGTCTTTCAGAGGTTGTTGTGAGCGGTCGTGACTACGTCCGTGTCAAAAGGGAGCGGCAGTGTTCTCAGACCGAAAGCTCATACTGTCAAAATTTGTTCTTTCTGCCTCTGAATAAATTGTAACTTGATATTAGAGGGTGCTTTCTGATTATAATATTAAATCTGTTTTTTAAAAAAAAACGTCTATTAGGAGTAAAATTTCCATTTGTTGAAAGAAAATTAATTAATTTCATCAGTTACCCACTGGCAACTACTTCCACGCGCACGCAGTGTGATTAAATGTGTTAATGTTCTTGATGAATCGCTAGTAAATAAAGTAAATTCTTAAGAAAAGGTTTGAAAGTAAATTCACGGTTCAAGTATCATTTATCACCCTATCATTTTGAGTGCTTTTGCTGCTTGTTCTCCGTCTAAACATTTTTATTGCTGGAAAATTCGATACCAACGTATTTAAAGGCCGTTACTTGTGTAATTTTTCCATATAGTTCCAGTCAGCATCTGATTGGTTCCACAAAAATGGTCACTCATTTGGGTTTTTGAGTGCGTATGACCATTAGTAAAATATTCTCTGGTTTCAAGCCACGTTCGGTGGTTAGCTCCTCACGAGATTTTTGAAGAGGTATCCTCTGCTATTGTCAAGCGGTTGGCTGTCGTGTGAATGCCGCTGCCCTGCTTATAGAGACCCTCCCACTGAGACGACTCTACTGCACATTCCGCACCGTATCCGGTGATGTTTTGTGGGCACGACCACCGCGCATTCTTCAACTCCCCAATCATAAGATCCCAGTCCGTACTGCAATCAAACCGTATTTATTGAGAGTGTTGTCCGATATTTTGATTCCTATTGCTTCATTTATTAGGCTACCGCGGAAGCCATTATCCCTTTGAATAATAGAAGTCTCATCGAATGCAATTCGACGCCTGTTTTCCAGTTCATGTTCTGCTACAGCTAACTATTCGGAATAGCGTAGCCGAAAACACCTTTCATGTTCTATGCGGCGCTGTCCAATAGTGCAGACAATCTGACAAACATAAAACTGCCCACACCCTTATGCTACTTTTTTAATTTCAAGGTGTACTGAGGCCTACATTGTCTTTTACAGGCCTCATTAGTAGCGGACGGTGACTGTACCACTTTCATGTCTCTTTAGGAGCGGGCTAATTTTCCCTGCCATTAAGCCAGAAAAAAGGAGAAACGCACTCTTCATCACGTCTTCTTTGGAGGCCTCCTGCTTTCGTGGATTAGATGAAACTTCTTGCGAAATTCGTCTATTTTTATAACAGTTTTACTTGAACGTTTTACGTGTCTCAATACCGTCGACAGGTTCTCGGCGCCTTGGACGGTTTCAGCCCGATGTACCAAGGGCCTCAGAACGGACATTCCTGTGGTGGGTGGTGGCAGCTTGTGGCTTGCAAATACAAATGGGCGTGTGGGTGGTCTTGCGCTAAACGCTGTGACCAAGATTTACGGCGGACAAGGACGTCCATGCATTCGGATAAGGCCATTTTTAGGTTTTTGGCTGTCACGTTAAATATGTGTAAAAGTTTTGCAGATTTTCTTCGTTGTTCCCTAGCAGAATTTCATTGTCAGCATTAGAAATTATATTTATTTCCTCGTCCCCCGTTCTGTAACCAATATTACCCAATAATATTTTTCATCGCATCGTCCGTGACTATAACAAAAACTGGCGGTCTCAAAGAGTCAACTTATCTAAAACCCATTTTCACCTAGACATAGTTCTTGGAATAACGTTCTTCAATAGTTTTATTATGCTCGAAGGAATGCCTCGATTCTAGAGCAGGTTTTAGCACGTCTGTTACCTGACTCCTCTTAATAAAAGAAATATAAAATGTTATGTTTTATTCAAAGGACTTCTCTGCAACCTGTCTAACAATAAATACGGCATCTGTACATGAACTACTACTGTAGATCGATAACCATATCGATCCACTACAAGTGTTGTAATGTTTCTTTACTTTATTGCCATTGTTTTTGTTTTTAGATTTACCCCTCAGGTACTGGTTGGATCTTCCCTATCTCTTTTCTTGTGCGTGATAACAGTAATAAAGGTTCTTCATTCATTTGGAATTTTATTACGAGTTATAACGTTATTAACTTAATTGGTTAATTTTTCTGTTAGTGGATATCTTCCAGACTTCAGTAATTAATCAGGAATCCCATCTTTCACTGGGCGCTTCCTATATTTTAGCTGACTTACAGCTTCGTCTACCTCTGCCTGTGAAACACTTACGTCAACATTTACTTGTATGCTGAATGATTTCTTTCGGTTTTCTAGTAATCATTTTTTGACCTTTAATAACTCATTTTAATATTCAAACCATGATACCCCGTTTTCGTCGTTCAATCGAAAAATGTCATTTAATTCTTTCCTCTGCATGCATATCGTCCTCCAAATTTGTTTTTGCAGCCTGTAGTAGTCATTCCGTACATTTTTAGAGAAGATTACCCACTGTTCCTTCTTAAAACTATTTCCTAGTGATTCTTTCTTATTACGAGTCTGTGCAATCTTGATAAGACTTGTATTTTTAGTGTTTTATATTTCAGATAGGCACACCTATTATTTTACGCAATTCTTTTACACCTTTACGAAACCATGGTGTTGTGCTTGTTTTCCTTTCTTGCTTTATAATCTTTGCACCTAAGGCTTCTTGAGCTGTTGCTTCAGTATTTTATATTGCTTTCCTCCCAACCTCGTTCTACTTTCCAATTTTATCTAACGTTTTCAAAGCCTTATATCCTGTCTGGTGCTGGTCATGAACATTATCTTCCATATAACCAGTGCATCTGTTCCGGGTTTCCTGGTGCCCTTTCTTCACTATTCCTTTTCTCTTTATAGAATTGTTTATTTTCTAGGGTAGATTTTGAATGATATTTTTCACACATCGTTTGTTTTTCTTGTATTTTTTCCGAAATCGTCGTCTGGTTTTCTGTGACGATTTAAAGTTAATATATATATATATATATATATATATATATATATATACAGGGTGTTTCAAAAATGACCGGTATATTTGAAACGGCAGTAAAAACTAAACAGCGATAGAAATACACCGTTTGTTGCAATATGCTTGGGACAACAGTACATTTTCAGGCAGACAAACTTTCGAAATTACAGTAGTTACAATTTTCAACAACAGATGGCGCTGCGGTCTGGGAAACTCTATAGTACGATATTTTCCACATATCCACCATGCGTAGCAATAATATGGCGTAGTCTCTGAATGAAATTACCCGAAACTTTTGACAATGTGTCTGGCGGAATGGCTTCACATGCAGATGAGATGTACTGCTTCAGCTGTTCAATTGTTTCTGGATTCTGGCGGTACACCTGGTCTTTCAAGTGTCCCCACAGAAAGAAGTCACAGGGGTTCATGTCTGGCGAATAGGGAGGCCAATCCACGCCGCCTCCTGTATGTTTCGGATAGCCAAAAGCAATCACACGATCATCGAAATGTTCATTCAGGAAATTAAAGACGTCGGCCGTGCGATGTGGCCGGGCACCATCTTGCATAAACCACGAGGTGTTCGCAGTGTCGTCTAAGGCAGTTTGTACCGCCACAAATTCACGAAGAATGTCCAGATAGCGTGATGCAGTAATCGTTTCGGATCTGAAAAATGGGCCAATGATTCCTTTGGAAGAAATGGCGGCCCAGACCAGTACTTTTTGAGGATGCAGGGACGATGGGACTGCAACATGGGGCTTTTCGGTTCCCCATATGCGCCATTTCTGTTTATTGACGAAGCCGTCCAGGTAAAAATAAGCTTCGTCAGTAAACCAAATGCTGCCCACATGCATATCGCCGTCATCAATCCTGTGCACTTTATCGTTAGCGAATGTCTCTCGTGCAGCAATGGTAGCGGCGCTGAGGGGTTGCCGCGTTTGAATTTTGTATGGATAGAGGTGTAAACTCTGGCGCATGAGACGATACGTGGACGTTGGCGCCATTTGGACCGCAGCTGCAACACGGCGAACGGAAACCCGAGGCCGCTGTTGGATCACCTGCTGCACTAGCTGCGCGTTGCCCTCTGTGGTTGCCGTACGCAGTCGCCCTACCTTTCCAGCACGTTCATCCGTCACGTTCCCAGTCCGTTGAAATTTTTCAAACAGATCCTTTTCGGTCCTTTGGTTACATTAAACCTCCGTTGAAAACTTCGTCTTGTTGCAACAACACTGTGTTCTAGGCGGTGGAATTCCAACACCAGAAAAATCCTCTGTTCTAAGGAATAAACCATGTTGTCTACAGCACACTTGCACGTTGTGAACAGCACACGCTTACAGCAGAAAGACGACGTACAGAATGGCGCACCCACAGACTGCGTTGTCTTCTATATCTTTCACATCACTTGCAGCGCCATCTGTTGTTGAAAATTGTAACTACTGTAATTTCGAAAGTTTGTCCGCCTGAAAATGTACTGTTGTCCCAAGCATATTGCAACAAACGGTGTATTTCTATCGCTGCTCGTTTAGTTTTTATTGCCGTTTCAAATATACCGGTCATTTTTGAAAACCATATATATATATATATATATATATATATATATATATATATATATATCAGGCGGATATTCGTTGTACGGCTCCGAAGGAAGATATACACATTGACGGAAAAAGTGCTTCCGTCGAGAGCGTCGTGTTGAGTGGTATTAGTCTTGACTCCTTCTAGCAAAGTTTCACTTACCCTAATCTCTGTACTTTGCCTGTTCAGTTATTTTCCACTACGCATTACACTACCGGCATAAGCTCGACGTGTATTCGAGTAGCTAGGTGACCACGCTGTCGCTGATTGTCACACACAGGCTCTGGACTCGGCGATCAAAGCGGCCGCCGCTCTGTGGCGCACCGTA
The DNA here is from genome assembly GCF_021461385.2 of Schistocerca piceifrons. Lineage (NCBI taxonomy): Eukaryota > Metazoa > Arthropoda > Insecta > Orthoptera > Acrididae > Schistocerca > Schistocerca piceifrons. The sequence goes on from NC_060141.1 coordinate 276,588,197, forward strand.
TCCAGCCCGCTGCCGTATTTGCCGTGGCGGTCGCGGTCTTGACCGCGGCTGGGTCCCCATCTGTCAACAGTCACGGACCCGCCGCTGCCCGGGGCGACTACCTGCACGACATCGTGGCCAACTTGCCGCACAGGCGGTGGCGTGACTAGAGCAGAAATGCGAGTGCTGCGTGCTAAAGCCACCTGACTCATTCCACCAAGGACTTGAGCACCGGCCAACGTTTCTTAGAAGCGGTTAGTAGTACGACGAAACATGTATGAATTTGCCTTCAACTAGCTATTTGGCACACAATCTGTAAATCCTGGAGTCGCATCTGTTACACGATTTGTAGTACTTAGTCCTTTGGCCGAGCTAAGTTCTACTGATCATAACCGAACTTTTTCTTATCTCAGGATACAATTACAGGTTCCATTTCAGCCTCATGATAATAGGAAAAGTGGGGTGTATGAAATGTGGAAGGTGTTTCTACTGGCTTAAAGCATCAAAATAAGAGTAAAAAGTTAAATAAAATTATGTCTGAAATGTTTGATTTGCGAGTTATGATGCATATTGTCATTTGAGGTAGGCACTACTCATGAACCAGTACAGGCTATTGGCGTGTCGTGATCGCCTGCATATCCACTGATGTGGCTTTGTAGACCTCTCTACACTGTTCAGTTGATTCTGGCACGAAATGCCTTTGTCTGCTTCGATGTGATCTGTTGCATGCTATGAAGTTGTAGTAATAAAGCGGCACTCGACGTACTGCGTACATTCACTCTACCGTTAGTTCATACAGTGCAGTTGTTTTGCAGTACATATTTATTGTGGTGTAGTGGACAATCAGTTGCTCGAGCCGCATTTTATTCCACAGTGACTAACAGGGTGAGCATCGACAGTTTGTGGATCATGAATCGTTACTCTGCTTGATGGTGTCCTATTCGCTACACTCTAATCACCTTAATGGCTCATGCACGACGGTGCCTCTGCACATTTCTCTTGGGAGCAAGAGAGCATCTCAGTATTATTTATCCCAATGAGTGGATAGTTCGTGCAGGTCCAGTATTTGAGTTCGCTATATCTCTGGCTATTAGCGCCCTGGACTTCCACCTTCGAGCTTGTCCCAAGGAGTTCGTGCGCAGTGTCGAAAGTGAGAAGTAGTACAACTACGGAAGCAAACTGAAAGTGGCTGTGCAATCGTACAGATTGAGATGAATGGAACCTGCAACTTTGCGGGAGTGTTACATGGACAACGTTCTGAACATGTTCTAGGGTAAGTGTGGAGTTGTGTTCAATTTTGGGTCCCTTTGTGTCCTGCTTTCTGAGAAGAATAATTTTGTGTTGCGTTTGTGTTCCCTACTCTACTGTTGAACTCTGAAATAAAGAAATTTCAGACCAAACTTTCTTTACTGTCTTATTATTATTTTAATTCATTTCATACATTACACCCATGAAGTGTATACAGTTACTTTTGAATCATCCTGTACACTCTTCACATTTTTGTGACTTATCCAACAGACAAACACATACTGAACACCAAGGACACTCTTCTCCACTTCCTACAGCTGATAAAGTTAGCGTTATCCTGCTGCTGGCTACTAGGGCACGAGGGAAATTCGTGGGAATAAATTAGCCGATATAGCAGCCATGGAGGAGTGCGTTCTAACAGATGGCTCAATGTCACATTGTTCTACAAGCTGTGGGCTTACAGAGTCATACAGCAGGGGGAATAAAATTGGCTGAAAGTGACGGACAATAAGCTGCAGTTGGGAAAACGCACTACTTGGCTTTGAAATACCTTCTACTCACGCAGGTGAGATAGGGCACATCCACCTCTCTTTCTGGTATACAAATATCAGTACGTCACAGTTTAGGTGAACGTGCATTGCTGCCCAACAGGCGGGCGGATGTTAGCTTACCAACTGTCCTGTCCAGTGTTGTTTGCTGGCAATGAGACGAATATGGCCCAATTTTTGTGATATTTCTGACCTGCTTCGTGATCTATTAACAGGCTGGTTGGCCCGTCCTCCTTCCCTTTTGTGTTCAGCCAGATACGCTTTCGTAAGATTTTTCAGCTATCATTCTATACAAACTAAGTGGAAATGGGAGAAAGTGATTGTAATTATTTTATTCTAGGTATTTTTAGTTTTAATTCTTTAACTCAATTCGTCTCGGATTGTTTTACCAAGGGCGCAATCAATGACGCTGATGAGCACTGTAAATAAACAAAAACACACAATTACAAGTTTTGTGTGAAAAAAATCGTCTTTGAATGCAATAGCACTATACCTGTTGGCACGAAGCAGTTTGTCATTCACGATGATAGTCTACTGACTACGATCGTATTGAAATTTGCTTTGAACTGTTGAGTATAATCATAGAACATACTTTGTTTCTGATTTTTGGTATGATTAGGGAGGCAGAATGAACACTAAGGTTGCTGCCTCCTCTTTCCGATGTGTTTCAGGACCAACATCTAATCACAGCTTCGAATTATATTCCTACACGAGCAGAGAGAAACCAGTGACACGACTGAGTTTCAAGATAAAGAGAGACATTTTGCTGTGAAAGTATTGTAGTTCAAAAAGACTGAATAAGTAGCTGCCACTGGATGCATAAAAAGAACCCTGCAACGTACATGAAGAGGCAGACTAGGGTTTAACACAGTAAAAACACGAAAATGAAAAGCGACAATACTAGGTCTATAAATGAGTTCCTACAGTATCTTTTGTTGGAGTCATTTTGTACCGGACGTGTCGAGGTGCTGAGTAAATACTTAACTGTGTCGAAAGTATCAAATTGAGTTTGCTAATATAATGATCAGTGGCAATGAATAGATTCGTTAGGAAAGCGGATACCATACCTAACGTCGGCGAAACATATTCATTGCATTTAAGGCACAGGGCTATCGAGTGTTATTCACACCCAGAGGTCTGCACGATCACAGGTAAAAAATACATACACAATATTCGCTAAGGTAGATCTCATGTTATTTGGCAGTGGTGATCTCATATATACACAATCGTAGACATGTCATGTCTAACCAAAGCCCAGTTAAAACTCTGTTGTCTTATCAGTATTATTTTTCCTCACACATAATGTGTTGATACATAACTGATTTCACTACTGCAGAGATTTCTGGTTCGCAGAATATATTGTGGGCTATAGGATGGAAACTACTTGTTGGTCCTGGTGTCTTAACTGTTGCTCAATTTAAATATTGCCTTCTACATCAAATAAAACCAATTTAGAACCCCAGTGCTGTAGTATATCGATTATTCCTTGCTACAGTAGTGTTATCTTGAAGCTGTGAGAAAGGAGGACAGGCACTCCAAGGCGCGGAAGCCGATACGATGCTGAGGGCAGACGAAATTAGGAGAGATATCGTTACATGAAGTAAACCGTAAGAGGCGAGCCTTGCGAAAATGCAGACGCCTCCAGACGCGGTCCCAGGGCGCCAGTTACTCTTCAAGGAATTAACATGTAACTTCATATGTCGTCTAGACGCTGTGGTAGGTTGCCACCGTAGAACTTTGTAATCAACAGGCACGTATTAGCGTATAAAGCCAGCTTGATACCAGCCCTTAGAACAGCAACTCAGTAGGCTCACAAGGTTTAGAAAGAGAGTGAAAACGTCAAAAAACTGTTGACCTAGCAGTCTCTACTCCGGGGAGCCCGAGGGGCGGGGCTAAATGACGTATAACAATAATGTTGCAAGCCTTATTTGGCAGAGCAGTTACGTTTAGCTTTTAGCTGAACAATGTTGATACCAAATACGGACTTACTTAGTGCAACTGCATTAACATCCCCGCCTTAAGGGCACCTAACTAAACCGTGATTGGCAGGTGCCTGCAAGAGACTTGAGGGATTGGCTGGGTGGCTTTAAGTGGGAAAAACAGTGCCCCTACGCGACTCTTTCAAACCCCTAGATTCCACTTTTTGGCGGAGTTCTCAGTCAGACGATCTGGGCGCCAAATCCGCGTCCATCGACTCCAGCCTCGATCCAGCTCCGCGTAAGTCTGCTCGCTCACTTGGAGTGCCTCAGTGAAGAGTGTCATATTCAGTACGTTTTGTTTTGCAACCAAGTTGTTGCCTTAAGATGCTGCTAGTGTTTGCTACTGTGGTTAGCATCCACTCCTTGGACTTCTGCACTGGCTTCTGTTGTAACAGCGTTATTCATGCTTTTTCTAACCTATAACTAGCCGACAGTATATTAGTTAGTCCTGTCTGGAATAAACAACTATTTCAAAACCCTGTTTGTCCAAGAGTCTCCACAGCGAGTTCCCTACCACGTCCCACCACCTGCATTTCTAGTAAATGCATGTAGAAGTTTTGGATCAGATAGAAGAAAACAGTCAAATGCCTTCACTGTGAATTGTCCTTCTGCCTTCTGCTCTGTACCGCACGGGAGCGCAGACTGACCAGTAACCCCTTTTCTCCCTCCCCCACCTATGTCACGACACGACAATGCTTACTAACTCGTCTCTATTAAATAATACAGCGATACTGTGAAACGGCATTTTTGTATGTGTTTGGATGAAAGTTGGCAATTTAATTGGGACAAGGATACCCATTAATTTATTATCACAATTATACCATCCTGAACTCAGCAAATTATGTAAAGATTGTTGTGTAAAATTTGCATAATGTATAAAAAAGACAGTGTTTCAATAATATGGTATAACAATAATGCAGTAATGATACAGAAAATCTAAGTTCCATAGTTCACTCCCTAGAGGGTTCTACGGCGTTTTCTGCAACTTATCTCTCATTTCACCTCTGACTAGGAAGTGAGAAAGGACTAAGTTGCATTGTTGACAGAAGTCCACGGTGTACTGCAAATCCGTCTGTAACTGACTTTGTGACTCAGTTCAAAAAACCGGTGAAGGCGTGGGCATACCACCTCCAACAGTACCATGATTAGAAAAGTTCTCAAACAACCCTTTATGTTGTAGTCACACTTACCTTAAGACATAGAATCACTAATTTTAAAATACGTGGTAATATAATTATGAGCACAACACTACTGAATACCGCCGTTACGAAAACAATAATTAAAACGCAGGCATACACGCAAACGTTCCACTGATACAGAATATCCTAAAAAGATGATTAATCGTGAAATGAACAATGACTCAGATATAGACAGTGAAATGTGACTCTACAGTTACGTGATGAAAATGGAATTATTTCAAGTCGTTCCAGTGTAATGCAACATATAAATACATTAATAGCCTCATGTGAATGAAACTTCTAACGCAAACTATTTCGAGGTTTTAAATACCGTTAGTAATAACAATAACAACACTTTTACCAAACAGGCTTAGGGGCCAGATTGGAACTATTGCATAAATATAAAATACAGAAAAGTAAAATTCCGAGTATATTCTACAATTTACCTTTCAGATTTATGTGGACATTTCGGATCTGTACAACGTTGCGAATGGCCCTGCAGCAGCAGAATGACGTTGACTTTACTCACGTGAACGAACAACATGTGCTGTATCTTGAGTCCTCCTTTCTCGCCGCAACTGTTGAGCACACATTCACTCAGTGTGATGAACTTCTTTGACGACCAGTGAATGGACTGTCGAGTCAAGCTTATCATACAGAACAGCTATACACGGTGTTTCCGTAAGAGTGTGCAAAACTTTAACACGACATAGAGAATGCTTCAAAGAACAGGAAGTAAACTTGTGTATCCCTCTATCTAGCATTAATGCTTGTTGAGTCATTTACAACTAAGATGAATACAAGTTTAACGTACTATGTTGTTTATTTACATGCACATTATTTCAAAATGTTCAAATGTGTGTGAATATCTAAGGGACCAAACTGCTGAGGTCATCGGTCCCTAGACTTACACTCTACTTAAAGTAACTTACGCTAAGAACAACACACACACACACACACACACACACACACACACACACACACACACACACACAGACCCGAGGGAGGACTCGAACCTGCGGTGGGAGCGGCCGCGCAGTCCGTGACATGGCGACTCAGCCGGCCGCTGTGACCGAGCGGTTCTAGGCGCTTCAGTCTAGAACCGCGCTATCGCTGCGGTCACAGGCTCGAATCCTTCCTCGGGCATGGATGTGTGTGATGTCCTTAGGTTAGGGGACTGATTACCTCCGATGTTAAGTCCCATAGCGCTCAGAGCCATTTGAACCATTTGGCGACTCAAACCGCAATGCCACACCGCGAGGCGTTCTTTATATCCTGCAAAGAGACAAAGAGATCGAGCCTGATTACTAGGAAGTCATGATGCAGGTTTTGTTTTGCTTTACTTGTCCATAAGGTGGCTCTATTCTATCGTATTTACATTGTCCCATGACAGATCGTGCTATGAATCCACGACAAACCCATTCATTACTCAGCGCTATTCAGACACGTTCAATACAATACGATGGCAGCAGAACTCACTGACATCCACCTTGTGGGGAAGTACGTTGCAATGCTCTCGCTGCTGAAAGGCTGTACAAGGAACGATTTCCTAACAGGCAACACCTGGCACGACGAGCTATTATTTCTCTAGTCTAGATCAACGTATGCGGGACACTGGCTCACTGGAAAGAAGAACGAGTCTTGTGGTTAAATGAGAACCACTCGCACACCCGATATTGAATAAGAGGTGCTGGAACGTGTTGCATCGGTCTCAACTAAAAGTTCTCGTCGTATTGCACCTGAAATAGGCGGGTATGCGGTGGGTACTCCAAAACCAACAATGACACCAATATCACCCAAAACGAGTCTACGACATGTTTGTGACTGACTTTGCACCAAGGATCCTATTGAGTCAGTGGTTACTCCCACAATGGATTAATCGACCAGATTTCTCCAAATCGTGCTGTTTACTGACGAGGCATCATTTGATCTTGATATTTCGAACAGCAGGACTAGCCACGTGTGGGATGAGGAAAATATTCACGCTGTAGTACAGTCATACCATCGAGTACGTATTGCTGCGAATATCTGGGCCGGCATTTTAGACGGAAAACTCACTGGGCCAAATTTTCTACCATGCTGTCTGAATGGCCACCTGTGCTGGACGGTCGAGTAAAGAATTCTACCTGAGTTGTTGAAGAGCGTACCCCCTGTCCGTGATAGGATGTGGATACAACATGACGGTACACAGCGTCATTTCAGTGCGCATGTTCCCAACCATCTCAATGCTGTATTTCCTGGTCACTGGATTTGGAGGTCATATTCCATGGCCTACGAAGTCACCTGACCTCAATCCCCTTGATTAATTCCTATGGAGATATGTAAAGTCACTTTTGTATGAGACTCCAGTGGATACGGAAATGTAATTAGTTGCCAGAATTGTAGCTTCCTGTGACGTGATTCAAAGTACACTGGGGTATTCGACAGGGTGCGTCAGAATCTTGTTCACCGATATGAAGCTTGAACTGAAGTTGTTGGACGTCAGTTTCAGCACATTTTGTAAGATACTGTACAAATGGTACGTTCATTGTGTCAGTGATGGTATTTGCCACTAATTCTAAACATGTAAATAAAGAAGTACACAATAATGTGATTTTATTCATATTATATCCTCAAGCTGGATTCTCCACCCCAGATTCCCTACATCAAATTGTTCAGTAGAACATCCTCTTTGTCCTGTTGAATTTTTGCACGCTCTAACGGGAACACCACGTATATGTGCAGGCGTAGCAAATCGATCGTAGTTCTGAACTAATAAAAGTCGTTGGTCGGTTTACGTCGGGTTGCTGCTCTTTTGCGCCCAGCCACTATCAACATTACATGCCTAATAATAACAATAATTGGGTGTGCAAGTGACGATTTCCCTACCTAGCGCTCTTAAACATTCGGCTTATTTGTTACAGGATGAATAATGAAGAAACTACCTACACCTTGTTGAGAGTTTCAATACCAAATGTATCTACATAGTAACGAAGAATGCTACCGAAAATGTATTTATGAGAAATACTGGGGAACTCATAGAGAATTTCAAGCTGTATTGAAGACGAACATGTCAATAAAGCCATTCCCAGAACAACTGCGAGCTCTTTGCATCCGTGTGTTATATTTGACTTCGTATTGACATATGGTGCAAACACATGGCACAAAGCTAATATCAGAACTCCACATGGTAGCTGCTACTCATTCCCCATTCAGCTGCTATCACCGTCACATCCTTCGTGCTTTCTTTCCCCCTCTCTCTGCAGTCTTTCTTGAGCCTATCAAGAAAACTTCGACAAATAGTGTTAGTTTTACTTCAACAGCGGACGCAATTTCAATAAATGCCGGTCAGACGAGTTTCTTCTACAAAAGAATATTTTCTGACATTTTTTCAGCCTTTGTGCCTTTTTGAAACAAATAATGTTAATAAATGTGTATTTCCTGTTCTGTTTTAACATAATAATTACTGCTGTTATAATATCAAAGAAAACCAGTAGTTCATAAACTTGAGTACAGAGGAAATTAATGTAGTGTTATTCAGTGTAACTCGCTGAGTGGTCAGTGTCCGCTATCCTGTCATACATATGTTCCACAAACAGTGGTACAATTGAGGAAATTACATTTATTTTCTGCGTTGTTACAAAATGTTGTGACGTTTCAGAAAAGCATAACTGCCACGGTCTAGATTTAATTTGATAGCGGAGTCACACTTTACAGTCTTCCACGGCTAAAGAATATAGAACTTTCTGTAAGTCGAAATTCCTGTGGCATCCGATGTGAAAATAAATAATATGTGGTATATCACGCATGCGGTTACAAAAGGGGCACTGAATAAATAGTGAGAGTAGCTACACAGTCGAAAACAATAGCATCTGTTACATAGCAACTGGGCTAGATGGTCTTATTTCTCAGAGCATTAATATCTGTGGCATGTGGTGTGATTTCATGAAGCATTTTGGATTCATAAAAAAGTGATTCTATGATGTTTACTTCTAAACCATACTATCGCTGTTCCAATGGTTCAAATGGCTCTGAGCACTATGGGACTTAATATCTGAGGTCATGAGTACCCTTGAACTTAGAAATAGTTATACCTAACTAACCTATGGACATCATACACATCCATGCCCGAGGCAGGATTCGAACCTGCGACCGTAGCGGGCGCGCGGTTCCAGAATGAAGCGCCTAGAAACGCTCCGCTACTCCGGCCGGCTACTATCACTGTGAATGAAGTTGCATTAGTGAATAAATCCACTATCATTATAGAAGCTTGCGTAACACTTTCATTTCTTCTCGCCGCGCGGGATTAGCCCAGCGGTCTAGGGCGCTGCAGCCATGGACTGTGTGGCGGATCCCGGCGGAAGTTCGAGTCCTCCCTCGGGCATGGGTGTGTGTGTTTGTCCTTTGGATAATTTAGGTAAAGTAGTGTGTAAGCTTAGGGACTGATGACTTCAGCAGTTACGTCCCATAAGATTTCACACACTTTTTTTCATTTTTTCTGTTATGGTCACATGTTTCTGATTGCCAAATTGGTGTGTATGTAAGAAGGTAGATGTAGGGATGATATGCAGTGGCAAGGGGCAGTGTGTCACCTGACGCTTCAGCCAGTAGCGCTATTCTGTCACTTCTGTTTGTAGCTCGCACTTGGACGTGCGCGTATAGCATTTATCATTTATTTTCTTGTTAGAATAGATCTGGAGTAGGTATAACGTCACTGTAGTGTTCGTTGAAGCAGGTATGTATCAGACATGAGAAATATTACGTAAACAAGTGACACTGGTGTTTTTCGGAGTATAAACGGGACGCTTGACCCAGCTTTGCTAGTAAGTGGAGAAGACAACGGCTGGAGCGTGTGGTGGGCAGCCGATGTACACAGCACATTGACGAGACCGTATAGTATTCTCCATCCTTCTAGACGCCAAATGCTTCACGTAACCACTTTCGTACTAGCACATCGTTATAGTATGACTAGTTACAAAAAAATGGATATCCGTCTGGAGTAAGTAAATGAATATGTAAATTGTAGTGAGGGGGACAAAAACCACAGCTCCGCCAGTCACAAAGTCTCATTTCATCCACTACGCGTTTCGACAGTTAATTAACATCATCAGGTAAGTACCTTTGACACAGCGGTTGGTAGCGGAGTTGTTAGGTTACGACTGAGAGTGTTAATTAATACGTGAAATATATTCACAACCTCACTGACGTGGCGTAAAAAACAGTTTTAAAGTATAAGAGTTACCTACAGAGTTGTAAGAACAGTAAACTTCCTGAAATTCTTACTCTGTAAGTCAAACAGGCTTCCCACTTTACATCAGTCACACAATGTGGTTCTTGTGTAGCCAAGAAGCCACACTTTTTTGCCAAAGAATTTAATAAGTAAGAATTTACGTAAAATACAGACCGATTAGGAAGTGTACATTCATGTTCTGTGTTAGTGTAAACAGCATCACAGAGAATTGTTTTAAGTACATTATCGACAGTAGTAACTGACTGACGTGGTCCTGTATAATGACTGATATAAGGCATATTTCTTAAACTCGTAATTATACAGGTTGTGGCGTTAAGTCAGATGTTTGTTATCGGATGGCTGTCAGTTTAAGGAAGACAGGAAAAATTTGACGAAATTAGTTTGATTCAAGGAGCAGAACGAGTGTCAGAGAGAGGTAAGTAGGTAATGAATGAAACCCGCTTTCGAGAATGGGTCTAGGTCTCTGTGTATGTTCAGCAGATCAGGAGTCAATGTAGGGAGATCTTAATACATTGGCGCTTATCAGCCACGCACCGTCAATGGACGCAGCTAGTCAATAGATCTAGCGAAAGGGCTAACAAAGCCGGTTGCTCGTCTGAGAGCAGAAATTGAGTCACGACCCCGTTCGGCCGGAGCTCTGGCTCTGCCACCAGACCAGACAAGACCGGTCGCCACGCACCCTCTGATCGATGCGCCACCTCCCCCACCCAACGTCATCCCCCTCCCCACCCCCACTCTACCACCCCGCCCCCTGTCCTACGCTGGACGACTGACTGGTCAACCGGCAAGTTCCCGCCAGCGCCGCTCCAACTTTGAGTCTCCCCTGACAGTTGAGCGTCCCCTGTGCCGCGATGCTGCGCCGCTCTTTTTACCGTCTGGACGACTCTGCTCTGAAAGAAGAGCACCCACGAGGAAATATCCCTTACATCCTGTGTGTCCGGACCCTTTTACCTCGTATCTCGTGGACACCAGAGTGGAATGGCATTTCTCTGGCGCCGAGACAAAATGAATTTTACGCTTTTCCAACGTTACATCACGTCGCCATATAAACGGGTCTCGCTTAAGGCACAATGAGCTGCTGATACCATAGTATACAAGCACAAGAATCACATACACTGAATACAAATACACTTGGGAAGAGCATTATATGCACGAAATGTACTTGGAGTTGCGAATATCAATGATCATCAGCTTTATAATGCAGTGACGAAAGCCACTGCAGTATCGTATTTATCTGCCGATACCTGGCAAGCGACATTCAAGTAACATGTCACTCGCATTTGGGAAGATACATCATGGATGTTCGAGTGCAGTTCGTAGACACAAGGTTGACGACATATGGAAATTTGGGACTGGCCATGATGCATTCTCGGATAATGGTGAGGCGACCGCTCGTGATAAGCGGGAAATCTGGGTTCGAGAACCAGTCCGGCACAAATTTTCACTATCGCCATTCCATTATACAGCTGGTTGTTGTTCTTATTCGCAACTACGAATACATCCCGTGTATTTCATGTCAGCTGTTCGATGGAAATTTGCATTGTAATTTGGAATAACACGGGCACTGCAATAATATATGAGAAAATTCTAGGTCAGTTCCAATGTGCACACCCATAATGCAAAACATGGGTAGGGATGTTGTAAAGCATGATAGTGAGCGAGCTGGTATCCCTGTCACAATGACGGTCGAATGAGGGTTGCTGTAGGTAAAGCACAGGGACTTCCCAGAGACGTTTAGAGCTGCTACTCAGAGAAGCTACCATATATTAAAACTTCCTTTCTTATCACGGATTCGGGATACATATGCAACTGCGAGTTTAATGGCTGTAGGCAGTGGGCTACAATCCCAATTATTAAAAATATTATGAATCTAATTCGCTCAGTTATCCATTAAACGCAATTATCTCAAGATAAGTTTAACCAGAGATAGCTTACCTGAGTACAGGACTGTCAAGTGGTGGGAACGGAGAAATTTCTGAATTCACTAATCAGTTAACTCATAAATTAGTCAAAATAGCGTAGAGCTGCAGAAGATCCAGTGGCCGCCAGTTTCAAATATCCACTCCTGGGCTACGGTTGCGCGGAGGGACACCGCCATCTCCGACAACCAGGCATCTGGCGGCACCCCAGTAGAGCCAGCTTTTGCGTGGGCGGGCCGAACAGCCCCTCGGACGAAAGCCTAAGTGACCGTCGCCTCGTGTTGGTATCAGCGACCTTTTGCTGTCGGAGGAAGCGTACACTGTGCAAGGATCCGAGATTACAAAACTGAGAGACGCCCTCTTGCTCTCAATTCGTGGCAGTGCTTGGTAGGGTCATATGGTAGCAATATATTGTAAGGTTTATTTCCACGACCAGCAGTCGTGTGGCGTATACGCCAATTTACACAGCATGTCTTTGTTTCCAACGTCATGGGAGCAACCAGGCACCATAATGCTCAGTTTTGATAGAGTGATTTGCGCTAGAATGCTCATGACAAAGCCTACTGTCTTTAAGATGTAATATTGGGTTCGAACCGCGAGAGATAGTCCTTTTGGTTTGATAAATATTAACTCGGTGGTCGTTGTCTCGCTACCCCTGACCGTGTGCTCATAATGCGTTTCGACTTATGCTCTTTTCTATAACCTATAACTTTTGATTCGAATCCTGGATTTCATCTTTGTTGAGCTGTATCAAAACTCTCTCTAGCGACTAACATAATTCACATTATATTTGTTCATATTTTCTGTCTTTCCGTGTAATTGTGGCTTGCCCACACAAACTTGGCCGGCCGGTGTGGCCGAGCGGTTCTAGGCGCTTCAGTCTGGAACTGTTCGACCGCTACGGTCGCAGGTTCGAATCCTGCCTCGGGCATGAATGTGTGTGATGTCCTTAGGTTAGTTAGGTTTAAGTAGTTCTAAGTTCTAGGGGACTGATGACCTCAGATGTTAAGTCCCATAGTGCTCAGAGCCATTTGAACCATTTCAACCACACAAACTTGTGGATCGCCTGTGTAGTCCTAAATTGTGCACTGGCTGGTTACCACCTACTTGTATCGAGACTGCCTCTCATTTCAAACCTGTTTTTCTTTTACGTGTCTGTTAATGGTCTGCCCTCTCCATCTGTTCTCTTCATTGTCCAAGTAATGTCCATCAGCAATTCTCTTCTTTGCTTACTGATTTTCCACCTCAGCTGTAGATATTTATACAGCTGCTTCTTTTTCTGTAAAGCCGTCTTTAATTTTCCAATAGGTGGTAACGCTCTTTACCCTAGTTATATGTGCTTCAATCGACTCATATTTCTCTTCTATGCAATGCTGCTTAGTGATTTTGCTCTGCCCATCAATCTAATTTTAAGACGTTTGCGTTGTATTTCACTTCCTTTAGTTGTTGTATTCTTATATTTTCTAGTTTCATCAACTGAATTCAATATCTACTGTGATATCCAAAGGTACCACGCCTTGTAATTTTATCTGTTTCATATTCTGCTCCTTTCTATATTTCGTCTCTCAAAGCTACTCATTCGTCCTCTAACATGTTCCTTTTCCCTGTTTCACTCAATTATTGCTAACGCTCCCTTTGAATTTTTCAATAAACTCTGGTTCATTCAACTTATCCATATCCCATCCCCATAATTTTCTGTCTTTTAGCACAATCTTTAATTTTAATCTACAATTGACAACCGGTAAATTATGGTCAGAGACCGCATGTGACCCTGAAAATGTCTTACTGTTAGGTTGAGGTCTGCATTTCACCCCCAAGTGTGCAACCTTCTTTCATAATTCTTTAACCAAGTGTTAGAAATGATGAAATTGGTTAAATTAAGCTCTATGCAAAATTTTACCAGGCGGCTTCAGCTTTCATTCCTTTCCCCCAGTCCATATTATCTTACTATATTTTCTTGTCTTATTCTTTTTATTACCGAATTCCTGTCAACCACCATGATTAAACTTTCCCCTCCCATTACTATCTGAATAATTTCTTTCATTCCATCACACATTGTTTCTATCTCATCATGTGCGGAGCTAGCTGGCATATAAACTTGTACTGCTGTGGTGGACATTGTATTTGTGTCTACCTGGCAACGACGATGTATTCACTGTGCTCTTCATAGTAGCTTACGTCCTTTACTATTTTCTTTTTCATTACCCTCTGCTCCCTGACCGAAGTTCCGTTCATCCTGCCACTGAACTTAACTAATCCTCACTGTATCTATCTTCAGTCTATCCATTTCCCTTCTTAAATTCTCTAACCTATCTAGGTGATTAAAGGATCTTACGTTTCACGCTCCAGCCTGTGGATGTCAGTTTTGTTTTCTCTGATGACGACATACTTGTCGATAGTGCCCACCAAGAGATCCGAATGGGGGACTATTTTACGTCCAGAATATATTGACCAAGAGCACGCCAAAATCATGTAAGCATACAGTATAGATGCATGTCCTCGGTAATAGTAGCGGCTGTAGTTTTCTCGTTGCTGTGAACCGTTAGAAGTCCGCCGATGTTGGCTGACGTCTCAAGGTAGATCCGTCAGTCATCCATAATGTTGCCCCTGCAAGTACTGAAAAGGCTGCTGCCCCTCTTCAGGAACCATACTTTTGTCTCCCCTCCACACAGACCCTTCCGTACTGGGTAGTACGTACCGTACGGCTGTCTGTATCACTGAGACACGCAAGCCACCAATGGGCAGCAGTGTCTGTGGTTCGTGGTTCAGAATGAAGACATACCGGTACAAGAATTAAAAAGAGCAAAAGATGGCAGTGGATATAAACAGTAAATATTGGTCAGAAATTAAATCGATAGAGACGGCTACAAAAGGCTGTTACCTTAAGGTGAATTCCAACCACAATAGTGGAATGATAACAGTACACAGTCGAGGGTTCACATCGAATCTCGGAACAAGACTGGACACAGGAAACAGCCAAGCATTAATAAGGACATGAGAAAAGGCTTAACGGACGTATTAAATGTGGCCACATGGAATGAAAAGGGACTACTATCACATGAATGTGAACTAAGCAAAATTCTTAAGGAATATAAAATAAATGTTTCCGTGAATTCAGCAAGCAAGACCAAGTTTAAAAGCAAAAATTAGAGGGAGGTCTATGTCATGGTTTACAGAGGAGTGACACAAACAAAAGGAACGCATTATGGAGAAGCACTTATAACAGACAGGAAACGGATGAAAAAAAAGAGAATATTCTTTAGTAAATGAAAGACTCATAACTGTAAGATTAAAGTTGAACAAAGGACGTATAACACTAATAGGAACTGGCCCACCAGAGGAACAAAAATCTAGGTTATGCAAATTATAAGGCCATGCAGTTTTAGTGGGAGATCTAAATCCCAAATCTGAAAAAATTCCAATTCCCAGTTTAAAAGACACTAAAAGGGAAAATACTGTAATCAGTATGGAGCAATTAAGTAAATTAATAAATGGCTCTGAGCACTATGCGACTTAACTTCTCAGGTCATCAGTCGTCTAGAACTTAGAACAAATTAAACCTAATTAACCTAAGGACATCACACACATCCATGCCCGAGTCAGGATTCGAACCTGCGACCGTAGCGGTCGCTCGGCTCCAGACTGTAGCGCCTAGAACCGCACGGCCACTAAGGCCGGCTAAGTAAATTAATAACATTCAACTTATTGTAAGTAACGAACACCTTCTTTAAGAAGAAAAACATCGACAAATTTATATGGTTTGCAAGGAGTTACCGTTAGATTATGTAATAAACTACCAAAAGTTTACGCCAAGGATAAAGACACTCGTGTATGTAGAAATAGAAATCTAAATACAGACCCTTACCTCGTGAAATCAAAATTCTAACATTGGTTCAAATGTTCAGAGGTGTCTGAAATCCTATGGGACTTAACTGCTAAGGTTATCAGTCCCTAAGCTTACACACTACTTAACCTAAATTATCCTAAGGACAAGCACACACACCCATGCCCGAGGGAGGACTCGAACCTCCGCCGGGACCTTCGCACAGTCCATGACTGCAGCGCCTTAGACGGCTCGGCTAATCCCGCACGGCTGTGACACTCGTCAAGATGGAAACAGCTAATAACAAAAGAAAAAAATAAAGACAAAAATTATTCAAACAAAACATTTAAAAAAGAGAGCTTTCTCAACCTGTATCAGGATATATTCAATGAAGTATCTAATAATGAAGACATAAACGAAGAATGGTTTAATATAGGAAACTGCTCTCTAATAGATTTCAACTGATGATCTAAGTGGACCATATTGAATAAATCGGAAAAACAGGTAAAAATATTTGGAACGAAGAGTTGAAAAAAACACCCTAAATGAATGGTTACAGAATAAACCGTTAGAAATTAAAGAGCAATACCATTGTAAAAGGAATGAAGCCAAAACGGTAGCAAGATTAGCACATAGGGCATGGTGAAAGACCTTTATAGGCTGAGGTAATTGTTATATCCATGGAAGATAGAAAATATCAAACAAATTAATGACACCTTAGCAAAGGTGAAAGATATACTGTAAGTCTAGAGGTAATACAAGAATCTTACTGGATCATATGTTGTAAAGAACTGTCATACGATCCATAAATCGAAGAAGCATATATTAAATGTCTGCTGCTAGGAATATAATGTATAGATCTGGTGGAATTGCAGACTTATAAACAAAATGAAGAATCTACAATCACCAGGACTAGAAAGAATAAATGCCGAAATGATAACACACAAAGGAAATGTCTTAGAATTAAGAATGCTGCAAGTGTTCTGAAGAGGTAGATAGCTTGGGCGTGGGAATTCTTACCAACTAAGCTTCAATATCAACTACCAGCCGCGCCGGATTAGCCGAGCGGTCTGGGGCGCTGCTCGTGGACTGTGCCGCTAGTCCCAGCGGAGGTTCGAGTCCTCTCTCTCGGGCGTGGATGTGTGTGTTTGTCCTTAGGATAATTTAGGTTAAGTAGTGTGTAAGCTTAGGGACTGTGACCTTAGCAGTTATGTCCCATCAGATTTTACACACATTTGAACCGCAACTACCACAGCACATACATTACAAGCAAAAATGAATAATTTTACACACACACAAATATTTCAAGGTGATAACTGTAATAAAATAGTATGTTGAGACCAACAGAGCTCTGAGCATTGGATAACATCTTCAGTGAATAATTAAAAAGCACGAACCTCAGTAATAATTTACAATCAAGAAGGACGAGGAAGAATTTACATTTTTTAGTAAAGACAGAAAACTTCTCAACTCACAATAAACACAAAAACATTAAGTTACACATCCTGTAGACACACTATTTTGTTTTAGGAGACAACCTAAGGCCAGACCAACAAACTAATCTCGTAGCCGGTGCGACGGCTAAATAGAACAACGCCATGAAGAAACCAGAGAGCAGCGCCGCCCAAATGCCGACTAGGCACTATATAGAACTCCAGTCACACTGCTATGCTCCCTCAGAAGTACCAAACATACTGAGTAGTCATCACCAGTAATAGATATACTGTTGAGCACCGCCAACTAACAATGAGATTTCACTGTACTGTCTCTTATCAGCTAATTCCACTGGCAGTCACAAATGCCAGTGACGCTCTCATGTAACCGTCATTAGCACTTATAGGCTTACCAGAAGGTAACATGCGTTGTCCATAGCAGCGCACCGTCCTTTGCACGCAGCAAAGCAAAATGTGAAGAGAGAGAGAGAGAGAGAGACAGACAGAGAGAGAGAGAGAGAGTCAGCGCTGGATGCATGTCAGTTGCTAACTGCCGCTGCTGTTTCCCGTCGGCGCTCTCTGATTGCACCTCCGTCGTTCTCAGCCGCCTGCTGACCTATTGCCGACACCACACATTAGCCGACGCTACGTCTCCTCGTTTTCCAAAAAGGATCTACAGCCACAACAGCATGTGCGCTGCACTTCTCTGGAATCGGTATAACCAGAGTCGTTCCCCGAAAATGCTCAGTCTTCCTGCATAATGAGACGCAATGCGGCTAAATAGCTGCTGGAAAACGATAACAGAAGAACAGAACCAGTACCTCAGTAAGAACGGAGTAATTGGCCAGAGAACTGCAGGCAAGCGGCAGCAACTATAACTGACCGGATGAAAGAAAAGGCTGCCGAGCCTGGTAACTAATCGTTGCCTCGCTAGAACAACCAGCAAATGAAATCAGTAATAAAACTGACGG
The DNA here is from genome assembly GCF_021461385.2 of Schistocerca piceifrons. NCBI lineage: Eukaryota > Metazoa > Arthropoda > Insecta > Orthoptera > Acrididae > Schistocerca > Schistocerca piceifrons. The sequence goes on from NC_060141.1 coordinate 276,606,505, forward strand.
GCGATAGAGCGCTACAACGTGATCAAGGCAGTGACTACCAGTTTAACTAGTTTCATCTTGTGACAATTATACTTTGTTAACCTCCTGCGTCTGCAGATTCTTAACCAGAAGGGTTACTAGGATAACGGACGTCAGAATTTCCTATGGCGCGTAAAACACAGAGATGTTTTGCACGAAGACCTCTTGCAGAGTGTGAACTGAGCTACCTAAACTTGTTATATCTGCATGCTTCCTTCCTATGCGTGATCTAAACTTTTTTTCTTTGCGCCTTTCCAGTTTGCTCTATTAACGCTGGGTTTTCTGTCTTCCGGGAACATATCATTAATAAACTTGTAATTGGAAATGGGAAAGTAAGGCACGTAAGCTATCAGTGTCAACGGCGGCGGCTTGTGACGCTCTTAGGTGCCAGTATCCAATGAAAACAGGTATAAGGGAGCGACGGATCCCTCCTAGTGACAGGCAATTAAAGCAGTCTTCAGATTCCCATCTAGACTTTCGGAAAATGCCTGTTTGGGGTAATATGGTGTCATGATGATATGCTGAATAACGCTTTCGAAACAAAAAGTTTCTAATCGCTCCACTCAAAGAAGGCCGTATTATCATTGACGATAGCTTTAGGAGAATCAAGACCTGAAAAGGTGTTTTTGGGACGCTCGGTAATTGTAGCTGCAATCATTCCACTTGTAGATATCAACCAAACCAAACGAGGAAATTCTTCCACAGCAAGTAATATATACCTGTTTCCCTCTCTCGAAAATAATCAATAAAGAAGTTTTCTGTAGGCTTGGTCTATCTTCTCAATTCTAGAAAGCATTAGATTTACTAATTTTACAAATATCGCTTTACTAACCAACCACTTAATGTTGCAGTCCATGTTATTCTAATTAAAGTATTCTTTTATTCAGATCCTAGTTTTGAATTCCTCCTCCCCGCCACAAGACAGCCTGATGGTAACACTCCTTGGGAAGCACTGTGTCATCTTCCCCATCCTGACGATCTGTAGAGAAAACTATCCTCTTTTTAATCGAGTAAAGTTTCAACTGTTGACTTTTGTTTAATGTCACGATATGCAGTCAAGTAACCAAACACCATTGGTAACCAACTCGAGATCATTTTAACAGACTGCTCCTTACCTCCCTCTCTGATGGCTACTTTTACACATAATGTGTAATGTGCTACTTTTACACATAATCAAGAACGATCTGTCACACTACTACACTTTAAAACACAGTTTATATGTAATTCATGTCACACTGCCTCATATGGAACCTACATCCGCTTTCTTTTATATGCTGTATATGGTAAGATACTGTCATCCCCCTTCCCTTCCGTGTGAGAGGATGAATGAGCAAATGTATTTGTAGTTGCATGCTGGATGGTAGCAGACAAGCCTGTCTGCTAGAGAACAGTAGGACCAACATCAGAACAGGTAGCTACGCTTTCTAAAAGCAGAGAGGTTTCTATTCTTAGAATGGTCCTTGTCTGTCCCTTGTCATGTTGGTATAGGGAGCTGCCTCTCTGGTCACTTCCGTTTGTATTTGGGAAGCACGCTCGGTAGGAGTCCAGGTCAGTCTGTCCGTGGCGAGCGTCTGAAGTGGTAAGATCTCCGGCTAAGCGCGTCTCTGCTAAGTCCGTAGGACAATGGATTTCTTAAGTTCAGCCTAACTGAAAATTTAATCACCTTTACTTCAGGTTTAGATCTAAAATATCTTACGTTATCTTAAATTGCAACGCAGTGTAATTCGAGTGTGAAGTTCAGAATATCTTCCAGTAGTTGCTTTGTCACTACTTTGTGAGTAAAGTGGAACCACGTGTTGATGAGCCGTAACTCTAAGATCACCAATCTTAAATGTGAATGTGTGTGAGATTATAACGTCTCGTCTTGACAATATTTTTCAATATAGCAACTTTTCTTTATGTTCAAGCCCCGTGGCATGTACAATTGTTTGACCCATCAGGTTAATAGTAAGACGGTAGTAACAAGTTCGAGGTTTTTCTTTTGTAATTTGTGTTTCGATGTAATTTATTTTACTTATTAAAATTATTGTGGAGTTACACTCATTGTGTAAACCAAGTTGACCACGTGAAGCATGTAGTGTAATCATCAAAGTAGCCCTCACCTATTCTTTTCGGGAAGATTCCACAGAGAGTTAGTATGAATTTAATATACCAGTGTGTGGTAAAGTCATGACGGACAGGATTGCGCTACGAACGTAACTTCTTTGGGTGAAAATTGAATCGGTTGGTTGTGGTTAATTTCCTCTTGCATATGTTTCAACGTTCTTCGTGTATTTATTTTATGAATGCAGTGTTGTATGCAGTCTCCCTATCTTGGCTCCATATTTGATGTGTTCCGTAAGATTACAAACTCACATTTTCACAATCCTAAATAAGGCACCAGTTTAGTTATGAATCAAGTTTAATATGGCGAAATTTTAACGGAACAATGATCAGTGTTAAAATAAATGTCCAAATATAAACTGATTTATTTCTTTTTATTTAAATAGTCTTTATATATATATATTTCACCGGTTATCGTAAGATGAATACTAAAAGATTATAATTAATGTTAGTCTGGTTGGGAAGTTGGTAAGCTAGACTGGATACCTGGTGAAACAGTTGCTCAGTAATGCAAGGTTAACTTCCCCATATAGCTCAAACCTTGTAACCCGCTTTCATTGTCTTTAATATCAGCACCGCTTTCAGAACAAATTAATGCATCAACATTACAACCTTTCTTTTACGGCCAACATAGGAACCAACACTGGGCCTGATTATCAGTCTCCGGACTGAACCGCACTTTCCCTAGGTAAAACTTAACCGTTTCCAGCATATATAGGATAGCTAACGTGTGCAACTCATATACAGAATACCTTTTTCTCAAATGTTGATTAGACCCGACGAGCATAAGCTGCTGGCCTCCTCTAATGTTCATCCAAATGTAATAACACGGCGGTGCTACGACTCCCCAGCTTCAGGAGGATGCCCAGGATGACTGGAAGATATAGTTTCGGAGAGATAGACGAATCACATCAGCACGTGCAGACATGGGTGGACAAGTTTGACATTCACTTTTATTCCGCCAAAAGATACACAGTGCCTCTGCTGTTCCAGTCGACGATGGCGCAGACTGTGTACGTGTGCCAGCGCGAACGCCAGCGCCGGAATCTGCTTCTACGGCAGCCGGCCGCTTTGACCCCGAGTAGTAACGCCTCCTGTCCTCGCCTGGGCGGCGTGGGTGGTGGCGTGTGTCGGCCGAGTCGGAGCCCCACTCTTGCCCTCCGGAGTGCGGCTGGCTGTTTTCTCAAGCAATGCTCGTGGCTACCACAGCTGCTGCAGCCCTCCCCGACTTGGTCGGGAAAAGAGGACAGCCTTGGTCACGGGAGGCCGCGAGATCACGTCCCAGCTCTGCCCTCACACACAGCAGCTAGCAGTCCATCCACAGAGTAGAGGCTGAATGTCCCCCGCCCCTTACACTAGTGCAGCGCAAAATTTTGGGACTCGAAACGGCTGTCGCGAGTCCGTACGGTGGAGCTAGGCGGTTGATTCAGAACGTCGGCTGGCCACCGAAATCGTGATTGGCCTGTAACTTAAACAGTCGTCATTCTCTCCCGTTCCAGATGAGGACAGAACGGCAACACGACTGCCTGGCTTGAGCGTCCGGGCTTCATTGTTTATATTCCTTTTTCTATGCCTCTGCTGTAGGCCCTCTGGAGGAGACGAGTAGGGTGCTCCCAAATAACTGTAACTTCAGCTATCTGTAGCCGCTCCGGCTACCTTATACAGGTTGCTAGCCGCTGTTGTAACTGCAATGTACAGGTTTATTCAAAGCACATCTGTGCCCAGTGTTGCTCCTGAAATTTCACACCCTTCTCCACAGTTGTTTATAGTGCGTGCCAAGCCGTGTTACTTTGCCTGCGAGCGGTGTTATAAACCTGCCTCGCAGAACTGTTGGTTCATAACAACACAGCGAGCCACCCGATGTGTCCACTGGTCTATTGACTCCTACCTTGTGCCTGCACCTGCGCAAAATTTTCAGGAGTTATCCAAATCGATTGCTATACTTATTCACGGCTCAGCAGTGACAATCCATGGAGCAGAGGAATCTGTTTGACAAATAACGTACCTAGAAACTCTGGGACCAAAAGCACAGGACTATTGGCTAAACCATTTTCAAATACTCTAAAGCTCTCTGTCACTCAGTGGCCGAGCGGTTCTAGGGGCTGCAGTTTGGAACCGCGCGATCGCTACGGTCGCAGGTTCGAATCCTGCCTCAGGTATGGGTGTTTGTGATGTCCTTAGGTTAGTTAGGTTTAAGTAGTTCTAAGTTCTAGGGGACTGATGACCTCAGAAGTTAAGTCCCATAGCGCTCAGAGCCATTTGAACCATTTTTCTGTCACTCAAAGCACTCAAATATGCAGCCTCTCTTTCCTATTTTTAACGGAGCATCTGTGCAAAACTGGGAACGAACTTGTGAAATAAAATCGACATTCCAACGAATTTTGTGGAGGAAGCTTCGCGATAGCCGCAGAGAGGTAGACTGGTCCATTTTCACCCCTTTCCCAGACGCTATGTCTCCAGGAAAGACATTTCATTGTGATCTAAATTAACCTTTGAAAGCCGCATCAACAAATGCTCCAATACTTCCTTAACATGCCCCTCACGCTCTTCAAAGATTTACACTAAAATGGGTACATCTAAATAAAAATACATTAACTTATAGTTTGATGAGCCAACAATATTATCTCACAATTAAGAAAACGTGGCAACTCCAGTTGACAAACCGAAGAGATTACAATTAAACTCATAAAGGTTCTAGTCCATACAGACTGCAGTAGCTGCCTTCAGTTACTAAGCCAGAGGGATTTGATGACAAGCCAGGGCCCCCGCAAACCGTGAAAAAAGTGTATGCAAATCCGACAGTGGAACCGACTGCTAGATCACTTTTTATTTAGAGCTGGATCATCGAGCAACGGCCAGAAACCAGCGATTTTGGGTTTAGATATCAAGAACATGGGCGATGAATAGAGCGAGAGGGACAATAATTTTCTCGCAACTCCTTCAGTTAGGGTTAAGATAGCCGATAATGTGCCTGCCTGACCGGTTCTTGGTCTGTGAGCTGTATCTGGTATTCATATTATAGCATGCCTATACCAGGTCTTTGACGCTTTAGTGTATATTAATATGAAGTTATTGGTGGATGATCAGGTTATGATACAAGACAGCAAAGATTGCATACATTACATAAAGTAGATGAAATAATCGCTGTGTACAGTTTATACATATAAAATAAACTAAAGGCAAGGCCATTTCAGATTTTCCCCCATTACATACAAAGATGGTCCTCAACAATATACCGATTGAACAGGTAGCCAATTTCCAATATTTAGATTATGGCGTGTCATATGAACAAGAATATGTAGTACCAGCATATATGTGGCTCAATAAGGAGAAGACTTGTAAAGTTACTGTCCCTCTCACGAAGACAGGTGCTTAATTCCAGTTATTTCCTTTATTTTCGTTAATTTTCCCATCGGTCTCGACTGTAGGAGCTTTACATAGAGAACAACTTTCGTTACGAACTAAACCTGACCACGTGCGTGAAAGGAAAATTTGATTATTATACATTTCAGACATTAAAGTTGTTCAGTTGAAAAATGGATGAGGAGTAATACAAGGAAAGAAACGCAACTGAAATTTTACAATGTCATGACAGTGATCTGTTAATACACTGCTGGCCACCGTAAATGCAACACCCTGAAGGAAGCATCCGAATGAAGTGAAATTTACACCATGAGTTTGCAGCGATAAGATATGCAACTGATTACAATTTCAGCGCAGACGCACATCACGCGCGCCTGTGGCGCCACCTTATAGCGCCATTTAAGGCTTGGCGATTTCGACGAGTGTACGTTCGGCACGTGTATTTACCTTGTGGTTGTTTCACAAGACTATCAGTTATGCCTCGTAGACAACAGCGAACATCGTTTGATCAAGTATCCGAGTTCGACAGAGGAAGGATAGTGGCTTATCGAGATTGTGGATTATCATACAGAGAAATCGCTAGTCGTGTTGGACGAAACCAAACAACTGTAATGCGGGTATGTGACCGTTGGATGCAGGAGGGTACGACGGACCGACGTGGTCGATCGCATTCACCTCGGTGCACCACTGCACGTGCTGATAAGCAAATTGTGCGCATGGCAGTGACGGATCGCTCAGTGACATCCCGAACCGTAGCACAGCACATTGCGTCTGTAACGCATCATCCAGTGTCTGCGCGTACCATTCGACGCCGTTTACAGCAGAGTGGTCTGTCCGCAAGACGTCCATTGCTTCGTCTACCATTGACGCAGAACCACAGACGTCTCCGTCGCCAATGGTGTGATGACAGACGGATGTGGACGGCACAATGGAATGACGTTGTCTTTACTGACGAGGCACGCTTCTGTCTGCAGCACCACGATGGTCAGATTCGAGTGTGGAGACACCGTGGAGAGAGGATGCTGGTCAGCTACATTATGCACCGCCACACTGGTCTTGCACCGGGTATTATGGTATGGGGCGGTATTGGATATTACTCTCGCACGCCTCTAGTACGCATTGCCGGTACTTTAAATAGCCGGCGCTACATATCCGAGGTGCTGGAGCCAGTTGTCCTTCCTTACCTTCAGTGCTCGGCCACAGTCATATTTCAACAGGATAATGCGCGACCACACGTGGCACGCATTGTCCAAAGGTTCTTCGTCAATAACCAGATTGAAGTGCTTCCCTGGCCGGCTCGCTCTCCGGATCTTTCGTCGATAGAAAACATGTGGTCCATGGTTGCTCAACGAGTGACCCAGATTACATCCCCAGCTGCCACACCAGATGATCTTTGGCAACGTGTGGAAGCTGCTTGGGCTGCTGTACCCCAGGAACACATCCAACGTCTCTTTGACTCAATGCCGAGACGTGTGGCAGCGGTGATCTCCAAAAATGGCGGCTACTCTGGCTACTGATTCTGGCAGGAACCACATGTCACAGACGTCTGTAAACGTAATCATTTGATACTTGGTCAATATGTTATCTACAGAATAAAATTTGTTGTGCTACCTCTTGACTTTCTTGGTGTTGCATTTACGGTGGCCAGCAGTGTAATATGGAAACGGCGGTGGGGGGGGGGGGGGGGGGAGGGTTTGTTAGACGCGGGAAACAACGATTTACGTCAAATACAAGCATCACATATGATGTCTGTAACATCTGTGAAAGGCTGCACTACAGGAGACCAAATCGGGAATGAAATAATAAGGGAACTCAAACATACAAGGCAATCGAAAACAGAGAAAAATGGAAAGAACATCAACTTCGTATGCAGCCACAGGGAGTTCCTAAGCTAGCAACGGAATGCATAACGCAGGAAAAGGGAAGTGTGGAAAGACCAAGGATGTAGAGTGAGACGGGAACAGGCCCAAGGCATAGCCCTGGAGAGGCAGAAGAAGAGGAAGAGGGAGAAAAGGAGAAGATAAGTCCACTAGCAGCAACTAAAGAGAAACTGTAGAAGAAGATAACGGTTATTGAAAGTAAAGGAAATTATCCAAAATCGTAAGGATAGCGGATTTGCGTATAAGAATTGATTAGCAGAAGGCAATTAGAAGGAGCTGTATCCAGGAGCTAAAACAGTACTGATGACTTCATAAAAATAACTGGGTGACAAACATAAATTTGAAGCACTAGTTTAACTGCTGATGCTATCGCTCCGGAATTGCTTTCACATCCTCCTATTAAGCACTGACATAGTACGGCAAGTCTGCAATCTCCGAAACGGGTCACATTCACTGTTTGCGCACCGGAGCATCTTCCGTCCGATAAAACAGCTCTCATTTTCTACGGGAAGTAATACGCTCAGTGTGGATTCGATTGGAAATCCTGAGTTAGACGGTTTGATATTGAAAATGTTTACGAGCAATATTTCCTTCCTGCATTGCGGTTTAGGAGATGCCTCACAGCCTGATTGTGAATGATCTGGAAACAAGCAATGAAATTCAGTCTTTACCTATAATACGATACTTTTCGAAGGGTGCGGTTTAAGAGGAACGTAAGCCCATTAGGTAATATATTAGTCAGAAGCAACACACTGCGGCTCCGTAACGCTGTAGCTGGTGTGGAACTAGTACAATTAATGTAACTGAGTGATGTCTGTTCTGTCAGACATGTCTGACACTAGCAGTGATGCGGCCTGTTCTTCATTTTTTGAAATAGGTGAATGGGGAGAAATGGAAGGAGGAAGGTGGGAAATCATGATGACCCGTCGCACAGGACGCCGCACTACTCCAATGGCGGAAGTTGAAAATTTGCCCCACTTCGGGGCATGAACCCGGATGCTCGGGTTCCTTAGAACGGTTGCGGTAACCGTTTCGGCCTCGCAGAACTGGTGCAAGTGGCCCTTCCCCGCTGACGTGTCGAGGTAGAGGTGTGTATGTGTACCAGTAGATTGTATGGAATGAACGCCCATGATAACACCATAGTTGAAGTTGCCAGATTTGTTGGGGTATCAACACGAACTGTACAATTGGGAATTTCGTAAGTATGAGGTGATCGGATTAAAAAGTCTGTAAGACAGGGTTGCAGTTTACCACCCCTACTGCTCGGTTACATATTAGGAAGGAATGACAGAAATTAAGAAAAAAGGTTCATGAGTAGGAGAAACTTCTGTTAGATCTATACCTCGAGGAAGGAATGACGAAAATTAAGAAAAAATGTTCATGAGTGGTATAAAAATTCACGGTGGAAGGATATCAATGATAATGTTGCCTGATCCGATTGCTATTCTCAGCGAAAGAGAAGGAGAATTACAAGATCTGTTGAATAGAAGGAACAGTGTAGTGAATGCAAAACATAGACTGAGAGTAAACCACAAAAAGGCAAAATAATAAGACGTATCAGAAGTGAGAATAGGTAGTAACTTAGCATCAAAATTCGTGGCCAAGAATCAGATGATATTTGGTAATTCGGCTACCTTGCAAGCAAACTAAACCAAAACAGACGAAGCTAGGAGGACTTAGGAAGGAGACCAAATAGTAGGAAAAGAGGGCATTCCTGGACAAGAGAAGTATATAGGTTTCAAACGTAGGCCTTAATTTGAGGAAAAAATTTGTGAGAATGTGCATTATTTTCGAGCTCAACATTGGTAGTGAATTACGAACAGTGGGAAACGCCAAACAGAAGATACCCGAAGCGTTTAAGATGTGGTCCTGCAGCACAATGTTGAAAATCTGGTGGAGTAATAAGCTAAGGAATGTGGAGGTTGTTTACAGAGTCAGCGAAGAAAGGAACATTTGAAAACCACTGACAAGAAGGTGGGGCAGGATGATAGGACACATGTTAAGTCGTCAGGGAATAATTTTCATGGTGCTAAATAGAACCACACATGGTAAAATCTGCAGGCGAAAACAGAGATTTGAATACATCACCACACACACACACATACAAGCCTATTAAGACACAGCGGATTATGGAAACTGCCGTATTTTCAAGAGCAATACTGAAAAACAAGTGTCCAGTGATGCTTCACTTCTTGGCACGGCCTTCATGGTACACCAGAAGATAATCACTTCAATTAGAGAAGTCACCTCCATAAACTAGACGGTAATGACAATGTAGCTACACTGTGCAAACAAGAGATATACCATGATCGACTACACACACCCACAAATGGGGATAATAAACCAGACCCGAAATCAACAGGGAAATTCTGGGCGACATTGTGACCAAAAAGGTGTGCTATGTGGCTTCAACGCAGAAATCGGCAGAGAAAAATGTCAGTACTACCTGTAGAAATTGTAGGAACGTTTCCCGCACACAAATATGCAAATAAAACTGACATGAAACTCATCTAAACATACCAGCAGAGCCGGCCGGGGTGGCCGTGCCGTTAAAGGCGCTTCAGTCTGGAACCGCGTGACCGCTACGGTCGCAGTTTCGAATCCTGCCTCGGGCATGGATGTGCGTGATGTCCTTAGGTTAGTTAGGTTTACTTAGTTAAGTTCTAGGCGACTGATGACCTCAGAAGTTAAGTCGCATAGTGCTCAAAGCCATTTGTACCATTTGAGCCATACCAGCAGAATAACATGAAGATAATGTGAACGTCCATCAGGAAATCGCAGCGAAAACAGAAAACATGGAGGTGCCTATACAATGAAATGAAATGTCGTGTGACGAGGGCTTCCCGTCGGGTAGACCGTTCGCCTGGTGCAAGTCTTTCGATTTGACGCCACTTCGGCGACTTGCGCGTCGATGGTATGAGATGATGATGATTAGGACAACACAACACCCAGTCCGTGAGCGGAGAAAATCTCCGACCCAGCCGGGAATCGAACCCGGGCCAATTGGATTGACAGTTTGTCGAGCTGAGCACTTTTTTTTTTAAATCTCGTTTTGTTCTTTTTTCGTTCGTTGTATCTGCTCGGGGCGGACGTCGCAAGACACCTGTTTCAGTTCGTTGTTGATCGATTAACTCAGTTTTTTTTATTACAGAGGGCAGCTAACCCTCTGACCGAACACGCTGAGCTACCGTGCCCGCAGCCCTCAGCTACCGGGGGAGGGCCTATACAATAGATGGAGGAATCCCAAGTAGGTCATGCAGTGATAGCCTACTCGCTCCAGAAAGAGATCCAAGACACTGTAGTTCGCAGAAGTGCGAATGTTAATCCAAACCATTGCCTAACTCTAATCAAAATCGTACGCACACGAAACAAAATACATAAGAAAAGAACACACACAGAGAAGTTTGACACACAAAATATCATAGAATCCAACGTAAAGCAGGAATGGGAAAGACAACAAGCAAACACATGGGAAGTGGTGGGACACAGAATCTGATAATGCATTAGAACGAGGCAAAAAAGCCTTCTAGGAATAGAACAGTAGAGTATCTCCGGAAAACCTGTCCCACTTTAACGAATCAAGGAAACAGACAACAAAACCTAGTAGGTGACCTCTTCATCTCAGAGTAGCACTTGCAACCTGCGTCCTCAATTATTTGCTTGGCGTATTCCAATCTCTGTCTTCCTCTACAGTTTTTGCCCTCTACAGCTCCCTCTAGTCATTCCCTCATGTCTTAGCAGATGTCCTGTCATCCTGTCCCTTCTCCATATCAGTGTTTTCCACATATTCCTTTCCTCTCCGATTCTGCGTAGAACCTCCTCATTCCTTACCTTATCAATCCACCTAATTTTCAACATTCGTCTGTAGCACAACATCTCAAATGCTTCGATTCTCTTCTGTTCCGGTTTTCCCACAGTCCATGTTTCACTACCATACAATGCTGTACTCCAGACGTACATTCTCAGAAATGTCTTCCTCAATTTAAGGCCGGTATTTGATATTAGTAGACTCTTGGGCAGAAATGCCTTTTTTGCCATAGCGAGTCTGCTTTTGATGTCCTCCTTGCTCCGTCCGTCATTGGTTATTTTACTGCCTAGGTAGAAGAATTCCTTAACTTCTTTGACTTCGTGACCATCAGTCCTGATGTTAAGTTTCTCGCTGTTCTCATTTCTACTACTTCTCATTACCTTCGTCTTTCTCCGATTTACTCTCAGACCATACTGTGTACTCATTAGACTGTTCATTCCGTTCAGCAGATCATTTAATTCTTCTTCACTTTCACTCAGGATAGCTATGTAATCAGCGAATCGTATCACTGATATCCTTTCACTTTGTATTTTAATTCCACTCCTGAACCTTTCTTTTATTTCCATCATTGCTTCCTCGATGTACAGATTGAAGAGTAGGGGCGAAAGGCTACAGCCTTGTCTTACACCCTTCTTACTACGAGCACTTCGTTCTTGATCGTCCACTCTCATTATTCCCTCTTGGTTGTTGTACATATTGTATATGACCCGTCTCTCCCTGTAGCTTACCCCTACTTTTTTCAGAATCTCGAACAGCTTGCACCATTTTATATTGTCGAACGCTTTTTCCAGGTCGACAAATCCTATGAAAGTGTCTTGATTTTTCTTTAGCCTTACTTCTATTATTAGCCGTAACGTCAGAATTGCCTCTCTCGTCCCTTTACTTTTCCTAAAGCCAAACTGATCGTCACCTAGCGCATTCTCAATTTTCTTTTCCATTCTTCTGTATATTATTCTTGTAAGCAGCTTCGAAGCATCAGCTGTTAAGCTGATTGTGCGATAATTCTCGCACTTGTCAGCTCTTGCCGCCTTCGGAATTGTGTGGATGATGCTTTTCCGAAAGTCAGATGGTATATCACCACGCTCATATATTCTACACACCAACGTGAATAGTCGATTTGATGCCACTTCCCACAATGATTTTAGAAATTATGATGGAATGTTATCTATCCCTTCTGCCTTACTTGACCGTAAGTCCTCCAAATTCCGATTCTAATACTGGATCCCCTATCTCTTCTAAATCGACTCCTGTTTCTTCTTCTGTCACATCAGAAAAATCCTCACCCTCATAGAGGCTTTCAGTGTATTCTTTCCACCTATCTGCTCTCTCCTCTGCATTTATCAGTGGAATTCCCGTTGCACTGTTAATGTTACCACCGTTGCTTTTAATGTCACCAAAGGTTGTTTTGACTTTCCTGTATGCTGAGTCTGTCCTTCCGACAATCATATCTTTTTCGATACCTTCACATATTTCCTGCAGCCATTTCGTCTTAGCTTCCCTGCGCTTCCTATTTATTTGATTCCTCAGCGACTTGTATTTCTGTATTCCTCATTTTCCCGGAACATGTTTGTACTTCCTCCTTTCACCAATCAACTGAAGTATTTCTTCTGTTACCCATGGTTTTTTCGCAGCTACCTTCTTTGTACCTATGTTTTCCTTCCCAACTTCTGCGATGGCCCTTTTTAGAGATGTCCATTCCTCTTCAACTGTACTGCCTACTGCTCTATTCCTTATTGCTGTCTCTATAGCGTTAGAGAACTTCAAACGTATCTCGTCACTCCTTAGTACTTCCGTATCCCACTTCTTTGCGTATTGATTCTTCTTGACTAATGTCTTGAACTTCAGCCTACTCTTCATCACTACTACACTCCTGGAAATGGAAAAAAGAACACATTGACACCGGTGTGTCAGACCCACCATACTTGCTCCAGACACTGCGAGAGGGCTGTACAAGCAATGATCACACGCACGGCACAGCGGACACACCAGGAACCGCGGTGTTGGCCGTCGAATGGCGCTAGCTGCGCAGCATTTGTGCACCGCCGCCGTCAGTGTCAGCCAGTTTGCCGTGGCATACGGAGCTCCATCGCAGTCTTTAACACTGGTAGCATGCCGCGACAGCGTGGACGTGAACCGTATGTGCAGTTGACGGACTTTGAGCGAGGGCGTATAGTGGGCATGCGGGAAGCCGGGTGGACGTACCGCCGAATTGCTCAACACGTGGGGCGTGAGGTCTCCACAGTACATTGATGTTGTCGCCAGTGGTCGGCGGAAGGTGCACGTGTCCGTCGACCTGGGACCGGACCGCAGCGACGCACGGATGCACGCCAAGACCGTAGGATCCTACGCAGTGCCGTAGGGGGCCGCACCGCCACTTCCCAGCAAATTAGGGACACTGTTGCTCCTGGGGTATCGGCGAGGACCATTCGCAACCGTCTCCATGAAGCTGGGCTACGGTCCCGCACACCGTTAGGCCGTCTTCCGCTCACGCCCCAACATCGTGCAGCCCGCCTCCAGTGGTGTCGCGACAGGCGTGAATGGAGGGACGAATGGAGACGTGTCGTCTTCAGCGATGAGAGTCGCTTCTGCCTTGGTGCCAATGATGGTCGTATGCGTGTTTGGCGCCGTGCAGGTGAGCGCCACAATCAGGACTGCATACGACCGAGGCACACAGGGCCAACACCCGGCATCATGGTGTGGGGAGCGATCTCCTACACTGGCCGTACACCACTGGTGATCGTCGAGGGGACACTGAATAGTGCACGGTACATCCAAACCGTCATCGAACCCATCGTTCTACCATTCCTAGACCGGCAAGGGAACTTGCTGTTCCAACAGGACAATGCACGTCCGCATGTATCCCGTGCCACCCAACGTGCTCTAGAAGGTGTAAGTCAACTACCCTGGCCAGCAAGATCTCCGGATCTGTCCCCCATTGAGCATGTTTGGGACTGGATGAAGCGTCGTCTCACGCGGTCTGCACGTCCAGCACGAACGCTGGTCCAACTGAGGCGCCAGGTGGAAATGGCATGGCAAGCCGTTCCACAGGACTACATCCAGCATCTCTACGATCGTCTCCATGTGAGAATAGCAGCCTGCATTGCTGCGAAAGGGGGATATACACTGTACTAGTGCCGACATTGTGCATGCTCTGTTGCCTGTGTCTATGTGCCTGTGGTTCTGTGAGTGTGATCATGTGATGTATCTGACCCCAGGGATGTTTCAATAAAGTTTCCCCTTCCTGGGACAATGAATTCACGGTGTTCTTATTTCAATTTCCAGGAGTGTATATTGTGATCTGAGTCTATATATGCTCCTGGGTACGCCTTACAGTCCAGTATCTGATTTCGGATCCTCTGTCTGACCATGATGTAATCTAATTGAAATCTTCCCGTATCTCCCGGCCTTTTCCAAGTATACCTCCTCCTCTTGTGATTCTTGAACAGGGTATTCTCTATTATTAGCTGAAACTTGTTACAGAACTCAATTAGTCCTTCTCCTCTATCATTCCTAGTCCCAAGCCCATATTCTCCTGTGACCTTTTCTTCTACTCCTTCCCCTACAACTGCATCCAGTCGCCCACGACTATTAGATTTTCGTCCCCCTTGACATACTGCATTACCCTTTCAATATACACATACACTTTCTCTATCTGCTCATCTTCAGCTTGCAATGTCGGCATGTGTACCTGAACTATCGTTGTCGGTGTTGGTCTGCTGTCGATTCTGATTAGAACAACCCGGTCACTTAACTGTTCACAGTAACACACCCTCTGCCCTACCTTGCTATTCATAACGAATTCTACACCTGTTATACCATTTTCTGCTGCTGTTGATATTACCCGATACTCATCTGACCAGAAATCCTTGTGTTCCTTCCACTTCACTTCACTGACCCCTACTATATGTAGATTGAGCTTTTGCATTTCCCTTTTCAGATTTTCTAGTTTCCCTACCACGTTCAAGCTTCTGACATTCCACGCCCCGACTCGTAGCACGTTATCCTTCCGTTGATTATTCAATGTTTTTCTCATGGTAACCTCACCCTTTTCAGTCCCCTCCCGGAGATCCGAATGGGGGACTATTCTGGAATCTTTTGCCAATGAAGAGATCATCATGACACTTGTTCAATTACAGGCCACATGTCCTGTGGATACACGTTACGTGTCTTTCATGTGGTGGTTTCCATTGCCTTCTGCATCCTCATGTCGTTGATCATTGCTGATTCTTCCGCCTTTAGGGGCAATTTCCCACCCCTAGGACAAGAGAGTGCCCTGAACCTCTATCCGCTCCTCCACCCTCTTTGACAAGGCCGTTGGCTTCAGAAAATAAGATGGGAAACTCGGATTAAGTATGAAGAGAATGGTCGGGAACTGGTACGTTAGTTTTCTGATCCGCTTAACGAACCTGAACCTCGAACGAGATTCCTACCACAGAATCGCACCTCCACTCACCTACAATCAGCCCACCAACACACGAAGAGATCCACAGACATACACTTATATTAAGGAAAACAGGACATTCGGTGACGACGGCATGATTGTAAATCTATTAAAGAACCTTGGAGCTAAGTCTTTACAGGAACTTGCACAAACAACCATAACCCTTTGGCAAACAGAAAAACTTCCCGACAGCTGGAAATGTGTACTTATCGACCCATTGCACAAGAAAGGAAATAGGGTGAACATGAACAACTATGGGGCAATCTCCCTCTTTTCCATGTTTACCTCCTCCTCTTGTGCTTCCTGAATCTACGTCTCCGTATTACCATATGAAATGTATTGCAGAACACAGTCCTATCCCTCTCTCTTTACTGATGCCTCGCCCATGTTCTCCGTTAACCCGTTCTTCTGTGCCTTCCCCTACAACCGTGTTCTAATCCTTCGTCTCCTTTTACACACTGAATACCCCTGTCAGCACGATCATACATTTTCTCTATTACTCCGTCTCCTTCACCTGAACAATAGTTGTCGCCCTTAGTTTGCTGTCGAATCTGACAAGAACAAACTTATCACTGAACCGTTCTTAGTAGCTCTACCTTGCTCCACGTTCCTATTCGTAACGTATCATAAATCTCTTATACCATTTTCTGCTGCTGTTGATATTACCCTACATTTTTATGACGAGATATCCTTATCTTTCTTCCATTTCTCTTCACCGACACCACATTATCTAGACGAATGTTTGCATATCCATTTTCCGATTTTCTAGTTTTTCTACTACAATTAAAATTCTCACATTCCTCCCTCCGACTATGAGAACGTTATCCTTTCGTTGATTATTCCACCGTTTTCTCATGGTCACCACCTCCACCCTGGCAGTCCCCTCCCAGAGTTCCACAACCTTTTGCCAATGGAGGTGCACCATGGCACCTTCCAGTTTACAGGCGACATGTACTGTGCATCTACTTGTCTTACGGTTTAAATAGCCATCTGTATCTTCATGCCGTTGATCTTTACTTATTCTTCCACCTTTTGAGGCAGTTTCTCTCCCCAAGGACTAGAGAATGCGCTGAACCTCTGTCCACTTGGTCGTGTTCCTTGACAAGGTCGTTGGCAAAGTGAGGTGACTTCTTATGCTGGAAGTCTTCGGCTGTCGTGCTGATGATTTTTCTTCGTTATTTAAGCAATGACTGGTTTCGAACCTGGGACCCATGGCGTTTTGAATACAAATCAAAGGCGCCAGCATTTGTCCGTTGCTGCGCATAGATTACGGTTAGCAGGTTCAAATGGATGTAGCTTGCGATGGTTAAGTACAGAAGAAGTGGCCTGCACTGGACAAACTAGCTTGAAGAAATGCACCAAACCACTCTTAGGACTGAAGCCTACAACCACAAATTTGGGTTTACAAATATTAAGATTTAGGAAATTGAATTCAATCACGATTGCTTTTCTCATTAAGATGACTGATCTGAAGGACAATGAGAAAAATTACCACAGTCGAAAATATCCGGGAAACGTGATGAACGGTAATCACTCTTCGCAGTATCCGTGCGTTCGTTACATGACTTCAGTGTGCTAAGTTGCTTGATTTCATGTTCTTTGGGCAACATGTATTAGAAAATTTCTGAGTTAATTGCCGAAACTGTAGGGTCATGATACAATAACGGTGATTACAGTTAATAAGCTCGTTAAATTTACTTATTTTCAGACTTAACACAAAGCGAGAAGCATTTGAAGTATATTAGTGACAAAGGTTACTCCATATATTATCCAATCAAAACATCTGGACACCCTATGTAACATGAAATTGAGCTCTAGGTATCAGGGTGGCGAACCAGCCAATATAAAAGAAGGCGCCGATGTGTCAGTAGAGGAGCGGCAATAGTAGAATGGGTCGATTAGCAGAGTTCATTGACTTAGGAACTAGCCACGGGGTGTCATCTAAGTTACACATCTACATAAGACATTTATACCCCGCCCAAGTGGACTGTTGTTGATGTAACTGTGAAGTGGAAGGTGAAGTAACAACCACAGCTAAACTAAGAGCAGGCAGACCACATGTACTGATGGTCGGGGACCGCGAGCATTGGGGAAGGTAGTAGAGAAAACAGTATGACATCATCGGAAGGAATCACTCGTGCTTTCCAAAGTGCTACTAGCAATCCAGCCAGCGCAGTAACAACGGTCGGCAAGCTCTTCGTAAATAACACATTGCTGCAGTCAGTGCTAAACGACGCTTCACGTGACGTAAACAGCGTAAACAGGTGGCGTGGACAGTAAATGGCTGAAAACCAGTGATCTGGAACGACAAGCTAGGCTGTAATCTGTGGCAGTCCAGGGTAAGGGGTGGCATATGGCGGATGCCGGAACGCCGTTATCCACGTCATGTACGGTGCCAACAGGAAAGTATGCAGGAAGTCGTGTCACGATGTGGGAGTGTTTTACGTGCTTAAGGAAGCGCTAGAAGTGGAAGGATTTAGACACATTTTATACCATTGTGTATTGGACACAGCGATCGTCTGACATCTGCTGCTACGTTTCAAGTCTTCTCCGTGGCTCTCCTAAAGGTTAATCTGTATTCCTTATCATTTACCTTTAAGCCGAGACTTTTTCTCATTATTATTCGGTCTTTGTACAGTGCACTTTCGTGGTTGCTTTTCGTATGGAGTGTTAGTGTTCACTAGCATATAGTGAATCAGGTTTGATTACTATGTTACAGTGTCTGATCCTTGTTAAAATGGACATGCAGTTCGTGTTATATATGTCTTGAGTTCTGTCGTTTTGTTGCTGTTGTTACGTTATCCCAAAGTACGGCCAAGTTATCTGCGATAGCTACGTATGAGAATTAGATCTTGTCCCCGGATCGTTGTAGTCGCTTTCATTTCCAGTGTCCTTGGATTTTCAGACCTTTCTCCCATTCCCTCATTACCTTTTCCAAGACTAGGTTGAACAACACTAAAAATAGTCCATCGCCTCTGTGTACTTTAGTTTTGATCACGAAGAGGTCAAAGATTCCACCAATAGCTTTAAATTTCGATGTCGAGTCAGCCAGCGTCTGTGTGATTAGTCGTAGTGTTTTTGGCTCGAGTCTCTGTTCTTATAAGATGTCGAACAAGGAACGGTTAAAATGGCTCTGAGCACTGTAGGACTTAACATCTGAGGTCATCAGTCCCCTAGAACTTAGAACTACTTAAACCTAACTAACCTAAGAATATCACACACATCCATACCCGCGGCAGGATTCGAACCTGCGACCGTAGCGGTCACGCGGTTCCAGAGTGTAGCGCCTAGAACCGCCCGGCCACACCGGCCGGCTCGAACAAGGATCGTCGGTCAATAGTACCGTACGCTTTCTTGAAATTGATCGAAGTGCAAATAATTAGACTATTCCTGGTAGCCTTTTATTTTAGAAATGCTTTCAGGTTCAAGATTTGTTCTGTGCGTGAATCACCGTGCCTCTTCTAACTGTTCTTGCGTTTCTGGAGTAAGCACGCTGGGAAAGTTCTGTAGGTGACCTGTAGGAGGGAAATCCCTCTGCAGTTGTTCTATTCGCCCTATTTCCTTTCTTGTGCAATGGCTTGATTCCAGATAGATTACATCACGGTAGGACAGAGTTTCCAAAATCAGATACTGGAATGTGAGCTCTACCAAGGTGCGGATGTAGCACAATTTCACACGTTGAAGAGTAGACTGAAGTTCAAGAGAATCGCCCGGAAGAATTAGTGGAGAAGGAAGTGAGATACTAAATACTGACGAATGATTTGATGCGTTTGAAGTTCGCTAAAGATGTGGATACTATGATAGGGAATATCCCAGTAATAGTGGAAAAGAGTCCACATCTCTTAAAAGGGAGGTCAAAGGGGCTGGCAGTCAGACATAGGTACAAGGAAGGTAACACCGTGTAATCCTTTTATAACAGAATAAATACTTCAGTTGATCGACGAAAGGAGAAAGTACATAAATGTTCAGGGGAAGACAATAATACATTAATATATGTTACTCAGGAATGAAACAAACAGGAAGTGCAGGACAGTCGAGGCGAAATAGCTGCAGTAAAAATTTGAGGAAACTCAGAGTAGAAATTATCGTCGATAGGACTGACTCAGTATACAGAAAAGTCGAAACAACCTTCAATGAAATTAAGAGCACGCTCGGTAACATTAACAGTGCAATGAGAATCGCACTGTTAAACGACAAGGAAAGAGCGGATAGGTGAAAAGAGTACGTTGATGGCGTCTATAAGGGTGAGGACTTGCCTGATGACCTGATAGAAGAAGAAACTGGAGGTGGTAGGGAAAACATGGAGGATCGAGTATTAGAGTCAGAAAGCAAAAGAGCTCTTGCAGACATGCAGAAGAGCTGGATAGAATTCCGTCAGAATTATGAAATCTTGGAGAAAATGGGGAGTAGATTATGTATGAGATTGGCGAGGTACCATGAGACTTTCGTAAAAACACCATCCAGACAAATGCGAAGATAGCAAGGACCGAGAGGTGCGAAAACTGTAGCACCATCAGCTTAGAAACTCATACTTCCAAGCTGCTGACAAGAATAGTATATACAAGAATTGAAATGAAAACTTTGAGTCTGTTGGATGACGATCAGTTTGGATTTAGGTAAGCTAAACGCACCCGAGAGACAGTTCTGATTTTGCCATTGACAACAGATGCAAGACTGAACAAAAAAGCGTTCGACGATGTGAGAAGGCGCGTGGTGTTCGAAGTTCTGAGAAGACTAGGAGAAAGCCACGGGGAAAGACGGGTGACATATACTGTATCTCCAAGTACCAAGACGGACGATAAGACTGGAAGACGAAACGTTCGGATTAAAAGAATGTGAGACAGGGATGGAGTGTTTCGCCCCAGCTGTTCAATCTTTACACCGAAGAATCAAAGACGGAGTTAAAGGGGACATTCAACAAAAGCATTCTAATTCAGGATGAAAAGATTCGTTGATGATATTGATATCCTATGGAAAAATGAAGAATTACAGGACATATTGAATAGAAAGAACAGTGCAATAGTTCAGATCACGGATTGTCAGTAAACCGGAAAAAGGCAAAAGTAATGAGAAGTAACACGAATAAAAATATAGAGTAATCTTATATGAAATTGGTGAATACGAATCAGATGATATTAAGGAATTCTGTTACATGCGGAGCAAATTAAACCAAGATGGACGAAGCTAGGAGGACATAAAAAGGAGACCAGGATGTAAAATGAGGGCGTCCCTGACACACATAAGTCTACACGTGTCAAACATTGTTCTTAATTTTCGGAAGAAATTTCTGAGAATGTACACTTGGAGCACGGTTATTACACGGTAGAGAAACAAGGACTTTGGAAGACCCGGAACGGAAGAAACCAAATCGTCTGAGGCGTAGTGCTACAGAAGGATGTTAATATCTGGTGGTCTAATAAGATAAATAACAAGCAGTGGTCCACGGAACCGGCGAAGAGAAGAACTCATAGGAAACATTTAAGAAAAAGAATGAATGGACAATAAGGCCTGTGTTAAGGCGTCAGGGAATAACGGAATAACTTCCATGGTACTAAAAAGAACAGTAGAGAGTAAAAACTATAGGGGAAGGCAAATACTGGAATACATCTATCAAATAACTGAGAACGTAGGGTGCAAGCGCTAGTCTTAAACGAAGAGACTCGCACAGAAGAGGAATTCGTGGCACTGAACCAATGTAGCCAAGCGTTGACTCACTCTACAATAACCTTCTTTCCATTCCTTGTTGCCTCCTGATATATCGTATTAACCGTACGCTTCTTTTAGTTGCGCATAAATTTGTTTTTCCTTATTTAGATTCAGAACCTCTTCATCTGTTCCATTTACTCTTCAGGGTTACTTTGTAGCACCACAATTACCTATCGCTGGGTTTCCTTTCTATTTCAAAACTATACTCCAAACAGGTAGATTCAAAAAGGATTTCTAATACTAAAACTTATATTACATAGTAACAAGTTCCTACTTTTAAAAACACTAGTGTTGAAACTTTCTGACTGATTAAAACTGTGAGTCGGACCGAGACTCGAACTCTGGACTTTTCCCTTTCGCGGGCAACAGCTGTTGGGTAGCTCAGTTGGTAGAACACTTGCCCGTGAAAGGCATAGGTCCTGAGTTCTAGTCTTGGCCCAGAACACAGTTTCAATCATCCAGGAAGGTTCACATCAGCGCACACTCCTCTGCAGACTGAAAATCTCATTCTGAATACAACCCCTAGCTGTGGCTAAGCCATGTCTCCTCAGTATCTTTTCTTCCAGGAGTGCTAGTTCTGCTAGTTTCGCTGAAGAGCTTCTGGAAGTTTGGAAGGTAGGAGGCGAGGTACTGGCAGAATTAAAGGTGTGAGGGCAGGCCACATATCAGTTTTTAGAGCACTTTCCCGCGAAAGGAAAAGGTCCTGAGTACGAGTCGCGGTCCGGCATACAATTTTAATCTGTCAGGAAGATTCAAATCATCACACATTCCTCTGCAGAGTGAAAAAATCGTTCCGCCTGTACGCGTTTTCAATTTTTATTACTTCCGCAATCATCAGTTGGTTTGCTGCCCCCATACTAGAATTCATATTTTGCCTTCATTATATCATTTTCTAATCAATTTGCCTCAGCATCGCCTTTTTTAATTTGCATAGTGTCTAACTCGAGCAACAGCAGCAAGTGAGGATCTTATTGATTAGACTGAAAAATGCACCTTCGTTGTAGGTGCTGTATATATTACTGCACGACTTGGTTCGGAGACCAATACTATCATCATCGTGTTCCACGCTATGGTTTGTTAAGACATGGGTGTGGAACGGGAAGGTCAGGTAATCGCAAAACATCTGGGCTTATGCAGCGAGATTTGGGAGGACCAGATCACCGAGAGGAGCGCCTGCCTCACCATTGCACAAAGAATTCCTTGAGCTTTTATTACAGAAAAAGGTGCGGTTGCAATCTTTGAAATTGTCTAAAAATTGGAACAGGTCTCAAGAATTTAGTGGTGCATTAACGTCATTTTCAAGTATGTTACACGCTTGAAGCTGTTATACATCACATTTCGGTAAACCTTTGGTGGCTCTAAGTTGGTGAGACGTCTGCTGATGGGTGTCTTTTTAATGTTTGTCAAATTATTGTGCGATGAAAACATGATCACTTTAATGTAGTTACAACTATTTTCCTATTTCATTGCGCAGTGGTTAGCACACTGGACTCGCATTCGGGAGGACGACGGTTCAATCCCGTGTCCGGCCATCCTGATTTAGGTTTCCCGTGATTTCCCTAAATCGCTCCAGGCAAATGCCGAGATGGTTCCTCTGAAAGGTCACGGCCGACTTCCTTCCCTGTCCTTCCCTAATCCGATGAGACCGATGACCTAGCTGTTTGGTCTCTTCCCCCAAAACCAACCAACCAACCTATTTCATTTGTTTTCCAAAGCGAAAATCAAGACTCAGAGATGGATGGTAATGTACGAAGATTAGAATAAGACGAAAACCATATCTGGATGTGCATAAAGAAGAAAAACGACTTTTACCTTAAATACAAAATGGAAATAATCTTGCTCGATTTAATGCTGAAAACATAAGGCAGAACGTCATATCTGATGAGATCCATTGGGATGACAAAAGGGTACAACGTTCGTCGTATTCATTTTTCAGAAGTGTAGCATGACAGCACAATCCGCAATTCAGGTGTTTTTTGTTCTCCGGTACTATTTCTGTATGTTAAATAAACGCTTGCCGACGTTGACAGAAAAAGTGATTCAGCTCAACGTATGTATCCAGAATACTTAGAATCTCCTGTTCCTTTTAAAATGTTTTCCTGTCGCCTAAAACAACGCTTGATCATGTGCGAAACCATGAATTTTCGCTTAGACACTTCATATGTTATAATGAATGCTCCACTATAATGCATGAATAATTATCGGTCGGAGTGGCCGAGCGGTTCTAGGCGCTACAGTCTGGAACCGCGCCACCACTACGGTCGCTGGTTCGGATCCTGCCTCGGGTATGGATGTATGTGATGTCCTTAGGTTAGTTAGGTTTATGTAGTTCCAAGTTCCAGGGGGCTGATGGTCTCAGAAGTTAAGTCCCGTAGTGCTCAGAGCCATTTGAACCATTTTCTTGTAGTGCAAGAAATCAAAAACAATCAAAAATGTGAATAAAATCTCTGTATCAGGCCTCCATTTTGCCTGTCGATTACCAGATAAATACAAAAGTAAGTAAAGATAAACAAAATGTCATATTTTCATCCAGCTTACTAACGGCTTGAAAAAGGCCTAGATATAATTTAAAAAGTAGTTGTAAGTCAATTGTAAGAAAAACTGTTGAACACTTAAGACAACACACTAAGTGCTAAAAATAACATGAAAGTGTAATATATTGAGGACATCATACACTGTGGAACCAACACACATACAGAGTGAACATAAAACATGAAGTACGTACATAGTAATGTATTCTTATGTATCAACACACAATAATCAGACTGTACTAAAAAAAAGACATCGATGAAACTTTTAAACAGAAATGAAAGCTCAATGCATGTAGTCCGCGCACATATCTGAAACTATAAATCTACCAAAATAAGCAAAACTCATACACCATCAACTGTGTTCATTTCAAACACGAAACTAAATTACCAGGTCTGAAACTTGAGTTTCTGCCGTCTTATGCAATCTTCAAATATCGTATGGTAATAAATCCGGGTGAGGATGTCGACAACTGATGAGATTTCGACAGAAGCACACCCTGACATTTGAAAGGCAAAACTGCAGCAAGTAAGAGCTATACAAGGAAATTTAATATCTCGGATTTCAGAGAAACTCTGAAAAGATAACACCCACCCCGACTCACTCACCCACCCACCCACCCATACACACACACACACACACACACACACGCACGCACACACACACACACACACACACACACACACACGCACACACACATACATACATACACACAACAAGTAAATATTAGCGCTATGACAAACCAAAGATGACCGACGTCGGAAGTTATCGATAGTTTAATTAATAATCATCGGGTGATGTAACATAAACTCTGTCCCTATCTTTTTTGGAAAGGGAGAGAGAAGGTTTCACTGCAGAATTTACACAAAATTCACTATATCTATAAATAAGATTAATTGATAGCCTAATTGAACACCTTTCTTAATAAGGCTGTGCCTACACCAGGAAGTGCATACCACTATCTCCGTATTATTATATTTCACATGGTGACGGATGCCGAGAAAGTGTTCTGCAACGGAGGATTTTCTCTGCTGTTGTAAGCGCTTGTGCCGTTTATGCTAAGTGCACCGGTCCTCCACAGTTCTGGTAGTCCAAGCAATACATGACGTTCCACAAGTTCAAGTAATACAATACATAACCGACTTACGCAAATCAAGATGATCCTTTATGAATCCGAAAAGGACCCTGATCGTAGATGGTGGTCTAAAAACACACTTTACATCGTATACTAGCAATCCTCTGCGAAATTCTCCCTGCGTAAGGAAAAGAGGCCTCAGACTTCAGTATTATCCTCAGTCACTCGGTGCCGAGCTGGTCGACTGCGCAACGCACGGCTGACCGGTCTTTAGCCGTAACCATCCTGACGAAAGGAGACTTCGAAATGGGCTAACTCAGTGGACAAACTCTCAGGTTTTGAGACACCATGAGCCCGGTGAACCAAGGTACGAAGTACCCTTCATGCTGAGCCGGATGGTGGCAGCTGTCAGCCTGCAGATGTAAGTAAGTGTGGGTAGGCATCCTGCAAACGACATGTCCCACCGTACCAGTCACCTTCCATCAAGGAAGGGAAGACAACCATTGTTTTCCACCTCCATCATGAAACAAATATAAGGGAGGACTGAAATCAAGTGTTCTAAAAAGTCGTTCAAATTCTCACTGTCATGAGGCTAGACGACAAGGTATCGTCTACGTATATGAAGATAACAAAAAAAGAAAGAGAAAACATGTAAGTTCGAAAGCCGACTCCAGGGCACGTTCCCCGATATCTTCTATAAACAAAAATGGTTCAAATTGCTCTGAGCACTATGGGACTTAACTTCTAAGGTCATCAGTTCCCTAGAACTTAGAACTACATAAACCTAACTAACCTAAGGACATCACACACATCCATGCCGGAGGCAGGATTCAAACCTGCGACCGCAGCGGTCGCGCGGTTCCAGTCTGTAGCGCCTAGAACCGCTCGGCCACTTCGGCCGGCGTATATCAACTAGTCGGCAAGATACATAATAATAAAAGTCCCATCGCAAACCCATCAGTCTGCTCGTATAGTACTGGTCACTGAATAAAAAGTAAATGGAAGTCAACACATGACAAAATAGGTTCGTTATTTCAGCACCAAACCTAACCTCAATCAACAGTAACGAAACAGACAGAGTAACACGAGTGAAGAGAGAGACCACATCAGTACTTTTCTACTATATCAAAGCCGTTCAAACGTATTCCTCCTAATAAACGTAAGAAATCCGCAGAGTTCTTAATGCGTTTCTCATACCAACATACTTCAGGGTTCAACAGATTAGCAAGGTGGTTTGCTATACGACATGTCGGAGCATTAATGGTACTCTGAGTCAGAGAAAGAGGAACTACTTCCATGTGTACCTTAGAGAGCTCATGTAACCTACGGGTAACAGTACAACGAAAAATAACGCTCTTGATAGTCTCTTGTGACAATGAACTTTTTTTCAGGAGAGTGTTAGTCTTTCAACACTCTTTGTGAAGTCAACGCCCGTCCTGAGAAACGTTGAATCCATGGGCATACATTTCGGTTGTGGAAAATGGGTAATCGGATGACCTTGAAAAGTATTTGAAACTAGTGTGGCAGTAGGCCACATAACGTGATAAAAATGATACTGAATAACTTCATAAGTATACCAAAACTGAAGTCGTACGGAAATAAATATTATCACAGAAAAATAACAAAGACTGTAATCAATTAATATGATATGCATATGTAATTTCAATCTCTGTTCTTTTGCAAAAGGATCGCTCTCTCTTCCCTTTTGTTTCTTCGCAGTGTAAAGAGCCATTTAATGACGAGGCACGAAAACGTGTAAGTTTCAGGTAACATTTGGCCTAAATGTAATCAAACGTTACTTAAAAATGTGGTACATTTTTTTATGTTTCAGCTCCTATATTCATGAAGCTTCAAAATTAATGTCCTTATGCAAATTTTATGTGGGAATATTAGTTCAGAGGTCAGCGCCATTGTTCTAAACGATAATGATCCAGAAACGTAATAAATATCTTAATATTTTCTAATTTTGACAAATAAAAATTAATGTAAATGTAGGAGAATACTCCTGAATAGCGGTTCTTCCTTTGTAACAACAAAATTAACAGTTTTTCCAGTACCGAATATTATTTGAGTAAAGTGACTTCAGCAAAGTTTTTGATGCCTACTTAAAAGGAATTGCGAAAAACTCCTTAGCCTTGCAATTTCATAAAAGTAAAAAATAATTTTCAAAAGTCAATCTAATAAACAAAATATACAGCGATGAAGCCGGAATTTTGTGTGTTGGTGTTGTCTTTCAATATAAAAACATCGTGTCGGGCAAACTAACTGAGATACCACAACTGAGTCACTGACGTAAATAATTATCCAGTTGTGAAGCAGCCAGAATATCACTAACTCCAACTTTTCATAATATATAAAAACCAATACATAAAAAACCACCACAATTGCGTCCAAAACGTGGGACACCAACCACCTATTTACATAAATACAGCAGTTGTGGAGGTATAGAGAGCACCACCACAACAGGAGCCCAATGTGTGCATCACGAACCACTTATATAAATATATCCTAAGAGATATGCAGACAGATATATAGCTGTATTTATTTTTTGGTTAAACTCAAAATCTCAAACTTAAACTTAGATGTAAACGTATTTTTGTGTATGTAGAAATTCTGGGTGTTACATACTTTAACTTTGTAAAAATAAACTGCTGCATATACCACTTCCATCAAAATCTTACAAAACAACCTACCCATGTGTGAGAAGTGGCAGCAGTAACTGATCCTTGGGTGCCGCTTTGAGAAAAATACAAATAACCAGAACAATAAACCAAAAACTACAAAAGGTGAGAGTGCATATACAAGTGCTGCTGTCTGATGGATGACAAGACATAAATGAGTAAGGGGCCAGGCACTCTGCACAGTGAAAAATTTTAAATTGTCTACATATCATAGTTAATTTGCGTTTGCATATTTCTGCAGGGAAGTGAAAACGATTCATTTACTATAAGTAGTGAATAACAGTGTAGAATTTGAGTGTGTGACATAGATAGTTTAGTGCAGTGCCTAGTTCATACGAATTGGATTGCCATGTTTAGTGTAAAGAAATTTAAAGTAAAGTGTGTACGATGTAACTCCAGATTGTAGATCACAAGATAGTTGTGTAGTGTTTTTGATAACTGACAATTAAGTATAGGTAAAACTTACACTGCTGTTGCAGAAAGTTCTCTATAGGTGTACCAGCTCAACTCATGTACAGAGTCAAGTTTTGAATCAATTTGAAAGAATTTTAATGATGGCCTACGTAACTAAAAGAAATAGAATTTAAGTAGAAATTTCTAACTTTTGTGTGTGTTTTTTTAGTATATTGTGACACAATTTTACTTATGGTGTGTGCTATATTTCTTGTGTTTTTTTATGTGTCTTGTGAATATTGTCATTGAATAGACGTGGGTAGGCCACGTACAGAGAGATGTACCGAGAGTCAGGCTCTATCTGGTACGGAAGTGGACGATAACGTTAACGAGCTCCAAATAGCTGACCCATCGGAGAATACCAGTTCGCAGATTACTCAAAAGGAACCAGAACAGGCACCACCAATGGCACCACCATCACACATGTTCATGAGATTAGGACAGAAAAAAAAGGCAGGTGTCACAGCATCAGCTCATGGTATATCAGTAGCAGTAAGTCATAGTCCTGATTTTCTTGCGATATTGTTAGCACAATTAGGTATCCGGGGCAGACACCGAGAGGAAAAAGACAGACAAGAACGCATACAACGCGAACAAGCACATTTACGTCAGGTAAAATACGTGTTACAATCACAACGTAACGAACGTGAGAAAAGGGAAAGGGTGCAGGCCAAAGCTTGAAGAAAGAGAGAAGGCTGAAGCTCTGGCTAGGAGAAAAGTGTGAAAGACCGTCATGTCTTTCTTGTTCATATATAAAACGACCTTCTAGAAAAACGAGGTAAGGCTATCATCTCACATCTGTCGCAAGAGATGAATGCGATAAAACAACGAGATTCGTAACTTGTACAACAAAACAAAGATATTCCAGAAACAGTCAATGAATTTGACGATAGAATAAATAAGCTAGACAATTTCCATGCTGTGTTCAAAGGTTAAGTGAAGATTATCAGCCGGAGGTTGATGACCTCACACTAAACTTTGACCAACACATTAACGAGTGTGTCGATGTCGCTATGGACCGACTGCAGGTCCTCCCGCCTATGAGGTGCACTGCACATACAATGGCAACTCGCCAGCTTCCCAGTTAATATACGCCATGACGAGAAATTGGTATACGATAATCAGCCAAGCCAGACACCACCGACTTTTACGGGCATTGTTGGTGTGGCGGATTCAGGCGTTTTACCAACCGTTGCTAAAGTAAAAGTTGAGAAATCGTTGGTAAAGCATAGACAGTTTCAGATACGCAATGATGAGAGAAAGACAGTGAATCTTGTCATCTTTACCAAAAGATTTTTTAAAAAAAATGTGCCTCTCTCATGGACAGAGAGGCAAAAGATTCAGTTTGTCACATCCTTTATAACAGTAGACGCAGCGCTGTGGGCGCTAGAAATGGCCGAACAGGGCCCATCGTTTTTTTTCTTTTTATTTTGAAATCAAATTTCTTGCAAGAGTCTGTACACGATCTGTACAAGAACGTTTAAGAAAACAGGTCTACAGTCACGAACTATCCAATCCCCACCAGGGGAATTTAACAACGTACTTTCAGAAATATCTTAATAAGACACGCTATTCGGATGAACCGATGTTGGCAAGAGATGTATCGAGAGTTCTTAAAGGAAAACTACCCACTGAAATTCGAGAAAAACTCGTGCGTGTCCCAGACACGGACATAGAACAATTTACGTCAACACTAGATTCTTTTGATTTAATCGAAGAATATGCACATCGAAACGAATATGTCAATGCGGGGAGCAATGAAAACAACAATAAATCACGACAGTGGAATAGTAGTAACCCAGAAAGAACGTTTCAAATGGTGGAGCGTACAATAAAAGGGCATAACCACCAACCGAGTAACAGTAATTCGCACCATGCAGAAGCAAAGCAATATTCACGGCCTACTTACTCACCGAGCAGAAACGACAGTGAACAATATGACTGTAAAAGGAAAGGTGAAGGAGGGGGTAACACCAACTTCTCACAGAAAAACATGCGCTCGACCAAGTGTATGTACCACAGAGTCAGTATTGGGCGCAAAAGGAGAGCATGAGGATTGTGAACGTCACAGATGAGACATGTGCAGCGAGAGACAGGCAGCCAAACACCGGCTGACCGCTCTAGGGCCATTCCAGTCGGTCTGCAGTGGAGGAGTAGGGGACGCGCTGAATGTAAACGTATGTACGCCGAGGTACAATGATGGCCAGAATTTAAAGGACAAACTAATAACTGAAACGCGGCAGTGAATTACGGATGATATTGAATTAACACAAGCTGTTTTTCAGGCTAAAATTTACGTTATTTTAATAACAGTGATTCTGGACACCGGTCCCAGCACATCCGTGACAGATTAAGAATTGTTCCGCTGTGTGGGCAAGATCAGGAAGCTGCCGATTTTACCAGTGCAAAACTGTAAAGTGGTGGGAGCCCTACGAGGGAAGAGACAGTTAATAAGAAACCTGGTGCAGGTAGACATAACATTGGAAAAAAGGAACATTTACAAGCTCATTCCTGGTAGTTAGAAATCTCACCGTATCCTGTATCCTGGGTTTAGATGCTCTTCGTGAAATGAAGGAGAAAACTGACCTTGTACGGGGCATCTGCATCTTAATATAACATGATAAGCAGATTGAACTGTTGTTAATCAGAACGACTGATGCGTACACAAACTACAATGGGCACGTTAGCCTAGTGCTCCCTGACAGTCCCACACTAATATAGGTGCACAGTCTCTCAACAGAGAGTGAAAAAGATACGGAAGATGCCTGGATGCAGGAATCACAGAACGTTAAGCTAAATACTCTCAGCAACAAACTTAACTGACACAATTGCTTAACCAATTTGCCGATGTATTTAGCAAAAGACGCGGTATAATCACAGGGGATGAGTACAATATGCAAGTCAGAACTCACGTTACATTCTGCCGCGCGACCTGTTCTATCCCCTGGTCGAAAGAACATGCGGTAGGAAAGAAAATACAGAGGGCGTTGAGATGGGGAATCATCGAGACATCCCTGTCGCCACATAGTAGTCCATTACTAGCCGTGACTAAACCTGATGGTAGCATCAGGTTAGTGTTAGACGTACGAGACGTAAATAACATCATAATACCCGTGCATACTCAACCAGAGAACATAGAGGAGCAGATACAAAAATTTCAAGGCGTAAAATACCTTACTACTTTTGATTTAAAAGCTTCGTATTGGCAAGTCCCTCTAACGCCTGAATGAGGGAGGTATACGGCCTTTAATTTCGCAGGCCACTGTATCAGTTTAAAGTGTTACACTTTGGCCTAAATGTCAGTGAAGGAGTGTTTGTTATGGCACTGGACACGGTCCTAGAGCCTCATTTGCTCCATAAGGTAGCCGTCTATGTAGATGGTATATTGATAGCCATGGAGACGTGGACCGAGCACACTGAAATATAGCGGCGCATTCTCTATAAATTTCAGACGTGCAGAGTAACTACCAACCTAAGCAAATCGAAATTCGCTCGTGTACAAATTAAGGTCCTCAGGCATATAATTTCACCTGTATGGATGTTACCCAACCCTAAGAAAATCCGTGCTATCGAAGAAATGCCATGTCCAGCATCCAAAACACAATTAAAGGCTTTCTTAGGGATGGCATCATTTTTTAGAAGATTTGTTCCTGGTCACTTACTAAACAACGAGGACTTACTGAACCTATTAAAGAAAAATAGAGCATGGGTATTCACACAAGAGTGCCGGAATGCATATGATCAGATTAAACGGGCTCTCATTACTGTGTACATACTACACCACCCTAATATGTCCCAGGATTTCTTCTTGGCGACGGATGCTTCCACCTCCGGGCTTGAAGCCTGTCTCTTCCAGACAGCAAACATGGGGCAACAGACATAAATAAATATAATAGGATTCGCGAGTCGTGTACTTAACGCGTACGAGAGATCGTTCTCAGGTACAGAGTTCGAAGGACTTGCAGTGGTGTGGACCCTCAAGAATTATCCTTACTATGTGTATGGCACCTGACATTGAGCTACGTCTTAACATGCAGGCTATTGCACAAACGGCTCACCAAGTGGGTGTTAGCGCTGAAAGTTTATAAACTACAGATAAGATACGTGAAAGGTCCAGGCAACATGGTCGCAGATACATTGTCTCGATTATCGAGAGGTGCACCAGAATTCGCCAATTACTGGAACAATGCAGTGGGTTTAAGATTCTCTTATTGAGAGATCCTGCTAGGAGGCCAACATACCTACGTACGTGCCGTAACATCAAGGAACTTCAGCGAGAAGACACTAAGTGGAAAAATATAATTAACTCGTTAGAAGGTAACAAGAAGGGCAATATAATAAGGTGTATAAATTTGACAATGACCTATTATATCATAGAAAGAGTGAACAATCAGATCATTGGTGTATTTGCATACCAGCAGGATTCATTAATATTCTCGCCTGGTACACACACACTTGATGGCGACATTTTGGAGGCAAGAAGTGCAATGATTTAATAGAAAAGGATTGCTATTTTCCCAACCTGTACAGAAAAGTGAAGCAAATATTGAGAACATGCCTTATACGTCAGAAAACCAAGTCAACAAGGCGTTGCACAAGGAGTGTACTTCATCCAATAGTGCAATCCAAACCACTACAGATCGCAGCAGTCGACGTCAATGGCCCATTACCCGTGGCGAGGGGAGGTGTGAAGTATGTTGTTGCTGTATTTGACAGCTTTACAAAGTATTTAAAGCTTTACCCATCGAGAAGTTCCACTTCAACCACTATAGTGAGGAAGTTAGCAAATGATTTTATTTCCAATATAGCAAAACCAACTTCCTTTCTAACAGACAATGCAGTTTACTCCAAATGCAGATTCTGCAAGCAATTCATGCAAGATCAAGGTATAAAACATACACTTGTCTCATGTTGTAATCTTGGGGCCAACACTGTCGGGAAATGCTTTCGCGATCTAAATAGACGTATACGGACTTACGTTGCCAATCAACAGACCAAGAGAGTAGGGTTCATCCCGTTGTTGGAAAAAATTCATAACAGCCTACCACATAAGTCAACCGGATACACGCCGGCCGCAGTCCTTCTGACTAATCCACTTGGTAAAGAATGGTTAAAACCTTTTCCCATTATACAAAATGTAGTGACAAAAGAGGAGAGGCTGAGATGGGCTTTTAGGTCGTAGCAACACCAGGCAAACATTCGGAAAATAAAGTTTAACAAAAATTTGAAAGAAGTGCATTCAAACGGGATTGGATAATTAGTTATGCTGAGGAATCATCCAAAGGCATCTAGTATTAAGAAAATAAATGAAAAGTGGCAACTACTATACACGGGGCCACATCTAATTGTGGGTATACATAATGAGGGGTGCTATTTGTTAGCACACCCTGAGACTAGAAAAATCTGTGGATTACATCCACAGAAAGACCTGAAACCTTTTATTGGGGAATCCAATGACATTCCTAAAAAGTGAGAACAAATCACTCAATGAAAATAGTAAACGGATTCGTAATTGATAGGCAAGCATACTCTGAACAGATATAGGTTAGTCTAAGTATGTATTTTTGTGATTTATGTTTGCTTTGTTCATTTTTGTGGGTAAATTTTCTTGTCTTGTTTAGTGTGTAAGTATGTATATTTTTGAAATTGAATGTGTGCGTCATGTATGTACATGAACTAACATAGTAGCAAATGAATCGGACGCACGTGTCCATAAATGACATACTAACAGTGAGCACAGTGCGTGTACCTGAAAATTTGTCACATTGAAATTTTGACAATGGCCCTTCTCTGGACGAGATCGTTCATATTTCTCATTTCAAAGACAGTACAGCATGATAGCTTTAGCGCGAATACCAACTAGAAGTACTTGTCGCTGCACTCTCACGTGCAAGGCAGCTGCAAGCACGCAATCTACGTTAAGAGACTGCTTCTGTGTTGAATGATAATATTATGTACGAAATTTACTGAACTCACGATATCAGTGCGGCCAAATGGCCGACACTTCATGAATAAGAGGATTTGGCAACGAACATGATAATTTTGGAATTGACAAAGCATATTATTGATTAAATTACTTGTCAGTAAAGCCGACGAAAAACGTAATATCGATTGTATATGTATTTATGTATATACTTTTAATGAAAAGGATCAAAATCTGCTCAATGTGCTTTTGATGTGAACTACTTTTCCAGACACTGAGACAGTGACATGAGGAAAGAAGTTACTCACATGGTACAATCTTGAAGCAAAGTAAAAGTGAAACAGACTGTACGTGTTATAGCTAGGAAAAACACTGATAAGTCATAGCTCTAATAAAATAAACGTATATGTCGGTCACATATGGCTGAACTCTAATAGTAAAGTGCTATATGGTTGTTATAGTTTTACTGAACTGTGCATGGCAAGAAAAAGTGGTGTTTATTGCAAGACGAGACGGTGAACCTGTACATCGTAGCTAAAACTGTGTGGTTAAGAAACAACCAACAGCGAGCTAAAACTACAAGTGAAAGATTTCAGAGTGTTAGCGGAACAGTGTGAAAGTGTCACAATGATAAATGTTGCACGTACACCCACCAGAGTGACATACAGAAAAATCATTGTGAACATGTGTGTTACAAATCACTACTTATGTTCAAGTAAAGGAATGATCTGAAAAAGCCAAAATCTCAAGTGACGTACTGTTATTGTCTACTGTCGACCAACGTACTACAGACACTTACAAATACACGTGTGACTGTAGGGCGTATGGCCTAATAACGTTTCCCTTACAGCCAGTGTATTTTGTAGTACTGTTGGCAGGAAATCTAATGAGCGGTGGGTTACTTTTCAAGTCGTGCGAGTGGCGAGTGGGCGCGTAGCAGTTCTGGACCGCTCAGCTGATCGGCGCCAGGCGACGCTCACTTTTTCGCCGACATGACACCGGTCGTCGAACCGGCTTTCCGCGCGCCTTGTTCCTGCTTATGCCACTGCTCTGCGCTGAATACTAGCAGACACCGTCGTCAACTGCCATCGCGACGATTCGACATGAACACTGTTTGAAAGTAATTGAGGAAACATGGAACATTTTGCTCGTGAATGTAAAGTCAAATGAACTTGATTTGCTAAAACATGATAAATACCAAATTTTTCGCCAATATTTCTAAGCTAACAAAGACTTTGCCTTATGTGTGAAACTATTATTACTTGTTACAGACTTAAACCTTAAGTGACTAAACATATCATGGACATTCTGAACCAGTGAATATGAATAACTTTCTAACATAAGTTGCACTATAACGATCTGCTACATGAACTATTTTCCTTTTGTGTTGGTGTAAATACTGTTTTATCATATTTGCTATATACGGGGTGGCCCACTGATCATGACCAGGCCAAATTTCTCACGAAATATGAGTCAAACGAAAAAGCTACAAAGAACGAAACTTTTCTAGCTTGAAGGGGGAAACCAGATGGCGCTACGTTTGGCCCGCTAGATGGGGCTCCCATTGGTCAAACGGATATCAACTGCGTTTTCTTAAATAGGAACCCCCATTTTTATTACATATTATAGTACGTAAAGAAATACGAATGTTTTAGTTGCACCACTTTTTTCACTTTGTGATAGATGGGACTGTACTAGTCACAAACATATGGTTCACAATTTTAGACGAACAGTTGGTAACAGGTAGGTTTTTTTAAATTAAAATAAAGAACGTAGGTACGTTTGACATTGTATTTCGGTTGCTCCAATGTAATACATGTACCTTTGTGAACTTATCATGTCTGAGAACCCATGCTGATACAGTGTGATTACCTGTAAATACCACATTAATGAAATAAATGCTCAAATTGATGTCCGTCAACCTCAATGCATTTGGCAATCCGTGTAACGACATTCCTCTCAACAGCGAGTAGTTCGCCTTCCATAATGTTCGCACATGCATTGTCAATACGCTGACGCATCCTTAAACTTTCCCCACTGAAGGAAATCCGGGGATGTCAGCTCCGGTTAACGTGCGGGCAATGGTACGGTGCTTCAACGACCAATCCACCTGTCATGAAATTTGCTATTCAATACCGCTTCAACCGCACGCGAGCTATGTGCCAGACATCCATCATGTTGGAAGTACAACGCCATTCTGTCATGCACTGAAAAATCTAGTAGTAACATCGGCAGAACATTACGTAGGAAATCAGCATACATTGCACCATTTAGACTGCCATCGATAAAATGGAGGCCAATTATCCTTCCTGCCATAATGCCGCACGATACATTAACCCGCCAAGGTCGCTGATGTTCCATTTGTCGCAGCCATCGTGGATTTTCCGTTGCCCAATAGTGCATATTATGCCGGTCTACGTTACCGCTGTTGGTGAATGATGCTTCGTTGCTAAATAGAACGCGTGCAAAAAACTTGTCATCGTCCCTTAATTTCTCTTGTGCCCAATGGCAGAACTGTACACGACGTTCAAAGTCGTCGCCATGCAATTTCTAGTGCATAGAAATATGGTACGGGTGCAATCGATGTTGATGTAGCATTCTCAACACCGACGTTTTTGAGATTCCCGATTCTCGCGCAATTTGTCTGCTACTGATGTGCGGATTAGCCGCGACAGCAGCTAAAACACCTACTTGGTATCATGATTTGTTGCAGGTCGTGGTTGACGTTTCGCATGTGGCTGAACACTTCCTGTTTCCTTAAATAACGTAACTATCGGGTGAACGGTCTGGACACTTGCATGATGTCATCCAGGATACCGAGCAGCATACATAGCACACGCCCATTGGTCATTTTGATCACAATAGCCATACATCAACACAGGTAATGTATCACGAAGCAAATACCGTCCGCACTGGCCGAATATTGCGTGATACCACGTACTTATACGTTTGCGATTATTACAGCGCAATCTATCACAAAGCGAAAAAAGTGGTCCAACTAAAACATTCATATTTCTTTACGTACTGCACGAATATGTAATAAGAAATGGGGGTTCCCATTTTTTAAAAACGCAGTTGACATCAGTTTGAACTATGGCAGCGCCATTTAGCGGGCCAAAAATAGCGCCATCTGGTTTCCCCCTTCAAGCTACGACGAGTTTCGTTTTTTGTAGTTTCTTTTTTTGATGCTTATTTCGTGAGACATTTGGCCCAGTCATTATCAATGGACCAGCCTGTATATGTATGTTTAAATATCTATCATTCAAAAATAATTTAATATCAGAGGAAAGTAAACAGTTTGAAGACTCTGGGAGGAGGGAGGGAGGGTTGTTTTCGACCTTTTTTTTCTATAAACCCGTAACCCCAATGAGGGAGTAATACATTCGAGGGTTGGATTCCCTCATTTCCTCATCGAGGACTCGCACTGCCTGGGCTACTCTCAGGGTGTATCTTCGACGTGGAAGAGCTCCAACCGTGCTTGTCGCGTTGTTGCCCATTTGCGCGCCGTCACTGCTGCCTGCCTGCCTGCCTGCCGCTGACCGGTGCTTGCCGCCGCCGCCGCCGCCGCCGCCGTCACTTGGTCGCCGTCTGTCGGTGCTCGCCGCTTCCTCTTCTGCCGCCGCCACCTGGTCGCCGCTTCTTCAGCCGCCGCCGCCGCCGCCGCCGCCGCCGCTGTCGCCGTCTCTTGGTGCTCGCCGCTTCTTCTGCCGCCGTCTCTCGGTGCTCGCCGCTGTCGCCGTCTCTCGGTGTTCGCTGCCACCTGCGATCATGGACGCCCCGACTACCACCATCATCTACACCCCTCCTTCACCTGCCCCCACTGTAACGTCATGGAGTGCTTCCTCTGGGATTCACGCGTCTCATGCACCTCCCCTACTCACAGTCTCCTCCCCATCTATCTCCTCTCCATCGATGTATCCCCACCTGTACGTCACTCCTGCTCCTACGCCTGCTACTGCCCCTGCTGCTTCTCCCGCTCCTGCCTCTGTCCCTGCTCCCAACCCCCCTCCCCCTCCTGTCACCCACCGAGACGACTTTCCCCCTCTCCCCCCTGCGACTAACGCTGCTTCCCCTGCCAGAGTCTCCGCCCGCCGCGCCACAGTCGCCGCCACAGAGCGCCCTACCCTCTCATCCAGTGCTACTGCCTCACGGGAGGGCCCTGCCTCCCACCACCTCCCCATCCATCCAGTCCCTCATCCCTCCTCCCAGGCAACACCTGCCAAAAAATCTTCCAAACGGCCCAGTGGCGACCTCTCCTCTACTCCTTCCTCCAAAAAGTCACTGCCCGCCCCACCTCCCACTGACCCCGCTATGGATACCACCCCACCTCCCTCCTCTCCAGCCCCCTCCCTGTATACCTTTGTCCTAGCCACCCCTGATCCGAAATTCCTGGATGCCCGCACCCTCATCCTTGAAATCCAGAAGTACATCCCCAGTGCACCCATCACCCAACTTATCCCTTGCAGAGACTCTGTCCTCATCAAGTCTCCCTCTCCGTCCTTCCATACTGATCTCCTCCGGCGCCTTCCCCGCATCACCTTTGGGCTCCACGCATCCCTCACCCCATTCCTTACATCCTCCTCTCCTCGTCAAACTCAACCGCCTCGTCATCCGCCGACCCTCACTGCCGTCATCACAAAACTCAGCCCTGTGATCACGGAGGCTGAGGTGTTGGCGGAACTGAATGCGCACCCCTCCCTGGAAGTCCGCTCTGCCCGCCGTATTTACAACTCCTCTGGCCCTAGTTTCCTCATGCGTATCTTTACAGAGTCCGCCTCCTCCATCGACCACCTCCTCACGCAGGGAGCCCTGATATTCAACCGCCGCCACCCTGTTGACCCGTCCCGTTCCCCTCCTCAATCCTACCGCTGCCAGCGTTGTCTTCTGTACAATGACCACCTCACCCAAAACTGCAAGAACCCACCCACCTGCCCCCATTGTAAAGCCTCCCACTTCCTCAAACAGTGTCCCAACCTCACCTCCCCCCCCATCCTGCAACACCTGCAATGAACCTCACCCCACCTATTCCTCCAAATGCAAAGCCAAGCCCCCTCCCACCAACCCTGAACTCACTGTCCCCGTTCGCCCCATTGACCCACCTATCCACCCTAAGAATTCCCTCTGCCCTCCCCCTACAGCAGAAGACATCATCCGGTTCCTCACCGTCGTCCTGCAGAACATCCACCCCTTCCAGCGCCCCCACACACTCCAGCAGATTTCCCTCGCTGCCCGCTCTGTTTTCCACTTAAACACCTACGCTACATACTCCCACAACCAAGCCCACTTTACCTTCACCCGCCTAGACACCCTCGTTTAAGCCCCTCTCTCCCCTTCCCACAACCTTCCCACACCCAACCCCATGGCTCGTCAACAGTATCATCTCCTCTACCTCAACATTCGCTCCCTCCCTGCAAACAAATACCTCTTCATGCATACCCTCTCCCAGCACCAGGTTGACTCCTTCATCCTTAATGAAACCTTCCTCCAACCCCACCATGTGGTCCGCATCTCCCCTTATCTCCTTCACCGCACTGACAATCCACTTCCCCTAGCTCGAGGTGGGGTCGCTATCGGCCACCTCAGGCATCTCCCTGTCCGGCCACAACCCCTCCTCAATGACCCAACAGAACACCTTCTCCTCAGCCTCTTTTTTCCCTCCCTCACCGTCACCTGTGCCACTATCTATATTCGCCCCGCAGCTCCTCTCCCCTTTGACTTCATTTCCCATGTTGACCGTACCTTCTCCACCTATGTGATCGCCGCTGACCTCAACATCCACAGCCATGACCCTGCCACCCTTCGGCGGTGGCATCAGTTCCTTGCCACCCACCATGGTGACCTTGTTCCTCTCCCACAGCACACCCGTCCTGAAAGTAACTCCAACCCCAATGTTATCCTCGCTTCCCCCAACCTCCTTGGTCGCATTGCCGTTGATGTCCTCGATCCCGTCGGTAGTGACCATCTCCCTGTCCTTCTCACCATCTCCTCTACCCGTCCTGCCACTGCAGCCACCCGCCCACCTGCCCCTCCAAAATCTGTCCATGACTACCACTGTGCCAATTGGGATGCCTACCGGGAATCCATTGCCTTACAGGTCGAAAGCCACCCCCTCACTTTCCACCACCCTGATGACATCACCCATGCCTCTTCCTTCCTTCAGAAGACCATCACTGATGCTGTGGAGGCTCATGTCCCTACCAAACTCATCCACCCTCACCGCCCTAAGCTTCCTCCACAGGCCGTCCTTCTTCTGCGTGAATCCTGCCGGCTCTACCGCTCCTTCCTCTGCACTCGTGACTGGGATACTCTCACTTGCCACCGGCAATTACAGCGACGTATCCGGAACCTCCTTACAGCAAAGAAACGCCGGGACTGG
This sequence comes from Schistocerca piceifrons, assembly GCF_021461385.2. Taxonomy (NCBI): domain Eukaryota; kingdom Metazoa; phylum Arthropoda; class Insecta; order Orthoptera; family Acrididae; genus Schistocerca; species Schistocerca piceifrons. The sequence continues at coordinate 276,646,861 of NC_060141.1, forward strand.
CGTCAGACATGCACACGCCTCAACTCCACCCTCCCTGTCAACTCCTCCAAGTACTGGTCAGCCTTCCACCGCCTTACTGGTAGCCATCCCACCCCGCATTACCCCATCCTCCATGACGATCGACCCTTTCCTGACAACCTCAGTAAGGCTAACCATTATGCTTCCCACCTGACCGAGGTCTTCTCCATTCCTGACGATCCCCATTTTGATTACTCCCTCTTCCCCAATGTCCTTGACCGCACTGACACCTCTGTGCCCCCGCTCGCCCCTAGCTTCCAGTACTTGGATCGGCTACCCCCCTCCGACATCAACACTCCCATCACCATGCAAGACATCACACTCGTCCTCCGCTCCAAACGAAACACCGCCCCTGGTCATGATGGCGTCACCTACCGTCACCTCAAGGAATCCCCTCCATCCTTCCTGTCTGTCCTTGCTACCCTGTACAATGTCCTCCTCTCCACTGGATTTTACCCTGACCTGTGGAAGACTTCCCGTGTTCTGCTGTTCCCTAAGCCTAACAAACCCCCCTATGCTACCTCTTCCTATCGTCCCATCTGCCTCACCTCCGTGTTCAGTAAGGTCTTTGAGGCCATCCTCTCTCGCCGTATCCACCGCCACCTTAACCAGCACTGCCTCCTTCCTCTTACCCAATGTGGCTTCCGGCCTTCCTTCTCTGCTGACGACCAGCACCTTAACCTTACCCATCTTCTTTCCCTCCAACTTAACTCCCGTCGCTCTGCTATCTTTGTTTCCCTTGATCTCCAGAACGCCTATGACTGTGTCTGGCATCCCGGGCTCCTTTTCAAACTCCAGACCTATGCTCTCCCCATCAACTTCGTCCGTCTCGTAGCTTCCTTCCTCTCCCATCGTCCCTCCTATGTGACTATCCACAATTCCAACTCCCGTACTTTCTACCCTTCTGCCGGCGTGCCCCAAGGTTCTGTCCTTTCCCCTCTCCTCTATCTCCTGTACACTGCTGATATGCCCAAACCTCCCCCTCCTGTTCATCTTCTCCAGTTCGCTGATGACACCGCCTTCCTAGCCCTTTATCCTACCCTTCAACGGTCCCAACATACCCTCCAAACCCACCTTGACCAATTCACCGCTTGGTGCAACCAGTGGTTCCTCCGTGTTAATCCCTCCAAGACCCAGGCGATCATCATAGGCTGCACCACCCGCTCCTTCCGCCTCCATGATTTCTACCTCACCATTTATGGCCGTCCTATCCACCTCACTCCTACCCTCAAATACCTTGGCCTCACACTCGACCGCCACCTCACCTGGACTCCCCATCTCCTTACCATCCAAAACAAGGCTCACAACCGCCTCCGCCTCCTGAAACTCCTGTCCGGCCGGACATGGGGTCTGCATCCTTCCACCATCCTTCACACCTACAAATCCATGATCTGCCCCATCCTTTGTTATGCCAGCATCGCTTGGATTTCCGCCCCTCCCCGGTTCTATAAAGCACTCCAAATCCTCAAACGCCATGCACTCCGCCTCGCCTTCCGCACCCGCCTTCCGTCCCCCACGCGCATCCTCTATGACCTCATCCCCTTCCCCCACCTTCTCCTTTTCCTTGAACACATCCGCACACTATATATTGTCCGTCGCCTTGATCCCCCTCACCCCCTGGTGTCTCCCTTCCTCTCCACTCCCAACCAGTTGCCGCGCCTTTACCGTTGTGTCCCTCCCTCTCTCCATCTCCACACCCTCCATCTCCTTTCCCAACACAATTTCCACCGTCTACCACTCGCACTGACATCTACCCTTCCTACCAACTCTAACCCCCTCTTCCTGCCTCCTCCTCAGGGCTCCCTCTCCTCCCCCTCCCTCCTTCTGAGCGGATTTCCCCTCCTACTCCCCGTCCATCTCTTGTGCCTTCTTTCAGTGTCTCTGCGCTCCCTCCTGCCCTGTCTTCCCTTTTCCTCTCCCGCCCCATGTGTCTCCTGCCTCTTCGTGAACCCACGGTTACCCCTCCTCTCTTCATCCCGCCGCTTCCCCAGCTGCCCCATGCTCTCCCCTCCTTTTCCATCCTCTCTGACCTTTCCCTCGGCAGGTCCCGCCTGGTAGTTTCATTCTTCGTCGTGTGTGCTCCAAGTGGGTTTTAAGTGTGTTGTTTCGGAGTGTTTTTAATACTGTGGCCAACTTTTAACCTGTGCATGCGCATCCAGTGTCTTCTGTGTTTTAAGAATCGCCAACTGTGTTTTTTAACTTTCAGGTGACTTTTTTAACTGTCCCCAATGAACTTCTACATGTCAGTGTATTTTTACCTCCATTTTCTCCCCTTACTCTGTTTTATGTTCCCCTTTTTTACCTCCTTATGTATGTATTATTTTATTCTTGTTTTAGTTGTCAATCACTCGGCTGAAGAGCGGCGGATTGTGCTGCTGCCAGCCCTCCCCTGCCCGTATGGGGCAGGGGCATGAAATCACAATAAAGAAAAAAAAAGAGGGAGTAATACATAGAAGAACCACCACACAATTTATGAGTTGTTATTGTGCCTGTACATCAGTGTATTGCATTATTTCGGTAATTTATGAGTTGTTTGAATGTCTGTACTTCAGTGTACTGGATTATTTAGATAATTTACGAGTAGTTTCCAGGTCTGTAGACTGTATTATGACCTCTAGCAGGTCAGAGTGAATGTTTTACATCTTTGTAATAAATAAACTAGGTGAAATCCATCCATAAATAAATTGTACAAAATAAATAAAGTACACTTCTTCCTCTCTCCAGCAGCTGGTCACAGACTAAGTCCTTTTCCCACCATTTATCCCCAGACTGCCATTGGATGACAGTGCCCACTGGTGGCAGTCATATCTACTATGTCAGTAGGACTCTGGACCTCATGGAGAACACACTTGATGGAGCTCCTGCCTATGACAACTCATATTGTTTAAGTAAACACTGCATACAAAATAAAGACTTAGGTCCATTGTATCCAGCAGCCCAGCACAGGCTGAGTACTGTTCCTGCCAATTCCAAGGAAGAGGTGGCAGTCAGATGTGTTAGATTAGTTGAGGTAGCCCAAGTGACCCTTTTCCTGCTGTTTCCTTAGGTTAGTGGAGGTTGCCTAAGTGCCCTTTTTTCCACACCAAAATTTGAACGTCCCGTCATTTTCTTGTGGAGGGGTTGGTGGAGGAGGGAGGGGAGGCGAGTGGGTTATGTTACTGGATGTAGCCCAATTGATCTGTTTTTCCATCAACATTTGAAAATGACGTCATCGCGACGTTGTCAGATCTAACGCCATCATATAGAACGGCCATCTTGGATGGCATTTGGCAACGATGCAGAGTGGCGAGTCGTCCTTTTTGTCTCACTAATCCTGGGGGGCTAGCGCTGTCTGGCATAGAGACATTGCAGCTGAGAGCCGAGCGTAGGTTGGGGTAGTGTCTTAGGGACGACAGCGTTACCTGCTGTGCCTGCGTGCACATGATCCATCACGGCCCTGTGTGCTTGCGCTGTTGGTGTACAGGTTTTTTTCCGTATTAGCGTGCAAAAACGTAACAGGACGTAGAGAAAGCTTCACTGAACAGTTTGAGTTTGGAAGCCTGGGGTCGGAGAAGGCAGCTTAGGGAGAGTCACCTTATGGACAATTTACAGGTGTGCTGCTTGAGTTGTTACTGGTAGGTTCGAACCACACATAAGTGCTTCAGAGACGCTTCAGAAACTCAAATTGGAATCCTTGGAGGGAAGGCGACATTCTTTTTGAGAAACGCTATTGTGAAAATTTAGATAACCGATATTTGAAGTGGACTGCCGAATAATTCTACTGCGCCACTATACGGGATGCTTACAATTTAACATTCAAAACGCTATAGAAATAAAACCACTGGTCAGAATGACGTCAAAATGCAGTGTGCTACTATCGGAGAAGGGGAAAACGTAAAAGTATATGGCAGAAGAAAAACAAATAGTTACTAAATGTAGCAATAGATGACGCTGTAAACATCATAATTTAATAGTGGTCGACTGCAGATTACTAATGAATCATATAACAATGCCCAAGGTGTACCTTTGAGCCGGCCGATGTGGCAGAGAGGTTCTAGGCGCTTCAGTCTCAGACCGCGCGACTGCTACGGCCGTAGGTTCGAATCCTGCCTCGGGCATGCATGTGTGTGATGTCCTTAGGTTTGTTATGTTTAAGTAGTTCTAAGTTCTAGGGGACTGATGACCTCAGATGTTAAGTCCCATAGTGCATGGAGCCATTTGGACCATTTGTATCTTTGACGTTAAACAAACTGTACCACTCAGTGTGGGTGGGAGTGCAGGTGTGATACTGTTTGTTACGTAAGCCATCCACCACGGCACGGGTCATAACACATCGCATGCGAAAAACCGATTTTTAAATGTTTCCTGCGCAAAACATGTTCAGTGTGCTGTCCACCGTTTTCTGAAACAAGTTTAAGTCGAGAAACAGCATGTTCCACAACTGATCGATGTGTGTCCGAGGTCACGTTGAGAATGTGTCGCGCAATGCGTGCCTTCAATGCCGCTAAGTTGCCAATCGGAACACTGAATATAACATCTCTCAGATAGCCCCACAGCCAGAAGTCACACGGATTAAGATCAGGTGATCGGGACGGTCAGGCTATAGGAAAATGGCGGCTGATAATTCTAGTATTTCCGAATGACGCTTCAGCAGCTGCCTAACTGGATCTACAATGCGTGGAGTTGCACCATCTTGCATAAAAATTATCCCATTCACACATCCATGCTGTTGGAGAGCTGGAATGACGTGGTTACACAAAAGACACTCATAGCGCATACCAGTGACGGTACAGGTAACCTGTCTCTTCGAAAACATATGGCCATATAATAAATGATGTAGTAAACCCGCACCTCACAGTGACTTAAGGATGAAGTGGTACTGGTTGATTTGTGTGTGGATTCTTCATTGCCCATATTCGACAAGTCTGCGTATTGACACATCCAGTCAGATCTACCACGGCCAGTCATTGTCCACTTCCATGTGAGTAAGAAATTCTAAAGCAAAGGTCTCTCTTGCTGGAAGGTCAACAGGAAGCAACTCGTGCACATGGGTAATTTTGAACGGATAGCAAAGAAAGACGTTTTGTAGGATTTTACACACCGCTCTCAGGGATACGTCCAATGTCTGGGCAATTGACCGTGCACTACACGTTTGCACACCACCACTCACCTCCTTCTGCACCCCCTGTGGCCACTGCTTCCACTGACATCGAACTAATTCGTTTCCTCCCTCTACCAGGTCACAGTTCATAGTAATAGACGGAAAGTCATCGAGTAAAACAGAAATAATATCCGGCGTTCCCCAAGGAAATATTATAGGCCCTCTACTGTTCCTGATCTATATTAACGACATACGAGACAATCTCAGTACGTCTTAGATTGTTTGCAGATGATGCCGTCATTTAGCGTCTGGTAAAGTCATCAGATGACCAAAACGAATTGCAAAATGATTTAGATAAAATATCTGTATGGTGCGAAAAGTGACAATTGACACTGAGTAAAGAAAAGTGTGAAGTTATGCACATGAGTACTAAAGGAAATCCGCTACATTTCGATTACGCGATGAGTCACACAAATCTGAAGTCTGTAAATTCAACTAAATACTTAGGGATTACACTTAAAAATACCCTAAATTGGAACGATCACATAGATAATGTTGTGGGTAGAGCCAACCAAAGACTGCGATTCACTGGCAGAACACTTAGAAGGTGCAACAGGTCTACTATAGGGACTGCTTACACCACGCTTTTCAACCCAATTCTGGAGTATTATTGCGCGGTGTGGGATCCGCATATGATGGGACTCACGGATGACATCAAAAAAGTACAAAGAAGGGCAGCTCGTTTTGTATTATCGTGAAGTAGGGGAGATATTGCCACAGACATGATACGTGAATTGGAGTGGCTATAATTAAAACAAAGGCCTATTTCGTTGCGACGGGATCTCATCATGAAATTTCGATCACCAGTTGTCTCCTCCGACTGCAAAAACATTCTGTTGGCACCCACCTACATCGGGAGAAATGATCATCACGATAAAATAAGAGAAATCAGCGGTCGCACAGAAAAATGTAAGTGCTCGTTTTCCCCGCGCGCCGCTCGAGAGTGGAACGGTAGAGAGACAGCTTGCACACCAAAACAACTCGTCTTTTCAAATTTACGAATCATTTTCTCCAGACCCACGGCAGTCATCGGATCAACGCCTTTTTTCAAACCCTTCAGTGTCTGGACCTTCTTCTGAGCGACGTGTGCCAGTCGTCATTCTTTTACTACAGCTCCACAAGCAGACCGCGATTCTGCTTTGAGACAGTTATAGGAAACGTCGCATACGCGGAAGGGGGAAAAGCCGTGTAACCGGGGTGTTCATACCAATTTCAGTCGGTAGTGCGCATGATAGGTGTTTCCATTTACGTATTGGTTCAAATGGCTCTGAGCACAATGGGACTCAACTGCTGAGGTCATTAGTCCCCTAGAACTTAGAACTAGTTAAACCTAACTAACCTAAGGACATCACAAACATCCATGCCCGAGGCAGGATTCGAACATGCGACCGTAGTGGTCTTGCGGTTCCAGACTGCAGCGGTTTACGTATTCTGGCAGATACAGCGCTATCTATTGATCGATTTTCACACTATTTTTTTCTTCTGCAATACGTTTTCCCCCTTCTCTGATAATAAACCGTCGTCATTTGACGTCATTCTGACCAGTGGTGTTATTTCTACGGTGTTTTGAAAGTTTAACTTTACTTACAATCACCCTGTACATTACACCTACAAACCACGAAGATAAGAGACGAGAAATTAGTCCTCATACGGAGGCATACAGACAGTCATTTTTCCTTCCCTCTGTTTGCGAGTGGAACTGGAGGGGGCAATGACAAGTAGTGGTATAGAGTACCCTCCGCCACGTTCCTTACGGTGTCTTCCGGAATATCTATGTAGATGTGGATGTAGAAGTAAACTTATCTACCGCTTTGCCTAGCATTATTATTTTCCAGCTTATTTACAACTACCATCCGTACAAGTTTACACGTACAGTGGTGTTTATTTACATGTACAGTCTTCATTTCCTGCGATTAAACAAGGAGGACGAGCCTGATTACCAGGAAGTTATGATGCAAGTTTTGCTTACTTTGCTTATCCATAAGGAGGCTCTGTTGTATCGTATTTCCACTGTCCCATGATAGGAGGCGCTATGAATCAACGACAGACCCGTTCATTGCTCAGTGCTATTCAGAGACATACAGTACATTACGATGGAGCAGTACTGGTACATTATTTCCTGGTTGCTGGATTGTAGGGGGAGGTCCTAATACATGGTCTATAACGTCACCTGAACTGAATTCCCTTGATTATTTCCTATGGGAACATCTATAGCAACTTGTATATGAGAATCCAGTATATACGAAGATGGAATTTGTTTCCAGAATTGTAGCTCTCACGTGATTCGAAACACACCAAGTGTATTTATAAAAGGGCGTCAGAATATTGTTTGCGATGTCATGCTTGTATTGAGGTTGATGGCGGTCAGTTTTAGCACATTTTGTAGGATATAGAGGAATCGGTGCCTTTCATTGTAACAATGATTGTATTTGCATTTAACTGTAGTTAATGTGAATAAACAAGTACACAGTAATGTGATATTGATCCTATGATCTCCTGCTTGTATTAATGGTGAATGGTCTTTGGTATTTGTGTGACGCTCGTCCCGGTCGGTAGCATTGTGTGAGCAGCACCATTTAAGTGATTTTGCAGCCCTGATTTGGTAATATCTATTTCTGGACCTTCGATAACGTTTGTTCACCTCTCTACTTCGTAGACAAACTACTGCATATCCTGCGGCTACTTCCTCGTAGACTTAAAACACATTCAGGTCTTTCAGTGTTATTCTTGTTTAGTTCTTTCAAAGGGTCTTGTGACCTGTGTGTGATCTCTTTGGAAGTAGTAAACACCACTGTGTTGAAGCATTAGTGATTTTTAATTACTGACGAGTCTTAGTTAAGAGGCGTTGAGTTTAATAGGTGCTGAGTAATTCTTCGGACGTACTGAAGTGCTTGTTGGCGTGTTTAACTCAAATTCTCCAGCTGAGCATGTGTAAAAGTTGAAAATAGTAGAAGGTGCGTTGTACCCTAATAACAGACCACCCATTCCATCGTTATTTGGCACCATGGCATTCTTGATTAATCCGAAATTATTTAGAGATTAATGTTTGGTTTGGCGCTGTTAAATATCTAGTGCCACATTCTTCTCTAGTTTTGAATAAAATGTTTTTTGACATGGCCCAGTGACCTATAGTTTTATCCTTGCTATATTTAATGGACGTTTTATGTATGTTGTAGATAGGCAGTGTAACCTTTACACCTTGTCGCCGCACATATGGCGCCCAAGGTCTAACTCAAAATGTAACGTGGCATCTGAGGGCTTGCACTTTGTTCTCCCACCAGGTCGGTTCCTCATAGTTTATTGTGGTATGAGGAACCTCTTGAGTAATTTGCTTTGCTATAAATTTTGGGAGCATTTCTCTCTTTAATAAGGAAAGATTTAATGTCTGAAGAGAGTAAACTACTTTTGCAATTCTTTGGAAAATAGTGCAAATTTAGTTTCTTACTGTAGATGAACCTCTTTGCAGTGCTGCCCTGTTTCATAAGAAAAGATTCATTGCCCAGAACTAGCCAACTGCATGTTGTGAAACTTTTGGAAAATAATGCCAATTCTCTTTCTTGATGTAAATGAACCTTGTTATAGAGTAGCACTGTTTTAGTAAGGAAAGATCTAATGCCTGAAAGTAATAAACTGCTTCCCGTAATACTTTTCGGAACATAATGCCACTGAGGGATAACCTCTTCTGTTATTGTACTCTTTCAGGAGGACAAGAAAAAATTTAATTCTTGCAGCTAGTAAATGTTTATTGTCCAAAGAAACAAACTTATGAAAATTTTTACAATATTAGTTTACTGTATTTTAGTAATAAAATTTTGACGATATTATTTTAAGGAAATAAACGATGTTAAAGTTGTTACCCTATCCTTCCAGTAGGACCTACTGATTGTGTCCCCTAAATAATTACCATCCTTGTTAAAGCCATATCGACATGGTAGCTAAAGCGTGGCTCCGTTATAGTCTATCTTGTCGTTACAGAAATTCTTTTGTTGCTTGGTAACTTACTTTTCTTATACGCTTTTCTTGCTGTAACGGTTTTGTTTTGTTAGGAAACTGTGGCAGGTTTTTATTTCAGGTACCTCTGTAACGTGGAAGCTCGTACAGTTGTTGAAGAGGGGACTCTGAAGACAGAACAATTAAGATATGAATTGATAGTTTGCGACCAAAGCTTGGAAGGTGACGTCAGCGAATTGTGTACACATCTCCGTGCACCATTGACGCTACCCGTTCATGTCATGGGGAGGGGGGCATATTTGGGAAGTGAATGGCGCACTTTCTAGTGCCGTCACTTCTTTAGTGGATTTATACGGAAATGTTGAGTTCTTGGCAGATTCTAGACCTTCCCTTGAGTAAATTTTTGGTCTGCATGCAAAGACTGCGCATTTTTTTTTTTTTTACCGAGTGGAGCATTTGGGACCCGTCATCTGTGATGTCCAGACCAGGGCTAAGGTTAATGAATTACAACTTGGGGTAATGACTGCGCAAAGAAAGCTGAGCGCCTTAGAATGGGATAGGGGATGCTGCGATGGAGAAGGTACGGTGCAGCAGAAGAGTGTAAAGCGAAAGTAGCTGTTCTGTAGAAAACAATTGCTGTATTGCTGTTGTGGCAACCTTCAGAACCTATTCCATAATGTAATTAAGGGAACAGGTTATTTTGCTGCAGATTTTCCTTAACCAGTTATTTAAATATTTTAGTTCTCTGTGTATCTGGAGAAACAATTCACTGTTTGCAAGGTTGCATGGGATTTGGTTTTTGATGTTATTGACCCCTTTTTGCAAAATTTGTATAACTGAAATGGTCAGCAGTGTTCTGGCCCATAAAAGACGATTTACGATAGCTATGTTGTTTGATCCTTAGGCAAATACTCTCGGCCCGGGTCCGCAACAAGTTGACTAACCAATACTTTTCCGTGCCCAGCAGGTTGGCGAAGCGCTTACTGATAACATGTGGGAAGTGAGTATTACAGCCCTTGTGTTCAATGTGCAGCTTTCAGAAGAAGAGCTAGCTGCTTTTGAGCAGGGCCTTAAAATGGAGGTTGCTTGTTTTCTGAAAAGCCTACACATTTCGTGACTTAGAGCTTGTGGTCTTCCACGTCATTGGCGTTGCTCAAGCAGACGCCAGGCGTGAAACTATGTTTGTTAATGATGTCGCACGTGTGGAGGGGCAGTGTTTCCCTTGTGGGGATTCAGGTCATTTTGCACTCTTGTGCCACCAAAACCTAAATCGGCGCAGAACAGCTGACTCCAGATGATAAACATACGCCTTGCAACTTCTTTTATGCCTAGCCCCTGAATCACCTTAGTGTGGGCAGTTTGAACCCACTACCTTATGCAAGCATAAGTAATGAGTCTTTGTTGCGTCTTTTAGACTCTGGAAGCTAATCGTCTCTGCTGCGTTACGAGTGTCATCTTAGATACCATACTATTTGTAAATTTACTAAGTTATTACCCATGTTTATCGGGTGCCGTACTGCTAGTAGGCAGAAACTTGATATAGTGTATTCGTTGAGTATTTATTGCAGTGTAGGTGAATTTTCAAGGCCTATTTGGGTCACGCTTACTAAGGGTTTGAATGTTGATTTTCTCCTGGGCTGCGATTTCATTAGTAAGACCGGACTTGTCTTGTATTATGAACAAGCAGATTTTTATTTCAGGATTTCCCCTTTGGTGAAATTCTCCTTATGTTGACATGCTCGTAAGTCCGGAGGAGATTGATTTGGGCCATCTGTCGTTGGACGAAGCCTAGAAAGTATGGAAAGTGCAGCGGCAATTCCTTCATTTCCTTACGGACAAATGGCAAATGATAAATAAAATAGAATATGGTACTCAAATGACAGGTCACGTAAGTGACCATTAGGCACTTGTCCTGCTGCCAGCTAGCTCCGAAGATGAATGCGCTTCCTCAGAAGGTAGAGAAGATGCTAGTCAAAGGGGTTATCTAGTCATCCATTAGACCCTACGGTCCTTCCATCGCTCTTATTCAAAATCCTAATGGGGTAGCTAGGCTCGCCGTTGATTACCATGTATTGAATAACGAAGTCGATCTGAATCTTCATTTTACGTGGTGTTTCGGTCGTTACCCAAGCCTACTGTAAAATTCCCCTGGCGGAATAATCGAAAGATGCGACGGCATTTCTTACGGACTGGAAAGTATACAAATTCCGCTGCTTCCCTTTCGGGTTGTCCACTGTCCTGTTCCACTTGTTAGATTCTGTTTTCGGTGACATCAAGTTACAATTTGTTTGCAGCTATTTGGATGACGTCTTTATTTACTGCAAGACATTTCCCGAACATCTGGACCACATCGGTAACATGTTGGTTACGTTGGTGGAATTAGGCTAAACCTTCAAAAGTTAATCTAGTGCGGTCTGAGATTTATTTCTTGGGACGTTTATTTCCATTTGACGGGATTCGAGTGAACCATACCCAAGCTCGTGCTCCTAGAACAAAATTGGGAGCGGCTAATTTTTGTCGGTATAATAATTTTTTTTCGTAATATCGCGCCCAAATTCGCCGATCTGGCGGCCCCTTTGAATTTACTACGTAGAGTTCAGATGGGCCGAATGTCATCAAGCTGTCTTCGTTGCACGCTCACTAATGCCCTTGTATTAGCCGTTTTATGTCGCGTCAGATTCTGGAATAGCTTTATTTAAGAGAAGTTGGCGTTCCATATAATTTATTTTCGTTTATGGAACCTCTTCAGTAATTTGCTTTGCACACTATTTGGTGAGAACAGATTTACTGTCTGAATCGAGTAAAGAGCTTTTGTAATGCTTTGGAACATAGAACATATCAGGTTTCTTAATATACGTGACCCTTGTTGTAAAGCTGCACTGTTACAGTAAGAAAAGAATTAATGCCTGAAATAAGTAAGCTGTTTGTTGTGAAACTTTTGGAACATAATACGAATTTCATTTTTGGATGTAAATGAGCCTTGTTGTAGAGTTTCACTGTTTTAGTAAGTAAAGGTTTAATTGCCGAAATTAGTAAACTGACTCTTATATTTTTTGGAATATTTTTCAATGTAGCAAGGCTTTTAATGGGAAAATAAAAATATTTTATTCTTAAAACTAGTGATTGTCAAAAGAAAGAAACCTGTGAAAATTTCTAATAATTGATTTGCTGATTGTAGCAATAATATCGTGAAAATATAATTTTAAAGAAAGAAACGGTTTTACAGTTAACCTGTCCTTCCATTAGCACCCGATGATTGCGTTGGCACTAGTGTTTACAGTGTTTCTGTCAGTCTCTCTCTCTTCTCTGTATGTGTGTTATCTTTCCGGAGTTTCTCCGAAAACTGAGGTACTAAATTTCCTTGTACAGCGTTTACTTGATGCAGTTTTGCCTTTAAAAAAGCAGGGTGTGCTTCGGCGGTTTTCGACGACGTCACCCAAGTTTCTTTCCCGTGAATTATTTGGAAAAACCATACAAGGTACAGTAAAATCCAGGGGAACACGGAGATAAATAATTAACATAACAGTGTCATTTTGTATTTTTCAAAGTTAATTCCTGTTGTTTGCAAAGCACTCTACCGTATTTCATCCATTTCAGTCTAAACATAATACACAATCTTCAGAAGGGATTCAGTGACGCAAGCTATCTGGTTTTATCTCTAACACAGAAAAAATCAAGTTACGTAAACATCAGTGTTGGTTGTTGGCATGTTCATGCCTGCACTAATCGTACACATTGAAGTCGCTGAGCCACACAACCGTTGCATGCCACTCTGTTGACCAAAAGAAATTTCGCAGCTCTTTGATGTAGTGAAGTTCCATGCGGTAATACGTTTTCTGCATTTGAAGGCAAAGCTCGTAACGGTCCATGCTGAGCAGGCATCAGTTTGTGGTGACACTGCAGTATCAGCCGGCGCAGAGCTTAGATTGTGAAGTCGATTCAAGGGTGAACAAACAAACCTGAACGACAATTAACGAAGTGGCAGATCATTTATCTGTGAAGACATACGAATCCCAGGAGAGGTGGAGCTCCTGTGGCTCGGATAGGGGATATCCCAATCAAGGTTATAGCGCATTAAGTGAAAATGATTCATGGATGAGTGTTCAACATGTTGCTCAACATTTTTAACATGACAAAAGTAGCCCAATCAAGGAGAGAGCGGAAGTGTTGCCGTTGTCGGGGAAATCCTAATGAAGTCTGTAGTTACCCGATCACTATGACCCTGAGACCAAAGATCAATGAGAGCAGGGATATAAATGCTCTCACCACCACCGAAAAAGGAGAAGATCCAACCACCAACTGAGAAAGTGACGCTGACAGTTTTTAGGACTGTCATACACCCACATCTACATCTTACTCCGCAAGCCACCTAACAGTGTATGGTGCAGTGTACTTTTGGTATCGCTAATTCATACCCACCTTTCCGTGTTCCACTAGCTATTTACCTCTGTATTTAACGTCGTCCTCATTCCGCGAGATGTGTGTGGGAGATGTTATCCCACTATTACCAGAAAGCTCTCTTTCAAAATTTCTGTGGCAGCTGCAAAGCACAATGCCTTTCTTGAGCCCCCGGTGCTAACAGATTATGGTCGTAAGATGCTCGTCACAAAAGAATACTGCCAAAATTTCCTAACATTCCGAAAGCCGTCGTCCGAATCTATTCATTAAGGAATATTTGCCGCAAGGCAACATACAACCGCTTCTTTCCGTAATCTGCTGACATGGCAGCCCATGACTTTCTCTTTTCTCAGACGAAGAAACCATTGGTGGTAGAAATTTGCAAGTTAATGACAATGTGATTTTGGAGCTAAGGCCTTTAGGGAAAAGCCAAACAGAGGTTTCTTATACAAGGTCTCCACCAAGTTATCCATTGTTAAGGAAAAGTGTCGCATTGGAGAGTGAATGCCTAGAGAGAGTTTAACATTATCGGAAGGATTAGTGGTCGCAAGTAGCTCATTTCGATGTGATAAATAAAACTGTACGACTATTCGTTGCATATTCCGCACAACTGTTTATTTTGCTGAGTTTCAAAAAAAGCTGAGTTTACTGTCGCAGTCGATGAAATGTATCCTATTAATCGATGCAAATTTTGAGGATGGTTGGCTTACAAAGCAGATTCGTATAAACACACTACTGGTCATTAAAATTGCTACACCACGAAGATGACGTGCTACAGACGCGAAATTTAACCGACAGGAAGAAGATGCTGTGATATGCAAATGATTAGCTTTTCAGAGCATTCACACAAGGTTGGCGCCGGTGGCGACACCTACAACGTGCTGACATGAGGAAAGTTTCCAACTGATTTCTCATACACAAACAGCAGTTGACCGGCGTTGCCTGGTGAAACGTTGTTGTTATGCCTCATGTAAGGAGGAGAAATGCGTACCGTCACGTTTCCGACTTTGATAAAGATCGGATTGTAGCACATGGCGATTGCGGTTTATCGTATCGCGCCATTGCTGCTCGCGTTGGTCGAGATCCAATGACTGTTAGCAGAATATGGAATCGGTGGTTTCAGGAGGGTAATACGGAACGCCGTGCTGGATGCAAACGGCCTCGTATCACTAGCAGTCGAGATGACAGGCATCTTATCCGCATGGCTGTAACGCATCGTGCAGCTATGTCTCAATCCCTGAGACAATTGGGACGCTTGCAAGACAACAACCATCTGCACGAACAGTTCGAAGACGTTTTCAGCAGCACGGACTATCAGCTCGGATACCATGGCTGCGGTGATCCTTGACGCTGCATCACAGACAGGACGGCCTGCGAAGGTGTACTCAACGACGAACCTGGGTGCATGAATCGCAAAACGTCATTTTTTCGGATGAATCCAGGTTCTGTTTACAGCATCATGATGGTCGCATCCATGTTTGGCGACATCGCGGTGAACGCACATTGGAAGCGTGTATTCGTCAACGCCATACTGGCGCCTCACCCGGCGTGATGGTATGGGGTGCCATTGGTTCCATGTTTCGATCACCTCTTGTTCGGACGGACGGCACTTTGAACAGTGGACGTTACATATCAGAAGTGTTACGACCCGTGGCTCTACCCCTCATTCGATCCCTTCGAAACCGTACATTTCAGCAGGATAATGCACGACCGTATGTAGCAGGTCTTCTACGGGCCTGTCTGAATACAGAAAATGTTCGACTGCTGCCCTGGCCAGCACATTCTCCGGATTTCTCACAAACTGAAAACGTCTCGTCAACGGTGGCCGAGCAACTGGCTCGTCACAATACGTCAGTCACTACTCTTGTTGAACTGTGGTATCGTGTTGAAGCTGCATGGGCAGCTGTACCTGTACAGGCCATTGAAGCTCTATTTGACTCAACGCCCAGGCGTATCAAGGCCGTTATTACGACCAGAGGTGGTTGTTCTGGGTACTGATTTCTCAAGGTCTATGCACCCAAATTGCGTGAAAATGTAATCATATGTCAGTTCTAGTATAATATATTTATTCAATGAATACCCGTTAAACATCAGTATTTCTTCTAGGTGTAGCAATTTTAGTGACCAGTAGTGTAGGAAGAGCTATTTGTTACACCTGCTTAGGCCGTAGACTGCTTTATGCAGAGTAAAGTGATTCGTTCGCAGCACGTGCACTCTCATTTCTATTTCAGCTCCACAGCCCCCGCCACCCCCCGCAGTATACGAGGGCCGGCACCCGCAGCCAGCACTGTGCAGAAATGTGGCGAGATCTGGCGCCGGATCCCCGCCGGCGTAGTTACTCGGCGCGCTGGATGGCACAGATAAAAAAGCCTGAGGGAGGCGCCGGGGGCTGCGTCGGCGGCCGCGGGCGCCGAGGTGGAGGGCCGCCGCAAGCCGGACTCACCGCGTCCAGTGGAAGCGCTGGGGCTCCGCTGGCGAAGCTGGGGAGGCCGGGAGTGGGCTGCAAAATACGTAGCTGTCTCGAAAAAGCAGTGGATTAGTGGCACCGCGAACAGGACGGATGACGTAACTACAGAGTCATCCTTTACAAGAAGTCGTAGTACGTCACAAACGCAGTGTTGACCCTTAAAATAACAATACAATGAAGGCGACATGCAACAAATCTAGAAGTATACAGTCGAGCGTAAACGACACTACACATCGCACTCACTCATCTTGCAGAAATATTTGAATTAGATAACCAAATTTCATTACCTACCATTCGAACTGCAGCAACACTAAGGATAAAAAAAATAACGAAATTGTGAGTACGTAGGGTGCACGACATTGTATAAAAATATTGTGATTAATTTTGCAGGTGATTTGGGTGTACATAATTTCCTAAACTGCTATGCAGAGTTGCCGTCACTGGCAGTAATGCTGGTTCTAAGCCGAGAAGTGCGAAAATTATCTCACAGTCAGCTTCACCGATGATGCATCCAGACTGCTGACAAGAATAATATACAGAGGAATGGAGAAGAAAATTGAGTATCAGTTGGCTTTAGGAGAGGTAAAGGCACCAGAGAGAGAGAGTTCTTACATTACGATTAATAACGGAAGCAAGACTGAAGAAAAATCGAGACATTATCATAGTTAGTTAGTTACTTTCATGTTACATGAATCATTTCGCACGATAAATCTTCATGATGTGGAATGAGTCATTTTACGATCATATAATGGTTCAAACGGCTCTGAGCACTATGGGACTTATCTTCTGAGGTTACCAGTCCCCTAGAATTTATAACTACTTAAACTTAATTAACCTATGGGCATCACGCACATCCATGCGCGAACCTGCAACCGTAGCTGTCGCGCGGTTCCAGACTGCAGCGCCTAGAACTGCTCGGCCACTCCGGCCGGCTTTTACATTTATATTGCAAATTAATTTGTACAGGTTCGTCGATGACATTGTAATTCTATCGGAGATAGCAAAGGACTTGGAAGAGCAGTTGAACGGAATGGACAGTGTCTTGAAAGGAGGATGTAAGATGAACATCTACAAAAGCAAAACGAGGGTAATGGATTGTAATCGAATTAAGTCTGGCGATGGCGAGGGAATTATATTAGGAAATGAGACACTTAAAGTAGTAAAGGAGTTTTGCTATTTGGGGAGCAAAATAACTGATGATGGTCGAAGTAGAGAGGATATAAAATGCAGACTGGCAATGGCAAGGAAAGTGTTTCTGAAGAAGAGAAAATTTTTAACGTCGAGTATACAGTAGATTGTCAGGAAGTCGTTCCTGAACGTATTTGTGTGGAGTGTAGCCATGTATGGATGTAAAACATGGACGATAAATAGTTCGGACAAGAAGAGAATAGAAGCTTTCGAAATGTGGCGCTACAGAAGAATGCTCAAGATTAGATGGGTAGATCACATAACTAATGAGGAGGTATTGAACAGAATTGGGGAGAAGAGGATTTTGTGGCACAACTTGACAAGGACCGGTTGGTAGGACATGTTCTGAGGCATCAAGGGATCACGAATTCAGCATTGGAGGACAGCGTGGAGGGTAAAAAACATAGAGGGAGACCAAGAGATGAATACACTAAACAGATTCAGAAGGATGTAGGTTGCAGTAGGTACTGGGAGATGAAGAAGCTTGCACAGGATGAGGTAGCGTGGAGAGCTGCATCAAACCAGTCTCAGGACTGAATACCACAACAACAGCATGTTTTCTAAACATCATCGTATAATTGTTTTTCCCGAAATGAAAACAAGATGCACCCCTTTGTGTGCTAAAGATAAACATACTGTTGAGTAATGAATGTCTTTTTTCTTCTAGTATTGTAATTGTTTACCTCATTGTTCCTTTTGAACTGTTGTGGATTACTTACAACAGACTTCATGAGAGAATAAATATACTGTGAAGCAGTAGTCAGAATGCCCAACTTCTTAAACAGATGTCTGTAAGATGATCGCGCTTGATCACGACAAATTATTCTCACCGCACATTTTTGGGCATTGGAAACCTTCTTTCTTAAAGATGAGTTACCCCAGGACATCATTCCATGTGACATTACTGAACTAAAATAAGCAGAATGTGGCAACTTACTGGTTTCTACCTCACCGAAATTTGCTATGATTCTAAGTACAAATGTGGTATAGACTTTGTACACGCGGAAAAAGCGTCTGACAATTTAAAATGGTGCAAGATGTTATAAATCCAGAGAAAAATAGGAGTAAGTGCTGGGGGAAGAGGGGTAATTTTATCAACATGAAGAAGAACCATGTGGGAACAATAAGAGTGGAAGACAAGGAACTAGGCGATAGCATGGAAAGCATGTAAGACAGGGATGTAGTCTTTCACCCCTGCTGATCAATCAGTGCGTCGAATAGGTAACGACGGAAATAAAAGACAAATACACGACTGGGATTAAAGTTCAAGATGAAATGATATCAATGTTAAGATTCGCTGATCACATTGCCATCCTTAATAAAAGTGAACAGGTTTGAACCTTGGTATTACCCAATTCTTTAGAAAAGCAAATTTACAATCTCACCACAGTTATTTAAAGGAAATAGGAAGCCCGGGATCACTCGTGATGGACAAGCTTGCGATTGTTTACAATTTTAATTTGACTCAAAACAGACTTTTTTATAAACTTCAATATTGACATTTGCCCTCTTACTGATGCAATACGGAAATCTTCGCTTTGACTGCATTACATAAACACGAAAAAGAATCATATTATTTTGCGTGTGCAACCAAAATCATTGATAATAGGCACGGTGAATAATTAATCACAAACAATCGTTCTTGTTTAACCACGTCTCGAGAGACTATTAACATTATACACTTCCAGCCAAAGTTACACAGCCACATAATACCACAACTTCATAAAGAACAAAGAGATCTTAAAACGTAATAAATCTGAACTGCCCACCTTAAGGTCCACAGTGGAACATGCCTGTACTAAACATACAAGGTCACAAAACTTGCGCATAGGAATAATAACAAGTTGCACTTTCATTAAAGATACACAAATGATTAACGTAAGTGTTAAATAAGAAGGGCTAGTAATAAATCAACCAATAAAATGACTTACAGAAACGCCAATATTAACAAGGTGGCCTCACTTAATTAACGGACATAATGACTCAAACTGATTCCCAAATTGCACTTAGCTTTAGACAACAGCGTTAAAACCCATAGCTGTGTTTGGAAGTAGTAACACTACGGCCGGCAGCCAATACGAGCGTTCACTCTCCACGGCTTGTGCACAGGATCACATAGCAGGCGGTATATGTTTATACAGGGTGTTACAAAAAGGTACGGCCAAACATTCAGAAAACATTCCTCACACACAAAGAAAGAAAATATGTTATGTGGACATGTGTCCGGAAACGCTTACTTTCCATGTTAGAGCTCATTTTATTACTTCTCTTCAAATCACATTAATCATGGAATGGAAACACACAGCAACAGAACGTACCAGCGTGACTTCAAACACTTTGTTACAGGAAATGTTCCAAATGTCCTCCGTTAACGAGGATAGATGCATCCACCCTCCGTCGCGTGGAATCCCTGATGCGCTGATGCAGCCCTGGAGAATGGCGTATTGTATCACAGCCGTCCACAATATGAGCACGAAGAGTCTCTACATTTGGTACCGGGGTTGCGTAGACAAGAGCTTTCAAATGCCCCCATAAATGAAAGTCAAGAGGGTTGAGGTCAGGAGAGCGTGGAGGCCATGGAATTGGTCCGCTCTACCAATCCATCGGTTACCGAATTTGTTGTTGAGACGCGTACGAACACTTCGACTGAAATGTGCAGGAGCTCCATCGTGCATGAACCACATGTTGTGTCGTACTTGAAAAGGCACATGTTCTAGCAGCACAGATAGAGTATCCCGTCTGAAATCATGATAACGTGCTCCATTGAGCGTAGGTGGAAGAAACTAAAATGAGCTCTAACATGGAAATTAAGCGTTTCCGGACACATGTCCACATAACATGTTTTCTTTATTTGTGTGTGAAGAATGTTTCCTGAAAGTTTGGCCGTACCTTTTTGTAACTCGCTGTATATAATCCGATCGGCCCCACAATGGGCGGTCCTAACAAGTATCCATAACCGCGCCGACGCCAGGGAACGAGCAGTCTTAAAAAATGACCTGCAGCATAAATAGACAGGAATGACACCAAGGTCAAATCACAGCCACACAGGAATATGTAATAAGCACGCCCCCCAAAATCTTAAGGAGCAATACTCTAATATTACCCGTCTCCCAGTGAATTAGCAGGAAACTTAGAGATCGCTTCCAGTTGCCTTAAGGCACTTTCAACATTAAATAAACATACTAAATGCTGCCGTGACAAATTATTACACGATTAACTCTACGGCTACCGGGAACGTACACAACCGCAGCCAGTCCCAAAGCGGACAACATGTCGTAAAACAAGTTGAAATTTGTATGAAAACCACTTAAAACACACACTCCACGGCTGATCAAAACGGAATGAGGAATATCAGCGTCCTTACAATAGCCACTGTCGAACAAAGTTCAGAATCATCTGCGGCAGCTACCCACGTCACAATAAGTTTCAACAATCTTCTTAGTTAAACACAGAATAAAAGTAATACGTAACTTGTAGCTTGCAAATTACGAGCTGGGAAGCTGTTCAGCGTGAGACGACGAACCCAAGACAACTTTGCACGTTAAGGCGCCCAATGATCGGCACCGTACATCTGGCCAGCGCTAAAAGACAAGGGCGGCGAGCACGGCGAAGCCCATGCACCAATGTTAGGGACGCGGGCTTGTTTTGAACACAAGATGGCTCGTTGAACGCCGACCAGAGACACCCTCGTCACACGTTCACCCTTAAAACCCGCCGGGGGAGCAATCAAAGATAGCAGGACAGCCGAATATCGATATCAGCGATGCAAGTAGAGCACCCTAGCGCCAGCCGCCACTGCTCAAGGTTGTATGGAATGGTCTAATGAGTATAGAATATGGGCTAACTGTAAATCGAAGTAATACGAAAGCAATGACAAGTACCAGATGAGAACAGCGATTAAGTTAAAATCAGGCAGGGTGCACCGAGCAGATGAAGTTAAGGATGTCTGCTACTTAGACAACAAAATAACCCATGACGGACGAAGAAAGGATGACATAAAGTGGACTAGCACTGACAGAAAGGGCAGCTGTGGCTATGAGAAGTCTACCTGTCTCAGTTTGAGGAAGAAATTTAGCAGCACAGCATTGTGTCATAGTGAGACATGATCTGTGGAAAATGCGGAAAAGAGGAAAACAGAAGCATCTGAAATGTGGTGCAGAAGAATACTGAAAATTAGGTCACTGACAACGTATAAAATTAGAGCGTATTCCGCAGAATCGGCAAGAAGAGGAACAAATGGAAAACACTGACAAGAAGAACGGGCAGGATGATAGGTCATCTGTTGAGACATCAGCGAATAACTTCCATGGTACTAGAGGAGGTTGTAGAGGTTAAAAACTGCAGAGGTGAACAGAGATAGGAATACATCTAGAAAATATACGTGGACGTAACTTATGAGTACTACGCCGAGATGAAGAGACTGGCACAGGACTGGAATTCATGTCGGGGGCCACCAAACCAGTTAGAAGACTAAATTCATGTTGGAACTGCAAGGATAGCGACTGATTTGCAATCACTAGACACCTAAATATGCAGTGGAGTGAAAGAGCCATGACACAGTCGGCACAACAGCGTCAGTCAGAGATGAAACGCAATGTGTGAAAGACTACAACATAACAACCGCCTTGGCAGCAAATTCGTTATGCTTAAAAATTATGTGGTTTGTTATTAAACAGTGAGTTCTCAGGCATTCCTGGCAGATCTGTCGCAAATACCTTCTCGGGTTTGCCGCCGAATCATACGAGGTGCAAGTCCCGCAATATTTCTTCGATACAATTGTTGGACATCATCTTCAGGTGGTGGTGGTAGATTCTGTTGTCACTGCTACAACACACGACTGATGATAATGAAGTCTTTTTCTTTTTTCATTATATTCTTTTTATCCCCCTTGCTACATGTTGTTGTTGCGGTCTTCAGTCCTGAGACTAGTTTGTTGCAGCTCTCCATACTACTCTATCCTCTGCAAGCTTCTTCATCTCCCAGTACATACTGCAGCCTACATCCTTCGGAATCTGCTTAGTGTATTCATCTCTTGGTCTCCCTCTACGATTTTTACCCTCCACGCTGCCCTCCAATACTAAATTGGTGATGCCTTGATGCCTCAGAAAATGTCCTATCAACCGATCCCTTCATCTAGTCAAGTTGTGCCACAAACTTCTCTTCTCCCCAGTCCTATTCAGTACCTCCTCATTAGTTATGTGATGTACCCATCTAATCTTCAGCATTCTTCTGTAGCGCCACATTTCGAAAACTTCTATTCTCTTCTTTCAAATAACTTCCGGGAATTCAGCCAGGTAACACTTTCAGCGACCGCCGATATTTCGGCGGGAGAACACCCCGCCATTTTCAAGGCAAACTGCAACGGACAGGCGCCTGTCCGTTGCAGTTTGCCTTGAAAATGGCGGGGTGTTCTCCCGCCGAAATATCGGTGGTCGCTGAAAGTGTTACCTGGCTGAATTCCCGGAAGTTATTTGAAAGTTGTATACGCCAGGAGAAACTCAGTTCTATTCTCTTCTTGTCCGAACTATTTATCGTCCATGTTTCACATCCATACATGGTTACACTACATACAAATACTTTCAGAAACGACTTCCTGACACTTAAATCTATACTCGATGTTAACAAATTGCTCTTCTTCAGAAACGCTTACCTTGCCATTGCCAGTCTACATTTTATATCCTCTCTACTTCGACCATCATCAGTTATTTTGCACCCCAAATAGCAAAACTCCTTTACTACTTTAAGTGTCCCATTTCCTAATCTAATTCCCTCTGCATCACCCGACTTAATTCGACTACATTCCATTATCCTCGTTTTGGTTTTGGTGATGTTCATCTTATATCCTCCTTTCAAGACACTGTTTATTCCATTCAACTGCTCTTCCAAGTCCTTTGCTGTCTCTGACAGAATTACAATATCATCGGCGAATCACTAAGTTTCTATTTCTTCTCCATAGATTTTAATACCTACTCCGAATTTTTCTTTTGATTCCGTTCTGCTTGCTCAATATACAGATTGAACAACACCAGGGAAAGGCCGCAAACCTGTCTCACTCCCTTCCCAACCACTGCTTCCCTTTCACGTCCCTCGACTCTTATAACTGCCAACTGGTTTCTGTACAAATTGTAAATAGCCTTTCGCTCTCTGTATTTTACCCCTGCGACCTTCAGAATTTTAAAGAGTGTATTCCAGTCGACGTTGTCAAAAGCTTTCTCTAAGTCTACAAATGCTAGAAACGTAGGTTTGTCTTTCCTTAATCTAGCTTCTAAGATAAGTCGTAGGGTCAGTAATGCCTCACGTGTTCCAATATTTCTACGGAATCCAAACTGATCTTCCCCGGGATCGGCTTCTACCTGTTTTTCCATTCGTCTGTGAAGAATTCGCATTAGTATTTTGCAGCCGTGACTTTTTGAACTGATTGTTCGGTAATTCTCGCATCTGTCGACGCCTGCTTTCTTTGGGATTGGAATTATTATATTCTTCTTGAAGTCTGAGGGTATTTCGCCTGTCTCATACACTTTGCTCACCAAATGACAAAGTTTTGTCAGGAGTGGCTCTCCTAGGGCTGTCAGTAGTTCTAATGGAATGTTGTCTACTCCCGGGGCTTGTTTCGTCTTAGGTCTTTCAGTGCTCTGTCAAACTCTTCACGCAGTATCGTATGTCCCATTTCATCTTTATCTACATCCTCTTCCATTTCTATAACACTGCCCTCAAGTACATCGCCCTTGTATAGACCCTCTATATACTCCTTCCACTTTTCTGCTTTCGCTTCTTTGCTTAGAACTGATATTCATACCAGTCGTTCTCTTATCTCCAAAGGTCTCTCTAATTTTCCTGTAAGTTGTATCTATCTTACCCCTAGTGAGATAAGCCTGTACATCTTTACATTTGTCCTCTAGCCATCTCTGCTTAGCCATTTTGCACTTCCTGTCGATCTCATTTTTGAGACGTTTGTATTCCTTTTAACCTTTTTACTGCATTTTTATATTTTCTCCTTTCGTCAGTTAAATTCAATATTTCTTCTGTCACCCAAGGATTTCTACTAGCCCTCGTCTTTTTACCTACTTGATCCTCTGCTGCCTTCACTACTTCATCCCTCAAACCTACCCATTCTTCTTCTAAGCCGGCCGGTGTGGCCGTGCGGTTAAAGGCGCTTCAGTCCGGAACCGCGTGACCGCTCCGGTCGCAGGTTCGCATCCTGCCTCGGGCATGGATGTGTGTGATGTCCTTAGGTTAGTTAGGTTTAAGTAGTTCTGAGTTCTAGGGGACTGATGACCTTAGAAGTTAAGTTCCATAGTGCTCAGAGCCATTTGAACTATTCTTCTTCTATTGTATTTCTTTTCCCCATTCTTGTCAGTTGTTCCCTTATGCTCTCCCTGAAATTCTGTACAACCTCTGGTTTAGTCAGTGTATCCAGGTCCCATCTCCTTAAATTCCCACCTTTTTGTAGTTTCTTTAGTTTTAATCTACAGTTCATAACCAATAGATTGTGGTCAGAGTCCACATCTGCCCCTGGAAATGTCTTACAATTTAAAATCTGGTTCCTAAATCTCTGTCTAACCATTACATAATCTCTCTGAAACCTGTCACTATCTCCAGGCTTCTTCCATGTGTACAAGTACAACCTTCTTTTATGATTCTTGAACCAAGTGTTAGTTATGATTAAGTTGTGCTATGTGCAAAATTCCACCAGGCGGCTTCCTCTTTCATTTCTTACCCCCAACCCATAATCACCTGCTACGTTTCCTTCTCTTCCTTTTCCTACTATCGAATTCCAGTCACCCATGACTATTAAATTTTCGTCTACCTTCACTATCTGAATAATTTCTTCTATTTCATCATACATTTCTTCAGTGTATTCGTCATCTGCAGAGCTAGTCATCTGCTGTAGTAGGCGTGGGCTTCGTGTCTATCTTGGCCCCAACACTGCGTTCGCTGTGCTGTTTGTAGTAGCTGACCCGCATTCCTATTCTTTTATTCATTATTAAACATACTCCTGCATTACCCCTATTTGATTTTGTATTTATAACCCTGTATTCACCTGACCAAAGTCTTGTTCCTCCTGCCATCGAACTTCACTGATTCCCACTATATCCAACTTTAATCTATCCATTTCCCTTTTTAAATTTTCTAACCTACCTGCCCGATTAAGGGATCTGACTTTCCACTTTCCGATCCTTAGAACGCCAGTTTTCTTTCTCCTGATAACGACGTCCTCCTGAGTAGTCCCCGCCAGGAGATTCGAGTGGGTGACTATTTTACCTCCGGAATATTTTACCCAAGGGCACGCCAACAGTAAAGCCGCAAGCCCTCGGGAAAAATTACGGCCACAGTTTCCCCTTGCTTTCAGCCGTTCGCAGTACCAGCGCAGCAAGGCCGTTTTGGTTAGTGTTACAAGGCCAGAATAGTCAATCATCCAGACTGTTGCCCCTGCAACTACTGAAAAGGCTGCTGCCCCTCTTCAGGAACCATACGTTTGTCTGGCATCTCAACAGATACCCCTCCGTTGTGGTTGCACCTACGGTATGGCTATCTGTGTCGTTGAGGCACACAAGCCTCCCCCCCCCCCCCAACGGCAAGGTCGATGGTTCATTGGGGGAGGGGTTCATGGGGGGAGGCCTTGCTCCATATGGGCCAGGAATGTGTTCTGAGCTGTACAGTTCTCCGCTGTTCAGAGAAGCGAATTAAATCGTTAGAATGAGACATACAAACTAAATTTGGGATTGTTGACAGTTAAAAAACAGAAATATATAAATTTTAAAAACATATCACAAAAAGATGAAAATTCTTCTGATATAAACACCGAAAGCATTGTTCTTTCACTCAAAATCTAAAAGACCTGCACTAAGGTGAGAGATATTTTTAGAGCAGTGAGTATGTTCCATAGGTTTGAAAAGGGTGAGTAGAAAGATAGGACTCTATTAGATCGGGAAACTATGGAGATGAGATTTAGGAGCTGACGTGGACTGTGTAAAATACAATTGGTGGGAAAGACAGTGCGTGAGGAATAGTGTGTCGTGTGGGTTGGCCAGCGGTTGTAAGAGGAAAGCGATGGGGATAGATGGAAAGGGGAACGAGAGAGGACCCCTGATGTGGAATAGGAATGGCGGGGAAGAGTTAAATTTGGTAGGAGGTATAGATGTCGAGGTGCATGCCGTTCTCTGGGAGAGATAGTTGATTGACGTTGCGTTCGGGTAATACGTGTAGTGTTTGTAGATCTAGAGACTGTGAAATGTGTTTGTGAAAGCGCTGAAGCGTTTAACGGTTGGTGAGCAGACGGGAGAAAATGAGCTGATTGATATATAGTTTACAGACAATAAAGGCGATAAGGAAGTTTTCGATGTGGGTAAGGATGGTTGGAGTTTGATAAGATGGTAGAGGATCCAGGTTGGTTATCAAGCTGCGGCATCGAAATTTATCCGGTCAGGAGTACGCAGTACACATGTTCGGTAAGACGCTCCCGCTTGGAGGAAAGTTGAATTCATTGCACCCCCTGTCGGAACCACAGGATGGCTTACCACGCGTGCGCTGTGGTGGGCAGAGACTGTGCAGTCGGACGCCCCTGGTTGAAAACTAAGTTTTAGCAGTGCACTGCATCGAAACATAAAACGGAAGTTGTTTTTTTGGTTTTAATTTAATTGCAGCCATTGCTGGATCCCAGGTGGTTCATCGTTGTAAACTTCCATACCGGTCGATTACATTATCTGCCGTCTTGATATCTATGACCTCTTTATCGACACAGTCTGAGAGAGATGAGGCCTTCGATAAAACTTCAATCTTCGCGTAACACATGCAATGGCACGTGCCCAGGCAAATGCTCTGTTTCCCAGGAATGTATGATCATGCCGTTTAATAAAACGTTTTTGTACGTTTCGGCATGTCTGCCAAATATATGATTTCCCACATTCTCATGGGATCTTATGTACGCCACGTTTCCTAAGGCCAAGATCGTCTCTGACCGAACACAAGAAATTCTTCAGTGTTCCTTGTGGCCGGAAAACGCTCGTGATGTCGTATCTCTCGAGGATTCCCCCTATTCTTGAAGACATGACACCAGAATACGGCAAGACCGCCGTTGCAATGGGTGCCTCTGGATCATCATTTACATTTCTGCTCTGATCTTGCTTAAAATGGAACGCATGGCGTGTCTATCAGAATAGCCGTTCTGTTGGAATACCGTCCTTAGTTGTTGTAGCTCACCAGGCAGTCTGTCTGTATCTGAAACCACATGTGTTCTATGTGCCAAAGGGCGTAAGATACTACCGTGCTGTCCCGGACGATGACAGGTTGTGGTCTGCAGATATAACTCTGTGTGAGCTGGTTTGCTGTAAACACTATCTCTCAGGGTACCGTCAGCTTTTCTTCTGTCTATGGTATCCAGGAATGGTAAGATGCCATTTTTCTTCACTTCCATGGTGAACTATATTTTCGGAAGGAGCGAGTTCAGATGCCGGAGAAATAAGGCAATGTTTTTATTCAGTGGGGTCAACTATAAATTTACCGTTCGCATACCG
This sequence comes from Schistocerca piceifrons, assembly GCF_021461385.2. Taxonomy (NCBI): domain Eukaryota; kingdom Metazoa; phylum Arthropoda; class Insecta; order Orthoptera; family Acrididae; genus Schistocerca; species Schistocerca piceifrons. The sequence continues at coordinate 276,674,537 of NC_060141.1, forward strand.
TCAGAAGCAGAAAGGTTGGTGACTTGCTGACTGCAGCGCCTTTTCGTTAAAGTCTTCCATAAAGTAGTTGGCTACCATGGAAGACAGACGACGTCCCATGTCGACACAGTCCGCTTACTCAAAATTCTGGTTATTGAGTAAAAAGCTGAGGCAAGTACATGTTTACACAATGCCACAAAATCTTTCTCAACCTTTCTGCTGACAGACTCTAGCGAGTGCGTCGGAGGTATTTTAGTAAATAAAGATACAACGTCAAAGATAACCAAAATATGCCACGTTTATAGCTTAAGTGTCATCAGGACTCCTACGAAATCCTCTAAATTCCACAGATACTGGTCACATTTTCCTACGGGAGGTCCAAACAGTGAAGTAAGATATTTAGCTAAGAAACAGGTGGGGTCTCCAATGTTACTCACTATAGGACTCTGTCTTCCATGGTGGCCAACGGCTTTAGGAGAGACTGAGGAAAATGCCCTACAGTCTGCAAGTCTCCCACAGAATAAAGACATTACCTATGTTTCTCCGGCGTCTGAACTCGTTTCATCACAGTATACAGTTCACCATGGGAGTGGAGAAAGGTAGCATCTTACCATTCCTGGATGTCATGGTTAGAAGAAAAGCCGACTGTACCCTGGAAGATCGTGTCTACTGCAAACAAACCCACACATAATGACATTTACAGATCACAAGCTGTCATCACTCTGCACAATGCGGCAATAGTGTATTACGCTGTTTGGTACATAGACTACATATGGTCTCATATGCCGACACTCTGCCTGGTGAGCTGCAACAACTACGAACGGTATTCCAACAGAACGGTTATTCTGATACACAGCAAAGCATTCCGTTCCATGCAAGTTTAGAGGAAGGACGTATGGTAAAGAAGATCCAGAGGCACACCTTGTAACGGCGTTCTGACAGTATTTTGGTGGCATGTCCCCAAGAATAGAAGGAAATCTCAAAATACACGTTATGAAGTGCGTTCCTTGGCCACCAGGAAAACTGAGGAGTTTGTTGTGATCGGTCAAAGACGATCTAGCCGTTAGAAAACGTGGCGTAGTTAAGATCCCACGCCCATGTGGGAAATCGTATATTCGACAGGCGTGCCGAACAGTGCAAGAACATTGTGTTGAACAGCTTGGTCATGTACGCCTGGGACAGCCTGATAAATCTACTGTAGCAGAACTTCTAAACACGGGGAATCGCACGTTTTACGAGTGGATGCAGTGCACTGCTGAGATTTAATACAGTTAATAAGCACAGGAGTGTCCAGCAGCACTGTCTTTGCCCGCAGCACACGCATGGTATGCCTGGGGGGGGGGACTATGAGCGCCACTTGCTTTCAAGGGCTCGCACGTGTATTGCCTGGTCCAACCTGATAAGTTTCGACGCCATAGCGCGATTATCCCTAGTTGTTTATTGTAGCAGTAAGAGCGGCATCTGTTGTCGAACAGTTGACTCGACGAAATATTGCAGGATTTGCACGACGTGACCCGACGGCAAGTTTATTTGCAATTATAAAATTGACGGCCTTTATTACAATACTAGGCAGCGAAGATTCAGATCAATATTTCTTCTGAGATTGTAGTCGTGAACTGAATGGTTTCAATGATTTTTTGAGACCGAAACTGTCGTCCCACATAACACGTTTCCAGCAAACTTTATTTCCACAGATTCCTTCAGACAAAACCTTGGAGACAGAATAAGAGCGATGGTATCACGTTTCCCAGGATATTACTGATGTTATCCTTTCTCTGTGATGAAAGTGTCGAGGACAATATACTGGGCTATGTTACTTAACAAATCTTCAAGTCACTCAAGTATCGAAGAACCTAGTCCATATGCTCGTACCTTCGTTAACTCTAGTGTCATAGAAATAATAAATTTACCTGCTACCTTTCATCCATAATTTTCAAGACATATTGAGAGGAAAGGGCAAGCTCAGATTCGAACGAGTGATGCTTTCTAAATCCATGCTGTTTTGTGGATAAAAGCTTTCCAGTCTCCACTAAATTTGGTATATTCGACCTGAGAATACGTTCAAGAATTCTGCAGCAAATCGATGTTAAGGATACTGGCCTGCAATTTAGCAGGACGTTTTCTTTTACTCTTTCCATATACAGGATTATCTATACGTTTTTCTAGTCGCTTGAACCTTTGCGCTGGGCAAGAGATTCGCGATAAGCGCACGCTAAGTCCTCAGTGAACGAGAAGAAGATTTACAGTGAACAGTCTAATGAGTACATACTGTAGACTTATTGTAATCCGAAGAAAGAGAGTGACAACTAGCAGAAAAGAGATTACCGATATAGATTTGCGATATCGAAATTGGTGGCCACGAAGTGGATGAAGTGGAGGTATTCTGCTAAGGTCTCCTTAAAATCATGAGGCGTAGATTTCAGAAAAGATATTTTCTTGTAAAATAACCACACCAAGTCGTTGAAAGGTTTTATTTCTTACTCTGCAACTATATTAAACCTAACTGTTCATGTTCCGGTAGGAATTTCAATTTTTTTAAAAAATATATGGTGAATATCAAATGTCTATAATATTAAAATGTCGTTCATGATTAATCATCGCGATGACCTTCGAGACTGTAGACATGAGGTACTTACCTTAGAAAATTTAAAATCGTAAGAGTTCTGCCAAAAGAAGTCTGGCTATGGTGAAGCTAGTGCATAATAATAAACGGCCACTTGTGGTTATTTTACAGAAAAATGAATTCAGCTACATTGAAAGCAGAATAACCCATGGCGAAATAAATAAGGACACAAAAAGCAGACCAGCAAACGCAAAGTGGGACATTCAAGGTCAAAATAACTCCATTAGTATCAAATACAGGCCTCAGTTTGAAAAAGAAATTTCTGAGAACGTACCTTTGGAGCACGGCACTGTGTGGAAGTGAATCACGAATTATGCGAAAACGGATGAAGAAGAAAATCAAAGCGTTTAAGATGTATTGTTATAGCAGGATACTGAAAATTAGGTGTACTAATATGATACGAAATGAAGACGTTCTCGACAGACAGGGACGTATGGAGAACGCTGACAAGAAGGTTCAGGATAATAAGACGTGTATTAAGGCATCATGAAACAACCTCCGTGCTACTGGGGGAGCTGTAAAGCGAAAGGATAGTAGGAGAAAACTGAGACTGGAATGCAGCCAACAAGCGATTGAGGACGTTAGTTGCAAGCGCTACTTTGAGGTAAAGATCTTAGGACAGGATGGGAGCACGTGGAGGGCCGCATCGAACCACTCAGAAGCCAGATAACTGAAAAAAAGAAAACAAAACGTCGTAGTGATATAAACTATCTGTTTCTGTTTTAAGCAACAAGCCATTGTTCACTTTTGAGAGCGATTAATTTATGATGTTTAACGGAATATGATACTTCAGTTAAGAAGAAATTGAACATTTACGTCGTTATGCCTCATTGCGCGTTATCAGTGTAACTTGGTTGTCAGAAGTTTGTTGGTTTTGGGTGAGGAGACCAGATAGCGAGGTCATCGGTCTCGTCGGATTAGGGACAGATGGGGAAGGAAGTCGACCATGCAGTTTCAAAGGAACCATCCCGACATTTGCCTGGAGCGATTTAGGGAAATCACGGAAAACCTAAATCAGGATGGCCGGACGCGGGATTGAACCGTCGTCTTCCCGAATGCGAGTCCAGTGTGCCAACCACTGCTCCACCTCGCTCGGTGGTTGTCAGAAGTACTTCATATAATTGCCGGATTGAAACTACACTCGTTTGTATCCAGACATTCCACTATTGACGTAGGGAGCAATTTGGTCCTTCTAGACGCGGTATTCCTCAGGTTGTAAGTACCTCTAAGCTTGTCCAATCTTGTGTGGTTGACGTTACTAGTTCCGTTTTATTTATATGGGTGTTCCACTGACACTAAATTAGATTTCTCACTGAAATATGGAACGGATCAAGTTTACAATTTTACTATTTGTTAAATCCTTTCTGTCACTGGGTAAGGGGTAACACTTTTCTGCGGTTAAATACATCTCTCTTTTCTGTTTCATACGAATGCTACGTGTAGATCACTGAAAGTGACTTTTCCTTCTGGCATACTGTATACAAACGTTATTATAGTCCTCGAATTGTTGACAAAAAAGATCATTAAGGATTAAATGACTAAATCTCATGCCGTCCTGGACCACATACATATCGCGAAGGACTCACGTAAGTTGCAGAATTTTTTTTTTTTTTTTTTATTGTGGGCCGCAATTGTCCTTATATTCGTAGATAATTCATGCCGTGGAGTGTTCACTTCTAATATTATGTTATCTCGGACGATCACATAGGATATTCTTCGCAATTTTGCCACATCCGTGTTCTCGACAGAAGAAAATGCCACCACGCTCAGTAAAAATCCTGACCCGTAACTCCAGGAGAATCCTCAATGATGTCCAAATCTTCAAGAAATAATAACGGTCTTTAGGGATATAGGAGAACAAAAGGGAAACAAAAACATGCAATTTTTCCATTTAACTCCGATAAAAATAGCACATGGTTTCCAGAACATGTGGACGTGTTTCAGGACTAACCATATCTCACAATGGTAGTTGTGACGTGCCCTTATGTCCGAACTATTTGTAAATTCAGGTTTTTATAAAAGTAGTTGAGAAAATTGTCCAAACTTTTATACCGATCAAACAGGGATAATGTTGAGCCTCCGTTTTAAAGCTGAGTCGGTATGTGTGATAATCTTTCTGCCACTTTTTCTGCGCATCTAAAGGAGTCAAACACTTCTCAAAAATAACACGACGAAAATTCTGCGCAAAATACACAAAAGCTAATTAACGGACGCACTGGAAGAACTGTAAATTCCAGACACGTAAGAAACCATTCCGATAGTCCTATAAATACATTGAAAGAGCTCCTAAATCGAGGTTATCCATAACTTTTGGCAGATTAGCGACCACGTCTTTTAGCGTCTCAGGTCTCGCCTGCATTTTCATGGTGACAATACACAGGACGCCGCCGACACGTAACTGCGGGAGGTGCCTTGATCCTAAGATAAGACTGATTTTATAAAAACGAATTAACAGGTATTTTGTTACTTCAGTGGTTTTCAACAGGTGGTCCACGGACCCCCAGGGATCCGCGAGCTATGCCAGAGAGGTCCGCAAGAAGCTATTAGTATAAAAAATATATTCAATATAGTTCGTATGATAACAGATGTTTTGTTTTGGCCCCTTCTTGCATGAGCAGAGCTTTGGCGAACGCTAACTTCTGCATCTAGCGTCTTCCTAGAGCCAACTGACACTAGCACACTCTAGCGCAAAGCTAGAATTAGACAGAGGCAAATAGTTCTGCTGTATGCCGTTAGACTGTGCGCGCTGCCTCTTTGCAGCTGACAACTGACAGTCACTTTACACAGTAACTCGCATTTCAGACGAAAATCGGCCATTGTTAACTTATTGCCAGTGATATCACACACAGTGTTGTTTACATATTCAGGATTCTGTATTAAAACAGTAGTGTTAGTAAAGCGTTGTTTTTCGCGGAAGCTAGTGTTCGCTTAGTTAAAAATGGATCGTTTGTTAAAAAGCCCTATAGGTGAAGGGGAAGATAATGCATTTACTGTTCAAGCAAGTTAGTCAGTGACTCTCGAACCGAAGTTGTCAGTGTCCATTGAACCTAAATCGTCAGTGTCCCTGGAACCTAACCCTTCCAAGATTAGTGTTAATTTATTATGCTTGTAGATGTGCCGTCACTAAACTGAAGTCACTACTCCTATATGCACACTGGTAGACACACACGGAGGACTTACACGCGTATCGCTGTCATATTTGTAATCTTAAGAGTAGCATTTGCTTTGTCATTTTTTTGGGGGAGGTGGTGGGGGGGGGGGGGGGGTCATCAGCCTTCTGGCAGTTTCGATGCGGTCCGCCACGAATTCCTCTCCTGTGCCGACCTCTTTATCTCCGAGTACTATTACAACGTACGACGCCCTCAATTAATTGCTGGGTGTATTCCATTCTCTTCCTTCCCCTACAGTTTTTGCCTCAACAGCTCAATCTAGTACCGTGGAAGTCATTCCCTGATGTCTTAACAAATGTCCTATCATCCTGTTCCTTCTCCTTGTCAGTGTTTTCCACATATTCCTTTCCTCGCCGATTCTGCGCAGAACCTCCTCATTCCTTACCTTATCAGTTCACCCAATTATCAAAATGCATCATTAGCACCACACTCAAATGCTTCGATTCTCATCCGTTCCGGTTTATCCCATAGTCCATGTTTCACTACCATACAATGCTGTGTTATAAACCAACGTTCTCAGAAATTTCTTCCTCAAATTAAGGTTTATGTTTGAAACTAGTAGACTTCTCTTGGCCAAGAATGCCGTTTTTGCCAGTGCTACTCTGCTTTTTTTGTCCCCCTTGTACCGTCCGTTATTGGTTATTTTTCTACCTACGTAGCAGAATTCCTTAACTTCAACCGCTTCGTGGACATCAATCCTGATGTTAAGTTTCTCACTGTTCTCGTTTGTGCTACTTCTCATTACTTTCGTCTACCTTCGATTTAATCTCAAACCATATTCTGTACTCATTAGATTGTTCATTCCATTCAGAAGATTATGTAATTCTTCTTCACTTTCACTCAGGATAACAATGTCGTCAGCCAATCGTATCACACTGAATTTTAATTCCACTCCTGAACATTTCTTTTATTTCCATAACTGCTTCTTCGATGTACAGAATGAACAGGACATGCGAAAGGCTACATCCTTGTCTTACCCCCTTTTAAATCCGAGCACTTCGTTCATGGTCATCCACTCCTATTATTCCCTCTTTGCTCTTGAACATATTTTATATTACATGACTCTTCCTACAGTTTACCCCTATTTTTCTCAGAATTTCGAACATTTTGTACCATTTTACATTGTCGAATGCTTTTTCCACATCAACAAATCCCATTATCGTATCCTCATTTTTCTTTATGCTTGCTTCCATTATGAACCGCAACCCAGAATTGCTCCTCTAATGCCTTTACCTCTTCTAAAGCCAACTAATTGTTATCTATCGCATCCTTAATTTTCTTTTCCATTATTCTGTATATTATTCTTGTCAGCAACTTGAATGCATGCGCTGTTAAGCTGATTGTGAGGTAATTCTCCCACTTGTCAGTCCTTGCAATCTTCGGAATTGTCTGGATGATACTTTACCGAAAGTTAGATGGTATGTTGCCATATTCATACATTCTGCACACCAACGTGAATAGTCGTTTTCTTGCCACTTCCTCCAATGATTTTAGAGGTTCTGATGGAATGTTATCTATCCCTTCTGCCTTATTTGATCTTAAGTTCTCTAAAGTCCTTTTAAATTCTGATTCTAATACTGGATCCTCTACCTGTTCTAATTTGACTCCTGTTTCTTTTTCTATCAGATCAGGCAAATCTCCTACCGCCCCCCCCCCCCCTCCATATAGGCTTTCAATGTATCCATTCCACCTACCCTCTCTCTCTGAAATTAACAGTGGAATTCTCATTGCACTCTTAATGTTACCACCCTAGATTTTAATGCCACGCAAGTTTGTTTTGACTTCCCTGCATCCTGAGTCTATCATTCCGACAATCAGTTCTTTTTCGATTTCCTCACTTTTTCATTTTTCATAATTTGCTTATATTATCTGTAACAGGACTTCCAGTGGGGTCCTGCTGTTCAGTTATTTCAGATATAGCGTATACACTGAATATCACATGCGTTTTAGTAACATATGAAATTTTGATCTCGTGCTGTACTGCCGTACTAGTGATACAGTTTAATTACGCATGTGACCCCAAAACCGAAGATATAAACTACAGACATGATCTGTGTCTATACGTGCAAGAGATTGGTACGCAGATATATGGTCTCTACGGATACCAGTGCGACCGCAAGTTACTAGTAATACAGATCCCTGCAAACACTTACAACCACCAACTATTTACATACGGCAAGAAAATCTCAGAAAAAAACTTGTGCATGATAAATTTTCCAAGGGAAACTACATAAGATAAACTTCCCATACTTCGTGGTTCAACTAATGTATGAACGTGACACTAATACCAGCTTCTCCCCACGATCCTTATCCCGTCCTCAAACTCCATCACTTACAATCTAGCCACCTCCTCTTCCTAAGTCACTTCCCTGCTACTTACATATTCATTCTGCTCCAATATAAACCCAAAATTTAGAACACAATAATATTATAACAGTATATCAAATGTTTCAAAAGGCTCTAAGCACTATGGGACTTAACATCTGAGGTCATCAGTCCCATAGACTTAGATCTACTTAAACCTAACTAACCTAAGCACATCACGCAAATCCATGCGTGTGGCAGGATTCGAACCTGCGACCGTAGCAGCTGCGTGGTTCCGTACTGAAGCGCCTAGAACCGCTCATCCACAGCAGCCGGCTAACAGTATATTGGTCAATATTTGTTAAACTTACGTATATTCCAAATCGTGCTTATCAAAACCATCGCTCCACTGCCACACCCAGTGCTACCATCACCCCTTTGTCCCGTCCTAGCCACAGACAACCACAATTTCCGTACCCCTCACCTACTTCCACCTCCGTGGTCATAGACTGCCAACCACGAGGTAGCGGTAGAGGAGATCCTGCAGGAAATCATATATAGCCCTAACTTAGAAATCTGAAATCCCGTCCGGTGTCCGTAACAATCACAGAATCATATCTCTTCTCCGTCTTTTCACAGATCCCCGGTCACCATTTAACATCTAATAAAAAATAGGATTTTCATTTGCTTTAAACGCCATAAATTGGAACTATCCAAAGCTTGCCCCTCTCTGTCCGTTACCTTTGCCGTCTTTTGTGCGAAGATAACTGCCTAAACAAATGTAAAAAAACTACCTACCTATTTTCACAGAAAATCTCTCCTTTTTCCCGAAAATTGGGCTAACCCTAAAATTCCTCCTAAGTTTGACACCTGCAGTGAGCCCAATCCCAAAACCCATCAAAGGAATCCTGAACTCACTGTCGTATCCATCCTCTTGATACGAAGTCTACCTCAACCAACCCTTCCTTCCCACTCACCTAGCTCAGAAAAAGGTCAGATTTGTTAGAACAGTCCTCCAAAACATCCATCTTTTCGAACATGTCCACACTGTATACTCATCTACTTAGCTGCTTCGTCTGTATTGTATCTCAATGCAACTCCCATCAGCTCCACAAACAAGCCCACTTTGCCTTTTATCAATTACCTTACATTAACATATCAACTTCCGTATTCTGATACCCTGTTTTCGTCAGTCCTCTGGCTGATTTGATATAGTCTGCCATGACTAGTTTACTAACTACAGCTGAAGCCACAGCAGTGCCATACTGCTTGCTGCTGCGTTTCTATCAACACTTCTCTACAAACATGTCCCTACTTCCCTTGACCTCCAAACCTCTTTGCCGTTTCCCAGAATAATTTCAATTGCCTTCCTGTCCCAGGCCATGAATTCTTTCCTATTTCAAATCTTCCATCAAATCGTAATCAGCCGTAAGCATCCCATCCCAAATGAGAGCTACCCCATCTGCTACCCAGTGGGCATCCTGTTCACCTTATAACACGTGCACATACATATAACGTACATTTCACATTATTCTCCATACAATATTCCCTTTAACACTTCCCTACAGCCCAGTTCCTAATCACAATTACGAGCAGACCACTTTATATCCATGACACATGAAATCGCTATCATAATGAAGAGAATGCACGTCACCATCATCTTGCCTATACAGTTCAACTTATCTATAACTTTTTGAATTATGCGACTTGACAAAATAAATGAAACATCCCAAAGACGTGGTTGGTTGTCGACATGCATTGGTATACAAATGCTCCACCGACGGTTTCAAAAAATGGTTCAAATTGCTCTGGGCACTATGGGGCTTAACATCTTAGGTCATCAGGCCCTAGAACTTAGAACTACTCAAATCTAACCAACCTAAGGACATCACACACATCCATGCCCGAGGCAGGATTCGAACCTGCGACCGTAGCAGTCCCGCGGTTGCGGACTGAAGCGCCTAGAACTGCACGGCCACCACGGCCGGCTCCACCGACGGGTATTAAATGGCTCGAGTCGCAATTCTCTGTGGCAAGTAAAGTAATACGACCACCAGAACGTTGTTAGCGTTTAGTGTGTTTACCAGATTTGTTAGGGTATACAAGGCGCGTGAGCAGAGCCAGATATTGAAGGAACGCTATGAAGTAAGCGAACATAACTTACAGAGTTTATTAGGAGCCTCATTGTAAGCCCCCATTTGTGCCGCTGGACAAGTCATGCAATATCTAAATTTAAGGGGAATTCGGATGTAACAGTTTTGTGATGTTAGACTGCATGGGAAAATGTGTGCAGGTATACCTTCGTGAACGCTGCGTTCGACAACGTTTGACCAACACTAGGGAGAATCGTCGTACTGTCGACCAAGCACATCGTAACCGCCTCACATCAGTGCCTGCCATTCGAAAACAAGTAACGACTCGCTGCAACATTCTATCATCCCGCACCAGTGGTCGCAGATTAACCGCAGCCAGACAAGGGAATTATCACAGTGTTATCATGCCACCGTTAACAACTCAAACGAATTCGTCTGGAGTGGTGCCATGACCAGAAAGAGTGGACTGCTGATGAATGGCATCGTGTTGTGTTCAGCGATGAATGAAAGCTCTGCGAAACTCTCGATGGCCGACGTCGGTGAGTATGGTGGCGACCCAGGGAGGCATACTGTTCTTCCAGTGTTTTGGAGAGGCACCGTGGTGTTACTTTTGGTGTCACGATGTGAAGAGCCATAGTGTGTGTATGCAAGTCACGGCAGGTACTTAGTGACAAAACTGTAAGAGCATAACGGTACGTCACGGACATCATATGTCCTCTTGTGTTACCTTTAACGCGACAGTAACGTAGTGCCTTTTCAAGAGGACAATCCCAGTTCACACGTCAGATCTTACTTTGAAGGACTCCTTTGGGCAGCAAAATCTCAGATTTGGCTTCCCACACGGCTGCTATGATCGCAGGTTCGAATCCAGCCTCGGGCATGGATGTGTGTGATGTCCTTTAGTTAGTTGGGTTTAAGTAGTTGTAAGCCTAGGGGATTGATGACCTCAGGTGTTAAGTCCCATAGTGCTTGGACCCATTTGTACCATTTGTCTTCCATAGGATTTGAGCAGAAACAAACCCCAGCGTCACCTCTATTCCAGTGCAAGATATCAAGGGACGGTTACAACAGCTGTGACCCATTTCCTCTCAGGGGAGGATACAAAGGCTTTATGGCACACATCCCATCCCAGTCAGTGCTTACTTCCAGACCAGAGATGTTGGAAAGTGGCATTCATAAGTAGTCTCATATTGCCGAGTTCTTTGTAAGTTTTGGACGATTTTGTAATCACTGAAATGACAGCACATATCCTCTCAACATGGGATGTTTCATTTCGTTTCCTGCTCCCCTTCTCGGTGCTTCACATTTCTTTTGTCAGGCAATGCATTTTGCATTAATCCGGAAATTGTATATAATCCAACAGCTAATTCCTAGCAATTTCACCTTTTCCCACCCACTGTCCGTAGGGAAATTAAATAACAGACAAAAAAGAAAAGAACGGCAACTTTGACCATAACAGATGCTGATGACCTTACAAACAAAATATTTACTAACTTACTGCAGTGACTGTAATTTTTGTTCTGTTTAGTAACTGCTTTAAAACGTAATTGGTGTACGGTAGGCCTAATATTGTTTTTTATAGAAAAATAGTTTAGACTTTGCATCTGGAAATGGCCTAAGACCGGAGCAAGACAACTGTACAGTTTCAGACAACATAGAATCATCAAAAAAGTCTTAGAAATTGTAGCTGAATGTTTGAAAGAATCGATATCGGAAGGCAACGATTCGTTCTGTCACTTTGGACCTGTTAGCGTTCCTAACGTTGGGTGACACGACATCAAGCCGTCAGGAGAAGCCAGTGAAATCCGCATTAACCGGCCGCTCTCATTAGCAAGTCGCCGCTTCACATGGGGAGACCAAAGTCGGCGTTATGCGATCCCGGCGGCTGCAGTCCGCGCCACTTACGAAGCTGCGCTCGGAACTAAACGGACGGGTCAGCCTGCAGAGGTCTCGTCATTAAACTTGGTAACCGCATTAGCAGGCAATTACTCCCCGAGGTGCGCACCTGCTCGCCGACGAAGTGTGACGCGGCGCGGGCGTACTTAATTATTGCGGTGATTACCAGTAAGGCCGGAGCTTGTTAGTGGGCGGGGCCATTACACCGACACACCACGCTGCGTAATTAGGGAGCACCGGCGCGCTCCGCGGACCGGCGCCGCGCCGCGCCGCGCCACTCCTGACGCCGTCACATCGGCGTCGGCGACGTCAGCGCCACTGCCGGCTACCGTGTGAGCATCGCACCAGTCAATTAGCGCCGCCAATGAAATTTGCCTCGCAGTAGACAACATCCCTATTTCTGTCATTGGTCGTTTACTCCCCATCGAGAGACTCTCGACTAGCCACAAATGTTACGATCATCGTCAAATCATCATCATCATCATCAAGATACAGACCAGTGTACTGTTACTACTTCGAGGAAAATTTTCCACCCATCTGGCGGTACGTAATCGCCTGGAATTGCGCTGATGGGTCAAGACCATGACTACATACCATTGGGGAACTGAATGCAGCCTAGCGGCGGTGCGGACATCGGACACAGTAAGGAATGTACATAAAAGCTAAACTAAACTTCTTCCGAACAGGCCATGAAGGCCCAAAGGTACCAACCGGCCGACGTGTCATCATCAGCCCAGAGGCGTCACTGGATGCGGATATGGAGGGTCACGTAGTCAGCACACCGCTCTCCCGGTCGTATGTCAGTTTCCGAGACCGGAGTCGCTACTTCTCTATCAAGTTGCTCTTCAGTTTGCCTCACAAGGGCTGAGTGCACCCGGCTTACCAACAGCGCCCGGCAGACCGGATGGTCACCCATTCAAGTGCTAGCCCAGCCCGACAGCGCTTAAATTCGGTTATCTGACGGGATCCGGTGTCACCACTGCGGCAAGGAATGTGCATACTAAGACATAAAAATCGATCCACGACGAAGGAATTATCCGAATGGGACGGAAATCGGTAGATGTGATGCTCATGTACAGACGAACAAATGATTACGATATCAGAATAATTCGATGATTTTTTCAAGAGAATGAGCTTCACAAATTGAGCAAGTTGTTGGATTGCATCCTGAGGGTGGTGGTGGTGGTTGTTGGGATGTTTAAGGGGGACTAAACAGCTAAGGTCATCAGTCCCCCACATCCTGTGGGATATCGTGCCACGTTCTGCCCAGTTGCCGCGTTAGATCGTCAAACTCTCGAACAGGTTGGAGAGCCGTCACCATAAAGCTCCAAACGTTATCAATATGGGGGAGATCCGGCTCCTTGCTGGCCAAGGTATGGTTCGGCAAGCTAATTAAATAAGCGGTAGAAACTCCCGCCGTGGACAGAGGGGCATTATCTTGCTGAAATGTAACCCCAGGATTGCTCGTCATGGATGACAACAGAACGGGGTGTAGGATGTCGACTGACCGCTGTGCTGTAACGGTGCCGCGGATGACAGCCAAAAAGGGTCTGCTATGAAAATAAATGGCTTGCGAGATCATTACACACGGTTGTCGGCCAATATATCCGGCTACAGTCAGGCTGATAACCCACCGCCGTCCGTGGAGTCCCCCGGCACATATTCACTGGTAAATGGAAATGCCGTGTGGCTAGTGCCTCCCGTCGGGTAGACCGTCCACCTGGTGCAAGTCTTTCGAGTTGACACCACTTCGGCGACCTTCCTGTTGATGGGGATGAAAGGATGATGAAAAGGATAACACAACACGCAGTCCCTCAGCGGAGAAATCCTCCAACTCCGACGGGAATCGAAACTCGGGCCGTTAGGCATGATATTCCTTAGCGCTGACCACTCAGCTACGAGGGGCTGACTTATTCGCTGGTCATCTGGGCTGAATTCGAAGTGGAAATTGTCACTGAAGATAATTCTACTCCAGTCACTGAGATTCCAGATCGAAGACCCTTGTCGAGACGCCACGGACAGTGCTGGGATACCAAGCTGACTGTCGCCCGCTATAGGTCCCGACAACCAGGAGTGGTGACCCGTGGTGTCACTTCATTTCATTGCAGGATCCTTTTTGTTGTCATCCGTAGCACACTTACAGCACACCTGTACGTCGACAGTATTCTACGCACTGCTTTCTTGCCCTTCATGGCAAGCTGTCCTGTGCTTACATTTCAGCAAGAGAATGCCCTCCGTCACACGGCGATTGTTTGTGCTGCTTGTCTTTGTGAACGCCAAATCATACCTTGGCCAGCAAGATCATCGGATCCCTCCCAAATGAAGACCATTTGGAGCATTTTTGGCAGGTTCCTTCCATTAGCATTGGATTTTGACATGTAACGTGGGAATTGGTCAGAATTTCGCATCATATCACTCAGGAGAGCATCCAACAACGCCATCCACCAATGCCACGCAGAATAACTGTTTGCCTGCTCGGATAAAGGCTACAGTTGGACCAACGAGTCATTGAATTGCTCAGTTTGTGAAGCCCTTTCACTTGAATAACTCGTCCAGTCTTTCTGAAACTGTAAATCATTTAAAACTCTTTTTGACACTACATTAGTGAAGCCATAGTCACGGTATAAAATTTTTTCTTTAAAAAGAAAGGGTTACATTTCCGGTTTCAACGAACTACGTCGTCATTTTCAAATGTAAAAACATCAGTTGGAGAGTATGTAATGGGAATTATGACCATATATGTGTCAACATTTACGAGAAATAATGAGACCAGGCAAATGTGGCAATGGTGGCACAACAAAGTCACTACAATTTGTGCCTATGCTTGCCCAAATGTTCATTCCACGTCCTTATGTAGAACAGGAGAAAATTACACCATACTCAAATTTTCCAAGAATTATTTTAGTCACACTGCTTAATACAATCGTGTCAGAATATAGAATGTAAATCATTTTTTTTTGTCTCTACATATCTCTTCCGACGTCTATCCGTTCGAAAAGCTCCTTCATGGTGCGTCGATTTATTCATTTATTTTGAAGAGTGGAGCAGAGGCGTATGGCGATTCATTCTGACTTCAATACGGGCCGCAGTTGTGGAAATCCAATGGCTTAGGTGATTTTGACGAAGGAAAGGACCCGTTTGCTACTGTAGAAAAGACCAACTTGAAAATAAAACAAACCACGAGAAGACCAACTGTAAACGCTGGATGATAATTTGATGTTTGTGTACGATTACGCCTATGTAGACGCTCATGTCAGTTGTAGCACACAAAATAGAGCAATTCGTGAATTTTCACTATCTTATATAAGGTTGCCAGAGTTAGAACATGCAGTGTGCAGCAACGTAAATATAAATTTAATTATAGAAACGATTCTTGTCTTCTATTTGATTAGTCGTCTATTCAAGTTGCGAGATTAGCTGACAGCAGTCAACAGCCATTATTATAAATAAAATATTATTTTCATATTCTTCCACTAACGTTGACGTCGTAACCACCATCCGAAGTGCTAATATTTTTTATACCTCAGGGGCTTCCTTTACCAAAAAATTTTTCAGTGTGTCATTAAATGCATTAGGTCAGGCGGTAGTGAATGAATATTTCGTTTAAAAGCTGTTGTCGACTTTTTTCACTTTCTTGTCCATGAAGTTCAAGCTAAGAAGCGAGCTTTCATAATGAAATCTATAAACCAAACCCTGGATCAAAGCAATATATTAGGTTTATAAATGAGCATCGAATTGATAGAGCAAAGTTGAAAATCAGTTTTGGATGATTACATCTGTGCTACTTGCATTACGAACAAAAGTCTCCTTGACGCATGTGAACTATATGAAGATTTTAGCCGATCATCGACAACCCTTCACGCTTGAAGTTTCCTCTGAAGGCGATTGCCTCTTCCAGCAAGAAAACATTCCGTAGCAGAGAGCCAGAACCGTGTTACAGTGGATCCACATTTGCTCATCGTAATTTAAGTACTCCATGTTTCAATAAATAATTGTAAGTTAATAAGAATATGGTCTCTTTGATGTCATGGATGATTCCACCCAAGTCATTACGTGCTGTGTTAGTGCTCCACCTTTTTGGGCCATGAGGTTGACGAAGCTTTAAGTTTTGTTCTCATTACTTTCTTCCTATATTTAAACGGAAACACACACTCACCAACTGCAATCGTCAATAGAAGAAGCTGAAATGTCCATTATTCCATTTATCGTCTTATAATAGACAGACGACAGTATCTAAATAGTTCTTGTGAGATAGCCAACATTACCGATGACAAGTCACTTAGCAGTTGTGCTTCAGCATCGCTACGATCACGTTGCAGGTAATATTTGTTATTACGTACCACCTGATTCTTCCTCCATCTCCTCCTTGTTTTGTTGCGATTTCATAGTTGCCACTGTTCACACATCCAGATTATTTAACAGTATTTGAGCATTTATTTGGGGCTCAGTAGAATTACGCTATTTATTATTTATACAACGTTAGTGTCACCACAATAACTAATGAAAACAAGAAGCAGTACTGAAGCCCTTCAGGACCTTGAGTACTGTATATCGGGTCATGATACTATCTACTAGTAGTGGGAAATGTACTAATATTGCAATTCTGTGCCTTTTGCGACAGGATGCCTTTCCTGTTGATGAAATCGTCTGTGCTCGGTGAACAAAAATTTCCTTGATTGTGTACGCGTAAGTAAACTACACCGAAGAAGAAAAGAAACTGGTATACCTTGCTAATATCGTGTAGAGGCCCCGCGAGCACGCAGAAGTACCGCAACACGACGTGGCATGGAATAAAGTAATGTTTAAAGTAGTGCTGGAGTGAACTGACACTATGAATCCTGCAGAACTGTCCAAAAATCCGCAAGACTAAAAGCGGTGCAGATCTCTTCGGAACAGCACGTTGCAAGGCATCCCAGATATGCTCAATAATGTTCGCGGAAGTGTTTAAACTCAGAAGAGTGTTCCTGGAGCCACTCTGTGACAATTCTGAACGTGTTGGGTGTCGCATTGTCCTGCTGGAATTGCCCAAATCCGTCGGAATGCACAATGGACACAGAAGGACACAGGTGATCAGACAAGATGCTTACGTATGTGTCACCTGTCAGAGTCGTATCAAGACGTATCAGGGGTCTCATATCACTCCAACTGCACAAGCCCCACACCAGTACAGGGCCTCCGCCAGCTTGAACATTTCCCTGCTGACATCCAGGGTTCATGGATTCATGAGGTTCTCTCTGTAGTCGTACACGTCCATCCGCTCGACACAATTTGTGACGAGACTCGTCGAACCAGGTAACAAGTTTCCAGTCATCAACAGTCAAATGGTGCTGACGGGCCTAGGCGAGTCGTAAAGCTCTGTCTCCTGCAGTCATCGAGAATAAACGAGTGGGCCTTCGCCTCCGGAAGCCCGTATCGTTGATGTCTCTTTGAATGGTTCGCAGGCTGGCACTTGTTGATAGCCTAGCATTGACATCTGCAGCAATATCCGGAAGGTTTGCACGTTGAACATTCTCTTCAGTCGTCTTTGGTCCCGTTCAGGCAGGATCTTTTTCCGGGCGCGGCCATGGCGAAGATTTAATGTTTCAGCGGATTCGTGATATTCACGATACGTTAGTGAAATAGTCGTATGGGAAAATACCCACTTCATCCCTAACTCGGAGATACTGTGTGCCATTGCTCGTGCGTCGTCTATAACACTTTGAAACTCACTTAAATCTGGATGACCTGGCATTGTAGCAGCAGTAACGGATCTAACAACTGCGCCAGACACTTGTTGTCTTATATAAGCGTGGCTGACAGCAGCGCCGTATTCTGCCTGTTTACGTATCTCTGTATTTCAATACGCATCATATATCAGTTTCCATGGCGCTTGAGTGTACGTTCTTTTGAGTTCAGTGGAATAGGTTGGGAAATAGGTTGATATTTATCGAAATAGTGTTGCGGTGAAACTATTTCCTCTTGATCTTTCCGTTAGGCAAATAGTTCGCAAATGTATGAATTTATAAACCTTCGTGGGATGCCTACAAATGGAAGTACTAAATAATTTGTATTCTTCGTGGTATGTATTTTGAATCATGCACACACAGGAAATGAATATATTGTTTCAGTTTTATTACCAGATGATGCGGAAATAGATTTTTGTGCAGTTATTGAAGGCAAACCTCTTTTGTTTCCTTCAACAGTTGTTTCTTCTGTTTGTCACTTGATAGAACAAGAAAATATGTTTAAATTACCCTGCCCGTACGCTGAGACATGTCACATAGCAGCTACTGGACGCTTACAGAATGAAGGCCTGTTGAAAACATTGCAAATAATAATGCCCTTCAGAAAAAGACCGGTCTATTTTGGAAAAACTGCAATAGAGGTGTAAAAGTGATTGAAAAATATACATCATGAGAAGCATCATAACCAACTTCGTGAAAGAATCAGTGCCAAACATAAAAATTCCTCTGAAATGTTCCCGAGACGACAAGAGACGAAATTTTTGTATGTCAGGGTGAAATGCGTTTCTTGAGGAAAAATGTATTTTCATAAAATAAGTAAAACGGCTCCTCTAGCAATCATTGCGCAACCATAAGAGTGTGCTCCTTTAATATGATCTTGGGTAATGTATTTGATGTGATTAGTCTACGAAATCTTTTCAGTCCACAGCGTTGACGTGCTGTTGAAAGATCAGAAGCATGGAGAGAAACCGCTTTTCATAGAGGTCCTCTCAGTGTAGTATTTGGCGGCAGTCTACGGCGTAGCACAACAAATATATTCAAGGTAAATTTTGTATACAGGTTACTATTAACATCGGGGAAGTTTGCTGATATTTTCGCTTCGGCGTCCCAAACCAAGCTGGTGGCATATCTGTTTATATTAGTGCGAAGCTGTACCTGCTGCGTGTATGTAATAATATTGGTAGAAGCCTTTATAAAGTTCCTATGAAAGTACAGAGACAACGGTGGAATGCGTACACGAGATGAGTAATCAACATCACGTGAAGAGGTCGTTGCGCACTACAACACTTGTGGCCATTGTCGACGAACAACGGCTGAGTGTCCTCTTCACAGGGAAGAACCGTTATTTCTCTCTACTCTCTGGCGCACACTAGACAGGATGAGAATGCCATTCAGTATCAGAGAGTAGCGTTGTGTTTCGGCACGAGTACTTGTGTGAAGGACGCCCGGGATCCATTTCACTGAATCGTTAGTACTCAGAGCTGCTGGAATACATGCATTATCACATAGTTGGCCGAGACACCTCATTACGAAAGCCTCAGTAATTATTAAATGCACTGCAAGGAAAGCAACGCCGGTACGAGTGAAAGGCAGAATCTAATATATCCAATTATTAATGCCAATCACTAAACTATCAGAATTTTACTGAACCCGTTGCAGCTGTGTTTATGCTCATATATTTTGGAGATCTTATAGCTATGTGTTGTGTTCACTGAAATACGTCATTTAGTTTCGTTTTTCTCTTCAGTACATTGCACATTCATAACAGTGGCCCTGTTACAAGGGAAATAAGTTACCAATCGCTGAGGAAATTTCCATTCTTTATGATTTTGAATTTGGAACTGAGAAATTATAAGAAACAGTCCCTGACACTACACAGTCAACTTGCAATCTTATGTAGTGAACTCATAGCAGCTGATCACGTTTGAAAAATTCGTGATACTTATTAAAAAGTAACAAGTTTTTTAATTACCTTGTATAATAACTTAGAGGAGAGCACAGACAATGAATTGGACGACTGATGTCTTAATAGCGAAGTCACCAAAAGCTGTATAGGCATGTGTAACGTCGGAGTTGGGTGGCGGGCTGAGGGTTGAGACTTCAGCGAGCCTGGCTTACCTGAAATACCTTTTTCTTGACAAATATATATCACAACATGGAAGCACATACGATGATAAACCTTGGCACTTGATCACAAAAATAGACTTCAATCTAGCAATACCAGAAATAAACAACATTACTCACAGGTTTAGATGTAGTAAAAATTCATGCTTAAAGTGGACACAGTAATGCAATAATAAAAAGGTGTACGAGTGCGGGTAGGGTTCTGTGCATGTTTAATTATACCATCCTGATTCCTATACAGATACTGGCAAGATATTGGTCCCGGGAATTCCAATACCGTATCAAAACCTCTACAGTAGTTCCTCAGACTATCCCAGACATACAAAAGAAGAGAGCAGGGGACTTCACTTTGTATATCTAGATACAGAAAATTTAACAAAATATTTTTTATTTGCTTACTAAAACATATCTACGACTCGCATCTTATGTTCGCATGCAGTAATGTTCGACTGTTATGCCTCTGACGAATGATGAATGTAATGTATGACCCAATCGCTAAAAGATTTTTTATGTGATAAAATTACAATTTGGAAATTTTCGTTTTTTTTTTTTTTTTTTTTGTACATTACTTACACCGTGAAACCTTGCTTCTTCCAAACTGTCACGATTCAATGTCAGCGGGAAGTATCGTATAGGTTTCGAGTGGGGAGTTTGCGAGTACCAAATATGTGAAACATATTCCTGAATCAATTTATACACTGCCAAGGGACCGTAGACATTAATACGTGACATACATTTGAACTTGATACTTCTACAAGTTCCTGAGAGAAATTGTTTCTAACAGTCGGACTGACAGAGACAGACAGACGGACGGACAACAAAGTGATTCAATAAGGGAACCGCTTTTACAGACTGTGGAAGAGAACCCTAAGAAAGACTTATTCTAAACAAATCCAAATATTTCTTAGATAATACTCTAACTCAGCTTAAATAACTTTAGAGGTGGCACCAATAAAAATGAAGCTCTATCAGCGCGTAATAAATTCACAAGTCGATACGTAGAAACACACAAATTACTGAGAAAAGCAACTGCCACTGAAAGTTCCACCCTATGCTACCAATGAGCTCTGTCTATTTTCAGACCAACACTAATAGACAATGCAAATGCTCACAGTTAACTATCACACAGATAAAGATGTGGTGTCACCGCCAGACACAACACTTGCTAGGTGGTAGCCTTTAAATCGACCGCGGTCCGTTAGTATACGACAGACCCGCGTGTCGCCACTATCAGTGATTGCAGACCGAGCGCCGCCACACGGCGGGTCTAGAGAGACTTCCTAGCACTCGCCCCAGTTGTACAACCGACTATGCTAGGGATGGTTCACTGATAAAATACGATCTCATTTGCATAGCCTTCAGCTACGTCATTTGCTACACCTAGCAAGGCGCCATTACCAGTTACTATTGAGATTATGAATAATGTACTGTTAAGAGCGACGTTCACCATTTATGGATTAAAGCTACATCCGTTTTTCTATATTCCAATTTCCTTGTCCTGTTCCAGACCTCACGCACCCTGCGTGAGCTAAAATGCGTGCCTTTCGGCTTCCTCTAGTACCCGGTGTTGGCTCTCCGGTCAACCCACAACATTGGCGACTAGGCAACACCGCGTTCGTAACTATACTGCCCTGATTTACTTGTGTAATGGCTTCGCCACAATCTCCAGATGTACTGTCAGAATTTTATCACTTACAGAATCAGCAGACGCAGGCCTTACTGGATGCCCTTGGACAGCTCGTCCAGGGTCAACGTGCAATGCAAAACGATGCGGCAGCCGCTGCTCCACCGCTAACTCAGCCACAACATATAGTAGCACCAGTTTTTCGTCTTTTTGATGCTGCACTGGAAAGCTGCCAATTTGGATTCCATCTCGCCGCCTACAGAATTCAAGGTAACGAGCGGCAGCCTTTTTTATTATCCTCCATAGGGGGGCACATGTACCGTGTGATAGTCAAATTATTTCCCCGACGCGATGTAGCAACTCTGTCCTACAACGAAGTTTTGTCTGCATTAGATGCATATGTCAAAGAATCAGTCAATGTCATTGCCAAACGGTATAACTTCTTTTGTACAAAACGTACGGCAGGTCAGACTAATAGTGGGTTGCAACCTTGCAAGGTCTTACTAGGGATTGTGCTTTTGAGTGTCAATGTGGACTCCCTTATTCAGATACTATGGTACGTGATGCAATTGCACAGAACGTTTCTGATGTTCGTATATGGGAACAGATTTTGATACTATTCAATCCCTCCCTTCAACAAGTGATGGACATATTGGATCGGCAGGACACACTTGACTTTGCTCAGGAATCATTTGATACTTCGCCACCCGTGTGTCAGGTTAACCGGCCTGCTGGGCGAGCTGCACAGAACAGTAAACAGTCCTCGCGCCTGACCACGCCGCTGCCGCCAGGCTCTCAGCCACGTGTACCGCGCCGGCATGCAAATGCAGTGCTAAAATCATGCCCGCGGTGTGCTACTAGACATTCGCGTGAGAATTGCCCGTCACGTCAAGCTATTTGCTTTTACTGTAATAAAAAAGGCCATGGTCAAAGTGTTTGCCAGAAATAGCTCAGATCAGAAGCTCAAAACCATTCCAGGGCCTTTGCTTCGCGCTGGAATCAGAATCGAACCAAGGATACTCAGGCTCGCGACAATTCGCCCATGGCAATTCATATAGTTCATGCCACTCCGCCCATTGCCACTTTCTCTAACAGTGACTGTGTTCGTCCCACAAATAATGTGCGTCGACGTCGCCGGCACTCCCGTCAAGTCGCAAGTGATTTTGTACCAGTGTCAGTTCACGTTACACGAGACAGTCGCTCTTTTCGTCAGCAGGACAATAAACTTTTTGTGGACTTGGACATTAACGGCAAAGTGATACCATTCCAGCTCGATAACGGTGCTGCAGTTTCCCTGATCAATCAAGGCACTTACAAACTGCCAGGCACACCTCCGTTGCGTGCCACAACTAACTGGCTATTCGGCTCACCAGATCCCTGTGTTAAGACAGTGCAGCCTTCTTGCAACATACAAGGGACAAACAAAACTTGTGTCATTTTACGTCTTTCGCTCTTCTTCTGCAGTGAACTTGTTTGGTTTCGATTTATTTCAGTTGTTTAACTTGTCTATAGTAAATCAGGTCCTATCAGTGAACCAGACTGTGCCTTCCGACAGTGTTTCTCGTCTATGTGAACAATTTGCAGACATTTTTGCACCAGGCCTCGGTTGCGCTAAGAACTATAAAGCACATTTGGAACTGAAAGTCAACGCGCAACCGAAATTTTTCAGAGCGCGCAATGTTCCCCACGCATTGCGTGATGAGGTCGCAAAAACAATACACGATTTGGAATCGCAAGGTGTAATTGAACGTGTGCAGGCTTCTCTCTGGGCATCACCCTTAGTAATTTTGCCAAAACCTTCGGGAAAATTGAGACTTTGTGTGGACTTCAAGGCAACAGTGAATCCACAACCAGTGACTGCAACTTTTCCTTTACCCCGCCCTGAAGATCTTTTTGACAATCTGTGCCCAGGTAAATATTTTTCGAAGTTGGACCTAGCAGATGCGTACTTGCAAATACCGGAGGACGAAGAATCCCAGCGCGTTTTAGTGGTTAACACACATCTTGGTTTGTATCGATTCACACGACTGCTATTCAGGTGTGAATCCGCCCCTGAATAGTTTCAACAATATCTACAAACTGTTTGTGCGTCGGTCCCTACTGCAGCAAACTATCTGGACGATATTGTGATCTCCGGACAGACGGAAGAACATTTAGCCAATCTCAGAGCATTATTTCAGGTCTTGCGACAAAATGGTCTTCGCTTGCGGAAGGACAAATGTGTGTTTTTTGCTCGTGACTTACCCTATCTGGGACATGTACTCAATGCCCAAGGCATACATCTCAGTCCTGAGCACCTCCGTGCCATACAAGACTTGCCTTCGCCGCAGAATTTGAAGCAGCTACAGAGTGTGCTCGGCAAAATTCACTATTACCATCGCTATATCCCCCACGCCACTTCCATTTCAGCTCCGCTTCATCGCTTACTCCGTAAAGGTGTTCCGTTCGTCTGGACGACGGAACGCGAACGCGTCTTTCGCCAGTTGAAATCGGCGTTGCTTTCCAATACTTGCCTTACGCCATTCGATCCACGGAAGCCCCTTTTGTTGATGGTGGATGCAACGGATTCCGGGATCGGTGCTGTGCTTGCGCACAAAGATGGTTCGCACGATCGCCCTATTGCCTTTGCATCCAAATTGCTCTCGTCTGCGCAACGAAATTATTCACAGATCGAGAAAGAAGCATTGGCTCTCGTATTTGGTGTTACAAAGTTTCATGATTTCTTGTATGGTCGTCAGAAATTCATTCGATGGTCTATTTTCCTCTCGCAGTACCCCTACGATATCTTGTATCGGTACACTGCTAAGCACGGAAACGCCGATGCGTTGTCCAGTTTGCCTGTTGCTGAGGATAGAGCATTCGATTGCTCCGAACTTGCTTGCATGTTCATTGATTCGGAAACCGATGACGTGTCGAATCGTTTCCGATTGATTTTCGTCGTGTAGCTACAGCCACAGCTGCCAACCCTATCCTTGCTACCGTTCTGCGTTTTGTTGCTACGCAATGGCCCTTGCCAAAGTCACGGATAGGGGATCCGTTGGTTCGCCGATTTTTTGCTCACCAGGAGAGACTTTTTGTACGACGTGGTGTTTTGCTGTTGCGTTCTGATAATGATCAGTCCAGGGTCGTCGTCCCACGTTCGTTACAGTCTTCTGTCTTACAGCTTCTCCACCAAAGACATTGGGGTGTAGTGAGAACGATACAACTTGCTCGTCAACACTGTACTTGGTTCGGAATCGATGCCGCGATTACGAATATGTGCTCTTCTTGCATGGTGTGTACCGAACAACAATCAGCACCACCGTGGAAATTATTTGCATGGCCAAAAGCCACTTCCCCTTGCCAACGCTTACACATCGATTTTGCTGGTCCATTCTGGAATGCTCGATGGTTGGTTGTGGTAGATTCATTCAGTAATTTTCCTTTTGTTGTCCGGATGTCTTCCACGACGTCATCTGCCACCATCCAAGCGTTATCCGCTATCTTTTGTATCGAAGGTCTTCCACAGACTATTGTTTACGACAATGGCCCACAATTCATGTCCGCACGATTTCAGTCATTCTGCAAGGCTAATGGTATTCAACATCTGACGTCCGCGCCGTTTTCGCCACAGTCAAACGGTGCCACTGAACGATTGGTCAGGACTTTCAAGTCACAGATGTTGAAGTTGAAAGAGTCGCATTCTCGGGAGGACGCGTTATTGCTCTTTTTGTCCTCGTATCGCCCTCAGCCCCGAGATGGTCGCTCGCCGGCTGAGTTACTCCACGGTCGCCCTCATCGACTTTGATGTCTTTGCTACAGCCGCCGCATCAGGTTCCTGTGCAGCGGCCAACACCTGCTTTTGCCCCAGGCGACGTTGTCTACTACCGCCACTATCGAGGTTCACGGCGTTGGCTCGAAGGGCGCATTATTCGCTGCCTCGGCCACGCTATGTATCTGGTTTTGGGGGCCTCTGGTGAGGTGCGTTGGCATCTCAAGCAGCTGAGCCTCTGTCGTCGCACGGGATCTGCCGCTCCCCGTCTGCTTTCAGCGACGGTGCCGTCCGGTCAGCGCCCTGGGGACCCACCTACTGGCCCGCCTCAGCCCCAGGTGTTACCGACGATGCCTTCCATTTTGCCCCATGGCGACGTGCCGCCGCCGCCACCGCCGCCGCCGCCTGTTCTCCCGCTGGCGACGCCCGCAGTGGACGCGTCGCTGCAACCGCCGGGCGCCTCCCTGGGTCACGCGCCGCCGATCGCTTCTCGTGACCAGTTGTCCTCCGCCATGGAACTCTTGCCCGCTCCGGACCATATGTCGTCTTCGCCCGTCGGGTGCCCCGGCCCGATGGAGGTCGACCCTTCGGCCCCTCCTGTCTCTCTGCGGGCGCATACACCGCATGTTGGCGTGCAACCTGGAGCAGGTTTTCAGGCGTTTCCTAGCTCCCCGCGGTCCGAAAGGCAGGGTGCGGGAGGCACAGCCTCGCCTGTTGTTAGGCTCCCCACCTCGTCGCATACGTCAACATGGGGTCCTCCCCATGGCGGGCGGAAGCCTTATGCCACAACCGTGCGCCGATTTGCGGGGGAGGAATGTGGTGTCACCGCCAGACACCACACTTGCTAGGTGGTAGCCTTTAAATCGGCCGCAGTCCGTCAGTATACGTCGGACCCGCGTGTCGCCACTATCAGTGATTGCAGACCGAGCGTCGCCACACGGCAGGTCTAGAGAGACGTCCTAGCACTAGCTCCAGTTATACAACCGACTTTGCTAGCGATGGTTCACTGACAAAATACGCTCTCATTTGCCGAGGCGATAGTTAGCATAGCCTTCAGCTACGTCATTTGCTACGACCTAGCAAGGCGCAATTACCAGTTACTATTGAGATTATGAATAACGTACCGTCAAGAGCGACCTTCACCATTTATGGATTAAAGTTAAGTATTCCACCAGCTACGTCCGTTTTTCTAAATTCTAATTTCCTTGTCCTACTCCAGACCTCACGCCAGCCTGCGTGAGCTAAAACGCGTGCCTTTCGGCTTCCTCTAGTACCCGGTGTTGGCTCTCCTGCCAACCCACAACAAAAGAAATGCCGGACAATACAGAGTAAGTGATGATTGTTACGCAATGGTGAAATCAGTATTCTATGAATACTATGATCACAACACAATAAACTACAACATTATTGTGGACCACAGCCCCACCGTACGATACCATAAATCACTTGACACAATCCGTAACGGCTTCATCGTACTTCAGGACCATCACAATAGACACCAGCCTTGCTCACCACTTTGTTTTACTCTGTAACAACGGTCAGCTTCACTCAGGGGATGTGGGCCACAAAAATATAACATTTTGTGCTCTAAAGGATGTTCCAGCAATTAAGCTCTTAAAAGTTCCTAATCTCTTGCTCGCATCAAGGCTGTCTTCTTCTGGACAGCGACAGAGGACACTGCCTGCTCTCAAGTAACTGATGTCCGCGAACTTCTGGCTACAATCGGCGTTGACCGTCGTGGCTCTGCACACATGCAGCCCTCTCTTTCCCGCTGGGCGTCCATCAACTCCACTGTCACCCGGCACGCCATTAACGTTTTTCACTAATAACAAGGGCCTTCTTATGAAACACGCCACCGCAATACCACCAGAGAACCCGGCACCACCGGCGGGAAGTGTAGATGTGCTGCAATGCACTGTACAAAACCTGACAATTCGTGAACCATTTTAGAAGTGAGTCAACAATCAGCACTATATTACAGAAAAGTGGATTTCTTATGCAAACCAACAAAATACCACAGTCTTTGGCTAAACATACATTCTACTCTAAACTAATCCTTTACCGCTGTAAATAATTTTCCATTAGAAGGTTTGTAGGGTTTTACTTGCTGTTAAATATGCACTTGGGTGACACTCGTGTTAAAATATCACAAATACTGACAGTGTATGATTTCCTTATGGCCGGTAAGTCTTCTTCAAGGATTTTGTAGATAGAACACGTTTTTCGACACAAATCGGTTCAAAATGGTTCAAATGGCTCTGAGCACTATGGGACTTAACTACTGAGGTCATCAGTCCCCTAGAACTTAGAAGTACTTAAACCTAACTAACCTAAGGACATCACACACATCCATGCCCGAGGCAGGATTCGAACCTGCGACCGCAGCGGTCACGCGGTTCCAAACTGACGCGCTTAGAACCGCACGGCCACACCAGCCGGCGACGCAAATCGGGAATACAGTTACACTGCGTTATAATCTGCAAAGCTGATTGAGTATAATTTGCCCTTCGAATTGCTGGAACTACCCTTTCCATTACTGGATCCCTTGATAACCGAATAAAGATAATAGTAGAAACTAAACCAATATTTGGAATAAGAAAAGTGCACGGTACATAAATTTCCGTATGCTCTACACCAACGAAGACAAAAACTATCTGATAGCATATTATAATGCCCTCCATTACGTATATAACGAAGCGAACATTACTACGTTGTAATCACTACTTTAAAATATGAAAAACGTTTAAATAATATAGTAAGGGAAGAAAATTTCTATTTACAGAAAAATATTACTAATCTTCTAAAGTCGGTCTCAGCATCTGGACTGACGCCCTTCTTCGTACGTAACATATTAGATGATTTAGTCCAGGATTGATGAAATGACAAGTCGTTGGGACGTTATTGTGCTTTTAACTATTTTCCTCACTTATTTATATGTTCTTGACATACATTTTAGGACAGCACTTTTCGTATATATATTGCAACATTCTTGAGCTACACAAAGAAAATAGCCGAACTGAAAACATCATGTACCAAAGTCAATGGCTGCTAAAACCACTCTATACAACGCTGAAGCAAGTCTGTACTTTTCTGACTCTATCCTGACGCACTTAGCGCCAAAATTACGTTTCATATTACGAGTCCAGCTTTCAGTACCCTTTAGAATAGGATCAGTAGCCTTCAGAATAGGATGGAGTCCAAATTAACATTTGTATGACTGTGCTATTTTATTTCTTTGCAGATAGTATAAATTTGAAAACGGAATAAATCACGGAATAATGTAGACAGAGAGGTACAATTTGACACACATGCTTGGAATAACATGTGGTTTTATTAGAACCAAATAAATACAAAAGTTCAAAAAATGTCCGATGGATGGCGCTTCATCTGATCGGAGTAGCAATAATTAGCATAACAAAGTAACGCAAAGCAAAGATGATGTTCTTTACAGGAAATGCTCAATATGTCCACCATCATTCCTCAACAATAGCTGTAGTCGAGGAATAATGTTGTGAACAGCACTGCAAAGCATGTCCGGAGTTATGGTGAGGCATTGTCGTCTGATGATGTCTTTCAACATCCCTAGAGATGTCGGTCGATCACAATAAACTTACGACTTCAGGTAACTTCAAAGCCAATAATCGCATCGACTAAGGTCTGAGGACCTGGAAGGCCAAGCATCCCGAAAGTGGCAGCTGAGCGCACGATCATCACCAAACGACGCGCGCTAGAGATCTTTCACGCGTCTAGCAATATGGGGTGGAGCGCCATCCTGCATAAACATCGTACGTTCCAGAAGGTGTTTATCAGCCAGGCTTGGGATGATGCGATTCTATAACATATCAGCGTACCTCTCACCCGTCACGGTACCAGCTACAAAACCAGAATCGCGCATTTCCTCGAAGAAAAAAGGCCCGATAAGGGTAAATCTGTTAAATCCAACCCATGCCGTGACTTTCTCGTCGTGCAGTGGAGTTTCCACGACAGTTCTAGGATTTTCGGTAGCCCAAATTCTGCAGTTGCGGGCGTTGACAGACCCTCGGAGCATGAAATGTGCTTCGTCGGTCCACAAAACGTTACTCAACCAATCGTCATCTTCCGCCATCTTTTGAAACGCCCACACCGCAAATGCCCTCCGCTTCACTAAATAACCAGGTAACAGTTCATTATGCCGATGAATTTTGCACGAATATCATCGGAGGGTACGGCTCAGTGCCAACCGAACAGTAGTGTATGGAATGCCGGTGCGACTTGAGACTGCACGAGCGCTGACTTCCCCGTGCATAGACGAACTCGCTACAGTCTCCATTTCTTCCTGACCTGTCTCAGCAGCATTACGCCTTGTGCTCGGTCGGCCACTACGGGGTCTATCGTCTAAACAAGCCGTGGCTTCGAACTTCGAAATCAATTCTCGCCACAGCTGCATTTGTCAATGGACCTTTACTCGTACGAATCCCCTTCCTATGGCGTTAGGATCGTAACGCTGAACTAGCACATTACCCATTCTGATAATACAGCTTCACTAAATGCGCCTTTTCGGGCAACGTCAACATGCTGCGACTGCTGGCGCATCTGATTCTCTCTCTCATTACAGCTCCTTTTATATACGATTGTCATGCGCAGTCACTGATGTTTTGCTGTCCAGCCCCATCTGTTGGACATTTTGTGAACTTTGTTTTTTTTTGGTTCTAATAAAACCCCATGTCATTCCAAGCATATGTGTCAATTTTTACCTCTCTATCTACATTATTCCGTGGTGTATTAAGTTTTCAAATCTGTACTGACTTTTTGATTTCCTGGTATATAAAACGCTTTCTGGAAATAATTATTTAGTTGAAGATTTATAGGTCTAATGGTCACTAACAAAGGGTTGAAAATTCTGACAGTATGAATAATAGCAATTCACTGTTGTTTTGTAGGATCGATCTCATTATCGATAGTAAAATCAGGAAAACTATACATGAGGACAGAAATTTTGTTTGCTTGAAAACCAAAGCATAACAGTATTACTTTTATTGTAAATTCGGTTTTAGATAATTTAAGTTGACAACTGTGGTTACTAATTTTCATGCTACAAGATCGATATTACGAAATGGATTGATAAGAATAATAAACATATAACAACAGAATAAGTTTGGAAGATAGGAAACGAGGTAGTGGTGGAATTAAAGCTGTGAGGACGGGGCGTGAGTCGTGCTTGGGTAGCTCAGTCGGTAGAGCACTTGCCCGCGAAAGACAAAGGTCCCGAGTTCGAGTGTCGGCCCGGCACACCGTTTTAATCTGCCAGGAAGTTTCATGACAGAATAATTGTTATTTTGGCAATCAGATAAGTTTAGAAATATCTATAGACCAGGAATACATTATTTAAATAAAAAATTAACCCAAGTCTAACCAAATTTATATGGAGCAGAACCTTTAGGTTTATATGGGAAAGATCCGAGAAGACAAGGTTCATTACAAGATACACGGACCAAATATATATGAGGTAATCTAATTCGTGGATTATTTCTAACTCACTCACATCCAAGAACAAAAATCCGTTGTATTAAATTGAAGTACAAAAATGAGAATCACCAACTATTTGACATCCTTCATTTGCAATAATGGCTGAAATTTCAGTTCGTAATTTATTTTCTGTATGTCGACAACTACAGTCCATAGGAATTTTTTTTTAAACTCTCTAGACGTTGTTATTATACTCTCCCGCTGTAGCACAGCTGCATCTACCAGCAATTCACCTGATGCTTTCCCACGGTTGTGTACAGCAAATGGAATTGTTGACTGACTCCAAGAACACTCCCCATGACATTCTTAAATTCTTTGATTCTACATCAAGTTTTGACACTCGCAGCGAGAATGGTTATGAGGTTTGATAGGTAAACTGCGAAATTCTTCATTTTCTAGGTGGATACAGAATGTGTAATAGTGACTGGAATGTGGGTCATCGGTAAATTCCTGCTAAACAGAAGCAGCGGGCGCTAGAGAACAGAACGAGAGGTTCGTGATTGAGTATGCTCCTGTAGTAGTGGTGATATGTGTGTGATAATTATCCACCCATCAGTTATTCTAACCCTGGAGCATGTAGATGATGACTTCTGGAATACATTTTGCGCGTTAAAGTCACCCGGCTGAAGAAATGACCAGAGTTGTATCGCAAGGTTTGTGAGAGGGTTTATTGTTTAATATGTTTTGCTGTTTTAGGTAGAGGCAGCATTATGTAACCTTTTTTTCAAACAGGAATCTCGTGAGCAGCTGCTAAAAAGCACAGAAGAGCAGAGTATTGCCTTTACGATAGTCAGCTCGTATTTTTCACTCCGCCAGCAGTGTCATCCTTCGTGTAAGGATGTCACCAGGTTTATAATGTGTTTCTTGCAATCGTAAGCACGAAGTTTTCCTTGGGCCAGCAGTTCCAGTGTCTCGACGTATCTTAAACCTGTTGTTATTACTCTGCCATATGGGAGATATCTCAGTGTCGATTTTTTGTATTTGCCTCTCTGTGGAGATAGAAAACGTAAAAATGATGGCGTGTAAATGAGAGTTGTGACAGATATACTTCATAGCCCGCAGCGTTTGTATTGGTCTAGTCAGTTTATACAGATGAAGATATAGTTAAACGGTCTGACAACTTTCGAAACATGCCTTATATTTCCTTAATTGTGTTCTGCGTTTAAGATTTGCCGTTCTAAAGTTGCTAAAGCAACAGCCCTTCTCCATTCTTTCTGTAAGTGCGGCTTGTTGTGCGCTATACTCGTATTAAGTGTATGTTTGGAAGTAGGAATCCATTTAATACCTATTTCACTTCTAAAAGTGCATTTAAGGTAATTGTTTTCTTTCTCATTAATAGGCTCTGTCTGCGTCAATACAAGCTTTTAAATCAGATTTTCGATTGTAGCTTTGAGATACTCACTTTGTTATTCTGGATCTACTTTTCCATGAAATTGGGCTATTTAGGCCACATGTACTGACAGCGCAATTAGCAATGGCAGATGTCCAAGCGATGGCAGATTCATATATTAGAAAATAGTACAGATTATGCGAAACGTGCAACACCTTAAAGTAGTTGTTCTGTGGTGTATAACTTTTACGTCGATAAACCTTGGTTTGGTACATTTGAGAAGAATAATGAAGAGGACGTAGCTATCTTTTCAATTCTATATTGTTCTAGCATGATATTTCTTACATCGCTCACTCTATCACCTTCCATCCTCTTTAAACTTCTTTCTTTATTTCTTTAGTGTCAACGTCTATAATGAGTCAGCGTAGCACCTCACCTTTGCTAAAATTTAGGGCGTTGTTCAGCACAGCCATGATGGGATGATTACCAAACTGTTTTACATCCTGTGGAACTACTGCTTGACGTGAAATAGTGATTATGACACAGACATGGCGTTGCAAACTTAACTGACAGTGAAAAATGTTAAAGATACATAAACCGATGAGTACACACACGAGTAGCGCAGGTAAAGGCAAACCTTTCTAGATCAAAGGTACTTACAATGAAATAGGGCAGATAACTAAACCTAGAAAATATGTGCACCATTAGTGCTGATAAAGAAAAAACATTTCTAGATCACGGTTTACAGATAATGAAAACAAATTTTTAGGGCTTCCTAAATCTACGAAACATACTCACCAGCACTGCAGTAAAAGCAAACCCTTATAGAACAGGTACTCCAAACCAAACAAGGCCTTCTTACTGCTGAAAAAATGTTGGCTAAGGGACATAATTGGTACTGAGATGCTGATCGAAGTTAAGGACTTCAGTCTAAATAATAGCCAGCAATATATGATAAATCAGTTTACGGCGAGAATATCAAACGAAATTCAGTAAAAAAAAAAAAAAGCACTGGGGTTTTCATGAACAGCAGCAGAAATTTAGCACACACTAGAAGTGATTCTCACTGTTATTTCCGCCTCAGGCCTAGAAGAATTAAGGACGGGGTATATTGTCACATCCACCAATCAATGCAGTGGGAAACGGGCCTAGATGAACTCCAGAGTATGGCCCAATACCGCGCATGGAAAGGAAGTGTCGACTCTCCAGTAGACGTAGGCTTGCTCCTCAAAGTACACTCACATCATCCAAATGAGGCGAGGCAAACTACATGGCCAGGCAAACTCAGGCTGTGATTCAGAAGGACTTCCTGAAAGAGTCACCTGTCAGCAGGAAGACCGCTAGTAAGAGCACTGTGAGGATTTAAATCCGTTAAAGATGTCACAAGGGTGCCATCAACCAAGGCACCAGAGAAATTGTAGTTCGGTGGCAAAACCCAAAGACATTTTCCAAGCAAAGTTATGGGTACGGTAATGCATCTAAATCAAGTAGAAGGCATCCTCCTGCTGGAAATTACTTTGTTTGGTGACAGACCAACCATACGGTGCACTTAACTGTAAATTCTGACACAACATATGGAAGGTAAACTTTTCAAACACTGTGATGGCTGTTTATGTAACTCAGCATCCTATCAACCATACAGTCAACATATTCTGATCTTCCATTGTATTCAGCCTAAAGAAGGTTAGTGCTTGGCTTGTAACCGCATACTGAGTGTCTTGACTGCTTAATCACATAAGACATATATATAGTGGTCTGGTACACAATTAATGTGTCGTAAATTCCAAACTTAGGCGACCAGTTGTTACCTGCCTGTGAATGGCCAAGGAATATCCATTCCTATCATTTTAAATAGGTTTTCGCGTTCTCCACCTCCATAACCTCCTGATTTGCTAAAATCTGAACAAGTGCTATCCTTTGCACTTAAAGCTGTGGAACTACCACACATAGTTCTTACTTTGTTATGAAGTGTGACAATGTTCTACATACTTGGCAGTCAGCATCAGAAAATCTGTGTTTCTTGCCACTCAACAAGGGTCCTTCCAAACACGTGCATGTCCCCAACCTTAATACTCACGTTACCAGAATCACTGAGTTTCTTGGCTGCATTATGTATGACTTTTCAATCAGATTCACTTAATTTCGGAGGTAGAAGTGTTAACCTACCTGCAGGGTCTTTAAATCTTAGCAGCTACATTAACAGAGCTTGGTCTGTCACAACTTTAAATTTTTATCGTATTAGTCAGTATGGAAAAACATAATACTATGAATGGCAGCCAACATGTGCTTCTCTACAGTTGAATAATTTTGCTCTGCTTTATTGAATTGTCTCAATACATATGCTTATAGAGATGGGCGATTTGCTCATGAACTGCTTCGAAGAGCCAGGTCCTCTTGATGTGTGAGTGATGACTTGGGGAAAAGGAGCATTAGCTCCTCTGACTCGAAATGTCTCTCTGGAGACATTAATGAGCAGAACGAGGATTCTGTAGAATACTGATGCAACAGTACCCCACTCACATACTGAAGGAAACGTTTATGATGCTGCAAAATATGTGCTATGGGCCAGGTGCAAGAACGGATTTGTACATTATACTAACATGTGCAGTTGTTCTCAGCCATGAAAAGAATAATACATGAAGAAGATAAGTTCTTCAGGACACTGAATAAAGGTAGAAAAGGCTTTGCACCATATACCACTTGTAGGTGATAACTGTTTACAACTTACCACAATGGTGTAGAGGAATTCGAGAAGCAACAATTTCATATACGATACTTGAGGTCAATCAAGTGGGATATGATCTCAAACTGCCACACAATAACTACCTAACGTCTAGCACATTTGTGTCATGCAGGATTTTCAGTATTCTCTCACTATGAATACAAAGTAACCACTGTCTATTCTCAGTGTTTACTGTCGATCATCAGCTGATACCATATTCTATGCGATACTAATCACCAACCAATCCTGTACTTTGGGCAACCCCTGTCACTAACTGATCCCATGTGCCAGGCGATCCCGATTGCCAGCCGATTCTGTAATTCGGGCAATCCTGGTAGCTAGCCGATCCCTCACTCCAGGTAATCCTGACTGCCAGCCAGTTCCGCACACCAGGCGATCCGGATCTCCAGATGATGCTCATCGCCAACTGATCCCCTGAGCCGGGTGATCCCAATAGCCAACAGATCTCACTAATTTAGCTTCCATTTCGCTTCCTTGACTCAGTTTCTCTCCATGTGAGTTCTGATTTACTGGATGTTGTTGTGTACCATAATAACAGTACGTAATGTCATAGTTATTATTACATATATTGTATGACAGTGCACATATGTATTGTATTGTATTTATTTATTTATTTTGTTAACGCGATCAGATTCATGCTTTGAGAGCACCTTCTTAAACGTAATTTTAAAACTTACTGCATCACAGTTACTTAAGAAATCAAATTTTTAATATCAGAAACCTTCTTCTTTTACCTGCGTGTATTAGTCATTTGTGTCTTACACATTATTGGCCGAATTTATTGATATTTCCACCTCTTTCTCCGTATTCCTGAAGACCTTACACCCATTGGCTAATAATTCATCAATAATTTGGATATTCAGTCATTTTCCATTCCTGTGGCGTAATCCACCCCCCCCCCCTTAACAAAAGTTTAGGGCGTAGTTCAACTCTGTCATGATTGGATAATGACTAAGCTGTTTCGCATCCTCTCGCACTATTGCGATTATGACACAGACAGAGTGTTGTAAACTTAACTGACAGTGAATAATGTTAAAGATACGTAAACCGAGAGAGTACACACATGAGTAGTGCAGGTAAGAGCAAATCTTTGAGGATCAAAGGTAAATGACAGTATAAAAGTTTAAAGTTAACTAAACCTAGAAAATATATGCGCCACTAGTGCTGGTAAAGAAAAAAAATCTAGAACAAGGTTAACAAAGAAGGAAAGCAAATTTTTAGGGCTACCGAAAAAACCTAGGTAACAAACACACCAGCATTGTGCTAAAAGCAAGCCCTTATAAACCAGATACTCCCAAAACTTGCATCTTAGCCAGCCTGAAGTTATCAGGGTGGGGCGGTTGAGTGATTGACAGATGGATTTGCAGGTCCTAGCAGCGTCCTTAAGCTTGGAAAGTCAGTAAGTGGGAGGAAGCCCAGCAGCTACCTCCCAGTATCAATTCTTTGATAAGGCGTCTGGGGCCCAGAGTTCAGGTAGCCCTCCGGCTAATCATTTCGCTAGACTATCCTGTCCAATTACGTGTCTCGGCAGCGGAATTTCAGAGCTTCCACTCGATGCCTTGCGGCAAGTCCAGCAGTTTTTGTGGCTGTTGGTGCGATCTGAGTTTCATGCAGATGACTTGGGGCACCTCATCATGTGATATTAGCATTATTTTACCCCTTGATATAGGTACCCTGAGTGATTTTAAATCTGAAGTCCTGAAGTGGGAAGGCTCAATAGAACAACTAACGTGACTGATTGTCAGTAGGAAGCTCTCTCCGTAGATGCAGTAAGAGCTTGAACGGAAGTATTACTGGCGGGTGCAGGCATCATTAGAACCGCTGAGCCAGTATTATGAGCGAGTGCGCCTAGCCACCTTGATATGTAGGTTTCGGATCTCAGTATCATATCGAACATTATGGAGGGCATGAGTCCCGAGGACAGGGTCACGCTCGGCCTTTTCTTCCCGGCCCACAAACTTCCAGGAATTGCTAAAATTAGTTGATTTCACTGAATCTTTGTCATATGCAATGAGGAACAGGGGCGTGAGGAGCCCTTGGAAATTCCTCCACCTACATCGAGAATCAATAGGGCTCCTTAAGGATCCACAAAATTCTCTGGGAAATGTTTTCGGTGAAGCGCCTACGATTGCGTGATGCATGAGTGTCCCTTAGCACGAGCTCCTAGACTCAGAATATGATGCAAGGTGAAGAAGGAGGGGGCACCATGGTGAGCGCGTTTTCAAGCTCCCTCCGGATCGGCCCTTGCCATTATCTGTATCCATCTACGACAATCTCTTGTGTGCGCGCTGTTGGAGTCTCGTAGATCCGTGTCCTAGTCGAATTATAATTGGTATTTGGAGTTTGGGCAGCTGTAAAAATTATCTGCCGTGGGCCCCTGCCCTCAGGCATATCGTATGGCCAGTGGTCAAGAGTTGCCTCTGATATACAAGGTGAGTGGTAGTTTATCCATTTGAAATTTCGCACGGTCCGTTGCGGTCTTGCTTGTTAATAATGTAGCGCTCAATTTGTTGCTCGGGTATGATTTTACGTAGAAAACGGGATTAGTTCTCGACTTTACGAGAGGCACCTTGTCTTTTAGGTTTTCACCTAGTGACAAGATAGCCTTTGGTCTTGCTGTTGGACAAGTGTGGAGGATTCGGTAAACGGTTGTTCCAATGAATCTGATTTGGCCCATCTTGAGCCAACTCAGGAAGGGCAATTCTTCAATTTTATAGGGGAGTTTTCCGAGGTTTTCTCTAACATCTTGGGGGTCATTAACGTCATACACTACCACATACACTACCACCTAGCAAATGATATTCCTTATCGCCTCTCAGCCACCCATGATGAAAATCTTGAGACAGAAATTGGCAAATATGTTGAATGAGTATTAGCTGTCTGCAAGTCCCTACGCGTCACCGATTTTTCTCGTTCCTAAAGCTCAGCGTCCTTAATGTGAGGGAAGTCTTAGAATGAGTCCCCTTGCCGGATATTCACAAGTGCTTTACGTGGTTTTCGGAGGCTAAGTGGTTCACAGTGCTTGATCTCAACGAAGTTTATTATCAGTTCCTCTTACCGAGGAGTCTAAACGTGTCACCGCGTTCTGCACTGACTGGAGCCTTTATAAATTAAACAAACTATCGAAATTTCCTGGCAGTTTAAAACTGTGTGCCGGACCGAGACTCGATCTCGGGACCTTTGCCTTTCGCTGAAAATTGCACTACCATGTGAGCTACCCAGGCACGACTCACGACCAGTCCTCACAGCTTCAAGCCTGCCAGTACCTCGTCTCCCACCTTCCAAACTTCACAGAAGCTCTTCCGCGAGAAACAAAATATCGTTTGGCTTGTCCATTGGGACGTCCGTTTTTCTCGTTTGCTAGATCATGCTCTGGGCGACCTGAAGTTTTCCTGTGCCTGTAATTACCTTGCTAATGTTGTTATTTATAATCAATCGTTTGAATATAATATTTCCCATTTCCAGAGGTTCTCTCCAAGTTTCCGGATGCGGTATTGATCGTTAAGCGCTCCACGATTACATTTGATGTACTTTCTGGGCTATTTAACTTCTCGGAACGACATTAGGATTGAGCAGGAACGAACTGGGGTGTCGAAGAAATTTTCTCATTCTTCAAGTAGGAAGGAGGTAGCCAGATTTATTAGTATGGCGAATTATTTTTGCCGTTTTGTCCCAGATTTTGTCCAGATGAGATTCCCTTAATAAATTTCGTAGGAAGAGGGAGAAATTTGTCTGGGATGAGAGTCAAAAGGCAGCCTTCGAAGCTATCCGGACCATTGTCACCAACTTGCCGGTCTTAGCCGTTCCGGATTTCTGCAAAATATTTATTGTTCAAACTGATACCTCCAACGCCGGTATTACTGCTGTGTTGTTACAGCGGGATGGAAGTATAAGACACCCATTAGCTTTCGCGTCTCGAATGTTGTCTGGTCTTGAGATGAATTACTCCGATTATAAGTAGAAGGTGATGGCTGTGCTTTTCGCGTTAGAGAAGTTCCAGTTCTATCTAGAACATAAGGAGTTTGACCTAGGGACGGACAGTCTCACCCTAATTTGGGTGTTGGCACTACCCAGGATAACTGGTAGGATTGCGAGATTTCATTTCCAGATGCGACAGGTAAAAGGGTCTAACAACCAAGTCGCCGACGCGCTCAGTCTCATGTTTCTAGAGGAGAGAGCTGTCGAGAATAAGAGCGCTAGTGAGTCTCATACGGCTATGTGCTCCGTTTTAGGCCCACAGTCGTTTGTGGTCCCTAAAACGAAACAGGATCAATATTTGTTGAGTTGTCCGTTGAGAAAGCAACTCTTATCTCGTGGTTAGTTTAGCGACTACTCCATCAGGATTGTCGTACTATGTAAACGCATTAACGAACCTGGGAACTTCAAAATTAGTTTGTCTCAGGAGGCTGTGCCTACTGTTTTTCATTATTTTCATAATTCTCTAGTGGGAGGCATCTGGGCCTTTATAAGACCTTGGGAAAGGCTAAGGCTTATCTTATTGACGGTCACGTCACTTGTTTCACATTGTATAATGATATCGGGCGATTAATGGGTGAGTGTGAAGCTTGTAAGCAGGCTAAACCCAATAATAGTCCTTTGAAATGGGGACAAACTCTTTATTGATTACGCAGGGCCTCTTTCTCCTACCAAGAAGGGATACCAATATATTCTGGTGGTTGTTGACGCGTTTTCCATATTTGTATGGTTAATATCTAGCCGTGGGATCAAGGTGGCCATTACAATTGCCCATCTGATCAACATCTTCAGCTGGTTTGGATCCACTAAGTCTCTTGTTAGCGATAACTCTCCAGCGTTTGTTTCCAACCAGTTTAAGCAGTTTTTGCTTTCGTAATGCTGTTAAGCATCTAACCACAAAGCCGTATTATCCCCAGGCATCGTTTGCTGAGAGAGAGAGTCGCAACCTTAGATCACCTTTTATAATTTACCATCATGAGTCTCAGGGTAAGAGGGACATCACCCTGCCTTGGCTCAATTTAGAATTTAACACTTTTGCATCTAAGGTAGTTTCCGCAGATCTCTTGTTTGTGTATGCCGTTAATTCCCCTCTGTCCAACTTGTAAGATCTCAACGAACTCTTGCCTTCCCCCTTTACTCCTGAAGTCCTTATGAAAAGTTCTGAATGGGCCAGGAATAACATTAAGCTAGGCAACCGGCGCCAGGTATGGCGATATAATAGGAATAGACACCCCTTTCACGGCAAGGCAGAAGATGAGGTATTCGTGAAGAACTATGCCAGTCAGATGATGGGTGTTGCCGAGCTCGGGAAGTTCATTCCTCGTTTCAAGGCCCCATGCCCTATCAACAAAATTCTGGGTCCAGCTGACTTGCTTGTCAGGCATTTAGCCACTAGTAAGGTCCTCGTAATGCATCTTAATCAGCTTAAGCCCTTTAATTAACCTTCCCTTCCTCCTTCTGTAGGCTGGACCGGGGTCCACTGGTTTACGGAGGCGGAGGTTGAGCTGTGGCGAAGTTGCTGGCGTCGCCTTTCGAATTCCATGCGCCGCTAGCTCGATTTGTCGTGTGATGTCCTCTGGTGTGAGGCCACAAAGATCTTTGCTCGAGGTTTCTAATGGAAGATGGAGCGTGTTGTGGCGTGACGAGTTCGGGAGAGGTAACGGAGCGAGGAGGTTGGTGTGAGAAGTCCGCCTGGCGACTAAGGCGAGCACCTGCACAAGCGTCTTGAGCATGGAGTCCGGTGAATGGTTGCCTGGCATATTTGTGGCCCGATTTGAATCCGTGGCTGACTTTGAATGCGATCTTCACGCATAGTCTGGCCAGCCAGCTCTGAGACGTGGCACACCAATGACAGAGTTGAAACCAGTTTCGCTGTACTGAATTCTGGGATCCTTCTGCAACTGTCAAGGTTCCAGTTTCGCTGTGCTGAATTCAGGGATCCTTCTGGAACTGGCAAGCTTCAGCATCGATTCGTGAACATCAGTTAAGTTCTGGATTTTGAGGTCTTAATCGTTATATTCTTATTGAAACCCATACATATCTTCGATCATTGCCATATCTTAGCTGAGCTTTTTCATCACCAGTTGCTTTTTTGAATTGTGGCTGTGGTTTGTTTATCTCGAGTCAATACTGGCCTAGGTTGTTTATCAACAGGATATCTTAAACTGTGTGAGCCGATGGTGTTACCTGAGATGGAAAAAATTGTTCAAATGGCTCTGAGCACTATGGGACTTATCTTCTAAGGTCCTCAGTCCCCTAGAACTTAGGTTAGTTAGGTTTAAGTAGTTCTAAGTTCTAGGGGACTGATGACCACAGCTGTTAAGTCCCATAGTGCTCAGAGCCATTTGAA
This sequence comes from Schistocerca piceifrons, assembly GCF_021461385.2. Lineage (NCBI taxonomy): Eukaryota > Metazoa > Arthropoda > Insecta > Orthoptera > Acrididae > Schistocerca > Schistocerca piceifrons. Next base: position 276,715,727 of record NC_060141.1, read on the forward strand.
CCATTTTTTTGAGATGGAGCTATAACGTGTTTCTTCTCTGTTGTGGCCGGTACACCTGTCGTCAAGTGGTACCTAGATGGTTGGGTTTTAGCCGTACTCCATTCCAAACGTCATCGGAAACCAGATAAGCATCCTTCTCTTGTAAAACGGTCAGGTGCCGGTTCCTAAATATCTTCGGGCATTGCAGGTGTCATCGCTCTGATTGTAATAATGACATAGGAAGTGCCTGCGTCGCAAAATTTACATTTGCTGAGATTGGAAGGCTAGTTTTCTTTTGGTCGTTTCACCTTCGTTGTAGAGGCGGTACCTTGCAGTGAACCTGGTACACCATTTGGCTAGTTATTGTTGCCTTCACGTAATTAACCTATCTGTGTTAATATTTAATTTGCTGGTCTGTACACAACGAAAAATATTTTCGAAGCCGGTCCTCTCGTTGTAACCTTTTGTGGCCTTCCTATTTGACGTAGTCTTGTGTTTATCGCGTATATGCATTCTAGTGCAGCCCTAGTAAGTAGGGAATTTAAGCTCTTGCTTACTTAACTGAAGCAGTTATTCATGAAGGCCTGCCTGTTTTGTCTTTGGTAGTCTTACTTCACCGAAGCTGTTAGTAAAGAATGCCTGCCTGTGGATATTTAGTAATTTTACTTAACCGGAGTTGTTATTAAAGAATACGTGGCTGTTTTCATTTTGGTAATTTTACTTAACTGAAGCTGTATTACTGAAGGCGTACCAGTTTTCTGGTTAGTAATATTACTTAACTGAAGATTTTATTATTGAAGGTCTGATTGGTTTGCATCGGGTAATTTTGCTTAACTGAAGCTGCTATTATTGAAGGCGTGCCTACTTTATATTAATAAAATTTTCTTAACTGAGGCGGTTGTTAAAGATATCCTGACAGTCTTTCTAGTGATTTCATCTAACTGATGAAGTTATTAAAGAATGCCTACCTATTTTCTATTCGGTAAGTTCACTTAACTAAAGCTCTTATCATTGAAGCAGCTCCGCCACACACCGTTGGGTGGCTTGCGGAGTATAAATGTAGAATGTAGAATGAAGCCTGCTGGTATTCTATTTGGTAATTTAACTTAAATGAAGCTGTATAATCATTGAAGGTCTGCCCCTTTTCTTTTTGGTAGTTTTACTTAACAGAATCTGTGATTACTGGAGGCCTGCCTGTAGGTATTTGGCAATTTTACTTAACTGAAGCCGTTGTTGTTAAAGACCTGCCTGTTGAAGGCCTGCCTGTTTTATATTTTTAATTTTAATTAATTGAAACTGTTATTATTGACACCGTGTCTGTCCACTTTTAATTAAATTAAGAGCTATTTTATAATTTGGGTTAGCTGAAACTCTCATTAATCAGGACCTACCGGTTTTTATTGCCCTGTTATTGACATCTGATATCTTACTCACAAGGGGAGGCCGCCAATTGTGAAATTCAGATTCGATTCATACTGCGCATAATAAAAGCTCATGGCCAGAGGTGTAATGTGGCAAAGCACCAAGATGCACTTCTCAGCCGTTGTCGAGAAAATCGACAGTTAAAGGAAACCGTTGCGGTGAAATACTTTCTACGATTAATAATTTTCCACAGCGTCGTGGCGCAGCGGTAAGTGCTCGGGTTTGTAATCCGAAGGTCGCCGGTTCGAATCTCGCACCATGCAATTTTTTTTTAGTATTTGTTTTTGTAATTCAAATGTATATATATATATATATATATATATATATATATATATATATAATTCCCGGCAATCAGTTGAAACAATTATGCATATAATAAGATGTTGAAAGTCGTTTGTCGTGGAAAAACTGGCGACTTCGAACATCATTATTTTTTCCGCAAACAAAGTTGTATTTCACAAATGTTATTAATTGTCTTCATAATGTTAATCACGTATAGTTAACGGAAGACGTAGAAACGAATACGTATAGCGTAAGTCAAACGTTCGAATTAGAATAGAGACCTCACGAACACAAGTTCTCTGTGGCAGGTATGAAATATAAACTCCGTTACTCGCTCGTTACACTTGAAGGACAGATGTTGAATGGGCCGAAACGAGCCGCCGCATAACAGCGTAGTTGCCTGCTAACTTCGAAAGAAGGTAGATGCGGTCCCTAGCGCAACTTCTAACATCGTCGAAAATCAGTGAGGATGGGAGAGCTTTGGTATACCCTGTTAAAAAAACGGAAAAATGGAGGCGGTACAATTGGAGAGCGAACCGCCTTCACCAGCATGCATAAGCAATTCATTAATAGTTTATATATATATATATATATATATATATATATATATATATATATTTATTTATTTGAATTACAAGAAACTAATAATAAAAACAATTGCATGGCGCGAGATTCGATCCGGCGACCTTCGGATTACGAACCCGAGCGCTTACCGCTGTAGAAATCTATTAATCGTAGAGAGTATTTCACCGCAACGGTTTCTTTTAACTGTCGATTTTCTCGACAACGGCTGAGAAGTGCATCTTGGTGCTTTGCCACATTACACCTCTGGCCATGAGCTTTTATTATGCGCAGTATGAATCCAATCTGAATTTCACAATTGGCGGCCTCCCCTTGTCAGTCTGTATTGTAATTAACTGAAATTGTGATTGCCAAAGACGTACCTGTTTCAAGGTATTTATGTCAACCGGGTAGTAACAGGAAATAACACATGATGGAATATGGGCCCTAAGCCCTAACCTTCCGCCTTAACGTGCCTTTATCGATAATTTTGGGTTTCAGTGTTGTGTCACGTTTGTTGGTAACAATCCAAGAGGATAGAACAGATAAGTGCACCTTATTAACGGAGCATTCACAGTCGTCTTACCTCTTCTCTTCCTATGCTTTACCTTCTCGCATAATCTAAATTATTTGACATTCTGCTAATGGCACAGTTCTTCACTCGACCTAACCGAATCATACTCCTCTAGAACGTCCAGCTTGCAGTAAATTAGCCTTTGTCAGATTCACCTCGCCAGAATAAAAATATCCGCATTTACCAAAGGCATATGATCTGCATCTACTTCCTTCTCACGCACCATATTTTCGCTCATGAAACAATCCGACGTATCCATATCGTCATTGCATTTGAAGAGTTATACAACACCCATCTTCCTACTCGGTAGGTCTGTACCTACACTTGCCCTCAGTATCTGTACATCTCGATACTGTGTAATGCGAACTGAGTGTTAGTGCAATTGTCTGCAATTTATTTCGTACCACCTTCGTGATTGATGAACCTTTCGACGATGTAACACTTGGAGTAGCTGTTTTTAGCTGGAATAATGTTTCCCTGAGTTCCATCGTATACTGCGAAAGACATATTGTAGTATGATGGTTATCTAGAAACCTAAACGCAGGATCGCGAGTTACGTCTCATGCCAATACTTCCATATATTACCGAAAATTCGTTGCTTTGACAATAAAACGGAGCAGTGTTGCCTCAATAACGCCATGTGAGTGTACACTACTCGATGTTACCTATTTCATGCCGGCTTTAGTCTCTTCACACCTAGGAAGCACAAGCTAGTTACCGCCATATGAGACCCTTTGTCGCGTTTACTTCTTTTTTTGTCATTTGTCTTCTCACTGGTATGATGCGGTCCGCCACGAATTTCTCTCTTGTGCCATCCTCTTCATCTCAGAGTACCACTTGGAACCTACTCCCCCAATTATTAGCTGCAGGTAATCCAATCTCGGTCGTCCTACAGTTTTTGCCCTCTGCAGCTCCCTCTACTACCATGGAACTCATTCCCTCATGTCTTAACAGATGTCCTACTATCCTGTCCCTTCTCCTTATCAGTGTTTTCCACGTATTCCTTTCGTCTCCGATTCTGAGCATAATCAACCTCATTTCTTACCGTATCAGCCCACCTAACGTTCAACATTCGTCTGTGGTATTACATCTCAAATACTTTGGTTCTCTTCTGTTTCGGTATGCCCACGCTCCATGTTTCACTACTATACAATTCTGTACTCAAGACATACAATCTCAGAAACTTCTTCCTCAAATTAAGGCCTATGTTTGATACCAGTAGATTTCTCTTAGCGAAGAAAACCATTTCTGCCATTGCTAGTCTGCTTTCCATGTCCTCCTTGCTCCGTCCGTCATTGGTTATTTTACTGCCTACGTAACAGAATTCCTTAACTTCAAGTACTTCGTGACCATCAATACTGATGTTAAGTTTCTCGCTGTTTTTATTTCTGCTACTTCTCATTACTTTCGTCATTCTTCGATTTACTCACAGTCCACATTTTGTACTCATTACATTGTCCACTGCATTCATCAGATCATGTAATTCTTCTTCACTTTCACTCGGGATTGTAATATCATCAGCGAATCGTATCATTGATATCCTTTCACCTTGAATTTTAATTCCATCCATGAACCTTTCTTTTATTTCCATCATTGCTTCTTCGATGTACGGATTGAACAGCAGCGGCGAAAGACTACATCCCTGTCTTACAGCCTTTTTAATCCGAGCACATTGTTCTTCGACGTCCACTCTTATTAAGCTGATTATGCAATGATTCTCGCACTTGTCAGCCCTTGCAGTCTTCGGAGTTTTGTGGATGATGGTTTTCCGAAAGTCAGATGGTATGGCGCCAGACTCGTTCATTCTACACACCAATGTGTGTATTCGTTTTTTTGCCACTTGCCCCAATGATTTTAGAAATTCTAATGGAATGTTATCAATCCCTTCTGATTTATTTGATCTTAAGTCCTCTAAAGCTCTTTCAAATTCTAATAATGGATTCACTATCTCTTCTAAATCGACTCCTGTTTATTCTTCTACCACATCAGACAAATCTACCCCCTTATAGAGGCTTTCAGTGTATTCTTTCCACCTATCCACTCTCTCCTATGCATTTAACATTGGAATGCCCGTTCCACTCTTAATGTCACCACTCTTGCATTTAATTTCACTGAAGGTTGTTTTGACTTTCTTGTATGCTGAACCCGCCCTTACGACAAACATTTCTTTCCCAATTTCTTCACATTTTTCATGCAGCCATTTCGTCTTAGTTTCCCTGCATTCCCTATTTATTTTATTCCTCGGAGACTTGTATTTCTGTATTCCTGAGTTCCTTGGAACATTTGTGAGCTTCCTCCTTTCATCTATCAACGGAAGTATTTCTTCTGTTAGCCATGGTTTCTTCGCAGTTATCTTCTTTGTACCTATGTGTTTCATTCCGAATTTTGTGGTTTCCCTTTTTAGAGAAGTCCATTCCTCTTCAACTGTACTGCCTAATGAGCTACTCCTTATTGCTGTATTTATAGCCTTAGAGAACTTCAAGCTTATTTTGTCATTCCTCATTACGTCCATATCCCACTTCCTTGTGTATTTCTTGGTTCAAATGGCTCTGAGCACTATGACACTTAGCATCTAAGGTTATCAGTCCCCTAGAACTTAGAACTACTTAAACCTAACCGACTTAAGGACAATACACACATCCATGCCCGAGGCAGGATTCGAACCTGCGAACATAGCGGTATCGTGGTTCCAGACTGAAGCACCTAGAAATGCTCGGCCACGCCGGCCGGCGCGTATTGATTCTTCTTGAGTAATGTCTTAAACTTCATCCCATTCTTCATCAGTACTATATTGTGACCTGAGTCTATATCTACTCCCGGATATGCCTTACAATTCAGTATCAGAGTTCGGAAACTCTGTCCGATCATGATGTAATCTAACTGAAATCTTCCTGTATCACACGGCCTTTTCCAAGTGTACCTCCCGCTCCTGCGATTCTTGAACACAGTAAGTATTCGCTATTACTAGCTGAAATTTATTGCAGAACTCAATTAGTCTTTCTCCTCTCTCATATCTTGTCCCAAGCCCGTATTCTCATGTACCCTTTTCTTCTTCCCCCACAGCGTCATTCAGTCGCCCACGACTATTAGATTTTCATCCTCCTTTACGAATTGTATTATCCTTTCAATATCCTCTGTATCAATTATCTTCAACTTGAGACGTCGGTATGTATAACTGAACCATAGTTGTTGGTGTTGGTTCTCTGTCGATTCTGATAAGAGCAACCCTATCGCTGAACTGTTCACTGTAACACCTTCTGCCCCCCCCCCTCCTATTCATAAGGAATCCTACACCCGTTGTACCATTTTCTGCTAATGTTGATATTAGTCTGTACTCATCTGACCAGAAGTCTTTTTCTTATTTCCATTTCACTTCTATCACTCCCACTGTATCTAGATAGAGCCTGTGCATTTCCCTTTTCAAATTTTTCTAGTTTCCCTACCACCTTGAAACTTCTGACATTCCACGCCCCGACTCGTAGAACGTTATCCTTTCGTTGATTATTCTATCTTTTTGTCATGGTCATCTCCCTCTTGGCAGTTGTTGTTGTTGTGGTCTTCAGTCCTGAGACTGGTTTGATGCAGCTCTCCATGCTACTCTATCCTCTGCAAGCTTCTTCATCTCCTAGTACCTACTACAACCTACATCCATCTGAATCTGCTTAGTGTATTCATCTCTTGGTCCCCCTCTACGATTTTTACCCTCCACGCTGCCCTCCAATGCTAAATTTGTGATCCCTTGATGCCTCAAAACATGTCCTACCAACCGATCCCTTCTTCTAGTCAAGTTGTGCCACAAACTTCTCTTGTCCCCAATCCTATTCAACACCTCCTCATTAGTTATGTGATCGACCCATCTAATCTTCAGCATTCTTCTGTAGCACCACATTTCGAAAGCTTCTATTCTCTTCTTGTCCAAACTAGTTATCGTCCATGTTTCGCTTCCATACATGGCTACACTCCACACAAATTCCTTCAGAAACGACTTCCTGACACTTAAGTCTATACTCGACGTTAACAAATTTCTCTTCTTCAGAAACGATTTCCTTGCCATTGCCAGTCTACATTTTATATCCTCTCTACTTCGACCATCATCAGTTATTTTACTCCCTAAATAGCAAAACTCCTTTATTACTTTAAGTGTCTCATTTCCTAATCTAATTCCCTCAGCATCACCCGATTTAATTTGACTACATTCCATTATCCTCGTTTTGCTTTTGTTGATGTTCATCTTATATCCTCCTTTCAAGACACTGTCCATTCCGTTCAACTGCTCTTCCAAGTCCTTTGCTGTCTCTGACAGAATTACAATGTGATCGGCGAACCTCAAAGTTTTTACTGCTTCCCCATGAATTTTAATACCTACCCCGAATTTTTCTTTTGCTTCCTTTACTGCTTGCTCAATATACATATTGAATAACATCGGGGAGAGGCTACAACCCTGTCTCACTCCTTTCCCAACCACTGCTTCCCATTCATGCCCCTCGACTTTTATAACTGCCATCTGGTTTCTGTACAAATTGTAAATAGCCTTTCGCTCCCTGTATTTTACCCCTACCACCTTCAGAATTTGAAAGAGAGTATTCCAGTTAACATTGTCAAAAGCTTTCTCTAAGTCTACAAATGCTAGAAACGTAGGTTTGCCTTTCCTTAACCTTTCTTCTAAGATAAGTCGTAAGGTTAGTATTGCCTCACGTGTTCCAACATTTCTGCGGAATCCAAACTGATCTTCACCGAGGTCCGCTTCTACCAGTTTTTCCATTCGTCTGTAAGTATTTTGAGCTGTGACTTATTAAACTGATAGTTCGGTAATTTTCACATCTGTCAACACCTGCTTTCTTTGGGATTGGAATTATTATATTCTTCTTGAAGTCTGAGGGTATTTCGCCTGTCTCATACATCTTGCTCACCAGATGGTAGAGTTTTGTCATGACTGGCTCTCCCATGGCCATCAGTAGTTCTAATGGAATGTTGTCTACTCCCGGGGCCTTGTTTCGACTCAGGTCAGTGCTCTGTCAAACTCTTCACGCAGTATCTTATCTCCCATTTCATCTTCATCTACATTCTCTTCCATTTCCATAATATTGTCCTCAAGCACATCGCCCTTGCATAAACCCTCTATATACTCCTTCCACCTTTCTGCCTTCCCATCTTTGCTTAGAACTGGGTTTCCATCTGAGTTCTTGATATTCATACAAGTGGTTCACTTCTCTCCAAAGGTCTCTTTAGTTTTCCTGTTGGTAGTATCTATCTTACCCCTAGCGAGACAAGCCTCTACATCCTTACATTTGTCCTCTAGCCATCCCTGCTTAGCCATTTTGCACTTCCTGTCGATCTCATTTTTGAGACGTTTGTATTCCTTTTTGCCTGCTTCATTTACTGCATATTTATATTTTCTCCTTTCATCATTTAAATTCAATATTTCTTCTGTTACACAAGGATTTCTATTAGCCCTCGTCTTTTTGCCTACTAGATCGTCTGCTGCCTTCACTACTTCATCCCTCAGACCTACCCATTCTTCTTCTACTGTATTTCTTTCCCCCATTCCTGTCAATTGTTCCCTTATGCTCTCCCTGAAACTCTCTACAACCTCTGGTTCTTTCAGTTTATCCAGGTCCTAACTCCTTAAATTCCCAACTTTTTGCAGTTTCTTCAGTTTCAATCTGCAGTTCATAACCAATAGATTGTGGTCAGAATTCACATCTGCCCCTGGAAATGTCTTACAATTTAAAACTGGTTCCTAAATCTCTGTCTTACCATTATGTAATCTATCTGATACCTTTTGGTATCTCCAGGATTGTTCCAGGTATACAACCTTCTTTTATGATACTTGAACCAAGTGTTAGCTATGATTAAGTCATGCTCTGTGCAAAATTCTACAAGGCGGCTTCCTCTTTCATTTCTTCCCCCCAATCCATATTCTCCTACTATGTTTCCTGCTCTCCCTTTTCCTATTGACGAATTCCAGCCACCCATGACTATTAAATTTTCGTCTCCCTTCACTACCTGAATAATTTCTTTTATCTCGTCATACATTTCATCAATTTCTTCATCATCTGCAGAGCTAGTTGGCATATAAACTTGTACTAATGTAGTAGGCATGGGCTTTGTGTCGATCTTGGTCACAATAATGCGTGCACTATGCTGTTTGTAGTAGCTAACCCGCACTCCTATTTTTTTTTATTCATTATTAAACCTACTCCTGCAGTACCCCTATTTGATTTTGTATTTATAACCCTGTATTCACCTGACCAAATTCTTGTTCCTCCTGCCACCGAACTTCACTAATTCCCACTATATCTAACTTTAACCTATCCATCTCCTTTTTTAAATTTTTTAACCTACCTGCCCGATTAAGGGATATGACATTCCACGCACCGATCCGTAGAACGCCAGTTTTCTTTCTCCTGATAACGACGTCCTCTTGAGTAGTCCCCGCCCGGAGATCCGAATGGGGGACTATTTTACCTCCGGAATATTTTACCCAAGAGGACGCCATCATCATTTAATCATACAGTAAATCTGCATTTCCCCGGGAAAAATTACGGCTGTAGTTTCCCCTTGCTTTCAGCCGTTCGCAGTACCAGCACAGCAAGGCCGTTTTGGTTAATGTTACAAGGACAGATCAGTCAATCATCCAGACTGTTGCCCCTGCAACTACTGAAAAGGCTGCTGCCCCTCTTTAGGAACCACACGTTTGTCTGGCCTCTCAACACATACCCCTCCGTTGTGGTTGCACTTACGGTACGGCCATCTCTATCGCTGAGGCACGCAAGCCTCCCCACCAACGGCAAGGTCCATGGTTCTTGGCAGTACCCCGCGGGATATCCGAATGGAGGCCTATTCCCGAATATTTTGCCAATGGAGAGGTGATCACGACACTTTTTCAATTAGAGGCCAAATGTTACTGTGGATCCATGTTACTTGTCTTTAATGACGTTGTTTCCATTGCCGTTGTCCATTGCTGATTCTTCCGCCTTTAGGGGCTGTTTCCGACCCCTAGAACAAGAGAGTGCTCTGAACCCATGTCCGCTCCTCCACCCTCTTTGACAAGACTGTTGGCAAATCGAGGGTGAGTTGTTATGCCAGCCGAAGTCCTCGGCCGCCAATGTTGATTGCTAATCAAAATTTAAATAGTTGGGGCTTTCGAACGCGGGACCGTTCACGATTTAATTACTTATCAAAGACTCTGTTCCTAGACCACGTGCGCAATCGTTCGCTGCGGTCACCAAATAGCACTCAGCCTCTGCATATGCCTTTGAAGTTCCGTGTTTCATCGGGTACGCCGTTAGGCTGCCGCGGAATCTCCATCAGCGTGTAGCTAATGCTTTGAGTGATACTGTCTACTCTATCTGTTCTCCTGGCTGTCTTGTACCCGATATCCCACTACTTAACATTCATAACCCTCAAGCCCGCGGCACTGCTTCGTAACGTGGCGCGTATTACACCTGGCATTTCATTTCCGAGGAGAAAATGATACTCTTATCTGGTTCTCCGTCGCCATGTCGCTCTCGTCTTGTTGCTTAGCAACGAGAGTAGTGGCCGCTAAATCGTTTGAGTTTACCAATCTTACTCTCCATGACATATTTGATGGAAGTCCCCTTAAAAATACTTCTAAAGCCCTGTTCTCTGCTTCCTGCAGAAAAATTATGTCTCCTTCTCTGCGTATACTCGTAGCTGTGAGCATTGATTTTTCTAATTTTGTCCACGAATACCTCTTCCGACTGACTTAGTTTCTAAGATAACTCTTTACTCTGGGCTCTAGAAAACCTTGAGATATTCTGCCTCTGGTAACGTTAATAAAGTCCTTTGATATGCTGCTCAAATGTCTGACCTTTATTCAGCCGTTGTTGATACTTTACGTATGTTTTTACATCCAAGAATGGCACACCTGACCAATTAACTAACCTAGCAGCAGCTTCTAAGTCAACATTAAACGCTGACACATCCTTGGTAGACCTATTCGAAAAACGATTCGGTAGAGTAGCTACAACACAGTGCACAGAAAGGATAGGTGAGCTAACCAGAGCGGTTGCTTCCACTACCTCCGCTTGTGTATTCCTATTTACGGAATTTATACCGTCTACCTTTCTTTGCACTGGTTCATTTTGCGCAGAAAACTGCCTCGTGAAAACTTTAACCTATGCCTAAGTCTTCATTCAATTTTGTTCCCGTAAATTTCACAACTTTTATCTAACGCACAATACAGCTGAAGCATGGATACAAGAGCGAACTACGCTAATCCTTACACCAGACTGTAGCGAAGTGTGATTAAGAACATTGATGCACTTCGTGGCCATACCGTCGGTCAATGCTACAAATCGCTGCTACCGCTTGTATACATTGGAAGTAGTGCCATAGCAAATTACAATACTCACGTATCACCTTTCATAAATAACACTCCCTGTAAATTCCCATAAACTGTGAAAGATCAGCAGGCTTTTGCAACTGTACAAACTTTCATATTCTTTTCCATCCTGTACATCGTACCCTTAAGCAAAAGAATCGAAAAAGCCAAAATAAGCGTCATTCACTAATGCCAGACTTCTTGAGTGAATGCTGGGGGTAAAGTCTAAGTCCTGGACCCAGGTTCAGGCACCCATTACCAGTTCTGACAACTAATGTAGGGAGAGGGGATGAGGTCTTTCCTGTAGTGGCGGAAACGACTGAGGGAAGCATGGGAAGTAATGGTACCTACTTCGCCAGTTCGAAGATAGGGACTAGTGGTGACTGGAATCATGAAACAATATTACAATGTGCCTAGTTTTAGGCTCTTATTCGTGTTAGCTACTGAAATATGGTCCCAGCTGGTGGAAAGGTTGACGACCCTGGGATGAAGTAGTTAACTGGCAGTGAGAGCATTCCAAAGAATGACTGGGCTGTCATGGCTGCTGGCCTGTCTGGATCCACGAAATTTGGTACAGGATACGAGAGTGCTCAAACCGCCACTTAAAGCATGATCGATGTGGGAGACGTCTGCCTGACCTGGACAGTGTTCAGGGACAAAGTGGTTCACAAGGACTAGACTGTGGCGATAAGGTATCAAGGCATCTAGCCGTCCGGATCCCAATATACGATCTACCAGAGAGGTGAATACCAGCAGGTGACACAATGGCGTGGAAACAATAGATGGTCTGCATGCAGTCTTCTGTTCAGCTGGATGTCTGCAGCTTCTGGAGCTTACATCCAGAGAAGGTGATTGGATGCATCATCATGAAAGGACTTCATCGTGGAGTCAGGAACAGGGGCCTGTATTGCAGCTTAGCATCATGTATACACCTGCGGACTGTCTCCGAATATTGAACGAAACTGACAATGAGAGACTGTTTCGAGGGTTATATTTATGAGATTCTGCTGGTCAGTATTCCTACAGCAGCATCCCCATTCTAGAAAAGCCAAGAGGTTTTGGTCGCTGAAGCCTCCATTGGCTGCCGATGACTTCATTCATTCTGCTCTTCGTGTTTGCTTAGCTCTTGAAGGAGTCTAGTCGGACCTGTACTATTGCCGAAATTTAATATTCATAGCCGCTGACTAGCCTATTTCCCTATATCAGCTTTACGAATTAGCATTCTTGCACTCTGAATAAGTCTTCTTACTTCATAATGCGTGGTCACCACAGTGGTTGCACCCCTCGCTCTCTCTATGATTTTATCTTGGTGCATTGGTTCCAGAAATTACAGTCCCCCAGTCTAGGGCGTTGCGCAATGCTCTTCCTTTCCATGTGTTCCTGCGTTACCAGACAACACATATTAATTTTTACCTGACTTCACAAATTAAAACATTCTGTGGTTTAAAATTATGATTAAAAAGACATAAATTCATAATCTTCTACTCCTAGTGAGCATTCACGATAGCTGAATCCATGGTTTCTCTTAAAGTGTTGGGAATAAACATTAATCAGTATCTAGCTGGGCTCACTGGGAGTGGTTTAATTATGTGATTTATGGTTTATAAACATTTTAAGAAACGATAGAAACACATACGTCGCCCAGGCCAATCCCAGCACGCTATAGCAATACTTAAAATACTGAGGTGTGACGGTCGTCGCCTAACAACAAACGACACATAGATACGTAAATACATACATTAATCCTTGTTACATAGATCATGAATACGGCATATCGTATTGATGTGGAACGTATCACTTTATCTTAAGTTTTATTTGCGCAAATTAATTAATTAATTAAATTTTTTACAGTTACTACTTCATATCTAAGAATTCATCTATTGAGTAGACAGAGTTGTCATTGAGAAGTTCTTTTCATTTGCTTTTAAATGTTGGTTGGCTATCTGTTAGACTTTAAATACTATTTGGCACATTATCAAAGATTTTTTTGGCAGCATAATTCACCCCTTTCTGTGCCAAAGTGAGATTTAATCCGGAATAGTGAATATCATCGTTTCTTCTAGTGTTATAGCTATGAACTTCGCTGTTATTATTGAATTGGGATGGGTTATTAATGACAGATTTCGTAGGTGAATACATGTATTGCGAAGGTACTGTGAATATCCCGGGTTCCTTAAATAAATGTCTGCAAGTTGGTCTTGGGTGGGCTCCAGCTATTATTCTGATAACACGCTTTTGTGCGATGAATACTTTCTCTCTTCGTGACGAACTGCCCCAAAATGTGATTCCATATGAAAGCAATGAATGAAAGTAGGCATAGTAGTCTAATTTACTGATATGTTTATCACCAAAATTTGCAATAACCCTAATAGCAGAAGTAGCTGAACCTAACTGTTTGAACAGGTCATCTATGTGTTTCTTCCAATTCAATTTCTTATCAGTGCACACACCCTGAAATTTTGAGTATTCTGCCTTAGCAACAGATTTCCATTCATAGTCTATATTCATCAATGGTGTTATGCCATTTACTCTACAGAATTGTATAAACTGTGCTTTTTCAAAATTTAGTGAGAGTCCATTCGCAGAAAACCACTTAATAATTTTCTGAAAGACATTATTTGCAATTACCGTAGCTGATCCTTTCTTCTTGGGTGTGATTACTGTACTTGTATCATCATCAAAAAGAACTAGCTTTGCATTATCATGAACATAGAGTGGCAAGTAGTCAATAAATATTAAGTTCAATAAGGGACTCAACCCTGAACCCTGTTGGACACCATTCTTGACACCTCCCCTGTTAGAGGACCCAGCTAGTTTTAGCAGACTATCTGTACTGTTAATTTCTACCTTCTGCATTCTTCCAGTTAAGTATGAATGAAACCATTTGTGCACTGTCCCACTCATACCACAATACTTAAGCTTATCTAGAAAAATTTCATGTTTCACACAATCAAAAGCCTTTGAGACATCACAAAATATCACAATGGGTGATGTTCAGTTATTCAATGCATTTAATATTTGATGAGTTAGAGCATATATAGCATTTTCTGTTGAAAAGCCTTTATGAATACCAAATTTACATTTCTTTAGTACTTCATTTTTACAAATATGTGATGCTACTCTTTAATACATTACCTTTTCAGGAATTTTGGACAAAACTGTCAGAAGTTAGATAGGGCAGTAGTTGTTAGCATCAGATCTATCCCCTTTTTTATGGAATGGTTTAACAATAGCATATTTCAGTCTATCTGCAAAAATGCCCTGTTTCAGTGAGCTACTATATACATTGCTAAAAATCCTACTTATTTGTTGGGAACAAGCTTTTAGTACTCTGCTGAAAATACCATCAACTCCATGTGAGCTTTTACTTTTGAGTGAATGTATTATTTTCCAAATTTTAGTAGGAGAGGTGGGTTGAATTTCAATTTTATCAGATTGTATGTGTACTGCGTCTTCCATATGCTGCTTTCCACTTTTTAATGAATAGCTGGATCCTGTTTTCTCTACAACATTTAAAAATTGATTATTAAATTTGTTTTCTACTCCTGACTTCTTGTTTACAAATTTGTCATTGTGTTTCACAGAAATACAGTCTCCCTGTGCTCTCAGTAGCCCTGTTTCCCTATTCATAGTATTCCAAATTGTTTTAATTTTATTATCAGATGTGCTAATCCCAGATATAATGCATATACTTCTGGACTTTTTAGTAACTTTCCTTAATAATATGCAGTAGTTCTTAAACTGTTTTGCTGTTTCAGGATCATTTCTCCTCTCAGCTATAAGATAAATTTTCCTTTTCTGTTTCCAATATATGTTTATCCATTTAGTAAGCCATGGTTTCTTAAAGTTATATTTCACTATTTTCTTAGGGAAACTGTTTTCATACATACTCACAAAGGTATCATGAAATAGGTTAAATTTTAAAATAGCACTATGTTCTCTCTACACCTCATCCCAGTCTGACTGTTGCAAGCTTTCCCTAAAATTTTTGAATTTAAAACCGTTAATGGACTACACTATTTTGGAGGACTGTTTTGCGTTACTGTAGGAAGCTGTAGCGTATACTTAAATAGCTGTGCATCATGATCAGACAGACCACTGTCAACAGGAAAAGTATTTATTTGATTAAATTTATCTTCGTCTACAAAAACTTTATCTATCAGTGTGCTGCTTTCCTGTGCCACCGGAGTGGGAAGATCAATAACTGACGTCAAATTAAAGGAAAAAAGTTATACTTCAAAGTCAAGCTTTCTATCGGACTCTTTCAGAAAATCTACGTTGGAATCCCCACAAATAATAATTTGCTTTCCTTTGACTAAAAGGTAGCACAACAAAGAATCCAAGTTTTTCAAAAATAGTCGAACATTTCCCAATGGGGACCTTTACAAGGCTACAATTGTACAAGTGCCATTATTTAGTTTAATCAAACGTGCACATGCTTCTGCATGGTGCTCTATGCAAATTTTTTTAGTTTCCAAATTTTTAACACTATGATTTTAACAAATGTGCATCTGTTCCTTTCTCCATGGTGTCTCCACTTACATGTGCTGAAAACTTATATCCGCCTACATTTACCATTTTCATACCTATGACTATATGATGTGCAAACAGATATAGTACGTCTATTCCACCATCCGTTTATAGATAATCTAAGCAAACCATAAGCTCATCTACTTTGTTTTTTAATCCCCTGATATTCTGATGCAATTATTAACATTATTTTCCACTGTGCATTTATGTGAATCTTGTGACATACTAACATTATTTTTCACTGTACAGTTATGAGAATCTTGTGATATTTTCACATCTCCAGTACCTGCCTGTCTGAACTTCTCATTAACCTTAATTTCAATCAATGTAGGATGATTTGACACTGATCTTAGCCTAAAAAAAGACTCTCATGAGTTTCAGTGCCCCCACCCCTCTTAGATTCTAGGTTCACCAAGACCAAATTCAGTCACATAGTACTGAAATCCACAAAATGCCTCTCATTTGCCAGCATCACCCCAGTATGTGACGCTTATGGACTCTGTTCCAGCGTTACATGAAGCGGCCTGGAACAGTACAGCAGAGAAGGCTGTGAGAACACGTCAGCCAATAGTATGCTGACTAGGACCGCATCACGACACGAGCGGCCCCTATACGAAGAGAATAAAAGCGACCCTCCGTGCTAGCCGCGGCCGCACTACAAGACGAGCCGTGATCCAAACGATTTTGCTGTGATTTGAGATCCATATTAATTGCTTGCATGGAAGTTCTATATATCGAAGAACATTGATTATTTGCATGTCGCCAGTTGCTTGGGACACATCTTTGTAAAAAGGCAAAGTATTATCAATTTAATTTACTGCTACATTAATAAGATTTGCTTGAATCGTTGTCTAGCTATCCGAGAAAACTGCTTCGTAGGCACCCTATATTAGACGAGTGGAACGGACACGACAGACTGCTACAGACATAACAAGCAATTCTGGCGTATCAATTGTAAACTAAGTGTTAAAAAGTAGATACTCATTGTGGCAATAAAAAGCAGCTCGAAAATCAAATTTTCACTTGTGTTTGTAATGATGATCCATTAATTCCTGTGGAATACACTTCCATCACTGAGGCATCCGAAAGGTACTCAAATCATTTCATGAAATTTGTTGTCCCATGACAATAGAAAGTCAAAGATATTCCACTTTACACTTTCCAAAGATTCCTCTCCTTCAACCGTGGGCTATATGGTTTTAGTTTACGATAGCATATACAATATCTATAAATCTACTGTGATTCACACCTTACCACAAGCGGTTACCATCCAAGCAACAGATCAGAAAATACAGTCTCAGTACGTAGTACTGTATCGTTTAACCGTAACAACACTGTGGAATAAATTAATAAAATCAAGACAGGAATTACCTCCGCTACCAAGAACCTCCATCAGCTACTCGCAACTGCCACAGCAGGTTACTCAGCCTACGGACAACAAAAATCAACAAAGAAAATCTGTAAACATGTAGCTATGTAAAATAGCTGAACGCACGTTCAGCGTGATTACAAAACACAGCACATAACCACCTCCTGTACATCCTCGAACGTGTCCTGAACGTGAAAACAAAACGTAATGCAGAAAACTCATTTTTACTCTCCCGTAGTCGCAACGTACAATATCATTGTTGCAATGAAAGCGCCGTATACCAACACACACACACACCAACCACTGGCTGTCTTCGCTGCCTTCCGTAACCTCCAAACGATAACATCAGCCTAACGTTTGTTAGTTGCCCTCCAATCGATGTGGACAACCAGGGCAAACTCTTAAGCCTCTCTGCATTACAGCAGTAGCAAATATCCACATTCCGCTTCTCTGGGGGTTTCAGTGCCCCGCGACCACCAGAGAAAAGAGACGTCATCCACCTTTCAGGCAGATGATATCCATGACAGCTCGGCCATTCTCCATATTGACCACTATGTCTAGATAGGCTGCCAACATCCGCGGCAGCCCACGTTGCAGACTCGATCCTTCGTCTCGGTCGTTCTGCCACCAAGTAATTTCTGACACTTCTCCAACTTTGGTCCGCATCTACAATTTCGACCCACCATTCCGCACCAGAAACAAGTGCGGACAATACCCCCTAGCAAAAACGGTTCAGCTACATAGCTCGTGGAAGACCAAGAAAGAAGTGCAGGAATTAAAAAGCCTGTAAGAAAGAGATGTAGTATTTCACCCCTATTGTTCAATTTACACATCGAAGAAGCAATGAAAGCAATAAAGGAAGGGTTCCAAAGTGGGATTAAACTTCATGGGGAAAGGCTTCAACAATAAGATTCAGTTATGACATAGCTGTCTTCAGTGAAACTGAAATGTGTGTACTCTCGAAAGTGGTTGTATGAAAACCGTATTACACTGTACAGTGACGTTAACGAGCCACCTGTCAAAAACCTAACAACCAAATTTTGCAGTGCAGGCCGCTGCGACACGCGCAGGAGCACGGTTGATGAGATTCTGGAAGGTACGAAATGAACAGCCGAGATTCTGGAATGCGGTTAGTTCGGGGCAGTTTAATGGCCAACGAATTGCGCTAAACTCATCCTGAGGATCTTCGAACCACGCGCGCACAGTGTGAGCTGTGTGATACGTTGCTTTGTCTTGCTGGCAGATGCCATCGTGCCGAGAAAAAGCAAACGACATGCAGGAGTGGACATGCTCCCCAAGGATGGATGCATATTTGTGTTGATCCGTTGTGCCAACCAGGACATGTCTGGAAAACGTTCCTCAAACCATAAGGCTCCGACGATTCTTTCAGCGTGTTTGCTTTAATACGACTCACGCCAAACAGGTAATCAGGACAATGGAGCATAAACCGTTAATCATCTGAAAAGGCCACCTATCACTGTGCGTCCAGCTGCGGTATGGTGTGCAAATCCCATCTTACGTCTCCAATGAACAGCAGTCAGCATGGATGTAATGAACAGGGCAATACTGCGGAGGCCCGTACGCAGTAACGTTTCCTGAACGGTCACTGAGGAGACACAGTTGTTTTCTTGGAACTACCTCTGCTTCTAATGAGGTGCATTATCTCTTATAGGTGGACACTGTTTGAAAAGTCTGTCTCCCTGAGATTTACTTTATTTGGTATATGTATAATTAATCTTTAAATTTTAAAGTGTTCAGTAGCCGAAGTTGTGTAATTATTACTGCCCCATTTAAAATCTGTTCTCTGCAGTGAACTCCTTCTACGAGTTTTAATAATTAATATGGTAACTACAAAACCATTGTTCTCGAATTGAATTATGCGAAAGCACAGCTAAGTTAACTAACTCAGGCTTAAACTTGTATATTTATTACCTAAGCTCTAGGAAACTGATGTTCGTTTCGAAATCTTATTTTCCTGAGATATAGTTATTGTGTAGATCACTTGCCTCTTGCTTTCATGTGGACTACAATCACGTCGTTAAGCTCTTATTTCTTCTAGCAGGACGTCACCATAAATTGTAATATAAAGTAAACACATGCGTTATTCAACCTGCGAAATTTAAAACAATTTGTTGTTGTTTTTTTTTGTTTTCAGTATTGAAGTTAGAAATTCGGTATAGTAATTTATTTCAAGAAAAATGTATAATGTCACTTCGGCTCAGCAATTCACTACTTCCACCCCGCACCTACCACCACAGGAATATTGTGAACCGTTATCTAGATGCGGACTGTGACAAACTGTGGTCTGTTCCCCAGAGTTGTATTGAGAAGAGACTAAGATGTTAACCAATCAAGTGAAGTGTAAACAGACAGAAGTTCGCGTCAGTGCTGACCTTCCGCGCATTTGACGTATTATGTGTGACAAATGGTAGATTCCCAGCGTATAACTGCATCTCGCAAATTATCAGTCTGCTTTTTACAAATGTTAAACATAGGCCATTATCGAGACCTTGCATTTTGTCGTTGTGAATCTATTAACAACTTTGTAAATCAATGCTTAATTATAGGTATGAACTTCACAGCTCCAGAATCAGAATTAATGCTAGTAAAAGTGTAAAAAGTTTATCACGTTCAACAAAGAACTCATTTGTAACTAAATATGGAAAACGAGTAACTTATCACCTGTGGAAGGTCACATAATCTAAACAACCAACATTTGTGGATAGCAAATATTTGACTGATGAGTTGGAAACAGCATTCCACACACCAGTGAAACCGGATAGCATTAGTATGTGATTTATTAATTACTACGGACAGGTAAAACGTAACAGGAAACAGTAAATGGTAATCAAATAGTACTGAAGTGCTGAAATTGAATGCCATACGCTGTAGCCAGCTAACACGAGTCATTATACAATCAAACGCTAACAACTCTCATTACGGAGTACAGCGAAAACTATAATTGCTTACATAGCATAATCTAACCAGTTTCTTGACGAACCGTCTGGATGGTGATTGGACTTAAAATTTACCTTTGTTATTTTCAAAATGTGGCATTTTATATGAAAATCTTACAGTCTAATATGAATAAGAGAGAACGTAAGTGTTGTGTGAGTGTATGTGTGTGTTTGTGGTGTGTGTGAGAGTGTGTGTGTGTTTTGATGTGTGCAAGCTATGCTTGCTTCTACCACAAAGACTTAGGTAGAGAATCTATTCAGTAGCGGGCAACGGCATTGCTGCCAGTCATGATGTATTCTGTGCAATTCATTTTAGCCAAGAACAGGGTAGCTGGAGTAGCGCTCACTTCACGTTCTTAAGGATCTACATACAGGGTGACAATTACTGATTTACATGAAAAAAAACCGTTTATTAGTTACAAACTACGGCGCGCATACGCTTTATTCAACGTCATTAAAGATATTCGGATTGATATTATGACACATTCGATATGCCTGCCATCAGTGGCGATGATGTGGTGCACACGAACAGCAAAATTCTGCATGGCCCGCTGAAGTATCGATACACTGATACTGTCGATACCTCGTGAATGTTTTCAGCTCAGCAATAGTTTTGTGTTTATTGCTGTACACCTTGTCTTTAATATCGCCCCACAAAGAGCAGACGAATGTGTTTAGATCGGAGGATGTGGCGGTCAATCGAGGCCCATGCCAGTGGCCTCTGAGTACCCCAGAGCCAGAATGCGGTCTCTAGAGTGCTCCTCCGCGACATGAAGCAGAAGAGTGTTTGATGTCGTGGAGGAGCACCCCATCGAAGCGGGAGAGTGTTTGGATGGGGCCGAGATCCGTCTTGCATGAACATCTTGTCGAAATTAGGGTTACTTTCGATAATGGGGATGAAATCGTCTTCTAAAACCTTCTCGTACCGTTGGGTAGCCACCGTGCCATCAAGGAATATCGCACCGATTATTTCGTGACTTGACATTGCACACAACACAGTCACCCGTTGAGGGTGGAGAGGCTTCTCGATCGCGAAATGAGGATTCTCAGTCCCGCCAAAAGTCAGTTTTATTTAATAGAGGTAAACTAAATTATTACATCGCTTTTTGTTTCTTTCTGGATATTTAATTATGTTCAAAAGTAAAGTTATTCACAAAAATTACAAATGGATGGTGAAGTAAGCCAAGCAGTGTATCGTGTGTGAGAAACAGAGGCGAGCGGGTGTGCCGGCACTTAACCCCAGTACACTGCTTGTAGCGCCACATTACCTTAACGCGTCTGCGCGTAGCGTGCAAGTATTGAACCACCATTAAGTACGAAATTAAAAATCAAAATTTATGTTTGAAACTTCGTTAAAATATAGTTTAGTGTTATAATGTTCCAAATACTAAGTCGTTACGTTTTAGACTTCAAAGTCTACTTAAAAATGCCGTTTTAAGAGAAAAATAAGTGGCGCTAAATAATGAAGTTAGAAAGACAGATTTTGGTCAGAAGGTGCAGTTAGAGGTTATAAATAAGTGATGCAGGTCTCCAAAACCATATAACAAAAATTAACACCAGAATGCACGTTTTTGGGAAAAATAATAAGCGCTAAATGATGGACTTAGAAACACGAAAAATTTTTTATGCCTCAGTTCACCCCAGAAATAATAACTGAAAGACCACGTTAAGCTATCTCTTACATTTTTTGAATAATTAAGTAAAAAGTAATTTTGTAACAAAAAAGTACCAAAGTGTGTAGATTAAGTAGCTGTGATTTTAACGATAGAGGACTTTGGTTCGGGTGGATGATAAAACATACCAAGTGATAGAGCTATACCAAATTTGAGAGTTGTTGTATTAATAACAGCCGATATAAGTGTTTGTAAATGTATGGTTCAGAGGTAACGATCTACCGTTAATTCCACTATGAAATTTCTACAAGGAAATGTTTTCATTATAGCAAGCTGAATCTTTTTCGGTGATTTCAAAAAACTTAACTGAATACAAATAAAAATTAAGAGGTTTGTGAAATAATTTTTAACTACATTATTAAAGTTTATCTGCCCAAGAAAGCGGTCGTTCGGAGGCTGCAGCAGGATATATGAAGATAGCTTCCCGGCGGGGTCAGGGATTTTCTCTGCCTCGTGATGACTGGATGTTGTGTGATGTCCTTAGGTTAGTTAGGTTTAAGTAGTTCTAAGTTCTAGGGGACTGATGACCATAGATGTTAAGTCCCATAGTGCTCAGAGCCATTATGAATATAGCTGTAGACATCACACGTTCTCTCGGCCGTCCGTTCCGGCACCTTTATAAATGCAGCCCGAGAGGAAGTAGTGTGGTTCATTTCGCATTCATCTTCTGTAAGATCCACGTCTTTTAAACGTCGGATCTCGCTCTGCCTCGGATAAGGCCAGAGCCGAACTGTGTCAAAGCGCGTATTTTGCGGTAAAAACGGATAGTGAACTAGCGTGTACTGTACACCGTCCTGGATCGCTTAGAATTCGCCAGATTAACTGTTACTGTGCCGTCCGTGTGAATTACCAATTCTGCGTGGCAAGTGGTGACTCTATTTCCACTTCTATGGTGAGCATTAATTTTGAACATTTATTGCAAACTTTCATTAGGTAATTTTACACCGGGCGAAAGACAATCTGATAGTAACGTACCGTATAGGTCACCTCTGAACAGGTAAATGTGTTGTTAGAATAGAAAGACTAGCTTTCAGTTGCCAAAAGTGGATTTCCAAGTACAGTATGTGAGAAACTTTACGTAGTATAAATTTTGACTGGAACTTAATATTTTTATTTTAAATCATAGTCCTGATCCCGCAAAGAAATAGGAGAAACTTTTCTTTCAGTTGGCTGGACCAAAATGTGGCCTTGCAGACTGGAAATTAATGTCAGTATGATGTGACTTCTGAAATTTTCCCGGCGTATTTCTTCTTCTAATAATTTCCGGGTATGCAGCCGGATCCCGTCGACATTCTGCCACGATATTTCGGCCCAGTTGTGTACTCACCTGATGATGGCCGGACGTCTCTGGGCCGAAATATCGTGGCAGAATGTCGACGGGATCCGGCTGCATACCCGGAAATTATTAGAAAAAAAAATGTCAGTATGTTTCCCTTTCTGGCCGACCACAAAATTAGTTGCCAGGCTCGCGTGCGTAAGATGGTATTAATACCTTCTACCCGCCGCCCGACAGTGTGATACAGATATCGACGATACCATCGTTCTGTGGAGCCATGTTGAGGAACAGCTGAGTGACTTTCTAAGTCACCTGAAGAGCCTCCATGTCAACATGAAGTTTGCCATGGAGGTAAAATAGTACCAACAGCAACCATTTCTAGATGGGCTGGGACCCGAGACACCGCATGTGCCAAAACCCGAAAGTAAAAATACTTGCACAAACTATAAAATCACCACCCGAGCCAGTAAAGAGGCATAGTTAATACGCCTGTAACGCGAGAAAGACGAATACGTGAGCCGCTGCATCTCAGATTTGAGATGAAACATCTGGAAACCATTCTGAGGAACTTCGGGTACTCCATCTGTTTCACAAGAAGTATCACAGATTCAGATACTCAGCGAAGGGAGAATTCAGAAAAGGAAATGTGGAGTACCGTCTTTCTGGCGAGAAATAACTGCTAGTCAGACACAAGTGCGTTGAATGTTGTATCAGCGAGCGTGTAGAGTGAGGAAGGCGCGCGCTATATGTGAGCTTGACTTACTGCCCGGAAATTCGGCACGAGCACTTCGGAAACAGTACGACTCGTCGGTTGTTCGAGGGGTGCTGTGATGAGTGCCTTCAACACGTGGCAAAACCATGTCCAACATTATGGGGTTGGGCGGACACTCCTTATTACAAATATAGGACGTTGTAGGCTTGGAAGATTGACCAAACAAGACACTGCTGTGGAACTAACATCAGACTTCAATTCTGGATAGAGCGCAAACATTCTCTGAACACACAGTGCACCGAACGCTCCTAATGATAGGCCTCATCAATCGATGACCCATGCATGTCCGCATATTAAGACTACGACTTCGGCAACCATGACTGAAATTAGCGCATGACCTTCGGCACAGTGCATTAACACTGCGGCAGGGAGTTGCATGGTCTGATGAAACACTGTACGTTCTTCATGATGCCGATGGGAGGGCGCAAATCCATCGTCTTCCATGCGAACAGTTTCTTGACATCTGTACTGCGGTCTGAGACAAAATGGCGGTGGCTCCATTACGCTCTGGGGAACTTTAGCGTTGGCATCCATGCGTCCAGTGGAGCTCGTATAAGAGATCGTGACCGCGAAGGCGTATCGTAAACTGCTTGCACACCACATACACCCCTTCATGTCATTCATGTTTACCGACCGCTGTGGTAGTTTCCAGCAAGGTAATGCACCATGTCACAAGGCTATGAATGTAATGTAGTGGTTCGGGTAACACAGTAGCAAGGTCCAGGTGATCTGCTGTCCCCCCAACTCGCCAGATCTGAACACGATCGAAAACATCTGGGATGTCACTAATCGTGACGTCAGAGCTTATCGCCCCATCCCCAGAATTTACCTGAATTAGGTGATTTGTGCGTGCAGATGTTGTACCAGCGACCTGCCAAGGCCTCATTGCTATAATGGTACGATGCGTCTTCTCTGTTATCCCTGCCAAAGATGGACATACCGGCTGTTAGGTAGATGGTCCTAATGTTTTGGCTGATCAGTGTATAATCAGCGGCCGCGAGCTTGCCTCCAGTCCACCTCGAGCAACGGAGGGTGAAGGTCGTCAATGCTAGCCTTTCGTGGTGGCGAAACGTCAGTAAAACCATCAAACAAACGGCGGCCGAAGAACTCAAGACAGAAGCCAACAGGCATTATATCAATAATTGGCCACAAAAGTCGTAACCATGTTGTACATACAGGAACACCAGCCCACACTGTGTTTAACTGTGACTCCTTAATAGAAATAGGGGATCAACAGAGACTAACCAACCACTATACGAACATACTAGAAACAACGAATGGTGGACAATAATAGAGGCTGAGGCAAAAAAAAAACAAAGTTGCCAGAGTACGACAATTCCATAACCGCTACCATCCTGCACAGCATCAACATAGGAGCTTCAACGTGAATAACGAAATGATAACAAGTGCATCTAGTGTTGTGAAAGGTGTGAAAGCTACTGCTGCGTCACAGGACGAGTGTGGACAACCTAGATCGCTGCGACGCATGAGGCAGAACCAAAGAGCTAGATAAGAGACACGTCGGCGTAGATTTCAAATCCACCTCGGCGACGGAGACGAGGAGAATCGCATCAGAGGGTGGTGTGTAACACTTAATATGTAAGAATCTCAATGTTCTTGCGAGAATGTTTTGAGACACATACAGCAAAAGGCAAAAAAGAAAATAGTAATAATTAACACATACACTAAAAATTTATTACAGTGACAGAGAAAGATGCACTGATGCCATTCCAGAGCATATTTAAATTTATATATAAATGCATCAGTATTGGTAGTGAAACATAATGTGTTCAATGGTATATAAATATGTTCATTCTTTTCCTTTCCCTCGTAACTATTGCTTACTGCTTACTGTTATTAATACTGTCCTTATTTTTATTATTGTTATTATAATACCATTATTATTATTCATATTATCATCCCAGATTTTATGCTGAGACATCACTTTGAAATCAAACAAATCGTATCACAACTTCAAAAAACTGTTAAAACACGACCTATTGTACACAGAGGGAGAGTAGGTATGAAGGAAACAATAAATAAATCCATTGGGCATGGCTGTCGTGTGCTAAGATCGACAGAATTGCCACCAGCTGTGTGCAGACACTCAAGCTTAACCTTTTAGTAACTGTAATTGCAAAAGATTATAAAATCAGAATTCAAATATTTTACGTTAATGTTTGATGAACCATTACTGAATTTATGAGAAATCTTTTCTTTAATAGTAATAAATATCATTAAAACGCATAGTTTTCGAAAGACTTGTAAGCCCTGACAGGACTACACAGGTGACGTACATGAAGGGACCAAGAAGTCCCAAAACATCACATAGTCAGGATTATTGTTTCTGGTGATACTTATGAAAACAGTTCTTTTCTTTAACTAACACAAACAAAAATATTTTGCTCTGACTGGGGTATAGACTCCAATTTTGTGGGTGATCAAAGTTCACATCTGACTCTTGAAGTGACAAGTGTTGGCCAGTAAGATTGTGTATTCTGAAAACATACATCGTGTGGTCCCGAAATGCTGTCTTCGTCTCCCTGGAGCTGTAAGAGGAAAATTTTGACCTTCTTTGGACCTATGGCTATTTTGGAAATTTCCTTTCAAACTTGAATAACCCAAGTGTAGTCATATGTTTGAAAACAATCGGTTGACATTTTTGAAAATAACAAGGGGAAATTTCACTTTACGTCACAGTATGAAATATCGACATTCACAAGTTTCATTTCCACCATTAGATAAAACATCTGTATCAATACTTTTTTGA
The DNA here is from genome assembly GCF_021461385.2 of Schistocerca piceifrons. Taxonomy (NCBI): domain Eukaryota; kingdom Metazoa; phylum Arthropoda; class Insecta; order Orthoptera; family Acrididae; genus Schistocerca; species Schistocerca piceifrons. Next base: position 276,742,239 of record NC_060141.1, read on the forward strand.
CTTTCTGTCTGTTTGATAAAGTGACCTCATCGTGACAGCTTCATCTAGCCTACCCACGTCATCATTGCAGTTTTGTACTACTGCCAGTGTCTCACTTCAATCTTCGTTCCACCTTTCTAGGTTCTGTATACAATTCATATCTTATTCCCCGATAATTTGAAAGAAAGTGAACTGCACGATTGTCCATCCAAATTCTGTGAAACACGAGCTCATACCTGAGGAGATACAGTCTGGATATTTTCCATATTTCCTGAATGAGATTTTCACTCTGCAGCGGAGTGTGCACTGATATGAAAATTCCTGGCAGATTAAAACTGTGTGCCCGACCGAGACTCGAACTCGGGACCTTTTCCTTTCGCGGGCAAGTGCTCTACCATCTGAGCTACCGAAGCACGACTCACACCCGGTACTCACAGCTTTACTGCTGCCAGTACCACGTCTCCTACCTTACTGGCAGAAGTAAGGCTGTGAGTACCGGGCGTGAGTCGTGCTTCGGTAGCTCAGGTGGTAGAGCACTTGCCCGCGAGAGGCAAAAGTCCCGAGTTCGAGTCTCGGTCGGGCACACAGTTTTAATCTGCCAGGAAGTTTCAGTTTCCATATTGTCTACTTCTTCCTCATTAGCACTTAGTTCATGTCCTGTAACATTTTGTGAAGTACTAGCGCAAGCCTGAAGAGTATTGACGTTATTATTCTTCGAATACTACACTTCATATCCTCTTCCCTGTCATCACTACATAAGATAGTGTCTTAAACATCTGAAAAATTTTCTATTTCGGTACGATTTTCTTGGTCTGTAAGACCTTTTCTGTAATAGGTAGCCATAGGCCTGAGCAAAATAAGTTCACAAGCATTTTATAAGTCACACATTACTGGTATCGGTTTTTTTTTAAAATGCCATATTGTGCTTAATAAGGATATGTTTTTATTAGGAAAGGTCCTGAAACAGAAGGAACTGTAAACGTCAAAGCAAAGCAACGAAAAGTCTGTCACCTCAACTTGGGAAGTCAGCGCCGTGGATCTGACGGGACTGCTAAGTCCCAGTAGTATTTTATAATTGGACATTACAACATTGATATTTTATCAAAATTAACATTAATATGGACGAAGGGAGCTACATAGAAATTATCACTCAACTTCGTTCACGTATGAACCTTACTTTTAAGCGGGCCGTGGTGGCCCAGCGGTTTTAGGCGCTTCAGTCCGGAATTATGCGGCTGCTACGGTCGCAGGTTCGAATCCTGCCTCGGGCATGGATGTACGTGATGTACTTAGGTTAATTAAGTTTAAGTAATTGTGAGTCTTGGGGACTGATGACCTCAGATGTTACGTTCCGTAGTGCTTAGAGCCATTTGAACGATTTGAACCTTGCTCTTATTTACGTAACCTTGCAACACTGTTTCACACATCTAACAGCCATTTGCAACATGACTGTTCACATTTCAGGCTGACTGATAGGCTTCGGAATGGCGTGCAGGCGTTACTGGCATCCAGCGTAAGATGGAAAACTGTATGGAAATGGACGTTTCACTCCCTACGGTTCTAACGGGCTTTTGAGTTACATAAATCCACAAATAATCTGCCGGGACCCGCAAGTTCCAGCAGTAAATAAAGAGTCAATCAGCTTACCTTAGTTTCTCTTTTGTTTGTTAAAAAAATCGTTCAAATGGCTCTGAGCACTATGGGATTTAACATCTGTGGTCATCAGTCCCCTAAGGACATCACATACATCCATACCCGAGGCAGGATTCGAACCTGCGACCGTGGAGGTCACGCGGTTCCAGACTGAAGCGCCTAGAACCGCACGGCCGCACTAGCCGGCTTTTGTTTGTTGTTTTTTAGTTTTGTGACTGGCTTGACGCTGCCCGCAACAATTTCCTCAGGCGTGTAAATACAGGAGTATGTGTTTATCGTCTGGTCAAGATGATTACGATGATACATTCTCCATTTACGCCAGTGCTGATCTTCGCTTGCTTCACTCACAGTGGTTAGCGACAGCACCGAGCATCATTGCAGCGGCCTTGTTGCCTTGACCGTGTCTCCAGACTTCTGCCTCCACTGCTGGCGGGCACCCTGGGGGCAGCCGCCACCGCCGCCGCCTCCGGCAACCTTCCTTCCGCGAGATCTCGCAGCGCTGCGTCGCGTGCCCTGAATAGCGCCTAACGAACGGCACGGCGCTCCCCTGCAAGTCTCCCACCACCCGCTGCTGGACTGTTTAAATAATCCGACAAGATTTCAGTTACAATTACGATCACATTGTGCGCCCTTGAAACCTCTGCGGCCAGTCTCTAGGGCACCTTCAAAGGTCAACCGCATCCTTAATTCCAGCATTTAGAATGCTCCGGACCGTACGGACGTATTTTACGACGAATTAATTGAAGTCGTGGAAAGGAGGGTGCGTACTCTCATGTCTACACCTTCAGCTAATATACGCCGTGTGAACACGGGTGTCGTGCTGCGACTTCCGAAAATAAAACATGGAAGCTAACAACAGGCAGTCAAGTTCAGTTCCTAATGCCTACCCACTTCTCATTTACACAACTGCAGAGGAACAGTCCATCACTCTGAAGCTTCATAATAAAAATAATTAAGTATAAATCAACATCTCTGCTAACGTGTAAATATACATCACGACTTCCAAATTTAATATGCACCAGAGTGAATTTTTAGTTCCGGAATCAGTGATGCCCACCACGAAGTTCTTATTTTAATTCTTAGTAACATCATGGCTCCTAATTTTCCAGCGTACTTTTGTGATACTGAAACCTTAATGGTTAACTTCTCATGTGTGGCCCCAGTTTCATATCCCGTCAGTAAAATTTACTTTATACGCCGGAATGTTGGTAAACGTGCTTAACGCACATGGTATAGAATACTGAGACAGTCGTACAAAACAGTTGCCACATAGTAAATTTCACAAATAAAATTCATTCGGAAGTCACTAAGGATAATATACATAGATGTAGCGGAATTGGTATTACGAGTCATATTATCTCTCTCTCTCTCTCTCTCTCTCTCTCTCTCTCTCTCTCTCTCTCACACACACACACACACACACACACACACACACACACATACACACAGTTGTACTCGCACGCACATGAATGGAGACACACACTGCACCACTCCACTACACGAAAGATAAGCAGACTAGGTGGCATAACCTGCTGGACTTTTGTGCCATCTGGTAGTGAAACAGTAGTCACAGTTTGAGAAACTGTGTTATACAGAGCTACTTGTTGTTGACCTACTTAAACTGTAGCTAGTAATGTGCCACCGTGCGGCCGTAAAAAATTTCAGCTTTGTTCTTTCTATCTAGGTAATTTTCAACAAACCGAAAGTAGGTTCTTTATTTTTCGTTAATAACTTTTCTGGGTGTAAAGCATGCACAGAAGAAAGTTAACTCTAGTGCTATCTAAGCATTTCTGGCTGTGCTGTATTAGCGTGTCACTTTGAATAAAGTTACTTTTCAGGGTGTAAAGTATGCTCAGGAGAGAATTACACTAGTGCAGTCTACGCATTTTTACATCGATGGCTTCATTTGGATCTAAAATGCACTTGGTATGTAAAGAACGCCAAGAGTGAAAAATTAAAAATAAATGTCCTCTATCTTCTCAGTTCATTCGTTTGTCACCGACACATTTTTTAAATCCGTGCAACCTAGTTTTAGTGTTAAAGGTTAAATGTTCAGGAAAGGGCGCTAATCTGATTCGGACACCAATTATATACGACATTAATTACTGGAATGGTACAATTTCCTTTATGGTTCTGGTTTTCAGCTCATTACCGTAATAGGCGAATTAATGCCACACTGCTTCCCTGAATCTCTCTGGGAAGCCTACTAAGTAATAAGTTAAAATACAGAAATACAAAAAGTAAAACTCATACAGCTTCCTGACAACTGGAATTTGCGACCATTGTCCCAATAAATTATGGTAGTTTCTTCATGTTTAGCTGTATACCAAATTCTTTACTTAAACCTAGGAAAAGTGGTGGACTGTACGATGAAGCCGTTTTCCAGCAGACCCGTTTATTCTGCTGTAGTCTAGGGGTAGCGTCTTTGATTCATAATCAAACCTCTTCGGTCCCGGGTTCGATACCCGCCACTGCCTAAATTTTGATAAATAATCAGCATTGGCCGCCGAAGACTTCCGGCATAAGAAGTCTACCCCATTCTGCCAACGGCCTTGTCAAAGAGGGTGGAGGAGCGGATAGAGGTTCAGGGCACTCTCTTGTCCTAGGGGTGGGAAATTGCCCCTAAAGGCGGAAGAATCAGCAATGATCAACGACATGAGGATGCAGAAGGCAATGGAAACCACTGCATTAAAGACACGTAACGTGTATCCACAGGACATGTGGCCTGTAATTGAAGAAGTGTCATGATGATCTCTCCATTGGCAAAAGATTCCGGAATAGTCCCCCATTTGGATCTCCGGGAGGGGACTGCCAAGGGGGAGGTTACCATGAGAAAAAATTGAATAATAAACGAAAGGATAACGTTCTACGAGTCGGGGCGTGGAATGTCAGAAGCTTGAACGTGGTAGGGAAACTAGAAAATCTGAAAAGGGAAATGCAAAGGCTCAATCTAGATATAGTAGGGGTCAGTGAAGTGAAGTGGAAGGAACACAAGGATTTCTGGTCAGATGAGCATCGGGTAATATCAACAGCAGCAGAAAATGGTATAACAGGTGTAGAATTCGTTATGAATAGGAAGGTAGGGCAGAGGGTGTGTTACTGTGAACAGTTAAGTGACCGGGTTGTTCTAATCAGAATCGACAGCAGACCAACACCGACAACGATAGTTCAGGTATACATGCCGACATCGCAAGCTGAAGATGAACAGATAGAGAAAGTGTATGTGGATATTGAAAAGGTAATGCAGTATGTAAAGGGGGACGAAAATCTAATAGTCATGGGCCACTGGAATGCTGTTGTAGGGGAAGGAGTAGAAGAAAATGTCAGAGGAGAATTTGGGCTTGGGACTAGGGATGAAAGAGGAGAAAGACTATTTGCTTCTGTAACAAGTTTCAGCTAGTAATAGCGAATACCCTGTTCAAGAATCACAAGAGGAGGAGGTATACTTGGAAAAGGCCGGGAGATACGGGAAGATTTCAATTAGATTACATCATGGTCAGACAGAGATTCCGAAATCAGATACTGGACTGTAAGGCGTACCCAGAAGCAGATATAGACTCAGATCACAATATGGTAGTGACGAAGAGAAGGCTGAAGTTCAAGACATTAGTCAGGAAGAATCAATACCTAAAGAAGTGGGATACGGAAGTACTAAGGAATGACGAGATACGTTTGAAGTTCTCTAACGCTATAGATACAGCAATAACGAATAGCGCAGTAGGCAGTACAGTTGAAGAGGAATGGACATCTCTCAAAAGGGCCATCACAGAAGTTGGGAAGGAAAACATAGGTACCAAGAAGGTAGCTGCGAAGAAACCATGGGTAACAGAAGAAATACTTCAGTTGATTGATGAAAGGAGGAAGTACAAACATGTTCCGGGAAAATCAGGAATACAGAAATACAAGTCGCTGAGGAATTAAATAAATAGGAAGTGCAGGGAAGCTAAGACGAAATGGCTGCAGAAAAAATGTGAAGACATCGAAAAAGATATGAATGTCGGTAGGACAGCCTCAGCATACAGGAAAGTCAAAACAACCTTTGGTGACATTAAAAGCTACGGTGGTAACATTAAGAGTGCAACGGGAATTCCACTGTTTAATGCAGAGGAGAGAGCAGATAGGTGGAAAGAATACATTGAAAGCCTCTATGAGGGTGAAGATTTGTCTGATGTGATAGAAGAAGAAACAGGAGTCGATTTAGAAGAGTTAGGGGATCCACTATTAGAATCGGAATTTAAAAGAGCTTTGGAGCACTTACGGTCAAATCAGGCAGAAGGGATAGATAACATTCCATCAGAATTTCTAAAATCATTGGGGGAAGTGGCAACAAAACGACTATTTACCACACAATTCCGAAGACGGCAAGAGCTGACAAGTGCGAGAATCATCGCACAATCAGCTTAACAGCTCATGCATCGAAGCTGCTTACAAGAATAATATACAGAAGAATGGAAAAGAAAATTGAGAATGCGCTAGATGACGATCAGTTTGGCTTTAGGAAAAGTAAAGGGACGAGAGAGGCAATTCTAACGTTACGGATAATAATGGAAGCAAGGCTAAAGAGAAATCAAGACACTTTCATAGGATTTGTCGACCTGGAAAAAGCTTTCGACAATATAAAATCGTGCAAGCTGTTCGAGATTCTCAAAAAAGTAGCGGTAAGCTATAGGGAGAGACGGGTCATATACTATGTGTACAACAACCAAGAGCAGACGATCAAGAACGAAGTGCTCATATTAAGAAGGGTGTAAGACAAGGCTGTAGCCTTTCGCCCCTACTCTTCAATCTGTACATCGAGGAAGCAATGATGGAAATAAAAGAAAGGTTCAGGAATGGAATTAAAATAGAAGGTGAAAGGATATCAATGATACGATTCGCTGATGACATTGCTATCATGAGTGAAAGTGAAGAAGAATTAAATGATCTGCTGAACGGAATGAACTGTCTAATGAGTACACAATATGGTTTGAGAGTAAATCGGACAAAGACGAAGGTAATGAGAAGTAGTAGAAATGAGAACAGCGAGAAACTTAACATCAGGATTGATGGTCACGAAGTCAAAGAAGTTAAGGAATTCTTCTACCTAGGCTGTAAAATAACCAATGACGGACGGAGCAAGGAGGACATAAAAAGCAGACTCACTATGGCAAAAAAGGATTTTCTGGCCAAGAGAAGTCTACTAATATCAAATACCGGCCTTAATTTGAGGAAGAAATTTCCGAGGATGTACATCTGGAGTACAGCATTGTATGGTAGTGAAACATGGACTGTGGGAAAACCGGAACAGAAGAGAATCGAAGCATTTGAGATGTGGTGCTATAGACGAATGTTGAAAATTAGGTGGACTGATAAGGTAAGGAATGAGGAGGTTCTACGCAGAATCGGAGAGGAAAGGAATATGTGGAAAACACTGATAAGGAGAAGGGACAGGATGTTAGGACATCTGCTAAGACATGACGAAATGACTTCCATGGTACTAGAGGGAGCTGTAGAGGGCAAAAACTGTAGAGCAAGACAGAGATTGGAATACGTCAAGCAAATAATTGAGGACGTAGGTTGCAAGTGCTACTCTGAGATGAAGATGTGAGCACAGGAAAGGAATTCGTGGCGGGCCGCATCAAACCAGTCAGTAGACTGATGACCAAAAAAAATAGTGAAGCAAGTCAGATGATCATTTGATGTTGCTCCACCACAGCACAATTACCAGATCCACTATAAAATGGCTTCAATGTAAAAGATGAAACCGGTCGTGGATTTAAATAAGAGACCTGTTGGCAACTGCAGCGTGTATTCGTTAACCGTAGCAATATTTCTAGAAGACAGTTGAGAAATCAAAGGTGACAAATCCGTCACAAGCACTCAGAAATGGGCTCTACAATGCTAGACATTCCTGATTAGCTAAAAGAGATGAAGAAGTAGCGAATACATGGCAAAAATTGAAGATCATGTTATCCGGATGTTTGGAGCAGTAATTTACAGAATTTCATTCGTCACACTAGTGTCGACTTCACACTCAGCACACCTGATGAAATGTCTTGTTGATGCCTAAATTCATTTCTACATTTTTTGAGCACTGTAACTCTACCTGTTTTACCAAACCTCTAACCCGGATTCGAAATCCAAATGCAGGTAGACTACTCAACGTCTTCCGGGGACAAAAAAGGTTAATTTTCAATATTTCGCGTGATTATCTTCCGAATTCAGACAACTAAAATTGTGTCATAATCTGGTCATTATAAGGTAGAATTTCATGTTAAAAATTTAGCACTGTAAGACAGGTATTACAGTTACAAAATGTGTGTTTCTCCTTTGGCAACGTAACTGGTGGCGCGCAGGTTCCCAGACTGTGCTCATGTAGTACTTGAGGGTGAGAGCACTTGTTGACATCCAAAAATACCTTACTTATCATTTCAAACCTTACGAAACATCATCTGGCTGACACCACCTAAAAGTGAAGAAAGGAAGAAAGTTTCTCGCTCACTTTATTTTCGCTGTTCATGTAATCTAACTTCAGCCTCAGGCATGACGTTTGTTTTAATTTATTATTTCCGTAGACCAATTTTTTTTGTGTCACCAGTCTTCTTACTGGTTCGATGCGGCTCATTACGAATTCCTCTCCTGTGCCAAACTTCTCATGTCAGAGTGGCACTTGCAATCTACGTCTCAAGTAGTTACCGGATGTACGCCAATCTCCCTAGTCTCACTCTCGGTCTTCCTCTATAGATCCGTATACCACTGAATGAACCTGCAAAATTATGTCACTGTACTACACATGGTTAAAGAGATATGACATTAGAGATATTTAGATGCTGAAAAAATAGCTTTTGTTGAAAACGTTGCATATTAAAACTACAGTATCAGGCAAGATGTTTTAAGGTATTGCCTCTTTACTACTAATTATAATCACAACACACTTTGAAGCCAAATTTTTTATATATCTAAAATTCTGCGTGGTGTCTGTTGTTATATATCGTGTCTCCCTACCACTTTGCGCAACGACGCTCTGAGCGTGTTTTTTAGGGAATTGACTAGTTTGAACCTGGGACCTGTTGCTGGTAAGGAGACGTCAGACCACACATGACATGTAGAGTTCAGAAGAGTTCAGTGAGACTAGGGATGATATAACCAAATACTTAATGATTTCAGCGTCAGCTCCAATGCACTCCCTGTAAAAGAATCTTAATACTAACTAAATTTAGTGGAAGGGGTTCAAGGCTTTCCAATTTTTAGTTAGCCGGTAAAATAACGTCGAAAAAGCAGTTACGTTTACCGCAGGAAATTTTATTCTACTCACAAAACATTGTTTATAAATTGCACTGTTGATAAAAGGAAATGTTTTAGTACAGGATGGTAAAAACCAACTGCGTTCAACAAAAATGTGAAATAATGTTTCCTGAGTGGGTTTCAAAGTTCTACAATGGATCGAAGTATGACCCATGCCATATCTCATCTATAATCCAGGTTTAAATTAAGTTTCACAAAAGAGAAAACTATCAAAATGGTCTACAGTGACCCTCAATTATATTTAATTATTTATCTAACTTGTCGTAAATTACAGTGGCTGATGTGGCCTCTCAACAATTATATAACAGAAAAATCATCGTGTTTCAGATTTTATCTTACGTAGCAAATGTGAATACCATGAGCTTTAATTGACGATCGACACTAGTATTACGCAAAACGGGGATGTAACATATGAGACTTCTGCAGTTCTGAGTGAAGCGTTATGGCTGAAAAATGCGGCATCACGTGCGTTCATTACCTTGTCGGTGTTCGTCAGGGGGCAGCGGGCAGCACAGCTCCGTTCACCTCGCCATCTCGGAAGCAACTCTCTCCTAACTTCTCCTTACTACAGTTTATCGAAGTCGGTTTAAAGAAACTATCTGGCTGTGTTTTCATCTGACCAATCAGCGTCTCAATGTTAACCTTAAGCTCCGCCTACAAACATTCTGTCTATCCACCGAGAAATGTTATAATTTTAGTGGTGGGGCAATATTTTTAAAGTTTGCAACGAAACAGAGACGCAAAAAAGTCTCACATTAAAACTTGCAGCTGGTGTGGTCCTTTTAGTGTTATTGTAAGATCTATACTGTTCTTCAGGAGGGCTTTATCTTTTAACATGGGCTGGGTGGTGGTCCTGACGTAACAGAGACGCGAAAAAGTCTCACGCTAAAACTTGCAGCTGGTGTGGTCCTTTTAGTGTTATCGTAAGATCTATACTGTTCTTCTGGAGGGCTCTAGCTTTTAACATGGGCTGGGGGGTGGTCCTAGCGGTTAACTGGCGACGTGGATGTCCGTCCCTTATCGTAGGGCCTTCAGCTTAACACGGTTCTACTCTCGACCTCTGTTCTCGTTTCTCCCCTCGGAACTGCGTCTGTCTCACAGTGGGAAGGTATGACATGCACTTGGGCATTCTTGTGTTAGTCTGTGGTACTCCATTTGCTCACTCGTTACTCGTATTACTTTGGTTAATTTAATGTCACGATTTATTCGGAGCTATGTGACATAGTACTAGATTTGCTTATCATGTCAGGGTTTTCGTGGAAGGTGTTGGATTTGCCTGACACCTTACATATATCACTAAATGTACGTGCAAAACTGTATCATTGTACCGCACATAATGCAGAAGACATGATCACTCAATCTCTGAAATGCCTGAACACCGAGATTTTGTTTAAAATAGAGCGCAAATTGCAAAGACTGTGTTCATCTAGTGCATCATAATGAGAGCACTTAGCAACATCCAACAAACTTTAAGCCCAATTTCAAATCTTTCCTAACCTTTTTCTCGGTTACTCTGCTGTGCCGACTGCAAGCACATTCGTGTTACAATGATCTTTCGTTCGCGGCGGTGGTGTCACTTGTAGACCATTGTGAAAGCCGTGTCGGGAGCGTACGGAGGAAAGGCCGTTTGTTGTGAACTGGGGATGACACGGTTAGGCTAGGTCTTGTAATATGGGAGGGGATTGGCAAAGGTGGCTGCAAGAAGTGTGTTGTGTCTGTGCTCGGCAATGCTTGCGGTCCCTGGACTTGGTGGTATCAGACTCGAAACTTGGTGCATATACTGACTGAACTGGAATTAACTAACTGGATTATATCGGCACAGGTAAACTCGCAGGAGGAGAGTAATTTCCTTGTCGAGCCACGACAGTGCAAGGAACGTTAAACAACTGGTACGTTTCCTCTGAGACTTGAAGTGCTTGACTTAGCTAAATTGTTCTCGAGAGATGTCTGCTCGGTTTGTGACTCTAGTAACTGCATTCATTGTTACAAGGGTATTCTACCGTAAGCTGAAACAAGTTACTGACAGAGAACTCACCGAGCGCACCTCCGTTCTGGACATTGGTAGTTAATCGTGTAAGTAGACAATCGAGCTTATATCTACGAGCATTTCATCACCATTTGTAGTTGACATTAATCGATAAGTCATCAAACAAAGTTTAACTTGCTGTTTAGTCCATTAACTGATCATCCCATTTTAAGAAGAGTTTTGTAATTGCTACTCTTTCGATTCTACACTTTCATTTCATCGGATTTGCGAGATATTTTGGAAAATAAGTAGAATTTCGTTCATTACTAACTTCATGGGATATAATATTAAATTTTTTAGTTCTCCGTTTTATTAAAATTTTACCTTCCGTAGTGTGAGTTGCAACAAGACTATCTTACTTAATAATTACTATATTGAAGAATTTATTGAAAATTTCTTACTGAAATGAAATAAACCTATGGTTTGTTATAGTTAGTGTCGAGGCGCGGTCTGATTGAATGTAATACGCGTAGGTTCCAACTGGTACAATAGAAGTTGTAACGGTTATTTGATGAACGATAGTGGTTTTTCTTTTTCAGATGACCATATTTATTGTTTGGTATAATCTATTGCGCTGGCCATACGGAATTTATACAGTGAATCTTCTATCCAGTGCACGAACTCAACCTAAGTGCCATTTGTTGCAGTATGATATTGTAAACATTCTATACAGCTTTCGTTGGGGCTATATACCCCTTTTTTCTGTAATTATTTTACCAACTACTCGTATTTTCATTAATTACAAAAATATTGTTTTAGTAAAATTATTTAATTATTCTTAAAAGCATTATATCATTTCACTCTCAAAAATCGTTTATTACTGACCTGTAATTTTTTTAATTTTAAAATGTTACAGACCGAAAGCAACTTATTCTAAAAAATTAATTCATTTGTCAAACGTACGTTTTAAACTAATAAACGTTTGAACTTGTCATTCGGCACATCATTCACCCAGACCTGTCTCTACATAATCCGGAAGTATAGTCCTTAGAGCCAAATACGTAACATATTAAGTCATTTATAAAGCACTCCGAATCAGACATTTGACCTTGTTTTGTGCATGGGAGTCTTCAAAGTCTGTGCTGTTAACTGGTGGATCTCTAAATGCAAAACCCGAAATGGAAAAACTTTGAGACTTATGGATATCGTTTAGCATTTCCATATAAAGTACCCCTGGTGTTCGGTGGTTCATTACAGAGGAATGGAAAAGGAAATTACGATGTGTTAGATGGCGATCAGCTTGGCGTTCGGAAAGGTGATGATAGCAGAGGGCTGTTCTGATCTTGCGATTGGTAACGAAAGCAGACTTAAGAAAGAAGAAAAAGAAGACATGATCTTAGGATTTGTTGACTTATAAAAAGCGTTCGACAATCCGAAACGTTGCAAGATTTTCCAAATTCCGAGGAAAATAGGGTTAAGCTGTAGGGAAAAGTGCGTAATGTACAACATGTACAAGAGCAAAGACGAAAAAAAAGAAAGAGTGGAGGACCCACAACGAAGTGTTCGGATAACAAAGGGTGTAAGACAGGGGTGTATTATTTCGATCCTAATGCTCATTTTATGCATCGAGAAGCAATGATCGAAATAAAGAAAATTGGTTCAAATGGCTCTGAGCACTATGGGATTTAACTTCTGAGGTCATTAGTCCCCTAGAACTTAGAACTACTTAAGCCTAACTAACCGAAGGACATCACACATAACCATGCCCGAGGCAGAATGCGAACCTGCGACCGTAGCGGTCATCCCGTTCCAGACTGTAGCGCTTAGAAGCGCTCGGCCACTCCGGCCGTTTCGAAATAAAAGAAAGCATCAAAAGTGGAACTACAATTCAAGAGGACAGGATATCAATGATAAGAGTCGCTGAGAACATGGATATCCTTAGTGGAAGTGAAGAAGAATTACACGATGTGCTGAATGGGGTGAACAGTCTAATGAGCAAATATTGTGGACTGAGAGTAAACTATAGAAATACGAAAGTAATAAGTAGCAGAAATAATAACCGCGAGAAACTTAACACCAGGACTGGTGGCCACGAAGTAAATGAAGTTAAGGAATTCTGCTACCTAGGCAGCAAAATAACCCATGATCCACGGAGCAAAGAGAGTGTCAAAAGTAGACTAGCACTGGCATAAAGGGCATTCCCAGCCAAGAGGTCTACTAGTATCAAAAATAGGTCTTATTTTGAGGAATAAACATCTGAGAATGTACGTTCGGAACACGGCATTTTGTGGCAGTAACAAATGGACTATGGGAAGACTAGAAAAGAATGGAACCAGAGATATTGAGTTGTGGTGGTGCAAGAGAATGTTAAAAATTAGATAGACATAGGTTGCAAGTGCTAATCTCAGATGAACAGGCTGTCACAGGAGTGAAACTAGTCAGAAGATTGATGACTGAAAAAAAAAAACCTGAGCAACAGAACGGCAAAAACACAAGATTCTTCGAGCCCTTGTCGATGTCTTCCGCTTCCGTGATTTCGCAAAAATGGCTCCCCAAATCCGGTGGTAGTTGTAACTGTTTTCTTTTCCTTGAATACATTCCGTAAGTGACTCTGTTCTTTCGGCAGGTTTTCACCATCTGAGACGGTCTCCGCTTGTTGTACCTAGGTCTTCAGAACACAAACTTCCTGCGGACGATGGTGATAGCGGTTTGCGTGCTAATATGGGTCCGTGTGGGCGCATTTCTCACAAAAACTTTGCCTAAGACACCCATTTGCTTGTCGGCAGACGACGACGTCAAGTGAAGCCAAGGCACCATCGCTCTTTACCTGCATCGTGAACACGGTGTTGTTCTGGACACTGTTGAAATTGTCCAAGCATTCTCCCAGCTTTTCACGACCACGAGACCAGACACCGAACGCGTCGTCGACGTAACGATAAAAGCAACTAATCTTTGCAGGAGCCGTCCAGGGCGATGTCCTCAAACTGCTCCATAAACAGTTTGGCTATAACTGCAGTTCATTTGTTTCCCATCGCGACGCTGTGGGTCTGATTAAAATATTCTCCATCTTGGAAAAAGCACGATGAAGTCAGAATGTGATTAAATAAACCCACAACAGCGGCGCCAAATAATTGGGAGGGCAGACCTATGGAAACCTAGATAGTAAAGCGCTTGAAAAATGACACCACATTCAATCTGACAATAATATCTCCTGCTCAAAGACGCAGGCATTTAATTCGACTGATGAAGTCGGTCGTATTCTTTACGTGGTGAACACAGTGATGACCACTGTGTGGAGTTAGGATGCTGGCCAGATAATTCGCGTGTCAGTAAACTGCCGATCCAATGGTTGAAGGCCATATAATATACGTCTTCGGCGTGCCCGAAGGAGGAGATTTTTTAATGACATTCTCTTCAGTGGAGACCTCTTCAGAATCTCCGACATATTTCTCTTTATTATGGATGTTGGGTCTCTTGATAATTTTTGATATGTTCCCTCCTCCAGCACCAACCCAATCTTCGAGTCGTATTCGGCTCGTTCCAAAATGATGGCTGCATTGCCCTTGTCAACTGGCGGAACTACAAGGAGAGGACCTTTAAGACTCTTACACTTAGCTCTTATCATGTTCGAGGTAGAATTTGGAACGAATGTGCCTCGTTTCTCGACGAATTTCTTCTGTAGCATTCGGGAGAACGACGGTTCAAACCCGCGACCAACTATCCTGATTTAGGTTTTCCGTGATTTCCCTAAATCGTTTAAGGCAAATGCCGGAATGGTTCCTTCGAAAGGGCCCAGCCCATTTCCTTCTCCATCCCTTTCTAATCCGAGCTTGTGCTCTGTCACTAATGATCTCGTTGTCTTCGGAACATCAAACATTAATCTCCGCCTCCTTCTTCTCCTCCTCCTCCTATTCTGCACTTTCACTGGGGATGTTTCGAACTTATTACATCAGCGAAAGGAATACACAGTGGCGACGTTGCAAAATCAAGTCCCTTCTTAATATTCGGCATGGCATTTGCTTCGACGTGTCTTACCCACGCGTTGATATTGGGCCATTTCATTGCTTTTCGTTCTGCCGCCTGCTGTTGCTGTGGAAGCCGGCTGAATTTCCGCTTGTGCCCTTCACTGGTTACCCTCTGTGATTACATCTGTTGTGGTACGGTGGCTGCATCAGTCCATTCGCAGTCCAGAGCAGAGAGCAACTCTGCAGCGGCAGGTTGACAGTCATCAGTTCGCGGCTGTTTGTATTAAGCTGCCGTCTGGTGTGATATACTCTCTTCCGCAGCAGGGTGAAGCTGGCACGACGAAATATTCTCTTGGCAGTAGCAGTGGTGATTCGTGACTCACGAGACCAAAAACGTGGAAACGTCTTCTCTTCAGGCGGAGTAGTAAGCTCTCGTACACACATTCACACCCAAACACACATACACCCATAGCCACCCACCCACCCACACACACACACACACACACACACACACACACGCACACACACACTCTTTCATTTTTTTTCAAGCTGCTAGAGATTACTATACTTCATTGTTTATTTTATGTTAGTTGCTGAACTATTGGGTAAAATTTGTCATGTTATCCGCGTCTCTGTGGAATATTTAGTCACTGTGAATGTTTGGGCAGGTGTAACAAAATCTCTGAAACAGATAACCCTCAATGCTTAACGATACTAAATTGTGGTTAGGGAAACCAATCATCTCTGACTTCGTCTTGTGTGTGAATGGGTTAGTTTGGTATCTGGCTGACAAAGCAGTAGTGGTCCGGCATGTTATTCGTGAAGACCAAATTGCAGTGTCATAATTTCTTCTGCTCCGTGTCACGCTAAGCTCTTCATTGAAGTGCGACACTCCCCCTCTAGTAATATTGGCTGAGGTGACGTGGAGGTAGTGAGCGGTGGTGCGACACTCTCTTACTTTGACAACTTTGCCCGTCAGATTAACGTTCATATTTTATGTGATCTCGGTGTTCGTCAGTACTACATTTGCTATCTGTGATAATGGCTTTTTACAAACCAAAGTTTTCATGTAACTGCATGTGTAGCCTGTAGAGAATTTGTACCCGAGCGGCCGTAGTGGAGGCGATGGAGAACAAGGAGAGACAGGGAGTGGGAGCCATAAATGCTGAGTAGCAGCGACCTGGCTCTGCGTCTGATTCTGGGAAGCAGCACTCAGTAGGCTGTACTTGCTGAGGGTCTTCTGGTCGATGCCCTCTCATCCTTCCTCTTAAGTTCGGAGAGAAGGGTGCCAGTTCGGAGAACATTTTACCTCGGCCAGGCGGCAGTCTTCCGTGAAGGCATCCAGTTGGTGGGTGGAGGAAGCCATTTAAGAGAGACTGCTGTAAACTGATCTTTTCGTGCAAACTGTGGGAACGTCATAAACTCCGCCCATTCTCATGTTAGAAGTTGAGATGACACAGATACGTGTTTTGTGGAGGCTAGATTGTAACTGCCCTGACGCCACGTAGTCGCCAGGCTCTTTTAGCGAGCGGCAAAAACATATATTTCACGTGCACGACTGTCTCTGAAGTTTAACTGCCTTTTTACAGAAGGTGCAAATGGTTGGACAGGAAAGATAAGATCTGTCTACAAATGAGGGACTCTCGTCCCATCCAAGTAGACGTTTTCTGCAAAGCATAGTGTGACGGCCCTTCCCTCCTTCTTCACCTGCCGAGAGGAGACGCGACTCGTAACGATGTTCGTCCCCGTCGGTATGACGTGGAACAGCATCTGTAACTCTCGTAAGAACGCGACTCCGCGCGTAGTTTAGGAATATTCTGTTATCTGTCCGCAACAGTCTTCTCAGCTTGTGCGAACTTTTAAACCGCAATCGTTTATTTTTATACCCGGTTAGTTCAGTGATGAAATAGAATTTTGATTTCATCATTAAGGCCGATTTTCACATCGTACATAGCGAGGATGAAATTTTGCTGACTACTATTCCGTTGCTATGCCGTTGCTACCTCAAGTTATTAACAACGGTTCGACGTAACTGCAGAGATAACTTAGGTTGGAGTATATATATATATATATATATATATATATATATATATAATACGTCGTAATACTGGTTTAAACTAATAAATTTTCACTGTCCATTATTCATGTACTCACTTAATCACTTTAAATGTTTAAAGAGTCAATCAACTTACATTATTACACATTGTACTGCCCATTTAATGAGTTAGGCGACACGTGAGATTTATGTTTTGACTCAGATTTTATTGTTCTATCTGCAGTTAATTGTTTATCCCTACAACACATGCACACCGATATATCATTCAAGATTAACTTCTGTTCAGTTCAGTAATCGTGACGCTGACGACAACATTTGACTAATCAGCGTACTTGTCTTTCTTCGTGTCTTCGTTTTATTGTGTCGCATTCAAGAGTACAAATTGTCTCCCTATCGTTGATTCACTGCTCTCAAGGTCTGTAACTGTTCATCAGTACGAAGGCTAAGTCCGATAAACCAATAACAATAACACTCAAATGAAGCCTTGTTAATGTGTGTCAAATCTTATGGGACTTAACTGTTAAGGTCATCAGTCACTAAGCTTACACACTCCTTAACCTAACTTATCCTAAGGCCAACACACACACCCATGCCCGAGGGAGGACTCGAACCTCTGCCGGAACCAGCCGCACAGTCCATGACTGCAGCGACGTAGACCGCTCGGCTAATACCGCACGGCAAATGAAGTCGTAACACTCGTCTTATTACATTGTCGCGTTGAGAACGGTAAAGATTACTTTTTTTCAGTCGAATGACTGAGCAATACCTCAATCTCTATCTCACGAATTATCAAACTTCCAAAACTGAAACAATCTAATAGCGTTCGCATCCAGACAACTATCGCAAAAGTACTCTAAAGGGACTCAAGAGCAGCTAACTAACTGAACATTTCCATATCCGAGTTGCATTGCAGTTGCACTGAATTTCGTTTCCGATGCGGCTACAACTCTCTTCCATGGTAAATGTTTTCATTGACTGAATTACTTTCTTGGGTTTAACCTTCGTTTATATGATTTTGAATTTATTCTATAGATGTTTGATACAGAATCTATGATAGTCCTTTCCTTTTATTTCCCCTTTTTGAATGCTATTGTCAGTATTTGAGTGATACAGGTATAAATCAAAATATTACCAGCGTAGATTTTATCGTCAGTAGTTGCAGTCACTGTCAAGATGACTCACTTCCCTACTTTAATTTTCCACAAAGTTTGTTAATTGGGGTTTTCTGTCCTGGAAATGGCAATGGCAACAATTACCAGGAGACTAATGCGTTGATAGTATAAAATCTCCTTTTTCTCACAAAGGAGATGTTGAGTCGGTGACTGGCTCAAGATATACAAAGTGGAGACTTGCTGCCCCAGCGTGGGAAACCCGTTGCTGTGTCTGGGGTGGCTAACAGACCAACAGAACAGTCCAGAGTGGAGATTCAATGAGCAGAGGATAGTCCGATTGGTTTCTGCAACGTAGGAGCAGTTTCACTGTCGCTGTTTCAGCTCCAGTACCGAGGCTTGGTGCAAAGCACTAGTGATTTTTTCTTTTCTTCGTCTTTTGGTAGTCCCCTGGTGGGTGAGACTTGTGGTCTGTATCTTGTGGTGAACTAAGAGTCTGTGGCAGTTTGCATATCACCTCAGACATATCGTGTGTCATGAGGGTGAACTTACTCATCCGTCAGACTTTCGACTATTCCAGCACTCACCGTCGTCTCAGTGAGTCAAATTGATTTGGCTAGAGCAGCGAACGAGTGCTTCTCACACTGAAATCTGCGGGGATTGCTGGCATCTAATAAGGAAGTGTCCCACGTTCTAATAATCAGAACGCCAGTCCGCGCAGTCGGCAAATTTTCGTGGTTATATTACATTACAGTAGCCGCAGTGCACTACTCCTCGCCTACAGTGCGCCGTTTTCTGCAGCGGCGTGAATCAAAATGAAAGGGTAAATTATTGCTGCAACGGCGTAGAGTTTTAAATGATATTCACAGCTTCCTGTTCCCATGTGAACCGTAGTTTGTAGTATACTTAGTCGTAGTTTATTCCATTTCAATATAGCTTAGACTCACAGTAGATTCGCCGTGCGGGATTAGCCGAACGGTCTGGGGCGCTGCAGTCATGGACTGTGCGGCTGGTCCCGGCGGACGTTCGAGTCCTCCCTCGGGCATGGGTGTGTGTGTTTGTACTAAGAATAATTTAGGTTAAGTATTGTGTAAGGTTAGGGACTGATGACCTTAGCAGTTAAGTCCCATAAGACACATTTGAACATATTTTTCACAGTGGATTCATGTAAACAAAGATTGTATTGAAAAGGTATACATTCAGGGAAGGATTTGTATAGCTTCCACCGCAATGTATGCTTCGCCAATCAAATAACATTCCTTTTCTGGCTTGTGTTTGTCATTTTTGTATAAGAATCATCAGCTAGTTATAGGCACAAAACGATTAATAAAACTTGTCATTATTTTGTAAACTTAAATACTTGATTGTTGTTATTCATAGTCCCTCAACCAATCACTGTTTAATTTAATTGTGTTGGTACATGGATACACCAGCAATTTAAGGTTCTGTCTTATTACCTTAATTAATCTGATTATTAATTTGAGTTCTCAAAGTGGCTGCAGGCATAGGTGACAAAAGTGCCATGAGTAAATTCACTAATTTCATAAATCAAAATTAATGGTGCAGCTCACAAATAGGAGATTATTGAGAAGATTTTCTTTACGTAAAAATAATAATATTTACCATTATCCAGATTCAAATTTATGATTAAGGAAGTGACGTCTTGCACTGCGTAGGACACAATAGATGCTTGTGCCTTTGGTGCCCTGAGAAATCTGAGTAGTGAAGCGTGCTTAAGAAAACGGACATTATACTGCATATTTCTTATACATGATCGACGTTCGACTTCTCAACTGTGATCTTCTTCAGGATGTTGTGGTGTCCACCTTTGACTGAACACTCAGTATAACAACTCAGAAGATTTTAGCTTCAAGTAAAGGTTCTGATGGATGGAATGAACAGTGTAGTGAATGCTGAATATCGTCTCAGAGTAACCAGGAAAAAGACAAAGGCAATGAGATGTAGCAGAAACGAGGGTAGCGAGATATTTAAGATCAAGACGGGGTATCATGATGTAGATGAAGTTAGCTAATACTGCTTCCTTGGACCAAAAATAATCTATGACAGATGAAGCAAGAAGGACATAAAAAGCAAACTAGCATAAGCAAAAGTGCATTTCTGGTTAAAAGCTGTCTACGAGTGTCACACATAGCCTTTAAATTGAGAAAGAAATTCCTGAGAATATAAGTTTGGAGAGCAGCACTGTATATCATCGGTATAACAATTGTAAATTGTCGTAGCTGCGTTGGGAAAGTACCAGAGCTCCAAGCGCTAATAGAAAGCACTGATACTCAAATCGTTATAGACTCTGAATGCTGGCTAAAGTCGGAGAAAAGCTCAACAGCAATTTTAGCGAAAAATCTAATAGTGTCCCTAAAGGATAGGCTAGACACAGCTGGCGGTGGCGCGTTTGTTGCTGTTAGAAGTAGTTTATCTTGTAGCGAAATTGAAGTAGATAGTTCCTGTGAGTTAGTATGGACAGAGGTCATTGTTGGCACTCTAAACAAAATAATAATGGGATCCTTTTACCGACCTCCAAATTCAGATGATACATTTGCTAACGAGTTCAAAGAAAAGTACCCGATTCATACAATTATAGTTGGTGGTGACTTAATGTACCATCGATATGTTGGCAAAATTCCATGTAAGCATAAAACATAATCCGAAATTGTGCTAAACATATTCTCTGAAAATTAGTGCGACCGGTTAGTTCATGAGCCCATGCGAAAAGTAAACGAATATGAAAACACACTTGATATTTTAACAACAAATAATCCTGACCTAATAATAAGCGTCAAAAGAAACACGGGTTTGGCGTAGCGAGATTGAATATTGTAACCATGAAATCCTCCAAAAATAAAAGAAAAATGTATCAACTCAAAAAATCAGATGAAAATCCACTTGATGCCATCCTGAGACAATCTCCACTCCTTCCAAATTAACAATGTAAGTGTAGACCAGATGTGGCCTGAATTCAAAGAGATTGCATAGGCAGCGATTGAGAGATTTATATAAAATAAACTAAGAAACGACCGAGCTGATCCTCCTTGGTTCAACAAAATCGATCAGAACACTGTTGCATTAACAACGAAACAAAACTGCCAAATTTAAACACACGCAAAATCTCCCAGATTGGCAATCTTTTACAGAAGCTCGAAATTTAGGACGGACTTCAATGCGAGTTGCTTATAATAGTTTTCACAAAAGAACTTTGTCTCTAAACGTGGCAGAAAATCCAAAGAGATTCTGGTCGTATGTGAAGTATACTAGCGACAAGAAACAATCAATGCCTTCTCTACACGATAGCAATGGAGATACTATCGAAGACAGTGCGGCCAAAGAAGAATTACTGAACACAGCCTTCCGGAATGTCTTCACAAAAGAATACGAAGTAAATACTTCTGAATTCGAATAAAAAAATGGCTCTGAGCACTATGGGACATAACATTAGTGGTCATCAGTCCCCTAGAACTTATAACTACTTAAACCTAACTAACCTAAGGATATCACACACATCCATTCCCCAGGAAAGATTCGAACCTGCGACAGTAGCGGTCACGCGGTTCCAGACTGAAGCGCCTAGAACTGCTCGGCCACAACAGCCGGCGAATTCGTATCAAGAACAGGTGTCAACATGAGTAACATAGAAGTAGCTATCCTCGGAGTAGTGAAGCAACTAAAATCACTTGTTGAAAGCAAGAACTCTGATGCAGACTGTATATAAACTAAGATCCTTTCAGAGTATGCTGATGCAATAGCTCCATACTTAACATCATATACAACCGTTCGCTCGACGAAAGATCCGCACCAAAAGACTGGAAAGTTGCACAGGTGACACCAATACTCAAGAAAGGTAGCATGAGTAATCCACTAAATTACAGGCCCGTATCGTTAACGTCGAAAAGCAACAGCATTCTGGAACATATATTGTGTTCGAAATTTATGAATTACCTCGAAGACACACAGCCAACACGGATTCAGAAAACATCGTTCTTGTGAAACACAACTAGCTCTTTATTAACATGAAGTGTTGAGTGCTACTGACAAGGGATTTCAAAACGATTCCGTATTTCTGGATTTCCGGAAGGCTGTTGACACTGTACCACACTAGCAGCTTGTAGTAACATCACGTGCTTACGGAATGTCGTCTCAGTTACGTGACTAAATTAGTGATTTCCTGTCAGAGAGGTCATAGTTCGTTGTAATTTACTGAATGTCATCGAGTAAAACAGAAGTGATTTCTGGCGTTCCCCAAGGTAGTGTTATAAGCCCTTTGCTGTTCCTTATGTATATAAAAGACTTGGTAGACAATCTGAGCAGCCGTCTTAGGTTGTCTGCAGAAGACGCTGTCGTTTGCCGACTAGTAAAATCATCAGAAGATCAAATCATTTCAAAACGATTTAAAAAAAATATCTGTATGATGCGAAAATTGGCAATGACCCTAAATAACGAAAAGTGTGAGGACATACACATGCTTCCTAAGAGGAATCCGTTAAACTTCGGTTACAGGACAAATCAGTCAAATCTAAAGGCCGTAAATTCAACGAAATACGTAGGATTTGCAATTACGAACAATTTAAATCGGAAGGAACACATAGAAAATGTTGTTTGCAAGGCTAACCAAAGACTGTGCTTTATTGGCGGAACACTTAGATAATGTAACATCTACTAAGGAGACTGCCTACACTATGCTTGTCCGTCCTCTTTTAGAATACTGCTGCGCGGTGTGGAATCCTTACCAGATAGGACTGACAGAGTACATCGAAAAAATTCAAAGAAATGCAGCACGTTTTGTATTATAGCGAAATGGGGGAGAGAGTGTTACTGAAATGATACAAAATTTGGAATGGCGTTTTAAGTTACGGAGTAATCTTCTCACGAAATTCGAATCACCAACTTTCTCCTCTGAATGTGAAAGTATTTTGCTGACGCCACCTACATAGGAAGGAAAGATCACCACGATAAAATAAGTGGAATCAGAGCTTGTACGGAAAGATCTTGATGTTCGTTCTTTCCGCGCGCTATACGAGATTGGAATGATAGATAATTGTGAAGGCGGTTCGATGAACCCTCTGCCAGGCACTTCAATGTGATTTGCAGAGTGTCCATGTAGAATGAGATGTAGACACACGGTAGTGAATCATGGAAAGTGAGAAAACCGAAACAGAAGAGGGTCGAAGCGTTTGAGATGTGTTACTACAGAAGAAAATCTGATGGTCTGATAAATTAGGGAATGAGGAGTTTCTGTGCAGGATCGGAGATGAAAGGGAAAAAGTGGAAAACACTGACAAGAAGAAGTAACAGGATGGTAGGACATCTATTAATTCGCTAGTGAATGACCTCCGCGGTACTACTGAGTGCTGTAGAGGGTAAAAACAGAGATTGCAATACATTCAACAAATAGTTCAGAAGGTGGGGTGGAAGTGCAACTCAGAGATTATGAGGTTAGTGTAGGAGACGAAATCGTGGCGTGCCAAAAATGATTCAAATGGCTCTGAGCTCTATGGGACTTAACTTCTGAGGTCATCAGTCCCCTAGAACTTAGAACTACTTAAACCTAACTAACCTAAGGACATCACACACATATATGCCCGAGGCAGGATTCGAACCTGCGACCGTAGCGATCACGCGGTTCCAGACTGAAGCGCCTAGAACCGCTCGGCCACCCTGGCCAGCACATGAAACCAGTCAGGCGAGCAAAGGGTCTGTACGTCTTGCAGTGATGAGGACCTGTCCTGGGTGCTGGGGTATTCGTCATGCACAAAGACAGAGACAGTGCTGCTCCTGTCGTTCCTTTCCTTGCTGTATCCCGTATCTTTAGGGTATCTGCACGTTAATCTCTATCAAGCCTTGTTAGTCGTAGAGGGCGACTGGATGCCCTTTCTGTCTGCAGCACCCTCTCCTCCCTTCCTTCTGGTTGGAATTAGTGTGCCTCATCAGTCTGCGTGTAGGGTTGTCCCACATAAAAATACTAGTACATTTTCAAAGAGGTTGTGATTTGTCTAAACGCGGTAGGACTTTTGCACAGACCGATATTCACCTACTCAGATATGACTAAAGCGCCTAAGCGTAACACACAGGCTGGCAGGCACACAGAGTCTCCTTGTTAATCCGCTGGATGGATTCGACCCAGAGACGGTGCACTTCTCTGAATCCAGGAAGCAGAGAGCTAATACGCGCTGATGTCCTGGCCCGCCTCACTCGGGTCGGGGAACACCCTGCAGAATATTCTCTCACATTATCACACCAGGGTTCCACTTAAAATTAACAAGATTAAAAGCACAACGCCAAACCGAAACCCTCATTCTTAAAGAAACTGTGTTATTTCAGATTTAAATAAGACTGATAATCGCCGTTGAACTTACTCTACAGATGTAAAAACTTACAAGTGTAAATAAGATGTGAATTTACAGAAAAATAGATGTTTACTCGGTGGAAAATAAGAATACTTCCACCATATCACAGCCGTGTCCCTGTCTATACGACACTCTGAAATCGTTGCGGGAGGAGGGGAGGGGGCAGAAGTTCAGCGTGATCTGCGACTACTCAGGTACTGGTTACAGCTCATCTCAGGAGGACTGGTTCCAGCTGAGTCTAAAGTATATGTCGAGCAATGCCATCCCAAATATATTCAGGACGATTCACAATAGTTGCAATACAAACTGAGACACATTCATAGGATTCATCGGTTTAGAAAAAGCCTTCTGCAAAATAAAATGGGCTTAGATGCTCTAAATTCTCAGGAAAATTGTTGCGTACTACAGGAAAATGCGAGTAGTGTACAGTATGTACAAGTAACATTACGAAAAAATAAGAATGAAAATTCCCCATCACAATCGACAGCAAACCGACTGCAACACAAACAGTTCAGTTAAGAGCAGGGAAAAAAAGGTGAAAAACTAATAACCATAGCCGACTAGGACGAGGAAGTAGGGGAAGGAATACAAGAAAGAGTTATGGGAGAGTATGGGCTTGCTGTTAAGAATAAGAGAAAAGAAAGACAAATTTCTGTAATAAAATTTAGGTGGAAACGAATACATTGTTCTAGAATCACAGGATCAGGGAGTGAGTAAGCTTAGAAACGGCCCAGAGACACTGATAGATCCAGGTTGGATTACATCGTGATCAGACTAAAATTTTGAAATCCGATACTGAATTGCAAGGCATATCCAGTGGCAGATACACTCATGACAAAATTCTGTAATCGTGGGGAGTACAATAAAATGTAAGAGGGGTTTCAGGAAAAATCTACTTCGAAACAAATAGAATATTGAAGTACCGTGTTTGTGGTTCTCTAGGGCTGTATGTACAGCGATAATGAATATCACAGAAAACACGTGGTTGAATAGCAATGGCCATCTCTAACAACAGCTAGAGCACAAACTGAGCAAATAAACGGTGCCAAGAAAGTATCTCCTGAGAAATCTTGGGTAACAGAAGAAATACTTCAACTGACTAACGATACAAGCAAGTTCAAAAACGTTCAGGGAAACTCAGGAATACAAAAACACAAATAATTTTTGAATGAAATAAATAGGAAGTTCAGAGAATGACTGTAGAAAGTATGAAAGGCTACCGAGAAAGTATTGGTTATCAGAAAGACTGAATTAGTACCCAGGAAAAGTCGAAAGAACCTTTCGTGAGATTAAAAAGCAGGGGCGTCATCATTAAGAGTCTAATGGGAATTCAATTGTCAAGCAGAGACGAGAGAACGGATAGATGGAAAGAGTACATTGAAGGCTTCCACGAGGAAAAGGTTTGATGACGCGATTTAGGAAGAAAAAGGAGTCGATGTACAAGGGATAGAGGATCCGGTATTACAGTTTAACAGAACTTTGGAAGACTTGTAATCAAATAAGATAGAACGGATAGATAACATTCTTTGTGGAGTTTCTAGAGCCATAAGGGGGGAGGGGAAGGGGGGGAGAGTGGAAAACAAGCGACTATTTCAGTTGGTATGTAGACTCTATGAGTCTCGATACATAGCATACCTTCGCAAAAATGTCTACACAATACCGATGATAGAGGGCAGAGAATTTGACAAGTATTATAAAATCTGATTAGTGGTTATTTCATCCAAATTGATTACACGAATAATACACGGAACCAGGCAAAGAAAACTATCTTATATATGACGATCAGTTTAGTTTTCGGAAAACTAAGGGTACCACACAAACAATTCTGGTAATGAATTTGATGAAAATGAAGAAAATCAAAATGAGTACGTTTTCACAGGACTTGTCGTGCTGGGAAAAGCGTTTGCCAATAAATTTGGTGCAAGATGTTCGAAATTCTGAGAAGAAATAGAAATAATCTATTGGGAAAGGTGCATAATCGGCATAAACGATACGTACAATGAGAAGCAAAAAGATTGCCCAGCACGAATAATTTAAAGACCAAGAACAGAGCACTGCACATCCCCATGTTCAGAAGTGTCAGTGTTCACTACTCAAGCGGTATGTGGAGCTTCAACTTGGTGTTACATCGTCAATTAGAAGCAATATAATTGGATACAGTTTACATCGAGAATCATTGCAATTTAACTCATCACATCACTTCTTTTTGAAAATCGTTGTTCGAATACGTAGAAACGGTTGAAATTTAACAACCCCACGTCCGTAGAATTACTACAAGCACGAGGATTTCACATATGTTTCGATGGTAGCACGGCTTTAGCGGCCGAGCAGCCCTGACGCACTTTGTGTGTCCGCCTGCAGTGCGGGTCCGCTCGCTTTGTTTACTTCCTTCGGCCGACACTAACGTGACGCCGTAGCACGAGGATTGGCTGTCACGCTACTTTACACCCAATTCATTAATGTTTATGCGTCGTCGGGCACCACCAAATGTGGTGACCGGGCCAGGTTCTACTCCACTGACATTGCCGCTTAGCTGGCAATTTTAATTGTGTCCTTCATCCGAAGGACCAACTCCCGCACCACACGCCTTGTTCAAAGCTGGGTATGGTAATTCACGATCTTCAATTGTGCGACACGAGGGAAAAGATCCACGGCGACAGCTGTGGACACACGCACTATGGGACTTAACAGCAATGGTCATCAGTGCGGTGTAACGACGTATTAGGTTTTTATTTGATATATGTATGACCATGTGCAGACTTCGTCACCCACGTCAGTTACACTCACTTCAAAAATGATTTATATTCTTTTTAAATTGTCATAGAATGGTTCTTGAACGAAACTGTAAAACATCAGTTGAGTCGTGTGCAGAGAATTACATCACTTGGGCCAATTGGTTTTCGTAACTTTTTCGAATTTAAATTTCGTTTGTTTCTCCTCAGAAAATTATATCGACACACGTCATCTTGATCTAATCGATATCAGAATCACACATTAAATAAACTTTTTAGATTCAAAGTTTCGGTGAACGACGTAAGAATTACTAATCTTGTCAAATATATTATTAATCCGTTCACACAATTCTTCATAAATAAATCTTCAAGACACGTGTTTCAACTTTAATAGCATACACTATTTTATTAGCTTCCTACACATACAGATGTGAACTTGAGCGTTGACAGACAGTGACTAACTTTTCAATAAGATTAAGCTCGTCATTGTTGTACAAAAGGAGTATAAAAATTCGTTTTTAATTTTTAGAAACACGACGCAACAACTCGGTTCCAGGATCTTCTGTTGCTCCTTGGCTGTCGACCCGCGACGTATAGCGGCCAGCAATTTCCTCTCTGGTCGCGGCAACGAAGATGCTGTCCCCGTTCGTTGCGCCGATCTCTCCGTACATGAAACACATAAAAAAAATACAAAACTTTTAGATAATTCACATTTATTACAAATAATAAGAAAACACATAAACAAAAACTAAATTAAACTTATAGTCACCTGCAAACTGGGCTGACTTGGTGGATGGGTGACGTTTAATTTCGTCCCACTACATCAGTCCCCTAGAACTTAGAACTACTTAAACCTAACTAACCTAAGGCCATCACACAACACTCAGTCATCACGAGGCAGAGAAAATCCCTGACCCCGCCGGGAATCGAACCCGGGAACCCGGGCGCGGGAAGCGAGAACGCTACTAGACTACATTTGCACAATGCATCTCCCCCCCTCAACAGATCTGGCATAGTATAACCTTTGGAAGATTAACGTAACACTCCTTCAGGACCCGAACTGCCATCGGCAAGTCTCCACAACGTGGACCAACTGTCAGCGACGTCACTCCCGATACAAATCGACTTTGGCGTGCTGGCTCCTCTGGGCCAAACTGGCAGACCCCAAGTCACATAAAGTTCGGAAAGGACACAGCTACGTGGCACCAGAAGACCCTGGACTTTTATTACTCGGTGCTTACGAACCTCGGCGTTCTATTCCCTTCGCCGGACAGAACGAGAACGACAGAGAATCAAAGCTCCCTTATTGTAGTTGACTAAGTGCCGCTTAGCAGGCACCGTAGTGCACTCGCAAAGACACGACCAAACAGCAGGAGAGATCCCCACGATGCACCACATTGTGGCGGACAAGCGCCGACACCGCCGACAGTTAGTCACACGCATTACACGCTTGAAGGTCACTTCTGAGAGGTCCGAGGAACCATACTGCAAGCCATTACCAGGAAAGACGTCGCAGGGAGGAGGTGCCAACATACCAATGGCTATCGTCTCCTTCAATTTCAATGTTGCCTTCGACAGATTGTACCACAACCTCCTATTACAGTTGATGGGTCGCCTGGGATTTCCTCCAAGGCACACCGATCCCCTGCGGCTCCTTCTGCCAGGAACCAGCTATCAAGTTCAGGTCAACGGTAGGACGGTGGGTCCAACACCCATCATGCGGTGTCTACGACAGGGTTGCTCCCTTTCTACCTACCTTTATCAATCGCGCTAGAGTCACTCCTTGGAGGTCTTAAGGACAGGCTATCTGGTATCAGCCTGCGGGACTTCTCCCTCCGTTATAGTGCGTTCGTTACGGCAATAAAGTCCGCGATCGAGGGAACGATATGAACAGACTGCAGGCAGTCTTCTGAACATGCTGGGCGCTGTAGCCCTCTCGCACCAATTACTAAAGTGAGATATTTTGGAGCCACGTTTACAAAGGATGTACGTGGAACGGCCGCAACAGATTGTACACGCGACAGTGCGCCAGAGCCGCTTCGGGACGTGACCCAGCTGCAAAGTGTGCAATACCTGAACGTCTATGTGCCATCATAACTCAATCACGTGGCACAGGTCTTCCTACCAGAGGCAATACGTCGCAGACTTCAGGCGACCTTCCGTTACTTCCCATCCACAGAACCCACTATGAATACTCAGTGGAAGGCTGGGGGTTCGATTCCCGGCGGGGTCAGGGATTTTCTCTGCCTCGTGATGGCTGGGTGTTGTGTGACGTCCTTAGGTTAGTTAGGTTTAAGTAGTTCTAAGTTCTAGGGGACTGATGACCATAGAAGTTAAGTCCCATAGTGCTCAGAGCCATTTTAACCATTTTTGAAGGCTGGGACAGGTTAATGTCCGGGCACGGGCAACGACCCCTTGCATGAGCAGTATCTTGAAGCGATGGACACCTCCATCACCGGTCGTGTATTGGACGTCCTGAGGCCGGTCTTTGGCGTCCCGCTGACGTCGGTGACGCACGTCGCGTCGCAGCTCTCCCATGTATCGACATTCACTCTGGAATACAGCTTTGTGGCCTCAGATCTCCCTACAAAACGCCAGCCGAAGGCAAAAGATTGTTACACCACTCCTCTGCGGGCAGTTCCATGAAAGCTGGTAGAAACCAATTACCCAACCGTCTGTTGGCCACGAGTGTGGGAAACGATACACCACCACTTTCTGCCAACCACCGTGCGCGCCACGTCAGTAACAAAAAATGCGAGGAGCCACCGACTCCATGCTATCGGATTAAAGGACTCCCAACTTTTTCCAAACCGTCGCCTTCTACACACTGATGGACATCGCTTCATGTTCTTAAATTGACCACATACGTGCTCATGGGACTGAGATCAGGCGACTTTGGAGGCCACGGAAGGCACTGAATAATATTCTCCCGCCTTTCAAACCAGCTCGAATTCCTAATATTAGTGTGTGATGCATTATTACTATGTTGGTAAGTGATGCGCACTTCGGGTTACCGAACTCGAGCTCCAGCGATGGCCACATTTTCAAGGAAGTGTTCATAGCGTGCTAAATCTAACTTGCCTTTGGTACTTTTTAAGGTTCCTGCACCCACGTAAAACATCCAGCCCTAACATTTCACACTCATTCGTCCGCTTCTAGCACGTGTGGCCACGAAGCGCACGTCATATCGTTGCCCATCTGTGCGTAAAACTTGAGCAGGACTTCTGCTAATGGACTCAGTTGTGCACCCTTTGGAGAAAATTAATTTCCTCCAATTGACCTCTTCCCAGGAACTCGTAACTGCTAGTCTATCCACAGCTTGTTCGTCAGACAACGGTTCTTTGATAAGAACACTGCGGGACACGATTCAATTGTTCTTTAATCTTCTGAGAGCTATTCTCTATAAGCCCGGGAAAAATAACAGCTTTCCTTAGTTCCCGGATGAGTGACAAAGGAGCAATCTGGGTAAACCTCACCAGTTCTTCATTTTTCTCCAAGTGGAGACTCGTGGTACTCGTTTTGGGCATCTCGCTACTTCACCATTACCTGCAAATCGCCTAATCCATCTCTTTGTGGTGGAAGCAACATCACAATGGCCGCATAATGTCTCAGATGCGCTAGCATCATTTTCAAAGACAGCAATTATTCGCCCGCGATCATTCAGATCAGTCATTTTGAAGCAGATCTATGACGTATGCCAATCAGCTGATACGTTTCTCTTAGCTGAAAACTATAGAGACACCAGATGGCGATCGAAGTGATTACAAATAATTATGCCCATTTTCACTATTTTTACTGTGACAATTTTTCCGTTTGTTTAAAGATCAGTCTATTATAAAATGGGACCATTAACAAGTTTAAACCTAGAAAAGCCTACAAAAGCACAAATTGTTGTGAATTAAGGCTTAAAATATTACCTGCACAGGTCTAAAAAAGAAAAGTGGCAGTTGACTCTAGTTAAATTCGAAAGTTCCTCCTTTAGTTTCGAAAACCGTCAGCCTATGCACTCACCCATTTTTTGTTGCTCAACTTATTTTGTTGGTTATCATTCGTTGCATTTGTTCGGGACGGACGACCCACGACATCTGTTTAAGCTCTTCGTTTATTCATTCACATAAATTTTCTTTTTTTTTGTTTTTATTATTACAGAGGGCAGCCAACCCTCTGACCGAACATGCTTAACTACCATGCTGCCACAATTGAAACACATGTGAAACGCTTGTCGGTGTAGTACTTCTATAGACGAGCAGTTCTTATATTTCAACCATTTGTACGTCCGCGTATAATTAAAATGCAATGAATCTTGACATTTACTGTACCCTTATTATTACACTGCTTGTCGTTGGTGATGTAAACATCAAGCTGAAGGTCCACAGATCTCTCGAGATGTGAACATTGGCACTTCCGAAATTGGGCATGCGCAATACTCTCTTCTAAGACTAAATTATTCTGGCCGGGCAGTCCTTTTGCCTCTCATTGTATAAGAACCATGAACCAAGAATGAATAATAAGGATTCAAAGCCAAGAAAAAAATGCTCGGATTAAGACGGATGTACAATACCAGTGGAATGTTTTGCTCCTACACTCCAATCTGTACCTCAGTCACGGAAATAAAATATATATTCGAAAATGTAATTACAATTCATGGTCAAATGATATCAATGACACGATTCGCTGACGACATCACTACATTCATTGAAAGTCTAGTAGATTGACAGAATGTTTTGAACGAGATAAACAGTTGAACGAGTATGCTTTTGAGAGTATAATGAAGAAGGTGAATGTAATGAGGAGTTGCAGAAATGAGAACAGCGAGAAACTTAAGATCCAAATGGAGGACTACGATGTAGACCAAGTACGCTGTGTACAACTGCGAGCTTGACGAAGGTTTCGGAAAATTTCCGTGGGTCATCAGGCGAATGCTGCACCTGGAAATCCCTTTCCAATAATTACCACTCCGGATTCCCTCTAACTTACTCCCAGCCTGCTCGGATTGGATCTTTGTTTGGAGTTACAAATCTTTTGACGGTCTAAATCCTATGAAATACTATCTAGTGTCAACCTATTCATCTCATTGTACCACTTGGATTCTACGTACTCAGTTACTTTCTGAATATATTATAATCTCCGTCCTACAGTTTTTATCCAGGACAGTTGCCTCTCGTACATGGAAATAATTTCCCGATACCTTGAGGCTTGGCCTATAATGAGGTCCTTTCTTCGCGTCAGTGCTTTCCGCATGTCTTCTTCTTTGCCAATTCTGTGGAGAACCTCCTCATTCCTCATTTTATCAGTCCACTTAGTTTTCAACATTCTCCTACATTATTATATTTCAAATGCTTCGATTCTCTGCTTTTCCCGTCCTTTTTCCCCCAAGGACCGAGTTCCTCTACCATACAGTTGTGTGTTCCAAAGATAGATTCTCAGAAATTTGTTCCTCATATACAGGCCGTTGCTTGAAACAAGCAGGCTTCTCTAGCCCAGCATAGCGCTCACTACCTGTGCTAACCTGCCTCTTACATCCTCCTAGCTTTAATCGTCATGTGTTATTTTGA
This sequence comes from Schistocerca piceifrons, assembly GCF_021461385.2. Taxonomy (NCBI): domain Eukaryota; kingdom Metazoa; phylum Arthropoda; class Insecta; order Orthoptera; family Acrididae; genus Schistocerca; species Schistocerca piceifrons. The sequence continues at coordinate 276,774,894 of NC_060141.1, forward strand.
TTTCAAGGGGAGATGGAACGTCGTGACTAGTGTGTGAAAGAGGGATATATCTCGTGACGAATTTCATCGTAGGAGGCTGGGTGTTGGTTGAAGGATGGACAACGCAACAATACAGGTATACACGGAAGCTGGAATACGCTTGCAGTAGTGTCGTAGAAGGATATATGGGTAGATGTTTAGTATGTGAAATATTATACGTCGGGACTGGGTTTTGCGATTAATCCTAAGGTGCACTAGGTAGTTAAGAGTGTGTGGGAAATGGATGAGTTGGTATGCGATGCTAGTTGGGGAAGATAGGCAGGTGCGGAAGGTGAGGCGGAGTGCTTCTCTTTCCTGGATTTCAAGGTGCTTGTATAGCTTAGTGGATGCGGATTTCAGTCAGTATTTGTATAGGTAAGGATAGAGAACGTAAGATATTCACAGGTAAGGATAACAGTAGAATGAAGTTGATCCTAGGTGCGGCCTGTTATTAATTCTAGCAAGTTTCGTGGTTTTGTAGGATGGTAGGGGGGTGTCCGTTACATGTTAGCTTTCTGTCGAGAGTTACTCCTCAAACCTTTACTGTATTATTCAGAGGGATAGACTGGTTAAAGATATAGACATAGGAGTCTGGACGATGTAAATATCATACGGTGCGACATAAGACAGGAGATAAAAGCAGCGTAAGAAGGGGCATTGGAAAGCTGGAGGGAGTGGTGACTAGCTAGGTAGGCAGTGTCGCCACCACACTGGACACGATTAACTGGCAGAGCATAGGTTTGTAGCCTGATGAGCAGTCCAGAATGCCACGCCCGGAGAAAGGGTGTTTGGATAACTAGATGGACAAATATGGCAGATTTTCGTTTGTTAGTTGACTGGAGATGAGGTGAGTAGGGCAAATAAGCTAGTCGTTGGTGGAATAATTGGGGTAAAAGTCACACTGGATGCTGGGGCAGGGTGGGTGGGTTGCAAAGTGCTGTGGGATTCGTTAGCTATGGATGGTTTCCAAGATTCTGCTCAGAACTGATGTTGTGTTGACAAGTACAGTACTCGTCTGTCACTTAAATATATAACTGCCATTGAAGCAGACTTAAATGAGATTACGTTCCAGGCTTTGCCAATGGTTTAAATAACACCACTGCCGTGTTTCCTTACGTGCGTAAAAATAAAAACCCATGATTTCCACACGTGTATCAGATAAGTGCACAAATATATTGAAATAACATGGGTGTTATTGTACGTGCAGTTAGAGGGAGTAGTAGAATTGGGCTGAGTTGTGAGAGATCCATATTGTTCGACATTTACTGAAATATCAGAAACAGTTCTACAATGAATTTACACATTTGAAAAATGGCACTACTTTTAAAATTGCAAAATTTAAAGAGTATTAATAAATTGATAGTCTGTAAATCTGGCCGAAATTCAATGGCGTTACAATAAACGTAATAAAAGTTCCATAATAGGTGACAGAATCCAGGTATACACACATATTACTACGATAGCTTCAATAATAAAATATCAGAGGGCTGACCACCAAAAAGTGCATTTAGCCAAGTATTTCAAAATGTGTAGCGTACTCGAAACAAAATATTGTACCTACACCAGAGCGCCACATCCGGGTTTGCTACAACTGTGCGGACTCTTACAGTAAGAGTGCTCTAAATAACTACGCACACAGTCGGGCTAATGAGACAGTTATAATTTCCTAACAATATTACCAGACATAACCAATATCAAAGAAATTCAGAAGTACAAAAAATGACCAAATACTCTTAGCGCTTCTCAAAATAATTTTGACTTTTGTCAAGAGCGGATTTATGTCAATAACATTAAGCAAAGGAAGAAGCTTTCAACTACGATCCTTGCAGGAGGAAACCAAATCGAGATAGAAGCTTTGTAGAAGAAACATGCTCAGGTTTTTCCAATTATACTTGTTCACATCATCTGGAAACATGTACAAGAATGTTCATTGTTCACTGAATGCTATGGTACAACTATAATGAATAAAAAAGAAACCGTACCTAGAACCAAGAGTAATTCCCTAGCAGGGCTGAGCATGGAGGCAATTATCATTAACAGCTCTAGCAGATATGTACACATAAACAAATCTGGTCTCACCTTCGAGAAACCTAATAACAACTGTCACTGTGTGATACAAACACTCACAATGCTCTTAATACAGCCGTAAGTTGTGCTTTCCAGAAAGTGTCAGGACAAAGCCCTATAGCAAACAGAGCCAGGCGCTCTGCTCGGCCGGCACACTCTTCTTGTCGGCCGCCGAGTGTACAACGGCTACCTAGGCGTTCCGTCAGATCCATCCGGCAAGATGGTGCTTCTTGGTTGTCTCTGGCGTGCAGTCTTCTGATGTGATCGGCCTAGTGCCGTGCCTTCCTTGACCACGCAGGACAGACGGCTCAACAGTAAACTGCACCGGGCGTGCCTGTTGCGACAGAGCAGACCACTGTTCTTAATGACTGTCAACTCAGCCACGGCTGCGCAGGCGTGCGGTGAAATCCTTCCAGCCCGTTCGCTGGGCAGTGCCTCCAGGTTCCTTGTGCTGTGCCCTATTCCGTGGTGCCCAGCATTCTTACTCTGTTTTATAATTAGGTACCATGTCCATGGCATATATCTACAGGTTCGACCAGCTGGTCTGTACCGTAGACTGGACACTGCCGAATTAAATTGTTGCGAAGAATAATCAGTGCGATATGTCATATTTGTATTTACATGTGCACGCAACTACAACAATCTTCTTCTTCTTTTTCCCCTTCTTCTTCTTCTTCTTCTTCAACCACTAGATATCCACTCCTGGCGAATGCTTCTTCCAAAGACTTTAATTTCGATCTTTGTTGCGTGGTCTGTACCAATTTTTCCATACATGTCGTTGGACGTCGGCTCTCCACCTCTTTCGGACGGCACTGGATAAGTGTTGTGGCCTCTTTGAAGTTATTCCTGGCCACGTGTCCTGGGCGAAGCCACTTCATTCTCGCTATCCACTCGTTATAGAATCCCGGTGTTATCCGTATCTCTTCGTTCTTGATCCTACCTCTGAGGCCGGCCGGAGTGGCCGAGCGGTTAAAGGCGCTACAGTCTGGAACCGCACGACCGCTACGGTCGCAGGATCGAATCCTGCCTCGGGCATGGATGTGTGTGATGTCCTTAGGTTAGTTAGGTTTAAGTAGTTCTAAGTTCTAGGGGACTTATGACCACAGCAGTTGAGTCCCATAGTGCTCAGAGCCATTTGAACCATTTTTTTTTTCTACCTCTGAGACTAAAAAAATCAAATGGCTCTGAGCACTATGGGACTTAACTACTGAGGTCATCAGTCCCCTAGAACTTAGAACTACTTAAACCTAACTAACCTAAGGACATCACACACATCCATGCCCGAGGCAGGATTCGAACCTGCGACCGTAGCGGTCACGCGGTTCCAAACTGACGCGCTTAGAACCGCGCGGCCACACCGGCCTGCGTCTGAGACTCACTCCACGCATTGCTCTCTCTCTCTCTCTATTGTCCTTTGAAAGACGAGGCGACATTTTGCGCTGCTGGATGTCAACTGAAACACTATTCAGCCGTCTAGTTTCTAAAATTATTTTATATGGTTATCAGTTTCGGCGATTTACTACGCTATCTTCAGGTCTCTGACCGACGTGTAGTGACATTCCACCTCGATTCTGGTCAAAACAGTGCCAGCAGTACTGGAATCAGTAGATTTCTGTTTGCTATAGCAATCACTTCAACCATCATCTGCAGATGTATAGAACAGCCGAGTTCCGCAACTATTTCTGGAAAGATGGACATATAAAGAATTGTGCTGCTGGTTCTGCCATTCTTTCGAGCCCGTATGTTGTTACTTTCAGGATGCATGTGTCATAAGCTTTCCTCTTCAAATTATTTGGATAACTACTTTTCTGAGCATGCAAACAACATACGCAAATGCCAACCTGGTGAGGCCAATCCGCTGAGTGATCTCTGTGTCAAATTATCTTTCTTAAGCTAAATCTTTTCCTCTCAGATAAATGTAATCAACTATTACATCCACATCATGGATTTCGATGGAGACTGTGATACTGACGGGGCTCATGACTTTAGTCTGCTGTAAGTAGAGACCTACAGTTTGCGAATGATTTTGAGTTCTCTTATCATTGCTGAAGATCGTGGGTCGTTGATAAAGAGGGCGACATCATCTGCAAAGCAAAGATAATCGAGTCGATTTTCACCTAAGTAAATACCGTTCTGTACCCAGGATAGACACGTCAACTCCACCTCCTAAGACAAGGGGAATAACACTCTCACGGGAATCTTTGCAGTGACCGGTGTCCCCTTATTGAGTGGCATTCTCGCAAACGTAGCGGATAACACTGATGCATCTGTAGTCAGTGCGGGCTCTGTTCATTGCCCTCATTACTGTCGCAGTTTCGATTGTGTCGTACGACTTTTGGTAATCCATGAAAGACATTTGAAGTGGAATATTGTACCGGGTACACTTCTATATCAATGTGCATCCTGCTTGCATATTCCCAGTTGTACTGGAACGTTTTCGGAATTCAGCCTGTTCGAGTCACTGGTTAAAGCTAAATTTACTACAGGGGCTCGTAACGATTTTTGTTAGCAACATGTAGAAACTAAATAAATAATTTGTATTTTCAGTTCTCGATGTTCGTGGTGTCACCCTCTTTAAAGAGGAGAGTGGCTTCTACTTTTTTCTGTGACTCAGGAATCTTCACCTACTCGCGACATTTTGTTAAATGAATGAGAAGTGCTTATTCAAATGTTTGTCCTCCAGTTTTAAGCATTTCACCTATATGTCTTCTCCGAGCGCCTTACAGTTCTTGAGATCTTTCAGAGCTGTATCTTTTTTATTGTTGTCCATAGGTTGCAGCTCTTTCGATACCACATTCACTTCCACAATGAATGACTCTGTAAAATCACGTTGTTACGACTAAGCATTATTAAATGGCACATCTGTGAAAACTGGTGAGCGGAATGTAAATTACTGTCGTGTTATTAAAAATTAAGGGGAAAACGGTATTGTTAATTCGTAACTTCGTGGCTGTGACATCCGATATTTAAGAACGATATTGACTGAATAATAATGTCCTTTTGTTATGTAGATGGTGTCAAACGACACTACAGATTAACCGCTGGACGTAGACCTCGTCTGCCACTCTACGTTGAATAGTCCATTACATAAACAGCTTCTCTACCTGGTGGCTTACATAGCTGCTCTGCCGTCAATAGCTGTGGGGACATAAATTATTAATACTGCAATGAGAAACTAAATTAGAATTCACTGCTCAGCGGCCTCTGAAATTACACATCGTCCTGCTGTGACAGACTTGAAACGGTACCAAAAGCTAGCTGAGCAAACAGCGCACACCTCAAGGAGCTGAATTCTCATTGAGGTACAGTACGTTTCGTAAGTCACCTAAAGGATATCTGATAAAACCGTAGCTTTACTCTATTATCACAGATTCCTTTTTTTTACCATAAGCGATGTTCGCAAAACATCCGAGACATATCCATTTATGATCTCGGGTGCGCTTATGTTTATCGATGGCCATCCCAAATGTGTGCTGAGGATACAAACAGACCGCTTAGGGGGAACAAATAAGTGGCACTGTCAATCACGAAGTTCAACGATTGTATTATAGTTCTCTCTAATTAGACCTGACAGATAAAGGACGCTCACAGAGTTGGTCTCCTGGAGAAATTAAATCTTTAAGATTCGAATTTCTTCTGCAGGAAGGAAAATCTTTCTCTGCGTGGTAATGCTCTTAGATGATTTTTTAAATGACTATAGATGCAAGATTTACACAAAAATATGTACCCGTTTCGAAAACAAACTTTGTACATTTGGCTTCATTTTATGGACTAAAATAGCTAATTTCGAAATATTCTCTATTGTAGAAAATAGAATGACCATTCAATAATTACCATGCAAAATAACAATATTCATTTATGCAGTGGAATATAGCGAAACAATCACATCCGTGTATTCTGTAGGTCACGAGCTGCCGCGCACTACTACACTGACTCTGTAATATTTCGGTGATGATGCCTACACTCGGCAGCACTTGCGCATGATGAAAAAGTAGAACATTCGCTAACGTGTGTCTCAGGTTTCCTTTGGTAAAGAATACTTGTAACGCAGCTAAGACACGGTAAAAGTTAATGTATGCACTTTTAGCGTGAGGGTCAGAAAGGGTTACGACGCTGTCGAATTTATTTTGCTGTTCTGCAACGTTAATTAGGTCAAATTCGGAGTATTCCCATTGCAAACAGCTGTAATAGTTATGTAAATACACAATGTTACGTCATGAGATAAATAATACCTTCTACTCATTTGATGTGATTTACAAAATATTGTGGACGGCGATTACTGCTATAGAGCTGTGGACAATGATTTTTGGTTGCTCCATCGTGAATCGGCAGACACGGATTATGAACTCATGTATAAGCTTTTGCGAATTTCCTGCGCTACCAGACGGATATCCAAGTTTCATTTGTGAACTGTACCGCACTCTGACTGTCTCCCAAATCTACAAAGTGAAAGTAAAGAATCATTGTAGTTTTCCCAAGCGGCCGAGCAATCATTAAGAGTTTTACAGCTGATCAACTAGATCTTCGAAACCATCGGTGCGGCAGTAATTAATTTCAGGTTTATACGAAGAGTAACACTGCAAAGGTTACATCGTTGAAGCTAACTTAAACTGAGATTCAATAATAGTAAAAATAATAACAAATCAAAATGTTCAAATGTGTGTGAAATCTTATGGGACTTAACTGCTAAGGTCATCAGTCCCTAAGCTTACACACTACTTAACCTAAATTATCCTAAGGACAAACACACACATCCATGCCCGAGGAGGACTCGAACCTCCGTCGGGACCAGCCGCACAGTCCATGACTTCAGCGCCATAGACCGCTCGGCTAATCCCGCGCGGCCAAATAATAACAATCATAATCATCATAATAATCAACAATCTAAAAGCAAAGATTGAAGATTAAATCCAAAACAACAATTCTCTCCCAAGGTCGACGCTGAATAATAATGAAACACGCACGGTATGTAATCAGTTTATTTGTTTGTAAACAGAACGTAGTTCCATAATTTGACAGACCAGGAATTCATCCAGCGCTTCCAGAACGGATGAGACATTTATGTTCTGAACAATATTATGGAATATCTACTTACTTTACAGTGACGTCTTCAGCGTATGCAGTCGCCTGTTATATTACTACCGTTATCGTCTTTTATATTTATCGTGTGCTTCACTGATTACAACGTTGACTCATATAAGGACGTCCAGTTTGATGCAAGAGCAGACGTGAGTCCACTAATTGAGCCAGGTGAAGCAAATCCATAAATAAGTTAATAAATAAATATACCGATCTATGAAGAGATAGCCGGCCGGAATGGTCGTGCGGTTCTAGGCGCTACAGTCTGGATCCGAGCGACTGCTACGGTCGCAGGTTCGAATCCTGCCTCGGGCATGGATTTGTGTGATGTCCTTAGATTAGTTAGGTTTAATTAGTTCTAAGTTCTAGGCGACTGATGACCTCAGCAGTTAAGTCGCATAGTGCTCAGAGCCATTTGAACCATTATGAAGAGATTAATTCCTATTACGCAGTTTTTACTTCACTGTTGCATTATGATGTTTCTAAGATGAAGATGTATGTCTACGCAGTTCTATATACCGAAGATCATTTTTCACTTCCCAGAACGATCCGTCGGGGAAAAAGCATTAAGATACCGCACAGATCCCTCCAATTCCCAACTACTAAATATTTCATTCGCCTAGCAAACCGGCGTTACTCGTCTCCGTGAGGTACTCAGGGGACCATTCGCGTTGCATTATGGGTAACATCCGGCGTGGATGCATGGCGAATACGAATGTCGTAATCTTGTATTCCGGCCAGGGCAGAGCTGCCAGATGTGCTTATGAACTGGCTGCCGACGCTTCTGTATCGAAACACCACTGAGGCATGAATAATTTATGGCATCGAATATTACCTGACACAGATCCTACACGACACCGTGTACCGAGCCCGGGGAATATGTAAGTGCTGATATGCATACGCTGCCTTCTTCATCCTGCCTTATTCCCGGCCGCGAAATTGAAATCCTGACGTCTGAGATGAGGAAGCACGGCAGAACAGATCTCAGTGTCACTGCGAGTTGAGGCAGCTCAGTGTTCGCAGTTAATGACGTTGAAATGAACTCCAGTTTAACCGAACCTAATTTAATCTGCAAGGGGAGAAGTCGTAATAGAATGGAGTACATCCTCATATGTTCTGTTTCCATAATAAAACATGATATTTCACTGTTTCATTCGCTCTATACCTTTGCAGTGTGTTGATTAATTCTATGGTACGTGTGATGCAAAAATATCTCACTCCGCAACTTTCGTTAAACCGCACGTTTCACCTTAGAATACGTCAACTACTTACGCATTTAAATTTGTGATCTGTTACGGGATGGCTCTGTTTTATAGCGCGTAAAATTTTAGCTTCCTAACCACAGTTATACTTTTACACAATAAAGATTTATTTAGATGCACGTGGACTGAACGCTTCCTAGGTACTACTGGAGCATCCACTCAACTTTATGAAATTTATTAGCGCCTCAGTTGATTGTCTGCATAACACAGTCACAGTACGACGTAAAACTAGTGCATTAACTGACAAGATAGCAATTCCTGTAGACATTGTGGACGATGGAATAGAAACAGCGGTTACGAAGCTTTCAGTTCAGTAATTACGCAGAATATGCAGCGCAAACCTGATCTCCACCGCCAGAATGGGGGAGTGGGGAGGGGGGCTAATTAAGGATATTTTCGGAATATGTTGGTATTAGGGATCCACGGTGTCCGGTGGGTGATTACTGAGAAATTGCGGGTGATTGTTTTTCGACCTTGGTGATTTTTGTTTTATGAGCATTAGACCGTGCCCGCATCTCGTGGTCGTGCGGTAGCGTTCTCGCTTCCCACGCCCGGGTTCCCGGGTTCGATTCCCGGCGGGGTCAGGGATTTTCTCTGCCTCGTGATGGCTGGGTGTTGTGTGCTGTCCTTAGGTTAGTTAGGTTTAAGTAGTTCTAAGTTCTAGGGGAGTTATGACCACAGCAGTTGAGTCCCATAGTGCTCAGAGCCATTTGAACCATTTGAACCATTAGACCGTGCTCCAGCGCTTAAGTTTCGTGTCCTATTGCCGGGGGCTCTTACAGCGGTTTCAAACTTCAACAAAGTCATCGATCGGAAATGTTTAAACCTATCCACGGAACACTCGGCTCGCGATGGCTTCACAAAAACTTTCACAAAAACTATAGCAGATCCCCTTACACAACGTCTCACATCAACTTACTTTCAGTGAGATGACAAATTTTATGAGCAAACTACGAGTAACTGAACGCTTTACAGAGAGAGACAGAAAAAGGGCGAGGAGGGCACAAGCACACACCCACAACAAAACCCCTGTGATTCGGGGGCACATTTTTCGGGTTGGAGTAGAACCTGAAAGGAGCCTTGAAATAAATTAGAGTAGGACCATTCTATATGCGAAAGTTTCCAGGAAAGTAAAATCAGTTCGTTTCATCACAACGTTAAGAGCTGAAAAATAAAGTAGATCAACTTTTTATATGTCTAAGAGATGTGGAATGTTCTAAAGTTATGAACGTTGCTTGCCTCTTCGAACATTGTGTGATCGGATGGACGGAGACATATAGGGGAATAAAGAATAGCGCCATTTTCATGTAAAGTTAACGTGGAAAAAGGAGGATCTGCAATATGTGAGAAAATTGGAAACAAAATGAAAAATTTTGACACCAACAACATTTATGTAGATCAGAAGCTACACACATTTTCTTGTGAGTTGTTAATGCACAATAATGCTCTTGTAAATATAAAAGTGTACAGACCCACTGAGGGAACTTTAAGCTATTTGTGAGAAATGTATATTTCTTATTGAGCTGCCTGTCTGAGAAGAGCAAACTGTAGTTAGTTTGTGAAGATTTCAGTGTATATTTATTAAGGTAATCTGACAGGAAATGAACTCGAATTATTATTTGGCTATTTCAGTGTGAAGCCAGTAGCTAATTTTTCAACTCGCGTCCAAATAAGTAATAGACCCCAACCGGTCAGACGGGCATAGACTGTACTCTGACTGACACAACTAGTATACAAGTGATTAATGGACTTTCCAATCACGATTCATAATTAATGTAAATAAAGTGGTACTGAGGCATTTCATACAAAGCTGTGGATTGCCCTATAATATTGAGATAAAATTATTTACAACTAAGCTAAAAGAGACGATGTAAGGTGAAATATGAATGGGAAAGAGATGCCAGTGTCAAATATGTTTCACAGTAAATTGGTGTCAGTATTTGAAAGAAACTTTACTAAATAGTTATCCAGAATTTCCACTAAATGCAAGTATTCCAAGTCATTAAAACATCATATAACAAAATTGGGGGAATGTATATAAGGACCATAAGTCAGGATCTGATGTTACTTGTATTCTCCAAAAAATATAATGATATTATAAGGTTGGTCATTAAAATGTCCAAAAATATTCTCATCATGACCTAAATTAATAATGTGGTTCATAAGATTAAGATCACATGTCATATTGTGAAGTGGGAGACAGGAAAACCAGTGAGTGCACAAAATAGTATCACATTTAAAGTAAACGTCAATTTTGTTACGATAATCCACAAGTTGCAAACATTTTCTGGTATAATTTTCAAAATGAAGCAGCAAAAAATTTGATTACATGCATCAGTTTCAGAATCAAGGGAATATATTAGATACGTGGTTTGACAAAACTGCTAGCACCAATGACCTTAACTGAAATAAGTAGAATTATAAAATTTTTCAAAGAAAAGCTCATATGGTTCTTATGGAATTTTAAACAGAAATAATAAGAGTTTTTTAAACTTATTAATTAATGTCCATAGTGATACATGTAGTCAATCACTGGTGGAGGGATTCTTTTCAACATAAAATGAAATGAAGGATAATTTACAAAGGGAGCCCCATAGGGTTCAATTTTGGGTCATACACTATGTGATCCAAAGTATCCAGAAACTTGGCTGATAGTGACTTATAAGATCGTGGCGCCCTCCATCTGAAATGCTGGAATTCAGTATGGTGTTGGCCCACCCTTAGCCTTGATGACAGCTTTCACTCTCGCAGTCATTCGTTCAGTCAGGTGCTGGAAGGTTTCTTGGGGAATGGCAGTCCATTCTTCACAGAGTGCCGCATTGAAAAGTGGTATCGATGTCGGTCGGCGAGGCCTGGTACAAAGTCGGTGTCCCAAAACAGCCCAAAGGTGTTCTATAGGATTCAGGTCAAGACTCTGTACAGGCCAGTCCATTACGGGGATGTTATTGTCGTGTAACAACTTCGCCATTGGCCTTGCATTATGAACAGGTGCTCGATCGTATTGAAAGATGCAGTCGCCATCCCCGAACTGCTTTTAAACAGTGGGAAGCAAGAAGGTGATTAAAACATCAATGTAGGCCTGTGCTGTGACAATGTGCAAAACAACAAGGGATGCAATCCCACTCCATGAAAAACATGACCGCACCATAACACCACCGCCTCCGAATTTTACTGGTGGCACTACATACGCTGGCGGATGACGTTCACCGGCATTCGTCATACCCACACCCTGCCATTGGATCGCCACATTGTGTACCGTGATTCGTCGCTCCACAAATCGTTTTTCCACTGTTCAATCGCACAATGTTTACGCTCCTTACACCAAGCGAGGCGCCGTTTGGCACTTACTGGCGTGATGTGTGGCATATGAGTAGCCGCTTGACCATGAAATCTAAGTTTTCTCACCTCCCGGCTAACTGTCATAGTACTTGTAGTGGATCCTCATGCAGTTTGGAATTCCTGTGTGATAGTCTGGATAGATGTCTGCCTATTACACATTACGGCACTCTTCAACTATCGGCAGGCTCTGTCAGTCAACAGACGAGGTCGTCCTGCACGTGTCCCTTCACGTTCCGCTTCACTGTCACATCGGAAACATGGGGCCTAGGGATGTTTAGGAGCGTGAAAATCCGGCGTACAGACGTATGACATAAGTGACACCCAATCCCCTGACCAAGTTCGAAGTCTGCGAGTTCCGCGGAGCGCGCCATTCTGCTCTCTCACGATGAATAATAACTACTGAAGTCGCTGAAATGGAGTACCTGGTAGCAAGTGGCAGCGCAATACACCTAATATGAAAATCGTATGTTTTTCGGGGTGCCCGCATACTTTTGATCACATAGTGTATTAGTGAATAATCTTCTGCTTAACATCCATCAAGCCAAAAAGGTACTTTTTCCAAAAAATAAATATCATTAGAGGGAAACCAACAGAAAGTATCGTTAATTATGTTTTACAAAGAATTATTAAGCAATTTTTAAAAATGTACTATCGCTAAGTTTTGAGGAAACTGGTTATATTCAGTGGAATCAGGTTATATTCATTTCGTAACAATAAACTGGCTCATGCCAACAGTTCACGTACCAAATGAACATGAGCCAGCAAACAGAGTAAAATGCTTCAAATTTTTGGGTGTGGTTATTGATGAAAACCCGTACTAGAAGATGCGTTTTACTGGGCTTCTAAAAGAATTAAGTTCAGTTACTTTGCCCTTCCTATAACATCTAGAAATAGAAAGAAAGGAATCCGGCCCCTAATATATTTTTCAGTTTACTGTTGGAAAATAGAAAAAAAGTATTTAACTTTTGGATGTACACGTAACCTGACGTATTTTCAGAAAGCTCATTCGATACAGTAGATATTTTACAAAAATTTCAATCGGCTTCTCAAGCAGAAATTACGAGTGCTTAAAACATTGTTGGAGTGGGCTATAAGAATCTGTGAACTTCGATCACGTAAGAAGTGTTTGCAGAAGAAACAGATACGTTCAGAAAGAGATAAATAGTGTCAACATCCTGAAACATATTAAGCTGCTAGTGAAAGAGAACTAACTGAAGAAAAACGTTTCCTCTCATTCGCAAACAGAGTGACCGATCACATCGTCAGAGTAGTAAAGACACACGGAACTGGCACAGTGTTCAAATTAACATTATACAGCCTAAGACAAAAGAAAAAGAATGACGCACCACGGAGGAAATCAGTAGATGTGAGTATATATAGAGACAAACAAATGACTATAGTTGCAAAAATCTGGATGATTTATTCAAGAGATTGAACTTCACAAATTGAGCAATTCAATAACGCGTTGTTCCACATCTGACCCTTATAAAAACATTTGGTTAGCGGAGTTACTCGGTGTTCTCCTAAGGAAAATCGTGCCAAAATCTCTCCAACTGGCGCGTTAGATCGCCAAAACACCTGATGGTTATACCGCCCTGTTCCATAATGCTCCAAACGTTCTCAATTTCGGAGAGATCCGGTGACATTTCTTGCCAAAGTAGGGTTTGGCAAGCATGAAGACAAGCAGTAGAAAGTCTCGCCGTGTGCGGGCGGACGTTACCCTTCTGAAATTTAAGCCCAGGATTGCTTGATCTATAGGGCAACAAAACTGGGCGAAGAATATCGTCGACGTACCATTGTGCTGCAGGGGCGCCACGAATGACCACCAGAGAGGTCCTGCTCGATATGGAGTCACATTTAAGGAGCAGGTGGAAAAGTTTAAATAAACTGCTCATTATTCCAAAAGTAATCACCATACTTGTTAATACATTTATCCCGCTGTGAGGCAAGACGGCTAATGGGTTCATGGGAAAATGTTTGCGGTACGCTGCCGAACAATAATTGTACCCAGGCTTGCACCTCTTCGTCAGTAGCAAGTCAACGGTCACGAATATCTTACTTCAGGGCTCCAAAAATATGAAATTCGCATGGGAGAGTTAGTGACTGTTTGCAGAATGTGTAAGGGTTTGATACCTCGCAACGGAATGGTGCCGTCCAGCAACATTCGTCGGTTCTGGACTAGAAGACGCACTTTTGTTTTTGCAAAGTGTTCACGTACCACTCTGCGTTACTTGTGTTGTCGCGATCCAGAAAGTCAATCAGTAATCAAAGAAAAGGTCATCATGACTTTCCAGGAGATAGCGTCCTGATTTTTTCGGTTAGCTGCAGACAGTTCGCTGGCAAGCCCTTACCCGTCCTCCAAACAGTCCCCATCTCTCCTCATGAGATCCCGTATTTTCTGGAGCCCCGAGGATAGACATTCGTTACTGTTGATTTGCTTGGGACGAGGATGTAAGCGCCTGGGTACAATCATGATTTCGTAGATAGCCGCAAACACTTCTCTATGAAGGTGTGAAGGTGTAGACTGTCATGTGTCACATTTGTATAAATGTAGCCGCAGTTATGGTGAATTCTTTTGACACAAGAAATAGTTTACTTCCTTTTTTCCATCTCTCTCATTTTAGTTTAATTGCCCCTTAAGGGTAACATAAGTGTTGTTCCGCATGGATACGAAGGGCTGCTTATACAACTACATGGATATGATATTGAAATATCCCCTTTGAAAAACTAATGAATTACTGTGCTGATAAACCTCTTACGTCATTTGATTTTCAAACAGCTGAGCAAAACTGAATGTACTCAGACCTTTCTCTCTTTACTTATCACTAAACTGACACACAATTTTTTTTTTAGCGCAATGCAATCTGACTTTCAATAATCCTTACAAAAGAATGGTCCTGACTAACAATAACCTATACCTTTCATGAATCACTTACCTCACAAAAATCTTCGTTGCTCAAACTACTGCAATACAGCGTGCACCAATACTGCTAGCTGAATAAAAGATTCTAACTACTGAACGCACAACTACTGATAGGCATAGTTAGCAAACGAAAGATTTTGATAGAGAACAAACAATGTATTTACCTTAATAATGTTCAAAAGTCATCATATATATATATATATATATATATATATATATATATATATATATATATATATCAGTTCATGATATCCAATATTATAAATGTACTCTTTCTGATGGACACACGTCTAGATCGTCCGCTCTCAAAATTCTGTCATCTCTCTCCCCACATCCACCACTGCTGGCGGCTCACCTCCAACTGCACAACGCTACGCGCTGATCATATCCAATTGCCCAACACTACAATAGCAAATATTCAAACAATGCAAACCAGCCACAGACTTCACACAGCATAGTCAGTGATTTTCATATTGAGCGCTACGTGGCGTTACCGACATAAAAATCTAAACAGCCTCCTTACAATACTGATGGAAATTTAACCATAAAAATATGATTGCAGAATAACTTTAGATTTACACTTAGTTTTGGTATGTCACACTACGAATATGTCAGCAGTAGTGAAAACATCAGAAATTTACTCGGTCTGATGTTCAAAATAACCTTGTACGATCTCGGAATCACAAGAGGCCATCTTCACATACGACAAAATACGCACTTATTTTTTTGTTTTGTTTTGTTTGTGCGCGAAGCTTACCGATACGCAACTTTTCTTTTCTTCATAAGGAAGGAAAGTAAACATTTGCTCCAATTTGTAATAAGAATAGAATGAACAAAGTATATATCATTTCCAGGCTGCCGTGGCGCAATATAAGAAATGAAATGTCTTCTTGAGGGTTTTTTCTTTTTTTTTTTTTTTGAGCCAAGTAGTAAACAGAAATTTTTTATGGTGCACAAAAGAATATCACTTCATAGTTGAAGGAAAGTATCTCCGCTGCTCTGCGAGAGAAGGGAAAATGTGAAAACGAAAATGGGAAAGAATAAATGCCTTCAGCATTGGTGAGCATCTGAATAGTATCGTAAAATTCCGACAAGAACTAAAGTCCCAGGAAGCTAATGGGATTCATACATACAGGTCACTGGCAACCTCTGCTATCCTAAATATTGTATTTGAAGCATTTAACCGTTAATTATGATGTTCAGCATATTTCCAAATATCCTCCTGTAGTCACAATGTTGTCTAATTTTAAAGTGTTCAATTTCTATGTAAGAATAATAGTCGAGGAAAGTAGCATGCCTATTCTGCACAATAAACGATGCTGTGTGGCCCATGATCCACGTTGCATCGTTGTTTTTTTCTCGTGGATATCTCAGTTTATGTGGCTGAATGATCTCTAAAAGATCTACACCATAGGGCGTCGTACGGTCTACCACCGACAATCGTTGACGAAGAAATGTAGTAATTTCTTCTGCATGTCCGCACGTGAACCTATGAAGAAGCGTATCGACCCTTTCACATGCGTCACAGTTGGGCGTTGGATGAAGGACAATTTTATGTAGCTTTTCATTCGTGGCTACTTTATCGTTGACTGTTAGACACCAGTCGGCTATGACGCGTGACGGTAACACGTCGCTGTGCACATTCCGCCATACTATACTCCAATGTGTATGTGGATGTTTTTCTTCGTGACGATTCCTGTGGTTTGTTGTCATGAGAAGGCCATAAAGCTTCCTGTTCGTCAGGCTTCCGTTATAGACGATGTTGTGTCGAATGTAGCTCATTTCCCTGTAGTACAGTGGCACATGTCGGTAAGAAAGTGGAATGCCGGCGATATTAACGGGTGGCTTCCACCGCTGAATGAGGTTTGTGATGATACTGGTCCTCCGGTTACGGAACTCCTTCCTGATGCGATTTAGGAGCGGGGTGACACATTTTTTATGTACTTTAATGAGGTTAAGGCCACCTCTGAGCGAAGGTAAGGTTAAGGTATCGAATTGATCTTTGAAAATATGCCCCCTAAAAAGAAACCAACATAACGCTTGTTGTATACTCTTGGCTAGATGGTCGGAGATTGAAGAATTTGCGCCAAATAATTCATCTTGCTCATAATGGCGTTCTCGATGGTCTTAACTTTCTGTAGTACGTTCAAGTCACGGTCGGAGTGAAGTATCAAAGCAGTACGTAATTTATTAAGCATGTGTGACCAGTTCTTCGCCAGGAATTTGTCTGGTTTGGCCTCAAAGGTAACACCGAGGCTTGTGTGATAATCCTTGACCTTGCACACACCAGGTAACATGGGATATGTCTCCGATTCCGCCACCGATCTGCAAAGCTGTGGTTTTAGTTCTATTTAGTATTGCTCCTGAAAGAACTGTGAATGTTTGTAAAAGAGTCTTCGCTGACAGAAGTTGTTGCGAGGATGACACAGTTACGCATACATCGTCAGCATACGCAATGCATGGGATGGTGACAGACTCGACGCTATGCCCGATCCCGCTATGCGCCAGGTTGTTCAGTAGCGGCTCTATTGCAACTGCGTACAAAATCATTGACAGAGGACATCCTTGGCGGATAGATTGCTCAATGGAAACTTCTTTTGTAAAATGGCCATTAATGAGAATCCGTGAAGAGGCATTTGTAGTAATTTTGCGAATAGATTCTATGAGATGAAGTCCAAATACTAGTTTCTTCATGCTTTTAAAGAGGAAGTCATGACGTACACGGTCATAAGCCTTCTCAAAATCTAGAAAGATCAGAGCGCCCTGTCCTTTGGTTTCAGCATGTGAACAGATGATGTCCCTCAAATCGCAGGCAGCTGAGATTGCACTTCGGCCTTGCACTGCACTGTACTGGTAACTGCACAAAACCTTGTACATAACGATTTGCATCCTTAGCTTAATCGATCTGGTGATGATTTTGAAATCGGCATTCAGGAGTGTGATGGGTCGCATGTTTTCGACCTTCCTGCTGTTCCCTTTTTTCGGTAAGGGCAGGATGATACCTTCCGTAAATGCCTTGGGTATAACTTCCAGGTGCCAGAGTTCATTCGCTATTTCGAGGAGTGTCGGACCGAGGAGGTTCCAGTAACGCTGGTAAAACTCAGCGCTGAGACCTTCGGGTCCTGGTGACTTCCCTTTCTTTGCACTGTGGACCGCCAGTCGGATTTCGTCCTCTGTGAAAAGAGATTCCAGATGTACATTATCCCGTTGTGACAAGCGACAGCTCAAGGTCCTAAGGAAATCGTCGCACGAGTGTTCATCAACGGCTTGCTTCTTGTAAAGTTGACTATAATAGTTGTAGACGTGCGAGATGATGTCACGTTATTTCGTGATGGCATTCTCAGCGTCATCAACGACGGCTTCAATCAACATGGCTTTACACTGCTTCGTCGTTCTCAGGATGTGGTACAGAGAGGCCCGTTCTTCGGCGGCAACGTCCTTGGGGTGGGCTCGCACGATGATGCCTTGCATTCGTTGGCGTTGTATCGCCGTGAGTTTCGCTTTATGTCGTTTGATCTTTACGTCGATATCGCGAGAGGGATTGTTAGTGCGACTGTACAGTTCTCTCAAACAGCGATAATAAAATTCAATAGTCTGTTTCTGCCAAAAGCTTTTTTGTCGGGCGTAGCTCATGAGGGTGAGGTGTAATTTAGGCTTAGCACACTGAATCCACCACTGGAGAACGCTATCGTAACGACGTCGTTGCCGCAGGAGCTGTTGCCACGTTATGTTCACCTCCTCTTCAAGTTGGGCATCCTGCAGAAGGCTGACATTCAATTTCCAGTAGCCTTTCCCGCGGTATATTTGATGGCGTTGTAGGTTAAGGTAACACTGATACGCACAATGGTCGGAGATGTTGACAGGAGCTATGTCACAGTTCACAGTGTGTCGCTGGAGGGCATCGGACACACAGATCCTATCCAGCAGACTGGCAGAATGACTGGTTAAGAAGGTGTACGCTACCCGTTCACCGTGCAGTTGTTCCCATGTGTCGTGAAAACACATGCCATGAATTAAATGTTCAAGTTTGATACATCTGTTCATGTTAGGTGTTTGGTCTCTGTCGTTAAGCACACAATTGAAGTTACCACCGAGGATGAGATGTGCACGATAAGCGCTAAGAAGAATGGGAACCTCGTTTTTATAAAATTTTGAACAATCTCTCTTATGAGTGCTAGCGATGGGGCGTTCACGTTAACAATCTGCACACCATTCACTCGAAGAGAAATGCCACGACCACTAGGCAGCCGCTGCACTTCCGTAAATGGTATACCGTCGCGCGGAAGTATGGCAGTGCCCACAGCATCCTGGAGATTGATGTTATCAATGAGAACGTAACCGGGCACTTCTAAGACTGTGACTATCTCCTGTAGGAGGGCAATGTCAACGCTGGTACCATACAAGAAATCAGTTAGCGAACGGAGTTTCACCGCACTTTGAATTCTATTGACGTTAAGTGTGGTAACGTTGTAGGTTTGGCTATCGCACATGATGGTTCAGAGGACAATGAGCTCTGTGTTGGATCGTCCTTCTCGACGGCTTTGAACCAAACTCGTTGGGAACGTCTGCAGTACGAAACGAAATGTCAAAACCAATAACGGGTCAGAGAGTGGAAATGTCGCAGCGCGATGGTCATGCGCGAGAGCAGCTACTGCTGCATCTCCTCGTTCTGCTACCACCACGGCTCATTGCTGTCGGGGTGCTTCGCGGTGCGCGCGCCGCCCTGCCCGCCACCGCCGGCTGAGTCTGTCAGCGTGGTCGCATCCGCCTGACCACCACGCGAAGCTGCGACTGACGTCAGCGAGTTCCTGCGGTAGAGCTGCTGCAGCTGCTCGCTACTCTGTTCGCTCTTCCTCTTAGCCGTTACGGTGCTCTGTTCCCTCTCAGCGCTCAGTAGTGCCTTCAGGTGTTTGGTTTGTTCACGAATGCGTTCTTGCCTCGCGGTGTCCTCGCAGCGCACGGAGCAAGAAGACTGAGGTTCAGTCTCGCTGCCACTTTCTGACACGTGTACAGGTCTCAAATCATCCGACCTTTTCTCTTTGCTACTA
The DNA here is from genome assembly GCF_021461385.2 of Schistocerca piceifrons. Taxonomy (NCBI): domain Eukaryota; kingdom Metazoa; phylum Arthropoda; class Insecta; order Orthoptera; family Acrididae; genus Schistocerca; species Schistocerca piceifrons. The sequence continues at coordinate 276,794,630 of NC_060141.1, forward strand.
GTCCCTTTGCTTCTTCTTCGGCGGCCTCTCTTCGTTTCTGCTGCAGTCTCTACCGATAGGGGTGGCTCAGGCAAACTGATCTGCACCCGCTCCTGTATCTCACACGGCTTAGTTTCAGAGGTGGCTGGCGCATCGTTGCTATCCAGCGGTAACTGCCCCGGTGAGGATGACTGTGCCGAATAGACGTCCATCCTACCGCGAATGTCTTTGGCACTGCATTCCACATGAACTGGCATCTCCGCCTCGCTAACACGTTCCGGCTGCCGAGGTGGTGGTACAGTCCCCGCGACTACCTCACTCAATAGCGGAACAAGCTTTTCACTACCGTCTGTAGGACGTTCCCGTGGAAGTTGAAATGGACGTCGACGTGTACAGTTCATCCGCAGATGTTCTAGTGAATGGCAGATCGAACAGGTAGGTGTTTGTCCAATGTAAGTTACCTGTGCACGACAGCCGCCAATGGCATCATACGAAGGTATATGCTTTTTTAAGTCTACACGTACACTTCGCACCCCGCTGTTAACTTGGAAGCGATATGCACTCGACCATTTTTCATTTGTAACTGACAAAACAGCGCCGTACAGTATAAGGTATATGCTTTTTTAAGTCTACACGTACACTTCGCACCCCGCTGTTAACTTGGAAGCGATATGCACTCGACCATTTTTCATTTGTAACTGACAAAACAGCGCCGTACAGTGACAGAGAACGTGCAATCAGGTCATTAGCGCACTCAGGTGGCACATTAAATACCCTGACGGTTCTCACTCCGTATCCCGAAGGCACGATTTGGACATTACTAATACTGCCATCACTATGATGAAATGGTCTCACACCAGCATGCTCCTCAACGAATTTCTCATAAGTGTCACTCGACATAAATTTGATAAATAAAGAGTACTGCACAAAGTCCAACTGGAACGTGTCGCCTCTATCTTCCGGCAATTTCAGATCCTCAAAGATCCACTCATGAATTTCAAAAGCCGTCGGTCGCAAGGCAGCACGATCGAAAACACACTGAACGCTGTTCGCTCTGTTAATTGTCGACATCTTACATACAACAGTTACACAGAAACAAAAGTTAACAGCACTCGCTCACGCTGCTCAGCTCTCCACCTCAGCACTGCTCGCGACGTAAACACTGGCCCGCGCTACCGCCCGTCACCGCGCGATGTGCACTGGCCGAGTGCCTGATCACGACTGACTGAGTAAGCGACAATATCCAAGTTAAGACTGTCAGTAAACTATAAGAAATGGAAGCAGAAATTTTGAAATAAAAACTCGCATAACCAAAATGTACTTTCTTGACACTTTAGTCGCAAAATTTGATCATTTGATCTATCTCTTGTCTACCTATCAGGTTCCTTTAAGAGTAAGCGAATACAAAGAACAACAGCTCCATACTTCTCAGTCATATACAACCACTCGCTCTTCCAAGGTCCGTACCTAAAAAATGGAAACTTGCACAAGTGACACCAATACCAAAGAAATGAAATGAGAGTAATCCGCTGAATTCTGGACCCATTATCAATAACGTCGATTTACAGCACGATTTTGGAACGTTACTGCAATTTAACACTATGAATTACTTCGAATGAAACGACTTATTGACATATAGCAGGGATTCATAAAATATCTTTGTTATGAAACTCAACTAGCTCTTTATTCTCTCAAAGTACTGAGCGCTATCAACATGGAATGTCAAATTGATTACATGTTTTCAGAATTCCTGTAGGCCTCCACATCGTTCCTTACAAGTGACATCTAATCGAACTGGGTGCACATTGTGTATCACATTATTTGTGTGACTGGTTTCGTGATATCCTGTCAGAAAGGTCACAGTTAATAGCAATTCATTAAAATTCGTCGAATAACACACAAATGACGTCTGGCGTTTCGCAAAGAAGTGTTACAGGCCCTCTGCTCATCCTGATCTACGTAAACGACATAGGAGACTACCTGACCAGCCCTATGGGAGTATCTACATCTACATCCATATTCCGCAAGCCACCTGACGGTGTGCGGGGGAGGGTACCTTGAGTACCCCTATCGGTTCTCCCTTCTATTCCAGTCTCGTATTGTTCGTGGAAAGAAGGATTGTCGGTATTGCTCTGTGTGGGCTCCAATCTCTCTGATTTTATCCTCATGGTCTCTTCGCGAGATATACGTAGGAGGGAACAATATACTGCTTGACTCCTCGGTGAAGGTATGTTCTCGAAACTTCAACAAAAGCCCGTACCGGGCTACTGAGCGTCTCTCCTGCAGAGTCTTCCACTGGAGTTTATCTATCATCTCCGTAAAGCTTTCGCGATTACTAAATGATGCTGTAACGTAGCGCGCTGCTCTCCGTTGGATCTTCTATCTTCTATCAACTCTATCTGGTACGGATCCCACACTGCTGGGCAGTATTCAAGCAGGGGACGAACAAGCGTACTGTAACCTACTTCCTTTGTTTTTCGATTGCATTTCCTTAGGATTCTACCAATGAATCTCAGTCTGGCATCTGCTTTACCGACGACCAACTTTATATGATCATTCCATTTTCAATCACTCCTAATACGTACTCCCAGATAATTTATGGAATTAACTGCTTCCAGTTGCTGACCAGATATATTGTAGCTAAATGATGAGGGATCTTTTTTTCTATGTATTCGCAGTAAATTACACTTGTCTACATTGAGATTCAGTTCCCATTCCCTGCACCATGCGTCAATTCGCTGCAGATCCTCCTGCATTTCAGTACAATTTTCCATTGTTACAACCTCTCGATATACCACAGCATCATCCGCAAAAAGCCTCAGTGAACTTCCGATGTCATCCACAAGGTCATTTATGTATATTGTGAATAGCAACGGTCCAACGACACTCCCCTGCGGCTCACCTGAAATCACACACTGCGACACACTTCTCTCCATTGAGAATGACATGCTGCGTTCTGTTCTCTAGGAACTCTTCAATCCAATCAGACAATTGGTCTGATAGTCCATATGCTCTTACTTTGATCATTAAACGACTGTGGGGAACTGTATCGAACGCCTTGCGGAAGTCAAGAAACACGGCATCTACCCGTTAAACCGGGTCTGTGGACCTCTGAGTCTCGTGGACGAATAGCGCGAGCTGGGTTTCACACGACCGTCATTTTCTAAACCCAAGCTGATTCCTGCAGAGTAGATTTCTAGTCTCCAGAAAAGTCATTATACTCAAACATAATACGTGTTCCAAAATTCTACAACTGATCGACGTTAGAGATATAGGTCTATAGTTCTGCACATCTGTTAGACGTCCCTTCTTGAAAACGGGGATGACCTGTGCCCTTTTCCAATCCTTTGGAACGCTACGCTCTTCTAGAGACCTACGGTACACCGCTGCATGTAGGGGGGCAAGTTCCTTCGCGTACTCTGTGTAAAATCGAACTAGTATCCCAACAGGTCCAGCGGAATTCCTTCTTTTGAGCGATTTCAATTGTTTCTCTATCCCTCTGTCGTCTATTTCGATATCTACCATTTTGTCATCTGTGCGACAATCTAGGGAAGGAACTACAGTGCAGTCTTCCTCTGTGAAACAGCGTTGGAAAAAGACATTTAGTATTTCGGCCTTTAGTCTGTCATCCTCTGTTTCAGTACCATTTTGGTCACAGAGTGTCTGGACATATTGTTTTTATCCACCTACCGCTTTGACATAAGACCAAAATTTCTTAGATTTACTTTTGAATGCATTACGGGAACAGCAGTGATCAATGTCTTATAAATAATTACTATTAAAAACAGTCTTGATCACGATTTATTTAACAAGGTGACCGGTTTCGACCACTACTGTGGTCATCTTCAGACCTATAAGTTGTATACAAAGCTCAAATTAGAGGGCTACATACATTAAACAAAATACATAAAGTTATAAAGCTATAAAACGTTGAATTACCATTGAGTAGGAACCTCTTTCTGTTGGAGAATCACTACTGGAGAAACCAGTGCTCGTCTTACTATATATAATGGAGGCTCCCCCCGCTTCTGACTGCATGATATCATTATTAACCAATGAGTTATAAGTCGAATTACAATTTGAAATATCATAGTTAAAAGAACATTATCAAGAATTAGAAATAAATACACACTAAACTTAGTTTATTAAACAGCTATTGTCAATTAAGAAGCGTTAAAAATATTTAAATATGTAGGAAAATGAACTTCGGTTTGGCAGTACATGGGTTGCCCTCTCAAGGCCTGTCAGTGAACCATTTGGAACCACTGGTTGGTATGGTGAAGTTAGACGCCGTTGCAAAGATGAAGCAGCAGGCTTTTTTCACTGAAGTTGTTGTAAAGTCGATAGTCGAACTAGTGGTTGCCATGGTGAGGACAAACGCCAGTGCAAAGATGTGGCAGCAGGCTTCTTTCCAACGAAGTTGTTGCGAAGTAGAATGGCAGAGACTGTCGCGTCGGACGATGTATTATTGAGCAGCAACTTGTCTTTATTGAAACGAAAAGAGTAAGCTACAATAATCTGTAGCTGACATGTATACTACATGCTGCCCAAATACGATACGAAGTAGTTGTCCGTATATATGAAATATTATCTATGAAGTTGATATGTAGATTACATGAGCCTAGTTTTCATTTAAGGCATTGCTATTCCTCAAGTTATATGCCAGTCATATAAGCATATAAAAATGAAAGAATTTAAAATCATAAAATTATGAGCCAGTGTCGAAAATAAACCGATGTGAATTAACAATATGCAGTCTAAAAGCATGAAAGCAAAAATTCTCTAACAGATAGTCAATCATAAAATAATGTTCGGTAAAAGACAATTACAATGTAAAGATAAAATATTTGCTAAAGCATCTATTTCTTTATATGCATCTTTAATTTCTGATCTAATCCACAGAATGCTACTCTTCTGTCGTAAAACAAACAAATAAAATTATATACTACAAAAGATATGTTGACGACACACTGCTATTATATAACGGCTCTAAGGAAGAAATTGACGCTTTCACTAACAACTTAAATAATTTACATCCAAAACTTGCATTTACAGTAGAACACAAAAGTAACAATAGTATTAATTTCCTTGACCTCACAATTACAAATCAGAATGGAAAACATAATATTTCTATTTATAGAAAACCCATATCAACCGACGTAATAATAAATGCTAAATCATGCCATCCATTAAGATACAAAATGGCATTTTTTAAAACTATGATACATACGATACTGAAATTACCTCTCCAACATGATGCAATCGAAATGGAAATTGATCCATTAAAAAAGATAGCAGTCACTAACAATTATAATTCCCTTCACGTTGATCTGTTATATAAAAAATTACAAGAAAAAATGACGCTGTTATAAATTCCAAGAAGAGATTTACACAAATGACATACATGGGACCAATCGCAGATAAAATAAATAAATTATTTAAGAACACAAGCGTGACAATAGCATTTAAAACTAATAATCCCCTACAGATGAAACTGAAACACACAATTGGAGACTCAAATAGATACCAAAAGTCAGGCGTTTATAAAATAATATGTAATGACTGTGAGAAACAGTATATTGGCCAAACTGGCTGTAACTTTTTAATACTTTTCAAAGAACATACTACTGGTACCGCACGTATCAAATCAATATTTGGTCAACATCTTGATGGATACAATCATTCTGAGGGTTGCATTTCTAGCAATTTGAAAATATTACATACTGTGCCAAAAGGACCACTGCTAAATACCTTAGAAGAAATTGAAATTTTTTCACTTCACAAAAGTAATCCATTATCTGTTTTAAACGAACAACTTCAGTTCAAAAACAAACATTTCTTTGAGCTTTTCGATGATCTGCTTTAGAATGTTTACTCTTCAAACATTTCTTTGAGCTTTTCGATGATCTGCTTTAGAATGTTTACTTTTCTGTCCTTTGTTTTGAAAGGTTAAATATATATATATATATATATATATATATATATATATATATATATATATATATATATATATATTAATTATAAAGACTTTTAGCAAATATTTTATCTTTACATTGTAATTGTCTTTTACCAAACATTATTTTATGATTGACTATCTGTTATAGAATTTTTGCTTTTATGCTTTTAGACTGCATATTGCTAATTCACATCGGTTTATTTTTGACACTGGCTCATAATTTTATAATTTTAAATTCTTTCATTTTTATTTGCTTATATGACTGGCATATAACTTGAGGAATAGCAATGCCTTAAATGAAATAAAGGCTCATGTAATCTACATATCAACTTCATAGATAATATTTCATATATACGGACAACTACTTCGTATCGTATTTGGGCAGCATGTAGTATACATGTCAGCTACAGATTATTGCAGCTTACTCTTTTCGTTTCAATAAAGACAAGTTGCTGCTCAATAATACATCGTCCGACGCGACAGTCTCTGCCATTCTACTTCGCAACAACTTCGTTGGAAAGAAGCCTGCTGCCACATCTTTGCACTGGCGTTTGTCCTCACCATGGCAACCACTAGTTCGACTATCGACTTTACATCAACATCAGTGAAAAAAGCCTGCTGCTTCATCTTTGCAACGGCGTCTAACTTCACCATACCAACCAGTGGTTCCAAATGGTTCACTGACAGGCCTTGAGAGGGCAACCCATGTACTACCAAACCGAAGTTCATTTTCCTACATATTTAATAATTTTTAACGCTTCTTAATTGACAATAGATGTTTAATAAGCTAAGTTTAGGGTGTATTTATTTCTAATTCTTGACAATGTTCTTTTAACTAAGAAATTTCAAATTGTAATTCGACTTATAACTCATTGGTTAATAATGACATCATGCAGTCAGAAGTGGGTGGAGCCTCCATTATATATAGTAAGACGAGCACTGGTTTCTCCAGTAGTGATTCTCCAACAGAAAGAGGTTCCTACTCAATGGTAATTCAACGCTTTATAGCTTTATAACTTTATATATTTTGTTTAATGTATGTAGCCCTCTAATTTGATCTTTGTATACAATTTATAGGTCTGAAGATGACCACAATAGTGGTCGAAACCGGTCACCGAGTTAAATAAATCGTGATCAAGACTGTTTTTAATAGTAAAAATTTCTTAGGATTTTCTGCCAAGTTGGTACATAGAACTTTACTTTCGAATTTATTGAACGCCTCTCGCATAGCCCTCCTCACACTACATTTCGCTTTGAGTAATTTCTTTTGTCTGCAAAGCTTTATATTTCCTGTTTATGCTTATGTTTGCTGTGAAGTTCCCTTTGCTTCCGCAGCAGCTTCCTAACTCGGTTGTTGTACCACGGTGGCTCTTTTCCATCTCTTACGATCTTGCTTCGCACATACTCATCTAACAGATATTGTACGATGGTTTTGAACATTGTCCACTGATCGTCAACACTATCTGTATTTGAGATAAAACTTTTGTGTTGAGCCATCAGGTACTCTGAAATCTGCTTTTTGTCACATTTGCTAAACAGAGAAATCCTCCTACCTTTTTTAATATTTCTATTTACAGCTGAAATGATCGATGCAGTAACCGCTTTATGATCGCTGATTCCCTGTTCTGCATTAATTGTTTCAAATAGTTGGGGTCTGTTTGTCGCCAGAAGGTCTAATATGTTATCACCACGAGTCGGTTCTCTGTTTAAGTGCTCAAAGTAGTTTTCAGATAATGCACTTTAAAAAATTTCACTGGATTCTTTGTCCCTGCCACCTGTTATGAGCGTCCCAGTCTATATCCGGCAAATTAAAATCTCTACCCAGAACTATAACATAGTGGGGAAATCTACTCGAAATATTTTCCAAATTTACCTTCAGTTGTTCTGTCACAACAGCTCCTGAGCCATGGGGCCTATAGAGACATCCAATTGCCATGTTTGAGCCTGCTTTAACCGTGACCTTCGCCCAAATTGTTTCACTTTCCGGATCTCCGTCAATATCCTTCGATACTATTGCACTTTTGTTCGCTATAAACACGCCTCCCCCTTCACAGTCCAATCTGTCTCTGCGGTATACATTCCAACATGAGTTTAGAAATTCATTACGGTTTCCATCTGGTTTCAGCCAACTTTCTGTCCCTAGTACTATGTGGGCATTGTGACCGTTTATTAATGAGAGCAGGGGTGTAAAGCTAGCTCGCCTCCACGTGGTGCACCCCGGGTAACGCTAAATGAGCTAGCACATAATGGCAGTCAGACAAACCGTGAAAGGTTCTCCTGACTATGCAAGTAGACACAAAAAACGTCCTCCTAAGGATATGCCAACAAGGAAACTTGGACCTACGGTCCGAATCTGCCATCTCAACATAGAGAGCATAAGCTATTCTAAGTGCCAATACTTATCAAAACTACTGAAGAAAGACAACATTGATCTGATCGCCATTCAGGAAACACATTGTAGTACTGAAGAACAACTGCGGAAAAGGGGCAAAATACCCGGATTTGAATTACTTGGTGCCACGTACCACCATACCCATGGTGTTGCAACCTACATCAGACATGATATAGAAAATGCCTCCCTTATCTCCACGTCGTCAGGTGATGGAATCCATAATGTCACAGTAAAAATTGGGAGCGTAACCGTTACAAATATTTATAAACCTCCAACCACTCCATGGCCAAGATCAGTAATTCAGGCTCAACCTCACCCAGCAATCTATCTGGGAGACTTCAATAGCCACCACGAACAGTGGAAATATAAGGAGTGTGATGCTAATGGTGAAACCTTGGTGAAATGGGCTGAAAATGAAAATCTTAACCTTATCTTTGATGCGAAAGACCGTTACACATTCAGATCAGCTGCCTGGGAGCAGGAATACAACCCGGATCTATGCTTCACCTCAACTGACGGAAATAACCAACCACTACCAGCTACCCGTAAAGTCCTGTGCGACTTTCCTCATAGCCAGCAGCGACCAGTCATTATTGAAATTGGCAGCCAAATCCCACTGGTGACTTCCATGCCTTGCCCCAGATGGAATTTCAAGAACGCAAATTGGGAAAAGTACTCTCGAGACCTTGATAAATGTCTAGGATGGATACCACTTACCCATAAAAACTATAGAAGATTCATCGGAGCAGTAATAAGCACTGCCAAGAAGCACATCCCTAGGGGATACCGACGAGAGTATGTCCCAGGGTGGTCCAAAAACAGTGACGAGCTCTACCAGCGCTTCCTCAAGACGGGCGACAAAGAACTGGCCGATGACCTTCTCCACAGTCTTGATACTGCAAGACAACGTAAATGGACAGAAGCAATGGAGAGCCTGAATTTCCAGACTTCAAGCCGACAAGCATGGACCCTGTTAAGGAAATTAGGAAGTGGAGCACCTATTCAAAGACAGACAGCAAACGTCTCCCCAAACACCATGGCATCTCATATAGTGGCCACGTCCAGAGCCCCTAGTGACAGAGCACACACGATCAAGATAAAACGAGAACTCAGGAATCTGAGGAATAAGGCGACAGAAACTGAATACGCTCTCCCTTTCTCACTCGAAGAAATAGAAACAGCACTCAAAGAGGTCAAGCCAGGGAAAGCACCAGGACTCGACAGCATTAACCCAGAACTCCTGATACACTGCGGTAAATACACAAAACTCTGACTGGCGAGATTCTTCACCGACATCATCCAAACTGGTAATGTGCCTAGTGACCTCAAAAGATCGAAAATAATAGCCATCTCAAAACCAGGGAAACCAACAAACTCACCGAAGAGCTACAGGCCCATAGCACTACTGTCAGTAATATATAAATTGTTAGAAAGGCTCATCTACAATAGAATCTGCCAGAAAATACTCAATGCTATACCAATCGAACAAGCAGGTTTCAGACCAAACCGCAGCTGTGTCGATCAAGTTCTCTCACTCACGACGTACATTGAAGTTGGGTTCCAAAGAAAGCTTAAAACCTGTGCAGCATTCATAGACCTGTCAGCTGCCTACGACACAGTCTGGAGAGAAGGCATGATTTATAAGTTCCTCCGCATAATCCCATGTAAACTAACAGCTCGCCTACTAAACAACATGCTGAATGACAGAACGATCCAAGTCACCATGGGTTCAGATATTAGTTGACCGAGGAAATTTAAAAATGGCCTACCTCAAGGATCGGTGCTTGCACCACTCCTCTTCAATCTCTACATTGCAGACATACCGGAAACAAGATCAAAGAAGTTTGGCTACGCCGATGACTGGGTCCTTGCAACGAGAAGTCAGTCATTTGAAGGGGCAGAGGAGACCCTAACAGCTGACTTGGAGAAGATGGGAGAATATTTCCGAAAATGGCACCTGCAACCTAACGCCAACAAAACAGAAGTATCATGTTTTCACCTAAACAATAAAGCGGCTAAGAGGGAGCTCAGAATAAAATTCGAGACCACATGGCTTACCCACAATAAAACCCCAAAGTACCTAGGTGTGACCCTCGATAGAACACTCTCTTTCAAAGGTCACCTAATGAAAACAGCAGAGAAACTAAAAACAAGGAATAACATTATACAGAAGCTCTGTGGAACGACATGGGGAGCGGCAGCTACTACGTTACGGACATCAGCCTTAAGTCTCGTCTTCTCAGCTGCCGAATATTGTGCGCCGGTATGGCTAAACAGCCCCCACACCCATAGAATCGATGCACAGCTCAATAACACAATGAGAATGATCGCTGGTGTAATAAAGACTACACCCGTGGAATGGCTCCCAGTACTAAGCCACATACCACCCCCTAACCTACGCCGCACAAACGCTCTTATAAGAGAGTACAAAAAGATAATGAGCAATCGGAATCTACCCATCCACGAGAATTTTGAAGATGCCACCCAAAGCCGCCTCCGCTCCAGAAGGTCATCCATCAGAACCGCAATAGCCACATCTGCAACAGAGGAAGAATTCAACATAACCAGCGCCTGGCACCAAGAATGGTCCTTAAAGAACATCAGCAAACTTCCATGTATCTCCCAGAAGCCTCCAGGTTTTGACTTATCACGCAAAACCTGGGCAACTTTAAACAGAATTAGAACTAAACATGGCAGATGCGCCTATTCCCTCTACCAGTGGGGCATGACAGAATCGCCGCTATGTCAATGTGGAGAAAATCAAACTATCCAGCACATAATAGAAGACTGCCCCAGGACAGCCTATGATGGGACTCCAGAAGATTTCCTGATGGCGACTCCAGAATCAATTGCATATATTAACTCATCAGATGTTTGTTTGTAATTACTTCCAAACTACTATAACTTTGTATAACTACTGTAACATGTGTATTATGTGTAATTTTGTATAATTTTGTATAATTCTGTATAACTATTGTAATAACTGTAAGAATATCTAATGCCAAATTATTACAATTTTGCATATTGATTGTAATAACAATTGTGTCTAAATGCCATACGCTAAATAAAATAAATGAGAGCAGTTCTGGGACCTTTCTATAGACGCTCCTGCAGTTTACTATTAGCAGATTAATATTGTTATTCCCTGGTGCATTTTGTCTACTCCTACCTTGATGCGTCTCAAGAGGCGTCTTGTCGGGCCTAAGGAGGGAATTCTCTAACCTAAAAAACCCCCATGTGCACTCCACACGTACTCCGCTACCCTTGTAGCCTCCTCCTGGGTGTAGTGCACGCCTGACCTATTCAGGGGGACCCTACATTTCTCCACCCGATAGCGGAGGTCGAGAAATTTGCACCCCAGAACTCCGCAGAATCGTCTGAGCATCTGCTTCAAGCCTTCCACTCGGCTCCAAACCAGAGGACCGCGATTGGTTCTGGGAACGATACTGCAAATAGTTATCTCAGATTCCACCCCGTGAGCAAGGCTTTCCGCCTTCACCAACCCCGCCAACCGCTTGTATGAACTGAGGATGACCTCTGAACCCAGACGGCAGGAGTCATTGGTGCCGACATGAGCAACAATTTGCAGTCGGGTGCTCCCAGTGCTCTCTATCGCCGCCTGCAGGGCCTCCTCCACATCTTGGATGAGACCTCCCGGCAAGCAGACAGAGTGAACACTGGCCTTCTTCCCCGACCTTTCCGCTATTTCCATAAGGGGATCCATCACCCGCCTAACGTTGGAGCTCCCAATCACTAATAAACCCCTCCCCCCGTGTACCTGCTCGGACCTTGCCGAAGGAGCGGCCACATGTCCACTCACAGTCAGAGCGGGTAGTATTTGCAGATGATGTGGTCGTTTACCGTCTTGTAGAGCCATCAGATGGCCAATTTCAAAATGATTTAGACGAGATATCTGTGTGGTATGAAAAGTGGAAATTCACGCTAAATAACGAATATTTGTAAAGTCATCCACGTAAGTACAAAATGAAATCCGCTAATCTTTGGTTACAAGATAAATCTATAAGTCTAAAGGCTATTAATTCAACTAAATACTTAGTGCACACAATTACGAATAACTTAAATTGGAACGATCACATGGCTAACGTTTGGCTAAAGCAAACCAATGACTGCGATTTGTCGGTAGAACATTTAGAAGGTGCAACAAGTCTACTAAAGTGATTGCTCACACCACGCTTGCCCGCCCTGTTCTGGACTACTCTTGTGCGCTGTGAGATCCGCGTCAGAAGCGACTGACGGAGGACTTCGAGAAAGTTCAAGGAAGGGCAGTTCGTTTTGTATTATCGCGAGATAGAGGGGAGAGTGCCACGGACATGATGTGTTAATTGGAGAGTCAATCATTAAAACAAAGGCGTTTGTCGTTGCGGTAGAATTCTCTCGTGAAATTTCTATCACCAAATTTCTCATCCGATTGCGATAACATTCTGCATGAGCTCACCTACATAGGGAGAAATGATAACATAAAAACAGGTCGCACAGATATATTTAAATGTTCGGTTTTTCTGCGCACCGTTCGAGAGTGGAACGGTAGAAAACAGCTTGAAGGTGGTTCTATGAACTCTTTTCCGGGCATTTACTTGTGAATTGCAGAGTAATCATATAGATGTAAATATCTTGACGAGTGTAACCCCAACGCTCATTGTTCCTCTCATTCTGTGTTTGTGTGTGTCTGCGTGTGTGTGTGTCTCACGCATATGCACACACACACACACACACACACACACACACACACACATACACACACTCGAACGGAAAAGGAGTGGGCGTGGGAGGAGAGAGTCTATTATCACGTTCATAATTTCTGTGAGAGGTAATTGGTAGCTGCTGAGTCGTTTGTGTGTGAGTTTTTTATTACTGACTATGAACACCTGTACTTTAATGACACAGTAGCAGAAAATTATTCCGTATGTACAACGTCGTCAAAGAAGGAACGAGGCTACTTGCAACGCTAACGAACTATACCGTATGTCGTGGCGCATTTGAGAGCGACTGTTTTTTGGTACTTGAACTGTGTCCTAGCGCTAGGGCAATGTTGGTCAAAATTTTTCTATTCTGTGGCTGTGGAGGAGCATTTTACTACTTACGTGTTTTTACCTAAGCCAGAAAATACAGATACAGATTGTGAGACGTCTTTTGTGTATTTGTGTAATTAGCAGACATGTACAACTGAACGCAGTTTGTCATGAGGATATTCTTGGATAGATGTTTCTCGGTGTTGTGTGATGTCCTTAGGTTAGTTAGGTTTAAGTAGCTCTAAGTTCTAGGGGACTGATGACCATAGATGTTAAGTCCCATAGTGCTCAGAGCCATCTGAACCATTTGTTTCTCGGTGCATTTACCGTGTCAGAGGTGCTCGTAAAGAAGTTTTCAACAAATTCCTCTGGCGTTATCTTCAGGAGTTAACGGTCATACTAATAGGCCGTGTATGTAGACGGTCGGATTATCTCTTAGAGACGTCAAGAAGTAATTTCCTTGTGCTGCCACAAAACTAAGCCTGCTATCTACTATATAGCGGAATGAGCATTGCTACTAATGTTCCTCCGTGACAGATATTGCCACAATCTTTGGCTGCATGTCGAAGTTTCATAAATATGTGATGTATCGATGACATAATTCGGTACGAAAGCATCACACGTCCCGCTGATACGCCAAGTTGCTTCTGGCGATGACTTCAGAGGTAGTGGTTAAAAGCTAGAGTTTGCAACAAATCTGAGCTACGACAAATTTGACCGGCATTTATGGATGATAAACTAGAGATCGCTGCCGTCGAAGCAGGCCTCCGTTAAGTCGATACTAATTCGTTGCAATCGCTGCTCACTATTTTAATGCACGTCGATTTCCGTGAGCCTTATTTTTCATTTGGATGTTTCCCAGGAGATCCTCTTATGGACAGTTTGGCAGCAAAATTTGTGCTGTGTAACTTGTTGACATTGGAGGTACATAGAAATGAAATGTGCTTACGGCATATTTGCCGAGATTCCCCTTCAGGGGAATTCGGTTATCTGTTCTTTTATTTGACGCCGCTCTGGCGAGCTGCGTATCGATGGTGATGAAATGATGATGTGGACACATTGGAGCCAGTCCCAGATGGAAGACAATCTTTGACATGGTCGAGAATGGAACCTCAGCCATCGCATGGATTCAGCCGCACTGTCCGCCCAGCTACGAGGCGGACGATATTTAGGAAAGAGGCTCTCCTACGCCAATTTAGGGACAGTGTTGAAAGCGCAGGCCTAACAGTCCATGTAGCTCTCTCACTGCTAAACAGCAAACGTCTAAAGTGCTGGCCAAAAGTCACTACGTCTGACTGACCAACTTCAAAATGACGTTTACAAATCAAGAGATCCAAGAATGCGTCAATGGAATCAAGAAACAAACGAACCGCTACAGCAATACTTCTCCAGAGCTACAACCTCAACATACAGGGAACGGAATTAAATTGAAGAGATTGGACGACACTAAACGGGATGCACACTAGACGTGGAAAATGTGCAGATCCACTACATAAAAGTGACATGACTGGTATCTGATCTGGCTCAAGGCAGGCCACGCAGTAGCGTTGTAGCAAATGTCGTTGGCGCCCTTAACTGCACTGACTTCTTGAAGATATCTGCATCAGCGATAGAAGGGACTGAATACGTGACGCTGAAACATAATTTCTCTTATGTCCACACCGTAAGTTAAAACTGTTAATTCTTTCATATTTTTGTGCGTTTCTGTCCATTATTATTGAAATTAAACTTGAGGGATCGATTTTTTTCATCACATTTATCGAGATTTTGGTGTTCATACAGAAGAAGTCGATAAAAGAGATACCTAAGCAGTTTTTCATATTATACTGATAAATACAAACACGCAATCTAACTTTGTCAAATATTTAGCACCAAACTTAAGTTGCAAAGTACACAAAGCAACAGGGACCTAAATGAATCTAAGAACTGATTATGAGAAAAAAGCCAATAAAGCACAAAGGTGTTAGCAGTTAACAATAATTTCACTGCTTCGTAACTTTTTTGTACCTATCTACGCCGGTTTAAAATTTTGACTACCTAGAGCAGACAGTGTGGAACGAGAACCAGTGGAAGATATGACCCTCCGCTTTTCTGATGAGTCATGGCAGTGAAATTATGTTTATAAGTCACCTGGTTGTGTGGAGTCAGTGCAGAAAGACGTGTTGAGTATAGACGTGACAGAATAGCAGTGAGGAGTAATCGTATTGGATATGCCCATAACTACACTGTGAATGAAGTTACCACGTTTATTCCTGTGTTAAAGATTACTCACTAGTTGGTCTACAAGGTATGGTGTACCACTCGCGGTCATCTAATATGATGTAAGAACATTTTTCGTAAAAGAATGCAAACCGCCAGGAATCAGAGACGAGTGCCATCGGCCTTAAGACAAAAATAAGTTCCATCCGAGACAGAAATTACCTCTGTCGGTGAATGCAGGAACATCTCAATCACTCAGACTTGAAATTGTGTAAAGAAATCCATGAAATGGGCATTTGGAGTCGGAGACCTGGCAAATGGCCATTCTTTAGAGAGTCACATATGGTCGTATGTCTTTAGCGGTAAATCCACACAGAAGCTGGATAGTAGGTAACTGAAATCCCCAAACGTAGTTCGCAGTGTGATCTTCCTTTGTTTCAAATTATGAAAAATCTCGACATCACCGACTGCCCACTGAAGCATTTAAAGTGATGTGGGTAGTGGGTGCAGTTCCTTGATGTTTTGGTGGCGTTTCTCATTCCAAGACTTGGGCCCGGTCATTCAGGTTACCCTGGACATGAACAAGATTGTGTACTTTAACTTCCTCTGTAAACAAGCGCCGCCATATGTCGTACATCTTCTTCTTCTGAGCACACTCAAAGGATAACAAAAGCCGCATCCACAGAGCTGCAAGCATAGCTTCCTGGTTTGGCTCACATCTTATCACTATATGCACATCCACTGTCTCGCTAAACAAGTCGATCTTTGTTCTTGATCCTATAAAAATTGTTTTGGACTATTCCGAACAGCGATTTGAACGTAGGAGTCAAATTATTTGAAATTTAATATCGCTATGCAACCTAAACAACAATGAAAAGCTGTATATGGCTATAGCGCATCTGAAGAAGCTTGTGGACTCTCTTGCCCGTCGAATTCAGGCCATTACCAAGGTTAGTGGCGGTTTTACATGATGTTAGCGTGCTGTCCTCCTGGTGGTGACAACCCTTTAGTTTGTGTAAGTATTCTTTAAAAATGTGTTTGCATTATCACAGTTACAGGCACAATACTTTACCAAATGAATTCATGTTATCAGTTTTGATTTAGAGAGAGAAAATTAACTTACACTTCTATTAAAAGGAAGCATATGTTATAGAATAAAACTAGATTGAAAGTGCTTTTGCTTGAACTACACTACGAGTATAAATCAGTTGTTAACACAATTTGTACTATGAATTCATCGCGTTATTTGTTCTCTGTGTATAATTAATTTTATGTGTTGCTGTAGGAATTTATTAAGAGACTTCGGCTGCTCTTATATATTTGTTTTGTTACGATGAGTGGTGATAATTAAGCTATTATATGTGCATTAAAGTCAGCTGCCCTCATGTGTCATCGTTTTGGGTAAGCAAAGCTATGAGGTGTGCCCCACCGTCTCCCCATCAAAGCTGCTCCAAAGCACGATGCGGCGGTACGCACAGTGTCTCTACCAAGCTATGCGTACAGAGGGGCGCTGGCATGAGTGACGGCCTACGTACCATGCTACTGAAGAATCTCTACGTAATACAGAAGGTATAGCATGCAACAAATTACCTTTTTGACATGATTTATTTTTAGTGGTATAAAAAAAAGATGTACCATTCCGCACTTCTTAGGGGTCGATTTTATTTTCTACTTTCTAAAGTAGCCTACGTTCTTCATCAAGGGTTCCAGCTATCTCCTTATCAAATTTCTTAGAAACTGGTTCAGCGATTTAGTTGTGGAAACACGACAGGCAAAGTTACACATGCAACTAGTATTGAAACTATTTAGTTTGGATTGAACACGGTGAAAATTGCATAAGCAATGTACTCGATACATTGAACCGACCACGTAGCACATATTTACAAATAAAAGTACTTTTACAGATACGATAAGTTTAAATGTCAAAGAGTAAGCAGGTTTTTTAAAGAGTAAATATTTTTCCCTAATACGTATTCTTCAACGAAATAAATATGTTGTATTACACACTTCCTAAAGTAGCCTATGTTCTTCCTTACAATTAAAGCATTCCCCACCGAAAATTTCAGAGAAATCTGTACATCGGTCTAGTCGTGGAATCGTCACATTATTTTCACATTTCTAATAGCAGTGTTCATGAAAGTGTAAATTACGATACATTTTTCTTCGTGATTCGGTTCTGGAAAAATGAAGCCTATACATTGTTTCAAGCTACGCTCCAGTCACCTGAGGAAACCCCATGAATAATCGTCCAGTAGTTTTGGAGATTAGCGTGTTCCAACAGACAATTAGATACACACAACGGTTGTGAATAAAAATTTAAACCACTATATCATTTTCGTGATGAGGTTTTGTATAGCTAAAGCTTATACGTTGACCCTAGCGAGACTCAAGTCACCTGTGAAAACTCCATGATATTTCGTTTAGGGGCTTTGAAGAATATGGTGCCCGAAGAGACTAACATACTCAAAAAGTATTTTTTATAGAACAGACATGCGTAGGTAGTCAGGTAAAGCGTTATGGGTAGCTTGTTATGGTAGCTATCTGGTGACTGTAGCGCGTAGACTAACATGTTGCTGTATGTCATGTAACTGATTCTATCTTAGTCAATGAGTTTACGAATTTCCAGCATGGTGGAATAGGTGTGGGTCAGCAACATCCGTAAATCAGTACAACGCAGAGTCAGTCTACTACAAATTTTACTTTTTGTTGTTCAATCGATGACTAGCTTCGGGCAGAAACCAATTTTCAAATTTTCGTAACGTAGTCGAAAATAGTATTTCAGAAGATGTGAAAACCACGTCAAAAATGTGCAACGCACAATTGCAGTGCTTGCAGATGTCTGTATGCGCTGTAACTGTTTTCACATTTTCGTAAATACCATTTTTAACTATGTTACAATGATTTGAAACTGCATCTCGACCAGAAACTAGTCATGGAGTGAATAAAAAAAGTAAAATTTGCAACTTTGGATTGGCTTTTCGTTGCACTGGAGTCATTGACTTGTGGCATTTTTGTTTCATTGGAGAAACTGTTTATTGTATGGGAGATATTTTGTTGTGATCATTGTTGTAAGTCATGGTGAAGTATCCTTAAGAGCTACAGAAATATACATTATTCCACGGAAATTGTATTACTATTCTGTTACCCATGAGTGCTTTATGATATTTAATAAATTAATTGTTACACTGAGCCCCACCACTGCACACCCACCAAACCGAAGCCCACAATGAGCACATCATTGTCATTATTAGTGGGCCAATATAAAGGAAACATTGCTATATGTCAGAATCGGTTATTATCTCCCACACATCATACGAACGAATTTTTCCTGGTGGATTATAACATCTAGAATATACTTTTGATCTACTTTCTACACAATTCCGGAAAAGGTTCTTCATGAAGTAGTCCGTACATTCTCTCTTGAAAATAAACAATGGCCATTGAAGAACAACTGTTATTAAAACACAAGGACGCCTATAAGGAAGAGAATGTTATGTGCTTAAGTAGCTCAAGTAATTACATGTTTAATTTCGTATTAACTGAAAAGAAGCACTGAAAGTGGCATCCACTGACTCCTCAAACCTTTTTGGAAATAAAACGTGACGAATTCCTTTGAGAATCAATAGCTGTCTTTATTACAATATAATAAAACGTTTCTAATACACAAGTTCACCGAGGAGAAGATCTATTCACTGGCACATGGGCATTTGTGATGGCAAGAAAATAGAGCTGCAGTGCCCTGACCACACATCGTGGACAGAACGTTCGAAGGCATGTTTCTATCCGTAAGAGAGCGAATTTCTCAGCACGTATTGCCCAAAGGTACTGAATTATTCATGTGCTGATGTCGTAGCAGCCGTGAAAACACTTCTACACAAAATCTGCTAGTTAGCAAACTACGTTAGAGGCGTTTGTTTAAGAAATGGACAGTTCATGAATTTCAATGGCCTTTAAGGCTGTTTCTTGAAGTGTGAGAGCCGTGCGATGAATATTAAGTGCGAAATTGTCGCAACACCTCCGACGCCGCAGTGTGGTAAGTATCGCTGGCACCTTGTGCGCTGGCGTTACTGATAGCTATAAGGCGATACCACCCTGCTTCATCGTACTGCCAAATGATGCGAAACTGTACATCTCTTATATGAACATCAACAGCTTTGCAATTATCGATACACCGAAACTTTCATATTACAGGTGTCATGTTCTCAATAATGACTGCAGTTGTTTGGTTCACGTTGAAAATTTGCAGCTATTCGAATAATAAATCTGTTCTTTCATTAGAAATTTAAAGATCAGTATTAGATATTCAGTAATTTAGTTTAAAAAATAAAGTATAGAGTACGTACATAACTCTAATAAATCCAGTAGCTGCGAGACACTAGTTTATTTTAACACTTACTGCAGAACTTAAATTAGAAATGTGCTTAAGGCTATTAAATGTTATTGGTTTTGGGAAAAAAAGCACTCCAATTTGCCTTCAGTTTTTGGACTGTTAATATCTTGCTTAGTGTGTTACTTTGTGAGCTGTTATCCAGTTCCGAACAGGATAGTAGTTCATCAAAAATATATTGAGTCTGTGAGCAGGTATTAACGACTGATTGAACCGTATTAGATGAAACGTTTGGAGACAAAACAGTTCACTAATGAGGGTTTGTTAACTCGCATTACTAAAATAATCACGCCCTCTAAAGCACGCATCTGTGGTGACGTTCGACTTCGGGGTGTGGGGGTGGGAAGTTGGATTCCTGGTTGTAGAAGACATTTTCAGCGTATTTGGCCGCCAAGGCGAACAGATATCACAGCGTAATGTTCCTAATTTACAAACCCTGTAGCAGTCTCCTGGATTAAATTCCAAACCTCTAAACATAGTCTCATGGAGTGACGTCATACCTCACATGTTGATTCAATCGTCAGATGAGAGCTATAAGCTCGGTGACCCCTTGGTAGCACTAGAAATCTGTGGAACACGTACTGGCATCAGGTTTCACCTTCACTTTTAATAACAGATACACAACTCCTCTCCCCACGCCCTTCCACCACAGTCACCGGTCTGTACAGTCACACTTGAGACACAACACTCATCCTTTGCACAGAAAGGCCAATTTGAGGAAAAAAGGATAGCTTTCTGTAAGACATTATCGTGGCCTATGACTGTTAACAGTCTAAGGTAATGACGATGTTTAACAAAAAGTTATCTTTGTTTTCCTTTGACGGCGTCTTTTAAAGAGAGTTATAAGATTGGGACTCACAGCCAAGGAAATATGTTGAAGAAAGCCATTCCGATTCATGCAACTAGAACACAAAACCAAAGACAACACGACGAAGAAGGCTTAAAACCTTTAGGTCCTGGGCACCGAACAGGTATCCCCATGAAAATAAATGCCATAAACGTCCCGAAACGTACAGTTCTTTTTGCTACAGAAGTAATCACTTAACATAATTTTCCACTCTCCAGTGAATGCTGTGTGAAGAAACGACATCAGGGTTATTATTTCAAAAGCAAATAGTTCATTGTCATCATAATTTCCTTCCTGTGATTAAGTGTTATTACCTGTTCCAGTCTCTAATATCCACTCATCTCGTACGAGGTCTTCCTGGTTCTCATTTGCTAGCCTTCCAGTCAGACGATATTTCATATATTTTGATCTAATTTCTTTCATCTCATTTTACTCCTATCTTTTCATTAACTGAAGAGATTTTAAAATTTGGCCCTATCGTTTCATTCCTTACTTTATCGATTTTATTACAGCCCATTACCTATTTCATGACCTTCATCTTTGTATGCATGATTTTTCTTTATTATTGCCTGTGATTCGGAACTATATACAGGAGGGGTACAGCAACAGGTTTATAGAATTTAATTTGCGTTTCCATTCTTATTTTTCCTTCCCATTGTTGTTCCAGCTGCTCCGCAGATGACCTTAGATTTTCTTTCTTCTCAGTGTCTTTGTCATAGTTAAAACTTAAAACATATCCTAAATAATAGAAATGGGATATTTCTGTAAAATTTTCTCATTTGCTATTATTTTCGATCTGACTGGATGATCACCTATGAAGATCATTCTATTTGTCTTACCCGCAAATTTAATTTTGGCTCAATCTTTATACTGCTCTTAATAAAATATCATCTTTTTTGTTTGTTTATCACGTCATCAGTACATAACAGAGTGTGCAGTGATATGCTAGATGCTATTTTATTTCCTAACTGTACATCATCTATATACTCCATAAGTAGGACGCCAAAATACAAAGTGGGTGATAGACTATACCCTTTGTTTATTAAAATTTCCTCCTATATTTCCGAGTCTGAACTTCTAAAGTCTGACGTATTTACACATTTAAGCTGTATGGTATTAGTAAAGTGTTCCTAATATTTTCCATACAGGAGGTCTTTTAACTGTATCAAATATTTTCCCGAAATCGATTTATGCCAAACGTACATCTAAGCCCAAGTACCGAAGTTTTTCACTGATTTGTCTTATTATAAGCCAATTACAATTACACGAGCGTACCTTGCTGACGTCCGATTGTTTTTAATTAATGAAATCTTGACGCGGAGGATATCCCAAACGAACAGAAAATGGATACTACAATCCTGACAAACAACTAAAAAGTACCGAATCTCGCGACGGACATAAAAGAAGAATGAATTTTTATGGGGATATCCACACACTTCTAACAACAAGACTCAACCAAAAATGGCTCAAAATCCACACCCTGGATCCAGATCAAAAGGAATATACGTCCATCGGACATTATTGACGAAACTTATACAGATAAAAAAAGTAGGAAATGGGAAATTCTGCCAGGCCAGGTGCAAAGTTGACCAAAGAAAGAAAAAGAAGCCATGGAGAGAAAATGAGAGCTCATTCGAAACTCTAATGCATGAAATACAGCAGCTTTGCGTGCTCCGATAGGCTCGAATAGCACGTAATTATATTAATAATAGTTTCCTTCTCTGTTTGTATTACACCATAAATTTCTGGGATGGCGTATTCATTGATTTTATGTTAATATATCAGGCTAACGTTTCCAGCACCGTTCTCTGTTTTATGAATATGTCTCACAAGTTTAAAGTCTACATTCTGTCTTCCGTAAATGACATACTCAAAAATAGCAAGATCCTCTGCGCTAAATTCTTGCTAATTACTTTCTTTTATTAGTTTTCTGTTTATTCACTTCTCAGGTTCGTCCATTTTCGTAAGTAATCGTTATAAGATATTTTTATCTTTAATCTTGTTGGCTATTTCAGTCTTCCATATATTCAAACCCCTTCTCCAGTTTGATGCTTTACTTTTTCCTAGTAAGTCATTAACTATTTAGCAACACTAAGTTTAACCATTAATATAATAGTGGAATGAAACGTCTACTTCCAGAAGAAAAAGTAGAAAGGGTAGAAGAAGAGACAGTATGTGCATAATATGAAACGTCAACACTGTTCGGCCTCGTGTGTAGCCAGCACTGTTTATTACATCAGTATGTGGTTTTAAATTACCTAATTAGCAGTGGTAACGTAAATTATTTCTGTTCTTTCAATGGCAGGAGGAGGGAGGATGAAAGACATTGTTGTTTATATTTTATCGTGTAGTGCACGAACAGCATGTTATGGAATATATATTTCTACAAAAAATTATAGCTTCTTCGTCCTAATTACGTTCGTAATGGGAAAATATAATTATGTGATACGTTATCGCCCAACCAAGCGGAGGAAGGACTTCTGTTTTTTCTTTAACATTTTTAGAAAGATAGCGCATCCATCTCTGTAGCTAAGAGCTGAGCGTGGCTGTCGGTCATGCGGAAGATCCGGGATCAGTTCCCGGTACTGCCAGGGAACTGGATGTATTCAGCCATGTGATGCCAACTGAAGAGCTAACTGTATGAGAAGTATCGGCTAGTACGTTTGAAAAGCCGACATTGTTCGGGAGACCGGTGTTCTGAACCCACCTTCCTCCATACCGCATCCGCATGACGCAAGATGCGAGAGTGGGTCACGATGGTCGGTCGGTATCATGTAGTCCTCAGTGCTTGAATTAAGAGTTACCTTTTTAAGTTACCTTAAAAAAGTCAGGTAATTAAGACCCATTTCGTACAGGAAACGAAACTAATATTCTCCAGCGTTTTCACGCAACCGGATAGTAAAGATTTCAGGAGACACACATCTCTTTGTATGTTTCGAAACGAAGGAGAAACTTCAAAAGCCGAGCTTGGGAGGGGGATTGGCAACAGAAAGATTTTCCTAAAGGCGTATCCTTTTCTTTTTTTGTATTTCAGATCAGATGAGAACAAATAGTTTACGTACTATCAATAAATGGCAGCCAAATACATTACACCGGACTTCAATTAAAAACAGAAATAGACAAAGAAATTACGTAGACTGAAGGCGGAGGGGAATAAAAGAAAGGAAAAGGATGGAGCTAATAATACCAGCGGTATCGGGACTTTATGCGGAACCACTGGCGACAAGTAAAAATATGTTATGGACGGAGACTCGAACCCGATAATTCCCGCTAACTAACAGCTGCATTAACAACTGCGTTCCCCTGAAATAGAGTTCATGGTAAATGCGTTGACTAACTCGGCACGATCCCCAGCCGACTCACACTTCCACCTAACCTAGCGCCATCTGCCCGCAATCCCCGTCCATGTCTGCTAAACTCGCTAAATTTAGATCCCCACTGTAGTTCGAATGTAACTCTATATCCACTCCGAAGGTTGTGAATTCATTGTCCATCGAGGTGACTCAGTCACATGAACGCGTGATTAATGTCTGTTCTTTCGGAGATGTCCGAAAGTTTTAATATGAAGGAAGGAGATGGCATCTGTATATTCGTAAGTATGCATAGGTTAGTTTTTTATATAACTTCTGTGCAGTGATCCAGATGCTAGGATGCAGCCAAACAGCAATGAAAACACGGAGAGGCCGACGGGGTAGGCTACTGCATGAGTGTAGGATAAAGAGCCATGAGCCTGGCGGCGAGATGAAGTGTTTTGTGCGTCAAAAACCTTACTTCTAGACAAACTCTCCTCTTGGTTGTACACAGTTTTACGTTTTGCCCGAGATTATATACCAGTGTTAAATTACGATCCTGGTTCAAATGGCACTAAGCACTATTGGACTTAACATCTGTCATCAGTCCCCTAGACATAGAACTACTTAAACCTAACTAATCTAAGGACATCACACAGAGCCAAGCCGGAGGCAGAATTCGAACCTGCGACTGTAGCAGCAGCGCGGTTCCGGACTGAAGCGCGTAGAACCGCTCGGTCACAACGGCCGGCTACGATCCTGGAAGAAATGGGAAATTCTCCTTCTACGGCTGTGAAAACATTCAATAGATTCAAAGCATTCAGACTGATCATAATGCAGAATTATTTTGATGAAGTCAGAGTACCAATGTTCAAAAAACTGGTCTATGTTTCAGAAAATGGTTACTGAAATTTGTCGTTTTTGACGTGGCCCTAATCCAGTTTTTTTCACACGGATGAGCAAAATTACTGTGTCCACTGTCCATCGCAAAAATCAATGCTACGAGTTTGCGTCGCAGGCAAGTAGCCCTGTATGGAAACTATACAAGCGGTGGTGAGACGAATTGAATAACGACGATACGGGCCAATAAGTGGGAAGTCTACTGACATAAGTGACCCTAATAAACAGTAGCTTGTCTTGTGACAGCCAGAGCGAGAGCACCAGCAGCAGCGAGTACTGTTTGTATAAAGCGTTTTTGTACTTATTTGCTGCGACTAGCTTTTAAATAGTTTTTCTGGGAAAACCTAGAGTAGTTTTCGCGTCTCGTATTTCAGGGAGTGTTTCTTGATTATCAGAGTTGCTCATCAGAAGATTATCTTGGGAATTTGTCACCGTATAGAGTAGGGTAAACATAGTCATGTGTAGGGACTGTGGTTGTTGTGAGCGGACGCAAGGAGAATTGGCCACTCTTCGGGGGCAGGTGGAGGCTTTGTCTGTTAGGCTCATCGAGCTCGAGGCGCAGGCGTCGGCTCGTAGTG
Organism: Schistocerca piceifrons; assembly: GCF_021461385.2. Classification (NCBI taxonomy): domain Eukaryota; kingdom Metazoa; phylum Arthropoda; class Insecta; order Orthoptera; family Acrididae; genus Schistocerca; species Schistocerca piceifrons. Next base: position 276,820,188 of record NC_060141.1, read on the forward strand.
GCGTTGGGGCAACTGTGGTGAGACCTATGCCTACTTCGGTGGCCTTGGAATCACATGGAACCCCTGATGTCGCTGCGTCTTCCGGCAGTGAGCATCTTACCGGTCAGCCATCACTCCAGGGTGAATGGCGGACAGTGGTGAGCTCGCGCGTGCCTGGCCGAAAGGCGAAGGTGGGATCTGGCCGCGTGGCGGCTGCCTTACCCCTTTCCAACAGGTACGGGGTGCTTCCTAGCGGTGATGACATCGTTTCCGAGCCACCACAGGATGCCTCGCCTGTTAGGCCAGTGGCCGATTCTCCGGCAAGGTCCCGACAGTCACAGAGGGCGGGCCTATTAGTTATAGGGAGCTCCAACGTTAGGCGGGTTATGGAGCCCCTCAGGAAAATAGCGGGTAGGTCGGGGAAGAATGCCAGTGTGCACTCGGTGTGCTTGCCGGGGGGTCTCGTCCGTAATGTGGAGGAGGCCCTTCCGGCAGCTATTGAACGCACTGGGTGTGACCGGCTGCAGATAGTAGCACATGTCGGAACGAATGACGCCTGCCGCTTGGGTTCTGAGGCCATCCTTGGTTCCTTCCGGCGGCTGGCTGATTTGGTGAAGACAACCAGCATCGCACGCGGGGTGCAAGCTGAGCTTAATATCTGCAGCATAGTGCCCAGAGTCGATCGCGGTCCTCTGGTTTGGAGCCGTGTGGAGGGTCTAAACCAGAGGCTCAGACGACTCTGCGACTATAATGGTTGCAAATTCATCGACCTCCGTTATTGGGTGGAGAACCGTAGGGCCCCCCTAGACAGGTCAGGCGTGCACTACACACCGGAAGCAGCTACTAGGGTAGCAGAGTAGGTGTGGCGTGCACACGGGGGTTTTTTAGGTTAGAGGGACCCTCCCTTGGGCGAAACGATAAAATACCTGACGGCTTACCAGAGAGGACATTATCATCGTTGATAAAGAACGTCCGTCCTCAGAGACCAAAAACAGGAAAAGTTAACGTAATATTGGTAAACTGCAGGAGTATCCAGGGCAAGGTTCCTGAATTAGTATCTCTTATTGAAGGAAATAGTGCGCATATAGTATTAGGAACGGAAAGTTGGTTAAAACCGGAAGTGAACAGTAACGAAATCCTAGACACAGAATGGAATATATACCGCAAGGATAGGATAAACGCCAATGGTGGAGGAGTATTTATAGCAGTAAAGAATTCAATAATATCCAGTGAAGTTATTAGCGAATGCGAATGTGAAATAATCTGGGTTAAGTCAAGTATCAAAGGTGGGTCAGATATGATAGTCGGATGCTTCTATAGACCACCTGCATCAGCAACCGTAGTAGTTGAGCACCTCAGAGAGAACCTGCAGAACGTCGTGAAGAAGTTTCGTGATCATACTATTGTAATAGGGGGAGACTTCAATCTACCAGGTATGGAATGGGATAGTCACACAATCAGAACTGGAGCCAGGGACAGAGACTCTTGTGACATTATCCTGACTGCCTTGTCCGAGAATTACTTCGAGCAGATAGTTAGAGAACCAACTCGTGAAGCTAACGTTTTAGACCTCATAGCAACAAATAGACCGGAACTTTTCGACTCCGTGAATGTAGAAGAGGGTATCAGTGATCATAAGTCAGTGGTTGCATCAATGACTACAAGTGTAATAAGAAATGCCAAGAAAGGAAGGAAAATATATTTGCTTAACAAGAGTGATAGGGCACAAATCGCAGAATATCTGAGTGACCACCATCAAACGTTCATTTCTGAGGAAGAGGATGTGGAACAAAAATGGAAAAAATTCAGAAACATCGTCCAGTACGCCTTAGATAAGTTCGTACCGACTAAGGTCCAAAGCGAGGGGAAAGATCCACCGTGGTATAACAATCATGTACGAAAGGTACTACGGAAACAAAGAAAGCTTCATCATAGGTTTAAGAGTAGTCGAATCATAGCTGATAAGGAAAAGCTGAACGAAGCGAAAAAGAGCGTAAAGAGAGCAATGAGAGAAGCATTCAACGAATTCGAACATAAAACATTGGCAAACAATCTAAACAAGAACCCTAAAAAGTTTTGGTCATATGTAAAATCGGTAAGCGGATCTAAATCCCCTATTCAGTCACTCGTTGACCACGATGGCACCGAAACAGAGGACGACCGAAGAAAGGCAGAAATACTGAATCCAGTGTTCCGAAACTGTTTCACTGCGGAAAATCGTAACACGGTCCCTGACTTCAGCCGTCGCACGGACGCCAAAATGGAAAATATTGAAATAAACGATATCGGAATTGAAAAACAACTGCTATCACTTAGTAGCGGAAAAGCATCCGGACCAGACGAGATACCCTTAAGATTCTACAGTGATTATGCTAAAGAACTTGCCCCCTTCTATCAGCAATTTATCGTAGATCGCTGGAAGAACGTAAAGTACCTAGCGACTGGAAGAAAGCGCAGGTCGTTCCCATTTTCAAGAAGGGTCATAAATCAGATGCGAATAATTATAGGCCTATTTCGCTTACGTCAATCTGTTGTAGAATAATGGAACATGTTTTGTGTTCTCGTATTATGACGTTCTTAGATAATACAAATCTCCTTCATCATAACCAACATGGATTCCGCAAACAGAGATCATGTGAAACTCAGTTCGCCCTATTTGCCCAAGAAATTCACAGTGCCGTAGACACTGGCGAGCAGATTGATGCCGTATTCCTGGACTTCAGGAAGGCATTTGATACGGTTCCGCACTTACGTTTATTGAAAAAAATACGAGCTTACGGAATATCGGACCAGGTTTGTGATTGGATTCAGGATTTCCTAGAAGAAAGAACACAACATTTCATTCTTAACGGTTCAAAATCTGCAGATGTAGAGGTAATTTCGGGAGTACCGCAGGGAAGCGTGATAGGACCTTTATTGTTTACAATATACATAAATGACTTAGTTGACAACATCGGTAGCTCCGTGAGGCTATTTGCAGATGACACGGTTGTCTACAAGAAAGTAGCAACATCAGAAGACTCGTACGTACTCCAGGAGGACCTGCAGAGGATTAATGCATGGTGCGACAGCTGGCAGCTTTCCCTAAACGTAGATAAATGTAATATAATGCGCATACATAGGGGCAGAAATCCATTCCAGAACGATTATGCCATAGGTGGTAAATCATTGGAAGCGGTAACGACCGTAAAATACTTAGGAGTTACTATCCGGAGCGATCTGAAGTGGAATGATCACATAAAACAAATAGTGGGAAAAGCAGGCGCCAGGTTGAGATTCATAGGAAGAATTCTAAGAAAATGTGACTCATCGACGAAAGAAGTAGCTTACAAAACGCTTGTTCGTCCGATTCTTGAGTATTGCTCATCAGTATGGGACCCTTACCAGGTTGGATTAATAGAAGAGATAGACATGATCCAGCGAAAAGCAGCGCGATTCGTCATGGGGACATTTAGCCAGCGCGAGAGCGTTACGGAGATGCTGAACAAGCTCCAGTGGCGGACACTTCAAGAAAGGCGTTACGCAATACGGAGAGGTTTATTATCGAAATTACGAGAGAGCACATTCCGGGAAGAGATGGGCAACATATTACTACCGCCCACATATATCTCTCGTAATGATCACAACGAAAAGATCCGAGAAATTAGAGCAAATACGGAGACTTACAAGCAGTCGTTCTTCCCACGCACAATTCGTGAATGGAACAGGTAAGGGGGGGATCAGATAGTGGTACAATAAGTACCCTCCGCCACACACCGTAAGGTCGCTCGCGGAGTATAGATGTAGATGTAGCTTATTTGTTTGTAGGCTTCCACTGCCAGAATCAATTTGGATAAAATCATTTGCGATATTAGGCACTCCGTTATGAAGCACTAATACGTCACTTGGTTCGAGAAGCAAGCAGTTTGTAGCCCTGAATAGGACCTTTGCAAATTCGGTCGAAACATCGGCAGTTTAGTTCTTTTGGTGTTTCTAAATGAGACGACATAATACCCAAAATGATTTTGTTCAAAAAGGGAGAATTATTATTGTGCGGCACCTAGAACAAACTTCGGGAACGGTGAAGCTGGTCGGTTGCTTGCTTGCTTCTGTCGGCAGCATCTATGCATTGTGGTTAAAGAAATGTGCAACCAGTACTAGGTGACCATGCGTTGGCCCTCCACGTCTTCTCACAGAGCGTGAAAATCGGATGACACTCTGCAAGTCAGGACTATGTGCAATATTCGACCTACCTGAGGACATTTTTCTCCACTTACGTAGTGAAACAAATGCCACGATGGATCCCACAGGTATAGTCTACATATCTCGTAAAACACGTGAATTTCGAACGGCTGCTCACAGTGATTTATCCTGAATATTCTCCATTCAAAGGATAAGCTCTATAGGATACAGAGGAAAGCTCATAGCAGCAACATTATTTGTTCAAAATATTGGTTATTGAATAAGAAGTAGTTAAAGGTGGGCACTTGCTTCAAGGGATGTATGATACTGTATGATTTGTGTATGATATTCTTATTATGTACTATTACATGTTCATTTCTATCAGTTGCAATGAATCTAACAAATGCACATGTGAACAGACAGACTACATAAAAAAATCATTAATACGTCAGTTGATTATAGGGACAAGTTACCGAGTCGAATAGTGGAGTCTACCGGTTTATGGAAGTGGTACTTTACTTGTCAAAAGGCTCAAAGGAGAAGCCAAAGATTTCGCTATGGTATTATGAATCTGCGAATGTTGCCAACAATGAGATGATACGGAACATTTTCTTTATACATTTTTGGACGATTAGAGACCTTCAGTGGAGCCAGTTCAGTTTTTAACTCTTTGTCAGATGCTTAAGAAAATGACTGAATGTTATGAGAGTGGACGTCTTATTTGAATTGTTTTTGTAGAATCCTCCTGCAGGAGATAATACTTCGAGAATCCATAATTTCAACGAATAGGATATCATGGAAAAAATAATGAGTGGCGTTGAGCATGTCGGCAAGAATGTCCTCTTTTAAGGACCTATGCGCTTATCCTATGTCAGAGATGAACTACTTGGGTCCGAGCGTCTTACAGTATCTCGCCATACATCTTCAGCAGTCTGCCTGGAACGTTTCACACAGCCCTACCGATCGCCACTCACCAAAGTCCTCATTGGTGAACAGAGAAACAGGATTTCACTTCAGTAAGGCATTGGAACCAGCGTTGGCGGCACTACGTCGTCGTCGCCTGCGGGAAAACTAATCCTGCAGTGACACATAGAGGGATCTCAGACGCAGGGTGGCTGAGCTGAGCATAAGCAGTTTGCCTGGCAGAGCGGGTCCGTGGTACGTATTTTCGTCAGAGGCCCCTGTGAAGGTCCTTCACTCCACCTACTAGCACATTCTTAGAGAGTTACGTATAAACTGCTTCACCACTATAGCTCCCCGGAGTCACACCTAGTGATGATAAGCCGCAGACTTGTTGAAATTTTGTGCAATTTTCACAATAGGAACCGCCACCACAGGCTAGAATCTTTAGAGTTTGCTTTCGGTCAGAACCCAATTGTGAGAAGTAATTCTCATAGCTAATTACACAGATGATTTCCTGTTTGTGAGAACTAATTCAGATCCTAATTCAGACCAAAATACTTTACGACAGGACCGAATTATTATTTTATTTTTCGACATTTTAAGAGGCGTGTTGTATAAATCCGTTTAACTCGTATTACCGCTTTCTCCATGTTAGGACGATGTCTTTTGGTCTTGTCTTTGCATTATACACGCTACTGGCGTGGGTAGAAAAATCTCATCGTATGAAACGAATAAGTCAGAAAACATGACTAACAACAAGGCGTATCTGGTAAAATTCATCACATTGCCACAGGTTGGGAAAATTCCCACAAGAACGCAGTGAATTTACGAAACAAAACGCCTGTGATCAACTGGCTGCAAGTATTTTTCAGGCGGAGACAATAGTGGCAGGAATTATCGATAAGATGGGACATTCATTTCTTCGTGGATGACAATTTTACGTCAGTATTGTAGCCTGAAAGTTCTGCTTTCCTGTAAAGCAGTTCAGATAACTAAAGTTCAAAATAGTTCAAATGGCTCTGAGCACTATGGGAGTTAAACCTAACTAATCTAAGGACACCACACACATCCATGCCCGAGGCAGGATTCGAACCTGCAATCGTAGCGGTCGCGTGGTTCCGTACTGGAGCGCCCTAATCTCCGCCCCCCCCCCCCCCCCCTATTCTTCTGATTTACATTTCGCAGGGTCTTAGTTAACCATTACATATCTCTTGTTCCTTATTGTTCTTTGCACATCAGAAAAAAATTAAAATACATCACCTTCAGATTTAATGATTATAAGCATTTTCAAGTGCAAAATGGCTAAGCAGGGATGGCTAGAGGACAAATGTAAGGATGTAGAGGCCTATCTCACTAGGGGTAAGATAGATACCGCCTACAGGAAAATTATAGAGACCTTTGGAGATAAGAGAACGACTTGTATGAATATCAAGAGCTCAGATGGAAACCCAGTTCTAAGCAAGGAAGGGAAAGCAGAAAGGAGGAAGGAGTATATAGAAGGTCTATACAAGGGCGATGTACTTGAGGACAATATTATGGAAATGGAAGAGGATGTAGATGAAGATGAAATGGGAGATATGATACTGCGTGAAGAGTTTGACAGAGCACTGAAAGACCTGAGTCGAAACAAGGCCCCCGGAGTAGACAATATTCCATTGGAACTACTGGCGGCCTTGGGAGAGCCAGTCCTGACAAACCTCTACCATCTGGTGAGCAAGATGTATGAAACAGTCTAAATACCCTCAGACTTCAAGAAGAATATAATAATTCCAATCCCAAAGAAAGCAGGTGTTGACAGATGTGAAAATTACCGAACTATCAGCTTAATAAGTCACAGCTGCAAAATACTAACACGAATTCTTTACAGACGAATGGAAAAACTAGTAGAAGCCAACCTCGGGGAAGATCAGTTTGGATTCCGTAGAAACACTGGAACACGTGAGGCAATACTGACCGTACGACTTATCTTAGAAGAAAGATTAAGGAAAGGCAAACCTACGTTTCTAGCATTTGTAAACTTAGAGAAAGCTTTTGACAATGTTGACTGGAATACTCTCTTTCAAATTCTAAAGGTGGCAGGGGTAAAATACAGGGAACGAAAGGCTATTTACAATTTGTACAGAAACCAGATGGCAGTTATAAGAGTCGAGGGACATGAAAGGAAAGCAGGGGTTGGGAAGGGAGTAAGACAGGGTTGTAGTCTCTCCCCGATGTTGTTCAATCTGTATATTGAGCAAGCAGTAAATGAAACAATAGAAAAATTCGGAGTAGGTATTAAAATTCATGGAGAAGAAATAAAAACTTTGAGGTTCGCCGATGACATTGTAATTCTGTCAGAGACAGCAAAGGACTTGGAAGAGCAGTTGAATGGAATGGACAGTGTCTTTAAAGGAGGATATAAGATGAACATCAACAAAAGCAAAACAAGGATAATGGAGTGTAATCTAATTACGTCGGGAGATGCTGAGGGAATTAGATTAGGAAATGAGGCACTTAAAGTAGTAAAGGAGTTTTGCTATTTAGGGAGCAAAATAACTGATGATGGTCGAAGTAGAGAGGATATAAAATGTAGGCTGGCAATGGCAAGGAAAGCGTTTCTGAAGAAGAGAAATTTGTTAACATCCAGTATTGATTTAAGTGTCAGGAAGTCATTTCTGAAAGTATTTGTATGGAGTGTAGCCATGTATGGAAGTGAAACATGGACGATAAATAGTTTGGACAAGAAGAGAATAGAAGCTTTTCAAATGTGGTGCTACAGAAGAATGCTGAAGATTAGATGGGTAGATCACATAACTAATGAGGAAGTATTGAATAGGATTGGGGAGAAGAGAAGTTTGTGGCACAACTTGACCAGAAGAAGGGATCGGTTGGTAGGACATGTTCTGAGGCATCAAGGGATCACCAATTTAGTATTGGAGGGCAGCGTGGAGGGTAAAAATCGTAGAGGGAGACCAAGAGATGAATACACTAAGCAGATTCAGAAGGATGTAGGTTGCAGTAGGTACTGGGAGATGAAAAAGCTTGCACAGGATAGAGTAGCATGGAGAGCTGCATCAAACCAGTCTCAGGACTGAAGACCACAACAACAACAACAAGCATTTTCACATACAGCCTACTGTGCTCCAATGCTATTTGGGTTGTTCAATTTATTATCTTAAAAATATTAAATTGTGGTACTTGTAGAACAATTTACTTAAATAGTTCAGATTTACTCACTAAACATCACAGAAAAAACGTATCTAACGAATCCAGACATATAAATTGATGTCAGTGCCTCCTAGATTTGAATGCGTACGTCCCTTAGCGCAACCAATATTATGTGACCCAGGTCGCATTCGATGCACACAATTTCAACCTGTAGTAGTCGATTAGCTACCGTTTTATAGTTGCAGATACCCAAAAGGGATTTGAGCTCTGTAGTTAGGAGTAATTTATTCTTTGACTGGACATCCCTACTTTACTGTGTCTTCCTTCTCAATTATTTCTGCAGCATGTATTAATAAGAAATGACATAAAACATTTGAAAAATGTTAAGCTCCAGACATGGGCCTGTTATTGTTTGTCACACTGAATAAAAACGGTTTGTTCTCTCTAGGCTGACAATCTGTTATGAGCTTAATGTGGAAAATATTGTTAACTGTGCATGATAGTGCATGTTTTTAAAGTTAGAGGTATATATCAAAGTGCTTATATAGTTAATTAGATGAAAATATATTATATTTTTGCGGTCTCACATGTTAAGTTTAGATATTTGGCCTTTTTTCAGCTTTATGCAGTGGTATATGATATTCTGATGGACATCTAAAGTTGAAAGAATTGTGAGTGATGCTGATTGATCTCAATGTGTAATTTGATTATGTAATCTTTTTTCTTTCCTGTCGCGTTCGTATGTAGCGAACACTGGGATATGGTCTGTGACGAACCAGACAGTGTAACAGAAATACGTTCTCAGGCAGCTCCTGTATTATGAACTTCATAAAATATTTACTTCTCATCTCAACCACCTTACAAAAAGTGTACGACGGATCTGTTCCACCTGGCACACAGGAAATACGCGGCAGGTGAAATAGCGTCGAAAGCAGAGACCGAAAGTATCTGAGCATGACCCTGATTTACAACATAATTTGGTTCTCACTTAAGAGTAACATAGTGCAATAAGTTTCAATAAAAGTAATAGGCTATTATAATAAAAGGTTGAGTTATTCTCAACAATCAGCAAAGCAATGCTCAATTCGCGTGAATAGCCGATCATGTTGGTACGCCGCTTCCAGCATTCGTGGAGGGGTGCCGGCACGGATCGAACAGACTGTCGTATTAACGACCTAAGTCGGTGCGCTAGACAGCCTGAATATGTTTTGTAGGTGGTTGTCCACATCAGATTACATGAATAAAGGGATCCACGCCCTGATCCAGTTACACTATTCACAGCATTTAGAAAACATTCTCACACTTTCACACGGGACTACACGAGACGGAAGCAAATGAGGCACACAAATGTTGTCCCGGGGACCGGGGGGGTTGGGGGTGGGGGCGGGGCTCAAGGGTGGCGACAGGACGGATTTACAGTTACCATCTACCACTAACATTGTCAACATGACGACACTATGAAAGGAACACAATAACAGCAACAAAAAACAATAAAGAAAGAAGCAGCGTAATGGTCTCTGCTTTCGACCTTTCTGGAATGAGAACGATCATTCCGAGGATGAACTAAGGAGGCAAAATAAACTCTGCGAGTAATAGTTTCCAATAATATCCCAAGATGTAAATACAGTCCTGAAGGAAGCCCGTCACAGTCAGTTGATGATTGCTCTTTCGTGACGCCATAACGAAAATCCATCTTATACAGCACAAAAAAGGCAAATACGTCGTGGGCAGAGTTACTGATGTAAATGAAGGGTATCTTTTCGATGTACCAGCTTCAAAGACATTTAAATCAAAACATCTTGACATCTTCGAGCATTTTAACTTGTCATGTTAATACCCATGCCTTTGTCAAGTAAAGTAGCATGATACATTATGTCATCCCCCCCTCCCCCCTATGGCCAATCCACACCCATAAGTTTTGTCCCCGCAGAAAACGTTTTTAGCTGTTATATGTATGCTCTTCAGCAGCATGATATCAAATACGAGTATTGTTTACTATGGTTGGCGAATTATCTGGATTTGGATACAGGATCAGGGACTTTACCTTATAAATTGCAAGATGCACGATTGGCAACACCTCGCAGCACAGAGACCTCACTATAATGGGGAAGTAGCGTTAAACAGTAAAGGAGCGCCAGTATATCAGGATGTTTTGATTTAAATATCTAGGAAGTTGCCAGTTAAGCCGAAAAGCTGTTTCCCTTCTTTTAATTCCGAAACTCTGCCCTGGAGATGTTTGGCTTCTTTGTTTTATGATAGGAGCGTTCTTCATTCTGGTTCCCAACTTTTACTGTACCATAATATTGACATCAGACTGCCATAGCTTGGCAACTGACGTAGATTTTTTGCTAACTGGAGCGACGACTGATTCTTTATAGGATAATTGTCTTTCGAACTATGTTACTTATGTCGTTACATAGGATAAACCTTTCTCAAAAACAGGACAACTATTAATTACACATATTTGTTTACTTTCCCACAAAATTTGAACAGATTCACACAAGTTTAGAACACAGATGTGGCACGCATAAAAAATCACAAAACGGTCTCCTTTGCACGTTAAATACGAATACAACAAAATTTTCGAAAGCGAATTCTCAATTTTATTGTAAGAATGCTGTTTTTGTTTAGTTGATTCACTTTGAACCGTTTCCACGCATTCAATGCACGTAACAACCAATTTTACATCTTACAGTTACCTCTAATTTAAACCGTCCTATGTCGACAAAGGATAAAGGTTACTGGATAAGAAAATTCCCTTTGACCTTATCCATTTATCTATTTTCGTTCAAAGTTTGAAACGATTCCTGCAAGTTTAAAGTATAGACGCGTATTTGCTCGTCAAATCCGAACGATGCACAAACGAATGGTGCCATTAGCTAAGCGTTAAATTCAGGGCAATTAACATATTTCGGAAAACGTATTAATCGATTCGTAGAATTTTCCTGGGTGTCAGCTCCGGATTGTCCTTCAAAGCTCCCTTAATACACAGTAAAATACACACATCCAAAAAACGTTTGCATCACCTAGGTTCCTACAGTTCCGGAACCTGAAAAGAAAATTGGAATAGAGATCAACATAAACATCATTTCCGCCCATTTTATTGCTCATGAAAATCACACACTGCGCGTTTTACCACCATACAGCGAGACCTTCAGAGATTGCTGTACACACCGGTACCTCTAATACCCAGTAGCAAGTCCCTTGCATTGATGCATGCCTGTATTCGTCGTGGCATACTATCCACAAGTTCATCAAGGCACTGTTGGTCCAGATTGTCCCACTCCTCAATGACGATTCGGCATGGATGCCTCAGAGTGGTTGGTGGGTCACGTCGTCCGTAAACAGCCCTTTACAATTTCTCCCTAGTATGTTCGATAGGGTTCGTGTCTGGAGAACATGCTGGCCGCTCTTGGAGCGATGCCGTTATCCTGAAGGAAGTCATTCACAAGGTATGCACGATGGAGGCGTGAATTTTTGTCCGTTAAGACTAATGCCTCGCCAATATGCACCTGATATAGTTGCTCTATCGGTCGGAGGATGGCATTCACGTATAGTACAACCATTACGGCACCTTCCATGACCACCAGCGGCGTATGTCGGCCCCACATAATGCCACCCGAAAACATCAGGGAACCACCACCCTGCTGCACTCGCTGAAGTGCGTCTAAGGCGTTCAGCCTGACCAGGTTGCTTCCAAACACGTCACCGACGATTGTCTGCTTGAAAAGATTTGCGACACTCATCGGTGAAGAGAATGTGATACTAATCCTGAGCGGTCCATTCGGCATGTTGTTGGGCCCATCTGCACCGCGCTGCGTGGTATCGTGGCTACAAAGTTGGACGTCGCCATGGACGTCGGGAGTGAAGTTGCGCATCATGCAGCGTATTATGCACAATTTGAATCGTAACACGACGTCCTTTGGCTGCACGAAAAGCATTATTTAACATGGTGGCGTTGCTGTCAGGGTTGCTCCGAGCCATAATCCGTAGGTAGCTGTTATTCATTGGAGTAGTAGCCCTTGGGTGGGGGGGGGGGGGGGAGGAGGAGGGCTGAGCGAGGCATGTCATCGACAGTTCCTGTCTCTCTGTATATCCTCCGTGTCCGAACAACATCGCTTTGGTTCAAGCCAAGACGCCTTGACACTTCCCTTTTTGAGAACCCTTCCTGGCACAAAGTAAGAATGGGGACGCGATCGAACTGCGGTACTGACCGTCTAGGCATAGTTGAACTACAGACAACACGAGCCGTGTACCTCCTTCGTGGTGGAATGACTGGAACTGATCGGCTGTAGGACCCCCTTCGTCTAATAGGCCTTGCTCATTCATGGTTGTTGACATCGTTGGGTGGGTGTAGTGACGTCTCTGAACAGTCAAAGGGACTGTGTCTGTGATACAATATCCACAGCCAACGTCTGTCTCCAGAAGTTCTGGGAACTGGGGTGATGCAAAACTTTTTTTGTTGTGTGTAGTTACTGGAAGACAGATGTTCGAATGATTACACAAATGGCCAATGGTCCGGGTTAAGTGAAAAGCGTTTTACCCCAGACGGCGATTCTGAGCACGGCCTTCTCAGAATTCATTGTTTCAGTGCTTCCGTGCTCTAACGATATTGTTTACTCTTCTTATTCAGCGCAAGTACTCGGATTCCAGCTATTTGTTTCTGCATCAGCTAAATAATATTAAGCTTAATCTTTCCGATACTAATAACAGTAATTGACGAGCTTCACAATTTTCGTAAATTCGGGCTCAAGATATTTGGTCCTAAATAACGTTTCATTATCTACAGAAAAGACGTGGAGAAACAGTAACACGATGTCAGTGTGATCATTTATTATTTCCAAACAGAATAAGAGACTATGCTATTTTCTTTCATGAGAAATTGTCTACGAAACACTACCCCGTCAAAATTTCCTAATGGTTTGCATCCATTATCTCGTAAACTCCGTTTCTTTAAAAACTCAGACGTGGTTTACTTTTGTATGTATACTACAGAAAATGAGAACGTAGCTTTCAGCATGGGGAGACTGTAGTTGCAGAGTGGAGATTAAGCTGAAGACGATGTACAGAATTTTACAATCCACACTGACAAGCCAGTACTATATTTTGCCTCAAGGAAGAAAACTAGGCAGCCAGACTTCACCAGCAGACATGGAGATGTGTTTATGATAAGAATTTTCTGTTCAATAACTGGGTTCTGTGGAATCTGTATTTGAGTGGTACACAATACACGCATATGAATACTTCCAGTCAACAAATACAAATGCAGGGACCTTTCAAACCTCCGTCTTAAAAGTACTTGCGTATTTTCGAAACTTCGAGTGTTAGCTATCTCTTTGTTTCCCGGCTTGTATCTACAGTCAGTAGACATGAATTCAGTACTTGCAGTTCCAGTAGCGGTCACGCAGGTTCACTTGCCAGCGTAGCGCGAGTGCTTCGGCCTCATCAGCACTCCACCGCCCTATGTCGGAGGCTTTCTGCGGTCTAGAATCCGCCTTGCGCTTGTCTTTCGCTGGCAATCCTGTTAGCTACTGACTTGTCCAAACGCACCTCGTGATCCACAGTCGTAGCTTCGGTTACCCTTCATTTGTATTCTATCTTTACAGGAACTATTCTACGTATCATATATCATCATCTGACACCTCTGGCAGTTCAAGATTGACGTAGGCAGACAGGGTTGTGGACACGGGTGTGGCGAGAGATGCCACTGACGAAAGAACCAACGTTACAATCATTTATAGTGACGTACGAGGACCATAGAGAATGTAATTTGGAGGTCTAGATGTCAATTTTCACTCTCCTACTGCCGAGTAGGAATCAAGGCTCCCTAGCCAACGTCCCGACTGGCGTTGAGTGGAAATTGGCGCGTTAGCCCGCCGTAGCTGTCGCGTGCAGTCTACCCAGCCACTTCGGAGGCAACTGCGGCTAGTCACGCGATGTCGCCTGTTGCTTGTATCACTCCACTGATGTGAAATGGAACTGGGTTCTAGGAATACGATACCTAAATCAGTCTGACAAAGTACAGATGCATTTCGGCCAAGGATAAAGCAAACTACATGGAACCATTTGACTTCAAACGCTTTCCCGTGTTCCGTACTGAAAAAGATGGAAACGTTACTCAGACTTCAACGTTAAGATACCGGATGGTTATAATTAAAGTAGAGTTACACACAGAGGTCCAGTGCGGGTTAAAATTATCGTATCACAGCGAAAATTGGACGATATTCTAACGCATTAAAGCGGAACTGACTCACGTTGGAAAAAAAAAAAAAAATAGTTCCAATTTTCACCACCAGGTGCAAATCTGGCGCCATGAATGCAAGGAAAAATTGTGTCCATATGCAATTGATTAGGAACGGGACATAGGCAGAGTAGATCAAACAAGTGAGAAAGCCATAATGTTGATTTTAACATTAACCAACGCCTACACAGTTTGTTCAATATGTGCAACGACGACGCCTACTGGATGCTACTGCCGTAAAACGACATGATCAACTGTTGCTCGCAGCACTTCCGATGGAATCTGAGCAACGCAATCCTTAATACTGGCCTTCACATGAAGACCGAACGTGTTCTTTTAGATATAACCAGAAGCAAAAGTACTTTGGTTCAGTTCAGGTGATCTTGCAGCCCTTACATCTGGAAACCTCTGGAGACAGTACGTTCATGCAAGGTTGCATCAAGCAGATATTTCACTGGGCGAGTGACATGAGGTGCTTACTCAGACTGCACAAAAACAAAGCTTTCACCACAGATGCGTTCTTCCAAAGCAGGAATCATAGCCTGTACAATGTCTCGACAACGTGCAGACGTCACAATACACCTGACAGGCCCTCTGGGTGTATTCTCTTCAACCTGTAAAGGTGCTTGTGAACCCTCACTGCACAGTCACGTACGGCTAGGGCAACGGCTCTTCGCGCTCAACATGCGGTTTAACAGTACCCTAAATTCGTCAGTTCAGTACATTCACTGCACTGTGTAGTGTAAAATGTATATCCTCTTTTCAGAGAATATTACCCTGCAAAATCAACTTCGATCCGAGCCAGAAACCGAAGAGGAAATTCAGAACATTGCTGCAGATGATGAGGTGTCAGTTGCAGCCCCATCTGGATCTTGTGCAGATACCAGTGTAAAATAGACCGCAAAACTTTCGGTGCTGTTGACCATAGGGTCGACAATTCCAGTGATACTGCACAAGCACTAGGACTACGTGAGGAACGTGCTGCATAGTTAGTCACAGCAAGAGCCATCTCGTCAATAACTCCCACCGGGAAGGGAAAATCTTTTTGTATGTAAGTGTAAGTACTGACTAACAGCACAAGACAGAAACAGTACCTACAAGTCACGTATAAAATAAATATCAAGCGATAAAACCTTAGTCCTAATATTTTTGAAAAAGAATTCATGGAAGACGAGCCACCATGGGTTGCTCACACATGTCAAGCCACAGGTAGCACCAGGTAGCATCAGAATGAGACACCCTTAAAAAGAAAACTCGTGAAAGAGTTACTGCCCTTGGCACCTCTACCACTGAATTCAACCTAAAGTAGTTTTCTTCTATTCCATTCTTGGGGCCCATCTCCTATCAGACTCAACATCTTCTTCGTAATAAATGTAACTGTAATGCCGCCTTTTCAACCAATAATAGTTTTTAAAAAATTTTTATTCATAATTTAAAATCGACTCGTTCACCTTTGGGAAAATCTGGTGTCTATAAGATTTTCTGCTCTTCTTACTGCATAGGACAAACAAGACGTGCCTTTACAGTCAGATAAAAAGAACATCATCTAAGGAAAATGGCACTAGCACCCAAAACTCGTCTTCTGCCAACCACCTTCTGATTACGGGTCACGCCCCTAAAGCGGTTCACGATATCAACATTTTGCACACCGAGAAGAAAAGGCGTAGATTAGATGTTCTCGAAGAATTTGAAACTTTTAAACATCTTTCCCAAAACGATGGCCTCATTCTTAATGAGCAGCTACAGTTACGTAATAAGAAATTTTTCAACGGTGTAAAGTTGTTATTTGATATTTGATTTCTATCCAAGTCGAGTGATTAGTTTTGTTTATTAAATGGATTATATTGGCTACATTTCATGTTATATCGTTTTCCTACACGCTGAATCATTCAGCCCCGTTTGTAATTCTATAACGGTGTTTTCAGCCTTTCGATTGTACTTGTAAGCTCTTATGTAAACAAAATGTTACCATGTCTGCTGCTGTCAGATAAAGTATTGTCTTTTACTTCATGTACTACATAATGTTCATCATAATATTTGTCTGTCTATATTCTGAATGTTAAGTAGCCAGTTTGTATTTGCGGCTACTAGATGGCCCTCTTACTGTAATAACGTTCACCTGCCCGCAATTGCAAATGCGGGCACCTCAGTCTCTTGCCACCTGTAGCTCGACATGTGTGAGCAGCCCATAGCAGCTTGCCCCCAACTTCAAAAATTTCGTGACTAAGGCTTTATCGCTTGATATTTATTTTATACGTGACATATATGTACTGTTAGTCAATACTTACTCTTATATATAAAAAAAATTCCCATTATATTTGTACTTATGTTTTAGGCCATTTTGAATGTTTTACTTCTGATGAAGGCACTCACCGTAGTGAAGAAACCAAATCAAAAGACTTAATTTTTGCGACCGAAGGCTATTACTGCTTTAATTTTACTCTGTAAACGGTCGCTGACCACGCAGCCATGTTCAAAACTTTACAATTTGTAATAATTTCTTTTTTTTGTCAGCGTAAATCGTTTCCCCATTAACGCATTAGCGCATCTACCAGCCACACTGAACTTTTGCGAGTAGCAGCACTTTTATTATAACCACCCGGTATTCAACATGAACGTGGTCGTCGAGGCTCTATTTCTGTATTGCTGTTGCATTAATTGTCTTGTCAGGGCAGGAAGGTACAATTACTCGAAGCAATGGGAGAAATACGAAGCGGCATGGGTCTTGCAAAGTACACACCTAGCGGCTCTTCTCGAAGAAAACAATATAGCCTGGCTCGACCATCAACGTAAAGTGACTGAAATAATGATGTATCAGATCAACAAATTCATGTCGCTTTTTCCGGTCGCCAGACTCGATGAACATCAGGCATGGGACATGTCGTGGATGCCATAATGCAGCAACTCAGAGAGATTTCTTCGTGATCTACAAGATCAGTACGACGTGTGACAGATACCCAGATCACAAATACTCACACACAATGTCTCAAAGTACAGAGTTATGCAAAAGTATTTTCTGGTTCCAGGAGGTAGCTGCACGCGAAAACCGTAAGACGTTCAAAATATTGGAATATAACAGTGAATAGAGCATCTCTCCAACTTTTTAATTCATGGTGCTGACATCGTTTCTAACGTGACAGAGGTCAATACGTGCGTGCAAATAACTGAAATTAAACAAACTGCCTTGAAGGGGCAACAATAACCCGCTTTGGAAATTCCTCACTGTGTTGCGTATCTGCAGGAGCGAACAAGTTCGACGCGACATTTCGCAGAGAATAATTTGTGTACATGTTCTGACACACCTGCCCACCACAGGAACTACACCATGGCGCGTATTACGAAACGAGACTTCGAGAGATGTTCAGTCCACTAGTTTGTGTCATTTTGCTATATGTCCTGTAGTTTTTCCTGCAGGCCTCCTCTTCAATACTTATGAATAACCTCGTGTTGCTGGCAAAGCTGCAGCATATTGAACATGTTAGTCAGTCCTGACTGTGTAATACACAGGTTGAGTGACGCCCAAGCATACCCTAAACTATCTCAAATGAAAACACTGTAGGCCTGAAAAGCTTGATTGTGGTAACTGGGAGCATTTCATTGTTAATTCACTCTACCATATGCTACAACTGTTGCTTTCTTAATTCATCTCCTATCCAACCTACGCAATCTCCAAAATAAAAAGATTTGTAAACCTGAATAGCTTGATTGTGGTAACTGGATGCACTTCGGTCTTAAGACACTCTACCTTATGCTACAATGCTCCACATGCAGTTGCACGTGCGTCCGTAAACGGATCAAGAGGCGGTGTAGGGCTTACTGGCTGTTGGTGATATAAACGTCGAAATCGGTAATAGCTGCAAAGGTGTTAGCAAAAACAGAAGCCTTGAACTGTTTTCTTTCACATTTGCTATAATATTTCAAAACTTTTCTTCATACTTGGAGTAAATGTTACAACCTGGTAAAACTTATACCATAATGCTTACTTTTGTGGTTGAAATAAGCAAGAAACATCTAAAAATGTGCGAATAACAAAGGTCATAGCAACGTTATTTCATTAGTAATATAGCTGGCACTCCACTTTTGGGAATTAAAAAAGGATTTTAGCTTTCCTCTTGCACGAGAACGCGTGGCACTGAGTGATTAGTCGAGGTCATTAAAAATCTACGATCGATTTACACTTTGTCAGTAAATATCGGTATGCACATCGCTAGAATGAAGAACCTTCCCTGTTTGCAATCTTTCATACACCACCAATTGTAGGAGTATACTTCACTGAAATGATCCAGCTGCAGCAAACGGAAAATAGTGATCCATTTATGGACATTTCAAATTTACAGAATAATGTGCATAACCCTTTTTTAATAGAACGAGGTTTCTCTTCTAGGTTGACGATACAAGGTTCGCTTCCTATTATGGACCACATTTCTACAGTTGTCGGTGCTCATTCTCATAATTGGCTTAGAATTGTATATTTTACATATGTTATTACATATATTACACTGAAAAGGAGTTTTTAAATTTTCCCCGCCCATAGATGTCAGTCATAAGGCATTGATTTCTTCGGAAGAAAGTATATTTTTTGTACATCTAAGGCAGAGAAGAGGATTTTAAGTACTGGTGGCATTGTTTTTCAATTAAAACGAATCACCAGCTAAACACGTGAAAGGGACACGAACACTTGATATCCGGTAATTTCACTCAATGCTTTCCTCCAATGCTTATTGAAAAAAGTACAGTACCAACCTTTTCTTGGAACAGACAGAAATAAAAACTATGCATCATATCTAGGCATATTTAAATACGTAGGCCTATGTCAGTGCTATCATATAGTTTTACTGCCAGTAGATCCGTTAGGAACACTTCATAAACAAGACGTATCTACATACATTTTTTGCTCCATGTTTTCGTAAAATTACACAATTTGCGACCTACTCTGGTTGTAATTAGTTGATTTCTATTTCCTGAGAAGGCGCTCTTAGTTTCTGTACACGAAAAATACATTCCTAGTGCCTGTGTAGGTGATCATTTGTTACTACAAGCAGTTCTCTGAGCAACATGGCATGAGAAAATTGAGACCGTTTGACTGTCATTTGGTTCTTTATGTCAGAAATTAAGAATTTCGTAACGTTAGCAACACTTCTTCCATACTTCTTAGCGTGGAAAATACTGGCCAAAGTAAGAGTGAGGTTGCTATTCTACTGCGAAATTATAAGAATTCCAGTAAACTCCATAGCACTTATTTTGTAAGACTCGTATAAAATCTGCAGTTTAGAGTAGCACATCATGGAACAAGCTAGGGAATGGGAACTAGATACCTTCCTTGTTAATTCCTTACATTGCTGTCAAAGCAACCCTCGGCAGCCCGTGTGCGGCTAAAGCGAAAACCTCTGGCAGCGGCGATATTTCAGGCAGCCACTCGATGAAAAGAAGGTTGAGGTTAGGTTAGTACAGGCCAGCGAGTGAGCGAGGGGTAGGTAGAAATGTAAAGCCGTCTGGTGCCGTGATCACGCACAAAATTCAGGCCTCTAGTTTACATAGGGTTACTTTATGACGCCAATAATTCTGGGGGGCGTGGTAGCCGGCTTGAGATAAAGTTTGGCCGGGGGTGAGAGGTATCGGGGCAAGGCTGGCCGGGCAAACAGCGGCTGGAGGCTAGCGGGGGGTGAGGATAGGGGAGGGGTGTGCGTGTCGTGAGCAAGGCGCCGATGGAGGGCATCTGGCCCTACAAGGGCCCTCTCAAACCAAGTCACTGCCGCAACAGCTCACGTATTCAATAGGCACGCCATAATACGTCTCGAAATGATCGACCCTTCGCGTAGAGATCCTCGTTTGGTTGTGTCGTCCGTCGAGCATCGTAAAATTGTTTCATTTTATATGTTAATACACGAGAGAAATGTGATTAACCTAAGTTAACTCCTTTTGTGCACTATGGGTTGACGGTACTGACTCACTAACAGCTTTCTTAAGCGTCGCTGTTCTTCATCTGCGCTATGAGGCAGAGTCTAGCTTGACAGTGCTAGTCGGGATGCGGAAGCGGCTGTAAAGGATTCTGTTTCGTTGATCATATTCTACGGTATTCTTTGACTGCAGTAGCGTTGTCGCTGCAAAACACAGTGATACTTGCATATGGCCCTGCAACGTAGCTCATAAAACATGCTGCTGCAGGTACAGAGCGATCCACATAAGCTTGAATTACGTCAGTAGATCATAATTTCCCTCCACAGTTCTTGTAGAAGCGGGAAAGTTGTTGTGATGATCTCAGTAGTTCTGAGAAAAATCAGAAGTACCGTCCGTTATTGGTAAACTGATAGTTGTCTATGCGTATGAGTTCTTTTCCCGGCTCGTGTTAGCTCGTAGGTCGTGGTTTGTGAAGCCTGTGAATGTGTAATTTGGGCCGTGTGACAATAACGAGAGAATTAGTGATTCATTCGCAGTCTTTAGCTGGCAGAAACATTTCGGGTGTGGGTTTTTTATTGTGAAAACGTATTTGAAGAGAGATTCATTGGTCACAACCCACTCCGGAGAGAATCGAATGTGCTTGAAGTTCCAACAAGGCAACAATGTTATTCACTGTACGAAAGCTGTAGACAGCTGGTGTACTAAACAGTGGCAAGGGTAAGTATAGACCATCGTTGACTGCACAGGTTGTTGATAATATTCGAAGACGCTTAGAGAACTCCACAAGGTAACGGTTGCGACGGTTGAGCCAGGAGACGGGCATTTCATATGGCTCCTGTCAGACAGCTGCGAAGAAACCGGCATTGTGACCATACAGAGTGCACATTATGCTAGCATTTCAAGAAATAGATCATGAGAAAAAAAATTCAAATGTGTGTGAATTCATAAGGGACTGAACGGCTGAGGTCATCGGTCCCTAGACTTACACTCTACTTAAAGTAATTTATGCTAAGAACAACACACACACCCATGCCCGAGGAAGGACTGGAACCAGCGACGGGAGATCGTTGGAAAAGAATGCATTACAGTCGATTGTTTCAGGAGTTTCTTATTCAACATCCAGAAATGCTCTCCATAATTTGGTTTACAAATGATGCAAGGTGCCATCTGTCAGGTGATATAAACGCACAAAACAGCAGATACTGAGCTAGTGTAAGCCTCCATACCACCCATGAAACACCACTGCATGATGAGGAGATTGGAGTGTGGCGTGCGGTGTCAGCTTTCAGGATTGTCTTTGCTATATGTCTAATGTTTCCACGCAACTCGTAATCAGTTTCACTGGTGACTGAATAATCTCAAAAAATCTCTGCCGCCCCCCCCCCCCCCCAAATCTGCTGACCTAACACCACCACACCAGGTTTTTCTTGCGGAGAGAATGTTAAAAGCTGAATGTACGAGAATAGACACGGAGAAAATCTGAGCTCCGTAAGACCATTGCATATAAAATAAGGAACATTGGTGTAGATACACTTCATAGAACGTTGCGATATGAAGGAACAAGTACAGATGCTCATCGATGTCGGTGGAGGGCACTTCCAGCATTTGCTGTCAGGACTCTGAAAGTGTGATGTAATCTCACAATTTTGACTTATCTTCTCCAAAAATTGTAATTTTTTTGCCGCTATTGATTCAAATGTTGAGCCTCATTAAAGTAGTTCAGATTTATATTGATAGTAATGTAGTTGCTGGAGTGTGCCTGAAGTGTTGCCTGTAATGCCCTTCTGAGATCGAGAATGTTTCGTTTGACCAGGCGATGCCTGTTTTTGTCTTTGTCTATTGATGCTCTCCTGTAACATTCACTCTTTCCCATGCTGGCAGAATATGACGACAAAATAACATGGTACATAATCTCCTTATTTTACACTCTTGTTTTTTCATATTATATGGAAAGGCATAAGAATAGGCAGAAATATACGCATTTGAGACATGCAATGTCGAAGGCGATGAACTTATAAATCAGTCATAGGCAGGCTGGTAACTAACAACTGTCGCAGTATAGCACGAGCGCTAAACAAATTCATCCTGCGAACTGCTGCCACCTGGCAGTAACTAGCTTAACTACGCAAATGCACGTAATCCGCACATCACTCACTGCCAGTTGATTGCTTTAGATTAAGTTTATTTACAACAATTTTTAAATAAATGAAAATTAATGGAGAGAAGGATTTATAATGTAAACTCGTATTAAGCAAATATCTAAAAACAATTACAAGCTGAAATCTCGAGCAATGAAATACAATGCCCTCATTACCTGTATAATATTTTTGTTATAAATTGTATTGTCAACAGGCCTTGAAATAATGGTTACTATTAATCAGTGATGGTGGGAGCTACTGTTCATCATACTCTTTTTGGAATATTCTGATGCTGTGGAGAAATTAATGTAACTTCCAGAACAGAGAGAGAGAGAGAGAGAGAGAGAGAGAGAGAGAGAGAGAGAGAGAGTCTGTATTTGGCCGTAAAACTGGTAAGAAAACCTAGTGTCTTCTCCTAATAATAATTTAGTGTGACACTACACAGTATGCTACAGAAGTATCGATGTAATACTCCGGTTGTATTTTTGAAAAGATTCAGATAGGAGTACCTGTGGATTGCGACGAAGATTTTACTAAGGTTCAACTGCAAATTTAACGATTTGTAGTTATTTTGGTAACTTACATACTTGTGTTTCGTTATGCTGCAATTTGTGTGTCAGATATTTCAGTCTGAGAGCGTATGAATTGTTGGTGAATGAACATAGAAATTTTAACAAAATACTTAACAAAGGCAATAAGTTTTTCTGGTCTGAACCAATTACTATTGGTGCATTGACGAGTGAACATCATTTACGACAGTCAGTAGAGTGACGTTTTTGCTGTTTAAACCACCTACGTGAGAAAGATACTTTAAAGTGTAGGAAACCTGGTTTAGAAACGAGGTAGTGAGCAGTGCCACTAGTGTGTTATACCTAATTGCTTTCAGGAATATAGAGCTTTTCTTTCAAGTTACTGAGGATGTAGTAAGGAAAACCAACATTCAAAACAATTACACGAATCAAAAAAGTAATTTTTTGCAGGAAATATAATAGCAGTATTTTGAATCAATATAAAATTTTTGTGAATTACGTCACTGTCACTAACAACAGTACCTCATAGCCGATTCAGCTATTTATGTTACGTTTAATGTGTATACACTCAATAATTTAGTAAAATTATTAATTTTGGATTTTAAATATGTAATTTTCACAATCGAGAATCACGTTGTAGGAGGTTTTGTTTAATGTAATGTTTAAAAACGTAAATTCATTATGATAGGTCGAATAAGTAGACCGTAACAGAATGAGACTCGATAAGGAACGTGTGTACCAAAAGAAGCTAACGATAGGAGTGTCGCAAGCGCTATGGTGCTGAATCACGTGACCTGAACGGTAAAAATAGTAAATTTTCGTTATAGTTCTAGAGTTGGCGTCCGTAGACTGAAGTTATAAGGTTTCTATGATTGCAGTTGTGACGGAAGAAAATGACTGTAATGGAGTTTCTCCTATTTAAACAAAGTAAATCTCTAACTGCTACTGATTAACACTGATATTTACACACACTGACAAACATTAAATATACAAACTCAATGGACTCATGACACGCATCTGAGTAATTGATATCTAAAAGCAACCGAATTAATTTACTATTATTTCAACAAAAATTGAAACATTGTTAAGTTTAAGATTGCGTAAGACTACCAATGTGTCTGCTTTATTATTCTGTGTCTAC
Organism: Schistocerca piceifrons; assembly: GCF_021461385.2. NCBI lineage: Eukaryota > Metazoa > Arthropoda > Insecta > Orthoptera > Acrididae > Schistocerca > Schistocerca piceifrons. Next base: position 276,844,326 of record NC_060141.1, read on the forward strand.
TCATACTTAAAACATCCTAGTTGCTTTGTGAAGTAAGTGGAAACAATTTTCACCTACCTGTGAAAAGGAAGTTACTGTGTAATATGCCGTACACCCAGTAACTGAACAGTGGACTAACTGTGTTGTGATCACGTGTTTGGAAAGTTCGTGTGTCATATGATCCAGATTTAATCTGACTAATTCTCCGATGAAATAATGGATAAATCGCCAGACGGAAGTCTGTTTTAATTAAAATGGATCGAAGCTGTGGACATAGGCGGAAATGATGAAAAAAGTTATCACCATCACGATATCCTTCCGAGTATGTTACAGTCACCTGTTCAGGTCTCTACCATCTATCTTGCTTAGGAGTTCTACATGGTTGTCTTCTTCTAGTCGGCCTATAATTCATTACCTTTTTATGGCAATCTGTCTTCTGTTAATCTATCAACACGATTCTCCCACTTTCTTCTATTCCTTCTATTCTTTTCTACCTTGTCATCAACTGGAAAGATGTTTAATTCTGATCTTATTCTTGCTTTTTTGTTATTGTCCATGATTCGGAACCATGTGCAACAATAGGCATGGTAATAATTTATGAAATTTCATTTTCTTTTACTTAATTGTTTTTCCTTCCCATAGTTCTTCCAGTTGTTCCACAGATAGCTTGATATTTATTATCGTTCCTCTCATTGACTCTGTCATAGGTCAAACGAATCTCACGTCCTAGATAACAGAAGTGAGATACATGCTCTAAAATTTTCTCATTTATTATCATTTTCGATCTGACTGAATGCTTCAGTTAGGTTGCCACTACTTGTGTCTTCTTTGCAGGTATAGTTAAATTGTGGCATATAAGGTTTTGGCTTAGTGTATATACTGCTCACTGTACATTATCTTCTTTTTCCTGTATAGTTACGTAGTGATTAGAATATAATTGAGTATTTAATGATGTGTAAAATCCTGTTCTAATTCCTAGCTGTATTTCATCTTTTCATTTCAAAACTACGTCGTAAACGTAAGAATTAAATTAAGTGAGCCTACACCCTTGTCAAACATCATGATTTAATAAAATTTCATCTGACATCTTTGAACCTAAAATTATAACTGTTTTTATATTTACATACAGAGTCTTCACAGTACTATTAAGATGTTTTCAATATTATCCACAGGAAGTCGCTATTCACTCATCAAATGCTTTCTCATAATCAACCATTGCTAAACACAATGCTAAGGCAAATTCCGAACTTTTTCAATAACGTGCCTTACTATGAATGTACTACACTTCTGGAGTGTGATGAGTAACCTGAAACTATGGGGTCAGTGATAGTTTCTAATCTTTCATTATCGATTTTCATCGGAATTTTATAGACTGCATTTAGTGAACATCTTTCTTCATTGATTTCTTGCAATATCCTTTTGACTGATTTAAATACAAAAATAACTACAGCGGTATTCCATTCTTCAGAAATGGAACAGTTCCTTCAGCGAATATTTAAAAATTGAAGAAAGCAAATTTCTAACATGATTCCTATATATGTTAATAATTCAGCATTATTTCTATCTAGACAGCAGCTTTTAAATTTTTGCTATGTTTAAGGCTGCTTTAAATTCTATCATGTCTGCTTGATACACAGAGATATAATCCGTTTTTATGTAATAACTTTCTTCACTATATGCATCATACAACAAATTATTGTATTGAAATAGCCTTTGGTTTGCTGTTACTGTACTTGTGTTTCGCTAAATCTTCCTCCATTTTGTTCATATGTTTCATACATTCAAAGTTATATTCTGTGTTTCCTGTATTTCATGTTCAAAATGAGCAATCAATCTTCCCCAGGATTTACTGTGGTATCTCTTTTAACTTTTTTTGTTTTATTTCTTTTCTGTTTGTATATTTCATGGTCTTCGTTCATCTGTAATTGTAAATAGGCAATACAAGCAATTTGTTTCTCTTTAACATTGTTGCAGCTATTAGTGTAACCCACTTTTTCAGATCCCTTTTCCAGTCTCATAATTTTCCCTTGTATTGAATTAGCTGTTTCAACACTATATATTTTTATCCATCCCATTCTTCTTCAATGTTGACTTTAGTTTCAACCATTTGCATTTTGTGAGGCAATTTTTGTTAGTATAAATTCCTCATGCTTTTTTCCTGTAGAAGATAAGTGTAAATTTCAAATTTTCATTTCATTTAGGTTTCCTTGCTTCTTCCACCTTGCCTATACTTCAGTCTCTGAATTAACTTGGAAGCAATGAGAGGCTATATGGTTATCTATAAATACATGAATGTCTCCAGTTTGATAAATTATCTTTTATAATGTATTATGAAATCAATTATTGACTGCGAATCTCTGAAATTCATGATGTATTATTGTCTTTTTTTCTGAAGAAGTTATTTGTAATTTTTTGCTCATTAAAGATAGCAAAACCTCTTAATGTATTACCATTTCATTTAAAGTTATTTCAGCCAGTGTGTAGGTTGCTTCTACTATAGGTGCTTTCCAATTATTGCGTTTCACTCTCCTCATATCAACAAATGATAAGTTTTGCTATATTTATTTACAGGTTTTTGCAGCTCTTCATAAAATATTTAAGGATCTTTGCGTTTTCCTTCTTCAGGTGCATATACTCCGAAGGTAAATAAATGTTCTCTATCACTCTTAAATCTATCAACTACTATACTTTCACTTACATACTGAGAAAAATCTTTTTCGTTTCAAATTTTCACCTATTAGAATGCTTACTTCGCTCACTGCCCGTTGCTTTTGTTCGACTTCAATGTAAATTAATGTATAATTATTTTAATCTTTTGCTTCTCTCAATTTCTTCCTTTTTTCTGATACTACAGCAATGTTTATATTTCTTTGTTTCAAATTTTCCATAAGCTCTAATTAATTTCCACAAAAACAACCTCTTATATTGGAGGTACCTGCCCATAAAATATCTTTAACGCTAATTCGTGTCCCTTTATGATGGGCTTGTCATAGGAAATGGAAATGCCGTGTGGCTAGGGCCTCCAGTCGGGTAACCTGCCGCCCGGTGCAAGTCTTTCGAGTTGACGCCACTTCGGTGACTTGCGAGTCGATGGCGATGAAATAATGATGATAAGGACAACACAACACCCACTCCCTGAGCGGAGATAGCCTCCGACGGGAATCGAACCAGGCCAGTAGGTATGACATTCTGTAGCGCTGACCACTAAGCTACCAGGGGCGGACATGGGCTTGTCATTGTCGTTGAGAACTACCTGTCTTATTGTTTAGAATCTTACGAATTGTAGATATTTCAATGTTGATGGTTAACCGACCCATCGCAGAAACCCCACTAGGTGAAACAGTTTCGGGAACTTGAGAGCACTTATTGTGTGAGAGATAAATGGGTCGACAGGGAGGAAATGGTCACTCAGCTGATCTCCAATGGTGACGACGGACAATTTGATACCATATTTTATGTCAGGGATCAAACAAGTGGCCAAATAAGTACTCGAAACCAGCCACTGTATAGGGTAACTTAAATCAGAATACCTTCTCCTAGGTATACTAGCAACCAGGGCTTAAGACCGTTACATCCACTTTTTTTCTCTGTTAAGAAAACCCTAGCAGAGAAACCTGCTGCTTCTACTCTTAAGGCATTCTTTGGAGAGACTTGCTTCATGTTGCTTCATCGACTGTTGCAATCTTCACAGTAACCCTGGCGAGGTACTGTCAACCGGGCCATGTGAGCTATGGTTTCTGAAAGAGGTGTTAGTCCTCCCCTCCTTCATTCTCAACCTAGCTATGGACAGGCTGCGGACTATTTATGTTGAAAAAGCGCGAAACAACTCTTAAATAGTGTTAAGATTAATTTGATTCCGCTTCCACGCTGCTCTATCCTGTGCAGTCCTCTTTATCTATGAATAACTATTGCAACCAACATTCATTTGAATCTGCTGACTTGGCTTATCTCTTGATCAACCTTCACAGTTTTTACCCTCCTATACTAAACTGACGATTCCTTGTATTCTCAGAACAGTTTTAACCGTTTACAGCTACCTCTAGTAGCAAGGAGGTTGTTCTCTGAAGCCAGTCGCTGTGGCAAAGCGGTTGTAGGTGCTGCAGTCCGGAACTGCGCTGCTGCTATGGTCGGAGGTTCGAATCCTGCCTCGGGCATGGATGTGTGTGATATCCTTAGGTTCGTTAGGTTTAAGTAGTTCTAATTCTAGGGGACTTATGACCTCAGATGTTAAGTCCCATAGTGCTTACAGCCATTTGAACCATTTTTGCCGTGCGGAGTGGCCGCGTGGTTAGAGGCGTTATGTCACTGATTGTGCGGCCACTCCCACAGGATGTTCGAGTCCTCCCTCGGGCATGGGTGTGTGTGTTGTTCTTAGCATATGTTAGTTCAAGTAGTGTGTAAGTCTAGGACCGATGACCTCAGCAGTTTGCTCCCTTAGGAATTCACACAGATTTGAACCATTTTTGTTGTATGATGTCTTAACACGTCTCCTATCATCCCATGCCTTATTTTTGTCACTATTTTCCATTTTATTTGTTTCTTCGTAGATTGGGCGGTGAACCTCCTCATTCCTTATCTTAACAGTCAAACTAATTTTCAACGTTCTCCTCTAAGTCTGCAATAGCTATATATCTTGTTCACGAGGTGAAACAGTTTCGTGAACTTGAGAGCACTTATTGTGTCAAAGATAAATAGGTCACTAGGGAGAAATGGTTACTCAGCTGATCTCTAATGGCGACGATGGACAATATGATGCCATAGTTTATGTCAGGGTTCAAACAAATGACCAAAGAAGTACTGGAAACCAGACACTGTATAAGGTAACTGAAGAAATCACGTAAAAAGAGAAGGGCCTTTTCCATCCTTGACCCTCTCGCGCTAACGTCCTCCCTCCCCACAATTTCATTGCACTTCTTGCCTCTCGCCTTTTTCGTCCAGTTCACTCTCCCCCTTCCCCCCTCTCACATCGACTCTCCACACAAATTTTAAACTCCATCACCACTCTGTCATTTTTATCACACAGTGTATAAGCACACAGCTCCCCAACACAGGTAAATAGAACGGCACATAATAATAGCACACAGTATATATATATATATATATATATATATATATAAGAGAAAATAGTGGCAATGTTGGCAACACTACGTGACATGATACAAGTTTAGAAAATTACATATAAATATTGAACAGTGGTATAGAAAGTGCCATGCTAAACGTCAAAAACGCCTAGTTCTGCAAAGCAGCGTAAAATGAGAACCACAATTATCAGTGCCTAACGAAGAAACGAACCAGAAACGTGCTAGCAAACGGCATTTCTTGATGTAGGCGAAAATCCGAGCAGAAATTAGCGTAAGTAGAAGCCAACAATTCGTTAGCAAACTGTTATTCAATCTTGAAATCAAATTAAACTTTACACATCTTCAATTGCTTTAACTGAATAAAGAGAAATGCCTCTGGGGAGAAAAATACGCGTTTTGTTGTAGTTGTAACTACGGAAAAAAATACCCTCAGAAAGTATTTAACTATTATTTTAGTGACATTAGGGGTTAAATTTTCAAAATATCAGTGAAATTCTCTCCTCTCTAGCGAGACAGACTATTTGGGGCTCACTAGTTACCACGTGGTACGGAAAATATCGAATTTACCAAGAATTTTTTTCTCGATGAAGTTACGAGTAAAGCATACATTTCCATGAATTCCAAAACGGTTTGGAAGAACGCGGCTAACAAATGACCACAACAGCATGTGAGCTCAAACAAGTGGAAATGACAAGAAATTCCAGGAAACGTCATGGACTGCAAAAACAGGGACTGTATGCGCAGAAATTGATATTAAAATACTACGAAGTTTAAAAAATGTGTGAGTAAATTAATGTTATAAACTATTTGGCCGAAGGCCACGTAGACACTGTAAAAGCCGCTCTGAAGAGATTTAAATTATCAATTTCATGAACTAATCTACAGAATTAATTCCATTAATTAAACTGAGAGTAGGTAAGTGATGGTAAAAGCGACATTGCAATTATTCCTGTTCTCTCACGCTAGCGTCGTATCAACCACGTTCTCCAACACCGGTGGCAAGGTCCATCAAGTGTTTGCCAGCAGCACTTCGTTTTCCTTTTCTCCCGAGCCTCTGACGCCCCACTTTACCAATGGTTACAGGCTGCAGTTCGACAATCAGTGCTCTTACGGAACAACAATTGACGAGACATGTTTGACCAATACGAAAGCTAGACAACGCACAAGGAACCAAGGACTATTAACGATGTATAGAAAACACTCTCCCAGCTCCAGCGTACGAATTGTACTGCCGGTGACAGAGATCGCGAGACCCCTCCCCTTACCATAATGCTGATCACACAGCTTTACTCCCTCTGATGCAGCATAGCTTCCTAGGATACAAAGTGCTACCAACAGTTCAACAGGCGCGAAGTCGAAAACTATCCGAGAATTGTCAGACTGTTATAAATAATGAAGAGACTGCTACTGATTAATTTGTCTCTTATATTTATCTGCATAAACTAACTAAAAATGCTTTTTGCTATGCGCAGTATTAATACAGATGAATAATGTAACGAAAAAAGTAGTTTCAATGAAACAGATTACCACAAATTGTTACCATTTGGAAGGATAATGCTTCCACCTTTGAAACCGCCTGTGCCTGCGCTCAGTCTGCAGATTTACTGAAGTAGCGTTACCGGAAGAACTTCCAAGAAAATATGCAAATACAGCAGTTGAGGTAGATACATAACGAAATCTACATAAAAAGTCATTCAGTGTGATAAGTAAGTCAACACAATTGACAAAAGCATTAAAGCAGGAATTAACAAATTATCAGATCTGTAAGTTTCCACCATAAGATCAATAGGGAACAGATTGAAAGTAGCTGCAAATCTCCCTGTCTTAAGAGTTCTTTACTGATTATCGATGTGCCTGTTAGTGGCTGTTTAACAGAAGTAAAAATCCTGCATTAAGCAAGGTTAGAGCCGAAAACTAACACAATCTTCTCCCTGAAATGTGGGCACTTTACCACCATCCTAGCATACTACTCAGGCATACAACGCTCCCTCGATGTCCCAGTGATGACTAAGACAGAGAATTCGCCAAGTATATGGCAAAGTAAGCTGCAGTTTCTGTTGTAACGAGCTTCCTGGACTCAGAAACATGAATTCGAAACCCACAAGTCATCCTTTAAGTGACAATCATTCTGATTATTTAATCAATATGACAAGATAAGGTCGAGTGAATATAACAGCTAAATTCTGAACCACTCCAGGAAGTAAATCGAATGTCGTGTTGTTGCTAAACGTTTCCTACCAAGTTGTCAATTCTCCGTTAGACTAGGGACAGGCAAAATACATTTGCTCAGCTGATGTTCTTGAGCTGGCCAGCATACGGGAAGATCCCGCTTGAAGATGTTGTGTCACAGGCTGCCACTTTGTTGACTGGGAGCAGAAATACCTAGTACAGCTCAATGAGTATAGTTCACATTTCTGTAACTATGTTTTGAGCCTAAAACATATTTATGAATAATATGTAGATGCACCGACTCTAACATCATAAATGCACAACAGGGACAGTCTGGAACCGAGCGACTGCTACGGTCGCAGGTTCGAATCCTGCATCGGACATGGATGTGTGTGACGTCCTTACGTTAGTTAGGTTTAATTAGCTCTAAGTTCTAGGCGACTGATGACCAGAAGTTAAGTCGCTTAGTGCTCAGAGCCATTTGAACCATTTTTTGCACAACAGTGGAAATTACTTGGCCTTCTCTCCTCTTCAGTAGCTGTCGTAGGTGTTTTTATTTTTCTGCCTGAAGTGAACTGCAAACTAAAAAACTCATGTACCGGAAGATGTCTGCTGTTTTAGGTTCAACACATGTCATTGACACTATGAGTAAATAACGTTCATTTTTATATTATATGCTGGAAAATAGTTTTCCTGGCGAATATTTTCATTGGCACCACTTCTAACACAAAATAACACAAATAAAACGACAACATAAAACTTATTAGAAAACCTGAACATCCACAAAGAAATACCATAATCAGAGAATAACATACAGTTTCAAATCAGAACAGCAAAAATGCAATGGCCGAGAAAAAGGTTCGAAAGCCTAAACAAAATTAAACATTTGAATGACTGCAGTGTAACTTCTATTCCTGATTCTGATAACATGATAGGAGAAGCATTTATGATGTAAGTTCGAAACAAGCACCAGAAAGTGTTGACAGTAATGTCTCCAGTACGTCGTTCTTAAACGAAACTGACAAGTGTCTGACAAAAGAGCTTTTCAGTTTTCAAACAGCTTAAGACAAAGAGGTACCTAAGTAACAAAAAAAGGTTGCCGAAGGTGAGCGTGGGACGGAATTTTTATGTGATGCGTTGCAGTTGGCGCAGTTTTCCAGTTGTTCCACGCTAACAAAGGCTCTAGACTATTACAGAGTTCATACGAAAACTATCGAAGTGTAATTGGTACAACAGTTTAGTATGTTAAACATTACGAATCCGAATTAGTGCACAACATTAAGTAATTTTATTTCCTATTTAAGATTACTGGAATCGCTCAATAACTCTTTTATGATAGATCCTACGCACATCATGTCACCTAGTCAACAACTGCCAATCGGCTGTCGTTTAACTAAATGGTAAGGGCCATATAAATAGGACAAAACCGTAACGACAATTAGACACTGGAACTATGTACTTCACCCTATATGTCACCCGGGATTAAGTAGAGAAAGCTGAATACCAATAAGGTAACGAATATATATGAAATGAGGTTGATGAAACAAAACATTTCGAGATAAAACCCAAATTATAGCGTCCATAAGTATTCATCTCTTTAAATAGCCCCTACACAGCTAACAAAGACATAACATGTGTCTCTGAATAGCTCTTTTAGTCGTTTTAAGCATTATGACGGTACTTGGAACTATGCATTGAAATTTGAATAGTTTGGCTCGAGTCCCCACGTGCTATAGCACTAAAATATATATAATCGTTACACTCAGCTTAGTTGAGTGGCCCAGGGATGTGGCTAGTAGTCTCAATGTCTGGCTGCGTTTTAGTCATAGGATGCCAGCTCAGACCTGTCGTAAACTCAGTTCTTAAGCTGTAATAAAATATAACAAAACAATGCAGGCAGATATTGCGGTGAAATTTAAAATACTGAGTCGCTCACGTTGATTTATAATTTGAACAAATAGTTTACTTTTTTCAATATATTCACTAAACACTTAAAATGCAGTTTGAGGGTCTTTTACGAAAGGGCGGCCGTTAATAACTGACGCTACAACAGTTCACTATGAAATTCATATGTCGTGATCATGACACTCGACAGTCTGTTCACAGTTTACAAAATATACTGTTGTATGCTGTTCTAAACCACTATATTGCGCTTCACTTGATTGCTTTCGATCGTCGCTACATACATACTTCTGCTAGAACGTGACTACCAGCCCACTACTACCCCCAGATCCGCGGCAAGTCCGGCTCTTAGCGTTGCTCAGAACCAACTGTCTGTCATCAAAGATGGCCGCCCTATGCAACCGTCGAATCGACTGCCTAACTCAAAACAATGTTTGACAAAAATTACGAATATTCTAAAACCAAACACAAAAATACCTATGATATATTGAGAAATATGAAAATTTTCCGTCCAATAACAATTTAAAGTCCAATATTTTGTATCTGCCTACGTTTTTTCACAAATAATGTTCTTGTGGCGTGATATTGCTTTTCCCGGATTTTTTGTACGTAACATATAACGTATAAAATACGTACTTAATTATTCATCTACCTCTTTAAGCTTTAGAATGCTGCCGCTAGTTTCGTCTCTTTAAATTTATTTATTACTAAAAACGCAGTTTCTCTCTGTCGAATCAGACCTCTCATTCAAAAATGATGCACACTATGCTAAATCGGTTATCATTGCTCGATGTAGGTTTATTAGCCGTATCCATAAACACTTTGTTCATATTAATCGGCCAAAGCATTGACGAGATATTAGCTTTTGAACTTTCATAAATACACAATTCTTTAGGCCATAATAACTTTTAAATTATTACATATTTTTTGGCGAGTCTAAATAATTTAGCTTTATATATTCTTCTGTCCATGAGTGCCAACTCGCACTTCTGTGTCATTCTTAGTTCTATTTTCATCAATTTTTTCCTGTTATTTAAATTTCTTGAAGCGAGCCAACACGGCCATATGCGCCCCTGCCAAGCGTGCACTCGGCCACTCGGGTTTTTCCGACGGCGCGTACATGCTAGCCGCTCGCCACGGCCCCGTCGCAACCGCCAGCCACGTACTCTGAGGCAGGAAACTGCCGCTCTAATCCCACGCCACAGCTTGTACGCTCGCAGCATTTACTTCAGTAACTCAAGGTCGTGGTGGGCAATGTACGTCACCTGCTACTATCGTCATTGCAGTCCGATGCGATGCAGTGTACGGTCTCACTAAGTGATACCGTTTGTAACACGACGGCCTATTGTAAAGGGAAAAGACACTTTATTTAATTACAAACACGCCATTACTGGCGCACAGGCGGAGCTAAGATCGGGTCATATTCGTGTTGAGAGCTGAAATCAGCTTGACAGAAGCTAGGTTCACACCATGCCCCACAAATGGGGTTATCTCTGGATTTCCACCGGGCGCTAAAGTGACCGCGGGACCGGGAAAAACCGTCCGTTGGGCAGTGCAATCGTTGCTCATTTCTCATGGCCGCTTTTCGCGTCCAGTGTAAATTAAAGCTTACCCCAAAATTAATAAAAACTGAAGCATATGTGCCACTGAAGAACAAGTAGGTTCATTTGAAAGGAAAAGATGGACGATTACGCATTTGAACACGGGCCTTTGATATCACATTACATTTAAAATTTATTGTAATTCCAGTTGTAATTGGTATAAATTATTCCTGAACGGGAAAAGTGAATATCTTGGCAATGCATTATGCGATTGCGACAAACGAGGTATCTAACTCGTAGAACTGTATCGGACTGTTGATAGTAGATTTACTGAAATTACTCACACATTTAAGTGAAAGATCGAGAAATAATGGATTTCGCGCAATTAAAAGCAGCTTCAAGGTTTTCCAAAGACAGCTTACGCAATTAATCGTTTATTCAACCGCTTGTAATATCTTAATAAATTCGGGCAGGCTCTGAAATTAAGTGAACTGCGAGTTTCGACTTTTCAATGTGCTTACTGAAAATAAACTTGAATTAACAAAACTTAAAAAAAAAGAAAGAAAAGAAAAGAAAAAACACGAGAGGGCGTAAGTGGTTTTTGCATAGGAAATCCTGCCTGAATTTGTATTAAAATCTTTTATGAAACAATGAGTACATTGCGACGAACATGAGTAGACGCCCTGTGGATGAAACGTAGCTAAATTTGTAAGTCCAACGACATTTATGGGGGGCCATTGAAGTGAAATGTGTGGGTAAATCTTCTCCTGCGATACCAAGTGGGGGCTCCGATGAAATATAGAATTTATGAACAGCTCAGAACTTTGATTTTTGCGAGTTGATGGGAGAAACTATTTCGTCATTCACACCATAAGCACATTCCCATAAAACCAGTACTCACACCTCCGTGTCACTTTTGGTTCTGTTTTTATCAAGAAAAGGCAAACCTACGTTTCTAGCGTTTGTAGACTTAGAGAAAGCTTTTGACAATGTTGACTGGAATACTCTCTTTCACATTCTAAAGGTGGCAGGGGTAAAATACAGGGAGCGAGAAGCTATTTACAATTTGTACAGAAACCAGATGGCAGTTATAAGAGTCGAGGGGCATGAAAGGGAAGCAGTGGTTGGGAAAGGAGTGAGACAGGGTTGTAGCCTCTCCCCGATGTTATTCAATCTGTATATTGAGCAAGCAGTAAAGGAAACAAAAGAAAAATTCGGAGTAGGTATTAAAATTCATGGAGAAGAAGTAAAAACTTTGAGGTCAGAGACAGCAAAGGACTTGGAAGAGCAGTTGAATGGAATGGACAGTGTCTTGAAAGGAGGATATAAGATGAACATCAACAAAAGCAAAACGAGGATAATGGAATGTAGTCAAATTAAGTTGGGTGATGCTGAGGGAATTAGATTAGGAAATGAGACACTTAAAGTAGTAAAGGAGTTTTGTTATTTAGGGAGTAAAATAACCGATGATGGTCGAAGCAGAGAGGATATAAAATGTAGACTGGCAATGGCAAGGAAAGCGTTTCTCAAGAAGAGAAACTTGTTAACATCGAGTATAGATTTAAGTGTCAGGAAGTCGTCTCTGAAAGTATTTGTATGGAGTGTAGCCATGTATGGAAGTGAAACATGGACGATAACTAGTTTGGACAAGAAGAGAATAGAAGCTTTCGAAATGTGGTGCTACAGAAGAATGCTGAAGATAGGGTGGGTAGATCACGTAACTAATGAGGAGGTATTGAGTAGGACTGGGGAGAAGAGGAGTTTGTGGCACAACTTGACTAGAAGAAGGGATCGGTTGGTAGGACATGTTTTGAGGCATCGAGGGATCACAAATTTAGCATTGGAGGGCACCGTGGTGGGTACAAATCGTAGAGGGAGACCAAGAGATGAATACACTAAGCAGATTCAGAAGGATGTAGGTTGCAGTAGGTACTGGGAGATGAAGAAGCTTGCACAGGATAGAGTAGCATGGAGAGCTGCATCAAACCAGTCTCAGGACTGAAGACCACAACAACAACAACATCGGTATTTTAAAAAATTGTAGTGGGATCTGGGTCAACGCTCTTCGCCTTGCCTCTAAGGAAAGTCAGGTAATGGGTTACTAATGAAAGAAAATTTGTAGGACCTGTCGTGAGTCATTATTGAGTTGCTTAGGCGGTAGAACAGTTGCCTCCTTAGAGCAAAGGGCTCAAATAAGAGTATCAGTCAGGCACACAGTATTAATCTGCCAGCAAGATATTCTAACCTAATAGTTTGGATAAGGCTCATCAGTCTCGTCATGACCAACGAGACGAGGATACACAAGTCATCAGCTCTATACCACTGACACCTTTGTAGCAGTCGGATAAGCTTCACACATGGTCCAAGCTCGCACAACTGAACTATAAACAAGTACCGATTCCTGTCTCCACATAACGCCTAACTAGCACCCAGCAATTTCACCGGAAAGCACGGCTTACAAGAGTAGCCCATCAAAGGTCACTCTCTAACACAGTCGAAACACTTGGTGAAAGAAGTGTTGACATAAGGGGGCACCTGTTTAGTATTAGGTGTCAGTATTCATGGGTTTCCGAGAAAGTGATAGTCAAAGGTTTGATGCTACTCTCACGTTCAGAAAAACCGGAACACCTTGAACGACTAGAGACAGCGTGCAAAAATGATTAAAATTTCAGGCACCTGGCTTGAAATACTATCCTGTTGCCTAGTAGACGCAGGGTGCGCCATAAGCCCCGATAACTTGTTCCATGCGCGATGGCACCGAGGCATACAAAGCGCGACTGGCGTCCTGTGGATAGCCTACCATGATGCATTCATCTGGTTCCTAAGTTCATCTGCGGTGGTCCGCATTGGGTCAAACTGCTACACCATATCCCACAAGCGTTTGGTTGGAGACAAAACTAGTGATCTGGCGTGCAGGGCAAAAGGCTGACATCCTGTGACAACAAGAAGGCAAGGGTTCGTGCAGCAACATGTGGTCGTGCATTGTCTTGCTGAAACATGAGGTCTGGGGTGTTGTGCAGGTAGGTTATGGCTATGAGTTACAGGATATCATTCACTTAGGTCACACTGTTCACAGTGCCGTGGACACGCACCGACTGTGATTTGTGGTTGTGTCCATACACCCCACACTGTAAGGCCTTCAGTTGGCGCAGTTTGTCTTGTGCGAATGCAGTTATTGTGATGCCGCTCCCTCTGTCTGTGGCAAACCAAAATGCTGCCATTATTTTCAAACAAACAGAACCTGGATTCGTCACTGTGTGAAGCCGTTCCGGTCCCCAGTGACGTCGTTCCTCACACAATTGCCGCCTAGCGTGTTTCTGCACATTCGTCAAAGATAGGCGGAGAAGTGGATGACACTCACGTAACCCATGCCGTAATAAACGGCGACGGACTGTCACCATTAATAGTGTATGATATGTTACACTGTTTCACTGCTGCGTCAGAGCTGAAAAGGACGCAGATCTGTCCTGCAATGCCATTCGGATGAGGTGTCGACTTCTTGGGTGGTGATGTAGGTTGTGCCACCTGACCCACCTCGTCGTTTTCTAAGGCCTTCCGTGAACCATTCCGCACATATCCGTTACACTGCCGAGACACTTCGTCCCACGCCATCAACAATGTTTTGGATGGATGTACCACATTCTCTCATGGCTATAATGAGGCCAGTTGAAATTCACTAGTTTGACGGTACGATTCACACAAACCCCTGCGAGGCATCCTGCACATCTGCTCAGTTGACACTGACCCATAACCTTCGCAATATAAACGAGAGCCGCAAGCACATTTTACAAGTAAAGTGGTGTTGCGCCACGAAATCTATGTTGACCTTGAATTTGCGGGTCGATATTGTTCAAATGCTAATCGTTTCTGCAGAACATACCAATGTACATGTCCTGTGAATATGAACATCTTATCTCTAGTCGTTCAAGGTGTTCTGTTCTTTTTTTTTTTCTTAACTCAAGTATAGCATCATACCTTTGACTCTCATTTTCTCGGAAAATATTAGCTGTTGGCACATGAGACTAAATAGCTTCTCAACTATTCTCACATTACTTTCACAAAGCGAAGTTTCAAGTGTGTCAGAGAGCGACTTGTGACGGTTTCCTTCGTTAGAAGTGCTTTGTGATGAAATTGCAGGGTAGAAACTGGGCGTAACTCAGTTTGAGGTGTACCACGTTTATGAAATTCGTAGTTCATTCACTGTACAGCCCCAGTTAGGTGAGATAACAAGGGTTTAATTTTATTCATAACGCTCCAAGACCAGAATTATCAAAAATTTTATTCCATTTATTAATGTTCGAGGCCACAAAGGAAAAACTGCGACCATCATAAAATGTTTGACTGGGTTCCGGTATGCGCTTTCACCAGGCCAGAGAGGAAACTTAGGAAGGAAAGACATCCCTTTGCAGAGTCATATTCGTAGGGCAAGCGCAAGTATACATGTCCATTTTGACAAAATGAAGAAAACCGCAACAGTTGTTGAACCAATAACATTTTATTGTTTACGACTGCACAAAGGACTGAATACATTCATCGAGTAGATAAGCTTCTCACTTCAACATAAGATCAAAAGGTCTTCACCACAGTTGGATTCGATGTTCACGTTAAATGTCAGTAGGACAGAATACGACGAACATAAAAAAAGGACCCACTACGGAATTAGTCCTCGAAGCATCCATATAAGTACAAAATTTCTGCCTGTAGGTCCCTGCTTGTCAGATTAATCAGTGTTCCGCTGAAGTATGAGGCATATCATAGGGAATTAGATAATAACGGCGTAAGGTCGCACGGAGTAATGTACAGGAGAATGGAAAAGAAAATTGAGGTTCTGTTATATGACGACCAGTTTGCCTTTAGGAAATATAAAGGCACAGTGGAGGCATATCTAACGTTGTGGGTGATAATGGAAGCAAAACTGTAGAAAAGTCAAGACGCATTCGTAGGCTCTGTCGAACTGGAAGACACTTTCTTAGTGTACAATGGTCCGAGATATTCGCAATTCTGAGATATATGGGGGTAAGCTTTATGGAAAGACAAGGAAACGTAATCTACAAATACAAAAGAACCAAGAGGAAACAACAGGAGTGCAAGACCAAGAGCGGGGTGCACGGATTGAAAAGTGTAAGACAGGGATGTAGTATTTCCTCCCTGATGTTCAATTTATATATCGAAAAAGCAATGACGAAAATAAGAGAAGGGTGTAAGCGCGGGATTAAAATTCAAGGTGAAAGGATGTCAATGACAAAATTCGCTGATGACATTGCTATCCTCAATGAGAGTGATGAAGAAATACTGGATCTGCTGAATGGAATGAACCGTCTAATTAGTACGGAATATGGATTGAGAATAAATCGAATGTAGACGGAAGTAATGAGAAGTATCAGAAATGAGAACATCGAGAAACTTAACATCGTAATTGATGATCACGACGTAGATGAAGGAATTATGTTAACTAGACAGTAAGATAACCCATGATGCACGGAGCAAGAACACAAAAAGCAACCAGCACTGGCAAAAAGGGCATTTCTGGCGTAGAGAACTCTATTGTTATCAGACATAGGAATTTGAGGAACAAGTTTATGAGAATGTACGTTTATAGCACAGTATTCGATGGCAGTGAGATGTGGGCTGTGGGGAAAGTGGAACCGGAAACAATTGAAGCATTTGAGGTTGGATACTAGAGAAGTGTAATGAAAATTAGTTGGACTTACAAGGTAAGGAATGAGGAGGTTTACCGCAGAATCAGCGAGCGAAGGAATATATGGAAAACACTGAAATGAGAAGGAACAGGAAGATAGAACTTCTGCTGAGACACCAGGGAATAGCTTCCATGCTACTAGAGGGAGTTACAGAGAGTAGAAACTTAAGAGGAAGACAGATATTGGAATACATCCAGCCAATAATTGACGACCTGTCTTTCAAATGCTACTCTGAGATGAAAAGGCAGGGAAGTGAGGAAATCCATGGCGTATTGCATTCATTCATTCAAAAGACCATTGAAAGAAAAAGTTAATAACCTCTTAAGAACATATTTTTCGTGCTCAGTAAAAAACAAAAGTACTTACAGAATACTTACAGATGCAGTAATATCTAATATTACAAGATGTGCTTAATTTTGATAGGCTTTGAGCTGGGCAAAGTTGGCCCCTAATCTCAGGGTGAAGAGGTAAGTAGTGCAGCTCATCCCTGGTTGGAAGGTGTGAGAGAGAGAATGTTTTGATGTTTCCATCCAAGAACTGACAACTGACGTACGTGTGCGAACGCTGCAAGTAGTTCCTTCGATATGCATTACAGAGACGATCAGCTTCAAACGAGGTTTATGTTTCTAGCAATGAATACCATATTAAGTTAATGTTGTAAAAAAAGCCATATGAATAGAAGGTAAACGACATTCAAAACATTCAGTAAATATTGCACTAGGCTTTTAAAAATAGTACATTTGCTGTTAATAACCACATAATGACGCTCTCACACAGACACAACCACACATCGCAGGTGTCACAACTTTTGGATCGCTGCGAGTGGTAGAAATATGAAACATAGAACATTCAACATGAAGTGTTTCAAAGGTCTGGACTTTTAATGACCAGCACTAAGGGGTCGGTGGTCATCTAATCGCACCCTTAGTCTGTTAGGTTTCTTTGTTACTAATTTCCGTAGGTTACTAATTAATAAGAAGAACCGTACCTATGCGGCCCAAGTTGCTGGCCCACGAAGTCAGTATTATCTCTTGAACAAAAACGTTTGACGACGATTGTTCAATATGCACCTGTCAGGCGCAGTGGTACACTTCTTTGTCCTCACCGAACAGCCTGTGCTGACTTCACCTTTCTGGCTCTCTGACCCCACGTGATTGACCGGTAGCCCATAATAACGACAGAGACTGCATTTTTGTATTTTCTCATTGCACGATAGCTTCTTTGTCACGTTGTTGCTCTTCCGTTGAAGGTCTTTATGCCTCTCTCACCATGGGTTTCTACGTTACAAGAAAGTTCTCATTTTCGTCGATGTTTATAAGGAAGTACCTATATATTTGTATTGTCTACAGAGGGTGGTCATTTATTCTGATTTTGGGGGTTCTCGGTATTCATAACGTTCCTTTTAGTACACATAAACTTCCCTGTGGACTACTATCGTTTATTTTCTACAGAACGATTACTAGGGGCAAACACAGTCAGGTAGTGCATGAAATGTGGGCTGTAGTCCTCGTGTGACTATACACTTACATTCACGATAAAAGATTTAGTAATGCTTGCTGACGGTAAAGTTTTTGGAATCACCCAGGTTATACAAATACCTGCCTGTAGCAATCTCTGAGGATACGGAATGTAAACATCCCAAGGGCCCTGCCGTACGTACAGCAGGTGGCAGATTTAAGTTGGTTAGGAGGACACTGGCATAATGCTGTCAGTCTATGAACGAGATTGCTTGCTAAACACTCATGCGAACCATCATAGAATATTGATCGAGTGTATGGACCCCGCAACAAACAAGGCTAACAGGGGATTCTGTACATAACAAAAAAGGGCGCCAATATTGGTCAGACAACCGAGACTTAAGTTTCTCCTGGCGTACTCACACTGACTTGTATTTACCGGCTGATAGTTGTCACTCTCCGGCCCACCGTGAAGTGGCACTTCGTCCCTTGGTACACAGGGCACATGTCATTTCCGACACTGAGACTTTGTCAGCTGAGCTGGCCCATCTTGAAGCTAAATTTCGTCAAAATGGTTATAGTCAAAGACAGATTGAATGTGCGTTGCGCTATCGACCAACTGTTCATCGGGTGATTGATGATAATAATGAGTCGACATCTAAGTCTACTGCCTTTTTGCCTTACGTAGGAAGCACTTCCTACAGGTTCGGTCGTATATTACGGAAATGCGATGTGAAATGTGTTTTCCGACCTCCATCTAAAATTGTAGTGCTTTTAAGTTCTGTTAAGGATAATCTTGGTTTGCGTAAGACGAGTGCACGTCGCTTTCCTTGTAGCTGTGGCATGGCATACATTGATCAGACTATCAGGACCGTGGATGATCGACGTACTGAGCATAAACGGCACACACGATTACATCAGCCAAGTAGATCTGCTATTGCCGATCATTGTTTGGATACTGATTTATACAACAATATCGAGATATTGGCATGCACGCCCAGCTATTGGGACAGTGTTATTATTGATGCCGCTGAGATTAAATTGGCGAGCAACCTTGTAAACAGGGATGGAGGTTTTCGTTTCCTACTCTCTCCCTTGTCAAAAAACAGAGGGCCAGAATCAGTGTTACCTCACTTGATAGTTAGTAGTCTTTCACTATCGATACCTGTGACGTTGGTCATCATTTGTGGCACTAGTGTTCAGTGCGTGTGTGTTATTTATCTTGAATTACTCCAAGAACCGAGGTTTAAAATTTGTCTGCACATCGCCTGTCCGTTGCAGTTTGTGCCTTGGAAATGGCGGGGTGTACTCCCGCCGAAATATCGGCGGTCGCTGTAAGTATTACCTGGCTTAATTCTCGTAAGTTGTTTGAAGATCAGACAGCTGTTTGTGGCGGGAACCTTCACGGAATTTCTGAAAAATCTAAACTAATGGCAGATGAAGCCGAAATGGTCTCTAACGACGAAGGTACCGGTAAATTTCTACAATGACTCACGTCATAAAACCACCTGGCTGTAACAATTAGTGGGGATATGAAATGGAATGGTCACATAACATTAGTCGTATGGAAAGTAAGGGGAAAACCTCCGTTAACTGATACGGTACAAGGAAAACGCAACGTACGGTGGATACTACTTGCTGAGCACTCGTGAGGTCAATCCCAGAAAACTACTCAAGAATGTGGGACCTACAGGAAATAGGACTAACAGAGGATGTACATGTACAAAGAAAGACAGTTCCAAAGGTAACACACTCATGGTCATAAATTAAGGATAATGCTGATAAATGGTGAAACAACGCTCTGGTGGGCGTATTACTGGTTTAAATAACCTCGGCGTATGACCATGCGGTGCATTTGACCTGCGGTCGTCGCACTGTGGCGCTAGAAGCAGTCCACATACGCAGAGGTCTGTTGGTGCATGTCAGAGTGCGGTGCAGCGCGTAAGTGTGCAGACGTTTTCAGACGTTCTAACGGTGACTGTGAGTTGATAATGGCTCAAAGAACTCATATTGATGACGTTATGAGGTGTCGAATACTAGGGCGACTGCAGGCTGGTCAAACACAGCAGGTAGTAGTATGGGCCCTCCGTGTGCCTCAAAGTGTAATCTCAAGATTATGGCAACGACTCCAGCAGACAGGCGCTACAGTACGGGACGTCCACAGTGTACAACATCACATGAAGACCGATATCTCACCATCAGTGCCCGCAATCGGCCACGGAGTACTGCAGGTAGCTTATCTCTAGACCTTACCGCAGCCACTGGAACAGTTGTCTCAAGACACACAGTCTACAGACGACTGGACAGACATGGTTTATTCGCCCAGAGACCTACAAGGTGCATTCCACTGACCCCTGCTCACTGGAGAGCCCTTAAAGCCTGGTGTCAAAAACACAGTACATGGTCATTGGATCAGTAGTCCCATGTTACGTTCAGGGACGTGTCCAGGTATAGACTGAACAGTGATTCTCGCCGGGTTTTCATCTGGCGCGAACCAGGAACCATATACCAACCCCTTAATGTCCTTGAAAGGGACCTGTATGGAGGTCACTTGAAGGTGTGGGGTGGGATTATGATTGGTGCACGTACTCCCCTGCATGTCTTTGACAGAGGAACTGCAACAGGTCGCGTGTGGTGGGACGTCATTTTGCACCAGTATGTCCGCCTTTTCAGGGGTGCAGTGGGTCCCACCTTCCTCCTGATGGATGATAACGCACGGTCCCACCGAGCTGCCATCGTGGAGAAGTACCTTTAAACAGAAGATATCAAGCAAATGGAGTGGCCTGCCTGTTATCCAGACCTAAACCCCATCAAGCAGTTCTGGGATTCTCTCGGTCGACGTATCGCTGCACGTCTCCAAACCCCTGCGACACTTCAGGAACTCTGACAGGCACTGGTGCAAGAATTGGAGGATATACTCCAGCAGGTGCTTGACCACCTGATCCAGAGTATGCCAACCTGTTGTGCTGCCTGTGTACGTGTGGATGGTGATCATATTCCTTATTGATGTCGGGGTACATGTGCAGAAAACAGTGGCGTTTTGTAGCACGTATGTTTCGGGACGGTTTTCTCAACTTATCACCAATATCGTTAACGTACAGGTCTGTGTTTGTGAGTACCCTATGTGCCTATGCTATTAGCACCAGTTTCATGTAGTCCCACGTTGTGTAGTTCCACATTCTGCAATTATCCTTAATTTATGAGCATGAGTGTAGATTTGTTTGATCCACGTGACAGAATCACGAAAAAGCCGAAAAACCTGAACAGGTAGTTAGTTGAAAATAGAATTCTGCGAAAGCCTACTTGCCAAGTTTCAAGAATAAGGAACCTTGGAATATACTATGATCCTCCTTGTCACTCCCCCGTAGGGATCTCGAGGATAGGATTAGCCTAACTGCAATTCGCACAGAGATATTCCATATGCCAATTGTTCAGAAAGAAATCCCAGTGTTTGGTACAATGGAAAGTATCATTCGCCATGAACTTCGTATTAGTGTGGATGCACACTCATGTGCATAATTTAAGGACGAAAGTACCTTTCACGTGGGGTTTTCCTGCCAAGTGACGTGGCCCTATGAAACTTGGACCACACTTAGAAAAAACAGCTAGTGTGTAGTACAGAATATAACTGAAAGCAATACGTAATGAGACGAACAGAAATGACACTTATTTTCCAAGACAGTAGTCCCGTGGATATTGCAAGAGGCAGGACTTGGTTCTTAATAGGATGTGTGATTACCACGGATGGCAGTGCATGCGCTAATACGTGCTCCCACTCTGGCCACAAGGTTGGTAAGTGGTACTTGTCGTAGGGCATTCCATTATACCATCAGCGCGGTTGACTATTGCTGGATGGACCTTGGTGAACATGGCCGTGCTGCAGTACGTCCCCTCACCGCTTACTACACGTTTGTGAAGCGATTTAGGTCGGGTGGGGCAGCCCATTCGCCAATTGTCCTCTCGTTCCAAGACCTCTTCAACCTGCGCTCTTCCATGCGATCATGCATTGTCATCCATAAAAATGAAGTCAGGGCCAAATGAAAGCCTGGAAAGACTACAGCGTCACAATTACGTCGACCGGTGAGTGTACAGTATTCAAATATTTGATGACCAGTAGGTCCGTGCAACATTATGTCTTCCCACGCCATAACACCTGGACCATCAAAACGTGCACGTTCGATAGCGTTCCCTGGTGCATGATGCGTTCTCACCTCTCGCCATGTGAGTGTACTTCCAGAATTGTTGAACATTATCGACATGGTGGTCCACGTGTTGTGTTGTGGGGAGGAATAATGTTCCATTGGCGTACTGGCTTCAGAACCTCTGAATATGGTACACTCATCGGCCAAGGTTGATACTGTACTCCTTTCCCATCTGCGTCTTTTCAGGAGTGCATTCGTTTCTGACTTGAGTTTTATGAATGGAAATACGAGACCGCCTCCAACACCTCAGGCGATGAAGCTCTTCGAACGAAAGGATAAGCGGCGAATGGATTGGTCAGCTTGTTCTTCCAACTTAAATGCCATCGAGCACCTGCGGAGTTTTGGAAAACACGACATTTTGTCCATGTAGTGCGTGATTGATTCTTTTGTTTTTTTTTTGTTTATTTATAGACGCAATCACATGTTTATGACACAGTCATAACCGGTTTCGGCCATAGAGTGACCATCTTAAGATTCTAAAGGGTGCATACACTGAACACAGGTTCATGAGTTGTCAACGCATGAACCTGTGTTCAGTGTATGCCGCCTTTAGAATCTGAAGATGGTCGCTGTATGGCCGAAACCGGTTATGACTGTGTCATAAACATGTGCCTGCGGAGTTTGTTCGAAGTCACTTGTGTAGACTGAAACTAAGAGAGCCTACACTGACATTAGGATAGCCACGTGACGATACGAATTCTGTCCCATCACGAAAGAAGCCCCATATCCCAAAAGAGCGGCCTTGCCTTAGGCGGAATGGTTTCCTTCAAAAATTCGCAACCGATTTCGTTTCCACCTTGTGCAGTCCAAGATGGACCTCACTCTCTAAGGACCATGTGGGCAACAGGACGTTACATCCTAATCAGTCTTCCTTGCACTACATATTTGAATATTTGCATTCGAATCACAATGATATTTGACATTTCTGGATACACGAATTATGGACAGACGTGAAAATCACGTTGGGTGAAAGATGGGGAAACAAGCCTGTAGTAGAATGTCATATGAGATTGCTATTTCTGGACTGATAACTGGGCACTTGCATAGGTGACATCAAGGCACAAGCCACACAGTGAATAATAGCGAACGTACTCACTTTTAACCGAGGCTGTTAATATGCGTATTTGTGGTGTAGTAGGTAGTTGTTTCAAATCCTGATGGTTCAAATCCTTGTAATGAAGGAACTTTCCATCAGCATTATTTGACAGAGTAGGACACGAGGAGTAGTTCCGTATAGTTCCCCATCACCGTGGGTTGCATCAGTGTCCTCGGTTAAATTGTTAAACCAGTGTGCTGGGTTAAATAGTTAAATTACAAACGTCTTCACAGTTTCTCACTTACCGTTATTAACGACCCACGCACGGTACTAGACTCAACACACACACACACACACACACACACACACACACACCGTTATCACAGACATTCATAGTGAGCAGATATTTTAAACCACTATTGTGCGTAAAAAAGAAAATCGTTTCTGGTTGGTGTCTTCCAGCCAAAGATGTCATAACAGGTTACTTTTAATGATTAAGACCACTGATTCTGTTAATTTATTTCACAGCTATCCTCGCAAATGTATATAATAGGCACTCTCTGTTAGCCTATGACGGAACTCCTCTGTTGATAAGCAGTTCCTGGTAACTAACAGCTCAGTACATAATCAGTCCTGAAAAGACGAGGAAATCACTCACATTCACTGCCTTACAAAGAAAGTTAAGCAGCCAAAGACATACTCGGTTGTGAGTGTAGCTTTGTACACGTACACATCACAAGCAGGTATGTAAATGATTCTCTGTGACTGGCAGGACGGTGAGCAAAGTGCATTATTGTTGTTCGCTTTTGCTGTTGCTATCACACCTAATAGGGTACGTTAAGGGCGTGAACAGCGTCATGTGTAAAGTAGATACCTTAGGGGTTGCGAAGCAACTCAAATCGCTTGATACGGGCAAGTCTTCAGGTCTAGATTGTATACCGATTAGGTTCCTTTCAGATTACGCTGATACAATAGCTCCCTACTTAGCAATAATGGACAACCGCTCGCTCACCGATAGATCTGTACCAACAGATTGGAAAATTGCGCAGATCGCACCAGTGTTTAAGAAGGGTAGTAGGAGTAATCCATCGAACTACAGACCTATATCATTGACGTCGGTTTGCACTAGGGTTTTGGAACATATACTGTATTCAAACATTATGAATCACCTCGAAGGGAACGATCTATTGATACGTAATCAGCATGGTTTCAGAAAACATCGTTGTTGTGCAACGCAGCTAGCTCTTTATTCGCACGAAGTAATGGCCGCTATTGACAGGAGATCTCAAGTTTATTCCGTATTTCTAGATTTCCGAATAGTTTTTGACACCGTTCCTCACAAGCGACCTCTAATCAAGCTGCGGGCCTATGGGGTATCGTCTCAGTTGTGCGACTGGATTCGTGATTTCCTGTCAGGAAGGTCGCAGTTCGTAGTAATAGACGGCAAATCATCGAGTAAAACTGAAGTGATATCAGGTGTTCTCCAGGGAAGCGTCCTGGAACCTCTGTTCTTCCTGATCTATATAAATGACCTGGGTGACAATCTGAGCAGTTCTCTTAGGTTGTTCGCAGATGATGCTGAAATTTACCGTCTAGTAAGGTCATCCGAAGACCAGTATCAGTTGCAAAGTGATTTAGAAAATATTGCTGTATGGTGTGGCAGGTGGCAGTTGACACTAAATAACGAAAAGTGTGATTTGATCCACATGAGTTCCAAAAGAAATCCGTTGGAATTCGATTACTCCATAAATAGTACAATTCTCAAGGCTGTCAATTCAACTAAATACCTGGGTGTTAACATTACGAACAACTTCAGTTGGAAAGACCACAAAGATAATATTGTGGGGAAGGCGAGCCAAAGGTTGCGTTTCATTGGCAGGACGCTTAGAAGATGCAACAAGTCCACTAAAGAGACAGCTTACACTACACTCGTTCGTCCTCTGTTAGAATATTGCTGCGTGGTGTGGCATCCTTACCAGGTGAGATTGACGGAGGACATCAAAAGGGTTCAAAAAAGGGCAGCTCGTTTTGAATTATCACGTAATAGGGGAGAGAGTGTGGCAGATATGATACCTGAATTGGGATGGAAGTCATTAACGCAAAGACGTTTTCCGTCGCGGCGAGATCTATTTACGAAATTTCAGTCACCAACTTTCTCTTCCGAATGCGAAAATATTTTGTTGAGCCCAACCTACATAGGTAGGAATGATCATCAAAATAAAATAAGAGAAATCAGAGCTCGAACAGAAAGGTTTAGGTGTTCGTTTTTCCCACGCGCTGTTCGGGAGTGGAATGGTAGAGAGATAGTATGATTGTGGTTCGATGAACCCTCTGCCAAGCACTTAAATGTGAATTGCAGAGTGGTCATGTAGATGTGGATGTGTTGAGTGGCCACTGTGAAGGACAAACAAATGCCACATACAGTTGCAAGGCAGCGTTTTCATAAACTGACAGACTTGGAAAGGGATCTCACTGTGAATATCCTCTTGACTGGTCAAATCGTGGACAGCAGTGTTACTGCCGGGGGAAACCATCGTGTATAACTTCGGATCGTGGCAGATAATGACTAAGGGAATTCTGGTGACAACGGTATCTCACAGTATCTGTGTCTTCATGTGTTATCTGTCACGTGACAGTATCGTGGTGCCATTTTTCATAACACATGTCTCTATGAACTATTGTTCAAATAGCTCTAAGCACTATGGGACTTAACACCTGAGGTCATCAGTCCCCTAGACTTAGAACTACTTAAACCTAACTAACCTCAGGACATCACACACATTCATGACCGAGGTAGGATTTGAAGCTGCGACCGTAGCAGCTGCGCTTTTCCAGACTGAAGCACTTAGAACCGCTTGACCACAGCGGCCGGTCTATAAACTATCTTCTGCTATTAAAATACTCCCATGGACAGAAGGATTCCCATATCCTCCCCAATAGAACATATGTGACACCAGATCGGATGTCAACTGTACCGCAGTTCCAGTACTCAGAATAGCAGGGTCCAGTTAAAACAGTTCTAATAAATGAAAAGCAGCAGTTTGCTTTTGTTCAACAATATTACTTTTATTGTTAACCGGTTTTCAACTTACAAGGCCATCTTCAGACATTTACTGAGTACTATCACCCAAGAAGTTAAATGTTAGCAGACAACATTGGAAGAAAAGTAACACATCTAGGCTGAAGTAGAAATATACAGTAAATAATTTGCAATGAAAAAGTAAAAACTGAACAGTACATATACACTCCTGGAAATTGAAATAAGAACACCGTGAATTCATTGTCCCAGGAAGGGGAAACTTTATTGACACATTCCTGGGGTCAGATACATCACATGATCACACTGACAGAACCACAGGCACATAGACACAGGCAACAGAGCATGCACAATGTCGGCACTAGTACAGTGTATATCCACCTTTCGCAGCAATGCAGGCTGCTATTCTCCCAAGGAGACGATCGTAGAGATGCTGGATGTAGTCCTGTGGAACAGCTTGCCATGCCATTTCCACCTGGCGCCTCAGTTGGACCAGCGTTCGTGCTGGACGTGCAGACCGCGTGAGACGACGCTTCATCCAGTCCCAAACATGCTCAATGGGGGACAGATCCGGAGAGCTTGCTGGCCAGGGTAGTTGACTTACACCTTCTAGAGCACGTTGTGTGGCACGAGATACATGCGGACGTGCATTGTCCTGTTGGAACAGCAAGTTCCCTTGCCGGTCTAGGAATGGTAGAACGATGGGTTCGATGACGGTTTGGATGTACCGTGCACTATTCAGTGTCCCCTCGACGATCACCAGTGGTGTACGGCCAGTGTAGGAGATCACTCCCCACACCATGATGCCGGGTGTTGGCCCTGTTTGCCTCGGTCGTATGCAGTCCTGATTGTGGCGCTCACCTGCACGGCGCCAAACACGCATACGACCATCATTGGCACCAAGGCAGAAGCGACTCTCATCGCTGAAGACGACACGTCTACATTCGTCCCTCCATTCACGCCTGTCGCGACACCACTGGAGGCGGGCTGCACGATGTTGGGGCGTGAGCGGAAGACGGCCTAACGGTGTGCGGGACCGTAGCCCAGCTTCATGGAGACGGTTGCGAATGGTCCTCGCCGATACCCCAGGAGCAACAGTGTCCCTAATTTGCTGGGAAATGGCGGTGCGGTCCCCTACGGCACTGCGTAGGATCCTACGGTCTTGGCGTGCATCCGTGCGTCGCTGCGGTCCGGTCCCAGGTCGACGGGCACGTGCACCTTCCGCCGACCACTGGCGACAACATCGATGTACTGTGGAGACCTCACGCCCCACGTGTTGAGCAATTCGGCTGTACATCCACCCGGCCTCCCGCATGCCCACTATACGCCCTCGCTCAAAGTCCGTCAACTGCACATACGGTTCACGTCCACGCTGTCGCGGCATGCTACCAGTGTTAAAGACTGCGATGGAGCTCCGTATGCCACGGCAAACTGGCTGACACTGACGGCGGCGGTGCACAAATGCTGCGCAGCTAGCGCCATTCGACGGCCAACACCGCGGTTCCTGGTGTGTCCGCTGTGCCGTGCGTGTGATCATTGCTTGTACAGCCCTCTCGCAGTGTCCGGAGCAAGTATGGTGGGTCTGACACACCGGTGTCACTGTGTTCTTTTTTCCATTTCTAGGAGTGTATAACAATGGAGTAGACAGGAAAACCTTTAGCACAAAATAGGAGTATCATGCCTACATAACAGTTTCTATTAATAAACAAGACTAATAAAGTAAAATAAAATTAGTACTAGACAAGGCTGCATCAGGAGGTACGAAACATGGAGAGTGATACACAACCAACTAAAAGAAGAGACAGTTATCAATGTAAACACAGAATACATAAGGATCTTACGCAATGTCAATAAGATAAACAGAAATTAATAAATGCAGGAAAAGGGCAGTGTTTGAGGGAATCTACAGTTTGAGAGTGTGGTGGTTCAAATGGCTCTGTGCACTATGGGACTCAACTTCTGAGGTTATTAGTCCCCTAGAACTTAGAACTACTTAAATCTAACTAACCCAAGGACATCACACACATCCATGCCCGAGACAGGATTCGAACCTGCGACCGTAGCGGTCTCACGGTTCCAGACTGCAGCGCCTAGAACCGCACGGCCACTTCGGCCGGAGAGTGTGTTGGTACTGCATTTTAACATTATAATCAAAGCAGTGGCTGTGTACCAGTTTTCATTACATAAATGAGCATTTATTTAATGAAAACTGGTACACAGCCACTGCTTTGATTATAATGTTAATGTTAAAATGCAGTAATATCGTAGAACAAAAGCAAACTGGTACTTTTCATTTACTATAATGTTGTCCTACCAAGAACCGACGGAAGATTCTGTTAATAGAAAACAGTTCTGTTAAATTTAATCGTAATTGGAAAAGCACTGAGATGGAACACTGCTTAACACCTAAATACCATGGAGTCACTTTAAACAGGTCATTAACATACCGCAATCAGCCCCAACACCAATCTCAAAGTGTCATTCTGAGATAACATCATTCGAAAAATCACTGCCAGTAACAGTGGAGCCCAATCTCAGTCCATGCGAACCTCCGCCCGGCACTCTGTTTCTCTGCAGGGTAGCACGTGTATCAAGTATGGTGCAGCTCTAAAAAATGGTTCAAATGGCTCTGAGCACTATGGGACTTAACTACTGAGGTCATCAGTCCCCTAGAACTTAGAACTACTTAAACCTAACTAACCTAAGGACATCACACACATCCATGCCCGAGGCAGGATTCGAACCTGCGACCGTAGCTGTCGCGCGGTTCCAAACTGACGCGCTTAGAACCGCACGGCCACACCGGCCGGCATGGTGCAGCTCTGCCCACATAAAGCAACTGTTCGTTGCACTGAATGAAACTGCATGATTGACAACTCCATGTCACAAACCGACGCCTACAGACAAGGTTAACTGCTTGGCATGTACTGCACGTGTTGACGTACTTCGTAAAGTAGCTGCAGACATTGAAACGGGGTAGACTGAACTAAATCATTTACATTCTCTCCATGGTCATCAGCCACCAAGATCTAGTTTAAAATCCGAAAGTAGTTTACCTAGCTCAGTGCCAACACTAACGTATGTCTCCATGCGATGCCAGAGAACAACGGTGGGGAGCTACATGACATCAACTTTAAACACGGATGAAATCTGCTGAGTTCCAACCGCATGGAGCTGCTTTTGATTGGTCGATTGAGATCATCAAACTAGCTAAGATAATACATGAAGATGGTATCAGTTCTTTCTGACATTCGTAGTGCCCCTGCCCATTACTCGCAGCAGACAAGTAAGTCTACCGAGTCCCGTAAAAGTTCGGGCAATACGTGTGTATCTGCACAGAAGAAGAAGGTCAATGGCCGGTTAGCCTTAACTATATGTGTGGACATTATGTTGGGAATGTGGGTCTCACGGGGAGCGCACAAGTGATAAGTCTCTGCAGTCGCTCTATCCTCTGTGCCCTCGGTGGCCCAGATGGATAGAGCGTCTGCCATTTAAGCAGGAGACCACGGGTTCGAATCCCGGTCGGAGCACACATTTTCAGCTGTCCCCGTTGATGTATATCAACGCCTGTCGACAGCGTAGGATCTTGATTTAATTATAATTTCATAGCTAAGATGTAGTTTAATTCAAGGACAACCTTGTCAAATGGAGAATTTCCGAAGGACCGACACAATGTGAATGCGGAGGAGGACCAACAAGGAATGACGTGTGCCACTGTCCATGCTGCCTTGATTCATGCAGAGATGAACAGCTGGATGACGCTAAGGGAAGTGCAATAGTTGTTGTTCAAATCTGAGAGATCATTTGTTTCGTTATGTTAAAGACGTAAATTGGAAATTATGGAAACAGTTGCTTAAGTAGTATCTCTTAATGTTTTACATTCGTGTAAAGTAGTGTTTGTACGGCTTCTGACAGAAGTACATAAAAACAACAGTTGTGGTCCAATTCGCCCAGGAGATGATTAAACGGCTTTATGACACTCTTCCCAACCGAATCAAAATATGCATCCAGACGAGAGGGGGTTCATCGTCATACTGATATATGGGCTCATACTGCCAACTTTGTGTAAATTTTACTAGTTTTAGTAAACACTTAAATATCATCATACACCCTCCCAAACCAGGAAGATTCTTCTTTTTCTCCTGGGTGCTTTACTTTTTTTGTCAGTCATCGTATAATTTGCTGGAATTGAATCCTCTCAATAGAGTTATCGCAAAGACTTATGCGTGGTTTCCAATGTCACCTAATCACCTTCCTTTATGTTATCATCTTCGTTTTTCCTTACTATCTGGAATCTAATGAAGAACTTACTTCTTCCATCTGCTAAAAATGGTTCTAATGGCTCTGAGCCCTATGGGACTTAGCATCTGAAGTTATCAGTCACCTAAAACTTAGAACTACTGAAATCTAACTAACCTAAGGACATCACACATATCCATGCCCGTGGCAGGATTCGAACCTCCGACCGTAGCAGTCGTGCGGTTCCAGACTGAAGCGCCTAGAACCGCTCGGCAACGGCTGCCGGCCCTTCATCCATCTGCCATCCATTCGTCTGGCTACATGACATATCCACCTACATTTCATTCTCATTAAGGTTATAATTACGCTACCATTCCAGGCTGTAACCCTGATTCATTTGTTCGACTTCCTCTGTCTGTCTGTCTGTCTGTCTCTCTCTCTCTCTCTCTCTCTCTCTCTTTCTCTCCAGTACAAGGCCCTTAAAGTTGCAGGCGAATGTCCGTAACGTCGGTTTGCTGCAAAATTCTTGAGCATATTCTAAGTTCGAATGGAAAATTTTTCTTTGAGATATAACAGTTTCTGTCCACAAATTAGAATGGGTTTCGAAAGCCTTATTAGTGCAGAACTCAGTGTCCTTTTTCGAACGATATCCTTGGAACCTGGATGAAGGATAACAGGCAGATACCACACACCCATATGTCTGAAATTCGTTTTCACGGTGCCCCGCTGCAGACTGTTAATGAAGTCTGCTGAATGTGCGGAATAGGTTTCTAGATACGTGAATGGCTGCGTGAGTTCTCAAGTAAGAGTACCCAGTTCGTTTTCCTGGACAGAGTTTTCGCAGAGTCACGGCTATCGTTAGGACTGTCCCACGGAAATTTGATAGCAGCGATCTTGTTCTTCATATGCATAAATTATCTGGCGTATAGGATGAGCAACATTCTGCTACTGTTCGCTGATAACACTATACTCTGAGGGGAAGTGTCGCCGTTGAGTGGCTCAGGACACAGGATAACTTAGAGAATGAAATTTTCACTTTGCAGCGGAGTGCGCGCTGATATGAAACTTTCTGGCAAATTAAAACTGTGTCCTGGACAGAAACTCGAACTCGGGACCATTGCCTCTAGCGGGAAAGTGCTCTACCAAGGTCCCGATTTCGAGTGTCGGTACGGCACACAGTTTTAATCCGCCAGGAAGTTTCACAGGTTGACTTAGATAGAATTTCTGTTTGGTTTGATGAAGGGCAGCTTGCTCTTAACATATAAAAATGTAAATTAAGCAGATGAGTAGGAAAAAGAATCCTGTAATATTCTAATCCGAAATTAGAGGTGCGCTGCTGGGCACAATCACATCGAATAACCATCTACGCGTAACGTCGCAAGGCGGTATGAAATGGAGCGAGCAATAAGGACGGTAACACGGAAGGCGAAGAGTCGACTTCGAAACACTGGGACAGTCTTAGGAAGATGTAGCCCATGCACAAATGAGACTGGATATGGAATATTCGTGGGATCTATTCTTGGGTACTGCTCGAGTGTTTGGGCTCCCCACCATATTGTATTAAATGAATATTTTGAAGCAATTCAGAGGAATGCTACTAGATTCACACAGAAGCGTTACTGGGATGTTTCGTGAACTCAAACTGAAATCTCAGGAGGAAAGACAATATTCCTTTCGCGAAACGGTATTGACGAAATTTAGGGAACAGACATGTGTAGCTGACCGTAGAACAACTCTACTGCAGCCATAGCACATTTTTAAAGAGGTCCGCGAAGATGAAATAAGACAAAGTGGGGCTCATACGGAGGCAGATTGGCAGCCGTCTTTCCTTCGCTCCGTTTGCGAGTGGAACAGGAAATAAAATGACTAATAGTGTTGCAAGGTACCCTTCGCCACGCACCATACTCTGGCTTGCGATTGATGTATGCAGATGTAGAGTAATACCACTGAGCCGCTCTCCTAGTCGCCGCTATGCTTGCCGGCGATGGTCATCAGGGTCTGGACAGAACATTGATTCACAGCTGAACACAATGCTACCCCATTCATCAGCAGTTCGTTTCTCCCGGTCACAGCAGCGCCCCAAGGCCCTTGTGTTTGTGTTGTGGTGTTAAGTGTTTGTGTTGTCGAGTCAACAGTAGGCTAGGCATGAAACGGTAGTTCTCTATCCAGCCAATGTTGCGGGATGACACAGAACGTTTATGGGAGCCCATTACTTGTTCTCGGACGCCTGGCAAAGATGTGAAGGAGTTATGGTGTTGACGTCCCTTATGGTGTTCATAATGCTCGACCGGAAGCTTGACGAATAATAAGCCTGGTCTCACTTTCCCATACAGCCCCACATAGGGCGACTGTCACGTCCGAATGATCCGCAAATGAAGATACTGCACAATTCCACCAGCCATCCAAACAGAGACTCAAACTGAGGGCACATTCAAACTCTTGGTGACAACACAGTTTCATAGGAGCACACGGTATCCCCGTGTCCTTCACGGTAACCACTCAACATTAAGCGGTGTTCACACCACTTATCTACCCAACGAGATCTGATAAAAAAACTAAATACGAAGAATACAACTGCATTCCTGTGGCTGTTCTTCCTGTCGCAGAGAATTGCAACTCTGATGATTCACACATATACCAAAGGTGTGCGCACTTACGAAGTTACATTGACATTGGACTGTCTCTTCCAGGTGATTTACTTTTTTATCAAGCTGTGTATTTCCTGTAACGCCATACGAGCGTACGAACGTAGTGGTATAAACCGACGCAGGAAGAGACGTCCTCGCATGTGGGGTCAATAGCTGTATATTCCGATAGGACATTGGTGTAGCGACCGATCGGAGCCTCATTGTCTTCTTAATCAGTCTCTGGATATGCGTCTACAGGGACGCCACGCAGCTCAGCAGCTGTCTTCAGTCCTGCGCTAACAGTTTTCCCGGCGCTAACGAGAATCATCCATTTAGCAGTCTCGTTTCTTGCCTGCTGTGTGAACATCTGTTAACTTCTTTGGGTGGAGGGTTATAAGTTTTATGACTGGTTTTATGTGACCATCACCTGTATTAGGACAGTTTTCTTGTAGATACAAGTTATGCATCTCTAACACCATGGCACACATTATGCATCCTTAATATCAGTGTCTCATTTGCCTTCTGCATCGTCATGTCTTGGGTTATTGCTAATAATTCTCCTCTTTAGAGATAGTTTTCCATCCCAGAGACAACAGGGTTCACTGAAGTTCTCTCACCTTCTGCACGCTCTTGACAACACTGTTGCCAGAATGACGATGACTTGTTGTACAAGGAGACTAGCTTCGTAACATATAATCAAAATTAAGAGATGATAAGCTTAGAATTTAATGCTGCTTTACAAATAAAGTGAGCTGAAGGTATTCGATTGACTTAAGCTGTGAAAAGAAACCACGAAACAAAAATGTGTATACATTATCGGAAGAGTTTCATCCGAATACCACTCTGGTGGCTCCGGAACTGTTCCACCTCTCTAAACAACATTGAAAGTAAAAAACATTGAGACGGCCGACGTGAGCGAGCGCTTCTAGGCGCTTCAGTCTGGAACCGCGCGACCAATACGGTCGGAGATTAGAATCCTACTTCGGGCATGGATGTGTGTGGTGTCCTTAGGTTAGCTAGGTTTAAGTAGTTCTAAGTTCTAGGAGACTGATGACCTCAGATATTAAGTCCCATAGTGCTCAGAGCCATTTGAACAAAACATTGTATACGGCGGTAGTACGTATCCTTATTAAAATCTAGGAACACTATTCTAAAATTACAGCTATCACTAGGAGATTAAAAACACAGGGTCAAATATAATGTCTACAAGTTACGTAAAAACTATCTAGTGATTAATATCAAAAGTTTTAATACTCTGTATCCAACGTAAGATCAGTGGTTGAGCTAATGTAAATGTCCTCTCTTCCATCTTCCACGATTAATCCCCCCCCCCCCCCCCCAAGAACCATGGACCCAGCCGTTGGTGGGGAGGCTTGCGTGCCTCAGCGATACAGATAGCCGTACCGTAGGTGCAACCACAACGGAGGGGTATCTGTTGAGAGACCAGACAAACGTGTGGTTCCTGAAGAGGGGCAGCAGCCTTTTCAGTAGTTGCAAGGGCAACAGTCTGGATGATTGACTGATCTGGCCTTGTAACACTAACCAAAACGGCCTTGCTGTGCTGGTACTGCGAACGGCTGAAAGCAAGGGGAAACTACAGCCGTAATTTTTCCCGAAGGCATGCAGCTTTACTGTATTGTTAAATGATGATGCCGTCCTCTTGGGTAAAATATCCCAGGGGTTTAATAGTCCCCCATTCGGATCTCCAGGCGGGGACTACTCATGAGGACGCCGTTATCAGGAGAAAGAAAACTGGCGTTCTACGGATCGGAGCGTAAAATGTCAGATCCCTTAATCGAGCAAGTATGTTAGAAAATTTAAAAAGGGAAATGGATAGGTTAAAGTTAGATATAGTGGGAATTAGTGATGTTCGGTGCCAGAAGGAACAAGACTTCTGGTCAGGTGAATATAGGACTATAAATACAAAATCAAATAGGGGTAACACAGGAGCAGGCTTATTAATGAATAAAAAATTACGAATGCGGGTAAGTTACTACAAACAGCATAATGAACGCATTATTGTGGCCAAGATAGACACGAAGCCCACGCCTACTACAGTAGTACAAGTTTATATGCCATCTAGCTCTGCAGATGACGAAGAAATGTATGATGAAATGAAGGAAATTATTCAGATAGTGAAGGGAGACGAAAATTTAATAGTCATGGGTGACTGGAATTCGGTAGTAGGAAAAGGGAGAGAAGGAAACGTAGTAGGTGAATGTGGATTGGGGCTAAGAAATGAAAGAGCAAGCCGCCTGATAGAATTTTGGACAGAGCACAACTTAATCATAGCTAACACTTGGTTCAAGAATCATAAAAGAATGTTGTATACATGGAAGAAGGTTTCAGATAGATTACATAATGGTTAGACAGAGATTTAGGCACCAGGTTTTAAATTGTAAGACATTTCCAGGAGCAAATGTGGACTCTGATCATAATCTATTGGTTATGAACTGTAGATTAAAACTAAAGAAACTGCAAAAAGGTGGGAATTTAAGGAGATGGGGCCTGGATAAACTTACTAAACCAGAGGTTGTACAGAGTTTCAGGGAGAGCATAAGAGAACAATTGACAGGAATGGGGAAAAGAAATACAGTAGAAGAAGAATGGGTAGCTTTGAGGGATGAAGTACTGAAGGCAGCAGAGGACCTAGTAGGTAAAAAAACGAGGGCTAGTAGAAATCCTTGGGTAACAGAAGATATATTGGATTAAACTGATGAAAGGAGAAAATATAAAAATGCAGTAAATGAAGCAGGCAAAAAGGAATACAAACATCTGAAAAATGAGATCGACAGGAAGTGCAAAATGGCTAAGCAGGCATGGCTAGAGGACAAATGTAAGGATGTTGAGCCTTATCTCACTAGGGATAAGATAGATACTGCCTACAGGAGAAATAAAGAGACCTTTGGAGATAAGAGAACGACTTGTATGAATATAAAGAGCTTAGATGGAAACCCAGTTCTAAGCAAAGAAGGGAGAGCAGAAAAGTGGAAGGAGTATATAGAGGGTCTATACAAGGGCGATGTACTTGAGGACAATGTTATGGAAATGGAAGAGGATGTAGAAGAAGATAAAATCGAAGATACGATACTGCGTGAAGAGTTTGACAGAGCACTGAAAGACCTGATTCGAAACAAGGCCCTGGGAGTAGACAACATTCCATTGGAACTACTGACGTCCTTGGGAGAGCCAGTCCTGACAAAACTCTACCACCTGGTGAGCGATATGTATGAGACAGGCGAAATACCCTCAGGCTTCAAGAAGAATATAATAATTCCAACCCCAAAGAAAGCAGGTGCTGACAGATGTGAAAATTACCGAACAATCAGTTTATTAAGTCACGGATGCAAAATACTAACGCGAATTCTCTGCAGACGAATGGAAAAACTGGTAGAAGCCGACCTCGGGGAAGATCAGTTTGGATTCCGTAGAAATATTGGAACACGGAGGCAATACTGACCCTACGACTTATCTTAGAAGCTAGATTAAGGAAAGGCAAACCTACGTTTCTAGCATTTGTAGACATAGAGAAAGCTTTTGACAATTTTGACTGGAATACTCTCTTTCAAATTCTGAAGGTGGCAGGGGTAAAATACAGGGAGCGAAAGGCTATTTCCAACTTCTACAGAAACCAGGTGGCAGTTATTCGAGTCGAGGTACATGAAAGGGAAGCAGCGGTTGGGAAGGGAGTGAAACAGAGTTGTAGCCTCTCCCCGATGTTATTCAATCTGTATATTGAGCAAGCAGTGAAGGAAACAAAAGAAAAATTCGGAGTAGGTGTTATAATCCATGGAGAAGATATAAAAACTTTGAGGTTCGCCGATGATATTTTAATTCTGTCAGAGACAGCATAGGACTTGGAAGAGCCGTTGAACGGAATGGACAGTGTCATGAAAGGATGATATAAGATTAACATCAACAAAAGCAAAACGAGGATAATGGAACGTAGTCGAATTAAGTCGGGTGATGCTGAGGGAATTAGATTAGCGAAT
The DNA here is from genome assembly GCF_021461385.2 of Schistocerca piceifrons. Taxonomy (NCBI): domain Eukaryota; kingdom Metazoa; phylum Arthropoda; class Insecta; order Orthoptera; family Acrididae; genus Schistocerca; species Schistocerca piceifrons. The sequence goes on from NC_060141.1 coordinate 276,881,287, forward strand.
GAGACACTTAAAGTAGTTAAGAAGTTTTGGTATTTGGGGAGCAAAATAACTGATGATGGTCGAAGTAGAGAGAATATAAAATGTAAGCTGGCAATGGCAAGGAAAGCGTTTCTGAAGGAGAGAAATTTGTTAACATCGAGTACAGATTTAAGTGTCAGGAAGTCGTTTCTGAAAGTATTTGTATGGAGCGTAGCCATGTATGGAAGTGAAACATGGACGATAAATAGTTTGGACAAGAAGAAAATAGAAGCTTTCGAAATGTGACGCTACAGAAGAATGCTGAAGATCAGATGGGTAGATCATATAACTAATGTGGAGGTATTGAATAGGATTGGGGAGAAGAGAAGTTTGTGGCACAAGTTGACTAGAAGAAGGGATCGGTTGCCAGGACATGTTCTGAGGCATCAAGGGATCACCAGTTTAGTATTGGAGGGCAGCGTGGAGGGTAAAAATCGTAGAGGGAGACTAAAAGATGAATACACTAAACAGATTCAGAAGGATGTAGGTTGCAGTAAGTACTGGGAGATGAATAAGCTTGCAGAGGATAGAGTAGCATGGAGAGCTGCATCAAACCAGTCTCAGGACTGAAGACCAGAACAACAACATGGCGAATTCTAATGAACAATGGGTAAGAAAATGACACCAGGGCACATTTCCACAGAAACCACCCTTTGCATTGTCACATTTCTATATAACAGACGACGCTGTGAGTTTATGCTGAGTTTCAGAGACAGGTCGCTGCGAGTAAAGAGCATGCTGCAGAACTCGAACGTATTTCGACGACGCCGCCACCTTGGGCAAGTCACTTAAAGTGCAAAAGCTTAGGAGATGGCCATTCCGGTGCTGTATGGCAACGATCCGACGGTATGCCGTGATGTCTGAGCGCTTTATGAGATCCCACGACTCACAGAAAACACTGCTCATATTCTCTTCGTTTTTTTAAATTTTATTATAGTTTTTTTTTCTTCTGGAGCGTTGGAGTTATTTGTGTAAAATTGCGACGTCGCCGCTGCTATGTATAGGTGCAAAAACTGAGGAAGTGGCGGCGTCGAAGCTGTGTGTAAACACCACGAAAGTACAGGATTGTGCGTGACAGCTTAGACCATTAGAAGACTCAAGACACGAGGGGACGGAGGAAGAGCGGTGCAACCTAGTTCTACCTGACGAACGTAGAAGATGATGCATGCCCGCTGAAATTCTTGACACTATATTAATTTACTTGTAAATAAAATAAATAAAATATTAAGGTACCTGTAAATAAAATAACACAAATCTGGAATGAGTAAAGTGGTTTATTTCTAACTGCCACAGCGATAGATGTGGAATATGTAGTGGTTTAAGGCTCAGTTTTCACCAGATGCCCAAAAGTATTTCCTCTCACGCTTATAAATAAATGTAGCTCATACAAAAAGTGTTTTGAAATATGAAAATAGCGTTAGTTCTGCCAGCAACGGTGATAGACCAATGGAAAAAAACACCAGCGTCTGGAAGACAACTTGTCCCAGAGAGTCAAAAATAATTCTGCTGATGGTTGAAAAGCCTACCGCACAAACAAAGAAATGGATTCCATACATAATATGTTGATTACATCTATGGTAGTAACATTCTGCCCTGATCGTTTCCTTTAAGATTACACAAAGCTACACGTTGTTCAGATGTATGGGTTGTCTGTAACCAAGCCCATATGATTCTTGCTTATATCGGCCTCACTTATACAGCCTGTACCTTACCCTGCAACTACTGTACACTCTGGCGGCACATTAACCTATTACCCATCGTGGCACCGAGGTAATTAACATTTCAGCTTCATTGCGCTCGCAGGCGGGATCTCACACACACACACACACACACACACACACACACACACACATCGCGTCTCAGTTCTTGTCAGCGAAAGCAGTACGGTGAAGGCGATTTAATTTTTAGCCTTGGACCTTGTTATGTTACAAAATGAAAGTGATGTTATTCAGTGGAAAATTTGGAGTTTGAGATTTCGCTTACTGTTTTATAAATCACAAGTGGCGTAAGAATCATGGATTGACCATTGTCATAAAATATTGCATTACGGAATGTGAATAGTTTTTTACTTGCAGTTTCTCGTGGCTTGAAGCAGTCACAGCTAGCGTGCTATTGATTAAGAAACTGCATTATCGTCTTTCTAATTACTTCTTGATCGTAGGTACGATCATAGCCGGTTGTGAAGTTATTGTTACGACAAAACAATTTCCCAAGGGACCAGAAAGTTCTTAAGGGCGCGAAAACAACTGTAACATCACACAAAAGGGAAATACGATATTAAAGCTGATGCAAGATGACGTTAAAACAGTTTTCTTTTTATCAATGTAACACGCACATTGGACTGCTGAACTTTGTGTTTGTAATCTTAGCAAAATGCATAATTAAAATGAAAATAGTACTGAGGAGATGATAGGAATGAGCACTGCTAAATGATTCAGTATTCCCATAACAAATATTTATTATAACTAAATCATATATCGTACCTTAAGCTTAGAACTACAATGACGGTAGATTTTTATGTCCGTATCATGTCCATTGAGCGCTCTTTTATATAGCCATTGTCCTTTTGAGTCACCCGTGCGTCGTCACGAAAAGTTATAACAGTTCTTCTTACACTTCACTCAAACTTAGACGGAACACGTTTTTATTTATTTAGTAAAAGAAATTAGATCAGACCGCCACAAATCTGCGTCCGCCTTACTTAAGAAAAGAAAAACAGTACAAGTCTTTTAGCGCTCAAGGCTTCATTTGTTCTCCAGCGAACAAAATAGTGAAGGATCGCATATCTATCCGTATTTTTCTGTTTATATTGCCACCCAAAGACGACGAATTACATTATTTAGAAAATTCCACCGTCACTATGCGACGCCTTATTATACATTAATCATTATTTATAAACAAGTATTTGCCTGCTGGCTGTAAGTATTAACTACTCGTATTTGCTGTTTTAATGAAGTCAAAAATAGCGAATATGACAACGTCCGTTTCTGTACGGTGTCTTTTTTAAATTTTTCCACATGCCTGTTTTCAGCTGTCTTCTATTGTGTCTATAGGGACTGAAGTATAGTCGTTTTGTAACTCCTCTCTGTCTTTCCGCTCTATGGTTTTGACTTGGGAGCGTCTGACCTCAGTTGTTTATACGCCCTGAAGCAAAACAAAAACCAAATCAAACACACATACTGTCTATAACTGCCCACCTCGTGTTGTGCCGACTCCACTATAGCTTGAATGGATTTTTAAGTTTGTTTTATATGCCCGACTTCTACTTTCACCACACAAGTCTCCAGGGTTGAGCAGTTATTGCCCGATGACTGATTAAGAAGACAATGATGCTCCGATCGGTCGCTAAACCAATGTCCTATCGGAATATACAGCTATTCACCTCACAAGCAAAGACGTCACCTCCTGCATCGGTTTGTTCGGTTGTTAAAACAAGTCGTTTGTGTTCCGTTCTGCTGTTCGATCGTGCGCGTATCTAAAAGGAATTGATTCGGGGACTATAATAAACTTTCACATAATAGTTACGATTCGATGTTCCAACAAGAGGGGTTAACATCAGTGTTAATTTGAATTGTGGGCGACAGGATTAGTTTTGACAGATACGTGAAAACGGACGTAACGAAAGTTGTTCACATATCATCCTTGAACGTGACTTTTTATTTAATTAACAATTGTGGGCTCATTAAAAGCTGTCTCTGGATATGATTCTACAGGGACGCCACGTAGCTCAGCAGCTGTCTCATTAAAAGCTATTATCTAATGATTAGGATCAATCCCTCTTTCCTCATAGACGGTGATCATTCATTAACATTTACGTCATAAGAAAAAGGATTATTAATAAAAGTGATGTTAAACGACAATTACGTGTTATTCCGTTAGTGTGGAACCGACGTAATATCTCTGAAATGACATTGATATATAATTTGTGTTAAATACTGAACTGAGATAGGAAGTAAATTGAAATTAGTGAACAATTGATACTGAGACTACAGAAGCAGAAGCTCTTAAGGTTTCTCTTCTCTAAAATGGCAAAATAGGTACGAACTTCAACTCAACAGTCGACATTATGTATTGCAAAGACATTAGCATTTCATACTTATTTTGACGACGCGCTGTTATACAAAGGAACGTTGAGTCTCTGTACGAGTAATAAAATTAAATCTAAAAACAATTATTAACGGCGACCTCCGTTTTAACAAACTGTATTGCGTGTCTTCAGTCCTGCGTATAATGGACGGCAACGAAACCACTCCTTTCCCTGGAGCGTTGATTCCCGCAGATTTCTCCGTCGATAACGACAGTCCTCGGTGGCATGAACAACTGAAAGACGTTCTTGACAATCTCTGGCGCTGCTAACACCCTCAGACATTTCAACTCCCTCTAAGGACATTGTGGGGCAGCATCCACATTGAATTTGATCGAGCGCCTTTTGAGTGTAGAGAGACTGCAATTTTTGCTCTTGTGTATAGATTAGAACCACTACGTACCGTTCAAACTGCTTTTCCAGCCCTCCTGTTGCACGCCTTCAATGGCGTAAATTCGGAGGATTGCGACACATGTGTGAGTACAATGACAAAGGTTTCCTCAAACACTTCCCAGTTCAGCAACACACTCAGTGGTAAACTACCACATTTCTTAAGGCATTAGAACGCTGTCTTTGTTGGTTATGAGAGCTCAGTCCTAGTCGGATTCGTGACTGAAGACAGTTCTACTCCAGTCACTGAGATTTCAGGCCGAAGATGTGTCTCGAAAGGCCTCGGAGAGTGGTGGAATATCAACAAGGTTGCAAATGCCATTGGTCTGGGGTGCCATTTTCTTTCATAGCATTACCCCTTTGGTTGTCATCCGCAGCACAACGGTACATCGACAATATTGTACATCCCGTATTCTTGTCCTTTCTGAAAACTCTTCTGGGATTACTTTTCAGCAAGACAATGCCCGCTCGCACACAGAGAGAGTTTCTTCTACTGTCTGTCTTTGTGCTAGGCAGACCGTACTTTAGCTAGCAAGGTCGCCGGACATCTCCCCAACTGAGGAGATTTGGACCATTATGAACACGGCCCTTCTAACATCTTGGAATTCTGAAGATCTAACGTCCCAGTTGGGCAGAATTTGGCATTATTTCTCAGGAGATCCAACAATTCATCGAATCAACAAGATGCTGAATAACTACTTGTTTATGGGCCAGAGGAGTACCGACACCTTACTGACTTGCTGAATTTGTGATGCCCTTTCTCTTGAGTGAATCATACAATTCTTCTGAAATTGTAATTATTTGTTTGTGTGTGCACGTGCACCACATCCTTTATTGTGTTTATTCATTTGGAATCCCGAAGGAACATGCTACTGACTTGTTGTACTATGCCATATTGTTACGTCACAAATTTGTGATTTGTAGTTAGAAACTACACTATCCTATACAAAATTTCATCTACTACACTACATAGTACTACCCTGCTGTGCATGCTACCAGAACGAAACCAGATCCCCTGATTTATGTAGATAGATAGCTCCTGCTGCATTGAGCCGGAAGTCAGTATTCACAGGGACTGTGCAGCCGTGCCACCTAAGCTGTGGAAATTGGGAGATGGCTGTCAGGGTCTCAGAAAACCATTCCTGGTCCTCCCCGACGCTCATATCCTCGCTGGTTCCTGAAGGTCGTTACGAGTGGATATTCTGTTGTGGTGGAACTCATTGTCATTTTGTACAGCCTCTTCTTGGTTGTCTCTCTGCCATGTAAGCAGATTTTTGGCTGTCAACAAGCTCAGATTGGGCCACAGCTAATCATTCATTATCATGTTGTACAGTAGTATGTTAACATAGACATTCCTAACCCGGTTTGTAACATCTTGTCTGTAGGCAGATTCCCAGATGATGTGGTCTGGAGTGTTTCTTGCTCATCCACAAGTGTCTGCGGCGTGTTGGCGTATTTTCAGTAAGTCGCTGGGATATGGACTAAGTCCCTTCCCGGCCGATTGAAACATAGCGTCGGATTGGCACTCGAAACTGCAATCTTTGCCTTTTGAAAGCAAGTGCTCTACAGACTGAGTCACGCAAACACGAATCACGACGCACCCTCACGGCTTTACATCCTCTAGTACCTCATCTCCTATCTTAAAAACTTCACGGAAGTTCTCCTGCGGCCCTAGCCGTCCTGGAATAAAGCATAATGTAGAAGCCATGTATGGAAGTGAAACATGGACGATAAATAGTTTGGACAAGAAGAGAATAGAAGCTTTTGAAATGTGGTGCTACAGAAGAATGCTGAAGATTCGATGGGTAGATCATATAACTAATGAGGAAGTATTGAATAGGATTGACGAGAAGAGAAGTTTGTGGCACAACTTGACTAGAAGAAGGGATCGGTTGGTAGGACATTTTCTGAGGCATCAAGGGATCACCAATTTAGTACCGGAGGGCAGCGCGGAGGGTTAAAATCGTAGAGGGAGACCAAGAGATGAACACACTAAGCAGATTCAGAAGGATGTAGGTTGCGGTAGGTACTGGAAGATGCTTGCACAGGATGTACTGGAAGATGCTTGCACAGGATAGAGTAGAATGGAGAGCTGCATCAAACCAGTCTCAGGACTGACGACCACAACAACAACAACAACAACGCCACGTAGCGCTTTGTATGAAAATTACTTGCTGTGCTGTGTGCAGTCCGTGGCTGGTTTGCTTTGTTGTTTGCTATTGTAGTGTTGGGCAGTTGGCTGTTAACAGCTCGTATTGTTGCGCAGTTGGAGGTGAGCCGCCAGCAGTGGTGGATGTGGGGAGAGAAATGGCGGAGTTTTGAGAGTAGATGATCTGGACGTGTGTCCATCAGAGACAGTAAATTTGTAAGACTGGATGTCATGAACTGATATATATATATATATATATATATATATATATATATATATATATATATATAAAAAATGACTTTTGAACACTATTAAGGTAAATACATTGTTTGTTCTTTATCAAAATCTTTCATTTGCTAACCATGCCTACCAGTAGTTAGTCCCTCCAGTAGTTAGAATCTTTTATTTAGCTGGCAGTAGTGGCGCTCGCTGTATTGCAGTAGTTCGAGTAACGAAGATTTTTGTGAGGTAAGTGATTCATGAAAGGTATAGGTTACTGTTAGTCGGGACCATTCTTTTGTAGTGATTTTTGAAAGATTGCGTTGCGCTAAAAATATTGTGTGTCAGTTTAGTGTTGATCAGAATAAGTAAAGAGCGAAATGTCTGAGTACGTTCAAATAACGTAAGGGGTTAATCAGCACAGTAATTCATAAATTTTTCTAAGGGGACGTTTCAGTATATAAACTGAGCTACTAAAACTACGCACCATGTTGGGCGGCAACAACTGGTAAGGAAAAGACACTGCCTAAAAACTACGTTAGCGGCCAGGGCAGGTAACCAGAACACTAACGGCCACAAGGCGGAAAATTTCGCTGATGCACTCGAATTGTAGTCAATCAATATAATTCATTGCGCAGGATGGCGGCTAAATTTCAGCAACAGAAACACTCGGTGTTGCTCACAGGGAAACCTCCGAAACGAACCACACAACATGAATACACGTGGCTTCGGTAGCTGAAACCACTACTCAACTTTGACGTCCTGAGTCGGTGAACCACGAAGCTCGTAGCGGTCGGACAGCTCCATACACGCTCCGACACTGCGCAGGGGCCGGCAGCGGACCCAGCCGACTGCACCGCACGGAGATGCTCCCTGGTCCGCACCAACCGACCGACTGCCTGCTGGTGCGTCCGCGAATTCTTCTCCGTCGCGTCTGCGCTGCTGGTGCGTCTCCCACTCACTTACAGACACACGACGGCGGAAATACTGGCTCGGACCCAATCATGCAGAGGAAACACGCCCACTGGCTAAACGACATCGCTGCGCCAGGAAAGAACGAAGCCAAGTTCCAGAAGACGGTTATTGAAGAGGCCCATAAGTGCTCGGAGAACCAGTTACACGTCGCCTGATGAGACGAACGACCTTTCAACGCCAGTATGCCGACGAAATTTAAAATAGTCGTCAGTGGACATTACGCCACCTACACACACAACCTGACAAACACTGCACGAAGACCTGAACAATACCCAACAGTTACCAAGCACAGACGAAGACAATCGGCAGTCGATGCACACAAACACAGCCGACTCATGAACGATTGGCGAGCCAAACGCGTTGTCCGGTAGGACGACCGACCAACGATCCACCAAGACCGTGGCCCGGCTGAAGTGATTCATGGCGGCAATGGTCGGGCGAGCCATGTCGACGCAGACCTCACTGCTGCTCCAACCCGACTGCACTAGTGCCGGATTGTAACTCCCCGACTGGCAGGTCCGGACTGCGCTCCACACGCGTTCAAACTGACTGGCCGACCCGAATTCGCTATCCGAACTCCTTACGACAGACAACGACCGAGAAGTAATTACAGTCAAGCAAAGATACTACGAGAGAGGATATATCGGTACGCGCTGCTAACGTCGCTCACGGTCAGGCAAATCAGCAACTCAGTGACAGCAGCAATTTAAATTAACGTAGTGAGGTGAAAGTACGTTAAAATACATGTAAAATACATGATGGCGGGAACACGAGCCGTGCCGGCTCACAGCCTATTGCGCACAGTTTGAGTCACACCATGACGTCCTGTGGCTGCACGAAAAGCATTGCGGTCAGGGATCCTCCTAGCCATAATCTGTAGGTAGCGGTCATCCACTGCACTAGTAGCCCTTGGGCGGCCTGAGCGAGGCATGTCATCGACAGTTCCTATTTTCTGTATCCACTCCATGTCCGAACAACATAGCTTTCATTCACTCCAAGACGCCTGGACACTTACCTTGTTTAGAGCCCTTCCTGGCACAAAGTGAGAATGCGGACGCGATCGAACCGCAGTATTGACCGTCAAGGCATGGTTAAACTACAGACAACACGAGCCGTGTACCTCCTTCCAGGTAGAATGAACAAAACTGATCGGTTGTCAGATCCCTTACATCTAAAAGCGGCTGCTGATGCGTAGTTCTTTACATCTTTGGACGGTTTTGGTGATGTCTCTGAAAAGTCAAAGGTACTGTGTCTGTGATACAATATCCAAGGTAAACGTCTTTCTTCAGCAATTCTGGGAACCGGGATTATGCAAAACTTTTTTGATGTGTGTATATCAGTGGTAATCTACCTGGCTCGCGGACCATATGCGGCTTGAATCAAGTATTCGTGTGGCCAATGGTTTTCAGTCGTATTTTACAATAATGTGACAGTCGTATCAAACAACGTTATTTATCAGTAAGAACTTCTTGTGAGTGCAGTTTTCTAGCTCAGCAACAAACAAAAGCTCGATAGTGACGTTTCAAGATATGCTTAATTTTGATTGACTTTGGTTCATTCGGCCTTGAACTGTATAAAGTTTACCTGTTGCCTCAGGATAAGTAACAGAGCTCCTGAAGAGTTATTGTGTGTGAGACAGAGTTTTATTGTTTTCTATCCAGTACTAACAACTCACGGGCGTACGCAAACTCACCAAGCAGCTACAGTTATTTACGTTTTTACATGGAAGTAACATAAATTTGTGAAGGAATGTTGCAAAGGCCATCATCTTGAAATACGTTTCCTATTTCCAGAAAGACATATGGTATTAAATTAAGGATGTTGAAAATGAAAAACAGTGAGTAAAAGGAGAATGACCTTCGGAGTATTTAGTAAACATTGGCGATCGTTTCTCATATTGCATAAGACATTTCAGTATAGTATCGTTACTGTTATTTATCAAGTAGCCGTTCACTCACACAGAAGGCACAACAACACTTCGTCTGTGTTATAACTTCGGGGTCACTGAGGGTGGAAGCAATAAGACAAATATCGACACCAAGCGTTCCGAATGGTACCGACTCTTAACGATCATAACAAGCGGCTGGTGGCCAACTTATCACACCCATCTGTAGCTAGTCTACCAACAGCTCATGTAAAACTAATTTATATAGATTAGCAATTAATGGTAAGATCGGTACATACACGGCACAAGGTGCCGGCCTACAATTTGAGTGTTGGTTCCTCAGCAAAGACGTTTGGCGACTACTGATACGGGGAATCAAATATTGACACAAAAGGATAGCATCACAAGTAAAGTGAAATGGTACAAGAGGAAATTAGGTGATACCCTCAGTCGAATTGATGGTACAGGTAATGAAGCAACAAACCTTTTCAAAAAATTCAATAGCCCACATAAAAGTATCCAGTTCACCCTGAACATGAATAAAACAAGACTATACCTTTTCTTGTAATGAAAACATTAAAAAAGAACCGAAAGATATCTTTCATCTTTATGGACCCACAAATTTGCACTTCAACATACAGAACTCCAAAAAGAAATAGAAAACATGAAACGTATTGTAATAAACAACTGATGTGAAGACTCATTCATTAAAACAATGTCACAACAGTTAAGTAATTAACTGAACACACACCTTCAAACTGCACTCACAGCTGATAGCGCTCCAGTAGTTAAATACGTAAAAATGCGGTACTTTGATGTGATGATCAAAAACAGACACGTAAAAATCAACTAAATATGAAGCTTATTCACAATGTAAAACCACCAGATACAGATTTCGATGCATCCAGCATTTACAAAGTTACCTGCAGCCAAAGCAACAAATAGGCCAAACATTCAGAAATTTTAGAAGTAGATTTAAAGAACACATAGAGTGCTACAGAATTGGTGAAAGTAACAAATCGACAGTAGAAACACTCATTAAAGACCGAGGTCACTCTTTGAAAATCGAAGAAAACTTACAAATTTTGCGCAATACTGGGAAATGTAAGAGAATACATGTCAGGGAAGATATGAAACTTTTTATTCATAATACAAAATATGGAGATACTATTCTTGGTGAGTTAACCTGTTTCAAGAACCCTTAATTGAGCAGTACTCTTGAGCCAGTTCTAATGCAGTAAATTTAAGATTTGCTAGTGTAAAAAACTGACTACGGACACTCAGTCTTCTGAATATCACTGAAAATTGTGATAATCGATACTCTTTCACGCTATAAGGCCTCCGTATTGTATTAATTGTACAGTATTTACACGTATGTAGAAAAAACTGTGACTAAATAGTGCGAAGTGAAATGTCACAATATTACATAACACGTCCGCAATTGTACCAAGAATGGAAGACGAAGCTTTGGGACGCCAAAATTTTAAGTTTCCTGATGCATTTTCATTTTTTAATGACTGCTTATCCATAATTGTAACATATTGTTTCCATCGATACAGTGTATGCCGGAAGATGAAATTATATTACTCCGAAACTGGTAGTAAATAATAAAATATTATTGGTTCAACAACTGTTGCTCTTTTCTTCATTTTCAAAGACTTTCTTATAATGGTTCAATAATTCTAGCTTTGTAGATAGTATTCTCAAGCTTGTACTTAAAAAGTTTTGATGAAAGTGATGGAATGATCCGACTCCAAACCAGTGAAACAACTACAACGAAGCGACTTTTCCTACATTCAGTGTTTCCAAAAGACATCGGCGTACATAACGTCCTGTACACTCATAATTCAACGAACTTCCAATACTGCACAGACCAATGACGGGATTGTTAGCACTGCTGTCAGTGAGAACAATACTTTGTTCATGTAATCAATATCAACAGCAGTAAATTCATGACAACTGCGACCCATCGCATTACGAGACAATTTTGTCGCTGGCTTATCTTCCTGAGGAGCAACAGAGGCCTTCTTCAATATTCCGCAATAACGTCTCACTGTTTCCTAAAGTACGCTTTTGGGTTCTTCGGATCCTGTGAAAAATATGATCGTGTGAAGCGCCTCTGGCGCGTTTCCACTTATAAGTAACATTAACTATAGTAAAAACGATGAAACTAATCGCACATTTAAGGTATGTGACGGAATGCTTTTAGTTGTGGGCCTTTACATTCACCCCAGTTCCAAATCTCTGTACTTCCTATGTTTATTCTATCTATAGCAAATGCGCCTCTAACCTTGGTCTGTTATAATCCTCATCTCGATATCTTAAAATGTTCTTTAGTGGTCTTCGGTTCGAAGAATGGTTAGAAGTAGGCTATCCACGCAAGGCTATCCTGTGCCTCTTCATGCCTGCTTAAGTACCGCTAAGTATTTCTATTTGAAGCCGCTTACTTCAGTCAGTTCTTCGTCTTCCTCTACAATAGTTACCCCTGTCACTTCTCTTCAGTGCCAAACTGACTATTCCTTGATGTCTTAAGACGACAAGTCATGCTCATTTAAACTCGGATTTAACAGACAATTTATTATTCTAGCCTACAAATTAGTTTGCCTGGAGCCAGTTTCAGGTACTTTTGTAATAACACACCAAATTATTACACTAAAAAAACCTTTCAACTGGCAAACTAAGAGCCATTTTAACCTTAGTTAAAGAAATTTGGCGCATATCATAATTCTAATGTCACAACTGATTTGATGATATCGGGAAATATTTGGCATATTTTTCTGTTTTAACTGTGACATGCACTGAGGAGCTTCAGACTGATTCAATATGGTATTAGTGTGTGAAATTAAGGTTTACAGCAAATCGTATATTAATCTTTCATGGTCCTGCATAACAACTTGAAAGTGGCAGCAGGTTGAAATCGATAGTGGAATTAATTGATAATCACACCCTAGAAAGTTGCCTGGCGGTATTGTTGTCATTTAATACATACAATACAGTTATGGTGTCAGCCACATATGAAGTGTTTATTTTCACGTTAGTTACAACTGATAATTTTCAACGATGAAGGTTTGATCAGAACAAGAGAATATGTTTTTGCTGTTGCCACGGACCCACGTCAGTTGTAAACACTGGAAGCTACGGTGTTCAGCATTAAGGTAATTAACCAAGATGCCTAAATGATAATCTCATGAACTTATTTTATCCATTAGGGTGACTGTTGTTAAAAACTGGACGTTTTAATTTGATACTGAAAACAGTCTATAATAACTTTGTTTAAACACTTTGATTCCTCCTTTAACCGTGGACCCACGGCAGGCTCAACTAAAGATGGTTAGTATTTATAGACACTTTGTCTTACAGGCATCTGCTATAAAATACAAAGAATCTTATTACCTAGCTGTCCAGAGGGCCTGCGATTTGGTGCACAGAAAAACGATATGGGAAATCGTGACAGAATACGAAATCCGCAGGAGACTCATCAGCTTGGTCAAAAAATGTGTGGAGTAAGCAGTATGGAGGGTAACGTACTGTGGCTTGGTATCGGACTGTTTTCAGAACAAGACTGGACTGAATCAAGTTAAAGGGCTATCCTTACTTTTTTTGAAACTTGTCGTGGAAAAAGTGGTAAAAAACCAAACGAGGAACAAATGGAAACATCACATGTAAACAATCAAATATACTGGTCTATGTAGGTGACATAGTTTTAACAGGAAATAACAATGGTGAAATTGAAACGGTGTTCTAGAAGCTAAATCAAACCACCACGAAAATGCATTCAAAAAATTATGAAGGAAAAACAGATCAATGAACATACGCATGGAAAAAATGACTACAGGACAACGTGATAACCTCAATATAGAAAACTACACTGTAAAGAACGCTCCAAACTTCAAATACCCTGATTTACATATAAAAGATTGAATACTAAAGCAGACTGCGGCATGCAAAGAAGGTTTACTTGTCCCTCCAAGAATTTCTTTCCTCCAAACTCTTGACCAGGGATACAAAGCTGAAATTCTGCCACATTGTCATCAGACCAGTACTGCTATACAGAGCCGAAGCATGAAGCATGACCAAAACGAGGAGCATCAACTGTCAGTCCTCGAAAAAAAGTTTGATCAAGCAACACAAAGATAGGTTTGTAGATCCAATGAAGAACTAGTTAAGGCAGCCGACCAGCCCTCGGTAGTGAACACCGCCAAAGCGAGACCTTTGCAATGGGTAGGCCATGTTGTCACCAAAGAACCACGGTAGAATAGTCCATCAGATATATGATAAGAAGATGGAAGGCTCAATATCCCCTGGAATACCAAGAAGCAGAAGGCAAGTAGAGGTGACCTCAGACTGCAGAGTGTTGAGTATCACTGAATGGGAGGAAGCAGCACCAGACAGTTAGGGCTGAAGGCGGACAGTGAGAGTGGCGCGAGGTCTTCACCTCACAAAGAAGCCAACGGAGTGGCTGAGCGAGTGAGTGATGTTTTAAGAACTGGTTCTAATTCCGTCTAGTTTAAGAAAGTCACTGCACGTAGTTCTGTTTTAACAGGAAACGTTAGATCTTCATGTCCAGTCTCTTACGGGAAACGGAGTGTCATATACTCCAGCACTATAAGCAGTTGCCAGCAGCTATTTCCGGCGTTACTTTAGAGGCGTACGTGTCCCACTGTCTTTCACGCGGCGGAAATGGCAGTCTGTTTCGTCGGAGGTCTTCCATTTTCTCTCGTTCGAAGTTCGGAATTTCTTCCGGCTACTCTGACCCGAGTAACGTACTGCCACGGCGAAACAAAAGTTCGCAGAGAAGAGGAAGTAGAACATGGCAAATAAAAGAGCAACAACGGCAGCACACGGTCCCTCCGAGCGTCGCACAGTAGAAACGTCCACGTACAGACGCAAAAGCGGCGGTGCGGGCCGTGACAAGCGTGCAGCTGCGCACGCGGCGTGCGACATTAGTGCCCTGCGGTACTGTCCGCTGCTACCTCGTTCGCTCTTGTTTTTGTGAGCAGCTGCGACCGCACGGGCGACACTGCGCATGCGCTTGCATTTATTAGCCCACGTGCGAGGTGGAGAATGGGTCGGGGCGTGCAGCTGAAGGAAGGAACGGGTGCCCTTACTTCTGCGGTGGCTTTCTTTGTCTTCTCCAGAACCCCACTTCGTTGTGTGAGTTTGATGACTGTGTGCGATAAATGAAGAAAATGAGCCTACTTGGATAGTCGATGTGGGAAAAGCCATAGCATGCGACCGTTCAAAAAATTTCGATGAAGATTTGTGATATACAACGAAACTTCCTCGGCTTGAAAATCAAAGTGCTTCTTCCTCTGCATCTACATTAAAATTAGTCTTGTACGGTACAAGGAGAAGAAAAGATGACTGCTGGTTCCTCGAAACTTTGCACACACTGGATGATGATGATGTTTGCTCGTGGGGCGCTCAACTGCGCGGTTATCAGCGCCCGTACAAATTGCCAAACATTGTTCAATCCAATCTCGCCAGTTTCATGAACGATGAGGAAATGATGGGGACAACACAAACACACAGTCCTCTCGAGGCAGGTGAAAATCCCTAACCCCGCCGGAAATCGAACCCGGGACCCCGTGCTCGGGAAGCGAGAACGCGATCGCGAGACCACGAGCTGCGTACCACACACTGAAGTGGGCTACTACATCGACTACTAACCTCGGGAAACAGTATGAAGACTCTCAAGTGAAAGAGTTCGGAGGCAGACAACGGTAACGCAGTGCCTATAAATGACTATACGATGGTGTACTGAAAAGCAATGCCTCCTAAATCTTTATTGTGTTCTCAATTTACGTTGAAGTATTACATGTCTTGCATTATACTAGGTCGACCTTCCAAACCCGCTTCGCTGACGCAAGCTGCATTCGTCTGCCGCCCGACAGCTCTAAATAGTTTTTATTTACTTTTTTACTTTATTGAGTTTCGATTTCGCGCGAAGGGGGCGGGCTGGAAGCAGCTTAATACGCCGCTCTTCAGCCTACATCGTTTTTAAAACATAAGAAGAAAATAATAAACAAAAATGCAGGAAATAAAAACGGTGACTTAAATCGTAAAACGGCGAAAATTGTGGAAGTTAAAACATAAAATAGAGGGTTGGCGAAGCTAATAAAATACACAGGAAGCAGACAGATAGAATAGTAGACAGTCAATTAAAAAAACACGGCGACAGTCTGGTTTCTGTTCGCAAGAGATATAAAAATCACACCCAGAGACAGTATGATTTCTGTTCACCACTCTTCAAAAAAATGGGTCAAATGGCTCTGAACACTATGGGTCCTAACATCTGAGGTCATCAGTCCCCTAGAACTTAGAACTACTGAAACCTAACTAACCTATGGACATAACACATATCCATGCCCGAGGCAGCATTCAAACCTGCGACCGTAGCTGTCGCGCGGTTCCGGACTGAAGCGCCTAGAACCGCTCGGCCACCGCGGCCGGCACACAACACTTCAGAAAAGACGTACAACACTTAACACTCGCTTGAAACACTGCTCTAAAAAGGTGGCATGATGATGACACACCAAAGCCAAGGGCAGATGGGAGGGGGGACGTAGACAGATGAAGGGAAAAAAGGGAGGGGAGAGGAAAAACGAAGTGGGGGGGGGGGGGGAAGAACCGACGGTGGGAGAGGACTCATAACGGGGGAGGGAGGGGACAGAGCACGTGAGAGGGAGTGGGGAAAGACCGAGAGACGAATGCAAAAGGACTCGGGGGAGAGAAGGGAGGCAGAGAGAGGGTAGGTGGGGAAAAAACAGGATGGATAGAGAGGGAGCCCAGGAAAAGGACAGAGGAAGGGTGGGAGTGAGGTGAGGATCAGAGTTGATAGGAGGGATAAATGGAGGGAGAGAGGGCATCATCTGGGAGGGGGAGTCAATCGAAGCCACATTGGGAAAGGAGATGAAGGGTGTAGAGGTGGAGGGCAGGGCAGACACCACGGTGAAGGCACGGCAGAGGGCGGAGGTTGGAGAGGAGAGGAGCACACAGGGGATGAGGGCATCAAGGTGGCAGGAGTTGACGCGGATATGTTCGAGGAATAGGAGCAGATGGGGGAAAGGAATCAGGTTGTAGAGGATCTGTGTGGGGGATGGGAGGGGTGTACAGAAGGCGAAGCTGAGTGCATGGCGTTCCAGGATCTGAAGGTACTTATAGAATTTGGGGGTGGGGGTGGATATGCAGGCGGGCATAAGAGAGGATGGGGTGTATTAAGGATTTGTAGGTGTGGAGGATGGTAGAGGGGCTCAACTTCCATGTCCAGCCAGAGAGGGCTTTGGAATGGATGGTGCGGAGATGAGGGGTCCACGTGAGGTGACGGTCAATGGTGAGTGCAAGGTTCTGAATAGTTGAGTGTAATGTGGCGGTGTGTAACCTAGCTACAAGGTGCGTGAGAAAAGTAAACAGACTGACAACACCACGATCAATCTGGTAACGCTGTATTGTTTCACTTGAGTAGACCTGTGTGTTCACCAGTTCCAAATACTCAGCCCGAAATTCTGTTCTGTGCAGCCATCAATTGATTTTTGAGAGCTTCATCAGTGAAGTTGTCTTTTTGCTGTTACAGTATCTGCCGCAATTTGGCCCCCCGCATTTTCAAATACGTGCGCCACTGGTTACACAGCCGCGCTTCCTACAGCTGCCACCATGGCATGAGGCCGCTGCCATGAAGGATTACCTCATTGCCAATGAGATGTAAGCATCCTTTCTCCGGAGTTCCAGCGCCAAGTATATTTTAGATAGAACGTTCATGCACTGACGCTGACCACATATTGTGTGTTTACCAGCTGCATAACATTTACACACTTTCATGGAGGCAAGGGCTCGACATCTTATGAATGAACATCGTTTTGAAGAGTGGCGGGTTTTTAATCTTTTGTATCTGTGTAAGTGCCTACATTCAAATCTACTGTTAGAAACAGACACTGAAAATACGGGAACAAAGTTAAGTGTTATTTTTACTATTTGATATTTGATGTAGAATAAATTAATATCTGAATTCTCTGTTCGTGAACGGCATCTGTTCCTCGCTTTTGTATCCACTAAAGAACCCGACAGCATGCAAAGGAAGACATAATAGTTTTCTCTTACGAAAGTGGAACAGCGAAATTTAGAGCAACGTTATGCCATCAAGCTTTATGTTAAACTTGGGGTATCTGCTAGTGTGACCTATGAAAAGTTAAAACAGGCCTGTGGGGAGCATTCTTCATCAAAACCATTTACCAACGTGTTCGTGCTCCTGTGATATCAGACCGATGCTTAGCAATAAGGGTGTTGGGTGACTTGTTAGACTTTAAAAGCTTCACCGTAAAGTAAATTTTGATCGAAGCTTTGTACATGGGAAAAGTTTGTGCGAGAATGATGCCGAAAAACCTGCCAACGTAGCCGATAGAAAATTAAAGAAATTTGTGATCTTCTTGAGGGGACTGACCATGACTACGATTGGTCTAGTCGTGTGATTACTAATGATGAAATGATGGATTGTTGAGTACGATCTTGAGACAAAGTGGCAAAGCGAGGGGTGGCAAACTGAGACATCTCCCCGACCGAGAAATGCTCGAATGAGCAAATCAAAGATCAAACCAACGTTTATTTGCATTTTTTTTTTCGGAGTACGCGTATCGTGCATAGAGAATTTGTTCCGCCAGAACAATCTGTCAATCTTATGTTTTACAAAGATCTCCTTGAAAGGCTCAGAAAAAGGGTGAGTCGATTGAGGCCGGACATGGCAGACAAGTGGATGCCGCAACACGACAACGCCTGTGTTACACGTCCACTTCTATCACCGAATTTTCTACCTCAAAAGGCATTCCAGTTGCTCCACATCCCTCCTATAGAACTGATATGTGTTCTTGTGACTTCTTCCTTTCGCCGAAGTTGAAAAACGTCTTAAAAGTACGTCATTTCAAAATCATGTGTCAGAGATGTTAAAAGTTTCGCCAGCTGAAGCCTTTCAGCGCTACTACCAAGACTTGGAACAACGACTCCACCGGGATACAGCTGCTAAACGGATGGCCAATACTGTTGTTTGCAAAAGAATACATAAACAAAAATTTTAGTAGATAAAACATCATCAGTATCATTACTTTTCTCACACTCCTCGTATGTCGCTGCGCAAGAGACAGAGAGCTGTAATAGAGTACTTCATAAAACGTGCCTCCAATTGAAATCGTTAGAAGCATGAAAACTGTGTACGTTATGATTGTATCGACATTAGTAACGTGCGACGTTGGATTGTTCGTACTCGTAATGAAAGAAACTGTGCTGCTAACTTCAACGCATGTGACAAATCTCGGCGTGGACTACCGCGTACAGCAACTGGAAGAATTGACGGGATCGGGATCATTTACTTCTGGAGTGGCGTCTCTATCAGCATGACAATACCAGACCACGAACGGGCGCTGCTGACGCTTTGGGTCCACCGTCATCGTTCATCCTCCATTCGACTCCGACATGGTCCCATCCGATTGTCATCTCTTTCCAAAACCTGAAGACTAACGTAATTTCTGATAACATTTCTCTTGAATCAAATAAGGGGGTCCACTTAAACTAAAACTAAACGAAGCCCCGTCCGAACAGGCCTCCAAAGGCCCAACGATACCGACGGGCAGCCGTATCATTCTAAGGCCACAGGTGTCACTGGAAGTGGATATGGAGGAGCATGTGGTCAGCACACCGCTCTCCCGGCCGTATGTCAGACCGGAGCCGCTACTTCTCAATTACGTAGCTCCTCAGTTTGCCTCAAGGGCTTAGTGCATCCCACTTGCCAACAGCGCTCGGAAAACCGGATGGTCACCTATCCAAGTGTCCGCCCAGCCCGAAAGCGCTTAACTTCGGTGATCTGATGGGAGCCGATGTTACTACTGTGACACTGCCATTGGCCCACCTAAAATAATCTGGATTAATAACAGCAGCTAATGTTCGTGGAGCCACACTGGCATCGTTTACCACCATCGTATAAATTCTCTAAAGACGGTCACATTCTGACCGAAACCGGATACTGTTACAAATGGCTCAAAGCACTCTGGGACTTAACATCTGAGGTCATCAGTCCCCTAGAACTTAGAACTACTTAAACCTAACTAACTTAAGGACATCACACACATCCATGCCCGAGGCAGGATTCGAACCTGCGAGCGTAGCGGTCGCGCGGTTCCGGATTGAAGCGCCTATAATCACTGGGCCATATCGGCTGGCCACCCCTAAAAATAAATATTTCATTGTGATCAAGGCTGTTTTCAATCCATTTCAATGTTAAAGAACACCTTGGAGGACTTCACTGTGATAGTGATGAAGGAGTGTAGGCAGAGGTGATTTTGTGGCTGTGTCAACAAGCTGAAATATCCTACAGCGGCGGTATTAAGAAAACGGTCTCTCGTTTGGAGAAATCTGACTATACTGAGAAATAAATACGTACACATTACGAATAAAGATGATGAATGTTAATAAAACTTCTTTCGTTTAAGAAAGGATTGTAAGAGTTTTCTCACAAAAAAATCGGCATCACGCCATTGTAGAAAGTTCCTGCAGTTGCTTACAATAATAGAATCCTGAAAGACATGTCTAAAACGGGAGGTTTATTATGGAAAACACTTGCATAAAAATTTTCAAATAACGGCATCTGTACAACGAATGTAAAGGAGTATGAAAGAGCTCCAGCCATATTCACCTTTAAATGTAGAGCAATACACACACATAGTAGGAAAATGGCAAAACAATTTTCATATAACTTCATTTCACTCACGTACCATATATTTTCTTCACTGCTAAAAGATATCACGAAAGTGAAAAGAAGAAAAATTGTCTCTGAGCGTGTGATTCCACAGACGGTTTCGAATCATCACGACATCGCATCATGGGTTAAAATAAACTAAGCTCTGTCGCTTCGTTTACGTCCGCATTAAACCTTCGTCATAAAGAGATACCGCAAGCAGCGTTAATGCGTTAAAAAAAAAAAAAATACTGTATTTGACAGAGCAATGAATTCCGTTCATTATCATTCGAGTAACAGTGGAAACTTTGGAATGTTGTAAGATAATATTCAAAATTTTCCCAGGTTTTACACACTATTCGTGTCTTTCACCTGTGTCAAAATGTTCATGTATGCGTTAAAGATCATCCGATGTTGCAGTGAGTAAGGTCTGTGACACAGTATCTAGTAAAAGACAGGCTACGGCATGGTGCAGTGTCTTGATGCCCAGTTGTATAGCCCGAACAATGGGACCGTTTCACCGACTTTTCGTATAATAAAGGAAGCTACTGGAGCTCTGTCATGCTCTTGACAGTGACCGTGACTTAGGATGAACAAACCAGAGAGAAGATGAAATTAGTCAGCAGCAGCCACTTTGGTATTTACATACCCAGTTCCATCATTTCGGAGGCAAAGGGTGGCTGTGTTCAAAATTCGCAGCAAATCTGACAGATCTGGGAGTGCTTAGCTCAAAAATGGCTCAAATAGCTCTGAGCACTATCGGTCTTAACTTCTGAGGTCATCAGTACCCTAGAACTTAGAACTACTCAAAGCTAATTAACCTAAGGACATCACACACATCCATGCCCGAGGCAGGATTCGAACCTGCGACCGTAGCGGTCGCGCGGTTCCATACTGTAGCGCCTAGATCCGCTCGGCCACCCCGGCCGGCGGATGCTTAGCGACAGGATACTCTTTCCCAATTCAGTAACATATCCCAACTTAGTAACATGTCAAGAACCTAATTCTGTGGATTGTGATCATCTAAAAAAAAAATTACAGTAACCTAAATGCGCTGAATAAAAGATTTTGATTCGCTATTCTCGTAAGATAGAAAAAAATACCAAATGTTAACGATAAACTCAAGCTTGGAACTAAAATTACTAAATTTGTACTTCCTCTGAATTTATAGTGCTTCTGTGCGATGACGAGTGGCTACAGGCGCGTACTCGAAAGCCGGCCGCGGTGGTCATGCGGTTCTAGGCGCTGCAGTCCGGAACCGCGGGACTGCTATGGTCGCAGGTTCGAATCCTGCCTTGGGCGTTGATGTGTGTGATGTCCTTAGGTTAGTTACGTTTAAGTAGTTCTAAGTTCTAGGGGACTGATGACCTCAGATGTTAAGTCCCATAGTGCTCAGAGCCATTTGAGCCTACTCGAAAACAGCTACGGGTGTAGATACGAGAAGCCGAACCCAGAGCGTGTTGTTGCTATGTAAATCAGCGATAATACACAATACGTAACGATAAAATTTATCAGCTAACATGATATAAGGTTATCAGATCGAATCAAACTAAGCTTTCAAATGGTTCAAATGGCTCTGAGCACTATGGGACTCAACATCTGTGGTCATCAGTCCCCTAGAACTTAGAACTACTTAAACCTAACTAACGTAAGGACATCACATACAGCCATGCCAGAGGCAGGATTCGAACCTGCGACCGTAGCAGTCGCGCGGTTCCGGACTGAGCGCCTAGAACCGCTAGACCCCCGCGGCCGGCTAACTGAGCTTTACTCAACATTAAGCAGGCAGGCTTTAGAGAGGAAAATTCTGGGAAAGTACGTTTATTTTAGCACAGTATTAAGCAGGAGCAATAAATATTACTAACACATTACTCAGTGGCCAATACAACGTAACTTTGATGGCCAATCACGTGTATAGACAATTCCTTAGTATATTTTCTGCGTTTTAGGTTGCGTTACACACTCCTCATGAGGAAGAGTCCTCAGGCATGAGTAGTACAATAGTGCAGTTTCTGGTGCATTATTATCTAACTTACGGGATTAACCCCTGACACCTGATAAGAATTTCATCTTCGGTAATTAGGCTCTTACGTAATTGACTCTCTCTCTCTCTCTCAGAACAACTAGTGTACAATGGCGTTCAAGTATTGGAGCTTCCTGTCAATTGGAGCTTGAGCTTCGGTGGCTGCAGGTGGACTTCCAGCTCGTAATATCAGCTGTGTGAGCAGTGACAGCGCTAGTAGCCCACCACCACCACCACCACCACCAGCATCATATTCTCATAAATTGGCAATGTTGCAAAGAAAGACAGTTTCACCAGCAATTGGCAGAAGCAAGTAGCCAGTAAATATTGGCCAAATATATTCGTAATATCGTAGCCATTATAATTGTTTATAATTGTTTTCAGCAATCCGACGCGGACACTGTTGCTATTATAATTGCTTACAATTATTTTTCCACCAGAAAAAACGTAAGAAAGCATGGAGCAAGCAAAAATATAAATGAGCCAGTAATGAGCTGCATTACCTGCTTACCTGCTCACCAGCATATATCGAGAGAGGGCTAGGGTCTCAGGCGACAAGTTAACTTTCTGCATCAGCAGTCGGTGGTGTGGAGAGGTAGTTGCAAAAACTGATTCATCTTTCCGTACGTTGGTCATCTACCTGTCATGATGCGATGTGAGCGGCCGTGTCAATATCCACTGGTGTGGGCAGGCAATTAAAATATTTAATTAATACTTCTGTACGTCAGTCATCCACCCGTCATGATGCGATGCCAGCAGAACTATTATTATTATTACCGTATCATCTCCATTTCAATTATGTATCTGGTTGAAGACTGCCTGTTCAACTTTTGTAGTACTCATGAGGTAACGAATGTTATTGAAATGCGGTAGGGACATAGTGTTGAGTGGAAAGGTACTGAGCCATAATGAATTTATTAACGTTTCTGAAACCACTAATTGATTTATTTTTAAACGCAAAAATCAAAGAATAACGTTAACAGAAAAGACTAAATTTCAAGAACACAACTGATAGCTAGCACTTCAACACGGTAACAGTGTAAAATCACTTCCTTTTAGTAAAAAATATTAAATGAAGTAAAAAACTACATTTGCGTTAAAACATCAAAACATATGATCAAATGATTATGTCATAAATATCACCCATCGGCTATTGCCAGTAAATATTAAAAAGCCATTACCTTCAAAGCAGCCAATATGACTGACAAATTTAATCCATATTTATGACAATAGAGGCGGTGGCAGAGGCAACGCAAGTAGCGATAATTCCTCCTTCTCTACTAACATAGGACGGCGGCTGCCGCTACCACAGTACTAGAAACCTACATTAAAATTTTAATCATCGTACACATGCATCTTTAACTAGATCACAGTTAACAAGAGATACAATCACCTATCCTGTAACACAGAGACTACTCGTTAGTTATTTAGTAATTATTAAACATACCACAAATGCTGACATTCTTCTCTAGTTTTTTTTTAGATGACAATAACTTATTAAACAGCTCGAGCTCGTGAGGCTAGCCAACAGGTAATTATAGACATGCCTCAGAAACAAGGTAGCTAGATTCAACAATTTTCACTGACTATCAGGTACAATTCGTAGATCAGAAGAATTACATCTGCATTCTGTACCCTTAGAGTCAAAAATGAGTTTGTAATAGTGACAGCCGCAAACCCAAACACATTGACAGAACTGAACTCAAGTAGTACCCTGCAAAACCTCCGTAAACAACCCATTTATATACATAACGACGGGCAACCAGAATACGGGGTCAAAATAGCTACAACACGACGCCCAAGTGACTTGCACTCTAATCAGATGCTCACCGTGATTCCTCGTAAAATCCAGCGCCCGTTGACAAACGCTTGCTTAGAGAGCGCCGAGAGAAGGCTGTAACGAAAATTACTCGTAGTCGGAAACCCACGGGTATCATTCAGCAGACGCCACCGCGTCCAGTACTTGCAAAGGTCAGAGCGGACTCCAGCCCGGCACCACAATGGACACAAAATGCTTGCAACTTCAGTAGCAGAGGACACGACGAATACTGCGCGTCCTGCCGAAGTAGTCTTTAACGAGCCATGTCCACGGCTGCGACCAACACTCGACCCCGCCAAAACCGCAGTGAAAATGGCACCACTCTTGCCAACGGGCCACAGCAGACGCTTGGCAAAACAACGCACCGCCTCACTTGCCCTCCTCGTCGTCCGCGCCACACACTCCTCTTCTCCACGTCGCCGCAGCCCGTAACTACCTTCTCTTCCGACCTGCCGTCAACCGGCGATAGTAACGCTCCATGTGCTCTTACGGCCAGAGGGATTCCGAACCCGCGGGGATTATGCGAAATTAAACGCTATTGTACGGCGGGACAGAGGGATTGCTGTAAGATCATCTAAATCCTTCTCCCCCATTCTAAGAAAGAACGTTGAACCAATACAGCAGCTCAATGTGCTAACAAAAGCCTGCCGCGGTGGCCATGCGGTTCTAGGCGCTGTAGTCCGGAACCGCGCGACTGCTACGGTCGCAGGTTCGAATTCTGCCTCGGTCATGGATGTGCGTGATGTCCTTAGGTTAGTTAGGTTTAAGTAGTTCTAAGTTCTGGGGGACTGAAGACCTGAGATGTTAAGTCCCATAGTGCTCAGAGCCATTTGAACAATTTTCTAACAAAAGTACGCCGATAAACGAGAAGCACAGTGTCACAATAGAACACAAGCATTGCACTTAATACACACTTGACATTTTCTCCCCGGGTTAGTATTTATGACGTCATGATAGAGATTCAGAGAAACATCTAGAAAGACGGCATGGCTCTGGCTGCCGCACGCTGCTGCAGGAAACATCGTAACACGACAGTATGATCTACTGCACCCGTAGGTGCGCAGCTTTCTCTCCCCACCGTAGTATGGGTACGATATGCAGTTTATTTATTTGAAAAACACATGTGTCGCAGTCCCTTAGAATCCACACACGAGCGGCCTGCAACCTCGCTGCAGAGAAACTGGCGCTGTAGGCTCTGAGTGGTGGATCCGCCCCTTCCCCTTCGTGTGCCAGGGGCCAAGACACAAGCGAGCCGGACGCTACCAGTCTAAGGAGCAACGAGCAGCAGCAGATGTTAATATAAGCTATCACCAATCCAAGTGAAGCACAGCCCGACAACACTTAGGTAACCTAACGGCAGAAAGGTCACTGGCTGGTTGAAACATTACTAATTTCTTGTTACAACAACTTGTGTCTGTTTCCACAAAACGAAACGGTAGCAACATAACAGCATTTACATCAGTCGTCCTGATTTGGAGAGAACACCTAACTGAAATACTGCAGACCGATGTTCAAAACTTTGTAAGGCCATCCCTACAGTACTAGACCGTGTTAAAATGAGCTCATTCTCATATTGGAGAGAATGAAAAAGGCATCAAATGTTTCCAGCTGATGATACTGTGTGTGCATCACAGCGCTACAAATTACGCACCTAGAAAGTTGAAAAGCATCTCATACAGCCCTGTAAGGTAGTCCACCCTTCAAAATCAACCTCTGATGTACAGTCTCAAAGTTTAATAGTCCTTGGCATCAACCGACGAACGCTTTGGTTAGTGGTTATTACTGGACAATCTTGCAACTGACACTGGTAGCATAAATTGCACCGAAAATGACACCCTCGTTTTCAACGAGAAGGAGCAATTAAATGCGTTTGTACCCATTACAGAGTTTTTTTGAGAGAATATTATCGTAGGTAAAATCTGTGATCAAGTGGACTGTGAGCCCAGCTAGAGAAAGAATGATCTTTAATGGTACAGAAGGAGATGTGTAGCCTTTTTAACTGGGATCTGAGTAGTATATTCTCCAAGTTCTACATTCACATGGTGTCAAAGCGAAACTACAGTTTCTCCTGCACGAGAACAGCAGCGTGACAGCAGGACGAATAGTGAAGAAAGTCAGCAAGAAAGCACTGGAAACAATTTCGAGGAAATATAAAAATCCTATGACTAAAATATACAGAGTGTAGTTTATGGGAATTAAACATATAGGAAATTAGGAATTTATGATAAGGTCTTATGGGACCAAATTGCTGAAGTCATCGGTCCCTAAGCTTACACACTACCTAATCTAACTAAATCTAACTTATGCTAAGGACGACACACACACCCATACTCGAACCTCCGACGGAGGGAGCCGTGCGGACCGTGACAAGACGCCTCAGACCGCTCGGCTAAACTGATTGTTCTAATCGAAGAGCTGCCTGTAATATTTTAGGAACTAATAGATGACTCATACCTTTTGCATTTGGACATAACGCAAGATTTTGCCAGAATATTTTATAAGAGGGAGATTGTGATAACCTAATATCAGACAATAATTTCTTTACGGACAGGGGAGGAAAACAGCAATGTGATTATGGACGACGATAAGACAGTTCCGATAGACTGTCTAACGTGGGTGACCTCCATTTGTAATGTAAAGTTATAAATTTATATGTCAAATCACAAGCCCAGGTGTGAATAAAGTTATCAGTAACTGCCTGTGTGTTCAAAGAACATGGAATTACCAAGCTGGAGTCCACAATATATAGCTACAGAATGGATCATGTTTTTGCCCATATGCACGACTGTTGAAGTTTATTTACAATGTGCTCTGTGACAATCACATCTATGTGGTTTCAGCCAGAGAATGACTTACAGAAAGTAGCTGTGTTTCTTTTTAAAATAACGCTCCTCTTCTTCCGAAGACTTGTGACATGGCATAATCTACGGGAAATAGTTCCAATTACGAAACATCTACATCTGATGGTACTGTGAAGTACAATGTCCTGGGATAAAAGGATTGGGCAACCCCCTCCCCACCCCCTTGAAATAACATACCATTTCTGTCTTATACTTATATATTCCTTGTCGGCCTTAGTGTTAACAATCTCCAGGCAGAAGATAGTTTATCAGCTCTTCTAGATCATGTGAGAGTCTGAAGATTTACTTATACACCACGCAATTTTCGGGTATTCTTATTGCTCCTGCAGAAAGTTATTAAATACAACACAGTAACTGATCCGTAAGTCTTTCGCTAGCGGACATCTCATGGACGTAATTGGCACGGCGCACATTGTAAAATATACTGTTTCTTGAAGTTTAAAACTTTTAAGTAGCCTCGCACAGTATTTAACAGACAATATATTCTGTGCTGTATATTGTTCTCTTCAGTTTTGTGATACCATTTTCTTTAGCCACACTTCATTAAAATTCTATCAAGCAGCATTCCTATGCTGGTACTGCGAACAGCTGAAAGCAAGCGGAGACTACAGCTGTAATTTCTCCCGAGGGAATGCAGCTTTGCTGTATGGTTAAATGAGGATGGGGTCCTATTGGGTAAAATATTCCGCAGGCAAAATACTACCCCCATTCAGATCTCCGGCAGGGGACTACTCGGGAGGAAGTCGTTATCAGGAGGAACAAAACTGGCTTTCCAAGGATATGGTGGGAAATAGAGAAGCTCGTTGGCAGGAGGAGCAAGGCTTCTCGTCAGGTGACTACAGTGTTATAATCAAGTAGGTGTAATACAGGAATAGGTTTAATAACGGATAAAAAAATTGAAACGCGGGTAAGCTACAACGCCGGCCGCGGTGGTCTCGTGGTTCTAGGCGCTCAGTCCGGAACCGCGGGACTGCTACGGTCGCAGGTTCGAATCCTGCCTCGGGCATGGATGTGTGTGATGTCCTTACGTTAGTTAGGTTTGAGTAGTTCTAAGTTCTAGGTGACTGATGACCACAGATGTTAAGTCCCATAATGCTCAGAGCCATTTGAACCATTTTTTAAGCTACAACGAATAGCATTGTGAATGCATTGTGTAACCTCAAGATAGACACATGAAGGCCATGCCTACCACAGAGGTATAAGTTTATTTGCCAACTAGCTCCGCAAGGGATCAAGAGATTGAAGAAATGTGTGATGAGGTGAAAGAAATTATTCAAAAAGTTAATGGGGACAAAAATTTAATAGTTATAAGCGACTGGAATTCGACAGTAGCAAAAGGAAGAGAAGAAATAATAGTAGGTGATTATGTACTGTGGGTAAGGAATGAAAAGGAAGCTGCCTTGTAGAATTTTGCACAGAACATAACTTAATCATCGCTAACACCTGATTTAAGAATCTTGCGTGAATGAGACACTGGAAGGTTTCAGATTGATTTTATAATGGTAAGACAGAGATCTAGGTACCAGGTTTTAATAGTAAGACATTTCCAGGGCAGATGTCATCCCTAACCGCAAATTTTGGTTATGAACTGTAGTTCAAAACTTAAGAAATGTCAGAAAGATAGGAATTTAAAGAGATGGGACCTGGACAAACCGTAATAACTAGAAGTTGTAGAGAGTTTCAGGGGGAGCATTAGGGAACGGTTGGCAAGAACAGGGGAAAGGAATAAATTAGAAGAAAAATGGGTAGCTTTGAGAGATGAAATAGTGAAGGCAGCTGAGAATCAAGTAGGTAAAAAGACGAGGGCTAGTAGAAATCCTTGGGTAACATAGGAGATATGGAATTTAATTGATGAAAGGGGAAAATACAAAAATGCAGTAAATGAAGCGGGCGAAAAGGAATACAAACGTCTCAAAAATGAGATCGACAAGAAGTGAAAAACGGCTAATAAGGAATGGCTAGAGGACAAATGTAAGGATGTAGCAGCTTATATCACTACGGGGAAGATGCCGCCTACTGAAAAATTAAAGATACCTTTGGATAAAGGAGAACCCCTTGCACCAATATCAAGAGGTCAGATGATAAGCCAGTCCCAAGCAAAGAAGGGAAAGCCGGAAAGTGGAAGGAAAGGGTCTATACAAGGACGATGTACTTCAGGGGACCTACTTGCAGTTGAAGATGAGATGAGAGATATGACACTGCTTGAAGAATTGACAGAGTGCTGAAAGACCTGAGTAGAAACAAGGCCTTGGGAGTAGACATCATTCCGTTAGCACTTGGAGAGGAAGCCATAACCAAATTATTTCATCTGGTTGACAAAATGTATCATATAGGCAAATATCCTTATCCTTCAAGAAGAATAAAATAATTCCAATTCCAAATAAACAGGTGCTGACACGTATGAAAATTACCAAATTTTCAATTCAATAAGTTGCGGTTTGCAAAATACCAACGGGAATTCATTACAGACGCATAGAAAAAAAAAAAAACAGGAGTAGAATTTCACAAAAAATCCTTCATAATATTACGTGTATATCGAGCACCTGCACTTAACTTTAATCTGTTCGTAAACCACCTTGAAGCTGTACTGGCCCATTTAACAACCAAAAACAAAGAAATAGTGGTTGCTGATGATTTCAACGTAGATTTCCTTAAAGACTCTCCCAATAAGAACTTAACTGAGTTAGTAACACTATCATTCAACTTAATTCCCACTGTAAGTTCCCAACTAGGGTAGCCAATTTCTCACAAACAGCCATTGATAATATCTTTACAGAAAAGTCCAATGAGCAAAATTACATTATAAAACCAATAGTCAATCGCCTCTCTGATCATGACATGCAGTTCCATCTGTTAAATGTTAACACTGAAAAGGGTATAAAATCTGTTAAACCAGAGCTCAAGAGGGTAATCAATAAGCCAAAAATTGATTATTTTAGGACACTCCTCTAGACATTCACTGGACTGATGTTTACAGTGCTCAGGGCATGAATGAAAAATGTTACACTTTTGCTAATAAAGTGCTTACTTATTCGAACACTGTTTTCTCCAAAACCTTACCAACGATAGAGCTAAGCCTACAAAGAAGCCACGGATTACTCAAGGAATAGGGGCATCTTGTAAAACAAAAAGAAAACTGTATCTGCCAATTCGTAACAGTTCCGAAGTTGATGCTATAGCACATTACAAGAAACACTGCAATATATTAAAGACTGTAATACGGACATCAGAGCAAATATATTACAAGGAAAAGTTAGTCAGATAACAAAATAAAGACAATATGGGATATAGTGAAGGAGGAGACCGGTAGAACCAGACATGAAGAGGGACAAATTGCATTAAGAGTAAATGATACATTGGTGACAGATTTGTATAGTGTTGCAGAACTTTTTAACAAACATTTCATAACTGTTACTGAAAAGATGGAGTTGTCAGGTTTTGTGGATGCTGCTATGGAATACCTCAGACCAGACATTTCAAGTAACTTCCATAATATGAATTTGACCCTCACTACACCAGCAGAAATAATGTCCATCATAAAATCTTTAAAATCAAAAAACATCTAATGGGTATGATGAAATATCAACAAAGCTAATTAAAGATGTGATTCTGAATGAAGTAACTTATTAAGCTAACTGTGTAACCAGTCGTTTATCAATGGAATATTTCCTGAATGGTTAAAATATGCTGAAGTTAAGCCACTGTTCAAGAAGGGAGATAAAGAAATAGCATCAAATTTCCGTCCAATTTCACTTTTGGCTGCATTCTGAAAAAATTTTCAAAAAGTAATGTACAATCGTCTTTATAGCCATCTTATCTCTAATAACATACTGTCAAAGTCGCAAATCGTATTTCTAAAGAGTTCTGATATTGAGAAGGCTATCTACATTTACAGTGAAAATGTGCTTAATTCATTAGGAAAAAAATTGCAACCAACTGGTATATTTTGTGATCTGTCTAAGGCATTTGACTGTATAAATCACAATATCCTTTTAAGTAAATTGGAATATTATAGTGTAGCAGGAAATGCTGTAAAATGGTTCAAATCTTATACCTCTAACAGGAAACAAAGGGTGTTATTCAGAAAGAGACATGTATCAAGCTATCAGGCATCATCTTCATATTTAGGGCCTTTACTTTTTCTTGTGTATATAAATGACCTTTCATCAGTAACATTACCAGATGCCAAGTTCATTTTGTTTGCTGGTGATACAAACATTGCAATAAATAGCAAATGAAGTGTAGTCTTAGAAAGATCAGCTAATAAAATATTTGTGGACATTAATCACTGGTTCCTAGCCAATTCCTTGTCACTAAACTTTGAAAAAACACACTACATACAGTTCAGAATTTGTAAGGGTGTCCCACGAGTATATGCCTAACGTATGATGACAAGCAGATCGAAGAAGTCGACAGTGTTAAATTCTTGGGATTACAGCTTGATAATAAATTCAACTGGGAAAAGCGCACCACAGAACTGCTGAAGCGTTTTAACAAATCTCTATTTGCAATGCGAATTGTGTCAGATATAGGGGATATAAAAATGAAAAAGCTGCCATACTATCGTTACTTTCATTCCATAATGTCATATGGGATTATTTTTTGGGGTAATTCATCAAGCCAAGCTAAAGTATTCTGTGCACAAAAACGTGCAGTAAGAGTTACATGTGGTGTGAACTCAAGAACATCCTACAGAAGCCTGTTTAGGGAAGTAGGGATACTAACTGTGTGTTCATTGTAAATAATTGTGTGTGTGTGTGTGTGTAAGTACAATCTAACTTCTGCACCATTTCAGTGCAGTAATGTGTTCATTGTAAATAAGTATAATAGTAATTGTTTTACACGTTTATTACCTTATAAATAAATTTTAAAAAAATTACTTTTTTAAAATTCAGTTCATTAGTATTTGTAAAATGATTCTTTCATATAGTGTTCATTAAAAATGACGATAATTCCACTTGGAACCTGTGGAATTGTACATTACCTTATTTGTTTGAGTTGTAAATATTTGTCATGTATTGTTTTTCTGACATGTTCTACATCCTGGAGGACCTCCTCACTATGGATCAATTGGAATGAAAGATATCTAATCTAATCTAAGCTAAAAGTCAACCTTGGGGAAGATCAGTTGGATTCCGTAGAAATGAAGGAACACGTGAGGCAATACTGATCCTACAACTTATCTTAGAAGCTGTGTTAAGGAAACGCAAGCCTACGTTACTATCGTTTGTAGAATTACAGAAAGCTTTTAACAATGTTGACTGGAATGCTATGTTTCAAATTCTGAAGCAGACAGGGGTAAAATACTGGAAGCGAAAGACTATTTACTGTCGGTACGGAAACATAAATCAATCAGTAAGGGAAACGAAAGAAAAATTTGGAGTAGGAATTAAAATCTAGGAAGACGGAATAAAAACCTTGAGATTTGTGGATGACATTGTGATTGTGTTAGAGACGACTTGGAACGACAGTTGAACGGAATGGACAGTGTCTTGAAAGGAGGGTATAAGATGAACATCAACGAAGGCAAAACGAGGATAATGAAATGTAGTCAAATTAAATCGGATGATGCTCAGAGAATTAGATTAGGAAATGAGACGCTTTGCTATTTGGGCAGAAAAATAGCTCAAAATGGCCGAAGTGGAGAGAATATAAAATTCAGACTGGCGATGGCTAGGAAAGCGTTTCTGAGGAAGAGAAATTTGTTAGCGTCGAGTGTAAATTTAAGTGTCTGGAAGTCTTTTCTGAAAGTATTTGTGTGGAGTGTAGCCATGTATGGAATGAAATATGGAAGATAAGAATTTTAGGTAACAAGAGGATAGAAGCGTTTGAAATGCTAAATATGAATTAGATGGGTAGATCGCCTAACTAATCAGGAAGTACTGAATCGAATTGAGGAGAAGAGAAATTTGTGGCACAACCTGACTAGAAGATGGGATCGGTTGGTAGGACACGTTCTGAGACATTAAAGGATCGTCAGGTTAGTATTAGAGAGAGGGGTAAAGGTTAAAAGTCGTAAAGGAAGATCAAGAGATGAATACAGTAAACAGATTCAGAAGGATATAGGTTGCAGTAGTTACTCGGGAATGAAGAGGGTTGCACTGGATAAACTAGCGTTGAGAGCTAATCGAACCAGTCTTTGGACTGAAGACCACAAAAACATCAACCAGTTAATGGTAACTCTGTTAACACCAGGACTTGTGACTTAGTGCGACTGCTGCGGTCGCAGGTTCGAATCCTGCCTCGACCATGGATGGGTGTGATGTCCTTAGATTAGTTAGGTTTAAGTAGTTTTAAGTTCTAGGGGACTGATGACCACAGCAGTTGAGTCCCATAGTGCTCAGACCCATTTGAACCATTTTAACTTGTGACTTACGATAAAAATTTATATTTTTAAACTAGAACTGGTGGTCACCTACGTTAAAAAGTACAAGTGTCACAGTCGACAATCGCATTGCTGATTTCTTCTCTCCTAGCGGAAGTCACGGTTTGATATTAACTATCCTCACATCTTTCTTGCAAAGACTTTCGTTTTCTCCAAACCCATAAAGTTTTAGTCATCAACATGTAGCAGCTGCAGAATTCCAAAGAAAACTTCCATTTTAATGGCAGGTAATTCTATCTCATATGTCGTCGATACAGGATCCTGACTTCTCGATATAGTTCCCAGTGTTTCCTTTCGAATTTCTGCCAATATTCGTCCTGCTGTCCCACTGTTGTTCCGGTGTAGGAGAAATGGTTTTTTCTGTTTGATTCCATGTCTCGCAGTGAACTTGGGAAACAGAGATAATAGTTAACTACCTTACACATTTACTTCTTTACCATTACAGAACGTTCTTTCTCTAACTTTTCCTTACAGACCACTCAATTACAGATTTCAACAACTGTAATAGTATAGCAAAACGTCTCTGTAACTACCTTTGGCAGATTTTAAAAATTCTGCTTTCTGCTTAGCAGTGTGCCATTTTCGGTGTAATTTATGCTACCAATATCAGTTACAAGACTGTCCAGTAATAATCAAAAACCAAAGGCTTTAGGTAGATGTCAATAATAAAGCAACTCTCTGGGCAGTATCTGTCCTATGTTCGAGGCTATAAATCACACATCAGAGTTAGAGGAGCGGACTGCTTTGAAGGGTTGTTTTAGACGCTGTTCATCACTCTGGATGCTCATCTTATACCGCTCTGATACACACACGTAGTGTCTTCGGTTGGAAGCATCACAATTTCTTAACTTTGTTCTCACCAATATGAGAACAACCTCATTTTAACGTGTCAAATCACTGTACGGATGTCCTTGCTACAGCTTATACATCGACCTGCGATACCTCTGCAAGTTAGGGTGATTGATACATGTCCTATTATATCTTTCGGGACATTGTTTGTATTTTCTAGTACTTTACTGTATGGGAAAACTATGCTAGCAAAGCCAATATGTTATTACCGTTTCATTTCGTGGAAACATTCAGGAATTTTTGTAATAAGGTATTACTAGAGTTTGAATACAGCTCACATTAATATCTCCTACTGCTCTTTTCTCCTTAGCCAGGCAGAGACCTTCCTACTTATCGCTCAGAGGAGCCTACAGCGCCAGTTTCTCTACAAGCTGCTTGCCGACTGGTTGCGTGTCGGCGCCGGGGGACTGCGACATACGTATTTTTAAACAAATAAAGTTCATGTTTTACACTATACTGTGGCGAAGAGAGGCAGTGGTGTGCCTATGAGTAGAGCAGAGCAGGCAGCCGTGTTATGATGGGGCCTGCGCAGAGTAGCGACATGCAGCAGCCAAGGCTATGCGATCTTTGTTCATGTTTATGAGGCGAGGGTGAATGTAGCAACGCACGTTTACTCAGTTGCTTACATTCTTTTGTGACGCTGTGCTTCTTGTTTGTTGGTGAATACCTTGTTAGAATAATTCGCTGCAGTACTGTTTAAACTTTATTTCTTAGAATGGAGCAGGAAGTAGCTGTGGATCTTACAGCAATACCCGTACCTCTCCAGATAATAACACTTGTTAACTTGTGGTTATAAACAAAGTATTGACGAACTGTCAATCTACAACCTGAGACACAAATCCAGTGGAGATAACTCAATATTAATAATACTAACAACAATGCTGATGCTGCTGCTGCTGCCGTTGCTCCGGCTCTTATCACATCACGACAGGTAGAGGAACTTCAATTAATTTTTCTATCTATTTTCACACAGCACTGCGTGCTAACGCAATAAGTTAAATTAATTTCAGAGCCAACCTTGTCTTTTTCTCAACATATGCTGATGAAATGGCGATGCAGCTTCTTACTGGCTATACTATAATGCCGCTGCTTCATGTTCTTTACCACTTTACTGCTCAAAGCAACATAGCTGTTGGGTCGTGAGAAACAGTTATTATTTATAATTAGAACAGTACCAATATGCCTGAGTGCTGGAAACTACCATAAATAATTATAACATCTGAAACATCGCAAATGTTTTTGTTGTGGTCTTCAACCTAAAGATTGGTTTGATGCAAGTCTCCAAGCTACTCATCCTGTGCATGCCTCCTCATCTCCGCGTAACTACTGCAACGTACAGCCTTCTGAATCTGCTTACTGTATTCATCTCTTGGCCTCCCTCTAATATTTTTACCCCCCACGCTACTCTCTAGTACAAAATTGGTGGTCCCATGATGTCTCACGATGTGTCCAACCAACCTATCCCTTCTTCTAGTCAGGTTTCGCCACAAATTTCTCTTCTCCCCAAATCTATTCAGTAATTTCTCATTAGTTACGTGATCTACCCATCTAATCTTGACCATTCTTCTGTAGCACCACATTTCAACAGCTTGTATTCTCTTTCTGTCTAAAGTTTTTGTCGTCTTTGTTTCACATGCATACATGATTACACTCCCTACAAATACTTTCAGAAATGACTTCCCAATTCCTTATACTATACTCGATGTTAACAAATTTCTATTCTACAGAAACGCTTTTCTTGCCATTGTCAACCTACACTTTATAACCTTCCTACTTCGACCATCATCAGTTATTTTGATTTCCAAATAGCAAAACCCATCTACTACCTTAAGTGTCTCTTTTCGTAATCTATTTCCAACAGCATCACCAGATTTAATTTGACTACTTTCCATTACCCTCGTTTTGCTTTCGTTGGTTTTCATCTTATATAGTCTTCTCAATACACTGTCCATTTCATGTAACTGCTCTTCCAAGTCCTTTGTTTTCTCTGACAGAACTATTGTCTCGCGTGTTCCTACATTTCTCCTGAATCCAAATTGATCTTCCCCAACGTCAACATATATCAATTTTTACATTCTCCTGCAAATTATTCGTGATTTATTAAACTAATAGTTCTGTAATTTTCGCACCTGTGAGCACCTGCTTTCTTTGGAAACGGTATGATTATATTATTCTTCAAATCTGATGGTATTGTAAGGTGTCAGGCAAATCCAACACCTTCCATGACAACCTTGACATGATAGCAAACCGAGCAGTATGTCACATAGCTCCAAATAAATCCTGACATTAAATTAACCAAAGTAATACGATAAACGAGTGAGCAAATGGAATAACACAGACTAACACAAGAACGCCTAAATGCATGTCATACCTTCCCACCGTGAAACAGACGCAGTTCCAAGGGGAGAAACGAGAACAGAAGCCGAGAGAAGAATCGTGTAGGCTAGGAGGCCCTACGATAAGGAACGGACACCCACGTTGCCAGCTGACCCCCAGGACCACCCCCCAGCTCATGTTAAAAGATAGAGCCCTCCAGAAGAGCAGCATAGATTTTACGATAACACTAAAAGGGCCACACCAGCTGCAATTTATAGCGTGAGACTTTTTCGCATATCTGTTACGTTGCAAACGTTAAAAACATTGCCCAGCACGAAATGTATAACGTTTCTCATTGGATAGGCAAAATTTTGTAGGCAGAGCTTAAGGTTAACATTGAGACCCTGGTTAGTCAGTTGAAAACACGGCCAGATAGCTTTTTTTAAACTAACTTTGGTAAATTGTAGTAAGGAGAAGTTAGGAGAGAGTTGCTTCCGAGACGGCGAGGTGTGGACCTGCGCCGCCCGCCGCTCCCTGACGCTGCCTAACCAACGACAAGGTAATGAACGCATGCGACGCCGCATAACAGCGCATAAAGCTTCACTCATAACTGCAGAAGTCTCATCTGTTACACCCTCTTTTTGGGTAATACTAGTGTCGATCGTTAATTAAAGCTCACAGTATTCACATTTGCTATGTAAGTTAAAATCTGAAACATGATGATTTTTCTGTTGTATAATTATTGAAAAGCCACATCAGCCTCTGTAATTTACGACAAGCTACATAACTAATTAAAGATAATTGAGGGTCACTGTAGACCATTTTCATAGTTGTTTCTTTTGTGAAACTTAATTTAAACCTAGATTATAGATGTGATATGGCATAGGTCATCCTTCGATCCATTGTAGAACTTGGAAACCCATTCAGGGAAGATTCGTTCACATTTTTGTTGAACGCAGTTGGTTTTTATCTTCCTGTATTGAAACATTCCCGTTTATCAATAGTGCCATTTATAAACAATGATTTGTGAGTGGAATAAAATTTCCAATGGTAAACTTAACTGCTTTCTCGACGTTATTTTACCAGCTAACTAAAAATAGTGAAGCCTTGATCCCCTTACACTAAATTTAGTTAGTATTAAGATTCTTTTACAGGGAGTGCAGTGGAGCTGGCGCTGAAATCATTAAGTATTTGATTATATCATCGATAGTCTCACTGAACTCTTCTAAACTCTACATGTCATGTGTGGTCTGGCGTCCCCTAAAAAACATGCTCAGAGCGTTGTTGCGTGAAAGTGGTAGGGAGACACGACTTAGAACAAACAGACACCATGCAGAATGTTAGAGAATGGTGACCCTGCCAGGATGGTAAAATACCATGATTGAAGGTCGACCACATGCCCAACTAGATCAGAAAAATATCCTGTTAAAAATTTTCGTAATAAATTTTTTTTGAAAGGCATAAATAGTTGAAAACATCAGCTGCAGTGATAGATAGTAAGAAAGTATTCAATAGAAAGTGAGACATTCTAGCAGAGACAATAGCATAATTAAGTTATGAATTGTAATATAGTTAGAATTAGTTTTCATTCCAATGCAAGCACACAGGTGGCGGATACATCATTGACAAGTTGGTTCTGACCCACCAAGTAAGTGAATGTATTGTCAGTCTTGGGTATAATAAGTGTCAAGTCGTGTGAGCAAAAAGTTTATGAAACGCGTGAGATCGTATGAGCCCATGTTGACGCTAAGTAGGGCGCGTGAATTGCTTTTTAAACAGAAAATAAGGGATTCTGAAAGATTAGCAATGGCAGATCGAGACATTGATCGTATTGAGGTAGAGACCCATCATGGAGATGGACAGAGAATAGAGGACAGTACAACAGTCGATACAGTATCGCGAGAAATGGGACAGATAACGCACCATAACGAGGATAATGTACGCCAAGGCATAGAAAACGTAGGTCAGCATACGACAGAGGAGCAGGAAAGTAGAGAGGATTCTAACTTGCGTCTTGAATACGTACAACCCATAGTACAAGTAATCAGAGCTCCCTTACCACAGAGTACAAGGAATTCGAGCAGAAACGTGTCACCGCACAGTTCAGTGCAATCGGTTGGAAACCAACACTTGGGCGAAAACACAGAAAGTAGGACGTCGGAAGAAAACGCAATAGGACCCACCAATCTGGCAGAATTATTACAACAAATTACGGAAACTATGACAAGGCAAAATAAAGAAATAGTGAACCAAATTCAAATTCACAATGCAGAAACCATGAGACAAATGCGTGAAATTAGAAAAAAAAAAATTGAGTTACACCTAAGTCATTATGTATACGAGTCAAAAGAATCTCGAGAAGTGATACTAAACTTAATAACAGGTCACAATCAATTGAGAACAGACACTCACAAGGTACAAGTGGACGTACAAACATTGCGTAATGACACTCAGGACGAGATCAAAACATTACCAAACTACACCCAGGGAGAAGTCAAGAAACTAGAGAAACAGATAAACGTAATGACTAGACAAGCAGCAGGTACAGCGTATGAAATTGTTGAAAACAGTGTGTTACACAAACGTATCACAAAAGCAGCGCTGAAAAGATATGATAACCGCATTGTAAAAATAGAAGCGCAACCCAAGCAACAATTTCAGAAATCGCGAGCAGAGTTGTTGCAAACCATTGAAGAACGTAGTGAACAAGATCGAACAAGCACTGAGTCTGCAACCACATCCGTATCTGTAACAGCACCGGAAAAACAAGCAATTAACAAAGATATCAAGCATTTTCGATTCCAATAGCAGGCGGAAAGTAACATACGTGAAATCAGACAGCCTGCACCGCAACTAACACGTTTCGAAATTCTTGATGAACAAACGGCACCACAAACACATGCTGAACCACAAATGTATGTTTCACGACAGTTTGAATCGTGCAATGAAGCGGCAAGGCTAGCCAGACAAGATACCGAACCAATACGTGACAATGGAAAGCCAGGTCGCGAAGAGTACAGTGCACTGCATTCAGCTACACGTTCACAACCGATGGAAGAAAATTATTGCGTACCACTCCAACGATACTACGCAAGGGTAGGCGAAAGTTACAGTGGACAATATCCAATGGATCTACCACAACCGGAAAGAACGACGGGAGAAATAATCAGGAACAAAAGTGGCGAAGAATTGCGAATTTCATATGGAACTATGACGAAGTACGACAACGATCATTTCCTCACAGTCAGAAAATATCAACACTTTCGAGAAGGAAACTCATTACATCCACGAATATTTATTGATCAATTCCCAGTAGGATTACCAGAACACTGGCCGCTAGCACACAAATTAGACTTTATATGTGCACACATGTCAGGAACAGTCGCAGAAACCATGCAGAATGTTGCAGCGCCATGCCGATCATACGAAGATTTCAGAGAGAAGTTTCTCTCACGACATTGGCCCAGCGAAGCACAGAACAGAGTGAAGTACGAAGTATTACAGAACCCATATTTTGAGAATTCAGGAGAGAAGAGTCCGGTGAAATTTTTCGAAGTAATGGCAAACAAACATCAATGCTTAGATGTACCATACAGTGACGGAGAGTTGATTAAATTATGCGCGATGAAGTTACCATTGAAATACTAGCAATCATTAGTAGGTCACGGAGGCAATGACGTCGAAGCATTTAAAGGAATTCTAAGGAAACTAGAGTTTATATTTTCGGAAGATGACGCAAGAAAAAGACGAAGCGCACGTGAAAACGAAAGCAAAAAGTAGTGGAATCCACAAGATACAGTACGAAGAAACAATAATTACGAACCACGTGATAACTTCGCACCAAGAAACGACAAGAGATTTCAACAAAAAAATGGTTATGGATTTGGAAGAGATTACGGCAATAACTATAATTCACCCAGGAACGGCAACAACTACTACAGAGGGAACAGTGACAACCGGAACGGGTACTGGAGAACCAATAGACTGACAAATTATCAACAAAGAAACCAATATCAACAAGCAGAGCAAGAAAAGAGAATACAGATAGAAGAGGTGGAGGTAAGACCACCAAACCACGAAAAACGTTCGAACTGACAGCTAAGCGCCCATGCCAAAGAGAATTACGCACCGACCCAGGATAATTGCAGCACCTTGAACAGAGAAGTAAATACCTTTTCACGAGAAGAGAAGAAGGAAGACACAAAACTGCAGGGACCAGATGAAAACGAAGACAGGAAAAGAACAATATCATGTTGAGACGAAATTAATTGGAAGAATACTGATGAGGAAGATGAATTACCAGAGGCATGCACAACGAATGTAGGAGGAAAGGACGAAGTACTGAGTATTGCAGAGCTATTTGACATGGAAACCAGGGAAAGCGAATTCAATGACGATAATGTGCAGTCGACAGAAGTTGAAAATAAGTTACTAGTGGGCACACAACCCAACATACATAATGTAGAAAGTTATGAAGCGATAATTAGAGCTTTGAAATGCGATTATGTGGAAGTAGCGACGAAGAAGGAGAAGATAGACGAAGATGAGGAAAAAGTAGAGGATGTTGAAGAAAGTGTAAATGAAAGAAGAAATAGGGAAGAGGAAATAAAAGAGAGAGAATTAGCAGTCGATGCTTATCCTACAGGAAGTTCGATTTCACAAGGTATATTCCTGAAAAGACTCATGTATGATTCAGTGGAGGATTCGTTGATGCAAGAAGAAGAAGAACAGAACCAACGCTTTCAAATTCAACCAATTGTGAAGGCCATGGTAAATCATATCCCAGTCAATATTGTAATTGATAGCAGAAGTGAACTGACCGCGATATCAGAAAATTTATTCATGCAATGTAATGCCAATGAGGAACTGCCTGTTCCGAAAACACGTAAGATTAAAGTAAGAGGTCCTATTAGAAACAATGCTACGGAAGTTACGAGACAAACAAGGTTAACTCTTTCGTGCCAAGGTCAAAAGATCGAAGCCAACTTCGTGATTATACCTAAACTAACTGTAGATTTGATTATAGGTGCAGATTTTTTAAATGAGAGACGAGCGATAATACACTCCTGGAAATGGAAAAAAGAACACATTGACACCGGTGTGTCAGACCCACCATACTTGCTCCGGACACTGCGAGAGGGCTGTTTAAGCAATGATCACACGCACGGCACAGCGGACACACCAGGAACCGCGGTGTTGGCCGTCGAATGGCGCTAGCTGCGCAGCATTTGTGCACCGCCGCCGTCAGTGTCAGCCAGTTTGCCGTGGCATACGGACCTCCATCGCAGTCTTTAACACTGGTAGCATGCCGCGACAGCGTGGACGTGAACCGTATGTGCAGTTGACGGACTTTGAGCGAGGGCGTATAGTGGGCATGCGGGAGGCCGGGTGGACGTACCGCCGAATTGCTCAACACGTGGGGCGTGAGGTCTCCACAGTACATCGATGTTGTCGCCAGTGGTCGGCGGAAGGTGCACGTGCCCGTCGACCTGGGACCGGACCGCAGCGACGCACGGATGCACGCCAAGACCGTAGGATCCTACGCAGTGCCGTAGGGGACCGCACCGCCACTTCCCAGCAAATTAGGGACACTGTTGCTCCTGGGGTATCGGCGAGGACCATTCGCAACCGTCTCCATGAAGCTGGGCTACGGTCCCGCACACCGTTAGGCCGTCTTCCGCTCACGCCCCAACATCGTGCAGCCCGCCTCCAGTGGTGTCGCGACAGGCGTGAATGGAGGGACGAATGGAGACGTGTCGTCTTCAGCGATGAGAGTCGCTTCTGCCTTGGTGCCAATTATGGTCGTATGCGTGTTTGGCGCCGTGCAGGTGAGCGCCACAATCAGGACTGCATACGACCGAGGCACACAGGGCCAACACCCGGCATCATGGTGTGGGGAGCGATCTCCTACACTGGCCGTACACCACTGGTGATCGTCGAGGGGACACTGAATAGTGCACGGTACATCCAAACCGTCATCGAACCCATCGTTCTACCATTCCTAGACCGGCAAGGGAACTTGCTGTTCCAACAGGACAATGCACGTCCGCATGTATCCCGTGCCACCCAACGTGCTCTAGAAGGTGTAAGTCAACTACCCTGGCCAGCAAGATCTCCGGATCTGTCCCCCATTGAGCATGTTTGGGACTGGATGAAGCGTCGTCTCACGCGGTCTGCACGTCCAGCACGAACGCTGGTCCAACTGAGGCGCCAGGTGGAAATGGCATGGCAAGCCGTTCCACAGGACTACATCCAGCATCTCTACGATCGTCTCCATGGGAGAATAGCAGCCTGCATTGCTGCGAAAGGTGAATATACACTGTACTAGTGCCGACATTGTGCATGCTCTGTTGCCTGTGTCTGTGTGTCTGTGGCTCTGTCAGTGTGATCATGTGATGTATCTGACCCCAGGAATGTGTCAATAAAGTTTCCCCTTCCTGGGACAATGAATTCACGGTGTTCTTATTTCTATTTCCAGGTAGCATAACATTTGGGAATGTCACACTTCTCTTTGAGTAAAAGCTAAAGTTAGAAGAAATACCAGTTATAAACAAAGAATTAAGAATGATGCGAGATAAAGAGGATGAAGAATTAGAATGGTATGCACAAAAGGGAGAATCGCCTCAACTAATGTTAGAAGTCCATATAGAAATTGATGAAGAATTTCAAGAAGTTCAGGTAAATAATCAGCACAATATTTCCTGTTTATGTTGCAGATAAGATCATCAGGATAAAGAAGAATGAAGAGAGAGGAAGGTGGGGAAAAGAAAGTAGTTTCAATAAAAACAAAAACAAAAAAACACCAATAGTAGCATAGATTAAGGTGAAGGGATAAAGCGTAGATAGTCTAACAGCATGAAATACTAAAATGCTATACACCACGACACTACACACAAATAAATAACGAATTTGAGGATTCTTGTGGAAGTTAAGACTCAAAATATCTTAGAATTGTTACGTGGAAAGGGCGCCGAAATTTGTAAAGCTTTTTAAAAAGGCATAAAACAATGTAGGTACTAGACATATGTTAGACGATTATAAGTAAAACTTTTAGTAAGAACCATTGTATAAAACTCGAGCAAAAAAAACCATATGCAACGACCCACAAGTTGCAATGCGAGAAGTATCAAGAAAGAAAAGGAAGTAATTAGCAAGACACGATTTGTACAAGGCAGAAGTGTCGAGAGAAGGGAAAGGACAATTGGACCAACAGGGGGCCCTTGTATCCGAAGTGGGCAGTAAATCTGCAGCTAAGCGGAACCCTGCAGAGACACATGGAAGGCCAGGAGGGCCCTGGGACGACCCGACTCAGCAGAGCGACCAAAAAACGGCCTGACGAGAAGACGGCTAGAGCAAGCCACCACTAGCAAAAAAATATGTGTAAAAGTCACACTACTGCGATTAAACAGTACGCTGCAGTACGAAACTGAAGAAAACTTCCACAAAATAATAATGACACGTCAAAACAATTTATCAAACTGTTACTAAGAGGAGAACTTCCAGGCGACTAGTTATCAATAAATATTCCCATATCCTGCCCAGAGAAGAACCAAGAATCAAGTAAGAAGCAGAGAAAAAGCAGGACGAACAGAAGTTGAAGATTCGCAAGATTGAGCCCAAGAAAGAAGATGAGTGAAGAATAGACGACATACCTTCCCAAATCCCTATCCTATTGTAATCTAGTAATCTGTGAAGTATCACAACGAAAAACGACCGCTTTCTGCGACACATAACGATGACTTTCACGCATTCAAATCCAGTAAACCACGAGATTCAGCACTCATAGCGCCATTCCATTATGGGACCTCCACAACAGCAACACACCATTGCAAAGCCAACAAGGAACGACGAACGAAGCTGTACATCAAATACTTGCCCACATCCATCTCGCTCAAATCCATCACCTTCATGCAAAAACATTTGCCAACCTCATTCTTAAACATTCATAGGATTGTGTGAATGTGTGAAATCGAATTATGTGGTGTAGGAATTGTACAAAAGAAACGTGTGGAAAACTAAATAAGTTACGCACACCAGACAGCTAATAAACTACAAAATAAGAGTCATTGACTATGGACTTAAGTAAAAAATAGACTTTCGATGAAAATAATTCATTAGTTCCGAAATGGTCAGCGTATAAAGAACAAAACTAAGGCATAATAAACACTAAAACTATATGCCACTTATTTTTTCCTCATAAAAATAAAAGAA
The DNA here is from genome assembly GCF_021461385.2 of Schistocerca piceifrons. Taxonomy (NCBI): domain Eukaryota; kingdom Metazoa; phylum Arthropoda; class Insecta; order Orthoptera; family Acrididae; genus Schistocerca; species Schistocerca piceifrons. The sequence continues at coordinate 276,926,188 of NC_060141.1, forward strand.
TAACTATATTTTACTTATTTTCTCCTTATAAGAACAAAGAATAAAATATTATCTTGTTAGATGTTTTCCCTTTTTTTTAACATTTGTACCATTTGTTAGGATAATATCTCAATACTTGTGTAGGTATATTCCTTTGTCAAAGCAATTTTTGGAAATAATTCTTATTTGTCAGTGTAACAACGTTGAAATGAGTGTCTAGAAACAAAAACATTTTACTTGTACATGATATTTAGAAAATGTGTTAGGAATAGATTTTACTTAATTTCTACATTTATAAAAAAATATATTTATAAGAAAATCAATGTGAAAGACTCCTCACTTTCAATAACAAACTTCTTAAAAAACAAACTTCACACTTAAATAAAGAAAGAAAATAATTAAAAACTAATAATGATAATAGCGTAAAAATAATCTTCTCTTGTCAATATATACATATTTTTGAAAATAATGTGGAAGAATATAAAAATATAAATTAGTAATACAAACTAGCATAGAACCAGAATAACGTGGCTGAACAGTAGGCAACAAAATTTAGATAAAGGAATAATTTTTGACTGACTTAGACAATGATCCAATCAATGCCTAACTTCAGTGTAAAAATTAAGTTTGAAGGGTGGTGATATGAAAGGTGTCAGTCAAATCCCACACCTTCCATGAAAACCCTGACATGATAGCAAACCTAGCAGTATGTCACATAGCTCCAAATGAATCCTGAGATGAAATTGACCAAAGTAATACAAGTAACGAGTGAGCAAATGGAATACCACAGACTAGAGCCCTCCAGAAGAGCAGTATATATTTTACGATAACACTAAAAGGGCCACACCAGCTGCAAGTTTTAGCGTGAGACTTTTTCGCGTATCTGTTACGGTGCAAACGTTAAAACATTGCCCAGCACGAAAAGTATAACGTTTCTCATTTGATAGGCAGCATTTTGTAGGCGGAGCTTAAGGTTAACATTGAGACCCTGGTTGGTCAGGTGAAAACACAGCCAGATAGCTTTTTTTTTTAAACCAACTTCGGTAAATTGTAGTAAGGAGAAGTTAGGAGGGAGTTGCTTCCGAGACAGCGAGGTGTGGACCTGCGCCACACGCCGCTCCCTGACGCTGCCTAACCAACGACAAGGTAATGAACGCACGCGATGCCACATGACAGCGCATAAAGCTGCACTCAGAACTGCAGAGGTCTCATCTGTTACACCCCCTTTTTACGTAATACTAGTGTCGATCGTCAATTAAAGCTCACAGTATTCACATTTGCTACGTAAGTTAAAATCTGAAATGCGATGATTTTTCTGTTGTATAATTGTTGAAAAGCCACTGTAATTTACGACAAGCTAGACAACTAATTAAAGATAATTGAGGGTCACTGTAGACCATGTTGATAGTTTTCTCTTTTGTGGAACTTCATTTAAACCCATATTATAGATGTGATATGGCCTAGGACATCCTTCGATCCATTGTAGAACTTGGAAACCCATTCAGGGAAGATTCGTTCACATTTTTGTTGAACGCAGTTGGTTTTTATCATCCTGTATTAAAACATTTCCGCTTATCAATAGTGCTATTTATAAACAAAGTTTTGTGAGTAGAATAAAATTTCCAATGGTAAACTTAACTGCTTTTTCGACGTTATTTTACCAGCTAACTAAAAATATGGAAGCCTTGAACCCCTTCCACTAAATTTAGTTAGTATTAAGATTCTTTTACAGGGTGTGCAGTGGAGCTGACGCTGAAATCATTAAGTATTTCATTATATCATCACTAGTCTCAATGAACTCTTCTGAACTCTACATGTCATGTGTGGTCTGGCGTCTCCTTACCAGCAAAAGGTCCCAGGTTCAAACTAGTCAATTGCCTAAAAAACACGCTCAGAGCGTCGTTGCGCGGAAGTGGTAGGGAGACACGACTTAGAACAAACAGACACCACATAGAATGTTAGAGTATTTGCCTGCCTCATACATCTTGTTCACCAGATGCCAGAGTTTTGTCATGGGTGGTTCTCCCATGGGTATCAGTAACAGTACTGGAATGTTGTGTGCTACATCACAAATACATTTGGCCTATATTTACTTGCTGCTGCTACTGTGGTATCGTTCGTTATCCGGTTGATCGCACTTTCAAATAAGCGCGCTGCCAGTTACGCAGCCACGTTTCCTCTAGCCGCCACCGTAGCATGAAGACGCCACCACGAACGATTATACTACTGTCAATGGCCGGCCGCGGTGGTCTCGCGGTTCTAGGAGCGCATTCCGGAACCGTGCGACTGCTACGGTCGCAGGTTCGAATCCTGCCTCGGGCATGGATGTGTGTGATGTCCTTAGGTTAGTTAGGTTTAAGTAGTTCTAAGTTCTATGGGACTGATGACCACAGCTGTTAAGTCCCATAGTGCTCAGAGCCATTTGAACCATTTGAACTACTGTCAATGAGATGCAAGCATCCCCACTCCGAAGCTCCAGTGGCGGGAGTATTTTTGATGGATCATTCATGCAATGGTACTGACCTCATATTGTGTGTTTGCCAGCTGAATAATATTTACAGACTATCATAGCGGTCAGGGCTCGACATCTTCTGAATTGATCTGGTATTCAAGAGTGACAGAACTATAAATGTCTTCTATCTGTATACATTTCTACATCCAAATCTATTGTCAGCAAATGATGCAGCAACTACAGCAACAAAGTTACGTATTATTTCTACTATTTGATACTAGGTGAAGAATAAATTAATAACTGAATTCTCTGTTCATGAATAGCATGTGATCCTCACTTCCGCATCCACTAATGAACAAAGCAGAGTGCAAGAAAGTTACTGCTGCACAAATTGCCATTTTTTGCAAGTTAGCGAATTTATGTTACTTTATAGCTGTCTGGAGGGCGACTGGCGCTGGTACTGCTTACTCAGTTGATATTTTGAACAGGCCATCCACCTGAAGCCAGCGAAGCTCAAGCGCCAATCGGCTGAGAGGTCCAGTAATCAAACGCCACTGGACACCAAGAATTTATGGATGACTGGGGGGAGAGGGGCGAGGGGATCGGCAAATACAGTCCAGAGAGAGAGATAGAGAGACGGAGCAGAATTACGTAAGAGCGTAATGAATGGCGTTGTAATTCTTATCAGGGTCTAGTACATAAATTACGTGTAGATCAAGATGCACCAGAAACAGCGCAGTTATTGGTGTGGCACGCCACCATAGCTTTTACCGAGAGATGGTGCAAGAGATGGAGCAATCCTTATGCAATGAATACTGTGAGATAATACATTTGGCAACCCGGAGTTAATATTTGTCAAACGGGCTCTTGATTGCTTAAAGGTTATTCATACCTGACGAGCGTTATTTTCAAAGTGTAGTTGACTGTTATGGTTTCCGTGGTCTTCATTCAGAAGTTTAGTCTGATGCAGCTACACACTATGAAGTCCTGAGCACCTACTGCAACTTGGCAATTATGTGTACCCATTCGTCTGGTGTTTTCTCCGTTATGCTTAGTAGTGGAACAGACCCCTCCCACTGACGCAAATGACGAAAAAGGAAAATGTTTATTTTTTTTGTTCAAATGAAAGTACGCAATTAATTTTTTAAAATATCATTTTTGTAAATTAATATTAAAATAAATAAATAAATTTTCTTGTAACCGCGCTCTTTGGTCGGAAGCAGCAAAGACAAGGCATTGCTATCTCTGACCAAAGAGGTGCTGTAGCGTTGATAGACGTCCGCCAGTCGAGAGCGGCAGTTGTTGCAATTAAGATCTCTTACTGTGATAACACGTAGAGCAGTTCATAGGAACAGTGCAAGTGACTGATGTATTCTTGTAAATGATATTGACCAGTTTGAAGATTCGATACTGTCAGGTTTCACTGCAACTCAATTTTGTCTGGTCGTAAATAAATGAATATGAAAAACAGCAAGATCAAGAGTTAGAAAAAAAATCTTTTCCACACCTACCTACTTCAAGAATCGGAGGGAGAAAATCAACGGAGACAATAGCCTGAACAGCAGCTATCAAGAGAAAACGAAGATCTACACAGCCTACTGTAAAATTAGGTAAAAAGGGATTCTAAAAGCAAATTCACTCTGTTAAATCTAAAAAATTATCCAAGGTTGTTATTTCTGTAGTAAATTGACCTATATTGTCCGATACGGTCGTAAAAAGTTACATTTTCAATACTGCATTAAAAACACTTTCTTTTGGCGACTTAGAAAATTTTAATAGAAATTTGTTCACATAGAAATAAATTTTCCTTTGGCAATCTTACTTCGGATCGAATATCAGGGGTAGTCTTATTCACGAGTTCCTATCCCCCTAAACTTTAAAAATTAAACTACCTAGCAAAAAACCAAATTTACTACAGAATTGGCTACCATTTGACAGGATACGAATATGAGAACGTGTAAAATTTTATAAAAATTTTAGTCTTAAAAAAAGAAAGTATTTATTGATTCTGTCTTTGTCATTGTTAACATAACGTCAATTTCTGTTACACGTAACAACTTCAAAATTGAGTGCAACATTTCTGGATGAGCAATGCACATAATATAAAAGGAAAATTAGTAATATATTAAAAAAGTAGGCGGAGAAAACGGTGAAAGAAGTACATAAGCGCGTTCTTATCAGCAAACAATCAGAAGACACCAATGGTGAGTGATAAAATGCAAATTCATACTGCTTCTTAACATCTTGTAGTTCATACTTTGCCGCCTATATCTATCGCTTAATCTGCTATTGTGTGGTTGGAGAATGCGTGTGACGTAAGCTGAACTGTCAAAGAGCATTGTGTTTACGTACCCAGTGTTAGAGCACGCTTGGCGGAATACGCGAGTGCAGTGAAGTTTTGTAACGCCTACATTCACAATTTTGACAAATTTGAAAGTGAAAAACATCATTTGTAGTTCAAAATTTGTGTATTCGTAAAAAATCTTAACATCAAAAATGTCGCAATTGTCGAGTAACGATTCGGAAGCCATGTGGCGCACTACAGGTGACGTCACAGGCCACGTCAACGAATGTGTTGCTATGGACACAGCTGACCTACATGTAAACAACATGACAGACGTGGCAGTCAATATTACTGATTTGGATATACTAAGTATGGAAGTGTGTAGTGTGGACAATGATACGCAACCGATTAACACAGCTTCGGACACGTGAAGTTCTGGTAGTAGCCGTAACGGGCTGGACCCAGAAACTTACGATAGTCCCAACACAATGAGGATAAAAATTTACGTACCGAACAGAGATCAAACACAAACACAAATTTCGAGTGCATGTGAATTGCAGTACACACAACCTATAACTTCACAACCCGACACAACACATTCTGCACCGCAATTAGGCGATGTAGCAGGAAATTGAGCGTTTGCGGCCTTGCTCACTTTCCTAGGAGACAGACTCGCACAGATCACACGAAAGATAGACGAATCGAGCGAGAAAACTAGGTATGATTTAACACAGAAAATGGATGAAACGAATAGGGACTTAACACGGTTAAATCAGAAGGTAGAAGAATCAAAGAGGGATATAACGCAGCAGATAAGAGGGGTAAATGACGAAGTACAGAGTCTCACAGTGCAGTTAAAACACCTCACTGTGGAGCATAATGAATTTAAGAACCAATTAGGTACACTACATCAACAACAAGAACAATTACAGTCAACACAGAACAAACTGATTACTGACGTAGGAAACATGAAAACCGAAGTAAACAGTATACAGGAGAATTACGGAAACATTCCAACAGAGGTTACAAAACTGTCAGATCGAATAGGATCACTAGAATTAGAGCAAAAACAGATCAAGGAAGATCTAAGCTTAGTAAAGGAAAGTCTAGAAGACACTACAATAGCACAAAAGGTGGTGCATGAATACGGCACATGCCTTACAGGTTTCGAAAGACATATAGCTGAAAAGGAGACAGAAATAGTTGACAGAGTAACGAAACAGGTTACGACCGCCCTAGAGCAAACCAAACAAACATCTGTAGAGACAAACACACAAACAGAAACACCTAGAACCGTCACTATTGACACTGCTATAAGCAAACCACAAAGCATTGAATTTGCTAATGAAAAGAGTATAGTACGAGTACGAGATCAGGTACAGCAACGGTACACAACACAAGCGAAAGATAGAATTTCACCAGCTGTTAGCTGTTTACACAATACGCCGTCAAGTAGCAATTATACACCGCATTGCTCGTGTAGTCATTCATCAACACCACATGCAACTTTCATAGACAAAAGCTTACTGAAGTACAGGCAGTTCCAGGTATTTTCTACGGAAAATAAAAAAGTTCACCCTGTTGTCTTCCTCAAATCATTCAAAAACATTTTGCCACAGTACTGGAGTGAGGAGCAGAAAATACAGTATGTCATTGGGTACATACAAGGAGAAGCTGCCCTATGGGCGAATTAAATTGCAGAATACTGCCACACCTATTCAGATTTCAAAAATGCATTCCTAGGCAAGTTTTGGTCCCAGGGAATTCAGGAACGATTGCGGAAAGAGGTATTCCACCCTGAACCATTCAATCCAAAAAGCGGAGGATTACGTAAATATTTCGAAAAATATCTAAATAAAACTCGATATTGGGATAAAGCCATATCTTATGTTGATGTTTTGGAAATTCTTAAAGAGAAGTTACCAATCCCGATCAGAGAAAGACTCGCCACAGTACCGGCAGATAATGTTGACTATTTTCTACCAGTACTGGACACCTTTGACCTGATTCACGAGGACGGTCAAAGGCAGAACAGCAACAACAGCAATAACAGTAACCGCAACGGCAATAACCGTACCGGTAATTACAATCACAATAATAATGATACACCCGGCGGGCAAACACAACAACCTAACTACCCGCGGAGGCAGGATGGTCAAACATATAGAAACAAACCGTGGAACTGCAGGGAAAACAGATACAATCTCGGGTATCAAATCGGCAGAAATAGGAACGGGGGCAGATTTCAGCCAAATCCATTTTGGAAAAATAATAACACACAGAACAATAACAGAAGCAACAACACTTTCGGAAGAAACAGGCGAGCCACATACCCAGCGTGTAAATATTATTGAATTGAATGACAAGAACACAGCCAGTACACCCGTACCAGCTAACGGCAGCATTGCCAACACCGCGGAAAACAGCAAGCGACACTGCTCACCCCCGCAGCAGTAGTCGACAGCGGAGTAGGGGGCAATAACACGAAAACAATAAACCTTATCATATATGACATGGACACGGAGATGGAGGAAGATTTGTGTTTTGACGGAACAATTTGTACACATCGACAAGAATTTGAGGTACAAGCGTTGGTTGAAGGGACACTAGGAGGCGTACCTGTGAAAATTGTTATGGACACAGTCGCATCCGTGAATGTAATGTCAACCAGCTTGTTCGAACAAATTAACAAGACAACAGTATTGCCTACCTTTCCAGTGCAGAATTGCAAAATATTAAGTGCTATGGGGAATAAGTCGAAGGGAGTTAAAATATAGACACTAGCACCTATTATACTGGCGAACATAGAAATAAAATGCTGATTTTTAGTAGTTGGAAAGCTCATAGTAAACTGTATCCTAGGAATGGAATTTTTCAGACAACACCAAGTTACACTGGACATAGCCATAGGTAAATGCACATTTCAGTTTGAGGGAAAGGTATTTTCTGTGGACATGATAAGAACACCTGCAATGCACAGTAGATATTGTCATTTGGTTAATCTCGAGCTAATACTACCCAAAATTCTATTTACAGATCAACAGCAACACTATCCTGGAGGTGACACAGAACGTGTGAGCACACAAGTAATTATAGAGAAGGTACATGAGTGCCACAGCTTAACACCTAAGCAACAACGTGAACTTTGTGATGTACTGTGTACACATAAACAAGTATTTAGTAAAAGACCAGGAGCAGTGAAGCATTACGTGTACAAAATGGAAGTTAAACCACATGAAACCTTTTGCCATTCTTCTTACGCTATACCATGGGCCAAGAGGGAGGCAGTAAACAAAGAGATAGAACGAATGCTCAAATGGAGAATTATAGAGCCATCTCAGTCACCTTACTGCAGTCCCCACTTGCCAGTTACTTAATCTGACGGTACAGTACGACTTGTTTTGGATGCTAGAGCCATCAATAAAATTATTATCCCGGTAAGAACAAAACCAGGTAAGTTGGACGAGCAACTACTAATGCTTTATGGTGTAAAATTTCTATCAACTATCGATCTGAAAGCATCGTACTGGCAAATAGTAATGCATTTAGATAGCCGTAAATACACAGCATTTGTATATGATGGGAGAAGCTATCAATTTTGAGTGGTACCTTTTGGCCTGAACGTCAGCGCAGGAGTATTTATAGCAGCCTTGGATCAAGTACTTGGGCCTGAATTACGTAGTCGTGTAACAGTATATGTAGATGATTTACTCATTGCTACAGCCACTTGGAGAGAACATTTAGATTTACTAAACAAAGTGTTAACAAAATTTTCAGAGTATGCAGTTACTATGAATCTTAAAAAGTCAAAATTTGTCAGGCAGGAAGTGAAATTTTTGGGCCACATCATTTCTGGGGAAGGAATAAGACCAGACACAAGTAAAATAGATGCAATCGGGAATTGTCCTACTCCTCAAACAAAGAAACAGCTTAAGGCATTTCTAGGATTAGCATTATTCTTTAGGAAGTTTATGCGACACCAAATTTTAAATAGTGAAGCTCTGTTAAACCTATTGAGAAAAAACAACACATGGATTTGGACACAGGAATGTCAGAAAGATTTTGATGCTATGAAACAAGCTTTAGTAAATGCAGACTTATTACATCACCCAGATATGACACAGGAATTCTGTTTAGCCACTGATGCAGGTTTTCAAGGCCTTGGTGCTACATTGTTTCAGATACGTTTAATGGACAACACACCAACTGTATGTACCATAAGCTTTGCTGGCAGGACATTAACTGAATGTGAAATGTCATACTCGGTCACTGAATTAGAAGCACTAGCTGTTGTATGGGCATTCAGGAAATTTAGATACTATCTGTGGGGTAATCACACTAAAGTCTTTTGTGACCACCTAGCTTTATCATTTCTATTGACATGCAGACTATTACATGCCAGGTTAGCTCGTTGGTGTCTTTACTTGCAAGAATTTCAATTCGAAATAGTCCACATGGATGGAAAGCAAAACGTTATATCTGATGCTTTGTCGAGGTTACCTCAAAATTTAACAGAATTTACAGAACTTACAGTACAGACAACAGAATTTAGAATCCTATTAATGTATGATGGTACTTACAGATCATATTATCTAAAACTTTGCAAAAATATGAAATTCCTGCAAGAGAAAGACCCACGATGGAACTCAGTAAAAGAACAACTCATTAAGGGAGAGAACAACAAGATCTCTACACACTAGTATTTATCTGAAGGAGTTTTGTTTTATAGGCGTACACCCACTTCAAGGCATTGGTGTGTATGCATACCTGAAGACTCTGTGGAGAACTTTATACAATACACTCATTGGATTTGGGGGCACTATGGTGTTTCCAAATCCATGAGTAAGATATCCACTTATTGCTACCTTCCAAACATGTGTAGGCGCATTCAACAAGTACTTAGATATTGCACCATTTGTCAAAAGGTAAAACACGACAACAAGGACATGAGAACAGGGTTACATCCTATAATACCAGAGAGGCCTTTATCAATAGTAGCTTTAGATGCTGCAGGACCCTTACCCACATCATAAGGAGGAACTAAATATGTTATTGCATTATATGATGTATACACAAAATATTTGAAATTGTTTGCCACAAAAACTGTTACCTCACAACCTATCATTAAGAGAATCAAAGAAGACTACATTACACGAGTGGCAAACCACAGGCAACTCTTACTGATAACGCAACGACTTTCACGAGCCACAGATGGAAGAGGTTTATGACAGAACAAGACATAAGACACATACTCATTTCACGATTTTACCCAGAAGCAAATCCAGTGCAATGGGTATTCAAAGAATGGAGCAGGTTCATCAGAATATACATCCCACATAAACAGACTAAATGGTTAGAATTCCTTACACCATTCGAAGAAATTTTTAACAATTTACCACACACATCTAAAGACTATACACCAGCCAAACTAATGTTTCCTCAACAGGAAAGAAATGAATGGATCAACCCTTTACCTAAGTTAACCAATCATGAAGTTACTTTGGAAGAAATGATCAGAGAAGCACTGGTACACTTAAAAGAACAGGGTCAAAATAGAAAGAGAGCATTTGACAAAAGACATAGAAACAGAACAGAATACAAGGTAGGAGAGGAGGTACTACTTAGAACACATCCTAAGTCTACCAAGGTTAAGAAACTGAACAAAAAATGTCAGATGCTTTATGCTGGTCCATTTAAAATTAGTAAAATTCCACACCCTGGAGCATGCTTGCTTAGCAACCCAAAAACTGGGAAAATAAAGGGATTATATCCACATAAAGATTCAAGGAAGTATTTAAGACACACAGAACCTAGTATGAGAGAGAAAGAATAATCTGATTTGGAAGCTATGACAATATCAGCGAAAAGACACATGTGTAAATAGTAAACTTTACTTTAGGCAATAAGTTACATTTAAGTAAGAAAGTAGACTAAGTAAGGTATTGTACAGAACAGGAGGAATAGTGGAGTGCTAGAGACACACACTACCTGATCTAAACATTTCATGTACATAACAAGTCAAGGTTGGACAGTAAGTTCACACTATGTACAGCCAAAAATAGGAATAAGGAAAGCTATGTACAAAAGATGGATGACTAATTACAAGAGAAAGGGAAACCCACCACAATAACACTAAAGCCATAGCTATGAACATGGTGTACAATATTTACAAAACCCACCTTAATTCTGTGTAAAAGGCAGACAGTAAGAGAAGGGAAAACGCTTAACACTGAAAACAAATGTCATCTCAAGCTAACATTATACACAAACACTTGCAAGGTAAAGCCTAGGCGAACTGAAGCAATATTAAGCAGAGATTACAGTAAATGAGAGGAAAAAGCAGAACCAATATAGTATACACTACTTTTCTTTCTGATGGAAGTGCCAAGCAAGTAAGGAACAATATAAAGACACAATAAATGCATATGAAAAGCACAAAAGGTAACATAAGTTGAAGTGTGAGCAAAAGGTAGTATTCTGAAAGCTGAATAACAAGGAGGAATATTTTGGTGTAAGGAAAAGGCAAACTGTTGAACTATTATAGACAACACTTATGTCATACACATGGTAACTGTCAGGGATAGATATAACTCGGATTTTTGTGAGAATATTGTATGTGAGTGAACACTGAGGTAATCCTACAGGGAGCTTTAACTTAGTTTTAAGTATTAGAGGAAGGAGGAATTTACAGTGGGGCCAGAGGATAAACCGTGGCCCACATTAATGAGGGTAGTAATGAGGAAATGAAGGTGTTGGTACCTAACGAGAGGGCCACACAAATATTGTAGATTTAAGGTGAATAAGTGTGTAATGAGAATAGTATATGTGTGAGGGTATGAGGCCACAGTGAACCTTTGACATGATCTAGAAACCATGTAAGTTATGATAATAGGCAATGGCAAGTGTAAAGACTTTTCCATTAGAAAAGCACAGAATACACCACAAATAACCACACTTATGTTGAGGAAAGCTCAAATTTGAAGCCAACTCAGTAGGGACCACCTCAAGGCACAAAATAACAGAAGAAGCAATATGCATTTTTGCAACATTTCTTAAGTGTATACACACAGCTATCTGTAGTTGAGAAAACAACAAATTAACATTCCATAGCCTAGCTAACATCATAAGATAAGCTACATGAAACCTAAAGAACCACTAAAATTTGAATAAGATTATTGCTCGTAATGTAAACTAATAACTAACCTATGAAGTTAATAAGCAAACAATATCTCAGGAATGGTAAGAGAATGTATGATATATCTGCATTTAACAGGAAGAATATTATGCAAAAGCAATATTTAAGCAATATTAAGCTACAAATCCTTTTACACCCAAAACTATATACATGTACACACACATTATAGTGGGAAGCACACATGGAGGACTTGTACATAGCCATAGCAGAGAATATGACATGATTTTTGAAACATGCAATGGATAGCCATGCACAGCTTGAAGCTCTGAAAATATACCTACTTAAATATTGTTTGTTAAGAGTGTACATAATACATTAATAGAAGAAGCATGGAGAGTAAAATTAAGGTAAGCTTCAAGCTTGTAGCACGAAAAAACGCTGATACACAAACGATGCTTAAAGTAAAACGCAGACCTCAGATATGCTGAGAGACGAATTTTGCACTAAATTGACACAACTTATAGAAATCACTGGTGTACAAGTGAGAAACAAAGGGTAAATGTGGAGTGAATTTAGATATTTATGGTTAAAAGTTCTTCTTTGTAGGTATTATAGATTGGTGGTTTTTAGCATATTTCATCACCTTCTACTTGTAGTGTAAAAATAACACGACTTGCAGTAAGAAGTGGAGAAGACCCTTGTGAATAGCGAAGTAGCAATTGAATCTTGAGAATGGATCTAATGCACAACAGGAGTTCACTCTAAAAGAGAGAAAATAAGAAAGAAAAATCAAAGGTTGAAAAAGTTCAGCTCTTTAGGATAAGATATTTAAATTTCATGTTTAAAAACGTATGTGTAAACAAAGCTATGTAACATGTATGTATTTAGTATTAAGAATAACTGATGCCACCAAATAATCATGAGAAAAGTATGAAGGATTTTTCGTGTAAAACAACAGCATATATGAACTGGAATTTCAGAAGTATAATTATATGTCCTCTTGTTATGCATATTTTCATGACGATGTATGTCATAAAAAAAATGTTGGCATGGAAGAAGACAAAGTGAGCCTTGTGTCAAGAGTAATGGAAAAAACGTGTGTGAAAGGAAAAAGTCTTTAAGTTATTGTGAAAAATCATACCTCTCAAGGGAGGAAAGTGAAGAAAAAGGCGTGTGAGTGTTATTGCTTGTGTTACGTACCTGTGAGGTGATACTGCGGGCTGGAAGTTCGCGCTTCGACCCTGGAGCACACCAAGGGGCGTCGTAGCGGGTACTTTGGGTACTGGCGCAACCAACGCGACTTCTAGTAGCATTTATCACCAGGAATCCAGCACTCCCATAGCCTCCAGGTGAAGGGACAACGCGGTCATGCGCGAGGACAGGAATGACAGTGTGGGATAAGACAATGCGTGCCTTAGACGCACGAGCTAAACAATGGTCCCACGGAAAAAAAGGCTGCCGACCGCCAACCGTAAGGGAAACAATGGGTATCCAATCCCAACAGGACGGATCTGAGGACTCGCCAACGCGAGCAAAAGAGGAAAAAACGCAATTGTAAAACTAAAAAATCCTTTTTGTATGTAATATATATATGTGTATATATGACAAACAATGCATATAAAAGTGTAAAAGGTACTGTTCACTATCCGCATGAACCGAGGAAAGTGACCTCATACGTCAGAGAACAGTAGGGGGCGGTGTACTGGAACAGATCCCTCCCCACTGACGCAAATGACGAAAAAGGAATTTGTTTATTTTATTTTATTCAAATGAAAGTACGCAATTAATTTTTTAAAATATCATTTTTGTAAATTAATATTAAAATAAATAAATAAATTTTCTTGTAACCGCGCTCTTTGGTCGGAAGCAGCGAAGACAAGGCATTGCTATCTCTGAACAAAGAGATGAGGTAGCGTTGATAGACGTCCGCCAGTCGAAAGCGGCAGTTGTTGCAATTAAGATCTCTTACTGTGATAACACGTAGAGCAGTTCATAGGAACAGTGCAAGTGACTGATGTATTCTTGTAAATGATATTGACCAGTTTGAAGATTCGATACTGTCAGATTTCACTGCAACTCAATTTCGTCTGGTCGTAAATAAATGAACATGAAAAACAGCAAGATCAAGAGTTAGAAAAAAAATCATTTCCATACCTACCTACTTCAAGAATCGGAGGGAGAAAATCAACGGAGACAATAGCCTGACCAACAGCTATCAAGAGAAAACGAAGATCTACACAGCCTACTGTAAAATTAGGTAAAAAGGGATTCTGAAAGCAAATTCACTCTGTTAAATCCCAAAAATTATCCAAGGTTGTTATTTCTGTAGTAAATTGACCCATATTGTCCGATACGGTCGTGAAAAGTTACATTCTCAATACAGCATTAAAAACACTTTCTTTTGGCGACTTAGAAAATTTTAATAGAAATTTGTTCACATAGAAATAAATTTTCTTTTGGTAATTTTACTTCGGATCGAAAATCAGGGGTAGTCTCATTCACGAGTTCCTACCCCCTAAACAATAAAAAATAAACTACCTACCAAGAATCCAAATTTACTACAGCTTTCAGTCACTGAGCCAACACTGCCAGAAGTCTATTACCACCACATTTAAGTGGATGAACTTCTCTTGCAAAGAATTACCAGACAGTATGAGCTTTTCACTCTGCAGAGGAGTGTTCGCTGGTACGAAACTTCCTGACAGATTAAAACTGTGTGCCGGACCGAGACTCGAACACAGGACCTTTGCCTTTCTCGGGCAAGTGCTCTACCATCTGAGCTACCCAAGCACGACTCACCCTCAGTCCTAACAGCTGTACTTCCACCAGTACCTCGTCTCCTATTTTCTAAACTTCACAGAAGCTCTCCCACTTCCCAAACTTCACAGAAGCTCTCCTGCGAGACGAGGTACTGGCGAAAGTAAAGCTGTGAGGAGGGGGCGTGAGTCGTGCTTAGGTAGCTCAGATGGTAGAACACTTGCCCACGAAAGGCAAAGGTCCTGAGTTCGAGTCTCGGTCCGGCACACAGTCTTAATCGGCCAGGAAGTTTCACATCAGAGAACACTCCGCATCAGAATGAAAATCTCATCTTGGAAATATCCCCCAGGCTGTGGCTAAGCCATGTCTCCGCAATATCCTTTCTTCCAGGTGTGCTAAGTCTACAAGGTTCGCAGGAAAGCTTCTGTGAAGTCTGGAAAGTAGGAGGCGGGCTACTGGCGGAAGTAAAACTGTGAGGGCGGGGCGTGAGTCGTGCTTGGGTAGCTCAAATGGTAGAGGAAATGCCCGCGAAAGGCAAAGGTCTTGAGTTCGAGTCTCGGTCCCAGACACAGTTTTAATCTGCCAGGAAGTTTGAATTGCCAGACATTTGTCTATGTGTGCTTATCTTCTCCAGACCCTCACTGGAATTGTTTCCTCCAGTTTCTCTTCATTTATAAAAATCATCCTTTATATATATGTACAGGGGTTGGACAGAAATACAGAAACACTGCCCAAAAGGAGTGAAAATAAATGCGAAGGTTAGCCAAGCCTGCAGGTTGCGCTGTTGTGTTTGCCCACGAACGGCAGTGGTGAAGTGCCCTCAATAACGTGCAAGCGTCAGCCGTGGTCAGAACAGCGTTCTGTGTATTTGCACGTGCATTATGTCGCAGTTAAGCGAATTCGATAGTTGGCCGACTTGTGTATGCCCTTATGGTGGGTGTTTCCGTTACCAAGGAACACTAAATGTTTGGTGTTTTAAGAGACACCATATCGACTATTTGTACCGCGTACACATAAAGTGCTAAAACTTCATCTGCTAAGTCACAACACGGATGGAAACGAGTGATCGTGGCAGATGGTCATTGGAGAAGTCTCTGTAAAACTCAGTGGCGCACCCTCGAACCCTGTCAGCACGAAAACAACATGAAGGAAGTACCAAAAGCAGGGAATTGTAGAGCGAGCTGCAAAAGCGAGATGCAAAAGACCGTAGAAGGAAAACGGAACGCGGAAGCCATAAAACATGCACTAAGGAGCAATGGAAGAAAGTCATTTTTTCGGATGAGTTTTCTGTCACACTGTTTCCAGCTTCTGGCCGAGTTTATATCGAAAGAGTGAAGGTATCAGTTGTCACTTGGCTATCGATATAGTCATATTCCATAGGTTCCATTATTACACTGCAAAACTGCTTCTAGTCCAGTACAAGTTAAGTGGTTGTTTTTATCTAACATTAGAAGAAGGAACAGTGTACACACAGACAATTGTTGCATGTTTACATAATGGAAAGATCAAAAACTGTTCAATGAAAGTATTACAGTTGTGAGGAATCTACATTTTGGAGTGCAGATAGTGTGGTAAACTGTAGGAGAATTAGTTTATGAGCTATTCTTTAATTTCACTTTGATTTTGAATTTCTATGGATTTTAAATTTCTTGCTGATGTCTATTGGAAATTTGTTACAGAATTTGCGCTGGTGTAATACTCCATTCCGAAATCTAGACGGACTACATGCCTTACCTGGAAATAGCGTCCATCCTGTAAAAATACATGGTGTATGTAACATACAGCATGTATGGGTGCATGCCTAATGTTGTCTCCCCAGTGGAAATCTCCTACCTACGAACGAATAAAATTACCCTGACATTCAGAACCTGCACCCAGCGATTTCCAAATGGCTCTGAGCACTATGCGACTTAACTTCTGAGGTCATCAGTCAACGATTTCCATAAACGAAATATCGTGTAGTGGTTTTACTTCACGTCAGTTTAGCACATCAAACCAATCTTTCCTATCGGGATGATACTAGAATGAATCAGAAGCTGGAATTGTAAATTATTTATTCTCCAAAAATATGTAGGCTGCAAAAAGAGTATAAATATGAAGTACACAATATTCAGACCTAATGTAATTTCGAGGTTGGCGGAAGATATTTTTCACTTCCTTTAAACCGCAACCGCTATGTTGGATTGACGAAATTGGCTGATACTGATTAGCTGTGAGAAACAAAAGACCTACACCCTGACAATCACTTTCAGAAAAAAATTCAGTATCACGCAAATGGAACTCAACATATTTGCTATAAGTGTTTCCCTCTCTGCTGAACCGGAGTGATCACATCACCTATTCAAGTAAGGACAGCAGATCTACTGCAACGATGAACCGCTCGTTGGGGCATTGACCACTGTGCAGATGATGTACGTGGTGTACCTTGTATTGAGTCCCCCTCCTCTAACATTGCCTATTTTGTACAGAAATAACCGATACCATGTATATTATCATTTCTTGCATAGGTTAAAATTATCTCGGCTGTTTCACTGGGAGAATTCATATGATTTTGTGTACGAAGTATTATTTTTCAGGCTAAAATGTATGAAAAGAAATTAACGTGTTACAATCGATATGTACTAATAATTGAAAGTGCTATTCTTTTAAGAATAATTGAAATTACAAAATATATGGCATACTTAAAATTCATATTATGAATTGTGCAATCTAACGATAATTATTTAATTTGTTTCTGGATTTATTTATGAAATAATGATACAATTTGGTAATGATTCTTCTCCTGTCGAGAAAGTATGTAAACTCTTTTGCTTTGTAATCTCTTTGGAAATTGCGAGTACGGTAGAATGTAAGTAGTAGTGAGCATATCTCAGACGTTTTTATACGTTTGTCACCAACAATTTAATTACTGGTGTTTTGAATGTGGGAATTATAAAGTCGGTGTGATTTAGAATCATGGGCTAAAATAAAAAGACATTCATAGCAACACTCAACTCTTCGTTAGTTATTTCGTCTTCAAGAACACGCAATGTTAAATCAAAAGTTCCAGCAGCAGGAATGAATTCCTAGACACAACAAGATTTAGGGCCAGCAACAACAACAACAACAACGAGATAATCAAGATAAGTAAAAAAGTTCTTCTTTTGTAATGTTACTCCTCTCGAAGTTTACAGAATTCGTGCAAAGAATGAGAACTTTAATGATGATGTTTGCGAGGGTAAGATTACAACCTGCAATTCTCTGCCTACACAATGTACGCATTATGCCGTCCACAAACTCCTACTGCTGGAATTACCTCAGTACAAGACAGAAAACCAATCAAGAATTCTGTTTTCTCACTAGCCAGGAACAGGAATTCACTCAAGTGTTGTTCCATAAGGAAGTCCTTCATTGTGAGTCAGACTCCACAGAGAGCTAAGGAGTCGTCACTCCAGCGAGCACAATAACATCTCTGTTTAGAGAGAAACGACTTCACTCCTCGTATCAGAAGCAACAATTCTAAAAATCTAATCACCGGGTTTTCCACAGTTGCTCTCGCCAGCGAAGTCTGTAGCTCGGTACCCAGAGGGAGGGGTCTTCGATCGACCCCTGCAGGGTAGTGCCTCTCCAAGTCATACCATACTCTCTCCTGGACGCTGCGTCTACACCTTTGCTCATGTGACGAATGTCAGCGGCCATTACAAAAACGTTACTTCCATCCACGTGATCATTAATCTGCCAGCCAACAGCTGTAAGTTTCACAAGATTTTCTTTAAGTTTCCATTTCCTTTCCTACACCCTTAATATTCCGCCAATCAAATAAGTGTCTCTGATTTTCGATGACAGGAGTGCCCCGGCGCTTCCCGTAAGTAGATTCCTCTAAGGTCAGCTAACGACTATCTTTTGGGACCCCTCACATTTCTTCACACTAAATGCATGTATTTCAGCCTTGTTCCACCGATAACGCTCTTTCTCCAGGTACGTTATTGTGAAATTTTTTCCATTCCAACAAAGAGCGATCTCTCACCCACACTGACCACGCAATATGGGTTCTTCGGCCTCCAGTACAGTAAACCGCCGCCCCCTCGTTTTGCAGTCTCTCTCGGCAGTAAATTTTCTCCCCTGCCGAACACAACCAGTCTCTTGCCATCCCTCTTTAGCCGATAGCGGCTTCTGAGGAATGTGTGGAACAAGCGGCCATTTCTGTCGATATTACAGAAACATTTACTACGTGATGGTAGCCAGTTTCAGCCAAGGAAATGATTAATAATCAGGTTGTGCAGCCCAAACCATGATCTAAACATCAATCGAAAAAAACGTACAGAATATTATATGTATGGGGGCCAAATGTTGGTCTCTTTCAATCTCTAGCGTTGTAGTTCATCTTAAATTTACTTTTGTTATTAACCACGTATACCTTTTGCGAGTGTATGTACTGGCATGGGTCAAACTTCCAAGGTTCCTGAAGAGCCTTCTGCAAGACCTTCGATTGTCAGCAGTACAAAACTCCTTGCTGCCCCCTTTGGTAGAATAAATACCTTCTTGAGCTTAAATTCACTGTCCCAAATGATTATCCTACGTGACAGTATGACTCTATGTATATAAAATCAGCTAGGAATATAGTCTGCAGGTCAACAGAATAAGACTCGCTCGTAACTGCAAATCAGATGTTATTGGCGTACTGCTGGTCCAATGTGGTAGTGCGACAAAATGGTGGGCGGCTATTTCGTGTTGCAATCACACCACACCCTTTGATGTTGGCGAGGCGTATTGGCGCTTGCTTACCCGTTCCCACTAGTTTTGACGGCCCGTCTCTGGCGTTGTCAACATGCTTCCGTCCATTCACGCAAGAGACGCAGCTGTTAAACACACTTTTACGCTATCGCTCTCCCTTATCTTAATCAGATATTGCTAGCGCTCTCGGGTAACCTCCGAATTTGAATACATCCGGGCCATTCTTTCTCGACTTTGTCATTTTCACGCACTTTACAAGTCGTAATCGAATCAGAAAATGTTGTAACCTAAAGTAAAATAATTATTGGGCATTTTAAAGCATCGAACATAGACAATCACTACAAATTAAAGGCTTTCCACTTTTTACAATTGCTAAATGAACAGTTTTCATCAAATGAATCATAAAGGAACGCTGTTATCTATCGAAATCAACTACAATTACCAAATTGGTCATCACCCTTTTTCTTCATCCAGCCAATGTAGCGACGGCATTCAATTTTCAAAAACACGTCCATTTGGGTCATACTCCTGCTCCGTTGTTAGTTTGAAATATGATATTTTGGCATGATGACATTGTCTCATTTGACAGTAAGGTGATTCTCTTTATATTTCGACCCATGAACACTTCAGACAAACCAAGGTGTTCGTTTCCAGCGTGAGTGTAAACTTCTCCAAAGGACGACTTTTACTATGAAATGTATGATAAATACATTGTCTGTCAGAAAGAGCTTTATTTCCTCTGTCATTTTAGGACAACACCCTGCGTACTTTTTCAATAAAACATAACACAATATGATTTAGTTCATTAAGACTCAGATACCAAACTAACTTCCATATTCCGATCTTAAAAACCCTCATTAAATCTTGTGGTATGATATCAAATGTTTCAGTTTCCAAGCAGCAATAGCCGTGGAAAAATTACCTAGTCTTGAGGGCAACGATCAGTGTCAGGCTCATATCATGTACTGCCGCAAGGAGATCAGGAAAACTTTATAGATATCTCTCCATGAAATTAAGAAATTCAGGCCGGCCGCGGTGGTCTAGCGGTCCAGGCGCTCAGTCCGGAACCGCGCGACTACTACGCTCGCAGGTTCGAATCCTGACTCGGGCGTGGATGTGTGTGATGTCCTTAGGTTAGTTAGGTTTAAGTAGTTCTAAGTTCTAGGGGACTGGTGACCACAGATGTTAAGTCCCATAGTGCTCAGAGCCATTTGAAGAAATTCAGTCCATGGAAACGAAGTAGATCCAGTGAGTTTTTCTTTGGCAGCAGGACTGGGCTGTGATGCAGTCGCCTCATGGTGCCAGCTGAGTAGCTGCCTGATAGAGACATAGCGCCTCGAAGGTCCGAACGTCTAACGGCTGGTAGCGCTCCTTGTTGACGCAATACCTCTGCATACTGCGTCCGATGATGAATGACTGACAAGGGCCACCTTTGATCTCGAATGCTCTGAACCGCACGAAACCATGCTTAGACCAACACTCGATCACAAAACAACGTTGGCCTATGTCATCTCCATGCAGAATTCCACACTGGTCTGCTAGTGCCAACAGACGGTGGCACTAACAAGTGCTCGAACTGCGTGAATGGTATAGCCGCGGTACGGATGTGCCTCTTTGGGTGTTCGCCTGCATGTCGCTGTGTGAACTGTATACAGTGAAATCATGAAGAGAATTAATCCTACGAATGCGGTTCAAACATCAGAGAAAAAGTTGCGGCTTTCTGAATATGAAAATGAAATCGCAGTCGAGGATAGAAAGTTCTCGGGTATAACATAATAATTTAGAAACATAAAGGCGATGACACAAAAGTACCTGAAGCTACGCTGGGTAGATAACCGATTTTGAAGGACGGAAGAACTTGAGCCTGAATGTTGTTATTTAAGTGGCACACAACGTTCATCTACAGAGCAACAGGAACAGTCCAGTCACAGTGAGTATGAACTAATTCCACCTAGACAGTAGAAGCCCAGTGTATCAGAAGGTATTGATGACGTCGTACAGGAGAACATTTATGTATTATAATCGTGGCTTTGGTTCTTATAGTAAACTAATGAGGCGTCGTACGTCCATTAAAAGTAAGTCAAACAGCAGATCAGTTCTGAATAATGTGTCTAGCAAAAGGAGAGCAGAACTCGTTTGACAGGAAACAGATATCGCAGTTACAAAGTATAAAAGAGCATGTAATATCCTAATTTGATGGAGCAAGGTCGTATGGATCTATAGTCCACTATTGGCGCCTGGAAATGTAGGCACTAGAAGGGTCTAAAACTTTTGGCTTGGACAATCTCAAAGCTTCAATTTCGTTTGTTAGCAATCCTAAGGCTGAATATGGCATTTCATCCGTGGCACATAACTACATTTTTCAAACATAAGGACATAGAAGACGATAATAGTTTACGTCAGAAGACTCACCAGAGTGTGGAGGGATGAACATGTTTCCATCATCAACAGCGTCTCATAGAGGACATAAGACTACAGCTAGTGTGCTGCAGTTTGTCCACAGCTCTGTCCACAGCTACACAACCAATGTGGCATTATCAGTGACAGGCAGATTAGCAAATATGTTGTACATCTGCTTTTAAGAGGCAAAAGGTAGTCTTTGCCCTGTCATTTCAAAGACACTTGAAGCAACATGACCACGAAAATTTCAGGTGGAGGTAATCAAAAGTGGAAAAATGACCAAACAATATAAGAAGCGTTTTCTCGCTTTAGTCCTTGGCGAATATGTAACAAGCGAAAAGGGCCTACTGCTGTGTGACTCCTGGTCCGGTCATACAGATTGTACCTTTATCGATGCAAGTTTTCCAAAGAAAGAAGTTATGCCGAAGATATTACCACTGAAAACAACAAAATATTACTAACATCTTGATATTTACTTCTTTCGGCTAAGTTCTGTATCGGAAAGGTTGCTGACTTTTTAGGACTGCAATGTGCCAAACCACTAGTGAAGATACGTGATCGTTATTTCATCATAAAATTTCACTCTGTGATTCACAATCAATTTTCTGAGACAGAGTATACGACTGGGTTGCAGTACGCTCTGTGAAAAGCAAGTTATGACATTTACATACCTATATCATCATTTGAAAATAAAAGAAATGTAGCTTTTGATATTTGACTGCTCGAATCGAAAAGTAATTTTAAATGTAAAAACATGGCTTTATTGGGGAGTGTACATTGTTCTCTTCCACTTTGTTTTAATTACTCCATCGATATCCCTTATCTACATTATCAGGACTAATATAAGCACCATTAGGTATGTAGGACACGGGTGTTTTGCACTATTAAAATTATTTTAAGCAGTGAGTTCGCAGCAATGTTGGTTAGAAACGTAGTGATACACTGATGTCACTGAATGACATGCAGGTTTTCTCCCATGGTACATTATCATGTTACATTATTTACCTCTATTACAAGAGCGATGTTCTACAAATGTGGATTAAAGTTAAGTATTACAGCAACTGCGTCCATTTTCTAAGTTCTCATTTCCTTTTGACTGTTCCAGACCTCACGCCAATCTGCGTGAGCGTACGCGTGCCTTTCGGCTTCCTCTCGTTGTGACTTGGCTGTCTTGCTAAGTCACAACAAGATGCCCACAAATTTAGCCATAACTAGCCGTAGAGTTACATGCAAGGGCGACCACCGAACAGTTTTAGCGTAACTGATCATAGGGACTTGTGCACAACAATTCCAGTAAACCAATGTGACCGTACCCAGATCAATACTTACGGTCAAGCAACTTAAAATAAGTAACTGCCGTGGTGTGTCAGTACAAGCGAAGCGCCATGCATTACGCAAACTTGCTCCGCAACCACAGCTACAAAAGGCAAAGAAACAACATTGCAGAAAGCATTAAAATCGCTCAACAGAACCAATACCAGTTCCAGACAAGACAACTGGTCTAACAATGCCTGCGCTGTCGAGAACAGTCTGACCATGCGACCAAACAACACAGGCACGCGTCAGTGTCCCATACTCAAAGTGCCACCGTTTTGGAAACGATATGAAGGAGGCAGCACTCCAGTTCTTCCCTTTTTGATTAATCCGATGGCAACAACAAAGTAGTGTGACGCTTCTAATTAGTGGAAAAAATGATTACAGTGATATAAGCTTAACACAGAACATTTACGCTGAAGAGTCAAAGAAACTGTTACACCTGCCTAATACCGTGTAGTGCCCCCGCGAACACATAGAAGTGCAGCAACTCGACGTGACATGGAATCGACTAATGTCTGAGGTAGTAAAGGAGGATACTGACACCATGAATGCTGCAGGGCTGTCCATAAATCCATAAGAGTAGGAGAGAGTGGAGATTTCTTCTCAACAGCACGTTGCAAGGCATCCCAGATATGTTCAATAACGTTCATGTCTGGGGAGTTTGGTGGCCAGCGGAAGTGTTTAAACTCACAAGAGTGTACCTGTAGTCACTCTGTAGAAATTCAGGACATTTAAGGTGTTGCTTTGTCCTTCTGCAGTTGCCCAAGCCCGTCGGAATGCACAAGGGACATAAATGGATGCAGGTGATCAGACAGGATGTTTACGTACGTGTCATCTGTCAGAGTCGTATCTAGAGGTATCAGGGGTCCCATATCACTCCAACTGCATACCCCATTACAAAGCCTCCACCAGCTTTATCAGTCCCCTGTTTACATGGATTCATTGGAAAATCCCCACTTCTCCACAACCTCTGAGACGCTGTGTCCCATTGCTCGTGCGCCACCTATAACATCTCGTTCAAACTCACTTAAATCATGATAAACCGCCATTGTAGCAGCAGTAACAGATCTAACAAATGCACCAGACACTTGTTGCCTTATACTGTCGTTGCCGAGTGCAGCGCCGTATTCTGCCTGTTTGCATATCTCTGTATTTCAATACCCATGTCTGTAGCAGTTTATTTGGCGCTTCAGTGTATCACAAGTAGTGTACTCAAACTATAGATTTCTCAGTGACATATAGAAAGTGCATGGACGGCTATATAAAGAAAGGACGCCATGGTATCTATCTTACCATTTGCATTTTTGATCTTTTTTCTTAGGCCTTGTCTTGTCTTGCCATTGTCTGCATGCCATTCGTTGCATAAAGGCTTTCTGCCAATTGATGTAAGTTGAATTACCGTTAAATACTAGTTATAAGTATTGAATTTTAAAAATTTGTTTCCTTACCATGTACGCAAATATCGCCAATGACTTGTACGAGTGGAAGATCGTGTGATATTTTAATTTATTCCCAAAACTAGCTTCAAATGGGTTTTCTTTAATTTATCACGCTGTTCGTTATTAACATCCTGCATTTTAAAGTTATTTTCGAAGTCCGATTTTCGGTTAACACAGTACAGTTACCTTTGATTGTTGAAAATTTGTCTTTACGTAAAACAACACTAGCAGAGGCTTGCTTCAGCCTGACGTTTCAGAATTAAATGAATTTTCTATTTATTTCGATTCAGAAAGAAAAATATTTTATATCCATACCAGAGATAATGTTTCGTATCAATAAAACATACTTGTGATCTCAGAATAATAATTCCTGCCCTCACGATATTTTCACTTTACGTAAAGTGTACATATTTTTGAAGTGCTGTTTCCAGTTTAAATATAGGTATGGAAGTTGCTAATAATAGAAGGTATTTATTCTTGCTCCCCCAATAATTGTTTAGAGGGATACTTTCCGAATTTTCCGTAATAAAATCATGTAGGGTCTAGTTTAACAGAAAAAATCGACGCGTATCACACTCTTCAGAGGAACTACTAACTCAGCAACGGTCGTTTCCATCATTTTACGACGACGAGTACGTGTTATAACACAACAGACTTAGCAACTCCACGTTGCCGTCGTAGCCAGTCCTTTTAGTAATCCCCAACGACAGCGTCATACTTCTTGAGGCCTTCTCTTTTTACAAACTGAAGTAAACGTTTTCGAGCAGTCTTTCACCGCATTAAGCTACCGTTACCCATCTCGCTGACAACGATGAAGCTACATACAACATAGGGCAATCTATCACCGAATAACTACAACTCTTGGCTACAAATTACGCAGTCCTATACATCGACTATGGTCAGTGCAACTCTGTTTCTTTGCCGTAGTGTCCCTACTCAACGTTGTGCTCGTAAACATAGGCAGTCGTAAACTGAGAGCGTGTACCACACTTCGTGGCCAGCGCTGACGCCGTTAACGCCACTGCACTGCAATGCTCGCGCGTAGGATGTCAACACTCGTGGCGCCAGGGCGTGAATTCCGAATTTCCGGGAAAGGAAACCGACTGGAACAACATGTGAGATTTGTTTCCTGACCCGAGAGGTACGACGCAGGGTTTATAAGGGTCAGTTTAGGCAAGATATGTGATAAAAATTCTTTTCCGCTAACCCTGACCTAGGCTTACTTCATCGGTTAAGGGAAAAGTTGAAATAGTTTCTTTTCCAAGGCTGATTCGGTTCACCGCCAACTCCAGACGGACGTATTGGTAAATATCTACTGATCTTCTCATCGTCCATATTTTTTCCTGAACTTTCCTTGTCCTCCATAATCAAACATCTAAGTTTACCTTTCGAGACCACCTCACACCTTAACTTCTGCCTCTGTTCTTCCCGGAGTGAAGGAAAAAAGCTGTCGTGTAACTGAGACCTTGAGTTGTTGGATTGCATCCCACAAAATAGTCACTGCATTCCATTCGTGGCACGGAGCAAAGTTCCAACACTTTCGCAAGATTAATAACAGCAATGCATTTGTAGGTAGCTAAAAATTTTATTCACAATAATTTTTACCTCGTTCAGTAACTATTCAGCAAAACTGAACAAAAAAAAATTTCAGTCCGTTGACACTACACATATACCGTATACAGGATGATTCACGTAAGACGTAAAACCCCTTTTACTTCGTGAACGGTTACACACATCGAAACGCGGTTTTCAGCAAACGTTACAGCGTCGAGAGGCACGTATGTTATTATGTGGTTAATGCTTTTGGTGTTGTTATCACTGCAGATACTAAACCAAGTACTTTATCAAATGAAACCGTATACTTTTTAAAACTGCATTCGATAGTTCTTGAGAAGTCAATTACAATGACATAGGGATGAGTCCTTTTGTAAAAGAAATTCTAGAAATGCCTTAGAATGTGAGAGCAGAGTAACCTGATACGGCGTTGTCGGTGCAAACACTGCCAAGCAGGCGCCTCGGATCTGACTGAAATATTGTATACCATGAGGTAATCATGCGCTTCGATGATAAAACTTTATTTCCCTTTGGAAGAATTTACGACCTAGATACAGGTTCACCTACGAATATTGTATATGGAAATACGACATAGGCTAGAATATTGGGTACCACGTAGGAAAACTTTTTCAAATTTGTATATGCTTGCAGATTTATGTTAGCTGAAACAGCGAAATCAATTGTTCATTCTTCAAAAACAAAGAAGTCTTATACGCTGCAAAAAGCGAATTATTATACAGGGTGTCACAAAAAGGTACGGCCAAACTTTCAGGAAACATTCCTCACACACAAATAAAGAAAAGATGTTATGTGGACACGTGTCCGGAAACGCTTAATTTCCATGTTAGAGCTCATTTTAGTTTCGTCAGTATGTACTCTACCTCCTCGATTCATCGCCAGTTGGCGCAATTGAAGGAAGGTAATGTTGACTTCGGTGTTTGTGTTGACATGCGACTCATTGCTCTACAGTACTGGCATCAAGCACATCAGTACGTAGCATCAAAAGGTAAGTGTTCACCACGAACGTGGTTTTGCAGTCAGTGCAATGTTTACAAATGCGGAGTTGGCAGATGCCCATTTGATGTATGGATTAGGACGGGGCAGTAGCCGGGGCGCGGTACGTTTGTATCGAGACAGATTTCCAGAACGAAGGTGCCCCGACAGGAAGACGTTCGAAGCAATTGATCGGCGTCTTATGGAGCACGGAACATTCCAGCCTATGACTCGCGACTGGGGAAGACGTAGAACGACGAGGACACCTGCAATGGACGAGGCAATTCTTCGTGCAGTTGACGATAACCCTAATGTCAGCGTCAGAGAAGTTGCTGCTGTACAAGGTAACGTTGACCACGTCACTGTATGGAGAGTGCTACGGGAGAACCAGTTGTTTCCTTACCATGTACAGCGTGTGCAGGCACTATCAGCAGCTGATTGGCCTCCACGGGTACACTTCTGCGAATGGTTCATCCAACAATGTGTCAATCCTCATTTCAGTGCAAATGTTCTCTTTACGGATGAGGCTTCATTTCAACGTGATCAAATTGTAAAATTTCACAATCAACATGTGTGGGCTGACAAGAATCCACACGCAATTGTGCAATCACGTCATCAACACAGATTTTCTGTGAACGTTTGGGCAGGCATTGTTGGTGATGTCTTGATTGGGCCCCATGTTATTACACCTACGCTCAATGGAGCACGATATCATGATTTCATACGGAATACTCTACCCGTGCTGCTAGAACATGTGCCTTTACAAGCACGACACAACATGTGGTTCATGCACGATGGAGCTCCTACACATTTCAGTCTAAGTGTTCGTACGCTTCTCAACAACAGATTCGGTGACCGATGGATTGGTAGAGGCGGACCAATTCCATGGCCTCCACGCTCTCCTGACCTCAACCCTCTTGACTTTCATTTATGGGGGCATTTGAAAGCTCTTGTCTACGCAACCCCGGTACCAAATGTAAAGACTCTTCGTGCTCGTATTGTGGACGGCTGTGATACAATAAGCCATTCTCCAGGGCTGCATCAGCGCATCAGGGATTCCATGCGACGGAGGGTGGATGCATGTATCCTCGCTAACGGAGGAAAATTTGAACATTTCCTGTAACAAAGTGTTTGAAGTCACGCTGGTACGTTCTGTTGCTGTGTGTTTCCATTCCATGATTAATGCGATTTGAAGTGAAGTAATAAAATGAGCTCTAACATGGAAAGTAAGCGTTTCCGGACACATGTCCACATCACATATTTTCTTTCTTTGTGTGTGAGGAATGTTTCCTGAAAGTTTGGCCGTTCCTTTTTGTAACACCCTGTATATCTATATGTTAGACGTTAGATTCGACCTCTCTTTCCCTGTCCGCGGCTGTATGGTTCTTAGAAGTAAAACAAATGCCGTCGGACAACTGTCTCTATCTACACTGCCTTAAGTTGTGTCACATGGGATACACTTGTTGGACTAAACATTTTATTAAAAATACTTTGGTAAATACAGGGTAAAATAAGTATTCTTCTTTACATGCTGAACGTAATGACAGTGCCACGTGCAATACACGCTGTCAACTTATTTGACGTTGCAGTGCAACTTCGTACACACATAAATGAAATAAACAGTTTACTAACAATGATTTGGTATCTACTGAAGTCACATATCATGTATTTTATCGTCCAAAATAATAAGTATATCCTTTATTTGAGCATGTGTTCAAACTGTTGACCATGGACTGAACAGATGTGATGTGATTACAGTGGATGACATGGTAGAGCAAGCACTGGTGGTTCGACGAAACTGCTTCTTTGAGTGATTCCCAAAGAAAGAAATCAAAAGGAGTCAAATTGGGGGACCTCTCAGGCCATTTGACATCAGAATTTCATCCTACCCAATGTCCACTGAAGCTCTCATTCAGTATTTGCGTTGCAACACGAGACGAATGAGCTAGACAACCGTTGTGTCGCAGCCAAGTACACTGTACACCTATACTGCCGTGTCAAGTGGTACATCTTCAGAATGTTCGTCAGAAAGTGTGCGAACGAATGTCCGTTTAGAACGCCTGAGACGAAGTAAGGCCCCACAATGCAATTTCCTATGATGCCGCGTTATACGTTTACGCTCCCTGGCCGTTGATGTTGCACCTGATGAAACCAGTGTGGATCTGCGGCTGCCCAGTAGTGCATGTTATGCAGATTCACATCACCGTGGTTGGTAAGCATTGCTTCATCGGTCAAGAGCACACGTTGGAAAAAGGTAGGGTCGTCTCTCAATTGCTGAAGGGCAAACCGACAAAATTCTGTACGAGGCTCGAAATCACGGTCGTGGAGTGCCTGATATAGTGACATACGATAGGGACGGAAATTCTGTCGATGCAAGACGCGAATAGCAGCAGTGTGGCTGATTCCAAATTTCTTGGTAATACGTCTGGTACCAATGTGTAGATTCACTAGCGTCGAACCCAGAAAAGATCCTACGTGTTCTCTGTCAGTTGCAGTCTTCTTTCTATTTTTGACGTTCAAGCAGGCTTTCCCCACTAGAGTCTTAATCATTCGTGCAATTGCCTGGCACGTCGGACGCTGGCGATGGGGATAGGTAGCCCTATACCGCTGTGCTGTTTTTACGGCATTTCTTTTACATTCACCATATAAAAGTAGTGAGCTTTGCGGCTCAGCTTCCTTCGAATTCCCAGGGTCTGTATGTCCTTTGTTTGTTCGCTTGTGCGATATTCTTATTCTGGTGGAGGCGCTGGACTCGCGGCAGCACCTCGATTTCAGCGATGGTGGCCGCAATAGGGCGCAATCGGCAGCACGGCGGACGAAATAACGGATGCTGGCCAGTCGGATAGAGCGGCTCTGGCCGGACGGATGTGGCAAGGGAGTTAATACGCGTCTGCCAGAAAGGGCAGGAGAAGGTCCCATCGGTTTTTGGAATGAGAGGTCCACAGGTGTCTGCGTTTGGTTGAAGGGGACCATCTTCCGCCGTTCGTTTCTTCCCTATTTGGTGACCTTCTTTAACTTGTGGTATTCGGTGGAGTGACTGTAGTGCTGTGATCCCGGACCGAATATTGATCCTACTTATAAAACTGACTGATGGCTTAACTAAAGCCCCTAAAGAATGAGCCTGGTCAGTGTCGCCTTGGTGGTAGTTCTTTTACACTTATTAGGTTTATCTGAATGCCCGCCCGATGTTCTATTCTAGATATTTCCTGACATCGTAGAGGTAAAGGTTACGTATCATTAAACTCCATCCTTGAACTGTGTAAGTTGCTGTCTTCTCTGGAGTTGATCTAAGTCTAGCGGCTGTTAGTTTTAACGTCTGTGTCTCTCGGCCACCTCTTGAGTGGTTTTAGGTCTCCGTAGCGTCTCTCTTGTGTTTTGATTCGACACGGCCGCTTGTGGGTAGCGGGCCTCGTTCTTGCCTATTGCCTTTTGAGCCCCTGGTAGGTCAGTTATTCCATATTGACTGTGGTTTCACAAAGCCACTGCGATATTTCGCAACGGCCTTATATTCAACTCCCATGTGTATTTCTTAAAGCTATTTCTGGGTAAGTGGTATGGAAACGACCGTTAACACACGGCCTTAATGTGCTTTACTTTTTTGCTGGCATTAAGGCCACGCGTTGCAGAAGATAGAGCGACAACCGTGAGATGACGGCTACGCAAACGGCTTACCGAAACAAGAGTTATGTAAAGCAATATACGTTCATTTGCTAAGTTCTCTCTCAGAAGGTTGTTCTTTTTCCTTAAATATTTAATACTTTAAGAATTTTCCTCTTTGTTTAACTGAAAGAAACTGTAACATTTTATTAAGTATGGTGGATTCACCGAGAAATAAATATTTTATACTATTTATACATAACTGGAAATTTGCCTTGAAAGCACAGTTTGGGAGTGTCTCTCAAAAGCTTGTTTTTAAATGGTTAATACCTTAAGAACTTCCTGTTGTTTATTTAATTGAAAGAGTTTGCAAGATTTGATTAAGTATGCTGGAATCATACATACAGCTGTTATACATAACCGGGAGCTTGCCTTGAGAGCACATTTGGGTGTTCCTTAAATAAAATTGTTTTTGTTAAATGGTTAATACAGTTAAAAAAAATCGTGTTGTTTGTTTATCGCTAGACATTCTGCACTCACTGGAAGTTTTAAAGAATTTGAAAAGACTTTTTTTGCAGTCTCTTAAATTGTTTTTGCTCTTAAATGGTTATCACTTCTTTCAACAATCGGGTAATTGTAAACCTTCCTCAAGTGCTTCAGTGGGCCTGTAGTTTACACTGCTGTTGTTTTTATTTAAATTCTTTAAACCTTGTTGTTATATTTTTAAAATACCGCAGTTCTTTTCTTACTGAAAAAGTTTGAGTCTTGTTTAAATAAAGTGTGTAAACTAAAGGGTGAAAGGTATTTTCCCTGAAGTTTGCCTAGCCGTTCCGCGTTCGCTTAGCTTTGTTTCTAAAACTAATATTACGTTTTGATTGGCCATGTCAATTTGTTACTCCTTTTGTTTCAGGGGGCGGGTGGGAGATGACTTTTAAGCACTTTCCCCTTGATTGCTTATTTAGTGATATGAAGTTTAAGCCAAAATTTTGTAACTTTTACATTTGTGATTTTCAGGCCCCCTTCAGTATGGAGGCGTAGTGTTGCCTGGGGCTCAAGTTGTTAAAGAAAGAGCAGATCGCCTACAAAGCTAAGATTAGCTCTTAAGCTGGCGAAGGAAATGTTACCGATCTCACTGCGATAGTGAGGGCAGCGTTGGATAAGCCCCCTTGTCGTAATTGTGGAAACTGTTCCTGAGGGTCCGCAGCTCGTGGTCGTGCGGTAGCGTTCTCGCTTCACGCGCTCGGGTTCCCGGGTTCGATTCCCGGCGGGGTCAGGGATTTTCTCTGCCTCGTGATGACTGAGTGTTAGGTTTAAGTAATTATAAGTTCTAGGGGACTGATGACCATCGATGTTAAGTCCCATAGTGCTCAGAGCCATTTTGTTCCTGAGGTAGGTGACGCGCTACCACATTACACCGCTGTATTGGCCAGTATGGAACCAATTGCTAATGAGGCTGACAATAAGAAACAATTATCAAATTTGACTATGAAGACACAATGTCTTGTAAAAAAATCCTTGAGCAAGTAGCACTCACGGCTAAAGGGCTTACTGACCAGAAATTCAAATTATTTGTCGGCTGAAGGCTCCAATAGTTATAACTCAAAATCAGTTTGACGGCTGAAGGCCCTAATAATAATAACTCAAAACCAATTTAACGGCTGAATGCCTGGATAGCAGATTGTTAAAAACAGTTAAACTACTCCAAGAGATACTAAAATATTTAAAAAAACACATCAAAAATTTCATTATTAAGAGGCAATATCTAATTAAAATTCTTTAGCCAAATTGCATTCACGGCTGAAGTCCTTATTGACCAGAAATTCAAATTATTTGTCAGCTGAAGGCCCCAGTAGTAATAACTCAAAAATAATTTAATGGCTGAAGGCCTGGACAAAATATTGTTAAAAACAATTAAACTTCTGTGAAAGCCTGGGCAGTAAATTGTTAAAAACAGTTAAATTTCTCCAAGAGATACTAAAATATATTGTTTTTAAAAAAAACACAATCATCAAACTTTCACTATTACGAGACAATATCTAATTAAACATTCTTACGAGAAACATTAACGGCTGAAGGCCTTATTGACAAGAAATTCAAATTACTTGTCGGCTGAAGGCCCCAATAGTATTAACTCAAATTTAAAATATATTTTTTTAAACAAAAACAGTCATCACTATCTGATCAAACCAAGAGAAAAGTAGACCTCAAGCAGTGCTGCAAGAATAGGCCTGGGAAAGTCACTCAACCTCCTAACCGATGAAACAGGCAGCCAAGAGTTGTATTCACTTAACTGGATGGCATCTCAAACTAGTAACAGTTTAAACGCACACTCTTGCAAAATCTACCTAATGTCTGATAACCAATACAGTGATGGAATAATCCAGACAAGGTGGAACCGGCGGACAGTACTGTGTCTTCAGGATCTGGTGTTTAGAACATCCACAAGCTGAAGGATCCACTACAACCAAGGTAGTCCCAAAGAAACAACATATCCGGACCACAATCAAGCCGGCCGCGGTGGCCGAGCGGTTCTAGTCGCTACAGTCTGTAACCGCGCGACCGCTACGGTCGCAGGTTCGAATCCTGCCTCGGGCATGGATATGTGTGATGTCCTTAGGTTCATTAGGTTTAAGTAGTTCTAAGTTCTAGAGGACTGATGGCCTAACATGTAAAGTCCCATAGTGCTCAGAGGCAGTTAATAGCCTTCAGGCACAACTATTCCACTGGAAAAATCGGGTTAGTTATTCCGGCCATCTTAAGCCTGGTGCCGATCAGGTGCCAGTTATTCAACAACTACAGGGTGTTGTAAATCAGCTTGCTTTAGAGGATGTACCTAGTTCGACTGTGGACGAGGTTTCTGACACCCAAGTTGGTTTGAATAATCCTCGTCAGGAGCTTACTCCCCCTCAGTGTTTTGCTATGAGTAATTGCAGCAAATTATCACACCTTATGGGAAGTTTTTTGAGGGTAATTAATATACTGTCCATTCGGTCAGTGAGTGACATCGAGGCGGTGTTAGGGTCTTCCGTTACATTTCAGCGTCATGCTGAAGCTCTGAATTTGCTTCACGATCAAGTTCTTCAGTTACTGTACCCGCTAACTAGTGGGACATTGAGTCAAATATTTGCTGACATTTTGCTCAAGGGAAAGGGGTTGAAAGAGTTACATCAACAGGTGATCAATTTCAAACTGTCCGGCATTTGAACAATGAGTTGCTGTGCAAGCATTATTGGCGGTTGCAATCAAGTAATGAGCCCATGATAAATATATTGAGCTGATCCGAACCGCTCTTTTGGCTTCAGAATTTCAAGTTTCTGATGGTCAAATTGCCGGTAACATACTGGAAGGGATGAGGCCCGAGGATCGATCGCGCAACATCTTTGCTAGCAAACTCTCATTTAAGTGCTGTGGTTTCCAGCAATGAGGGTCT
Organism: Schistocerca piceifrons; assembly: GCF_021461385.2. Classification (NCBI taxonomy): domain Eukaryota; kingdom Metazoa; phylum Arthropoda; class Insecta; order Orthoptera; family Acrididae; genus Schistocerca; species Schistocerca piceifrons. The sequence goes on from NC_060141.1 coordinate 276,960,238, forward strand.
GAATTACGCTGATAATCGGCGGGTTCAATCATCTAATGGTAGTTTGGGAGCTAGTAGCTCTTCGGTACAACGTACGTTCGACTGTGTCGTACGACAACGATCTGAAGTCTGTTTTGGCTGTCGGCACGTGGGGCATTTTTTCGTGAGTGTCCGGTTCATCAGAAAGAGGTAGACAGTTGACGGTGTCGGAAGTCCGGAAAGGAGTTTATACCATCCTTTCGCAGGCGTTGTCGTCGAATTGGGGGCTTAGTAGGTGACCCCTTTATTGGTGCTCATTAGAGTAAAGAGACAGATTGCGCACTTGTTGATATTGGGATCTCGGTATCGCTAATGGACTATCATTGGTATCTCGAGTATCGATCTTTATCTAAGTTTGTTCCCTAGATCCTATAAATTCTTCTCGATCTGTAGCGGCCATCAGCTACTTTTAGTTTGCGAGTTTGCGGTTTGTTTGATTATTGAGAAGTTTTACTCGCCGGTTAACTTGTTAGTGGCTAAGAATTTGCCCGTTAATTTGATCCTAGGATGTGATTTTATATCCAGCGCGGGATTAATGTTGGATGGTCAACAACAAGCTATTCATTATAAATTTCATACTGAGGAGAAAATCGGTTTACGCTTGTGTGATATTTCATAGCCAATGTGTTCTGTTTCGCCTGCAACTGAATGTTATAAACTGAGTCATTTGGAGCCACGGAAAAGGGATTAGATATCGCAGGTGTTCGATAAGTTTCCGGTAGACCTCAGACAGGCTTGGCATGAGTAACAAAAACCAGTACAGAATCCAATTGACTCATTATGTTCAATTTCGTCAATCACCCTATAGGTTATTCCACCTTCCCCCTCCAAGATGGAGCCTGTGTGGCATGACAGTACATTGCGTGAAGGAGACATAAGACTTCTTACCTCCACCTATGCGTCACCAATGTTCTTGGTTACTAAGGGTAGTAAGAGGGAGTTCCGACCTTTAGTTGATTACTGGTTGTGAACGGAAAAATTATCTTGGAATCTTCGTCTTTACCTAATATTCATCATTATCTCAGATAGTTCTCTGGACAAAAGCGCACGATGTTCCATTTATCTGATGACCGCCTGCGCGGCGCTGTGGATGCCAGGCCGCGAGCTCTTGGTTGTCCGGCTATCAGATGCCGTGTCGGCCGTCTACTGCTGCGGTACGACATGATTACTTTTAAAACATAGGCAAATAAATTTTGTACTCACCCACGTCACGGAAGGAGATGCTGGAACTGCCAGCCACTATTTTCCAAGCATTTATGGCATCCACTTAAGAAATCACACGTTGTAATTTTCTCTGAGACATTGGATAAACTGATACACGTTTATTATCCCTGAGCTCGTCTGTCGTGTGAGGATTTGTTGTGTACACTTTGTCTTTCAGTGCACCCCACAAATAAGAATCGCACGGAGTTAAATCAGAACTTCTACCGGGCCAGATAGTTTTACTATTCACTCTTTCACCGAACTATTGTGAATTGAGTGCAAAGAACTATTGGCCGTAAGAGCCCTTGCCGAAAACTGTTGAAAAAATGCGAAGCTTCGTTCTCTTTCACTCAGTTAATTAAAAAACGGTCGCAAAATGTTCTGCCCACATCTTTCACTTGTAACTGTGTAAATAAAAAAATAGTACTATTATTCTGTCACTACTAACTTGACAGCATACGCCTCTTTTCCGATCTCCAATGCTGACAGTTCTGGGAATTAATAGACCCGTGTAAATTGAACCAAGCCTCGTCTGAAAACAGAATGAGGTAAGGGTCCATTTCATCGAGATGCACTTGTTTTAAAACCCATTCGCAAAACGTAGCCCTGTGCGCAGGATCACCAGGTCGACGATTTGTACTACCGATACTTTATAGTGACTTGCACAAGCAGCTTAACACCCATTTTACAGAGGTGCACGATATTTGTGTTTCCTGCGATAGACGTCTAAGAGACTTTCTAGGGGAGTTTCCCAGGCTCTATACAGTGTCATCGAGACGAGTCGCTTTGAGTACCGTACGCCGTGGTTTACGCTGCTTGTCTTGAACACTTCCCGTTTCACGAAATTTATTTACTAACTTGTTAACTGGACCATGACTCGGAGTTCGAACACCTGGAAACTTCTGGTCAGCCACCGAACGGTAGGAGCGGAATCTGCACGAAATACGAGTCAAAAATAAACATTCGTTGTGGAATTGACGAGTTTGCTCATGCCATTGTTGCGTTCTCAAAATTCACTGTTTCGCTGCTCGAATGACACTGTCCGACAAGGCGCGTATGTCTGTACAGCATTCAGACTAAAAACCACAAAAAAGGAGTCCCGTGGGACTCATTTGTCCAGCAGGCCCTGGGCAGGTTGTTCTCGGATAAATGAAACGGTATTTCGTCGTTTTGGATTTGAACCAAGCCTACTACCAAATTTCGTTGTCATACGATTCCAAGTACATTACTGCCTTCTGGACTGATTAGAATCTACTTGAATTTTCCACAGTTCCGTTTGGTTTGTCGAAGGGAGCAGCTATTTCATCTAGGTTACAGAATCGGGTGCTCGGCGACTTAAAATTTAAGTGTTTATAGAACTCTTTATACGATGTTTTTGTCTATAGCTCCACATTTGAGGAACACTTCCTGCGTTTGGAAGCAGGGTTAGAGAGGTTTATGGAGGCACGTTTGACCGTGAAACCTTCTAACGTCACCTAGGCGCGCTGGCAATTTTCCTTTCAAGGCAATTTAATGTATGGTCTCCGGACCATAGGATAGATCAGGAGCGTACGAAAGATCAGCGAAAATCTCCACCTCCTGTTAATAAAAAGGAGGTTACCAGATTCATTGAAATGGCCAGCTATTTCAGCAAATATGTGAATAAATTCGCACAATTGACCGCCCCTCTTAATGAATTACAAAGGAAGGAGTTAATTTCCGCTGAGATCAAACTCATCAGGCATCTTTCGAAGCTATTAATCAGGCTCTTAGTAACCCGCCCGTCCTGGTTATCTCAAACTTCGAGATGCCCTTTGTGGTCCAAACAGGGTCTCCACACGCGGCGTGGCGGAAGTCCTCCTCCAACAGCAGAAAGGAGACCTGTGATCTATGCGTCTAGAAGGTTGTACCGGCAAAGCTTAAGTATTCTGTCCACGAATGGGAGACGCTAGCGGTGCAATTCGCTTCAGAAAATTTCAGACTTTACCAAGAGCATCGTGAATTTTTACCTGAAACTGATAATCAAGCGCTTAGACGGATCGTACAGCTCGCTTGGACGTTCGAATTTCGGCTTTCGAATTCCAGATGACGTATACCCGTGGCATCGACAATCAGGTATCTGACGCTTTGAGCCGGATGTTTGAGGCTCGGGTTCTGCAGTCAGAGAAATATTCCGGTCTGGAGGACTGTGTAGGCCGGATAGTACCTGAAGTCTCCGAAATTTTCGGGGACCTCAGGCAAAGACAGGACAGTGATCCCAGGACTCATTTCATGCACAAAGGCCTGGTTTGTTGTCAAGGGCTGGGTGAGTCGTCTAGCCTTCGTTCCGGTACTTTCATTATATGGTGCCCGGAGGGCATCTACGTTTCCACAAAACTATCGCTAACAATAAGCATCATGTGTCTTGGGCTTATACAAAGATGTCCGGTGGATGGTGAGTAATTGTAAAGTCTGCAAAAGAGCCACATCAAATTCTAGCCCTGGTAAAGGTCCTCTGCAATCCAATAGGGAAACCTATCCGATGAATAAGTGGTTCATCGGTTATATTGCTCCTCTGGCTCACACACACAACGGTAACTCGTACATACTCGTAGTGGTGGAACTTTCTCACGCTTCTGTGGGTTAATCCCTAGTGATGAGATTATTTTTTCTATTACTATTCGACATCTCTTGGGGATGATTCCCATCTTTGGCCCGTCGAGGTATTTGGTCAGTGATAACGCCCTGGCTTTCAAATGTACAGGCCTTAGGAGATTCTTTTTGAACAGGCTATTCGTCATGTAACAAAACCCCCTATCACCCTCCAACTTCTCTTGCGGAAATCTGAAAGGGATCCCTATTGCATTCCATAGTAATTCGCCGAGTAAGTCGGATTACCCCATGGGGTGGCTTAGTTCTTCCTCTAATGCAGCCCTGCATGCGTCATTGAAAGCTGGCCCCGTTTCCCTTGTGTTGGGCTATCAAGTGGTCAGTTAACGGTTTGCTCCTGGATCGTATTAACGCTAAGGTTCTGTAGGAGAACTGAAGGAAGGTGCACCAAAATATTCAGTGGACACATCAGCGGTGGGCCGATCGCTATATTCAGAGGTGTATAGAATTTAGGGATAAGGTAGGTGATCGGGATTTTGTGGGAAGTCCCAGTGTTAGTTAATCAGAAAGGGGGAAAGGGCTATTCTAGTAAGTTAATACCCCACTTATTGGGTCCTTTTGAGATCGACGCTGATTTGGGTCCAACAAATTTGATTGCGCTCGGTCTTGAGTCAGGTAAGTTGTCTAGGCTTCATGTCTCCGAAGTTAAAGAGAACTAGCTACCTCTCTCAACTCTCAACATGGAGGAGAGAGAATTCTGTCGGTTTGGTTGTAGAAGTTGACCCACGCGACTATGAATTCATGGGGTCTGTCTGTCGTTTGTTTGTTCGTTTCTGAGATGTTCTTGTTCTGGTCGAGGCTCTGGCCTTGCAGCGGAATCTCGATTTCAGCGACGGTGACCAGGAGAGTGAGCGATCGGCAGTAGGGTAGACGGAGTGAAGAATGCGAAACAGCCAGGTGGAGCGGCTTTGGCTGGATGGAAGCAGTAGCGGGAGTTAATATGCGACTGCCAGAAAGGACAGAATAAGGCCCCATAGGTTTTCGGAACGGGAGGCACAAAGGTGTTAGTGTTCGTCCTTCTTGGTCACTTTTCCATTACTTAGTGACCTTCTTTAACTTCTGGTATTCGGTGGAGTGATCGTGGACACGAATTTTCATCCTACTTACAAAACTCTGACTGATGGCTTAACTGAATTTCTGAAAGAAAGAACCTGGATAGAGTTGCCTTGGTTGCAGTTGTTTTATACTTATTCAGTTTATCTGAAGGCCCACCCGTTGTTCTATTCCAGATATTTCCTAAGACTTTATAGGTAATGGGTGCATATCCTTAAACACCGCCGGCCAGTGTGGCCGAGCGGTTCTAGGCACTACAGTCTGGAGCCGCAGGTTCGAATCCTGCCTCTGGTATGGATGTGTGTGATGTCCTTAGGTTAGTTAGGTTTAAGTAGTTCTACGTTCTAGGGGACTGTGACCTCAAAAGTTAAGACCTATAGTGCTCAGAGCCATCTGAACCATTTTGAACCTTAAACTCCACTGTGGAAACTGCTGTATTCTCTGGAGTTGATCTAACTTGGGCGGCTTTTAAGTACAACCTTTGTGTCTCTCGACCACCTCATGAGCTGTTCTGGGTCTCCATAGCGACTCTTTTGTGTTTTCCTTCGATACGTCCACGTGTGTGTTGCGGGCCTTGTTTTCTGACTGTTGCCTTTTAAGCCCCTGATAGCTCAAAGCTTGCATATTGACTGAGGTTTCACAAAGGCACTGAGCTATTTCGCACCGGACTTATATTCAACTCCCATGTGCATTCATTAAAGCTACTTCTGGGCTAGTGGTATGGAACCGACCGTTAACACATTCCTTTTACGTTTTCTAATTTTGCCAGCGTGAGGGCCACGACTTGCACAAGACGGATGGAGTGGAAATTACGCTCCGACCTGCGACAACAAAGGGATGACGGCACTGCTCACCAAATCAAGATTTATGTAAGACATATCACATGTATTTGCCAACTTGTTTTTCAAATGGCTATTTTTTTCTTAAATGGCTCATAATTCTCCCGCTGTTTATTTAAGTGAAGGAAATTGCAAGATTTTTTCTTCAGTATGAAGGAATCAATGGAAGCAATGATACTTAATAGGAAACCGGCCTCAAAAGCATTGTTTGGGGATGTCTTTCAAAGATATCGTTTTTAAAAAGCTAATACGCTAAGAATTTTCATGTTTTTTTTTTTTTTTTATTAAGACGCAGTTGTAATTATTTCGGAAGCGCTTGAGTAACCCTGTAGTTTACGCTACGTGTTTTTTTATTTAAATTTCTTTAAACCTATATCTTAAATTTCTTAAAATACGAGAAATATTTGTTACTGAAAAATTTTTGGTCTTGTTTAAATAAAATGTCAAACAATAAGATGAAAGATGTTTTCCCTGAACGCAGCCTAACCGTTCCACGTTCCCTTTCCCTTGTTTCTAAAACCATTATTACGTTTCGATTGACCAGGTCAGGTAGCATATCCAACTTCTCCTCATAGGTGTTCATGTCAACATGCTCTCAAATTCTAGGACACTTCTCGAATTTCTTTACGGCAGGTTTCAACATCAGTATTAACGAACGCTATATCACTGTAACTTCCTTTTCAAGAGCTATCTAATACAGTTATAAAAAGTATACGGCTTCATTTAAGAAAACGTACTTGCTTCAGTACCTCCATTCATATCAGCACTAAACACAATAACCAAATAAAAAAATAAGTGTATCCCTATATATATATTACTTGCACGTAAACCTGGACGAGAGGTCGGACATGGCAGCATCGGTCATATTATAAATTAGTAAGCCCTGGGATGACTATAAAAGAAAAACTTTGGCAGATATCTGCAGCAAACATAATAAAAAAATTTTCCATGTCTTATAAGTAAACAACTGTTCGTGTCTTCTGCACGTTTTTGATGAGCAAGCCACGTTGTCGAAGATTTTCTTCTCTTTTGACCACATCAACAGCTATTTTGGAACTACAGTGGGGTCAGAGTGATTCATAGTCACCGCAGGAAAGTTGCAGTTGAAACCAGTCTTTAATATACAACTACACGATAAATGAAACATTGGTGGACACACTAACCACCGTAAAAAAACTGGGAGTGACTATCCAGAGAAATATTAGTCGAATGAGTAATGAAACAAATAGTAGGAAAAGCAGATACCAGAATGAGATCGATAGGAGGTAACCTAAGAAAATGTAACTCATCCTCGAAAGAAGCGGCTTATCAGGCGATTCTTCGACCAAATCTTGAGTATTGTTCGTCAGTATGGGACCTTTAGCAGGTAGGACTGATAGAAGGGATAGAGAAGATCCCACAAAGTGTGGTGAGTTTCCTCATGGAAATGTTTTGTCGGCGCGAAAGCATTGACGGGATGCCCAACAAACCCCACTGGGCAGATGCTACAAGGGAGGCGCTGTGTATCACGGAGAGCTGTACTGTTGAAATTTTAAGAGAGTCTCTCCGCAAAGAGTAGGACAACGTATTACTTCATCCTATGTACATCTCGCGAATTGGCCTTTACGAGAAAATTAGAGAAATCAGAGTTAATAAGGAGACTTACCGACAAACACTTTTACCACACGTCATTGCTGAGTGGAAGAAGGAACGGGAGATCAGTTTCTGGTAACAGAACACACCGTGAAGCAACTTGCGAAGTATTGACGTAAATGCAGACATACACACATCGGACATACAATTCAAATTTATGCAGAACGTCGAGATGAGTGTCAAACGTATTAGAAAGCCCAAGAGTAAATTACTCATACTATTTTGAGGAATCGGGTTGTCAGAGTCAAGTAACATACGCAATGCAGACGAGCTAATGAGGAATTCTTTGAGTATGAGGTCGCAACTTCAACCTTTAGTAAGACACATTTGAAATTGTTGTGTTAACAACCATGACAGGAGAAATATTAGGTGCTAGTGACTCTCCATGTGCATCAAGAGGGTGACAGAAAACGATCGCCTGGGATGTGCAGAGATCAACGTTCTGTGGGATGTATGTATTACACTTCACAAAATGGACCTCGTTGACATTCTTCAAAACGAACCATTATGTTGCACCATGAACACCGAATGAAATTTGGGATCCACCGTGATTACGAGTGATCGCACCATCAAGATCGAAGGGTTGGGAGTTACTCCTACAAACCGTGCAGGACGTTCAGCTACGTACTCACTCTTAAAGAATGCATATAGAATCGTATTGGTATGGCAGGATGATGACAGCTGATGAAATGTGATGGCATGCAACGGAATGCGAAACAGTCTGTCGTGGTGCTTATCGTGATACTGGCTATCCTTTAAATCTTAGCTGCAGGTAATAATATGTTTTGTAGGCGTGGAAAAAACAATCATCTGGAGGCAGAATCTGTTGTGTGGTTCCAGGTGGTTTGAACTGCAATGTCACACACTTTTTAGGAGGGATAGTTTGCTTTAAAGGTGCATGATTTTTATACGCGCACCAGGAATAAAGCAAAAGCAAATAGTTTTGCGCAGCTATTGACCATAAGCGGTGATCATAACATAGTTGTAGTTCTCTTACGCCGATTTTCCCACTCTCGTTTGCAGTGACATAAATATTCCCCACTGCCCTTGCAAGATTACTCACACGAGAAGGAATCTTAGGGCAGAGCACCTTCAGCTCCTGGCTGCACCTTAAATGACTTTCCAGTCAATTTGCCTTCCAGTTTAATAGTAGGCATTATTGTATACCAGTGCGTTAAGGCTTTGATCTTTATCAACTGTCTTGGTACCCTTAACTTTCAATGTTCCTTTCATACACATTTCCTCTAGAAACAACGAATGTCGGAGTTGAAAGCAAATACCTTACTGAACGATAGGATAAGATTGTTTATCTCACCTACAAATATTAGGGCCTATTTCACAGTCTGCTGTGCATCGCCAAGTTGACGCATTGTTTGGAATTTCGTTATCTTAAAACTTCCATTTTTTGGCAGTGTTTGAAGTTATGCAATCATTCACTGTTTGCCTTGAAATCATTTTAATCTATATACTTACATGTCCATATCCATATAAGTATATAGTTCTGGCGATACCGGCCATGACCTCCATCTTGTGTGCGGATGCACACATATTCTCCGAACTCTTACGGGACTTGGAAGAATGTCTTCCACGAGTAATGAGTATGTTGCGGTGGGACACTACGAATGTAGTGTGTGGGCATACAAGGCGAGAATGTGAGTCTCACGGGAGGCGTGCGCAAGAAAGTCCCTGCAGTCGCACGGTCATCTGTGCCTTCGGTGGCTCAGATGGATAGAGCGTGTACCATATAAGCAGGAGATCCCGGGTTCGAGTCCCGGTCGGGGCACACATTTTCACCTGTCCCCGTTGATCTATATCACTCCCGCGCGCAGCTGACGGTATTAATACTATTATAATATCATTGTAATCTATGCCGCACGTAGTGTGACGTGCATAACGTACTAGATCAGTATCATGTACACTCTTTGACATAAAACTCTACCGGCGGCCGGCCGCTGCAGAGGCTAAGTCCGCGCCGATCACGACATGGGCCCAATAAACTGGCCAACTTGCTAATTCTCTAAGTCCGGCAATCTGTACAATCTGGCAACACTGTAGACTGCGGCACTTCCTGGAGGAAGTCTTGTCCCACATAAGAGAAACCTTACACTGTTTACGCCCGTGGTATAGCGGTACCGTGCGTTGTATCTGTCTACAATGTCTATGGATCGGAACTAGCTGGGATAAAAAAAAAAAAATTATGGCTTCTTCCGACTGAATGCTGAGAACATGAATGTAATGCTAATGCAGATTCAATCTATTTCACTTTCTATCACACCTGTAACAAACTTTTATCCAGTAACCATTTTGCGGCAGATTTCTTGCAGAGTGTCCTCCTCTGGACGTCGCATGTGGCAAAGCTCCAGGATCCATTTGCTGGCTACTGGCAGCGGCCATGGTGACAGCAGCGGCGCAGCACTTCCCCGTTCTTTATCGAAAGCGCATGCTACCACTCATCGCTTTTGATAATTTAAAACGCTTTATTATTATTAAATGTTTCTTGATAGAAGATTTCCACGATTTCCATTCACGCTCGAAAGCAACATAGACCGACGCCCTGATTTGTAGATGGGTACTGTATTACATTAAAAAATATTAAAAAGTGTGGGAAATCTTATGGGACTTAGCTGCTAAGGTCATCAGTCCCTAAGCTTATACACTACGTAACCTAAATTGTCCTAAGGACAAACACACAGAACCATGCCCGAGGGAGGACTCGAACCTTCGCTGGGACCAGTTGCACAGTCCATGACTGTATTACATTAAACGGCAAGAGCTGCGTATGGGCCGAAATTAATTTGACAGACTTAGATGAAGTTAAACCACCTCACTACATTCGATGAATTTATAAATGCTTCATACCTCTTTCTTTTCCTTTCAAAGTCCATTATTTGTGCAACTTTTGGCCAATATTCGGATGTTTTCGTCAAACCAGAGTGAGCGTCTGTGGAGTAAAGTGTATTACAGTTTTTGTTTCATTCCTTATGGTAAGTCTATGCGATAAACTGTGTAAATACCTTCCAATGCATGCTCTGTAGCAGTGTAGGAACACTGCACATTTGGAGTTCCATGTATGGATTGAGGAAGTATTTAACGTTGATCCGAAGTGATAGTTAAGGTCATCGCATATAAACTGGAAAAAGTTATCGATTTTGAGGTTTCATAGAATGGAAAGGAATTGCTAACGCCGGTGTCAGCAAACGTCTGCAGTTAAATGCTATTGCAAAATTTAGAAGATAGGAACTATATTTATCTACATGTTTACTTCATAAACAACCTCCTAACATGTTAGACCTACATGACGAACAAAGCTCAAATTCTAATCGTTGACAGTAGGTTTGAATCTTTTAGGAAACTATTTTATAGTGAAGCACCTTGGTATTTGCAAAACAGACATTCATGATATTAACATAATTTACTAAGTCGAAATTGCAAGAAGATTTATGTGTAAAGGCATTCTTCAGATTTAGCAGTTTGCAAGTCAATTAGTTAAAATGGAAAATAAAACGTTGCAATCAGCGGCCTTCACCGAGATTGGAACTGCCATTTCATATAGCACGAGCATCGCAGCGCATAAGGGAATCGCTGAGCTAACGACACAATGGCGGCAACAGGAGGACTGTAGTCACTGCGATGTTGCCTGAGCCTCAAAACGCAAAGTTACACACATAAACAGGTGTTACTTATGTGAAGAATGCCGTTCTTGGAGTCCAGAAATTAAATATACTTCCTAAGTGTCTCATTTTACAGTGGATTATATCGTATGAGTCTTCGACGTGAGAAACGAATTCCAAGTGAATTTAGCGACGTAATGCCGGGCTACACCCGGAAGTAAATGCACTCTCACAGTGTTGACAAATATTTGCTACGACGCTGCCAATTCTCAGCTCTCTTACGAGACAGCTCTTTAGCGAAATGCTTGTCGCGGTTGTGCGATACGGTTCTTCAGAGGGGAGACGCGAGCGCACATTTGGTTTTTATGCGGCGTTCTCCCCTGATAGTTTCTGACGTCGCCATGTGGGCTATGTAAACATTTGAGGCATTCAATTATCATCAATCCAGAATGAATTAAGTTTCAGCTTCCGGCGTGGGAGAAGGCTGTTGACGCCGACATTATATCATTACAACGCAGGGAAAGCAAAACGGATGATTTAGTGTTTTTCATTCAGCATAAAGGATGTGAGAAAATTTTCCGTAACGTTCATAATCATCTCAAAATACAAACGAAGTAAAAATACATCGAAAGCTTATTTTAATTTAACATAATGTAAGATATCAAACACTTTGCACCGCGATGTCGAATGTGTCCACGTGCAGTCTTTTGCAGCATACATATAGAATGTCATGATTACCACGAGAATGAAGAAATATGTTAGTATGGATGGAAGTGGGAAGAGAAGCAATCAACAAATATTCGATTCCACATGGCATTGATTTAATTTGAGATTTAAGAGGAAGTAAAGCGGGATATTACTTTCCTTAACACGAAAGATATGCCGCACAATTGGACAACGAGGGAGTCTGTGTCTTCACACGTTTCCTCCTTGAAATGTGTATACTTATTATATACTAAGAAGCCTGATCATTGTTTCCGTGATGTTATGCTCTTGTTTGGCCCCTAAACGAAGACCGTATTCCTAATGCATGTCTCTGTATGAAAGTAGTTGTTCGAACCCTTCCTGAGTTGTTTTTTTGTGTATTTGCTTGGACTTCATGAAGCAGACCCCCTCGATGGTTAGGTCTCCAAACTAAACCGATTTTTATCCACTGACATAATTAATTCGGACAACATCAGCACAAGACATCAAACAAAGCCTTCCATTTAGAGATGCAACATTCGAACCAGCAGCTGACCCAAGAGTAATTCCCGGTCATGGTCCGAAATTAGCAGCTCTCTGCTACTGTGGCATAGTCTGTACTACATTTTTGATTCCGCAGCACCTGTTTATCTGGTAACACTGTTAAATCAACAGGAGTAGTTGCAGAGTTGTGCCAGCGTATCTGTCCTGCTATTGATATCTTCACGTATCTCACTTCTCCTGACGCGTTGATCACGAGGTGCCGAAGCAAATGGGTGTATTCTGCATGACGTGACATTCATTGTTCCCTTCTTTCATTGCTAATCTTCCTGAGCATCGATACCAAATAGGGATGTGAAAACTCTTGCGTGTGAGGGTATGACAATAATAATCGTAACAAGAACAAGCAAGTAATGAATGAAGTTTATTGCAATGGAGAACGAGAATAGCTGTGAAAATAAAAATCTATAAAAATAAGCTGATCATTGAGCTGATACAATGGAAATATCTTCTAGCATTTTGTTACTGAATTTACTTCTGGAAGTTTGCAGAGAAAAAGGAAAATTTGCTACTTCTCGCTGGTGTAATATAATGTGAATCTGCAACTACCCTTTTCTTAGAACACGACTCAAACAGGTCCCCAAGTAGTTAGCAAGGTACTGCTGCATTCTGATCCCTGATATTGTTCTGATTACGGTTAATGTAGATAGTTCTTATTATGAAATACAAAACATATTGCAGGTTAGTTCCTAGGATCGTAATATTAAATTTGCGTTGTAGATGGCACTTGATCATGACGACTTACCCGATGACCCATCATTATAAAAAGACAATATTATGAGAATTTAGCAGGATTACTCAACATGAATTCTGAAATTGGGTGACTGACCGCAAAGGTGCTCAACGTCGTCAAGAATACACAAAGTCTCAATCGCACTAATAATATGAAGATCGTCTTCGACAGCTCGCCACTTGCACATTGTTATCTCCACCCCACTCCAGACAGCCCTCGGTGAAGCTGCACTAAGTTGCCGATGTAATTGAAAGCCTTCAAACCGACAACAGACCACAGATTGAAAAATACAAGCGAATTCTCTTGCAGTTTAAGCTTATTTTAACTAAACCTCAAATGATTGTCCTATTCAAAAAAGTAAAATGTTACACACTGTTGACGTCAAACGGACATTATCTACGTTCTGTCTTGTGTCCTCTAATCTATATTATCAGGTGTACTATCAAAATGATTAGATATAATGGTTGCTAATGTAAAGTGTTGATACCAAATGGTGGGTTCACAACAATATTGCCGGCCTAAGTGGCCGTGCGGTTAAAGGCGCTGCAGTCTGGAACCGCAAGACCGCTACGGTCGCAGGTTCGAATCCTGCCTCGGGCATGGATGTTTGTGATGTCCTTAGGTTAGTTAGGTTTAACTAGTTCTAAGTTCTAGGGGACTAATGACCTCAGCAGTTGAGTCCCATAGTGCTCAGAGCCATTTGAACCATTTTGAACAACAATATTGATGCAAAAATAAAACACAAGTTCGCAAAAGTGCAGTTTTGCATTTTCGTACGTTTTCCCCTCCAGATCTACCACAGACAATGCATACTAACAAACTTGGTCATTGTCCCTGTAATTTTTGCCCTCTTATTTCTGACCAAGTTGATGAAAAAAGAAATATTCGTGACTCTCAAAAATGGTTCAAATGGCTCTGAGCACTATGGGACTTCACATATATGGTCATCAGCCCCCTAGAACTTAGAACTACTTGAACCTAACTAACCTAAGGACAGCACACAACATCCAGTCATCACGAGGCAGAGAAAATCCCTGACCCCGCCGGGAATCGAACCCGGGAACCCAAGCGTGGGAAGCGAGAACGCTACCGCACGACCACGATCCGCGGACTCGTGACTCTCATAGATGCTTCGAATCTGTTCAATAATTTTATCAGTAATTTTGATGTGACTTACGATTAGTGAGGTCTACGATCATGGCAACTCCTGCCAGTTTGCTAGGTCACACTTACATGTGACAGGTAGCACCTGATTTAAAACTTATCGAAAGGAATTGATAAGACACATCTTTTGCAGCAATCCTGGAACTGCTTTCGGAGGCAACTACCGTTTTATAAAGTCCTACTTTACAACTATGATGCCAAGGAATTCCTGCTTAAACTCACTCATTGCCATAATCGCGGCTGCAGTAGATAACTGATAACTCACAATGTGAAGGATGAGACCAGGGATAGATTCTGCATGAAATGACCTTGCACTCACAAAATATTACTAACTCAATAAAATATCATCACAGGGAATATTCACAGTATCTCATACAGATGACAAGAAATGTCAGGCGAATTTAGCAGGATAAATCAGTCCCACTGCTGCAAATCATTGTTATGCCAACAGGGTTGCCAAAGGATACCTACAGCGTTGCAGTCTGGACCACGCTGACAGCAAGAAGAACGTGTTTTTGTAGCCTGAATATTTCATAATACGATCCAGACATCCAGTCTATCGCGAGAGAGTCTGCTCTCCAAATTTCAGATATGTGGTGTGGCCATGTGCCTACGATTTAGTAATAACCCTCTGACTGTTATTCCCATTTATGTGATTCGGATGACGAGAGAGTTCTACCATGGGTTATCTATATGTCTATTGAAAGCAAGCGACATAACATAATAGCAGGAAGTCTGTTATATACTTTCAGATAAGGTTTCCTGAGGGTCAGATATATGTGACATTAACCTCCTTACCCCATCGAAAAGGATTTCTTGTTATTGAGTTTTACATACATTTTATTACTGAAGGCCTCAGGTTTCTTGCTTCCCACATAGTAAACAATGGCTACCACTCTCGTTGTCGCATGTCATAACCTAATTCCTTCAGTATCAACTGGTTTAACTTCGACTACAATTCGTTATCCTTAAACATACGCCTTTACTTCAAAAACTACAAGTATCATCTCTAGGTAATGTTCACTGCGGGATTACTCAAGAAGTTTTCCGAATAGAAGCGAAAATCGTTTAGCGGATGAGAATTTTATTTCGTGGTACACCTCAGAACGAAAGAAACAAAATAACAGTAAGATCAGCAGGCTCATCATATCGAGCGTGGGCACTGTCAACGCAGCGCCCTGAGTTTGGCCATATTCCTCCGAATTTACTTCCTGATAGCCCAAAGGCGCTGTACTTCAAACATATCAGCCTATTCGCACGGGAATTACTATCCACATGTAATTGCTAGAATATCTTGCTACGTCGGATGTCAGGTATCTGTTATCAGACGCTCGATCTGAGCTGTTGATTTTTATTGAACCAACCTGCTGTGTTTAGGAAATTGATCAGAGCAACTGGATGAGTTTATTATTTTGGTATAATGTATGAAAACCCACTTTTCCCACTTATCTTACCCTAAACAGTCAACGATTGGGTTGAGAGCCTTTTGTCCGCATCTCGTGGTGTGCGGTAGCGTTCTCACTTCCAGTGCCCGGAACCTGGGTTCGATTCCCGGCGGGGTCAGGGATTTTCTCTGCCTCGTGATCAATGGGTGTTGTCTGATGTCCTTAGGTTACTTAGGTTCAAGTAGTTCTAAGTTCTAGGGGACTGATGACCATAGATGTTAAGTCCCATAGTGCTCAGAGCCATTTTGGTTGAGAGCAAGGTAAATAGTATGCGTTGTGGATAGAATGGGAGTGAATATTGAAACGAAATTATTCGAATCATGGGAAGGCAATGATATATCAATATGCAGTGACATGAGAGTTTTCTGAGGTAAAAGTCTGTCTCTGACATTGGAGAGAAGGGGGCTAGGTTTGTCTGTATTCTTACGTTAAGCTCACTGAGTAGAAAAGCGCAGGCAGATTTCATCGTGTGATGGAAGAAGACAGCCGGGAGTTTCAAATGCTTGAAATTCTGGAGCCTTGATTGGTCAGGGTGCACACCACCCTCGCCGTAGGCAGGGGGAGAGCGGTAGCGTGGTAAGAGAAAGGCACTTGCTTGGGGACGGCTGAAGCAGCCGGATGGACTGAGGAAGTGGCGGAGCAAAATGCTCTCCGCAAAGCGAAAGGAAATGAGTTATTTAAGGCTCTAATGTTCCACTTTACGTGGTAACATTCTCTTTCAGAGTATATTTAATTTAATATAATATTTTTGAGGGAACCAAATTGTTTATAGACAGGTAAAATGTGAGAATACTATGTCGCGACCGCGAAGAGTAACTTGAAAGTTAACGGAATTTGATATTTCGAATGAGTAATTCGGTGAACAGTAAAGTGTTAGAATTCAATTGTAAAGCAGGTACGACACAAATAAGATACATGTGACAGGCTATTATAGTCTAAAGACCTGGCACTCACCACATGGGGCTGATGAAGAAAATGATGAAGACAGGATGACTGAGTGCTAGGAACCATTAGATTATAAGAAGGAATGTGTTGATTTACCATAATTCTTTTTAGTAATGGTCAATTTAAATTGATGATTCTCGTTAGTTTGTTTCGAAATCTGATCTGGAAGTGTAGGAAAATATTATCTCGTGGCTTTAACTAATCAAGCTGCTAACAGAAATTCATGGTAGAAAGTAATGCTCTTAATTTTGATCTGAAATAATTAGTTTTCCAAGAAGCCATTTGTAGCTTGCGTGTGTTTTAATTTGTAATTTGACAAGTTTCTGAAATTCATGGATAAAGGCAAGTTTAATATGAAAGAATATGAAGTCACTTTTTGCGGAATGAGTCAGTAGAAATTTACGAGTGAAGCGGATTTTTAGAAGAACTGGATTTGAAAGATACGTGGGAACCACTGAGATCGCTTTCCTGAATTAAAAAAAAGGGGAAACAGCATAATAGTAATTCGTGTTGCCATGCTATCCACGCTATACACGATCTGTAAGTACTGTGAAACGTTTTGTGTGTGTATTTATGTATCGTTTGGAGGGGAGGTTTTGGATGGTATATTATTTAATGGTGCCGACATATAATTAGGAAATCGGTCTAGGTAACTTGTGGAGGGCATTTTTTCAGTTGAAATAACGTGCCGCGCACGAATGTGAGGGGAACGTAAATTTCGGACTCGCGACCGCGTGAACTTTCGAGCCACGCGTGACTTTGTTAACATCGAGGCACGTCAATAAATGAGAGGTGTGATTGAAGAAGTTAGACTTTTTCTAGTACTGGTCCGCGTGGAGATACGATCATTGCTTTGCCCAATGGTAATAAGAGTGATAGTGTGTTGCTGTGACGTTATGAATCAAGCATTTTGGGCTATCCTCCATTCCTTCCCGTGGGTGAGAAACCATGGGAAGTAAAATATCTTTATATGTGCTGTTACAAGATCAGCTGTTAGGAACTTTTATCCTGTATGTTACTGGTAATACCGTTATTACGTTTTGAGAGATAAAAGTAAGACAGAATGAAAAGAAATAGCTTACAGAACGGAGGAGAGTTATTATGCAGGCCCAGTTACGATTCCTGTAGCTTACGTATTTTCTTTAAACAGAGTCGGGTGATTAACAGTGTACCAAATTTGGGGTTAATACAACAAAATTAAACATTTATCCGTTGCGCGTACATTTCTTTATTTATTTCTTTGAGTAAAGAATTTAATTAGTAGTTGTTACGTGTAAGAATCACGTAGTGACACATTTAATGAAAACAAACATGGACCATTTAGCATTAGTAGGTTTCCGGAACAGTGTAGGGTCTCGCAACTGGTTTGGCTTTTATTTTTCTTTCAGTACCCTACCCATTCTCCCTCGTTGTCTATGATTGCTCGAAGGCGTCGGGGAAATGATAAGGCTAAATTCATCGAGACATTGTGATGATATTTTATCTCCCACCATGTATTCTCCATATTTTCCCACAGAGTTTCTGAATTCCTTGACCCAGGTGGTAACGACTTCGTAACCTCCGCCCACATGTTTCCCCCGGCCTTTGTGGCCGAGCGGCTCTAGGCGCTTCAGTCTGGAACAGCGCGACGGCTACGGTCGCGGGTTCGAATCCTGCCTCGGGCATGGACGTTTGTGATGTCCTTAGGTTAGTTAGGTTTAAGCAGTTCCAAGTTCTAGGGATTGATGACTTCAGATGTTAAGCCCCATAGTGCTCAGAGCCATTTTTGAACCACATATTTTCAGTGGGTTTGAGGTCTGATGATTTTGGCACGAAAGGCAGGAAGTTTTATTCTCTGCTGACCTTGAAACCAGTTCTGGACGGCTCTTCTATTATGAATCGGGCTATGGTCCTGTAAAGAAATGATTTTCCATTGACTTAGAAATTAAATACTTCTGACTAATACTATGAATTCCCATACAGCGAAAAAATTCGACAACTGCATTGGCTGTGTAGTCTAAGCTACAGGTTTATAAATTATTCAGAGGATTCCACATAGCAAAATCCTTTGCTGATAGCTGTTGACAAAAACCTACATTGACAAGGGGAGGGTGCTGGGACGGGGATCAGAATATAGTTCAAGTCGTCATTTATAAAACGCAGGTAGGACGTTTTTCAAAATATGCCGTCCTCCTATGCTTTGGTAATGATGAGGTGGGGTGTAAGTTGTTCAATACAGTGCAGCTGTCTGTTGAACTGTTGGACTCTGTTGCATGGTTGTAAAGTCTATCTGCTTCGCTTATTCAAAACGATTGCTATCCTTTAATATACAATTTTTTTTCTATCTTTCCACTGACAAAGACATATAGAAGAAAGAAATCTGTTTTATAGTGAGATATTCTCTACGGACTTTACACGTGCTCGTTCGCTCAATGTGTTGCATTTACTGAAGGAGACCGTGGCTGCTGACGTCGTCTGTTCAGACTCAACGCGGTCCCCGCGCTCGGAGTAAACGCCTACAGTTGAGATAAACAGCTGATTTCATGAATGTTAGTGAAATAAGTCATCCCTTCACATTAGTGAGAACTAAATACCACTACGAGTACGTATCTTTATGTAATGCTCATTGCTCGAGAACAATTCGTGTATGCGGCGTTGCTGTTATGACTAAGATCATAAAATTTGTAAATCGTAACCCAATTCATATATTTGCATGCGCCTACCGAATATTAAACATGAAAACAATTTGTTTCTTTGTCATATAATTTTTAATCAAGGCAATTCAGGCAGTTGTCAGCTGATATCAGAATTGAATGTAAAGGAGGAATAAAGAAAAAGATTTACGAGAAAGAAATCTCGTAAACAACTGTGTACTATCTTGGAAACGTGCTGATGCGGCTATGTCACAATTTCAAAGGAAGAGAAAACCATCCTGTCCACTTTCCGAGGTCGATATCTCCTGACAGAAAGCACACTAGGGTGAATGGTTTTAGGTTGAGGCACCAGGAACCACAAACTACCGTCACCAGTAGGTTCACTCTCCGATTCCTAGTCCCGTCAGCAGGCGCTTCCCATGTCAAAGTGGATGGCAGAAACGAGCGCGAACGACCTGGGATTGGGTGATGAAGACCTCGCCTCTCCTGTTTGACAGATGTGTTATCATTCACCCATGCCATGAGGTGAGGACATACACTTACGAAGCGTTGAACACATTTTAATTTTACATGTGGACATTACTGCGCAGTTATATTCTAAGTTTCGGGAAGTGACCTGGAGAAAAAGAGTGTATACCTTCATGATTGTATTGTTAGTAAAGTACTGTAAAGTATATTTTATCTTATGCTCAACTTTAAAAGAAAATTCAGCAAGGCATTCAACAGTGAAAAGAAAGAAGAAACATACGAATAACGTACAATTTTAATAAAAGGAAATATAGATAGGTTTATTGGGGCAGGCCTATCAGGGAACAAAATAAGAATAACTAAATCAGTTACAGGTTTGTATGTGCTGCTAGTTACAAGAGAAGAAATGAACCGATAAAGAAATAATTCCTTCATTGATATAGGAATGGTTCGAAATGGAAGGTATAATTATACTACTATAAAAAACTGGCGTGGACTGAGTTGATTGGTTCCAATTTTTGATTACATTAGAGCCCAATAACAAATACAGATGGAATAAAATAGGAATATAAAGTCTGGAAATGAGTATGGACGTCCCTTGTCTACATATCTGCTTCGAATACAGAGTATTATAAACAAGTAATCCACATTTCGAGAGCTGATAGGATGGACAGAAACAAGACAAACATATCGACTAAACAAGAGAAATGAGTCTGAAATCAATATCTTAAGAGCAATGAGCACTTCTTCACTTTTACTACTGTGAAACACATTTGTTGTTCTACTTAAAACACTTCTCTTGTACTGAAGAAGTGCGTGTAGCTCCTACAATAGGCAGGTTGTCTTCTTTTAGTCCATACTACCGACTCGCAAAGTATTGAATACCACTTTCCTTAACACCGTGTATATATATATATATATATATATATATATATATATATATATATATATATATATATATTTATATATATATAACAGAAGCAATACAAGCAACGGAACAGGAAATATTAACAGTTAAATTCAATTGTGTAAAGATACGCTGCATCACATTTGTTAACAATTTCCTAATAGTTCAAGATTTAGACAGAATAAACAACATTTTGCACGTATTATCCGAAAATCGAGAAAAGAATAGCACTGGTATGTGTGAACAACAACAAATGGTAATGTCAATGAGAAAAATTAATAAACATATGAACACAGCAATAAAAACTGATGGCATTAAAAGTACAGCACTTCAGGAACAGAATGAGAGAGAAATACATGCTTAACAAAAGTAAAGCGAAGAACAGCAATAGCAAACCATTTATGTTCACGAATAATATTTTTTGAAGTAAACATGCAAGTGACAGAAATTTAAAAACACACTGCAAAGTGGTTGATGTGGAGTACTCTTTTCTTTGGAAGTGAAAGATGGGATCTGAAAAAATTAAGTATGGTCCGCCTACAGGTCACAGGATGCTGAATGTAGTGGAAAATGACCAAAACAACGTAGAAGGAGATAGAAACAAATGGCAGAGTCGTATAAGAATTAACTGTGGAGGGAAGCCTAAGGAGAGAAAATGTAACGGCTGGAAGCATTGTCCTCGTGGGCGGTATCCCAAACGCTAAAAGCATTTGCGTGTTAACTCAAATATTCACAAATTCAAGGGTCACATCTATTTAACAGATCAAGGATGAACTATTAATATCATGATATAGGGAACTGTTTATATGTATTAATTTGTGCCTATTACAAATGTAAAGTCACTAACAGCATACACTGACAACTTTATGGAGAAAATTTCGTGTCTCACTTGAACAGGGGCGTCGCTACAGGAAGAAAATATTTTATCATCCGAAAAGATTACTCTACTGCATTCAAAGTCGATATATTCTGCTGAAAAAGCCATACGGTCAGCCCTCTGATAATCGGCTAATTGCTGCTTTATAACAGCTCTGCGACAATATAATCCAACGTCTTTCAGTCTCCTCGTAAGACTTTCTGCTGCCGGGAAACTGAGATAGCTCATTCAGGGCAGGGCTACTGAGGAATGGATTAGCACATATATTCGCCGAAACACGTTGATCATCTGCTGCGGTAGACACACGGAGCCGTCCACTTCCTCTTTTCCGCCCTGTATAGCCCCTTTCCTTGTATCCTTTCCACCAGCGTCTAGCTGTTCTTGCCGGTACTCCACACTTTTCTCCAGGGTTTGATGGCGCATAGCTGCCATGCTCAATCAGTGCAACCACACACACCCCACTCTCTCGATTCCACTGCGACTGCATTGCGAAAGTTGCCCTTGTGACGCTACTACGCGTTTTATAAAGAGAACCATTTACAACTCAGTGGAGAAAGGAAGACTGACAAAATAAAAGAATATGTTCTTTCAGTTATCTGTCGCACACAAATATAAACTTCGGTAAAATGCTTTGTAAAGGATCACTATTAAGAAAGAAACGACAGTCTAAGGTAAGATATTAAACGAAGGCTTTGTATGATGGTCTTATACTGATACTGACTGAATAAATTATGCCAGTGGATAAAAAACGGTTAAGTTTGGAGACCAAACCATCGCCGAGAGGGGGGGGGGGGGCACAGCGTTCTGATTAATGAATTCCAAGCAAAAAACGCAAAAAACAATGCATGAATTGTTCGAACAACTACATTCATGCAGAGACATGCATTTGGAATCTGTTCATCGTTTAGGTGCCAAACAAGAGGATAACATCACGGAAACAATGATCGGGCTACTTAGTATATAATAGAGCATACACATTTCAAGGAGGAACTTATGAAGACACAGATTTCCTCGTTGTCCATATGTGCGGCATATCTTTCGTGTTAACGAAAGTAACAGCCTGCTTTACCTCTTCTCAAATCTCAAATGAAATGAATTCCATGTGGAATCGAATACTTGTTGATTGCTTCTCTTCTTGCTTCCATCTATACTAACATATTTCTTTCACTCTCGTGGTAATCGTTACATTCTACAAAAGATTGCACGTGGACACAAAAATGGTTCAAATGGCTCTGAGCACTATGGGACTTAACATCTGAGGTCATCAGTCCCCTGGAACTTAGAACTACTTAAACCTAACTAACCTAAGGACATCACACACACATCCATGCCCAAGGCAGTAATCGAAACTGCGACCATAGCGGATGCGCGGTTCTGGACTGAAGGGCCTGGAAACGCTCGGCCACAGTGGTCGGCCACATGGACACATGCGACATCGGGGTGCAAAGTGTTTGATATCTTACATTATGTTAAATTAAAATAAGCTTTCGATGTATTTTTACTTCGTTTGTATTTTGAGATGATTATGAACGTTACGGAAAATTATCTCACATCCTTTATGCTGAATGAAAAACACTAAATCATCCGTTTTGCTTTCCCTGCGTTGTAATGATATAATGTCGGCGTCAACAGCCTTCTCCCACGCCGGAAGCTGAAACTTAATTCATTCTGGATTGATGATAATTGAATGCCTCAAATGTTTACATAGCCCACAAGGCGACGTCAGAAACTATCAGGGGAGAACGCCGCATAAAAACCAAATGTGCGCTCGCGTCTCCCCTCTGAAGAACCGTATCGCACAACCGCGACAAGCATTTCGCTAAAGAGCTGTCTCGTAAGAGAGCTGAGAATTGGCAGCGTCGTAGCAAATATTTGTCAACACTGTGAGAGAGCATTTACTTCCGGGTGTAGCCCGGCATTACGTCGCTAAATTCACTTGGAATTCGTTTCTCACATCGAAGACTCAAACGATATAATCCGCTGTACAATGAGACACTTAGGAAGTATATTTAATTTCTGGACTCCAAGAACGGCATTCTTCACATAAGTAACACCTGTTTATGTGTGTAACTTTGCGTTTTGAGGCTCAGGCAATATCGCAGTGACTATAGTCCTCCTGTTGCCGCCATTGTGTCGTTAGCTCAGCGATTCCCTTATGCGCTGCGATGCTCGTGCTATATGAAATGGCAGTTCCAATCTCGGTGAAGGCCGCTGAACACAATGTTTTATTTTCCATTTTAACTAATTGAGTTCCAAATTGCTAGATCTGAAGAATGCCTTTACACATAAATCTTCTTGCAATTTCGACTTAGTAAATTATGTTAATATCATGAATGTCTGATTTGCAAATACCAAGGTTCTTCACTATAAAATAGTTTCCGAAAAGATTCAAACCTACTGTCAACGATCAGAATTTGAGCTTTGTTCGTCATGTAGATCTAACATGTCAGGAGGTTGTTTATGAAGTGAACATGTAGATAAATATAGTTCCTATCTTCTAAATTTTGCAATAGCATTTAACTGCAGACGTTTGCTGGCACCGGCGTTAGCAATTCCTTTCTGTGGTGTCACCGCCAGACACCACACTTGCTAGGTGGTAGTTTAAATCGGCCGCGGTCCATGTAGTACATGTCGGACCCGCGTGTCGCCACTGTGATCGCAGACCTAGCGCCACCACCAAGGCAGGTCTCGTGATACGAGAGTGGACTCGACCCCAGTTGTACGAGGACCAAGCTACCGCCCAGTTGTACGCGAACCTAGCTATCGCCCAGTGGTACGAAGCCTTTCTCTCTCATTAGCCGAGAGACAGAATAGCCATCAGAAGTTAAGGGCTACGAATAGCAAGGAGCCATTTGTATCAGTGCCTATAGCTTACGAGAGATGTATTCCAAGGAAGCAATAAAAGAAAAGTTAAGTAAAAAGCATCTACATACTTTTCTTCTTATTCATTCATAAGTTCTCATGTTCCAGACTTCACGCCCGTATGCTTATTGCTGTATGCGTGCACTATCGGCTACAGCGTTAGTCAAGCTTTCTTTTTCAGCAACCCCCATCACGGTGTCGGTTCAGTTACCGACAATACAACATATGGCGACGAGATAAAGAGTTTGTATTACTTTGTTTGTACCATTGAGGACGTTTCAAGTGTTCTGATTGTTTCTATTTAATTGTGTCATGGCTTCGCCACATTCTCCAGATGTACTGTCCGAATTTTATCGCTTGCAGAATCAGCAGACGCAGGCGTTACTGGATGCCCTTGGACAGCTCGTCCAGGGTCAACGTGCGCTGCACACCGATGCGGCCGCAGCCGCTTCTTCGCTACCGCTGCCACTGAACGCTGTTGCACCTCCCTTTCGACCATACGTGGCAGCCGATGAGACCTGGCAAGAGTGGTCTCGCCAGTTCCACTTTCATCTAGAAGCCTACAGAATTCAAGGTAAAGAGCGGCAGCCGTTTTTGCTTTCTTGTGTCGGTGTGTCCACATACCGTGTGATAGTGAAATTGTTTCCCCGACGAGACGTAGCAACTCTGTCCTACGAGGAAATTTTGTCTGCATTAGATGCCTATTTCAAAGAAACAGTTAATGTGGTTGCAAAACGGTATACGTTCTTTCGTACAAAACGTACGGCCGGTCAAACTAATAGGGAGTGGGTAGCAACATTGCAAGGACTTACTAGGGACTGTGCCTTTGAATGTGACTGTGGTCTTTCTTATTCAGATACAATGGTGCGTGATGCAATTGCACAGAACGTTTCTGATGTTCGCATACGGGAGCAAATTTTGAAACTAGTTAATCCCTCCCTTCAACAAGTGATAGACATATTGGATAGACAAGACACACTTGACTGTGCTCAGGAATCTTTTGAAACTTCGCCAGCCGTGTGTAACGTTAACCGGCCCGCTGGACGCGCAGCGCGGCCCGGTAACCGGGCCTCGCGCACGGACGCACAGCGACCGCCGCGTGCTAAGCCAGGTGTGCCGCGCCAGCACACAAATACAGTGAAATCATGCCCGCGGTGTGCTACTAGACATTCGCGTGAACATTGCCCGTCACGCCAAGCTATTTGCTTTTTCTGCAATAAGAAAGGACATGTTCAAAGTGTTTGCCAGAAAAAGCTCAGATCAGACAATCACAATCATTCCAGGCCCTTTGCTTCGCGCCGGAATCGAACCAAGGACACTCCGGCTCGTGGACCTTCGCCTATGGACATTCATGTCGTTAATTCCGCTTCGTCCAGTGACACTTTCTCTAACAGTACCAGTGATCGTCCCACAAAAACTGTGCGTCGACGTCGCCGGAAATCACGTCAATTAGCAAGTGATTCTGTACCAGTGTCTGTTCCAATTGCACACAACAGTCGCTCTTGTCGTCAGCAGGACAATAAACTTTTTGTGGACTTAGACTTTGAAGGCAAAGTGATACCATTCCAGCTCGATACCGGAGCTGCAGTTTCATTGCTCAATCACGACACATACACACAACTGGGCGCACCTCCGTTGCGTGCCGCAAATGTTAAGCTAACTACATATTCCGGACAGAAAATTCCTGTGTTAGGACAGTGCAGCCTTCTTGCACCATTCAAGGGACAAACAAAACTTGTGTCATTTTACGTTCTTCGTTCTTCTTCTGCAGTGAATTTGTTTGGTCTAGATTTATTTAAATTGTTTAACATGTCTATTGTAAATCAGGTCCTATCAGTGAATCAGACTGTGCCTACAGACAGTGTTTCTCGGCTGTGTGACGAATTTGCAGACATTTTTGCACCGGGCTTAGGTTGCGCTAAAAACTATGAAGCACATTTAGAACTGAAGGTCAACGCGCAACCGAAATTTTTCAGGGCGCGCAATGTTCCCCACGCATTGCGTGATGAGGTCGCAAGAACGTTACACGATCTCGAATCACAGGGTGTAATTGAACGTGTGCAAGCTTCTCTCTGGGCCTCACCCTTAGTCATTTTGCCAAAACCTTCCGGAAAATTGAGACTTTGCGTGGACTTCAAGGCCACAGTGAATCCACAGCTAGTGACTGCTACTTTTCCTTTGCCCCGCCCGGAAGATCTTTTTGCTAAACTGTGCCCGGGAAAATATTTTTCAAAGTTGGACCTAGCCGATGCGTACTTGCAAATACCGGTGGACGACGAATCCCAGCGCATATTGGTGGTTAACACGCATCTTGGATTGTACCGCTTCAAAAGACTGCCTTTCGGGTGTGCATCCGCCCCTGCCTTGTTTCAGCAATATTTACAAACTATTTGTGCGTCGGTCCCTACTGCAGCAAACTATCTGGATGATATAGTGATCTCCGGACAGACAGAAGAAGATCATCTTGCGAATTTACGAACATTATTTCAGGTCTTGCGGCAAAATGGTCTTCGCTTGAGGAAGGACAAATGTGTGTTTTTTGCTCGTGACTTACCATACCTGGGACATGTCATTAATGCCCAAGGCATACATCCGAGTCCAGAGCACCTCCGTGCCATACAAGACTTGCCGTCCCCTAAAAATCTCAAACAGCTACAGAGTGTGTTGGGTAAAATTAACTATTATCATAAATATGTGCGCAATGCCTCTTCCATATCAGCTCCGCTTCATCGCTTACGCCGTAAAGGTGTTCCGTTCGTCTGGACGACGGAATGCGAACGCGCCTTTCGCCAGTTGAAATCGGCGTTGCTTTCTAATACTTGCCTTACGCCATTCGATCCCCAGAAACCCCTTTTGTTGATGGTAGATGCATCGGATTTCGGGATCGGTGCTGTGCTTGCGCACAAAGTTGGCTCACATGATCGCCCTATTGCCTTTGCGTCCAAATTGCTCTCGTCTGCGCAAAGAAATTATTCACAGATAGAGAAAGAAGCTTTGGCTCTCGTGTTTGGTGTTACTAAGTTCCATGATTTCTTGTATGGTCGTCACTTTACCATCATCACAGACCACAAACCGTTGACATCGCTTTTTCATCCGTCCAAGCCTGTACCTCCACGTACAGCGCAGAAATTCATTCGCTGGTCTATTTTCCTCTCGCAGTACCGCTACGATATCTTGTATCGGTCCGCTGCTAAGCACGGAAACGCCGATGCGTTGTCCCGTTTGCCTGTTGCTGAGGATAAAGCATTCGATTCTTCCGAACTTGCTTGCATGTTCATTGATTCGGAAACCGATGAAGTGGTCGAATCGTTTCCGATTGATTTTCGTCGTGTCGCTACAGCCACAGCTGCTGACCCTGTTCTTGCTACTGTTTTACGTTTTGTTGCTACGCAATGGCCTTTGTCAAAGTCTCGGATCGAGGATCCGTTGGTTCGCCGATTTTTTGCTCACAAGGAGAGACTTTTTGTTCGACGTGGTGTTTTGTTGTTGCGTTCTGATAATGATCAGTCCAGAGTCGTGGTCCCACGTTCGTTGCAGTCCTCTGTTTTACGGCTTCTTCACCAAGGACATTGGGGTATAGTGCGAACGAAACAACTTGCTCGTCAGCACTGTACTTGGTTCGGAATCGATGCTGCGATTACGCATATGTGTTCTTCGTGCCCGGCGTGTGCCGAACAACAGTCCGCACCGCCGCGGAAAGTCTTTGCGTGGCCAAAAGCCACTTCCCCTTGGCAACGCTTGCACATTGATTTTGCTGGTCCATTCTGGAATGCTCGATGGTTGGTTCTGGTCGACGCCTTCAGTAATTTTCCTTTTGTAGTCCGGATGTCTTCCACGACGTCCTCCGCCACCATCCAAGCGTTGTCTGCTATCTTTTGCATTGAAGGTCTTCCGCAGACTATTGTTTCCGACAATGGCCCACAATTCATGTCCGCAGAATTTCAGTCATTCTGCCAGGCCAATGGTATTCAACATCTGACATCCGCGCCGTTTTCGCCTCAGTCCAACGGTGCCGCTGAACGATTGGTCCGGACTTTCAAGTCACAGATGTTGAAATTGAAAGAGTCGCATTCTCGGGAGGACGCATTGTTGCTCTTTTTGTCTTCGTATCGCTCTCAGCCCCGAGATGGTCGCTCGCCGGCTGAGTTGCTCCACGGTCGTCCTCATCGCACCTTGATGTCTTTGCTGCATCCGCCGCATCAGGTTCCTGTGCAGCGGCAGACTCCTGCTTTTGCTCAAGGCGACGTTGTATTTTATCGCAACTATCGAGGTTCACGGCGTTGGCTCGCAGGGCGCATTCTTCGCTGCCTCGGCCGCGCGATGTATTTGGTTTTGGGGGCCTCTGGTGAGGTGCGTCGGCATCTCAATCAGCTGCGCCTCTGTCGTCGCTCGGGTTCTGCCGCTCCCCGTCTGCTTTCAGCGACGGTGCCGTCCGGTCAGCGCCCTGGGGACCCATCTACTGGCTCGCCTCATCCCCAGGTGTTACCGACGATGCCTTCCGTTTTGCCCCATGGCGACGCGCCGCCGCCGCCGCCGCAGCAGCATTCGCCGCCGACCGCATTCGACGCTTCGTTGCAGCCGCCAGGCGCCTCCCAGGGTCACGCGCCGCCGATCGCTTCCCGTGACCAGCTGTCCTCCGCCATCGAACTCCAGCCCGCTCCGGACCACATGACGTCATCGCGCGTCGGCTACCCCGACGCAATGGAAGTTGATCCTTCGGTCCCTCATGTTTCTTTACGGGCGCATACACCGCATGTTGACGTGCACCCTGGACTAGTTTTGCAGGCGTTTCCTAGCTCCCCTCGGACCGGATGGCCGGGTGCGGGTGGCACAGCCTCGCCTGTTGTTAGGCTCCCCACCTCATCGCATACGTCAACATGTGGTCCTCCCCACGGCGGGCGGAAGCCTTATTACACGACCGTTCGCCGATTTGCGGGGGAGGAATGTGGTGTCACCGCCAGACACCACACTTGCTAGGTGGTAGTTTAAATCGGCCGCGGTCCATGTAGTACATGTCGGACCCGCGTGTCGCCACTGTGATCGCAGACCTAGCGCCACCACCAAGGCAGGTCTCGTGATACGAGAGTGGACTCGACCCCAGTTGTACGAGGACCAAGCTACCGCCCAGTTGTACGCGAACCTAGCTATCGCCCAGTGGTACGAAGCCTTTCTCTCTCATTAGCCGAGAGACAGAATAGCCATCAGAAGTTAAGGGCTACGAATAGCAAGGAGCCATTTGTATCAGTGCCTATAGCTTACGAGAGATGTATTCCAAGGAAGCAATAAAAGAAAAGTTAAGTAAAAAGCATCTACATACTTTTCTTCTTATTCATTCATAAGTTCTCATGTTCCAGACTTCACGCCCGTATGCTTATTGCTGTATGCGTGCACTATCGGCTACAGCGTTAGTCAAGCTTTCTTTTTCAGCAACCCCCATCACGGTGTCGGTTCAGTTACCGACAATACAACACTTTCCATTCTATGAAACCTCAAAATCGATAACTTTTTCCGGTTTGAATGCGATGACCTTAACTATCACTTAGGATCAACGTTAAATACTTCCTCAATCCATACATGGAACTCCAAATGTGCAGTGTTCCTGCACTGCTACAGAGCATGCATTGGAAGGTATTTACGCAGTTTATCGCATAGACTTGCCATAAGGAATGAAACAAAAACTGTAATACACTTTAATCCACAGACGCTCACTCTGGTTTGACGAAAACATCCGAATATTGGCCAAAAGTTGCACAAATAATGGACTTTGAAAGGAAAAGAAAGAGGTATGAAGCATTTATAAATTCATCGAATGTAGTGAGGTGGTTTAATTTCGTCTAAGTCTGTCAAATTAATTTCGGCCCATACGCAGCTCTTGCCGTTTAATGTAATACAGTCATGGACTGTGCAACTGGTCCCAGCGAAGGTTCGAGTCCTCCCTCGGGCATGGTTCTGTGTGTTTGTCCTTAGGACAATTTAGGTTACGTAGTGTATAAGCTTAGGGACTGATGACCTTAGCAGCTAAGTCCCATAAGATTTCCCACACATTTGAATATTTTTGAATGTAATACAGTACCCATCTACAAATCAGGGCGTCGGTCTATGTTGCTTTCGAGCGTGAATGGAAATCGTGGAAATCTTCTATCAAGCAACATTTAATAATAATAAAGCGTTTTAAATTATCAAAAGCGATGAGTGGTAGCAGGCGCTTTCGATAAAGAACGGAGGTGTGTTGCGTCGCTGCTGTCACCACGGCCGCTGCCAGTAGCCATCAAATGGATCCCGGAGCTTTGCCACATGCGACGTCCAGAGGAGGACACTCTGCAAGAAATCTGCCGCAAAATGGTTACTGGATAAAAGTTTGTTATAGGTGTGATAGAAAGTGAAATAGATTGAATCTGCATTACCATTACATTCATGTTTTCAGCATTCAGTCGGAAGAGGCCATAAATTTTTTGTTTATCCCAGCTAGTTCCGATCCACAGACATTGTATACAGATACAACGCACGGTACCGATATACCACGGGCGTAAACAGTGTAAGGTTTCTCTTATGTGGGACAAGACTTCCTCCAGGAAGTGCCGCAGTCTACAGTGTTGCCAGATTGTGCAGATTGCCGGACTTAGAGAATTAGCAAGTTGGCCAGTTTATTGGTCCCATGTCGTGATCGGCGCGGACTTAGCCTCTGCAGCGGCCGGCCGCCGGTCGCGTTTTATGTCAAAGAGTTTACATCCTGCAAATTGTATCGAGCATTCTTGAGTCGTGCAAATATCAATTATTATACCTAGTGCGCCTTGTTCTCCCTTGAATATCCGTAGTTTTTCTTATTCACTACACGGCCACATTCCTTAAGAATTACTAGAAATCTATTTTCTTTTTTTTACTGTACTGCGAATGATCTTCCATGTAAGTAATTATGTTTAGTACCCTCTACGTAGGCAACGATTGTCCTTTACTACGTTTCACTGAAGACGGGATTTATGGCTCCCTGTACAAGGATGATGAACTACGTGGCTCGACACTTGTTGCAATGTCACTTTCAGTTGTTAAGCACGTATCGTGATCATTGTAATCGTCATGCGCATTGTCCGAACAGTCCAGCGTATACGAAACCACATTCCACTGACTCATCTTGCAAACGCTGATATTTCATCTGCCACGTCTTCTTCACAGTGCGAAATACCTTGGGTTCCTCTCTCACGAAACGTCAACTTCGGCAACTGTTGATGTAGATATAATGCAATGTTTGCTTTGTTTATCGTTGCCATTGCTCTGCGGTGTATCAAAACTACTAGCACTGCAGCACTGTTGTGAGTTACTCGCCGAGCAAGCAGTTCAAACTACGCCCTGTGGCCTGACGCTGGGCTCACCATTGGAGATCCCCAGTCCCGCCCCCTGTTGCCACAGGCAGCAAATATTGTGTTTCCGTGGCACACAATATGTGGGCCGTCGAATGCTGTAAACATCATTGCCCTTTGCAAACTCGCACTCAAGGCGTTCCGTGTAAACATAACACGTAGCAACGTTCAAGTGCACATCACTAGTAGCAATACGAGTACTTTAGATTGTAATAGGGTTTCGTGCATACTTTTTCTCCCCAAAATAAGAACAATATTGTGAAAGACCGCAATAGCGTTATTCTGAAACGAAGATATCAAACTTCCGTTATCCGTATATCGAATAACTACTGGAAACGTACTGCTTTCTTTAAATGAAACACTAAACATAATCTGGAAAGTGAAACGAAATATAAATTATATGCTGTCGTACTGTAATCTTTCTCTGCATACCTATAACAGCCTACATTCGTACGTTCGAACAATGACAGACACAATTTGAAGCTAACGCCTTCTGTAATCGTACTAAGAACAACAGAAATTGCATAGACAGGCAGTCTGCTTTCATGCAAACACTGTTAAATGTTATTAAATTAGAAAGGAACTGTATTTTTGCTTTTATGATACATCCTGTATAGCAACAAATACAAAGGATTACAAGGGAAGAGACGAACAACTGAGTGCTTTCTTCGTAAAGTCACACACTACAACACTAACAGTGTATGAACGATGAGTATTTAATGAAAAAATTCATCGCTGCTGAGTCATAACAATCAAAATAATACAAACAGCCGCCGGCCGGAGTGGTCGATCGGTTCTAGGTGCTACAGTCTGGAACCGCGCGACCGCTACGGTCACAGGTTCGAATCCTGCTTCGGGCATGGACGTGTGTGATGTCCTTAGGTTAGTTAGGTTTAAGTAGCCCTAAGTTCTAGGGGACTGGTGACCACAGCAGGTATGTCCCATAGTGCTCAGTGCCATTTGGACCAATAAAAACAGCCGCTACACAGAACTGCAGATAATTATCACACATCCACAAGCTTTCATGTAAGTGCAAATTCCGGGTTTCGACCAAACACAGTCCTGCTGTGGCACGGGTAACAGGTGAATCGCAGTGTGGGTGTGAAATGGAGCAGCAGCTGGAAAATTACCCCATAGGTGAAGTACGTGGAACAGCACGGCTCTTATGGGCTAATAGTCTAAACTGCAGATCTGTTCAATGTGAAATTATTGAATTCTGGCGGTAAGTGAAATGCTACCAATGAATTGACTGAAGCTGCTCAGAAGAAATCTACTGTAATTTCGTGGAGAGGGGGTGGGGGGGAGGAGATCACGCAGAACTGCTCTCATTAATAAACGGTCACAATGCCCACATAGTACTAGGGACAGAAAGTTGGCTGAAACCAGATGTAAACAGTAATGAAATTCTAAACTCAGATTGGAATGTATATCGCAGAGACAGGCTGGACAGTGAAGGGGGAGGCGTGTTTATAGCGATAAGAAGTGCAATAGTATCGAAGGAAATTGACGGAGATCCGAAATGTGAAATAATTTGGGTGAAGGTCACGGTTAAAGCAGGCTCAGACATGGTAATTGGACGTCTCTATAGGCCTTCAGGCTCAGCAGCTGTTGTGACTGAGCACCTGATGGATAATTTGGAAAAATATTTCGAGTAGATTACCCCACCATGTTATAGTTCTGGGTGGAGATTTTAATTTGCCGGATATAGACTGGGAGATTCAAACGTTTATAACGGGTGGCAGGGACAAAGAATCCAATGAAATTTTTTTAAGCGCATTATCTGAAAACTACCTTGAGCACTTAAACAGAGAGCCGACTCGTG
Organism: Schistocerca piceifrons; assembly: GCF_021461385.2. Taxonomy (NCBI): domain Eukaryota; kingdom Metazoa; phylum Arthropoda; class Insecta; order Orthoptera; family Acrididae; genus Schistocerca; species Schistocerca piceifrons. The sequence goes on from NC_060141.1 coordinate 276,993,678, forward strand.
GCGATAACATATTAGACCTTCTGGCGACAAACAGATCCGAACTATTTGAAACAGTTAACGCAGAACAGGGAATCAGCGATCATAAAGCGGTTACTGCATCGATGATTTCAGCCGTAAATAGAAATATTAAAAAAGGTGTGAGGACTTCTCTGTTTAGCAAAGTGACAAAAAGCAGATTTCACAGTACCTGATGGCTCAACACAAAAGTTTTGTGTCAAGTACGGATAGTGTTGAGGATCAGTGGACAAAGTTCAGACCCATTGTACAATTTGTGTTAGACGAGTATGTGTCAAGCAAGATAGTAAGAAATGGAAATGAGCAACCGTGGTACCACATCAGAGTTAGAAACCTGCAAAGGGAACTTCACAGCAAACATAAACATAAACATAGCCAAAGCCTTGAAGACAAACAAAAATTACGCGAAGCAAAATGTAGTGTGAGGAGGGCTATGCGAGAGGCGTTCGATGAATTCGAAAGTAAAGTTCTACGTACAGACTTGGCAGAAAATCCTAAGAAATTTTGGTCTTATGTCAAAGCGGTAGGTGGATCAAAACAAAAATGTCCAGACACTCTGTGACCAAGATGATACTGAAACAGAGGATGAAAGACTAATGGCCGAAATACTAAATGTCTTTTTCCAAAGCCGTTTCACCGAGGAAGACTGCACTGTAGTTCCTTCTCTAGATTGTCGCACAGATGACAAAATGGTAGATATTGAAATAGACGACAGAGGGACAGAGAAACAATTAAAATCGGTCAACAGAGGAAAGGTCGCTGGATCTGATGGGATACCAGTTCGATTTTACACAGAGTACGCGACGGAACTTGCCCCCCTTCTTGCAGCGATGTACCGTAGGTCTCTAGAAGAGCGTAGCGTTCGAAAGGATTGGAACTGGGCACAGGTCGTCCCAGTTATCAAGAAGGGACGTCGAACAGATGTGCAGAACTATAGACCTATATCTCTAACGCCTATCAGTTGTAGCATTTTGGAACACGTATTATGTTCGAGTATAATGACTTTTCTGGAGACTAGAAATCTACTCTGTAGGAATCAGCATGGGTTTCCAAAAAGACGATCGTGTGAAACCCAGCTCGCGCTATTCGTCCACGAGACTCAGAGGGCCATAGACGCGGGTTCCCAGGTAGATGCCGTGTTTCTTGACTTCCGCAAGGCGTTTGAAACAGTTCCCCACAGTCGTTTAATGAACAAAGTAAGAGCATATGGATTATCAGACCAGTTGTGTGATTGGATTGAACAGATCCCAGATAACAGCTCGCAGCATGTCATTCTCAATGGAGAGAAGTCTTCCGAAGTAAGAGTGATTTCAGGTGTGCCGCAGGGGAGTGTCGTAGGACCGTTGCTACTCACAATATATATAAATGACCTTGTGGATGACATTGGAAGTTCACTGAGGCTTTTTGCGGATGATGCTGTGGCATATCGAGAGGTTGTAACAAGGGAAAATTGTACTGAAATGCAGGAGGATCAGCAGCGAATTGACACATGGTGCAGGGAATGGCATTTGAATCTCGATGTAGACAAGTGTAATGTGCTGCGAATACATAGAAAGAAAGATCCCTTATCATTTAGCTACAATATAGCAGGTCAGTAACTGGGAACAGTTAATTCCATAAATTAACTGGGAGAACGCGTTAGGAGTGATTTAAAATGGAATGATCATATAAAGTTGATCGTCGGTAAAGCAAATGCCAGACTGAGATTCATTGGTAGAATCCTAAGGAAATGCAATCGGAAAACAAAGGAAGTAGGTCACAGTACGCTTGTTTGTCCACTGCTTGAATACTGCTCAGCAGTGTGGGATCCGTACCAGACAGGGTTGATAGAAGATAGAAGATCCAACGGAGAGGAGCGCGCTTCGTTACAGGATCATTTAGCAATTGCGAAAGCGTTACGGAGACGATAGATAAACTCCAGTGGAAGACTCTGCAGGAGAGACGCTCAGTAGCTCGTTACGGGCTTTTGTTGAAGTTTGGAGAACATACCTTCACCGAGGAGTCAAGCAGTATATTGCTCCCTCCTACGTATATCTCGCGAAGAGACCATGAGGATAAAATCAGAGATTGGAGCCCACACAGAGGCATACCGATAATCCTTCATCTCACGAACAATACGAGACTGGAATAGAAGGGAGAACCGATAGAGGTACTCAAGGTACCCTCCGCCACACACTGTCAGGTGGCTTGCGGAGTATGGGTGTAGATGTAGATGTACATGGACCACAGACCCATAGATGACACATTACAGGGACTGATTAGCAGCAATCGTAGATTTTCAGGAACTGGGGACATTTAATCAGATTTTCGGGAGTGGCTCCGTGACCAAGAAACGGATTCCTATTGTCGTGGAACTGAAAGGCTGGTAGAACGTTCCGATCGTCGTTTCAAGTGACATCGTGACCTCGTTGAATAATCCTGTCACTAACAAGTGTAATGCATCATTCAATAAAAGTAACATAGATTGTCTTAAAAATGTGTCCCTCCCCTCGTAGGTAGCATTGTTGTGTCAGCATCGGCAATACTGTGTAACATGAGAGAGCTGTGGAGGAGTGCAGCAAATTCCCGGCGAGATCACGCTTCGGCTGTCTCAGCTCTTGGAGCAGAGATGCGTGGTGCGTCGCTGTTGCGTTCCATTCCGTGCTGTTGCGTTCGGCTCAGGCGGTTTCCGGGAAACGGGTGCGTGCTGATTGGGAGGGACAGCGCGGTGCGGAGCGACCAGCCGTTCCCAGAGAGGCAGGCGTAACCTGGTCGATATCAATCTAGACAGCCCTGCCTGCCTCCAAACCGAAGGGTCAGCGCGAGCGAACTTGCGGAAGCGAGGAAAGCGGGCGTGGAAAGCGAAAGGCCGTACATATTATGAGACAATGTGTCCTGTGCAGAAACAAATGTTTGTACAAAGCTGAATGATCAAAAACTCTATGACGTTTGATTTCTTTCGGAACTTGTCAAAGTGTATTTGACTTCCAATGTATCTCACTCTTTTGTCAAAAAATTTATCGGAATTGATGTGGACGCTACGTATATTGCTGAGCGTAAACGATCAGCCTTAGCGTATACAACGTACCACACTGATGGAGGGTAAAACAAGACAAATAATTTGACACGGGATACTTGTTGTCTATCATCGCGGGAAACTACTTCAAAATGGCCTGCAAAATCCTGCTAACCTCCGTAGACGCACGCTGCAGGAGATTTTTATTATTCTCTCGCCCTCTTACCTTACCTACTTACTGGATCCTAACTGTTTGAAGCTCATTTCTTTTCATTCCTAAATCGTCCTTGAATATGGGACACCACTTGTTCTTGCTCTTTCGAAGTGTCAAACTGTCTCTCTGTGTCCGTATTACTCCAGAATTCTGTGATCTTTAACAGCATAAAATTAACCATTAAATTGTTTTATTTCTGTGTCTTTACTGCAGAGCTACTGTGGTTGTAGGGGTTAAATTTTGACCGAATTGTAAACAAAATAAGTTTTTGCATGACGTTGTCAACGTTGATTTCGTAGCCCCTAGTAGCTTCCGAGACCTCTCGCGAGGTCAGATTCGCGGTCGCGGTCAAAATCCTCGCACTCTTGTCAAACGTCTACAAACATCATACATGACCAAAAGAAAAATATAATAACCAGTCACCCGCAGCGTCGATAATTACTTGGAATTTCCGAGACATGCTTGGAACAAGTTTCCGTATATTGAGACCTCCAAATGCATCGAATTTGTGTTGACTTCTGTTTGAACTGCAGATCTTTTTTCCTTGCAGCTTGCTTTTGACGTCAATAGCATTAGCTTCAGCCGACTCTGAGAGCCAATACTATACCTACACGCCTTACTCCGGTTTCCTGTCTCTGCAAAGACTGCTGCGGTGTTTCGGATGATTGCCCTCAATTTTGTCGATGAACCAAATTTAGAATCGGCATTAAACATCTCTGATAAATTTGCAGGATCTTCTGTGCCTTTAAATTATCGGCAAGGACGTGCAGATTTTCAAAATCTAATTTTGAAAAACACCCCCAAATTCGTATCTGCGGACATTGTATGAAGGGCAAATGTTCCGTCTGTAGGGTTGTGAAATAAGTAAGACGATATCTTTCTCCGTTTGTGTGTAATACCGACCACACTCTTACTTGACAGACTGCGTTAAGCTGGAAGCGCTTTTGGCGACCCCTGGTTAACTGTCTACTATGCTACACTATCCAAATAGACTAAACAAGTGTCGCCGGCCTCAGTTTGACCCGCCAGACAGGGCTAACTGTCAATAATTAAAACCCCTGTTGGCACTTGATGTCTTTCACGTAAGATTCCTAAATTAGACCACTCTACTGCTGAAATTCACCGATATCAATTCATCAAAACCCCTCTGACTACTCAATAGCTTCTGCTGTTTATAATTACCTTAGTAAATACACGCGAACACAACTCAAAATCACCAAGGAAAATTCACTCCACAAAAACATCACTCTCAGATTTCTACATCTGGTCTACAGACCAGAGTAGTCCTAGCCAAGTTCTTCTCGTTCACAGAACCCGTACTGCCCAGATAGTTACTAGCTCCGCGTTTTCTCTGAGCTCTCAACTCACCGAAAACGTCCACACTCATTACTCCGCAACATTCACAGCGACCTTCAGGAAAATACCTCAGTGGTAATCCACGCACGGCAACTCATTTTCGAATCACTAACTTTTGAGAATATCAACGGTCTCTATAAAATATATTAAAACCGAAGAGAGAGCAGTCTTGACCGCAATAAAGTATTTATTGGCTTTGATAACCATTGTAGGGGAAGTAGATGATTTTCAGACCATACTACACCATGAGGGCAGGCGGTGGCAGTGAACGGAGCAGGTATCGTTGTTGACGTTTGTGGATTCAAGACGCCACCTCCGTTCACGGCCGCCGCCTTCCGTCACGGTGCAGTACGGCCTGAAGACCGAAATCGGTTACAATTGCCTATAAATACTGAATTGAGTCACGACATTTTTAAACTCAAGTTTGAAGCTTTTTCAAATATATTGTCGGCTTCCATACCGCTAATTCCCTTGATCAAGGAGGATTGCTCACTCCATATGTTCGAAATGGTAACAACGTTAAAACGCAAACTCCGCCCCAGAGGGACCGCGACTTATTTATTTACTTATTACCTAATTATACACTTGTAACCTGATGTTTTTAAACAGGTCGTACAATTTACAGTTTTCGTTTTTTTTAGTTTTTTTTTCCTTTTTATCTACAAGACTTTGCAAAGAATAGCACTTCAAAAGAAATAATTTTAGGTTGATATATAAATGCAATATTGTTGTTTTAAGAAGAGTATAAAAGGATGATAGGATAGAAGAGAGATTTGTTAGTGCCATCTCCGATTGTCACTGGCGGTGAATGCCTCGGAATGGTTTCTTTGAGCTGTTGACCGCCAGTCGCAAGAAAAAAGTTTGGTTAGTACTCTTAGTGGAGAGATAGTATTGTTAATCTTATGCAATAACTTTAGGGGCTGATCCGTGTACAAAATCTGGTGCTTTCTTGGCTAGATCGCCAGCTCCGTACACTTATTTTCAGTCACATCTCGCCTTCTTCCTCCTGTTTCTCGTCAGTGTCACTGTTTTCGCTAGTAGAGGGACTACTCAGCTTCGCAGTCAGCACTGTGACACACAGTCACCACAGAAGCATCAGTCAGACGAGGGCAGAGAAGTATCCCACTTAGGCTGTTTCGAGCACCAACTCAGTGGATGCACTGCATGTGGTGCTCAGAGCATGACAAATAGATATCACGATGAAATACAGAGCTGCAAGGTACTGGTTAAAGATGGGCAGATTGGACAAAGTACACACAGTAACCGTACCAATACAGACTAGACGTCTCCTTAAAAGTTGGCACTTGGATACAAGGCAGGGTGAGTAGGATGTAAGTGATTATGGACGTAGACTGAACAACTTCCTTCCTGGCATAAGAGAGTAGTTGAGAATGGAACATTTCGATCTCAGCCACGGTATGGTACATTTCTTAATCGGACAGGGACCTTATGCCGTACTTGCTTCGGCGGTACATATACTAAAATTGGAACGATACATAGAAGATTAGCATGGCCATTTGAACCTTGTGCCACCCACTTAAACCGCATGAATCGCAGACAGACATCTACATGCACATGTGGGGAAGGAATATCCCCAGAAAACACTGTCTTCTGCGAGTAATACGTGAACAATAGTCATATACTACACTTAAGACTGCACACAAACAGACATACATATATACACAGCAATAAGAGACGAAGAACAACTGGCACAACTAAATGAATTGACAAAGTGTATTTCAAAAACAACACATGATAAGTACCTATGGACATAACATAGCAGACATGCCTATATGCAACGTAACTACGAACTCTGGAGAGCAGACGACGAGATTCACCACAGTGACAGTGAAAGTAGAGGGACTAGGCCGGCGTCAGCCATTTTGTTAGTGCGGGTTGCCTACATCAAAGACAGGTTTGCACTCAGGGGCAAACCTACTGTTCTTCTTTGTTTGACAGGTACATAACGTATTGTCTCCTCTGATTGACAGCTACTTCACCTATTGTTCTACTAAAAGGGTCTCTCCTTTTGATTGAAAGGCACTTAACCTATTGTTCCTCCACCCCTTCCCACTCCCTTCCCCCCCCCCTCAGAAAACCTCCCCCCTCACTGCTACAAGTAAAATTTCAGGTATGAGTTATTGTAATAACTCCTATCACTCTTATCAATTTGATTAACTACTTATTTAAATTAATCAATTACATAACCTCTCACCTACAGGTAAACCCCCTCCTATCCATCTTCCCCCCCTCCTCCCCTGAAAATAGCGGGAAGTTCTAATTCCATCAGGACAATGCAACACACCATGGCTACGTCCATCAACCTAAGAAAATGGCGGTGAATAGGGCACTTTGACTACCTCCAATAACCCAAGTAATCTGACCACCAACACATCCTAGGAAATGGCGGGAAGAGGACTCGACCTGTGTTGACCTAGTACACGGTATTGCCACCAGAGGGCATTATCATCCATTCCACGACGTAATCCTGTATGGCGGTCTGGCGTGGGGGAAGTGGCGGGAACCAGTATGGTCGCCATGGGGTCCATTGTCCAACATACCTACTATGCAGTAATGCCACCAGAGGGTGCTGTTGTCCGTTCCATAACATAATCCAAAATGGCGGAGGAAAATGGAGGGAAACAGTGTGGTTGCAATGGGGTCTGGAGTCCAACTGACTTAGTAAATTGTACTGCCACCAGAGGGCCCTGTCATCCATTCTGTGATGTAACACAGCATGGCTGTCTTGTGGGGAAAATGACTGAGCCTGCACTGGGCTATTGGAGAGAGGCAGGACTTTACATTATTTATTTTGAAACAATTTGTTTAGGTATGGATTTTAGGATTTTAGATAGTATATTTATCACACTGACACAATACACACACTATAGCATGCTTGGGGTCTCACCACATAGCCAACAAACCTATAAAATACTCATAAATTACCGGAATAACGATCTGCAGATATGCAAATAACTCCTAAATTACCGAAATATTTTCAGTACATAGCACACAGACATGCAAACTTCCCGTAAATAATGCAGTACGCTGATGTGCAGACACAACTTAAACTGTCGAAATAACGCATATCACAGCCTACATACCTGCTTGCAGAATAATGCAACAGACACACAAACCACGTGCACAGGCACCGCTCACAGCCCCCTGTCCACTGGACTGCACAGGATGCTACTGCGCACGCTCCCAGATATCAGGATGCACCAGCAGCCCTCACAAAGTGACGCAGCCATCAGCTGCCAAGCCTTGCACAGGTAACCACTGCTGACGTTACTGGACAGGAGCGAAGACCTATTTGCAGAGCGTAGACGCTCCAAGGGCACCCACATGTCGATGCCACTGTGAGCCGCCGCCAGATGGAAACCACGCCGCTACTGCAGGTGAAAGTTGGGTCTATTTTCGGGTATACAGCTAGAGTTCTTCGAGTGTCATACTGACGTCACAGAATTCCAAGGCATGCTGACCCCGGTCCCATACATGAGACGTCTGTGGGCAGCACATGTGTTTACCATTGCTGATATGATGCCTGTGGATACTGACGTCACAGAATAGCACAGGGTTCATTGTTTCTAGCGATCCTAACAGGACATGTGAGCTGCATCTAGCCGAGCACGCGTACCCAGTATGGCTGACGCACTGCGCGAGATGTTTTATCCTGTTATCAATATGCATCTCAGAAACGTTAAACGTTCTCACCGCTAAAAAACCTGTGCAACCTCACGAAAACACCGTTAATTATAATATCATTCTAGTTGTTTCGAAAGAGAGCACTCTCTGAGCTCAGACAGGGAGAAATCAGAACAATTAAGCAAACAGAATTCGGAGTACTTCCTTACAGAAGAGAATAAAATGGCCGGAATTTTCTGTATCCTACAGCTACAGGTCTGGAGATGTCCTAATGCCGCAATGGTCGATGAGTGACGGAATCCCTACCAGAGATGGATGGTCTGCTTCAACTTGTGTTTGAACACTTGCTTTCTCAGAACTTTCTGTATAAACCTTGCCTCCACTGAGCTGTGCATGACTCGTTTTCATCCCATTTATTGTTTGTCGTCTTCTCTTACGGTACTGCCACCTCTTTTTCTTATTCCATTTAATGGCGTCACTAACTTCCTGCCTTACCTGCCCGTGAGTGGCAGCAGCAGCGCTTATCGATAAGTGCACTGCCGTATCATCTTTGGAACGACCGATAGTATTTCCGGATCGTCGTGTGTCTGGAGTTCAGTTGGGACCTCAGTCAGGATGCAGCAGCAGTGAAGTTGGGGACGGAGCGCCAGTGAGGTGCGGAAAGCCAGTGCTCGCTGACCACTGGCGACACACATGAACTGTCTGACAGAAGGAGATTGGAGCGGGAACGACCGTTGGTTGATCGTTCGGTTGGTCATCTCATCGGGAGACGTTTATTTGCTCCTTTGACCATTACTGGGCCTCGTCAGTTGGTCATCTTGCCAGACGTGGGTCGGTTCCTTCCTTATGCAGGGATGTTGTGGCCAGTGCACAAGATGACCTCTGCATGGTTGGGCCTGAGGCAGTTTTCCCGGGTCGCCGTGTCTCTGAATTCCTAATGGACATAGACTTGAGTCGGGTTGGAGCTACAATCAGCGTCAGATAGCCAAGACTCGCTTGACGGTTGCCGACATAGGTAATTTCAGTAGGAACGACCTGTGTTGGTCGTTCGGTCGGTCGTCTCATTGGACGACGTGTATTATGGTTGCCGACCGCTTGTGGAAACTCTCTGTGTGTCGAATTGATTTGTTCTAGTGTTCTACAGTGATTGCTTTTACAATTGTTCAAGTTCTTGTGCAAGTGTGTTTACGTGGAACCGTGTGTAGCGTCTGGGATTCCTACTGAGCAGATGATTGCTGTCTGCGTACTGGAGTAGGCAGTTTGTCGGTTGCAACAGAGGGATTTGATTTGGTTGTTGGTTGGTTCTTCAGCCATCCCTAGGTCATGTTGCAACCTGATTGTTTAGTGTTAGGCTTGGCTGCCTATCTCACCTAAAATGTTGTTAGAGTTTCCTCCCGTGGCTAACCCTTGGAACACTTCTGAGCACCAGTTTGTTGTCTGTGATTGTCATTTTATTAGGTCACAGGTACCGTGCCAGGCCTTCAGCCATGTATTAATATTGTCTGTTTTATGTTTAGTATATGGCCTTCAGCCGAACTTCATAACAACTTTAAGATTAGGCCTTCAGCCGTGTTTCATTTAAAATTCTTGTTGCTCTGTATTTAGGCCTTCAGCCGCGTGTGTCTCAGAATCTGTGGCTTTAATAGGTAAATCCATGTTTGTAAGGTCTCCCTTTAATTATCTTGAATTCTTGAAACGGCCTTCAGCCGTGTTCTAAGGTTGCCTTTTATTATTCTTGAGTAATTGTTTGGGCCTTCAGCTGACAAGATACTTCAAGTTTTCGTAAGACGCCTTTCTGTTGTACTGTTTGAAAGCTTATCTTTAAAGTCTCTCTTTTATTATGGTAAGAAAATTTTTTTAACTGGGCTTTCAGCCAAAGAATTGACTTGAATTTTCCATGCGAGGATTTTAAAGAATTCACTTTGCTGATCTGAAATATTATTTCAGCCTTCAGCCAAGAAGATATTGTTACTTAAGTAAGGCCTTCAGCCATTACTTTAAATGCTGGTGTTTTAAAAGCAGTCATTTAAACTTATTCTGGAGAAGGTTCTTGGGCCCTCAGCCATGAATTGATCGTTGTTGTTTTAAAGAGAAAACTGTACATTGGTCTGGGGAATAACGATTGGTGTGTTCCTGTATAACTAACTTTCCACAACCTGATCTGCTCTGCCCTGCGAAAGCAGATTTCATCCATCTTGTTCAAATCAATTTGTATATGCTCCTACATCCCGGCACAAAGGATGTCTTGTGAATGAATAGATCATTATGATTGTATTTTGTACACATCACCAGATTGCACCAACAATTAAACCTTGCAAAGTGGCCTACAGATCGCCAAATATGGAAAGACTCCTACTCAATCACACTGCTCTCCCACAGAGGACAGGAGCTTCAATATTAGAGCACAAAACAGATCTCCAACCCAGTAATATATCACTATGTACCGTGTCGGTGTAGTAAACATACAATGCCGACCGCAGTGGCCACGCAGTTTAGGCGCTGCAGTCCGGAACCGCGCAACTGCTACAGTCGCAGGTTTGAATCCTGCCTCGGGCATGGATGTGTGTGATGTCCTTAGGTTAGTTAGGTTTACATAGTTCTAAGTTCTAGGGGACTGATGACCTCAGATGTTCAGTCTCATAGTGCTCAGAGCCATTTGAACCATTTTAAAAATACAATTCGTATCCTGCGCCATACAAAATCCACCCTTTTACATCATTCATACATATACTGCGAAGACAGACAGCACCGTATATATATATATATATATATATATATATATATATATATATATATATATATATACGTCTCGCAGCACTAGATATTTCCCTGTGAGGTCGGCAGTCATTCAACCCCGATGGGCGACCAGAGTGCCCTCTGCAGTCAGAAGTCACTCTCGAAACTATTCTACAAGTTCGGGCTCGTTCCCCCTATGCACAAACGGATTACTGTTTTTGGTCCGGACCTGCTTGCTTGCTTGCTTTTCTACACCCATCTGCAGAATCTGGGATTACAAGAACACGTGTATTTTCACATGGTTTCCCATAATATTATACCATTTTCGCGGTACTTCTCGATATCAAGCACACTCAGCAGCATCCTACCAATCACTCGCACAATATAATTCCGGAGATGTAGACTGGAAATTATTTTTCTACAAACCCGAAACTAGCTAGGTGGGACATGCTGTAAACCACTGACTAACTAGAAACTTCTCATGTCTGCGAAGACATTTACTTGGAAACTCGAAAAAAATAGAGAAAACTGATATTTCTACTCTGAAATACTGATGTAGGTGAAGTAGCAGATTCCAAATGATACTTATAATTTGGAAGGTCAACTAAGGGGTTTCTCATATCTAAGGAGCCAGCAGACGTGTCTTCCACAGGCTAGATGCACACACCACTATCGATATTGTCTCAAGTAAATAAAGGCGCGAAATGTGCAGAAGCAGTCAACTGAACAATTTACATGGGAGGGAATAACGGTCCAGCGCAAACACACCTCCATATTCAATCTTCTCAAATTTCCACGCGCTCATGAAAGCTATCCAACACATACTAAGTATTAGTTCGCTATTCGGTCGTCTGGAGTTAAGTCATCAACATTCCTACACTCCAACAGGTCTTTCCATTCGGACTGCTGCTACCGTTAACGGGAAACGTGGATCATCCCCGCACAAGTCACCAGCGTTCCAAGCTAAGCACACAGAGGTAGAATCATCATCCTAAGAAACCGGTCACATATATATATCCCTGTACTTACAACTAAATGTTACGATCGCGGTCTCAATTGAACGACATTCGACAGTGAGCGAAGTATCAGAAATGTACCCTGTCGACGGCTGTGATTCTGGAAATAGAAATATCAGTACCAACCATTCTTATGACTTGACGTAATCTTCCCTTTGCTATCACAGTACTTGTCGTCAAATCCATGCCTTCCTTACGAATGGATATAGTAATTTCCTTTGCATATGTCGGAACACAAACACATACTTTATAAGCTCATGCTCAAGGCGAACCTATCACCTACTAAGTATAATATCTCGTCAGTAACTGATCACTGGTGATATGAAATAATACTAATCAAAAATCAACGATGGGTGGAGATGTCTCATAAGCGTTTCTTGCAAGTGCTACCACTGTGTCATAGGAAGAGTGGTTTAAAATCGTCTTACAAACCGCCAGATGATAAAAAACCCGATCTCCACAACTACTGTATATTACTGTAACATACGGTCTTGCTTCTACATGTGCACACAACTATCCACGTTAAAAGCTATACCAGCTTCTTAAATCCATGTATGGCATTACCTACGAATCACATCGTTTTTTCCAGACAAATTCCGAGATGGTGATCGTCTGAGTGTATATTATCAGACCAGTAGTCCGGTTATATGTAGCCCACGATGCAACCTCGTCATAAAATGGCTGAATTTTGAAAGTGATTCGGCTAAGGAACGTTGTATGAAACAGCTATTTACAACCCCCTCACGCCGCCGCCACTAGATATTTCTCCAGCATTTGTAATGTATTCTGTCTCGACACTATGTCAGCGGTTCTGCGATATATCCACTGAGTTATAGGCGATGACTGATTGAGAAGGATCATAAACAGTAGTAGTTGGTGTGCTGATCGAGGTCGTAAGAAATGTAGACTAGGTTTTCAGATCTCTAGGGCTACGCTATCTGCTAGAAATGATGTGTATGGTTTGGGATCAAGTCTTCCCATTCAACCACCTATCTGCGTTGGATCCTGTGTAGAATACCTGTAATGATTACAGCTATCTGCGACACATGCACTCACGCAGACATAACAGAAAACAGAGCGGACGCTCTGCAAATTTGGAACATGTGGGATGGAGGTAACTGGATACAATCTACTACAGTGCTATACTATACCTCCCGATCAGTGCATTTGCACTAGGTGTTGTCAGCTGTACTACATTTACAAGCAGTTTTAGAACAGGGAAAGAGACGTTAGGTCATGATCGCATTGGTAGAAATGACATTAAAAAAATCGATAAAATTATGGAAAGTACGTATATACTGATGGAATATACACCGAAATGCGGGGAAATTGAGGAAGTACTTGCATGTCTTCTGCTTGTTGCAGAACAATTTGTACATGGGAACAAGCATGCGACAGCAAGAGGAATCCGAGAAAACATCGACATGGAAGCGAAAGGAACCACGGAAACATTTCTTGTTTTGTGTGGCACTATCACGTCACAGGGCTACAGCACCTTCTTGCTTCCCACTGTTGAAGAGCACTTCAGGGATGGCGATTGCATCTTTCAACACGATCGAGCACCTGTTAGTAATGCACGAACTGTGGCGGAGTGGCTACACGACAATAACAGCCCTGTACTGGACTGACCTGCACAGAGTCCTGACGTGAACCCTATAGGTCATCGTAGGGATGTTTTGGAATGGCGACAACGTGCCATGTCTCACGGACGACATCGACACCTTTCCTCAGTGCAGCACTCCGTGAAGAATGGGCTTCCACTCCCCATGAAACCTTCTAGCATCCGACTGAACGTATTCCTGCGAGAGTGGAAGCTGTCATCAAGACTAAGGGTGGGCCAACACCGTATTGAATTCCAGCATTACCTATGGAGGGCGCCACGAACTTGTAAGTCATTTTCATCCAGGTGTCCGTATACTTTTGATCACATAGTATATGTGTATCTAAAACGCCTGTCGATAGCATCTCGTCGCTGTTTCCACTTCCGAGAGCTCAGAGAATACATACAGATGCCTAGAAAGTTGTGTCTTCCACCAAAGTACGAGGGCCTAGTAAGAAATTTCGCCTGAATCTATGTATTCCACATCACGTAGCTGTCATGCGTTCGTTTTATTCTAAAAGACGATTCTCAGCCGCATTCTGCAAGGGCAATGAAGGTGCTCCACAGTGTTTTCAATGGGATGAGTCTGATTACTCACAATACAGCCCGTAATTCTCTACCTCTCTGTTTGATCTCTTCTCATACGAACCTCTGGCTACGAAGACAACAATTTGGCACAAACAACGAGCTGTAGGCCGGCGTAGAGAATTGTAGAAGCTCTTCTGTAAAGTTGGAAGGTTGGAGACGAGATACTGGCAGAAATAAAGCTGTGAGGACGGGGCGTGAGTCGTGCTTGGGTAGCTCAGTCGGCAGAGCACTTGCCTGCGAAAGGCAAAGGTCCCGAGTTCGAGTCTGCCAGGAAGTGTCATTATTTCTTTTTTTGAGACACTTCGGAACCAGTGCCAAATTCCGAATAAATAAATTCTTAGTTCGCTCGTATGCAAAAATAAAGCTATCACTCGACTTAAGGTATCAGCTCCCTACACTTTCCATTTTCGGTTCGCTCCAGAACAGACGGTGAACGCTTCTATAAAATTTCAGATCTTGGGAATAGGGACCTGGATGTAGGCGTGCACACCTCAATATGTATAATATCTTCTTGACGGTGGTTTTTAATGTCATACGACAATAACTTTCTAAAATGATACACATATACTAAGTCTCTGTACTGCCAGAATGGGCATAAATTATCCAGAAAACACCAGCTTGTAAGTTGATACTTTTCAGTCTATTGTACTGTATATTCACATCGTATTTCCGAAATTTCGCCTCAATTGCAGTGATTTTCTTCTCGAAATTTTGTGTGTTTCTCAGAAAATTCAGCTCGTGAATGGGAAAAATTTCTTAAAATAAATAACATCCCGCGGAGAAGACTTCTGCAACGCCTGCGGAAATAAACATTAAAGACAACTCAGCTAGCAGACCCGGTAATCTTTTTTATGTCACTTTAACGAATGTTGTGCTTTGGTGCTTCTTCGAACGGTTAAATATAATTTTCGTCATAACTTTTTGTTATATTTTAAATCCCTTAATTTACTCTGCCCTCTTTATATAGTGTAACGCATAGTGCGTCGGATTGCGAAAAAGGAAGATTACACTGGATTCGTGACTCCAAGGAACACCTCTATGCTCGATGTATGCAATATCTGAGTGTTGATTTTTGGCGCATTTTCGCGACCTTCAAGGAAAACTCCATGCAGATTTATTACTTAGCCGTAAATATGCAATACACAAACAGTTCATAAACAAATACTCGTACACATAACATAAAATAATTTTTACGCACACTATATCTCATACCTGCGTGATTACTGGACGTGAAATTAATTCTTTCTGGAGACAATTAGTTTAAATGTTTTCTCATGACATGACTGGTTTCGGGGCATTAATTTCAAAATTTAATGTTGAAAAGGTGAATAATGAATCTTTGCGATTGAGACTAGGTATTTCCAAACTTCTAATGCCGTGCGAAAAGGTTTGAATATTGCATGGGTGGAAAGAATGAGTTCCACAACGAAGGTTATATAGATCTCAGAAATGTGTCTTAAAACAAAGTGATTGTTTTGCGACAAAATTGGCATTCAGCGCAGAAGTATAACAGTGAAAAATCGAAGTGGCAGAGTATCCATCATTTGCAGTTTCTGATAAACTGGAGAAAAGCTCGAAAGAAGAAAACAGAATGCTAGTAAAAGAAAACATAGTTTGATTTTCTGTACCGTTGTTATCGCTCTGTGTGTTTGTGTTTGTGTTTGTGTGTGTGTGTGTGTGTGTGTGTGTGTGTGTGTGTGTGTGTGTGTGTGTGTATGTAGTAATAAAAGAGTCGAAGAAGAAACGGTCGTTGAAACCATGACAATGAAACTTAGTTGTTTGAAAAGTGTGTATTATATCAAGAAGTGGTGAACTACTCTCAACAGTAGTGACAATTAACCCTTGAACCTTTAAGCTGTGCAGTAAGTATAATTTTTATGCCCCAAAAATTAACAGAAAAACCTAGTATCACCGGTTAAGATTCGTAGATATAGTCTCACGCACGCTCATAATCCAGAGCGACTGAGAAGTGGGCTTGCAAAGCTACTATTAGAGTAGTAAATAATGAATAACGATTTATCAAAGAAATAAAGAATTCAACTAGTATTAGATTTCTGCATATAGCGTCCAGCTGTGCAAATGAGAATATTTCCATAGTTTTGCAATCGATGAAAGTAAGTTGAAAGGAGTAATATGTCATTAGATTCAGCACGTAATTTATAGACAACATTGCTACAATTGTAATATATGAGGTCACTTCACAGTACATTTACGACTTTAAACAGAGCATAACACATCCACATTGTAGGAGCGGATGATAAACTAACTTACCGCATTGCGGGTAGTAAGGATAATGTTGGTCATTATATTCATGTTCCAATTAATCAAGTTTTGGCAAACTATCAGTTTCCTTTTCAGTGGGTGGACAAATACAGTACGTTGCTTAAAAGCGGTGTAATCGCGACTAAATGGTGCACAAATGTAGCCAGAAATGCCGTAATTTACCTAACCACTTCGCCTGAACTTCAGCAAAGCAAATAATTGAAATGAGCTCACCCAATCCTTTAATCACTTTAGAAACTCCACACCAGTCCAGCACGTCTTCAGACGAAACCTCCATTTTCCGAAGTGGCAAAAAGGAATAGAACTCCCCGGATACGCAACCAAGGGCAAATTCTGTTTCAAACAAAGACCACACACGACGTCACAAATAGCGGAGGCTTCATGTTGGTCGAAAGACAAACTGACATGCCACAGATACGAATCGACGTTGGTGACTACGCAAAGGAGTTCCTCGAAAACTTATATCGATCAATCGAAGCTGAGTACAGCAGATACACGCAAGGTATTGCATACATAATTGTCACGATCCCCTGAAATCTAATTTTAATGGGATTTAATGAATTCTCCTAATGAACAAGCTATTATCATGTTTAGAAAACCGTTTCAGCCGCTGTTGCGAGTATCCATCATCAGGTTAATGTTCGTATCTTATACAGCAAAAATTCATCCTGTGTTTAGAGCCAATTTGTCACGAAGACCATTGGAATCTCTATTAATTGGATAGCAGGAAAGGGAAGATAGCTGTTGACGATCTCCATTGACAGTGGTTTTCACTTCCTGTTTGCTGATATTCGTAAATGAGGGATAATTGTAACGAAGCACCAAACGGGAGATAACGAGGGAATCTGGACTTTCTTGTGAAGAAACTATTCCTGTTGACGGTTTGGTGTGTGGATCGTCTCCTTCAGGACACCCTTAGTATAATTTTGAACTTTAATCATGGATGGTTAAATATTTCCCTTTTTTAAGTAGGGAAACATCGCGTTTACTTAAAGTAACAACCAAGGAAATTAGAGGGTTATTTGTATCGTGCGAAGTGAATATTTACTTAGATTCGTTGTTTCGTTTTTGGCTAAACAAATTATTGTTTTCCGGCACGAATATATATAGATGTGACGAATTTTAGCACTCAATAAAATTTTGGTAGGTTGATTTCGAAGTTACCAATCACTCACAAACTCAGAACAGTATCATACAGTAGTATCCTGTTTTATTCTCCGATCAGAATGAATACCCACAAACCATAGAAAATGTTGAGAGTTTGGGGTTTACTGGCATAGTCAACATGTTTGACTTACCTTCTTGTTTCTGCTGAGATCCATCTGTAGTGATAGTGGCTGTTGGTTTCAAAATCCCGTGCAACTACTCCAGTAGTATTTTTATTTGCTCGTAGGAGTCTTGCATGTCTGCATGACTGTCAGAGCTTATTGCTTTCCCTAGAGTATCCATCCCGTCCTCTTTAAGAAAGATATTGCTGATATTAAGGGATATCCACCCCTCTCCTAAGGAACCATGTTAAGATTATTCTTAGTGTACGATGTGTCAGTTGAGACGAGAGGGAATATCTGTCAAGATAGTAGACGTTTGTCTTATGGAACATAATTCACTCTTCGTTTTGGACTCCCCTCCCCCTTCCCCCTGCCACGTGCACGTTACCACGTTCATTAATCCCCTTTGAAATCACACATGGAAAGAGCAATGCTCCAGAAACGTATAAGTAACATTTAACAAAACACACTTCCTCGATGATCGCACTGAATTCCATTTATTAATTTACGTTTCACCAATTTCAAATAATTCATGGGATCCTTTATAAGTAAACGTTCGTAGAGGTTCTGGTTGGCAATTCACGCAGTGGAAACGGGATGTACGCTAAGGTGACAGATGTAATGAGTTAAGCGATATGTTCGTATGCTGTACTGGTGTTTATGTACTGGCGCCGCAAGAAGATGCGAATAATGTGGATTATTTCGACACGTGTGGCTCTTTCACCTGCACCAATTCAAGCGTTTAATTTTACACGTCCACGGTCTCTCGCTACGATTACCCCTGTAACAGTCAAAGTTGATTGGTGTATTAAGTCTCCTTTGCATAAAGTGTTATGTACCTCGTCTTTCTTGAAGGAAAGGGTGTACCATCCAACTCCATGGTAAAGAATGCGGTTTATTTATATCATAAATGTTTCCGTGTTTTTCGGAGTTTGGAAGCTGTTGTGCATCCACTTATCATTTTCAGAATGAAGTTTTATAAATGAAAGAAAATAGCCCATTTTCCAGAAGGTATATTGTAAAAACTTTTACACAAATATGTATTTTTGTCTAACATACAAGCAATACGTCCATTCAGAATCACGGACAGGAAGAGACAGATTGTTGAAAAGTGAAAAATCAGCTTAAGGAAACGTTAGAATACAGGTATATGTTCATCTTTATTTTCATACGTATCTCTGATTGGCGCGGGCATGTTTATATAGCGTCTTTTCCCCGCACAGTGTTCCAGTACTTTTTACATTACATATACGTTATGGCGAAACTAAAATACGATCTGTGACAATACATATAGCTGTAGTTTGCGTGCACAAGCTATTAAAGGCAGTACATTGGCGAAGCTGTCATTTGTACTCGAATAATTCATGTGAAAAGGTTTCCGACTTCATTATGGCCGCACTACGATGATCGACAGACTCTGAGCGCGTAAAGGTAGTTGTAGCTAGACGCATGGGACACTCCTTTTCTGAAATCGTTAGCGAGTTCAATATTCCGAGATCCACACTGTCAAGAGTGCGCCGAGAATAGCAAATTTTAGGAATTACTTCTCACCGCGGACAACGCACTGGCCGACGGCGTTCACTTGACGACCGAGAGCAGAGGCTTTTGTAAGGAGTTGTCAGTGCTAACAGATAAGCAGTACTGCGTGAAGCAACCGCAGAAATCAGTGTGAGGCGTACGACGATCGTATCTGTTAGGACAGTGCAGCGAAATTCGGTGTTAATGGGTTAAGCCAACAGACGACCGAGGCGAGTGCCTTTTCTAACAGCACAAAGTCACCTGCAGCGCTCTTCTGGGCTCGTGACCATATCGGTTGGACCCTAGACAACTGGGAAGCGGTGACTCGGTCAGTTGAGCCCCGATTTCAGTTGGTAAAATACACTCCTGGAAATTGAAATAAGAACACCGTGAATTCATTGTCCCAGGGAGGGGAAACTTTATTGACACATTCCTGGGTTCAGATACATCACATGATCACACTGACAGAACCACAGGCACATAGACACAGGCAACAGAGCATGCACAATGTCGGCACTAGTACAGTGTATATCCAACTTTCGCAGCAATGCAGGCTGCTATTCTCCCATGGAGACGATCGTAGAGATGCTGGATGTAGTCCTGTGGAACGGCTTGCCATGCCATTTCCACCTGGCGCCTCAGTTGGACCAGCGTTCGTGCTGGACGTGCAGACCGCGTGAGACGACGCCTCATCCAGTCCCAAACATGCTCAATGGGGGACAGATCCGGAGATCTTGCTGGCCAGGGTAGTTGACTTACACCTTCTAGAGCACGTTGGGTGGCACGGGATACATGCGGACGTGAATTGTCCTGTTGGAACAGCAAGTTCCCTTGCCGGTCTAGGAATGGTAGAACGATGGGTTCGATGACAGTTTGGATGTACCGTGCACTATTCAGTGTCCCCTCGACGATCACCAGTGGTGTACGGCCAGTGTAGGAGATCGCTCCCCACACCATGTTGCCCGGTGTTGGCCCTGTGTGCCTCGGTCGTATGCGGTCCTGATTGTGGCGCTCACCTGCACGGCGCCAAACACGCATACGACCATCATTGGCACCAAGGCAGAAGCGACTCTCATCGCTGAAGACGACACGTCTCCATTCGTCCCTCCATTCACGCCTGTCGCGACACCACTGGAGGCGGGCTGCACGATGTTGGGGCGTGAGCGGAAGACGGCCTAACGGTGTGCGGGACCGTAGCCCAGCTTCATGGAGACGGTTGCGAATGGTCCTCGCCGATACCCCAGGAGCAGCAGTGTCCCTAATTTGCTGGGAAGTGGCGGTGCGGTCCCCTACGGCACTGCATAGGATCCTACGGTCTTGGCGTGCATCCGTGCGTCGCTGCGGTCCGGTCCCAGGTCGATGGGCACGTGCACCTTTCGCCGACCACTGGCGACAACATCGATGTACTGTGGAGACCTCACGCCCCACGTGTTGAGCAATTCGGCGGTACGTCCACCCGGCCTCCCGCATGCCCACTATACGCCCTCGCTCAAAGTCCGTCAACTGCACATACGGTTCACGTCCACGCTGTCGCGGCATGCTACCAGTGTTAAAGACTGCGATGGAGCTCCGTATGCCACGGCAAACTGGCTGACACTGACGGCGGCGGTGCACAAATGCTGCGCAGCTAGCGCCATTCGACGGCCAACACCGCGGTTCCTGGTGTGTCCGCTGTGCCGTGCGTGTGATCATTGCTTGTACAGCCCTCTCGCAGTGTCCGGAGCAAGTATGGTGGGTCTGACACACCGGTGTCAATGTGTTCTTTTTTCAATTTCCAGGAGTGTATGATGGTAGGCTTCGAGTGAAGTGTAGACCCCATGAAGCCGTGGACCAAAATTGTCAACAAAGCACCGTACAAGCTGGTGGTGGCTCCATAATGGTGTGGGCTGTGCTTACGTGGAGTGGACTGTGTCGTCTGATCTAATTGAACCGGTCATTGACTGGAAAAGGTTATGTGCGGCTACGTCGGAGGATGGGCTGCGCCCGAAACGCGTCAATGGAATTTTTTTAAGAACGGATCTGTCGTTGTTAAGCGAACCACTACACCAGTATACTAGATGTGCTCGCTTATGGCACGTTCCGTCACGTCGTTCCGTACTGTACTGTGCCACTGAAAGCCAACACTGGCGGAACATCGCAAGGAATGTGGCAAAACGATACAATTTTTGGAAGCTCCCGTACTGAATAGTCCACTTATGTTTAAGGGGAAGACATGAGTGACGACTGAAGCGAAGCAACTTGCCAACATCAAATGTGACGAGGCACAAAGGTTACCATTGCCTTGGCTGCCAGGAATAGCCACCGAAGGGGCGAAACCGATCGCGAGTACGTCCCATCACCAGCGGCAGTATACATAACAACGCAAGGCCCACAACATAATCATTTGTCTCTGTTGCCGTCTGGTATCCCTGGAGAAAAACGCTGTTCTGTCCTGCCCTCATTCACCGTCACAGCGAATAGAAATATAATACTGAGAAAAAAAGTCTTTCCCTCAAAGGCGTACCAGACAACGATTACACAACTCCTCACAGGCTTAGCTAATGGCACAAATTCCTCAATCCACTTCCTCCTGGAGAGAACTCCAACCCAAATCTTGCGGCATCTGGTAGACTTCGAGAGTGTCGCTCGTCAGAGACTCAGCAAAGTCTGTTGCACTCCTAAGAGACCACTGTAGCCTGTACACGAACATTATGTCAACTTCGAAATAAAAAACACTTTTCAAAAATATGCCAGTCTAGGAGACCGTCAGCATCTTACAGGGATGTGTAACTTCGGACATCCGACAGCTCGCATCACTGTCTCCACCTGCTTTAAGTGGAAGGAAAGTTGTACGAAAAGACGAATGGCCCAGCATGTGGTCCTCACTCTCGGCTGTAGCAGCAGATATTTTATGCAGACCCTGCAAGATTCAGACCTCCATCTTAGACCGTCACGTCCCAAATGCTGGCTCGCTTCAGTACATAACTAGCTTCTTCGTCATATGGCCACACCACGGGGGAGATTTTGTACATCTCCATCTCAGACAGCAGCACGTCAGGATCGAAACTACAGAGGAAACGGATAATAACAGCTTGCTTTCCGCTCTCCATGTGTAAGTATATAGTAATTTTATTAGTTCACGGCGTGTACGGGAAAACTTCTTATAGTGATACATAGTTGCACGCCACTTTTCACCATCATGCAAGAAGAAGCACTCAAACTCGCATGCTACACAGCTTGACTAAGAGGATACCCTGAACTGTGATGTAAGGCCCTAGAAGGAGGAATTGCATAAATATATATCCTATTTCAGGACCATTGTCTGCGACAAGAGAAGAAAGTTGTATTGTATCACAACAAAAAACAGAAAGGGAGAAAGACGAAACAAAACCTCATGGAATGACTACAGCTGGGTTTCACTGAACGATCGGGGACGTTCTTCGCCAAATAGGCATCAGGACGATCTGCAGAAACAGCAACGAAATAAGAGATGTGCTAGGCTCCAATGAAGTGTCTGTCGAAAAGGTACACACACGTGACATTCAGGAAATGAGCCTTTTGTTGATTACAAACAGGCTTTTGATTTTGTTGACGGAAGGACAATAATTCGAAGTACAAATTAGCAATTCTCTTTCGTAAAACACTTAAATACAGTATTGAAACTGAAATTTACGGGAGCAATAAACACTACTGTGCAGAAAGG
Organism: Schistocerca piceifrons; assembly: GCF_021461385.2. Lineage (NCBI taxonomy): Eukaryota > Metazoa > Arthropoda > Insecta > Orthoptera > Acrididae > Schistocerca > Schistocerca piceifrons. The sequence goes on from NC_060141.1 coordinate 277,016,594, forward strand.
TGATAGCCCATTACCAGTTTTTTCGAATAATATTCTAGGAAAGTACAGTGAGTATTTGGAATCAAGAAATTAAGGCTATAATAATTCACCAATGGATTGCGAAAAGGAAAGAAAAAGAAGTGGAATAAATTCTGTTGTATTTAAAGATGACTTTACTGTATCTACGTCTTGAAAGTGCGTCATCCGCCTTAATGAAAATTAATCTCTCATAAAAAGTTTAACAAACATTAAAAACGCATCGAAATTTCTTAAACAGGTACTGATCAAATGGAGAACGCTAAAAATTTAAATATCTTTGCCAGGTGATCCAAGAAAATCGTTTGAGAAAATGCTATAGAAAAAGGGATACATAAATTGGGAAAAGAAATTTAGAACAAAAACACCTTTCTAAAAATACAAAGTAAGGCATTACAGTACAGTAGTCAAGCCAGAATATCTGTATCCCAGGGAATGTGTACCATTAAACTATCAGGGGCGTTCAATAAGTAACACAACACATTTTTTTTCTTGGCCAGTTTCGTTCAAGAAAAGCAGAATTTGTTTCGGGACGTCGTGAAATATCCTCGCTTCAACCCCTGTAGTTTCATAAAGTTCCGATACGTGTTGGAGCTATATGTACCCTTCAAAATGGCTTCTGTAGCAGAGGTGAGTTCCAAGCAGAGGGTTGTCATTAAGTTGTTTTGGTGGAAAACCATAGCATCACATATATTCTTAGGCTCTTGCAAAATGTCTACAGAGAGGAGTCAGTGAACGAAAGCACAATCAGTCGTTGGACGAGGCATCTTCCATCATCTCAAAATGGTCGCGCAGACCCGGCCGATCTCCCGCCTGCTGGCGGCTGCACTTACTGTGACTCGAGCATATTGGAATGTGCGGACACTCTCCATTCCAGGTGACTGAGAGATGGCAAACAAGTACCTCGCTGTACAACTGGACGTCTCTGTTGACAGCGCTGACACACTCGTCCACCATTTGGTGTACTCCGAGGTCTGTGTCCGCTGGGTTCGTCGCCGCCTAACAGAAGCCTGTAAACAACAACTAAGGACCATCTGTGCGAAACTTCTTGCTCGTCACGAGGTTGACCTGACATATTTTTGTCGAATGCCACACCACGTTTCCTTCGAAGAAAAGGTTCAAAGATTCACCGTAAGCCGGTAAAGTCATGACAACGGTCTTCTGGGTCTCTGAAATACTCTGTTTCATGTCCTCCTTCATGAGCGACCATCAACTCTGACGCGAATTGTGCTACCCTCAGGAAATTGAAGAAGTAACTCCATCGTGTTCATTGCCACACAAATACAAGCGAATTTCTTCGTGATAAAGCAAGGCGTCACACAAGTTTGCACACCTGAAAGGAGCTCATAAAACCTCATAAAACTTCCACCTTTCGACTCTCATCTGTTTGGCCCAATGAAGGATGCACTCAGTGGTTAGTACGTAGATAACAGAGAAATTATTGATGCAGAAAGACGTTTGCAGCAACGCCTAGCAGTAGAGTGGTACCTTGCTGGCATACATGCCCTCCGAGTAAGGTGGCGTAAGGCCGACGAACTGAACGGAGATTGTGTTGAAAAACAGGGATTCCTAGCAAAAAGAGTGGGGGATAATATGGTGCTTTGGAATCCTGAATAAAACCGACCTGCTTTACTTGTTGAGCGCCAATTGTATGATTTAGTAAACTATTAATACTAGAAGGCAAAGTATTAGGAAATTATAAGGCCCACGAAACATTATGGAAGGTTGCAGTGATGATGGAATACATCGAAACGTTGTAAACGTGTCGGATGTAATAAAGGAAGGAAGACTTGTGAGTTTTATATACTTATATCTATGAAAATTAGTAAATAACCAGAAAGACCTTGATGTATTCTTTGGGATAAAAAGGCAAGAAGAAGTTGAATCCACGAAGTCTTTAGAAAGAAATAATGCAAAGTGGGAAGAAACAACTGTCAGAGAACTGTTAGACCTTAATTTTTCCCGGCAAATTGAATGATCGAATAAATTACGGGTTTGTTGCCGGGCGACGTCGTCGACCAGCGTCGATATTTCGACAGGAGTACACCGTGCCATTCTATCAAGCAACCTTATAAACAGAGATGGTGGATTTTGTTTAAATGGTGCTTGGAATCCGGCTCTGTCTCTCATCAAAAAACAGATGGACCGAACTAGTGCTACATCACCTGTTGATTAATAGTTACTATCGATATTTCTAAAGTTGGTTTTCTTTGACTCTGCGCTTACTTGTTCTGTGTGTGGTATCTTCCTTGTTTCTCCTCTCTGAACCGAGGTATTAAATTCCCTTGCACATTGCTTCCTCCTTGCAGTTGTGCCTTGAGAATGGCAGGGTGTGCTCCTGTCGAAATACTGGCAGTGCTCGACGACGTCACCCGGCAGCAAACCCGTAAGTTATTTGAACTGTCAGAGAACTGCTGCTAACAGACTACTGTACGAGGAGTATGAAGCTACACTATGTAAGGAACCTAACACAGCGCTAGCTCAGTGGTAAATTCATTGCCCAGGCGACTTGCACCAACGACCGAAACATTTTTTTAAGCAAACTGACGACACTGTCACAGGAACCTACGCTCGCATAAACTGTATTAAGCTGTCTTAAGATAAGTGACAGCAGAAAGCAGTTAGGACGTTTTGAAGTGACCGATTGTAGACTGAGATGTATGTGGAATGGGACAGACAGATCGTCGTGCGAAGTACTTTTGAACATGTTTTCTAAAAACTGTCTTGAGCAGCTAGTTCAGCTGCCCGTACGCAATGGAAATATCTTACCTTGTAGCTACAAATTTGTCGTACCTCGTCGACAAAGTCAGAAACAGAAAAGGGGATTAGCGATCATGATATCGTTGTAGCAACTATGGTTACGAAGGTTAATAAATCAATTAAGAAGGATAGGAGAATTTCCTGCTAGAAAGAGTAGATAACCCGTTGTTAGTATCTAAGTTCCAGTACGATGGATGTAGAGGAATCATGGGCAAAGTTTAAGCAGACTGTAAATCGTGGTCTGGAGATTTATGTCCCTATTAAGTGGATTCAGGGCGAAAAGACCATTGTTTAATACCGAGATTCGGAGAATGCTCAGAAAGCAGAGGCTGTTCCAGTCTCGATTCAACAGAAAACGCGCAAGGACGACAAGTTAGTTGGGATACGTGAATCTGTGAAAAGAACTGGCAGAGAACCCGAGGAAATTCTGGTCCTTTGTAAAATCGCTAAGTGGATCTGAGGCTTCCATCCTGTCACTTGTTGACCAGTCTCGTGTGATACCTGAAGGTAGCAAAACGAAAGCGGAAATTTTATATTTCAGTTTCTAGAAATCGTTCACGCAGGAGAATCGTATAAACATGCCCTCGTTTGACCATCGAACTGACTTCCGTATGGACAACATCCCTGTCGTACTACCTCGAAGGATTAAAATAAAATAAGTCACCAGTCCCCCATGGAATCCCAGTTAGATTTGTCAAAGAGTGCTATACATCATTGTCCCATTACCTACTTACTTATCTTCATTAATCGCGAACCTCCCGTCCAGCGCTTAGTCCCAAGCAACTGGAAAAAACGCAGGTAACTCTCGTAAGTAATAAGGGTAGAAGAAGAGATTCGCAAAATTACCGACCAACATCGATGACATCGGTTTGCTGCAGAATCTGTGAACACATTCTCAGATCGAATATAATAAATTTTCTCGAGACCAAGAATTTTACGTCCACGAACCAGCATGATTTTAGAAAGCATCGCTTCTGTGGGTCTCAGCTTGCTCTTTTTTCACATGATATATTGTGAACTATGAAAGGAGGGCAACAGGTAGAGTCCATATTTCTTGATTTCAGGAAAGCTTCTGACACGGTGTCCCATTGTAGGCTGTTAAAGAAGGTAGTACATATGGATTGGGTTCACAGATATGTGAGTGGCTCGAAGACTTGTTAAGTTATAGAACCCAGTATGTTTTCTACGATGGCGAGTGTTCATCAGAGAGAAGGGCATCGTCAGGAGTGCCCCAGGAAAACGTGATAAACACAATACCATTTGGTGGACAGGATGAGAAACAATCCACGATTGTTTGCTGATGATGCTGCGGTGTTGAAGATGAGTGGTTGTAGCAGGGTAAGTGATGACTTAGACAAAATTTCTAGTTGGTGTGATGAATGCTGTAAATGACGAAAAATTCGAGTGTGTAGGAAAAATATATCGGTAATTACGGACACAGCACTACTATCTTCCTGCTTGACATAGTCCCGTCGTTTAAAAATCTTGGCGTAACGTTGCAAAGCGATTTGATGTGGAACGAGCATGTGATGATTGTGGTAGGGAAAGTGAATGGTCGACTTCGCTTTATTGGGAGAATTGTAGACAAGTGTGGTTCATCTACATAGGAGGCTGCATATACACTGAAGCGCCAAAGAAAGTGGTATACGGATGTATATTCAAATACAGAATAGGTGCTGTGGTCGGCAAAGGTTCTGTAAGAAAAGTGTCTGGTGCAGTTGTAAGATCGGTTACTGCTGCTACAATAGGAGGTATCATGATCTGAGTGAGTTTGAAGGCGGTGTTATAGTCGGTGCACGACCACACAGTATCTCCGAGGTAGCGATGAAGTGGGGATTTTCCCGTACGACCTTATCACGAGTGTACAGTGAATATAAGGAATCCGGTGAAATATCAAATCCCTGACATCACTGCGGCCAGAAAAAGATCCTGCAAGATCGGGTCCAACGCGGCAGAAGTGCAACCCTTCCGAAAATTGCTAAGGATTGCAATGCGGGGTCATGAACCAGTGTCAACGAGGCATCATCGATATAGGCTTTCGGAGCCGAAAGTCCACTCTTGTACCCTTTATGAATGCACGACACAAAAGTTTACTCCTCGTCTGGGCCCGCCAACACCGACATTGGACTGCTGATGGCTGGAAACTTGTTACTTCGTCGGACGTGTCTCATTTGAATCGAGCGGATCGACGTATAGGGTATAGAGACAAACTCATGAATCCATGGAACTTGCAGGGGACTGTTCAAGTTGCTGGAGGCTCAGTAATGGTGTCGGACGTCTGCAGCTGTGGTGATATGGGACCACTGATACGTCTAGATACGACTCTGACAGGTGACACGTACCTAAGCATCCCGTCTTACCACCTGCATCCATTCGTGTCCATTGTGCATTCCGACGGACTTGGGCAATTCCAGCACGACAATGCGACACCCCACACATCCAAAATTGCTACAGGGTGGCTACAGGAACACTGAGGTTAAACGCTTTCGCTGGCCACCAAACTCCTCAGACATGAACATTATTGAGCATATCTGGGATGCTTTGCAGCGTGCTGTTCAGAAGAGATCTCAACCCCCTCGCACTCTTACGGATTCATGGTGTCAGATCCCTCCATCAGTACATCAGACATTGAAACTTCCTGGCAGATTAAAACTGTCCGCCGGAGCGAGACTCGAACTCGGGACTCGTACCTTTCGCGGGCAAGTGATCTACCGAGTGAGCTACCCAAGCACGACCCACGCCCCGTCCTCACAGCTTTAATTCTGCCAGTACCTCGTCGCGAAAGGCAAAGGTCCCGAGTTCGAGTCTCGGTCCGGCACACAGTTTTAATCTTACAGGAAGTTTCATATCAGAGCACACTCCGTTGTAGAATGAAAATTTCGTTCTACATCTGACATTATTCGAGTCTAAGCTACGTCGTGTTGCGGCCCCTCACGATATAAGGTAGGTGTACGACTTGTTTTGGCCCTTCAGTGTAGGATGATAATTTTGGTAAACATTTTTGGAATACAGTGATCAATTAATTGTTATATTTAGATTAAAGTTCAGTCTTGATCACGTTATGTCTGTTTTAATGAGTAACCGGTTTCGGTTTTTTCTATAAAATCATCATCAGACCCATTAGCTCCCTTGGGTCTGATGATGATTTTATAGAAAAAACCGAAACCGGTTACTCATTAAAACAGACATAACGTGATCAAGACTGAACTTTAATCTAAATAGGATGATAATGCTACTTGTTCTTAAGTATAGCTCGAATGCTTGGAATTCGTTCCAGGACAGATTAAGGGAATTCCAGGCAGTTCAGAGGCAGGCTGGTAGATTAGTTACTGGTATGTTCGGACAACACGGAGTTACTAGCATCTGGCCTTGGCAACTTAAATGGGAAGCCCTGGAGGGAAGGCGACGTTTTCTTTCGAGGAACACTGCTGAGGTAATTTATAGAACCGGTATTTGAAGATGACTGCAGAACGATCCTACTGCCCCCAACGTACATTGCGAGTCACGACCACGAACAAAAGATACGAGAAATGAGAACTGATATGGAAGTATATAGATAGTCGTCTTCCCCTCCCTCTATTTGCGAGTGGAACAGCAAAGGAAATGTTTAGTAATGGTATGGGGTGCCCTCCACCACGCGCCGTACGGTGGATCACGGGATATCTACGTAGACGTAGAAAAACAGAAAAGTACCTGATCGCTGTAATGCTCCAATTAGTTAAGCGAATTTAACAGTACGAAAGCTTTGCTTGATAGACCGCAGCATCGCAACTCACGAGAACGTAATAAAAACAGCTTTGACCGAGCGTTGTAATTTTCCACGTAAAACTGTAACAAAACGACAAAGAGTGCCACTCGCAATTTAATTGCCGGCAAATTGCGAAGCCAGGAGGAACGCGGTCGGTCGGAGCACAGGCTCTGTCCGTCCTCTGCGGCTTTGCGGTGTGCTGACGCCCAAGGGGCGGAGCATGGGGCGCCGTCACTGCGGTCGCGGAAATACGTACCGCTGCCACCGATCCGTCCGGAACTCGATATAAAATTAAAACCCTCGACCTCCCCCACCCCCTTCTCCTCCCCCCCTCGCCTCTACCTCTTTGTGGAGGGGTCCACCTCCCACACGCACACGCGTGTGAGGACACGTCTGTTGTCAGGGAACGACGCGTCTCCGTTTCCACGCAGTCACCATGCGAAATTCAACATGTGGTGTCGGCCTATCAGCAGGGCGGGCCGCTGTACCTGTGGTTACCGACGGCCCCGGTGTGCCGGTGGGATGGGGGGGGGGGGGGGGGGCGAACGTGTGCATGTGCGCATGTGCGGGCTGAGTTGCCAGTGTGTGTGTATGTGTGTGTGTGTGTCAGGTGGAGTTGGGGGGCGGGGGGGGGGGTCTAGCGGTGGGGTGGGAGAAGGAGAGCAGTCAGAGACGACGGCAGCACGCGTAGTATATCACGCCGGCGGCGGACAGGCACGCGGGGGGCAGCGGGATTAATAGCTAACACGCGGGCCCGGCTAATGAGGCGGCGACGACGCGGCAGGCTGCGTTGAGTGGCGTGCTGCTGCTGCCGTGTCCCTCTTTAAACATTTCGTGGCTGTCCGCCACCGCGGCTGCTGCTGCGGTTATAGCCCAGAAACGATTTGCGATCGGCGCTGCTCTTAGCGTGTCAGCCGTGGCAGATGATGCCTCTTCTCTGGCGCTATTCACTTTCAAAAATTCTGTTAGCGCTCATTTCTCCAGCTAAATCCGATAGTCCCTTTTCAAGGTTCCGTAGTTTCCGTACCTCAGTCGGTAAAAGTGGAAATGATCACTTTGTTGTTCGTCTATCTGTCTATCTGATTGTTAAAAACCCTCTTCTTAAGTAAGGGGTAGACATATCAAGTTGAAATTTATGCCACATAACAAGGCCTACCATACCTTGCAGATGTAAAAAACCGACGTTACTGAACGATTGCAATCGAAAGATAGGGCCTTTATGTCAAATATTTTGAGATAATCAGCAACCAATTGCATCAAAGAAATTTTAGCTCTTAACAGATTTCAGGCACTCAGAAGGCTGTAGAAGAAAATGTACCACAAACAAACAGGACTGAGACAAGAATTTTAAAAGTTTAGAGATAAAATACGGTACACGTTTATAACTATCGCATTATTTGCGCGTGCCAACAAAAAGATGCATGTAGCATATTTAAATGGTTATAAAAGAATACAAGAGCAATAAGTAATTCAATAAATAACCTTTTAATTCAATAAGAGCTCGTAGATGCTTACATATGCTTTAAAGTGACTATGTGAAAATGTTATAAAGACGCCAAACAGAAATATATATTATGCCAGAACTGGATATAATCAGCTAATGACATGCTTCTCTTGAAGATGCGAGGGTGAGATTACGACAAAATGCTAAAAAAAGAATGTATGTAACTGTGCTTTTCATAAGACATAAACTAAAATTAAATGCATATTAGCAACGCAATAAGTGATATAAAAACATAACGATAAATAAATTAAGTTAATATCGACGACAAGTGGCGAAATCTATAGGAAATGTGGGAACTACTCTCCTGACATCTGTAGTAACATCAATAACATCCGCGTCAGTAGAAACAAAGAGTGAAGCGCATCTCGGGGCTGGAACTTTTGAAGCGCATCTCGGGGCTGGAACTTTTGACAGGAGTAGGAGGAGAGACCATTCCCAATCATTATCTAATAACAAGTATCGGGATGTGACTACGGAGGAAAAGAAGCGTGGGAAGAATTATATTATAAATACATGCAGGTGGCAAGTACGTTTCTTGAAACAGTTGTATAAGGAGGCTTTTCTGCCTATAGTACGGTACTGTAGGTTTAAGAACACATTTCTGGAATGGTGTAGGGGCGTCAATAGCGTGGCACCAGAAAACAGGGCCAAAAATGCATCCGAGATGAACCAAGGGGCGAGAAGCTGTAACTGGAGTAAATGGACAAAAAATTACTAGACAGTAGCTAAAACGAAGAGTCAAAATTAAGAATAGCAGATAGGAAACATGGACACCGTTGTATTCTTTTGATACGTTGGAACAACTTGTTGAGAAATATATGGAAGAAGGGTACAAAGTGTCTGAAACATATTAAGAAGTCTATTTTCTTTCACGTAACTGGTTGATAACTACTTCGGTATATAGAACTACAAAAAAGTATGGCATTATTAGCGAGTGGCAACAATAAAGTGCATGCAGCATATCTCAGTGGTCCTGAAAGAATACAAGAGCAGTAAGTAATTCAATACCGAATCCTTTAAGACAATAAGAGCTCGTAAATGCTTATATATGAGTCACAGTGACTTTACAAAAACATTGCTGGATAAAATACTAAACATGCTCTGAAACTTGAAAACTCATTCATCAAATCATAACATGTAGGCTTTCACGGCCGACGTCTTCATCAGCTAAAACTTCCGGGCTGAGAGGCCCTGCTCGATCTGTAAAATTTCTTGTTCTTGGCGTTTCGTTGCCAACTATGGGCAACACCTTCCGAGGTGAGTCACGTCTGGGTGCCAGCCCGTGGAGGTCCCGTTAATATAGAACACATAGAGGGCACAACCAGCCCTCCGAGTCCAGCTGTCGCTAATCTATTCATGGAATTTTTTTACCACCAGGCGCTGCAGTCGGCCAGTAGAAGCCCTTGTAAATGGTATCGGTATGTGGATCACACTTTTATGGTATGGAATCACCATGAAGAGGAATTGTTTGGTTTCTTGGTGCAACTAAAAAGTATTATTTCAAAGATACAATATACTATGGGGAGAGAGAGCAAAGAACAACTAAATTTTTTTGGAAGCTGTTGTTGTGGTCTTCAGTCCAGAGACTGGTTTGATGCAGCTCTCCACGCTACTCTATCCTGTGCAAGTTTCTTCATCTCCCAGTGCTTGTAGCAACCTACATCCTTCTGAATCTGCTTATTGTATTCATCTCTTGGTCTCCCTCTACAAGTTTTACCCTCCACGCTGCCCTCCAATACTAAATTGGTGATCCCTTAAAGCCTCAGAACATGTCCTACCAACCGATCCCTTCTTCTAGTCAAGTTGTGCCACAAATTTCTCTTCTCCCCAATTCTCTTCAGTACCTCCTCATTAGTTATGTGATAATTCATCTAATCTTCAATATTTTTCTGTAGCACCACATTTAGAAAGCTTCTATTCTTTTCTTGTCCAAACTATTTATCGTAAATGTTTCACTTACATACTTAGCTACTCTCCGTACAAATACTTTCAGAAATGAAATCCTGACACTTAAATCAATACTCGATGTTAACGAATTTCTTTTCTTCAGAAAGACTTTCCTTTCCATTGTCAGTCTGCACTTTATATCCTCTCCACTTCAACCATAATCTGTTATTTTGCTCCCCAAATAGTACAACTCATTTACTACTTGTCTCATTAACTAATCTAATTCCCTCAGCATCACCCAACATAATTCGACTACATCCCATTATCCTCGTTTTGCTTCTGTTGATGTTCATCTTCTATCCTCCTTTCAAGACAATGACCATTCCGTTCAGCTGCTCTTCCAAGTCCTTTGCTGTCTCTGACAGAATTACAATGTCATCGGCGGACCTCAAAATTTTTATTTCTTCTCCATGGATTTTAATACCTACTCCGAATTCTTCTTTTGTTTCCTTTACTGCTTGGTCAATATACAGATTGAATAGCATCGGGGATAGGCTACAACGCTGTCTCAACCCCTGCAAAACCACTGCTTCCCTTTCATACCCCTCGACTTTTATAACTGCCATCTGGTTTCTGTGCAAATTGTAAATAGCCTTTTGCTCTGTAGTTTACCCCTGTCACCTTCAGAATTTGAAAGAGAGTATTCCAGTCAGCATTGTCAAAAGCTTTCTCTAAGTCTACAAATGCTAGAAGGTAAGTCGTAGGGTCAGTATTGCCTCACGTGTTCCAACATTTCTACGGAATCCGAACTAATCTTCCCCATGGTCTGCTTCTACCAGTTCGTCTGTAAAGAATTCGCGTTAGTGTTTTGCTGCCGTCATTTATTAAACTGATAATTTGGACATTTTCACATTTTTCAACACCTGCATTCTTTGGAATTGGAATTATTATATTCTTCTTGAAGTCTAATGGTATTTCGCCTGTCTCATACATCTTGCTTACCAAATGGCAGAGTTTTGTCAGGGCTGGCTCTCCCCTTTCATCTTTATCTACATCCTCTTCCATTTCCATAATACTGTCCTCAAGTACATCACCCGTGTATAGACCCTCTATACAGGGTGGTCCATTGATCTTGACCAGGCCAAATATCTCACGAAATAAGCGTGAAACGAAAAAACTACAAAGAAATTAACTTGTGTAGCTTGAAGGGGGAAACCAGATGGCGCTATGGTTGGCCCTCTAGATGGCGCTGCCATAGGTCAAACGGATATCAGCTGCGTTTTTTAAAATAGGAACCACCATTTTTTATTACATATTCGTGTAGTACGTGAAGAAATACACTCCTGGAAATGGAAAAAAGAACACATTGACACCGGTGTGTCAGACCCACCATACTTGCTCCGGACGCTGCGAGAGGGCTGTACAAGCAATGATCACACGCACGGCACAGCGGACACACCAGGAACCGCGGTGTTGGCCGTCGAATGGCGCTAGCTGCGTAGCATTTGTGCACCGCCGCCGTCAGTGTCAGCCAGTTTGCCGTGGCATACGGAGCTCCATCGCAGTCTTTAACACTGGTAGCATGCCGCGACAGCGTGGACGTGAACCGTATGTGCAGTTGACGGACTTTGAGCGAGGGCGTATAGTGGGCATGCGGGAGGCCGGGTGGACGTACCGCCGAATTGCTCAACACGTGGGGCGTGAGGTCTCCACAGTACATCGATGTTGTCGCCAGTGGTCGGCGGAAGGTGCACGTGCCCGTCGACCTGGGACCGGACCGCAGCGACGCACGGATGCACGCCAAGACCGTAGGATCCTACGCAGTGCCGTAGGGGACCGCACCGCCACTTCCCAGCAAATTAGTGACACTGTTGCTCCTGGGGTATCGGCGAGGACCTTTCGCAACCGTCTCCATGAAGCTGGGCTACGGTCCCGCACACCGTTAGGCCGTCTTCCGCTCACGCCCCAACATCGTGCAGCCCGCCTCCAGTGGTGTCGCTACAGGCGTGAATGGAGGGACGAATGGAGACGTGTCGTCTTCAGCGATGAGAGTCGCTTCTGCCTTGGTGCCAATGATGGTCGTATGCGTGTTTGGCGCCGTGCAGGTGAGCGCCACAATCAGGACTGCATACGATCGAGGCACACAGGGCCAACACCCGGCATCATGGTGTGGGGAGCGATCTCCTACACTGGCCGTACACCACTGGTGATCGTCGAGGGGACACTGAATAGTGCACGGTACATCCAAACCGTCATCGAACCCATCGTTCTACCATTCCTAGACCGGCAAGGGAACTTGCTGTTCCAACAGGACAATGCACGTCCGCATGTATCCCGTGCCACCCAACGTGCTCTAGAAGGTGTAAGTCAACTACCCTGGCCAGCAAGATCTCCGGATCTGTCCCCCATTGAGCATGTTTGGGACTGGATGAAGCGTCGTCTCACGCGGTCTGCACGTCCAGCACGAACGCTGGTCCAACTGAGGCGCCAGGTGGAAATGGCATGGCAAGCCGTTCCACAGGACTACATCCAGCATCTCTACGATCGTCTCCATGGGAGAATAGCAGCCTGCATTGCTGCGAAAGGTTGATATACACTGTACTAGTGCCGCTATTGTGCATGCTCTGTTGCCTGTGTCTATGTGCCTGTGGATCTGTCAGTGTGATCATGTGATGAATCTGACCCCAGGAATGTGTCAATAAAGTTTCCCCTTCCTGGGACAATGAATTCACGGTGTTCTTATTTCAATTTCCAGGAGTGTATGAATGTTTTAGTTGGACCACTTTTTTCGCTTTGTGATAGATGACGCTGTAATAGTCACAAACATATGGCTTACAATTTTAGACGAACACTTGGTAATAGGTAGGTTTTTTAAATTAAAATACAGATCGTAGCTACGTTTGAACATTTTATTTCGGTTGTTCCAATGTGATACAAGTACCTTTGTGAACTTATCATTTCTGAGAACGCTTGCTGTTACAGCGTGATTACCTGTAAATACCACATTAATGCAATAAATGCTCAATGCATTTGGCAATACGTGTAACGACATTCCTCTTAACAGCGAGTAGTTCGCCTTCCGTAATGTTCGCACATGTATTGACAATGCGCTGACGCATGTTGTCTGGCGTTGTCGGTGGATCACGATAGTAAATATCCTTCAACTTTCCCCACAGAAAGAAATCCGGGGCGTCAGATCCGGTGAATGTGCGGGCCAATCCACCCGTCATGAAATATGCTATTCAATACCGCTTCAACCACACGCGAGCTATGTGCCGGACGTCCATCATGTTGGAAGTACATCGCCATTCTGTCATGGAGTGAAACATGTTGTAGTAACATCGGTAGAATATTACGTAGGAAATCAGCATACACTGCACCATTTAGATTGCCATCGATAAAATGTGGACCAATCATCCTTCCTCCATCGTAGATTTTCCTTTGAGCAAAAGTGCATATTATGCCGGTTTACGTTACCGCTGTTGGTGAATTACGCTTCGTCGCTAAAAGAACGCGTGCAAAAAATCTGTCATCGTCCCGTAATTTCTTCTGTGCTGAGTTGCAGAACTTAACACGACGCTCGAAGTATTCGCCATGCAATTCCTGGTGGATAGAAATATGGTACGGGTGCAATCGATGTTGATGTAGCATTCTCAACACCGACGTTTTTGAGATTCCCTACTCTCGCGTAGTTTGTCTGCTACTGGTGTGCGGATTAGCCGCGACAGCAGCTAAAACACATAGCTGGGCATCATCATTTGTTGCAGGTCGTGGTTGACGTTTCACATGTGACTGAACACTTCCTATTTCCTTAAATATCGCAACTAATCGGCGAACATCCGGACACTTGGATGATGTTGTCCAGGATACCGAGCAGCATACATAGCAACCGCCCGTTAGTTATTTTGATCATGATAACCGTACATCAACACGATATCGACCTTTTCCGCAATTGGTGATTGGTCCGTTTTAACACGGGTAATGTATCACGAAGCAAATACCGTCCGCACTGGCGGAATGTTACATGATACCCCGTACTTATACATGTGTGACTATTACAGCGCCATGTATCACAAAGCGAAAAAAGTGGTCCAACTAAAGCATTCACATTTCTTTACGTTGTTGTTGTGGTCTTCAGTCCTGAGACTGGTTTGATGCAGCTCTCCATGCTACTCTATCCTGTGCAAGCTTCTTCATCTCCCAGTACCTACTGCAACCTACATCCTTCTGAATCTGCTTACTGTATTCATCTCTTGGTCTCCCTCTACGATTTTTACCCTCCACGGTGCCCTCCAATGCTAAATTTGTGATCCCTCGATGCCTCAAAACATGTCCTACCAACCGATCCCTTCTTCTAGTCAAGTTGTGCCACAAACTTCTCTTCTCCCCCACCCTATTCAATACCTACTCATTAGTTATGTGATCTACCCACCTTATCTTCAGCATTCTTCTGTAGCACCACATTTCGAAAGCTTCTATTCTCTTCTTGTCCAAACCAGTTATCGTCCACGTTTCACTTCCATACATGGCTACACTCCATACAAATACTTTCAGAAACGACTTCCTGACACTTAAAACTATACTCGATGTTAACAAATTTCTCTTCTTGAGAAACGCTTTCCTTGCCATTGCCAGTCTACATTTTATATCCTCTCTACTTCGACCATCATCGGTTATTTTACTCCCTAAATAGCAAAACTCCTTTACTACTTTAAGTGTCTCATTTCCTAATCTAATTCCCTCAGCATCACCCGACTTAATTTGACTACATTCCATTATCCTCGTTTTGCTTTTGTTGATGTTCATCTTATATCCTCCTTTCAAGACATTGTCCATTCCGCTCAACTGCTCTTCCAAGTCCTTTGCTGTCTCTGACAGAATTACAATGTCATCGGCGAACCTCAAAGTTTTTACTTCTTCTCCACGTACTACACGAATATGTAATAAAAAATGGTGAATCCTATTTGAAAATCCCGCGTCCGGCCATCCTGATTTAGGTTTTCCGGGATTTCCCTAAATCGCTCCAGGCAAATGCCGGGAAGGTTCCTTGGAAAGGGCACGGCCGACATCGTTTCCCATCCTTCTCTAATCCGATGAGACCGATGACCTCGCTGTTTAGTCTCTTCCCCCAAACAACCTAACCTAACCTATTTGAAAAAACGCAGTGGCTTCTAGCGGGCCAGCCAAATCGCCATCTGGTTTCCCCTTCAAGTTAGACGAGTTTCGTTATTTGCAGTTTTTTCGTTTGATGCTTATTTCGAGAGATATTTGGTCCCCGTCACTATCAATGGACCACCCTGTATACTCCTTCCACCTTTCTGCTTTCCCTTCTTTGCTTAGAACCAGGCTTCCATCTGAGCTCTTGATATTCATACAAGTGGTTCTCGTTTCTCCAAAGGTCTCTTTAATTTTGCTGTAGGCAGTATCTATCTTACCCTTAGCGAGATATGCCTCTCCTTCCTTACATTTTTCCTCTAGCCGTCCCTGCTTAGCCATTTTGCACTTCCTGTGAATCTCATTTTACAGACGTTTGTATTCTCTTTTGCCTGCTTCATTTACTGCATTTTTATAATTTCTCCTTTCATCAATTAAATTCAATATATCTTCTGTTGCCCTAGGATTTCTACTAGCCCTCGTCTTTTTACTACTTATTCCTCTGCTGCCTTCACTACTTCTTCCCTCAAAGATATCCACTCTTCTTCTACTGTATTTCTTTCCGCGATTCCTGTCAATCGTTCCCTAATGCTCTCCCGGAAACTCTCTAAAAACCTCTGGTTCTTTAAGTTTATCCAGGTCCCATCTCTTTTAATTCCCACCTTTTTGCAGTTTCTTCAGTCCATATCTGCCCCTGGAAATCTCTTACAATTTAAAACTTGGTTCCTAAATCACTATCTTACCGTTATATAATCTATCTGAAACTTTCCAGTTTCTCCAGGCCTCTTCCATTTATACAGCTTTCTTTCATAATTCTTGAGCCAAGTGTTACCTAAGATTAAGTTATGCTCTGTGCAGAATTCTACCATGCGGCTTCCTCTTTCATTTCTTACCACCGTCTCATATTCACCTACTACGTTTCCTCCTCTTCCTTATCCTACTATCGAATTCCAGTCACTCATGACTATTAAATATTCGTCTCCCTTCAGTATCTGAATAATTTCTTTTATCTCATCATACATTTCATCAATTTCTTCGTCATTTGCGGAGCTAGTTGGCATATAAACTTCTGCTACTGTGGTAGGCGTGGGCTTCGTGTCTACTTTGGCCACAATAATGCGATCACTATGGTGTCATTAGTAGCTTACCCGCACTCCTATTTTGGAAGTGTCAGTAATGAAACGGGCAGATGGGAGTCTAGGGCATAAAATCTATAGAAAAAGTACACAAAGCTACCGCTACATCTATAAGGATTCTAACCACCATCCCAGGCAGAAGAGAGGCGACATTAAAACTTTGATGGACAGAGCTAATAAGCTCTCTGAGCCAGTTTATTTTCAAGTTGAACTAAATTATTTGTGAACGGCTTTTAAGGAAAATGTATACGCTAACGAGACCGATAGAGTACTTCATCCCAGAAGAAAAGTGTCTGACGACAGTCAGCAATAACTGTCAGCTGGAAAAGTTTTTCTTACATTTATTCCCAATATTACGGACCGTATTGGGAAAGTTCTAGCCATGTTTCAAGTTGAAACAATCTTTAGACCGACCAAGGAAGTTAGTGAGTTTTAAGGATCGGCGAAAGACGCGAAACACACCTTAGGAACTCCTAGGGTGTATAAAATTCCGTGGAGCTGTGGAAAGGTTAATATTGGAACCACGAAAAGAAGTGCCAATACCCACTTAACCAAACACAAAAGGAACTGTTGACTAGGACATACCGATAAATCAGCTGTAGCGGAACATGTTTCCAAAGACGATGGTCATGAAACTAATTTTAGTGAGACGAGCGTGCTAGCCAAGACATCTCATTATTATGCACATACGTGTAGGGAAGCTATAGAGATTCAGAAACACCACAACAATTTAATACAAAAGAGGGAGGCTTAAAGTTAGACAGTATACGGCGGACGACTTAGCACCAACGATGTGACAATCGATTATCTTCAATCGAGAATAATGACGTTAGTCAGGGATAGACTTACAGTCGCCCCAGATGATGTATGGTGGTGCTCTCTATGCGCTCTATATAGAGGGGACCTCCACGGCCTGGCAGCCAGTCGTTGACTCACCTCGGAAGACGCTGCCCGTAGTTGGCAACGAAACGTGAGGAAGAAGATGTTTTACAGATCTACCACGGCCCCTCAGCTCGGAAGTTTCACCTACTCACTCATCAAAATCTATAGGGTACTTACCGTTAGCCTAGAATCATTAGCCGGCCGGTGCGCCCGAGCGGTTCTAGGCGCTTGTCTGGAACCGCGCGACCGCTACGGTCGCAGGTTCGAATCCTGCCTCGGCCATGGATGTGTGTGATGTCCTTAGACAGGTTAGGTTTAAGTAGTTCTAAGTTCTAGGGGACTGATGACCTCAGATGTTAAGTCCCATAGTGCTCAGAGCCATTTTAGAATCATTAAATACGGCAAGAAACAAGGTTCGCAGTACAAATGAAGGTAAATATCCGAAAATTGTTTATTTGTAATTATATTATAGGAAAAATTATTTGCCTTTTTCGCAGGAAAGTACAAAAGTATCACATTGAATTTAGTGTCCCATACTAAGGTATATAGTCTCTTGGCGATGTAATAAATGTAAGCTTTTAAATCACGGCAGTTAAAAGATAGGCCATTTATGTTACATAGTCTGATGCTCGTAAACACACACATCGAAACCAACAGGGTACTTCTGTTAGCCTATAATCATGAAATTTGGCAAGAAGGAAGGTTTCCGCATAAAGCTAAAAGAGAAAAGAACCTAGGAGTGTTAGATTGTGTTTATATAACAAGAAAAGAATATTTTTTTCATTTGTTACCGTTTCCAAATTGAACTTAACACATTCCCGTACCAATGACGATAGCAGACAGAACTCGTAGAGATTCTCGATTCCCGATAAGGATGGAATGTATGCATACATAATTACGTTTGTGCAAAAGTGCTAGAGCGCGAGCCCTTCTCACACATGACCATTATCTTTCTATCGTTAAATTTTCACTCTAATTCCTCCTTTTTGCATTCTAGATGAGACTAGTGTGGTATAACTTTTAAAATTTCGTGTAGCGTCAGGACTCCACTCCTTGCTTTAGAAACGTCCCCTTGGAAAAATTATTGAATTACTGTGCTGATAAATCTCTTACATTATTTGATTTTCAAACAGCTGAGCAAAACTGAACGTACTCAGACATTTCGCTCTTTACCTATTCTGATCAACACTACACTGACAAACAATATTTTTTTTTAGCGCAACGCAATCTGACTATCAGTAATCCCTATAAAAGAATGGCCCTGACTAACATTAACCTATACCTTTCACAAATCACTTACTTCACAAAAATCTTCGTTACTCAAGCTACTGCAATACAGCGAGCGCCACTACTGCCAGCTAAATAAAAGACTCAAACTACTGAAGGCACTAACTACTGACAGGCATAGTTAGCAAATGAAAGATTTTGATAGAGAACAAACAATGTATTTACCTTAATAGTGTTTATAGGTCATAATATATATATATATACATATATATATATATATATATATATATATATATATATATATATATATATATATATCAGTTCATGATATCCAGTCTTACAAATTTACTATCTCTGTCTGTCACATTTCTTACCTCATTATTTATTTTCCATTATCTTACCTCATCATTTATTTCCAAGAAAGTCCTACCTAAACTTATTGTCTCTAAACCCTACTTTTTTGTTCATATCCTCTTTCAAAATACTTTTTTGGCCAAACCATTTTCTTATAGCTTCTCAATGCATTTCTTCCAATTCATCACAACTCGTTCTCTTATATAGCCCATCCCATCTTAAGCTAACTTGAATCTACTGAGCTCAGATGCATAAACCAAGGGACGAGGCAATGCAGCAGCACACAACAATTAACACAAACAGCAATGACAAAAATGCAAATTGGCAAAGCAAGCAGCATTATAGAAATTAGCAAGGCAAATACAACTAATATGGGGCAATGAGCAGCAACAAGAAAAATAAATTAGTAGTAAAACTATCTTAATCCAATGTAAAATTCAGTAGAAATATACCTGGCAAACAGCAGCAGCAAATGCAATAACTTATACCTAAACATGACAAAGTTCAAGCAGAAATAATATTTCAGTAAAGATGGCCATGTCTAATACCTGTGTCACATCTTAACACTAGAGTGATGCATCACCTTAATTTACACTACTAAAAAGTTACCAGTTATTGACAAAAATTATGTATGCAATTCCTGTGAGGGGTTATGTCTTTTTGTGCTCCCTCGTTTTTTTTTAAGTAGATCATAAAGTTATTATTTACTGGATCTGTAGGCATAAAATATTTTTATTAGTACATATATTAAATTTTATTGTAACCAATGCTGCAGTGCAGCTAGAAACTAGATATTAAACAAAATAGGCAAATGTATATATAAAGCAACATATGAAACGTCAGTCACTAGGCAAATGGCGCCTCTCAACTAGAAAGAGAATAGATGTAAAATGTTTCTCATCATTTCATTAGGCATTTTAGTGAATATCACAAATTAAGAGATCCACAGTGTAATTATATGTTTTCAAGTTTGAGCGTGTCGTATTTGTGATGCTTTCGGCAAGGAAATGTCAATAGTGAGGATAATGGCATCTTTTTTTTCTCCACGTAATGGCTTTCTTTTGTCAGATGACTATCTCTCAGCTGGGCGCCCAAAACTGATTACGTCAAGGTCACTTACCTTTCTTACCGAAATATTTACGACAGCAGTTTCCGCTACAGTGACAGTCTCATATAAAAAAAATTCACAGGTCAAGAATTTGCGTTACAAATCTGTAGAAACAAAATCCTGTAAATATAACAGTGTCCAAAACATTTTCGTCGGCACTGTGAAACATTCACGCATGTACACACATTTCATAACTCTTAAAGTACGATTCTTGGTTTCCAACATCCATTTTCACAAATCTGAGTCCCTAACCACTTCTCATTATTCCTTACCTTATTACACTTATACATATTCGTCAACACGTCAATCTTGCGTCGACACTTCAATATTTCATCATAATAAATATGTAGCATAATCAGATTCCTCATACAGCATCAGCTTATTGATCATACCCATACCCCAACAGCATAATACTCATCGTCGTCATAATAAAAACATCATAACACCTCAGTGAAATATCAAAAACGTCGTAGCTTTCTGCAACAATTTCAAAATCTAAAAAAAATTCTCTGCTCATTTAAATAGTGTCATCTATCTCAGACGTACTTTAAATATCGTGATCCCATATGAAACACATCATTCAAAGCTCTCATAGTATCACAATGGTTCCGAAAAAATATATGAGCAGTTCCCAAAGTACAGACAAAATACAATTTCGTAAGTGTGAAGTTATCCAACTGTGTAATTGCGTAAACATGTCTCACTGACATAGTAAAAAAAAGTTTGTTTCTCTGTTAAATAATCAGATAGCTGTGTAATTTATGGGTTAGAGAATTATGGTACCGATGTGTAAAGTTGTATAAGCAAATACCATATTAGCTAGTGCTCCTTGTGCTTGCCAGACACATAGTACACAATGTAGGCGTGTACCCCCTGAGGATTAATGTAATTATACCCTCAGGTGTTACAGATTACAGCAATGGAATGAAATGTATCAGGGAAAACCTTTGTATCATTGTAATTCAAAAATCTTTAAAAATAAATAGTTTAAGTACAAAATTAATCACTCAAATACGTATCCTTTAGCGCTAAATGAGCGTCTTGCTGTAAGATAATTCTGTGGAAGTGTCGAAGTTATCGTCCTCCGAAATCTAAGTTCTGCAGAAGTCAATGTACTTACCTCATCATAAACAAAAGTGAAATGCTATGCGTATAGATATCGTAGTTGTTATGTACATTACCGTGATCAAGAAAGTACTACACTGTAACGTATTGCTGTGCTACAAAAAAAGCTGTCTCATTGTAGCTATACCACAAATGTTACTACTAAAACATGTCTTACTTTCCAGAAGAATTCAGAAAAACAGCAGATATAAAGCAGATACAGCACAAAAGCAACAATTTAAATTGTGTCACACATTAGTAGCGTCGTGATATAATCGTGTAGCTGTCAAAGAAACCAAATACTAAGTCATCTTTAATGTCACTGAAACTACCTCAAATACGGAATGTCTTTTCAAGTAAACCAAAATGTAGCATTAAAATCTCATTAGCAGTATATGTTCTAAGTATGTAAGCCTTATAGTCGTTACGTAATCGTGCAACTAACAAGCAAGAATGTACACACACAGTAACACTGTGTCCTTTGCTCACTATCACAATGCAGTGGTAAATACTGTCTAAATATATACCCTAGGTTCTGGAGTGGACAGTTAACTTCAAAACATTGTTGCAAGATAACATTTTCAAAGTGTGACAACTCATACTAGTAACGTGAAGTGAAAAGTTTTATGGCAAAGACAAAGTTAAAAAGCAGATTATCTTTCAATAAACGATTTTACATGTGAAATGTGGTGTAAACCTTTACTCTTCCTAGTACGCAGAGTTTCAACTTCAACGCAATTATCACGTGGTATACGTCAGATTCAGTAAGGTCCATTGTAAATCAGAAAGAATTTGTGACTCAAGTGTTTCTTCTTATGTGACAATGAATGAGCTTTAATGAGAACTTTCTGACCAATATACAATTTCTTTGCATTTGCTTTAGCGTGTAGTTTTCTCGTTTTGTCTGCTGCAGAATTTATATTTTTAATAGCCAAATCAATTATGTCTTTGTGTCGAAGTTTACCTGTATTCGGAAAAGGTACAAGCTCTCTGATTCTGTTCGGTGGTTCTTCATTCTTCAGTACAAGAATAGGTGGTAAAGCAATGGAGTCTTGAGGAATTCCATTCAGTACATTTTGAAATAAGTGTAAATATCTGTCCCAATGATGATGCTTTCTGTGACAATAAAGTCTGCAAAGCTTATTCATTTCTTTCATAATCTGTTCAGACGGGTTACAATGTGGTGAGTACAATGAAATAAATACAGGTTTGATTTTATGGTTCCGACGAATGCGTGATCAAACACCAGATCTGAATTGCGGTCCGTTACCTGATATGACTTTACTAACGTGTCCAACTTCACGTAACAAATTTTTAACAAAGGCGTTGGATACAGAACGTCCAGTGGCTTTACGTAACGGAGTGAAAGAAACAAATTTTGAAGTAAGTTCAACAGCGACTAGAACGTACGAAAATCCATTCGATATTCTGACAAGGGGTCCCAAGAGATCAACGTCAGCAAATTCTTTTAATTTAGAAGGAATGATAGGAAACAACGAAGCACGATGTGAGATAGTAGTTGGTTTCGCCTTTTGATAAAGTTTACAAATAGACAAGAATCTTCTAATTCTCTTTTCCATATTGTTAAAACAACTTCACCTTTGTCCTACCGAATTCAGTCTTTTCCAAGTTAACTGTAATTCCAGATTCTGAAAAAATACATAACGCACTGTTGAGGATGCGATTATGTTGTTCCCATGAGACTTCTGCTATTAGAATATCATCCACATATAAGGTGATGTGACGTTTTAAGAAATCAGGTAATATGGAATTTAACCCGCCGGCCGAAGTGGCCGTGCGGTTAAAGGCGCTGCAGTCTGGAACCGCAAGACCGCTACGGTCGCAGGTTCGAATCCTGCCTCGGGCATGGATGTTTGTGATGTCCTTAGGTTAGTTAGGTTTAACTAGTTCTAAGTTCTAGGGGACTAATGACCTCAGCAGTTGAGTCCCATAGTGCTCAGAGCCATTTGAACCATTTTGAATTTAACCCGCGAATGAACGCTGCCGAAGAAATGTTCAAACCAAAAGGAAGTTTCCGAAAT
The DNA here is from genome assembly GCF_021461385.2 of Schistocerca piceifrons. Taxonomy (NCBI): domain Eukaryota; kingdom Metazoa; phylum Arthropoda; class Insecta; order Orthoptera; family Acrididae; genus Schistocerca; species Schistocerca piceifrons. The sequence continues at coordinate 277,039,515 of NC_060141.1, forward strand.
TGATAACAAACGCCGAAACGAAGAAAAGCTGTGTATTTTCTACATTCTGGAAGAAGTTCGATCTGATAAAAGCTTGATGTGAGATCAATAGAAGACAACACTCTTACACCATTAAAATTTTGAAGAAGTTCTTCCATCGTTTGCGGCCTGTCTGTTTCAGGAATGATGACAGTATTGATTTGTCTCGAATCTAAGACAAGCCTGATCGATCCATTTTTATTATCAACAACATGTAATGTATTGTTGTATGAGCTCACTGCAGGCTCAATAATGCCCTCATCAAGCATAGATCGTATTTCTGTTCTAACACGGTCCCTTTAATGTACTGGAACTACGTATGGTCTAACACAAAATTTAGTATGCTCACGAAAACGAAATTGGTATTCAAATCCCTTGATTGTTCCTGTTTTGTGAGTAAAAACTGTGGGATGTGCTTGTAAAATCTCAAAAAGGTCCTTCCTATCAGTGTCATTACAATTCTCAATTGTTTGAATTTTATTCTGAATTAACTCATTAGTATCAAATATGCCATCGATATCATCCCTGTCAGTACTTGCAGAGTGATTGTTAGTGTCTAGTTCCGTAGAAAATTCCGAACTGTTGTCTAACAGAAGGTAAAGCCGATTAATTTCCTCGTCATTGTTTGAGAGCCAATCTTCAAATTTCAAAGCTATTGACTTACCTTCTTTCTCTAAACTTATTTCAGCATCGTGAAAGTTTAAGATTGCTTTGTATTCGTTCAAAAAGTCTACTCCCAATATAATTTCCGTCGACAATAATGGATCAATAAGAAAGTTCATAGAGAAGCTGTGGCTTTGACAAAAGAATTCTAAGTTGGTTTGTTGGCGTACATCTACACTTTTTCCAAAGATTGCACCTTGTAATATAATCTTACGTAACGGAAGTGTGGGACAATCGTTCGATTTGTTGCATTTGCTAAAGGCTGTTTCACTAATTACTGAAATGGGACTGCCGGAGTCAAGTACTGCCGTAAATTTTACGTCATTTAGTGTAATGTGAATCACAGGATATGCAATGTTGTTATGTTTTAGGTCGTGATCCTGGAGTAAGATGTCCCTAATGTCTTCCATTTTTACGTAATTACTAGCTACGGTAGCTGCGTCGTCAGTTTCATACATACGTTTTGTGGCTGCCAGCGGTATGAGTCATTGTCTATTGTTTCTTTATTGGCGCGTGTCGTTATTGGGATTTGGAGACCTAACTTCTACAAATTCACCTTATCGAGAGGGCCCTGCCCTGTTTGAATCCCGCCAGTTCTGATGCAATTCAGGTCTGTTGTTACGATCATATCGTCTGTCGTCATGTCGGTAGACTCCATAGTTTCTTTCTTGTCGGTCACGTGGTGGAGAATTTCTCCCTGAATCATAACTGTGCGCTGGTCCGTTGCATCTAAAGTTATTCTGTCTCCCTTGATAATATTTATTTTGGTTCCCATATTGTCGGTTACTCTGATTGTCTCTGTGATAGTCATTACTGCGGAGAGGTGATCTTTCCCTGTAATTATTACTACTCTGCCAACGGTTGTCATATGGGTGGTGTCTGTTTTGGTCACGATTTGTGTTGTGAGAATAGCCTTGTCGTGTCCAGTTATTATTTCTTTCGTCGCGGAATTGCATTGCCAGTGTCAATTTCTAAGTCTTGTAAGAGTCCCTGAAAAGCTTCAATGTCGTCTTTGCAACATCCTGCCAAAATAATATGTCGTAAATGTTCAGGTAATTTGATTAAGCAAATGCGGATGAGTTCTGAGGGGCTGTATGCATTTGACAGGTACTGATTCTTGTGCAACATGTCTTCAAAATATTTCACAAGGCTGAAAAATTCAGATTGTTCGAAATGTTTCATCATTACGATACTACGTTTTACTCGGTCTTGTGTGGCTTGAGACCAATATGCTAAGAGGAAGGCATGGTAAAATTCTCCTTCACTGTGGCAATCGTGAATGACCGATAGCATTCTTACAGCTGGTTCGTTCTCTAAGTAGCCACACATAAATTCTAAACTGTGCTCTAATAACCAGTTGGGAGGAAAACAATGACAGAATTGATGGAGTCATGTTTGTGGATGAATGTCGTTGTCAGGATTCTTAAATGTTTTGAATTTACGTGTAGTAATGAACAGCTTATAGTCAAAATCATCATGTCGGCGAGTCGCATGTCGGTCATTGTTACGTCGTTTCGGCGGTTCCATCTCAAAATTCGGTGTACCTTGCCAATTTCTTTCGTAATTGCCGAAGTGCCCTGTGTTATTGTTTTGTGGCTGTTCCGTATTTCTATGTCCCTCTTCCCATATTGGAGCGCGAGTGTCCTCTGAAGTACGTAATTCTTATATTACCAGTGTCAGCTGATCTTGTACTTCCCGGATTTCTCTTTGGTGTTGCGTATTAATTTGATTCTGATTTTGTTTGAATTTCCTAATTTGTTCGCACTTTTCTGTGTCATTAAAGACTACCGGTTATGTGTCATTCAGATTATCATCTACCTCCGTAGAAAAATTATTTAGCTGATCCGAAAGTTCAACTACTTTCTCTGATAATGAACTAATATCCTCCATGTGTCTTTCTGAACCAATTTTCAGAGTGTCTACTGTGTCCTTTAAGTTTTTCTGAGCTTTTGCAAGTTGCATAACCGAATCGCTAGATGCAACTGAGTCAATTTTAGCTTGCAAGGTCTCATGATTTCCATGATCAATAGTTTGCAGTTCTTTTATGGCTGCTTCGTGATTCTGTAATGCATTTTCATACCGCGAAAAAATTGGTTGAAAATGCTCACAAATTTGTGTTTTTACTTCATTACAGACTTTTTGACATTTCGATTCAATGTTATGTAACTCAATAGTTAAATCTTCACGTGTTTGTTCAAGTGTGGTGTCTAACTTCTAAAGATTTTTCCATTATGTCTAACTTTTGAAGATTTTGCTGTGTTTGTCTCTGATTTTGTTCCATTGTGTCTAACTGTTGCTGTGTTTGTCTCTGATTTTGTTCCATTGTGTCTAACTTTTGAAGCTCTTGTTGTGTTTGTCTCTCATTTTGTTCCATTTGTTGCATTAATTGCAATAATAATGTATTAGTGTCTGGAATCTGATTCTCTATGCTTTTTGGCAGTGCATTTTCTCTGGCAACATTCACATTTTGACAAGCAGAAAATGTGTCTTGACTTATTTGAGAAAACGGTGAGGACCCAAAACCTAAGTCTACATTATTTGCAATATTGTGTTCTGCCATTTCGGATTCCTGAGGTGAACTGTTGCCGACCGATCGATCGATAATGTTTCCCTGTTCACTAATTGTTTCACTGCCTACACCATTATTTGCAGCCCGCTCCATTTCCCTATGCACAATTAGCAAATTACTACTTTGAACATTGGTTAATTCATTACTCGGCGGCGCTATCACACTGCTTTCGTCTTCACTGTAATTTTTCAGTTTACTTTGAAGCCTAGTATTACGTTTTTCACACGCCATTATTGTCACAATATTTCACACGACAACACAGAAAAGCGCAATTTGAAGAGCAAAATAACAAAACATATTAACATAGCATTGAAAATAATATCTAGTTAATTGCACGTGCAGCTGCGAAATACTTGGTGCAAATCTACATGCATGCCACAACTGTTATACTGTACAACAATGAAAAACTACAACTACAAAGGAAATTCTCTCTATAATTACGCGCTAGCAATAAACAAAGGCTTCACTAATTACACAAACTACAAGAAAAAATCAGAAGATTCCAGTGAGGTATCCTCGGCTAAGGGTCGACATATGAAATGTCCCCTTAAAAAAATTATTGAATTACTGTGCTGATAAATCTCTTCCATTATTTGATTTTCAAACAGCTGAGCAAAACTGTACATACTCAGACATTTCGCTCTTTACCTATTCTTGTCAACACTACACTGACACACAATGTTTTTTTTTGGCGCAACGCAATCTGCCTTTCAATAATCCCTACAAAAGAATGACCCTGAATAACATTTACCTATACCTTTCACAAATCACTTACCTCACAAAAATCTTCGTTACTCAAGCTACTGCAATAGAAAAATGGCTCTGAGCACTATGCGACTTAACTTCTGAGGTCATCAGTCACCTAGAACTTAGAACTAATTAAACCTAACTAACCTAAGGACATCACACACATCCATGCCCGAGGCAGGATTCGAACCTGCGACCGTAGCGGTCACGCGGTTCCAGACTGAAGCGCCTTTAACCGCACGGTCACACCGGCCGGCTACTGCAATACAGCGAGCGCCACTACTGCCAGCTAAATAAAAGACTCAAACTACTGAAGGCACTAACTGCTGATAGACATAGTTAGCAAATGAAAGATTTTGATAGAGAACAAACAATGTATTTACCTTAATAGTGTTTAAAAGTCATTATATATATATATATATATATATATATATATATATATATATATATCAGTTCATGATATCCAGTCTTACAAATTTACTGTCTCTGTCCAGATCGTCCGCTCTCAAAAATCCGTCATCTCACTCCCCACATCCACCACTGCTGGCGGCTCACCTCCAACTGTGCAACGCTACACGCTGTTAACAGCCAACTGCCCAACACTACAATAGCGAACAACAATGCAAAACATTCACAGACTGCACACAGCACAACCAGTGATTTTCATACAGAGCGTTACGTGGCGTTACCAATGAGAAAACCTAATCAGCCTACTTACACTTTTACGTTGAAAATTTTAATGTACTGCACAGTTGTTGGCTCATTATTCTTCTTGGAGATCATCCAGCCTCAGTTATCTGCTTTGTTGTTTTGTTTTCACTGAATTTATATTTTTTATTTTTTGCTAGTTAAGTGACAATACGCATGATTTTCGTATTTGTGTGTGTGTGTGTGTGTGTGTGTGTGTGTGTGTGTGTGTGTGAGAGAGAGAGAGAGAGAGAGAGAGAGGGAGAGAGGGAGAGAGAGAGCGTGTTTTTAATGTACTCTTATATTTTAATATAAGGCAGACAACTTTGCTTCCACCGCTTTGAAACTGATGGTGCATGTGATAGGGCATATGTGTCATACAATAAGTTTAGGCGTTTGTCAACAAAACACCATCAAGGTATTAATAGATTTTTGATTGCATCATAAAGTCATTCTCTATTGAATATGCCAACTTATAACCCCAGTTCTCCTCATTTGAGGAAAGTTTTAATATTCTGCTTTAAACCAACGAAATCTGTAGCTGAGGCTCATAAAATGGTGGTTAAAGCCTATCGTGAGGCACCTATTAGTGAAAGAAAGAGCAGAGGATAGCTTCAAAGCCTCAAGAAGCCTGGCATGGCGGTGGAAGAGAGAAGCTTTCGGAACCAGCTGAAACTCACGGAACCATTAACAGGAGGTCATAATCGAAAATAGCTGATGCGTCTGAGCCGAACACTGGAAGGCGATCGGCCACAATACAACGACAGAGACGAAAAGATCATTCTGCAGCATGACAGTGCGCAAACCTGTGTCGCGAAATCCGTCAAAACATACTCTCAGACGTTAAAACGGAGAACCCTACCCCACGTACCGTATTCTCCAAACAATGCTCGCTTTGACTACATCGATCGATGGCACACGCCTTGGTTGATCAACACTTATGGTCCAGTGAACAAGTACAAAATGGGATCAATTCGTACATCTCTTCAAAAAACGCCCGTTCTTCCGTCGCAGGATTCGTGTGCCGCTCGAAAAACGGAAGAAAGTAGTGGATAGCTGTGGCCAGTACTTTGAATTGTAATTTTTTTGTACATTTTTCACATTGAAGCCTGGAACTTCAAGAACAAAGAGCGGAAGCGAAGTTGTAGACGTAGTAGTAGTTGAAGTTTTATTATTCTGCCAGCTTTATCCATACTCCACTCATAAAATTTTTGTGCACGCGCTAAAGATCTTGCTGTTGTGCTCCAAAAACACTTTATCATCATTATCAATATTTGCATCCTAATTTACTCCATCCTTATTTTTATCTCTCCTGTGCTCCGTTATTATTGAGCACCAGGAAGAATAGCTAGTAACGAAATTTCTGTTATTATGCTCATACAGTATCATACAGAATCACTTTATATGTTTCGGGGATACACTAGGTACTAAATTTAGTGTATAGAGCTGACACCTCAGGCGGGATATATGATTGGCTGTTGGATCGAAAGGTGTTGGGATCACTGAAACGGATACGTCATTTCCATATGGCTTCAGTTTTGCGACACCAACAAGTATGATGTGCCAGTGCTACCATCAGACGTTATCACGCGTGAAAAAATTGGACAACGTGTTAGAGAGGGCTGTAGTCGACAACCTTCGTAGACAGGGCTGCGTACGAAATGATAGGCCTGACGTCTGAATTACCGGCTGTGAGAGCAACGTGATATAGTTTATTATTTAAAAAATCGTTTTTTGTTGGGGTGGGCCGTTATAAAGCCCTGGAACAACTATGCCACACCCAAAATTATTTGATTAAATTGGACACTGGCCGTCGAAGCCTACGAAATTATACAGCGATAACTGTGTTGTGAACTGGATGGCACTACCACGACAGATGCTCGACAGTCACGATAGCAATCTGGAAACGTGCGTTCTCCTTGTACCCTCCACACACACACTGATGTGTCCACCTTCGTATTGTACACTGAACCAGGGCACATTAGAAAACACAACGCAGTGCCACTGTCGTGACGGTGCATTTAGTGTTGTAGTTGAGCCCACAATTGTAGGCGTGTCTCTGCCTGCTGCCGCTTCAAGAGAAACGCAACACTGGTTGCTGCGATGACAATCGTGGTGTTCCAGCCGTCGTCGCTTTGTCCATGTCTTATATTTACCCAATTATTCAGATCTACTCATACACTTTCCCTGACTCAAGATAATGTGTCTGTGCAGACCTCCACAGTCGAGCTGACAAAGGGGTTGTCCTCTCGGGCGCTAGCTGCGTGGTGGTTATTAAGATCTGCACGGCTTTCAGTATGGCTCTCCTTAACTCAAAGATCCCATATTCTGATAACAGTCCTCGTGTAACATCAACACTAAGATTAGGTCCACATTTTATTCGTCCAGAGACTCAGCTTGAAAGCTAGAGGGCATGTAAACGATGTGTATGTAATCGCTGCAGGAGCTTCGTTCCTCATTTATTTTACTCGCTGTTCATTTCGCTCCGTCTTCTGGTCCGTCGTCTTGTGTTGGCATCTGAGTGAGCTGAACTAATTCAGCCGTAGCCCCATCTGTCTATTTGGACGTACAACAAACTAATCCGAACTACTGTATCGTTTTGACATAATCACAGACACTAATGTAAAGGAATTTACTGTATAAAGCACTACATTCTGAGAAGTAAAATTAAAGACCAAGGAAGAAAATCTTTCAGTGTAACTGAGTTTTAGATAGATAATATCTGAATGCTTTCACCATTTGGTATTTGATTTGACTGTTCGAGATTCAGTTATAGGTATGTATCGTGGCTGTTCGCGCCCTACCTATGAGGTGCAGTACATTCATCCAGAGAAGTATATTGCCACGAAATACGCACCTCCACGAACTTTTTTTATTGCTACAGTTCGAGAGAGTCTAATACGTAGCCTCCGGTGAAGTTAATATTATAAATTATTATTAATATTATTATGAGAATTTAATTATGTAAAGGTGTTTCAAAAAGAATAGCCTGATTATTGATAAAAACATACTAAACATGGAATGAATAGCAAGATATTCACAAAATCCTAAAGTTTTAGCTGTGCTGTTACAAAAGCTGCGCGTGTCCACCAGCAGCAGCGCAAACAAGATCTAGACTTTAGCTAAATTCCTCATAAACTTTACACAATGTATCTGCATTTAAAGAAGTTATGATGGCGGTTATTCTGTTCTTCACTTCTCCTACTTCACGAAATAAAGGGGCTTATGAACAAACTTTCTTTCACATAGCCCACAAAAAGAGAGAAACGAAAATCGCATGTGGTGATGTCTGGTGATCTCAGAGGAGAAGTATGCAGGGCCGTGTCTCGGGGCCCCGTGCGCCCTGTCAAGCGTTGAGGAAGAGTGTCATTGAGAAATCACATATCTCGTTGTGCCAGTGTCGTGGAATCGCATGAGGCATTGACAGTTCTCTGCAAGCTCTCCGATTAAACTTCCGTGGACTCCACTCATACGTATACTTAATTTTTTCCACCACATCATCAAAAGTGTGAGGCCAAACTTGACTCGTACCTTTGCACAAGCTTCCTATTTCTTCAAACTGGCGATACCAAAGCAGGCGGATCAATGCTGACACGCCGACGAAAAGCACGCTATACCGGAATCACTGACACACTCTCTGCAAACTGCAGCAAACGCCTTCAGTTGAGCGGACGCCATCTTATTCTGACTTCAGATTGAGAAGACGTACTGACTGAGATCTAACGTCGATTTTCTCAAACCCTAGGCCACACCCATTCAAGCAACACACACTTCCTTGCTAGTACGTCCTATGTTTCGTAATTATTACCGTCCAGAATCAGGTCATTCTTTTTGAAAAACCCTGTATTTAGTAATAAATTCATAGCAGTTTTATTTACGGCTGTAACATAAAACTAACATCATTTAATTAATGCGTTATTATTATTGAGCAGTACTGACCAAAATGAATTTAATTTTTAACATAAATCTTGTTTGTTTATGCGGACACTACACCGAGATGCCGACCAACACAAGGAGTAGTATGACACCAAGATAAACCGCAGTCTCGATAGGCTTTGATCCTGCTGCTATCAAATTTTGATACATTTTGGTAGACCTTGCCAACTTCGAAATTTTTCCTTATAGACAGAATTTAGATGACGTTCTTCCACCGACCTATTTTGTGCGCTTCTGCAGAAACGCCAATGTTTTGCATATCAATTTATGTAATAAAGTCGATGCCAATTTGACGTTGTTCCATCCCGCATTCGTGGTGCTACAATTTTAATGGCCAAATGTCGATGTTCTACTCGCGCCACTCGTTTCTGTTCGTGTTGCTAACAGCAATCGTATTTGGATAGGTCCCGCCAGAGAGAAGACTTTTAATGTCGAGATCAGGCGTACTTCCTTAGCTGTTGGAAAATATGTCGCCAGTAAGCGTTAAATTTCCAAGGTCTGATTTCCGGTCTACTGCGTACTTTTATGTTGATGGTACCCTTCATAAGTCCTCTGCACAGTGAGAGACACGTTTGCGGGCCTTTCCTTTATGAATTTGCCTTTCCTTGTGATAACTTTTCTCCCACACGTGTTATGACAGAAAGAATTCATGCAGAGAATAGCGATGTAGTGTTGAAATACCGACAGATTAGTACGTTGAAGTAAAACATTGGAAGCCACATCAGTTTCCAGCACCTCATGGCAGTTGCAACAATCATTAAAAATATGTTTCAACAATAATGGACATGCTTACCACATACTGTATTGTTGACATTTCATATATTTCAATATCCATTCAGTTCCCATGAAGCCCGTGTTGTGAATGCATCATTTGTGAAAGTGATTTTTTTTTTCATTCTAATATAGAGATGGTTTAAGTGATGGTGATTCAGAGGTTTTTGGAAAAACCGTAAAATTCCTAACAAGTGGAAAAAATGTGGCGAAACAAAAACTCGATGCGGGAGAAGAATATATCACATATACAACAGAAGTGCATTCGGGTCCAAAATCAGGCCCTAACTGTAAGTGCAGAAGAAAATGTTATGATTTGTTCTCTGAAGATGAAAAGTCAGCTATTTGACGTCATTTTAATGGTTTAGCTGTGAAAAGTAAGCAAGATGTTAACTCTGTGGGCTGATGTCTCCTACAGTTGTTTCTCGTCGAATACCCCCACAGAATAATGTTCCCAGAAAACCTTTACTATGAAATATAAGGTAAGTAAAATGTTAATGATTTTTTTATATTTACGTCTATGATCAAACATGGTTCTCTGTTTCTGAATTTCTGAACTCTTATACAGAGTACTTGTAATAATTTCTCTCTCACTCTCTCTCCCCCTTTTGCCCCTCTGTTTTGTCCCTCTCCCCTTCGTCTCTCTTTCCCTTTCTCTCTCTCTCGTATTCTGAGCCAGACTTATTCTGTAAAATTAATTATTATTATTCATATAATACTATGTATCGATTTAAGAACCATTGCAAGAACTAGTTATCGCGTATACCGAATCGTATTTTGCAGTCTTCATGGCGCTGGAGAAGGGAGAGTGAAATGCCTGGCATCACTAACTGCAATGGGGTAATCTCCTAGTGATAAAAGTTGTGTACATGCTAATAGACCCCAAAGAAAATCCTCAGAAACCATAAATTAGGTAATTTGTCTTTTTTTCTTTGGATTACTAATTTTTACGAATTCATCATAAAGTTAGTGCAGGTCTGCATGTAGTAATTTTTCCCTTTATCAAATTTAATCGGTTGATGAATACAAACGATCATTTCCTTATAAGGTGAGCCTCTATGGGAGGAATGAAAGTAAGAATTGATATTTGTCAACAGATATGAGTATTATAAAAATTTACACTCTCTGTCTGGAGAAACACTATCCGAAAAATTATTTAAAAATGAAAAGTATTACTTGATTCGAAAAAGTAAACGCACAAGTGAGATACGGCGGTTTCATAGATACTACACAGTCAATTTCAATCATGGGTTTGGTTGTCCTGCTACAGACATATGTAATTCATGTGCCGAGCTAGATAAGAAATTGAAATTTCGGGCTAATGATGGATTAAACAGAGAGATGACAGTAAAATTAGCAGTTCGTAAACGAAATGCTTATGTCTTCTGTGGCAACAAGAAAAACTTCACAGATTTTATCAGGTAAAATGATAATGTGGACATTCTTTGTTTTGACTTCCAACAGAATCTGCCATGTGGTTGATTCACCGTAAATAAAATATTCTATCTTCGTCAGCTATGGGAATTCAACTTTTGTATTCACAGTGGAAAAACAACAAAAAATACAATGCTTATGTGAGACTAAACACAAGGTTATAAGGGTGTTAATGAAGTTATTTCTTGCCTAAACAGCGGCATTGCAAGTACATTATCAACGCAACTTGGTACACTTTACTTGTTCTCCGATGGCTGCATTGGCCATAACCAAAATATGGAAATGGTTCATTTTCTAACAACTTCAGTTGCTGCTGGAAGATTCAAGTGCATCAGTCATTAGTTTCTCATGAAATGTCATGGCTTTCTTCCAGGTGAGGCTAACTTTGCAAAAATAGAAAACATTTTAAAAAAGAAAGAAAAGGTAGGATATCATAGAAACTGGGAAGATGTTATCAAGAATCAGGCTAATTTCAACGTGGTACGGACGGCAGGCGGTCGTTTACAGGAATACAAACCACATTTAAGCCAATATTACAAAATGTCAGTAAAAAGCTGAGATCAGAAATTTTCTGTTTCTAAGTATAAAATATTTAAATACACAAACAAATATCCGGGAAAAGTTGCAGCTGCAGAAACAATGGAAGGAACAGCCCTTCTAATGTATTCCTTGATGAAAGATCCTTACCAGCAGGTCACTTCCAGCACTCTGTCATTGTACGCAAATACACTCTCCATAAAATCAGAAAAGATGAAAACTCTAATAAGTCCGGTAAGTACGTACCACTAGAGGGTGCAGCCGTTTACTCATCACTCGCAGGATATTCGCAACGCGAAGAACAGCGATGAAATCAGCAGAACAAGAAGAAACAACACAGTGAAAGAAAAGTAAGTTCTTTTTCATGATAGAAAAGACTGTATACGTTGTATTTTTTTATTTCCAAAGGTTATGATGTTTTATTTCTTTATTAAATGCCATAAACCATACTAAAATGCGACAAATTTAATTAAATTTTTTTTTCACCAGTTTCTATTTTTTAACATGCTTTCAAAAACATTTCAAATGATGATATCAATGATTTTCTCTTAAAGTATGGACTCCAAGTGTCTGAAACTTGCAGGAAATATAAAAGAGAGTAATTCATGTGGTGAATAAAAACTACATTGACATGGCAAAATTGCCTCCTGATATAACGTTTTTTGCCTCTCCTCAAATATTTCGTTCAATGGAATTTGTGATATTTTTTCATTCACGTCTTCAATTTCAATGTACCAGAAAGCTTACATTCATAACTTTTATTGGCTAGCTACTTAGAATTTCTGAGATGGTCGCTAATTTTTTGTATACGCTTGTTTAATGCAGAAATTGTAGTGACCACCACAGTATTTCCATTGTTACCGTTCTATATGCTTAATTTCGTTCACTTACGAAGATACCTTGGTAGAAAATGTCTACATAACAAATTGGTGTACTGGCTCTCATCTATGACATACTGCGTTTCAGTCCTGTTGGCGTAAGGTTTAATCACCAGCATTCGGTCAGCAAGAACAGGAGATGTAACACCATGAAGTTCCGGATCGTCAGATTGGGTGTCAGTGTTTTGAACTGCAGGTGCGCTTTCACGCTGTCTCTTGTAGTGGAATCATGCGATACTATCCGTGGTAATCGATCTCTCCACGGCCGCGTCGGATTAGCCGAGTGGTATAAGGCGCTGCAGTCATGGACTGTGCGGCTGGTCCCAACAGATATTCAAGTCCTCCCTCGGGCATGAGTGTGTGTGTTTGTCCTTAAGATAATTTAGGTTAAGTAGTGTGTAATTTTAGGGACTGATGACCTTAGCGGTTAAGTCCCATAAGATTTCACACACATATGAACTTTTTTTTTTTTTTTTGATCTCTCCACCGAGGACCTTCAAACCAAGAGCTCCATAGTCGCTACTAAATAGTACAGTAGTGGCAACTTCTGTCACCGAATGTATCAGGATGATCAAATACAGTGAGAAGAGATAGAAGGCACCGTATTAAGACTCGTCCAAGCTTTCGAAGAGATTTATTGTTTCCAACTACAGGCCATGTTGCCCTTGGTCTGCGTCGCATGGTCCTACAGTGCTTAGTACCACACTTCGCCGTCTGCGAAACGCCTTGGTGCGGAATGGCCGCCTCAGCGACCCATGCACGCACTGTGTGTCGGCCTTATACGCCAGCGGAGTTGCGATCTTCAGGATGCTGGCAGTCGACTCAGCTATCTGCGTCCCTGCCGACTCAGCGCTGCTCGGTGTGAGCCGCACATGGCCAGCTGAGTGCTTCTCGCCAGTGTGGCTCAGATCGCAGCAACAACAAGCGCCTGTGACCCAGCATCCAGATCTGTGGCCCTCACCTCGGGATGCCTCGGGATGCCTCCGGCATGTGTTTGAAGCCAGGACGCCTGTTTGCAGTATCGTACTGTGGAGTGGCCTGCCGCTGGATGGCTACAGACCCTGCGTTGGCCTAAGAGGGCCGAACCATTGACCCAACGTGGACTGGAATGCTGGCGCCCCATCTATTGCTGCGTGTAGCTGGTGGTGTGACACTCCCCGCCATCCAGGAGAGCTGCCACACTTGAAATGACTCTCATTAGAAACCCGCACCTATTTATAAGTGGCTGTGTGCCTCTGTTTTGCCATATGTGCCACTTCTCGTCACGTACTCATAACACACAAGGTTGGCCAGTGGGTCCCTTCTGCCTGTGATTTGCGACATGCAAAACCGCTGTGTATACTCTTTCAGAAATTTGACGGCCCTGTGGCCTCTATTCTACTTTGCAACTGTTCGTATGTGTAGTGTCACCGCCAGACACCACACTTGCTAGGTGGTAATCTTTAAATCAGCCGCGGTCCTTTAGTATACGTCGGACCCGCGTGTCGCCACTATCAGTGGTTGCAGACCGAGCGCCGCCACACAGCAGGTCTAGTCTAGAGGCACTCCCTAGCACTGGCCCAGTTCTACAGCCGACTTTGCTAGCGATGGTTCACTGACTACATACGCTCTCATTTGCAGAGACGACAGTTTAGCATAGCCTTCAGCTACGTCATTTGCTACGACCTAACAAGGTGCCAATTCAGTTACTATTGACATTGATATTGTGAATCATGTACTTTCAAGAGCGACGTTCATCATTAATGGATTAAAATTAAGTATCAAACTAATTATGTCCGCTTTCTGAATTCTAATTCCTTGTCATGTTCCAGACCTCACGTCAGTATAGTTCTTCCCTGCTCACGCCAGCCTGCGTGAGCTAAAACGCGTGCATTTCGGCCTCCTCTAGAAACACGGTGTTGGCTCTTCTGCCAACACAACAGTATGCATAACTCACTGCAATCCAGCCGGCACCTGGCTGTAACTTATGCTCAGAATGTTGCACAGAACTAACTTTCCCTATCCTAAACGGTGGTGCTGCTACAGTACTGAGATATGTTATCCCATCTGGTTTCACCTTTTTATTTTCTCTTCATCTTTGTATTTGTCACAATACGGAAAAATCAGTACACTATATGTGCGCTCTACTCACTGACACTCAGCAAATCAGTTACAGATTAAGGAGTTCGAGAGACTTACCACCAGTATATTACAGGCTCTGATCGACACAAATTAACCATAACATAGTCTGTTATGTCTTTTTATACGTTATTCTGTGGGGAGATGGATGAGGTTTCTGTGGAGTATCAGGATGTCTGCTTCTACATCTTCAGTGATACTCTGAAAATCGCATTTAAGTGCCTGGTAGAGGGTTCATCGAACCATCTTCACAATGAGATTTTCACTCTGCAGCGGAATATGCTCTGTTATGGAACTTCCTCGCAGATTAAAACTGTGTGCCAGACCGAGACTCGAACAAGGGACCTTTTTCATTCACAAGCAAGTGTTTCACCATCTGAGCTACCCAAGCACGACTAATGACCCGTCCTCACAGCTTCAATTCTGCCAGTACCTCCCCTCCTACCTTCCAAAATTCAAGCAAGGTTCGCAGAAGCTTGGGCAGCTCAGATGGTAGAGCACTTGACTTAAACAGATACTCTGAAAGAATAATTTTTTGGGCTAGATACGTGGATGACACAATTTTGCTGTATAACGGTTCTTTAAGGGATTGTAACGCTTTCCTAGGTGAACTAAACAAAATACATGAGAGGATCCAATTTTCTATGGAACAAAGCATTAATGGCACCCTTCCCTTCTTAGATCTATTGGTCAAAATCAGTGGGAACTCACTTAATTTTGATATTTTCAGAAAGGCCTCCACTTCTGACGTCGAGATACATCGATCGTCTAATCATCCTTCGCAACTGAAAAAGGCCACATTCAGGGCTTTACTGCACAGGATGCATACGGCCCCATTATCTCAACAAGCCAGGGATCGGGAATTTAAAGTAATACAGTTTATCGCCTTTTCAAATGCATATGACGCGGATTTTGTTGGAAAGATTAACAGGGGTGTATTACGGAAGATAAACATGAAGCATAACACTGCTCGCACCCCACTCACAACGGAACATTCACTTCCCTACAACCAGCAAGTAGCGGATTAGCTATTGGGCTTAAATTCCACAGCATACCTTTTTATGGTAACATTTCAAGCAGAATCGGCCAATGTTTAAATTCTAAGGGATTAGATCCGGCTTTTTATATTCCTAAAAACAATGGACAGAAGTTCAGTCACAAGGAGACTGCAACATGGAATAAAGTCGTCGGGGGTGTATAGTATCGCCTGTGGTGATTGTGATGCGGAGTACATAGGCCAGATAGGAAGAAGTTTTGAGACGCGCTTTAAGGAGCACATCACCGACCCAAGCTCAAAATGGGCCCTAGGTGCGCATTTGCGGGAAACGGGTCACCATGTCACCGGTATCCAGAACAACATACAGGTGTTACACTTGGAAAATAAGGGCAACATCCTTAATGTTTTGGAAGAGGTTGAAATCTTCAGAGTTCTGAAGATATCCCCTCGCCCCTCACTTAATGCCCAGACCGATCTTTTAGAAATGTTTGATTACTTAAATAGGTAGCCTTACCCCTATAGATTACTTGTTAGTAGGTTCTGTCGTATATATTTTTATGCGTACTCCGGGCCTTATGGATTCAGAACCACCACATTTATTATTCTTATCGTTTTAACTAACTGCCATGTTTTATATTGGCTACCTAGTATGGTATTAGACTTTTTTGAAAAAATTTGACATAAGGAATTGTTTATGAGACGTTCAGCATCCCCCACTCTTCACACTTTGTACACGTGATCCGGCCTCTGGCGATTCTCGTGCCACTGCGTGAGCGCTTTCCGGGTTTCGGCCAGTCAGTCAGGCCGTGTCCGCTGCGCGCGGCTCCTCTGAGCTTGCACGGTATGTTCTGATATGTTTACATGGCCCTATTTCCGCTGATTGTTCATGCTAAAATTCCGCTCTTCGTCGTTCGTGTTTAGGGGAGTTTTATCACCATCGTATTTTATTTTTATTTTCTAGGTCATTGCCGCTCCCATCATTTGAAAAACTTTTAGAAAAGGATTTTTAAATTTTAACTACCGCTTTCACCAGATGAAGGTATATTGAAGATGAATGGTGGAGAGTGGCTACAGGGCAATGTTCAACGTTACTATGTAATAAATTGCGTATGTTAGTACTTTCTTGTTTCATTCAAAAAACTAGTTCTTTAAAAGTTTAATTTATACCTCAGAATTGGGGAATCGAATAGTTTATGTGAGCTCTTATTATATTATTTTTTGTACAGATTGCCTGAGGAAGCACCGATAAGTAGAGCGAAACCGATCGCAGATTTAACAAAAATCATTCATACAGCCAGTGCGGAATTTTCTTTGGAAAAATGTCGAAGTTTGGATGTGGTTGCCCGTCCTACAAAACAACATGCTCTTACTATCTTTTCTACTGCCTCGTGTTGTGGGAGAAAGCGTCTTTTGGCGCTGGCCTTACATGTTGTACACGGCTGATAGAGCTTCAACATGTTCCCATTTCTAACGAATGGTGATTAATAATGAATTAAAAAACAGGATCGCTCATAAACTACAACGAGCAGCGTAGTGAACGCATTATTGTAGCCAAGACAGACACGAAGTAGACCCTTACCACAATCGTACAAGTTTACATGCCAACTAGTTCCGCAAATGACGAAGAGATTAAATAAATGTATGACGAGCTTAAAGAGATTATACAGACAGTGAAGGGAGCCGAAAGTGTAATATTCAGGGGGGGGGGGAGACTGGAAATCGATAGTACGAAAAGGAAAAGAAGGGAGAGTAGTCGGTGACTATAGAATGGGGGTAAGGAATGAAAGAGGAAGCAGCCTCTGGTAGAATTTTACAAAGAGCATAACTTAATAATAGCTAACACTTGGTTTAAGAATCATAAAAGAAGGTTGTATATGTGGAAGAGACCTGGGGACACTGAAATGTTTCAGATAGATTATATAGTACACCAGTGGCTGTAATCATGTGGCTGCGTCTCCATAGAAGCCCCCGCAAATATGTTGTTGAAAAGGCAGACTTCATTCTAAATCGCAGACAGCTTTTCTACCAGAATGTGTAACGCTATGAGCGACTCACATGTGTGCCTGTAGAACTAAGACCGTTTTCTATGCAGGGTGACGGTAACATAGTTGTTATGATCATGTTTTTAATAGCGCAGCCCTTATGTGAAACGTATGTTGCCAGCGTTACAACCCTTCTATGGTTAGCTTCAAATGTCAGTTCTGAATAGTGTACCTCGGAAAGAACATCTTCTTCCCTCCAGAGAGTCCCATTTTAACTACCTGGAGAGTGTAATGTGACTACTGAAAAAGAAAAATTGCTCTCCATCAGTTTAATTAATTAGTCTATGAACCTGATATCAATGACATGCCACCTGGCATGTGGAGGGGAAGGGTACGGTGCAACGGATATGATTCTTGACTTGGAGCGGCAAACAAGCGTTTTATCGTTGCGGCGATAACATTTAACGATATCTCAATCTCCCACTACACAGGCAGAGACAACCATCGTAGTAAAATCAGATGTATTACCGAATCTGCAAAGTGATACCTTGTATAAACCTGATATTTACAACTTCTCTGTGCTGTTAAATTAAGAGACTTCGTACGCGGCGAGGCATTTGGCTATTTTAAGAAAGAGTTCGATAGTGAGGATGTACCCTGTGACAGAGGTACAGCATGTTCCCGGCGCTCCACCATGAACCAAAAATGAGTTTAATATTGTCGTCCTATGAAGCATGATGTAACAGATAAGAATTTTTTTCTACCTGATGAGAGAATACTTAGAAGAAGTGTAGTCTGTGCCTTACTGTTACAGGATTTTCACTACAAGTAAGGATACTTCAGCGATGTGAAAATGCCTGTATGCAAAGATTTCCTCTGTCTTCGAAAATAAAGAGAGAAATCTAATTTTTTTTTGAGAATTCGAGGTTTATGGTCAATAACATCGCTGTCTCAGATTGGGTAAAGTGGATTCTTAAAACTGGGAGGTGGAATTGGTTAGAACTGCTGTACACGTCCAAGCTGCAGCTGCTTGTTTCACACTGCATCGTGGATGGCAGCGTGCGCAATCACGAGGAGTCGGCAACCAGATGTAATGGATTAGGTCAGCTTGTGACTGGTGGTTAGGTTCAAAGAATGTGACGACAAGTCTGCTGTTGCCCACAGCGGCGAGGACTGGCGAAGTGATCAATGTACCAGGTGAGTGCGATAGATGTGGACATTCCAGTCATCCCCGGATTCCCTCCGTGGCCGAGATGGTGCACTCTGGCATACAGGCGTGTCCACGACTGCAGTGTGATCGAGGTTATCACGAGGTAAGGAGAAGTTTTCACCGACCTCTGAACACTGATGAGGGGTTTGGCGCATGGCGTGTGGACTTCTGGACATGAGCACGTGGGATGTGCTAGTGTTTTAGCGATCTTTGATATCTAGCCATGGTATCTACTGCTACAGACTGGATCGTAGTTTAAGTTTTTAGTGCTTAGTCCTGCTCAATATATTTTAGTGGACTCTATCTCGCAGACGTACTTTTTGTTGTCTCTATCCTGTCACACATCACACCTCTTCCTCCATCCTTCTGTATGTAGTGGAGAGAACCAGTTTAGGGATTCTACAGTACTTTAAAAACCTATTTGCAACATCAAACTCCCGATTGATCCATTTATTGTTTCCTATAGTTGTGTTGTGAGTACGCATCTGTACAGACCCTCTTGCAAATTGTTTAAAGACATGGCATGCAACTGAGCTGGAATTTGAAATTTTCAGCTACCTGCAATGTGATGGACCTCCTAACAAATGTCTGTGCCGGTATCCACCGATAGAAGGCAAGTGGGAAAAAATCCAGTAGGGTTTGGAAACCAGCTGGTTGCTGGATTGAATCCCGCCAAATATTCCAATACATCCATCTACACGTAGCAAGAAAAATTGTTCCACACGAAGGATATATATTTAATTAATTAGTCAATCAGAGTAAGGGAATATTTACAAGGCGTCCACTGTTGGGAGTTTACCAGGTAAATACTGCTTTGTTTGCGATTCAGTCATAGTGGCAGTCGTACCCAACAGGACGAGAGACAGGGAGAGAGAGAGAGAGACAGAGAAAGAGAAAGAGAGAGAGAGAGAGAGAGAGAGAATGTGTTTAGATGGGAATTCCTTAGATGTCAATGTCAGAGGGTAGCCACCGTCTCACACTTTTGTTCGTGGATGAGTATGACATTTGGTCTGTCAGTTGCACAGCTCCGGACCACAAGTGGCCTGCGTGTGCATTGGTGCAATCTGGCACTATGTGTGGACTGGCAGATGAGGGGGGTGTTGTAGATGGCGCATGCTTCGCAATCCAAAGATTTTTAACAGTGTAATTACCTCTGATGACTGTCACATGACGCTATTCCTTGTGCAAATGGAATAAAAAAGCTTTCGATTTAATTACTTCCTTTCGATATATTTTACAAGACCTGCATCTACCCAAACAGCAGAGAATCACGAATAAGAGAGATTCAAACCCTGCAGATTTAATTTTTTATAAATAAGCAATACACCATCCGCTATGTAATTCAGTTTCCTGTCATGAGATCCTTCCACTCCAGGCAAATAGCCGCCTATTTCAAGGTAGGGGGAGGAGGGAGGAGGGGTGTGTTGGGGGATTTACCAGAGAGGGAGGATTTGATTAATATATCAATTTTATTAATTAGTCGGTCAAATTGGTAGAGTGGGAGAGGACTATTCGAATAACTCAGGCCAGAACGTGTACCTGTATCAACAAGGTTAAGGGGGGAGGGTTTGAGGTTTCCAGAGGGATTGGGAGGAAGAGGGGGAAGGGAAGAGTTTGGGGTTGGGGTTTCTCAGGAGGACCTAGGGGGTTATAATCCACTTAGTGGAACAATAGATTAAGGATCTGTCAATCAAAAGAGAACAATACCTTATCCCCTGAATGTATACTTACCCCTGATGTAGGCAACCCGCACTAACAAAACGCTATGATGCCCACTTTGTTCCTCTAGTCTCATGTAGCCGCCTGATACAGGTAGTGGGCTCTTGACCTATTTAGCGGAACCCAAAACCCAACCACACTATGACGCAAGTCAAGGAATCTGCAGCCTACATGGCTGCAGAAGCTTTTGACCCTCTGATTCAGACTCTTCTGCTTCGCTCTGTACCAGGCGTCCACAGTTGGGTCATGTCGACTATGCTGGAAATGGTGAAATCTCGGTTCATCTCAGAAGCAAGACTAGCAGCCTTTACCAGTTATGGTTGCTGCTTTAAACAAGAAAGTACCTCTTCTGGTCGAAAGGACACACATCTTTGGTGTGGAAGGGAGCCCCACATTCAGTTGGCTGCACTTTGTGTTCTCATGGCATCCGGAAGAAACCGTTACATGTCTCGAATGACTCCAGCCAGCATGCACACGCAGTGCACATTGGCTTTCTTCCCCTCCTTGGCAACCGAGTCGGTTAGGGACGCCACAACTATCAATAACCCCATCCTCTCTGACTGCCCTGATCTTGCAGGCTGAGAAGATTCTTCTGAAACAGGACAAGCGACGGCATCTGATTGTGGAGGGTGTGTGTATGTAGGATTGGTGGGGTGAGTTGTGAATGATCTAGGTAGTTTAGGGGTGTTCAGTGGGATTGAGGAGAGATGGGAATTTGATGAGTTGATAAAGGGTCCTTGTGTGCAGAAGGTAGATGAATGCAGCCCGTGGGGCCGTATGCATGATGTTCCAGTATCCGATGGGTTTTATAGAATGTGGGTGGGACAGAGATCCATGCAACATTCGCATATCAAAGGATAGTTGGGATCAAGGTGTGGAGGACCGTGGAGGGGTGCAGTCCCAAGTTTGTCCTATAGGCAGTCTTAGTGCATTGCGGGCTTTCTGGGAAATGCTAAATCTGTGATTTAGTATTTCACTGGTAAATATTGCTAGACATATATGACAACGTTTTGGTACATACAGGCTGCACCCTGAGATATCAGGACTGGGCAAATGGTCCCTCTTGCCTCCCACCTCCACCTCCCTTGCTGATACCTATACGAGTACTTACAGTATTTCGAAAAGAAGTTTTTATTCACCTGACGGCTTGTACCCTCCATCCGTAGAAGGACAATGTACAGTGGTCCACCAGTCCATGGATGACCAACAACATTCTCGCCATTGCCACTGTGAGAACTGCAGTGAACGTTGCCTTGATTGGTCGGCGATCGTAACTTCATCGCCCAAACGTCTTGTCTGTTAAATGGCAAACGTGCACGTTTTCCGCAGTGAACGTTAATTTAATTATGAATAACTAACGGCTGTTGTCATTCACAGGTTTTCTAATGCACGCGAAGGAATAGGCACTGCATCCAAATGCCTTCTCCTTAGATAATATATACAGTTTATATTTCCGTCTCAAAAGTATTTAATCTTCCGTTCGTCACTGAAATAAATCTGCTCTGGATGTAACAATTGGTTTATAGCTGTTCAATTAAAAACTGCATCGATAAGTCTTCTGATGGTTAAATTTATTACATGTTTCGTTACCCGTACCAATGACATAGAAATGTTAATTGTTGTGATTTCCATTCCTAAAACACAAGGTTCTGGGGGAATCTAAATGGCAGTGAACAGCAGTTCGTCGATGAACGGCAGCCACGGCCAGGAACCAAAGAAGTTGTGGAACTGGGGAAATCTCAGCGCGGTGCTGTTTGCGGGTTTGGCAGCCGGCGCGGCTGCTCTCAGCACGGCCTGCGATGCCTTCTGACGTAAATTCCGACGGCGGAGACGCCGCCGCCGCCGCCGCCGCCGCCGCACCTCCACCACTCACAATGAAAAACGATTTCCTTCCCGCGAAAAGCGGCGCCCTCGCGAACGGTGAGCCGAGCGCCACTACTCGGAAACCGATTCCCAGCCGCGTCGAGCAGCCGCCAGTTCCCTCCTGCTAGAGGATTCTGGAACATACACTGTGTTCGAACATTATGAGTTCCCTCGCAGAAAACGATCTATTGACACCTAGCCAGCACGGATTCAGAATACGCCGTTCTTCTGTAACACAACTAGCTTTTTATTCACTTGTAGTAAAGGCTGCTATCGTCAGGGGCTCTCAGTCTAAGTCCGTACATCTACATTTCCGGAAGTCTTTCGAGACCATTCATGACACGCGATTTCTAATCTGTTTGTGTACCTCAGTAGCGCCGCCTCAGTTACGCCACTAGAATCGTCATTTCCCGTCAAAAAGGCCACATTTTATAGTAACTAAGGAAAATCCATCAAGTAAAACTGAATCTTGTGTTACTCAAGGAAGCGCAATAGGCCCTCTGCTGTGCCTATTTAAATAAATGATTTATAAGACAGTCCGAACAGCCTTCTTCATCACAACATCAAAACCAATTGTAAAACGATTAAAACAAGATGTATGTACGGCGCAAAAAGTGGCACTGTTACACGTTAAATCACACAAACCTGAAGGTCAGGTCAATGCTTATGGATTATAATGACGAGCAACTTAAACTGGAACGATCACTAGATAAGATAGTGGGGAAAGCGAAAAGACAGCCTTTTCTCGACAGAACTCTTAGAAGATGCAACTCATCTACTAAAGAGCCTGCATACACTACGCTCGTCCGTCCTGTTCTGGAATACTGCTCTGCGGTGTGGGATCTGTGCCTTATAAGACTGACACAGGACATCGAAAAATTTTGCGAAGGGCAGCTCGTTATGTATTATCACGGAATAGGGGAAAGAGTTTCGCGGATATGAAACTTGGGTTGTGACGGCAATGTTGAAGATAAAACCTATATTCGTTGCGGCGAGATATTTTCTGGATATTTCAATCACTGACTTCATCATCATATTGCGAAAATATTTTGTTAACGCCTGCCTACATAGGAATAACAGCACATCATAATAAAATAGGAGAAATCAGAGCTCTCAAGGAAGGATTTCACTCTTCGTTTTTCCCTTGCGCTTTTCGATAGTGGAACGGTAGAGAAATGTTCTCAAGGTGGTTCGATGAACCCAATGACAGACACTTAAGTAGGAATTGCAGAACAGTCGTGTCGATGTAGATGTTAACTACTGGTTTTCATTTTTTCTCATTAAAATTATATTTCACACATTTATGTACAATTATTCAGATTATGGCACAGACATGTAACTATGCCCTGTTATGCCAGAACATGATTTGAATACTATACATATATTTAATACAGACTAAGTTTGGATACAATATTTGATAAGTCCTTAATGAGGATAAATTAATAGTTGCTTGTTACTCTAGGAGTGACAGTTCGGAAGGTAAACTGAATAACGATCAAAATGTAAGATGACAAACCACAAATTTAACTTTTACTTGAATATTTTATTATTTCATTTTTTATGTTATTTTACGCGACTTGTTCCGTGGGTCCTAACTGAAGAACTAATCCTCGTAGTCATGGAAAGTGTTAGTACATGAAGTTAATGTAACAGTATTTAATAGTAGGTAAAATGAATTTCACATTAATACTTTGAGACGACAAGCCGCTGAGTACATAAAACAATAATCAATAATTGCCAGGAACTCCTCAACAGAATAGAAGGAGTCAACCATGAAGAAATTCTTCAGTCAGGCAAGTGCGTGGATTACTGCTAATACTTTTTAGTTCTTGTGATAGCGGGTTGAAAATGGATGCAGTGGAATATCACATGCTATTCTGCTAAAGAGTCAAAACAGTGCAATCTAAATACAGACTGGATTTCTACCTCGTATTATATGACTGAAAGCTGCTAAATCTTGGGAAAAATTTACATTATTAACAAAAACAACAGTAAACAAAGCGAATGATGAGAGACCAGTGTAAGAGTTCCCAGACACCTAAACAAGAGGTTTGTCAGCTTAACACCGCATATTGCTGAAACTGAACCCATGACAACAGCGGACAGCGAAATTTTCTCCCAACCAGAAACCTGTCAAGTCTGCGTCCAATACCTACCCCCTTTGGGTCACGGGTTACCTGCACCGAGACCGTCGTAATTACTCTTAACTACCTGTTCTCCAGACACGACCGAACTGCGCACCGATAGACCTCCTCCACTACAGCAGCCAACTGTCTGAGGAAACAGCCTTATTACCGCTCTAGCTGTCACAACAGTTCCGATATGGAAGGTTCAACTACCATTCGCGTTAAGCTACGTTGCGCTATGAAGGTTATTCTTATATAGCGAAGAGAACGAAAGATGACGGGACTCTGACGTGGTGCTGTTCAACATAGAAAGCAAAAATGGTTCAAATGGCTCTGAGCACTTGGGACTTAACATTTGAGGTCATCAGTCCCCTAGAACTTAGAACTACTTAAACCTAACGAACCTAAGGACAACACACACATCCATGCCCGAGGCAGGATTCGAACCTGCGACCGTAGTGGTCGCGTGGTTCCAGACTGTAGCGCCTAGAACCACTCGGCCACAATGGCCGGCAAGATAGAAAACAAACCACTGCCGACGAATGCTCAAGACCAAGGATTCGACTGTGCATTTTAGCTTGAGAATCAATGTGGAGCTCCGGATGAAGCTCCGCTGGAAGTAAGTAAGACTTTGAACCAGACGAAGAAATGGGAACGAAAGGAAGGGGCTTCAATTTCCAAAATGTACCCGGAGGAGCTGGGTTGCCTGCATAATCGAGGGTATGATTTTGACACTAGAATGCCCGAGCAGTAAGCAACAATGAGAACTTCATGCTACCAGGGGAATGACAGAGATCGGCACACAAGAGAAAACACTGATCTCAAAGTAGAGTTACTAGGTATCTATGATAGCAGCAGTTTTCTGTTAAGCGCCGAGAAGTTAGAAGAAAGGATAATAGTTTCTAGCGGAAGAGCAGGTAGAGAGGATCTAACACGGAAAACTCCACATCGCACCCCTTCAGATTTAGTGGTGAACTGGAACAGTGGATAGCCCATCGAAAACTCAACATATATCAAGCATGAAAACAAGAAGAAAGTAAACTGGACTATGAAGCAAGAAGCAAAATAGAAACAGTGAACGGCCCAAGATCGTGATATGCAACATCAAGCGATCAGCAAAGACTATCAGCACATTAATAACCAGATGAACCTCCTCCTTCGCAGGCCAACACCATGACCACATAACAACGACGCTGCGGCTGTTCAACTTCATTCGATGTTGCACATCTTAATCTTGGACCGTTCACTTTTTCTGTTTGGCTAATTTTTCACAGTTCATTACATCTTCTTACTGTTTAAACAAGACTTTTTATGGATGGTTTGCTTAAGCGCGGTAGCATCGGAGTTGGAATACTGAGATAAATGTCTATCCAGTTGTCTTTGCATTATTGCCAAACAAAGTAGGGTATTTCCGTTCTGCCGTTGCAACTACAAGAATGTGAGTGGTTTTTTTTCCTTCTTTTCACCACATGCTTTTTGCTTTACTGAGATAAAGCATCATCGGTGGTCTTTAATTAAAGATACTTGTTATTTGATTTATTTTTGAGATCGAAAAACAGGTCAGCAACAATATGTTGTTTTTTACTTACAGCGATTTCTACTTGGTTCCTCGCCGGGAAATTCCGTGTGGAGTTTTTCTTTGTTGGACACTGCTACTTTTAATCTAATTTTTAGTTGCTCTGCAGAACCGAAAATTGGACTACAAGTATCAGTGTGTAACAAAAAAAAGACAAAAAACAGAAAAAACCGCATTTTCTTGTAGTTGCAACGACAGAACAAAAATGGCCTAGGAACTGTAAAGCAGTTACGGATAATATGGCAACACAGATGAAGAAATTAACAGAAAAGAGACTTAAATCCTTCGTTTCCGAAATCTGATTGAAATTATTCCAGAATGGAAACCTGCAAACCTGACCGTAGATTTCGAATCAGCAGCGATTTCTTCGATAGAGGTTTTACTACCTATAGCCGAAGTGCTTGGGCGTTATTTCCACATGAAGAAGTCTCTCTGGAGAAAAGCGCTAGATCTAAGAATTACTCATCAATATAAAGAAAATGAAGAAGTGAGACAACAAATCCGCATGTGTGCTGCGCTGAGATTTCTGCAGCCTGAGGATGCAAGTTATGACTGGCTCGAGATACATTCACAGGCACTGTATGTCCACAGCCTTTCTCAGGTTTTTGACTACTCTATAGATAGATGGTTGGAAAATGAAGAACATCCTTTGGAGCAGCTACGAATGGTGCCATCGAACGGTCGACGCTGTAGAAGGCTAGAACCAAAAAATTAATAGCCTGCTTGCTAAACCAAATCCTAAAATCATTGGCATAATTAGGTGTATGAAAACAGAAGCAAAAAATCCAACCTGCGCGTTAATGAGAGCAGAGCTGAGTATGGAAGGTAAAAAAAAAAAAAAAAAAAAAAAAAAAACGCTTGGAGAAAATTGTAAAAATGTAAGAAGAGGATGGTGAGATCATGGATTACTTGAAAACTATTTCCTACCTACAAAACTTTGACTACATTGATCAGAAGATGTATATAGATAGAAAAAGGTAAAAAAATTAAGTAGCAACTTATAAACAAAAAAGTTAAAAAAAGATATATTGACCATGCTTATAAGCTGATTTTAAACACGTCATAATGACAACAATTTTTTTTTTTGTCATTTAGCCTGTCCAAAGCATGGAGAAAGTGTGATGAAAATCGGATTACTTTTAAAAACCTATGCTCATTTCTATGACCAGTCATACCGAATTTGGTTTTCCGTGGTTTTTCAGATCATTCCAGATAAATGGTGGGATGATTCCTTAAGGAGGGCACGGTAGCTCCCTCCCCCACCTATAACCACAAATCTGGGAGAAAGCTAAATGTCTAACGATAATAGCAGTCGATTCGATGAAATACGCCAAAAGCAAAATTTGGATTCGCTAGGTTCTTATGACGATGAATGAATGTATTCTGCGCTAAAGTTAAACGTATCAGTGGAATGTAAATTTTGTTTCTGTGAGTGAACTTGACATTCCCTTTATAAAGTTTCTAATACACACACACACATACTTTAATAACGTAAAGATAAGACTTATGACTTAATCAAATGTTATTCAGTGTCTTTGTAAAGTTAGCTGTGATCAGTTTCTAACTTGTACAGAATGTACAAAGAATTCTCTATCTGGTTACCTACACATCCAATATTTTACTATGGTTCACACTAACGTTTGTGCAGTGGCGTAGCTAGGTACTTTGGTACCCAGTGCAAACTTTTTGTCAGCTCTCCTCTTAGTTGCCAACCTCATGAAGTCTAAAATACAACACCTCTGTGCAAGAATTTTTTCATATACGTGATTAATTAAACAAAATATAATGTTAACTACTTCGTAAACAGTTTTTATAGATGAAAGTGATTAAGTATAATGCATTAAAAAAACCCAAAAGTTTAACTGATTCTGAAGGAAGCAGGACAAGTAACCGAAGCTCACTTAGTGACAGGTGACTACCACGTAGCTTAGAATTTGTTCCTTCCCTCTTCGGCTGCAAATTTTGAAATTGTCTCATCAATATCTATATCTTTAGTAAGCCGATTTTTATTGAATAACTTCTAAATCACATGGTCGTGCTTGACTCATAGTGGAACCAAGATACTTCTTAATTGATCTGACTTTTGAAAAAAGAAAATACTCTTACTCACAGCTATCGAAACAAACGAAGTTAAGAAAAATCTTAGTGCCAAAATAAAGTTGGGAACAGTTTCTGGAGAAAAATCCTCTTAATCGTGAAAGTTGTGGAAGGACACCGTCTTCAGGAATGTTAGGATAACTGTCAAATGATTTTCGTATACTAGTGGGAAGTTTCGTTCCTGAAGTTTTAATCAAATGACTAGGATCTGAAACAGCATCAGACATAAGTTCCATTGTTTTGCAACGTGTACCTATTTCTTGTAGAACCCTTTCGATGCCCTCTTAACATTGTCCTTCTCAGTTCACAGCGTTCTGTTAGTATGGGTAGAAAATGCGAGCTCGGTAACTTCTAGGTACCGTCCGTCAACTCTTCTACCTACCAGGCAACGTGGTTCCTTCCTCGATCTTCTATGTGAGCAAATTTCAGTGGGCAAAGTTTTCGGTACACTTTTGAAACGGTCCACTACTGAGCCAATAATAGCTTTTGTCAATGGAAAGAATTGTGCCAGAGTGTAATGCCGTATGTCATAACTGAATGAAAATAAGCAACGTGGCCTAAATTTCGTGTTGGACTATCATTTATCGCAGGTACTCTTCTAATGGTGAATATGGCAGCATTCAGTTTTTGAACAAAATCCTGAATATGTGCTTTCCATAAGAGCTTTCCATCTATCCGAACGCCCAGCAACTTGGAGAGTTCAGATTAACTATTCATATGCCCACTCTATCTAATCAAAGTGTCAGTTTTAGTTGAATTATGTATTAGAAACTACAATAATTGAGTCTTCCTGTGATTTGGCATCGGTTTATTTTCTACAGGCCGTGAACTTGCGTCTTGAACTGCAGCATTTGGTACATTGGCTATGTTGCACTAATATCCTTCACCACCAATCTGGTGTCATCAGCAAACACAAATATTTGAGAATCGTCTGTCATATTACAAGACATATGATTTGCATACAGGGTGGTGAGAACCAGTCTGAAAACTTGTGAGGGTGTTGCAGTGTAGGTGTTGAAGTGTTGGCAGAAGAGCCAACACCGTGTTGCTAGAGGAGGCCGAAATGCACGCTTTTAAGCTCACGCAGACTGGCGTGAAGTCTGGAACATTACAAGGAAATGAGAACTTAGAAAAACGGACGCACTTGCTGTAATACTTAACTTTAATCCATAATTGTAGAACATCGGTCTGACGGTACAGGCTTCACATGATAAATATCAAATGCTATGGCGCCTTGCTAGGTCGTAACAAATGACGTAGCCGAAGGCTATGCTAACTATCGTCTCGGCAAATGAGAGCGTAGTTGTCAGTGTAGCATCGCTAGCAAAGTGTGCTCTACAACTGGGGCGAGTGCTAGTAAGTCTCTCTAGACCTGCCGTGTGGCGGCGCTCGGTCTGCAATCACTGACAGTGGCGTCACGCGGGTCCGACGTATACTAACGGACCGCGGCCGATTTAAAGGCTACCACCGAGCAAGTGTGGTGTCACCGCCAGACACCACACTTTCTAGGTGGTAGCCTTTAAATCGTCCGCGGTCCATTAGTATACATCGGACCCGCGTGTCGCCACTGTCAGTGATTGCAAACTGAGCGCCGCCATACGGCAGGTCTAGAGAGACTTACTAGCACTCGCCCCAGTTGTACAGCCAACACGTCAGTTGTGCTGAGAAATTATTCTCAAGAAAATAATATATACGCTGCGCTGTTCCCGACTTAATTAGAATTTAAGTTAGCCTGTCGAACCGTTGCTCCGGCTAATTCAAACTGCCCGCCAGAAATAATTAGTGCCCATTGCTCACATACCGCAGATGATAGCGCACGAGACTTCTCTGCGTTTGGCTCGGGTTCGATCCTTACTACTATCACATGTCCGATTTTTATATCGTTATCTTGTTCGGTTTTAGGAAACCAAACGAAGACGTTTGGCGACACCATCTCTTGAGGGAAACTCGAATTCGCGAGTTCAACGGCCTGATTGGTTAGTTTCAATACCATTACAATCTTTTCAAGCTGTTTCTGACCACCCTGTATGTAACAAACTGAAGTAGTTTCCGCACTGACTCCTAAGACATCACTTTGTCTCCCCCTCCCCCTCCCCCTCCAAACACCGACCCCCGTCTAACCGCTCACAAATCAGACTCCACATCACAGCCTTTATAATTACTGTGTAGAATGACCTTCGGCTGTCTGTTCTTAAATTTAGAGGCGAACCTCTTGTAAAAATGGAAAAATGATCCAGCTTCTGCCGTAATAACACATTCAGACGCTTCAGAAGATGCATAGTGTCCGCAACATTTTGTTTAACCTGTCTAGTGCCCCACAGAGAAAAGATAACACAGCATTTGCAGTTGATAAACCGCTTCTGAAGCAAACTGTAAGTTAATCAGCAAAGTATATGAACTGACATGAAGATTATCCTTATGTATACAGCCTTTTCAATAACTTCAGTAAACACCAACTGGATAGAAATAAGTCTAAGACTATCTATATTATACCTTCTTCCTTTTTTATAAAGCGCTTTCACTACTGCGTATTTTAGTCGTTCAGGAAACTGCCCATTTCGGAAAGAAGAATAACATATTTGCCGTAATTACTATGCGATTATATGGCTAACATATGTAACACAGTGCTTTGGTATTATACTACATTTTCCGTCGTATCCATGAGAGACCCTAGTCTTCAGTGATTAAATCATTGATTCAGTCTCCTCTTTTTCATTGTATCAGAAGTGTACTTCAGAGAGGAGACTTGGAAAACTATTTTCTAACAGAATTAAGTGATTCCCTGTAGAAACTAAGTGTTTATTTAATTCACCTGCTATATCAGAAAATTATTGTTAAATACTACACATAATCTGAATTACAGTACCAATAACAGTTCTTTAGGAATTACTGGCTCGCACGTTTTGAAGGCTGATGTTGACGTAGAAATGCACTAAGAGATCAAGATGAGGTCTTTCAAAAGTTAACCATGATCAAAAGTTGGCAGTACATCATTGACATAAAAAGCTAATGACAGATACGTTCTATGAGTACAACTGAGTGATCGATATCCGGCATCCTGTCCTATCATCTTCCGAGACGTTCCAGGAGGTACGGCACCTGGAAGCGCCGTTGGAGATGTGGTGTTGAATTTTGGCGTACCGCCACTATAAGTGTGTACACCCACTGATGTGATACCGGAAAAACTGTCTTGATGAGACGGTGGTCACCTAACACTCCGAGAAGGATTACAGTTTTGTATATCAAAGTCTTTCAGAGGATTTAACACTGTTAAATGGGGCAGAATTCATCAGTTGTCGTTTGACTGTAAAAATATAGGGTGTACTTGTAGTGAATTCTTCATTTTTATGTAATTTTCAAGTATACATACAGAGTGCCGAAGCACTGTTGCTCCAAGAATTCCAAGTCATTATTCTGTTTGAAATAGCACATCTACTCATAGCGAAGTGACATAATTCTTTTTCCTTTGAGTTATCACTCTTCTGACTGGTTTCATGCGGCCCTCCAGTAATTCTTCTCCTGTGCCATCCTCGTCATCTCAGAGTAGTACTTGCAACCTACATCCTCAATTATTTGCTTTATGTGTTCCAATCTCTCTCTTCCTCTCCACGTTTTGCCCTCTTTAGTTCCCTCTAGTACCATGGAAGTCACTCCCTGATGTGTTAGTAGAGGTCCTATATCCTGTCCCTTCCTCTTCTTCTCCTCGGCTGTTGTCACATTTATCTTTCCTCTCCGATTTTGCGCAGAACTGCTCATTCCTTTCCTTATCAGCCCACCTAATTTTCAACTTCATCTGTAGCACCAAATCTCAAATTTCCGATTCCCTTCTGTTCCGCGTTCTCGCAGTCCCTGTTTCACTATCATACAATGCTGTTCTCCGAACGGACATTATCAAAATATTCTGCCTCAAATTAAGGACTATGTTTAATACAGGTATAATTTATTGTCCAGGAATGCCTCTTTTGCCAGTGGTAGTCTGCTTTTTTGTCCTCCTGGCTCCGTCCATCATTGGTTATTTTGCTGCCTGGGTAACAGAAATCCTTACCTTCATCTACTCCGTGGCCATCAATCCTGACGTTAAGTTTCTCGGTGTCCTCATTTCAGCTACTTTTATTACTTTCCTCTTTCTTCAATTTACACTCATTCCATCTTCTGTACTCATTGGACTATTCATTCCAGTCATCAGATCTTGTAATTCTTCGTTGTCACTCAGAATAGCAACGTCATAGCGAATTGTATCATTGTTATGCTTTCACCTCGGATTTTAATTCCACTCCTGAACCTTTCTTGTAATTCCATCATTGGTCCTTCAATGTACAGATTGAACGGTAGGGGCGGAAGAGTACATCCCTGTCTTATACCCATTTTAATCCGAGCATTTCGATCTCGGTCGCCCACTCATATTTTACTCTTTTAACTCTTGTAAATATTGTATACTACCAGTGGTTCAAATGGCTTTGAGCATTATGCGACTGAACTTCTGAAGTCACCAGTCGCCTAAAACAACACACATCCATGCCCGAGGCAGGATTCGAATCTGCGACCGTAGCGGTCGCTCGGTTCCCGACTGTAGCACCTAGAACCGCACGGCCACTCCGGCCATATTACCCGACTCCCCTTACAGCTTACCAGAATTTTTCTCAGAATTTCTAACATATTGCACCATTTTCCATTTTCGAACGCTTTTTCCAGTTCGACAAATTGTATGAACGTGTCTTGATTTTTTGTAGTCTTGCTTTCATTATTAACAGCAACGTTAGAACCGCCTCTCTAGTGCCTCTATCTTTCCTAAGGCAAACGCGTCGTCTAACAAATCCTTAATTTTCTTTTCCATTCTTTTGTATATTATTTTTGCAAGCAACTTGGGTGGCTGAGCTGCTAAGCTGACAGTGCGATAACTCTCGCAATTGTCAGCTCTTGCAGTCTTTGGAATAGTGTGGATGATATTTTTCCGAAAGTCATATGGAATGTCACCAGACTCATACATTCTACACATCGACATGAATGAATAGTCGTTATGTTGCCACTTCCCCCAAGGATTTTAGAAATTCTGATTGTTGTCTATCCCTTCTACTTTGTTTGATCTTAAGTCCTCCAAAGCATTCTTATAGTCTGATTCTAATACCGGGCCCCCTACGTCTTCTAAATCGACTACTGCCTTTTCTTTTATCACATCAAATAAATCTTCCCCCTCACAGAGGCTTTCAATGTACTCTTTCCATCTATCAGCTCACTCCTCTGCATTTAATGTTGCAATTCCCGTTGCACTCTTACTGATACCAGACTTGCTTTTTATTTTACTGAAAGTTTTTCCGACTATGCTGATTCAGTCCTTCCAATAATCATTTCTTTTTCGATTTCTTCACATTTTTCTTACAGCCATTTCGTCTTAGCTTCCCTGCACTCCCTATATTTTTCATTTCTCACCGACGTGTTTTTCTGTATTCCTGAATTTCCGCGAAAATTTCTGTAATTCCTTCTTTCATAACGCAACTGAAGTATTTCATCTTTTACCAATGGTTTCTTTGCAGTTATCTTCTCTCTAACTACGTTTTTCTTTCTAACTACTGCGAGTGCCCTTTTAGAGATTTCCATTTCTCTTCAATTGCGCTACCTACTGAGCAATTCTTTATTGCTGTATCTTCAGCCTTAGAGAACTCCTATAATATCTCGTCACTCTTCAGTATTTCCGTATCCCACTCTTTTGCGTACTGCTCCTTCCTGACTGATCTCTTAAACTTCAGCCTACTCTTCATCACTATCACATTGTGATCTGAGTCTATATCTGCTCCTGGGTGCGTCTTACAATCCAGTATCTGTTTTCGGAATCTCTGCCTGACCACGATGTTATCTAACTGAAATCTTCTCCTATCACTCTGTCTTCCGAGCATACATCTTTCTCTTGCAATTCGTGAACAGAGTATCCTCTATCACTAGCTGAAATTTTTTAAAGAACTCAATTACTCCTTCCCCTCTCTCGTTCCTTTTCGCAAGCCCATATTCTCCTGTAACATTGTCTTCTGCTCGTTCGCCTACAACTGCTTTCCAGTTCGCCATGGCTATTCGAGGTTTATCTTCGTTTATATACTGTATTACCGTTTCCATATCCTCTTATACTTGCTCCCACTTTTCATCTTCACATTGCAACGGCGACATGTATCGTTGTCGATATTGGTTTGCTGTCGATTCTGATAAGAACAACCATATCACTGAACTCTTCACAGTAACACACCATCAGGCGTATGATGCCTTACTATTCATAACGAATCATTCGTAGGTTATACCATTTTCTGCTGCTGTTGATGTTACCCTGTACTCATCTGAACATAAATCCTTCTCATCACTCGATTTCACTTGACTGATCCCTACAATATCTAGATTGAGTCTGCGGCCGTTGTGGTCGAGCGGTTCTAGGCGCTTCAGTCCGGAACCGCGCTGCTGCTACTGTCGCAGGTTCGAATCCTGCCTCGGGCGTGGATGTGTGTGCTGTCCTTAGGTTAGTTAGGTTTAAGTAGTTCTAAGTCCAGGGGACTGATGAACTCAGATGTTAAGTCCCATAGTGCTCAAAGCCATTGAACCATTTTTACTGGATTGAGTCTCTGCATTTCGCTTTTCAGATTTCCGAGCTTCCCTACCACGCTGAAGCTTCTGACATTCCACGCCCGACTCTTAGAACGTTATCCTTTGTCTTGGTTATGGTTATTCAACCTTATCCTCATGGCATTACACCCCCCCCCCCCCCGTCGATCAGAATGGGAGACTATTCCGGAGAATTTTGCCAACAGAGAGATCACCATGATACTTTTTGAATTATACGTCATATGTCATGTGGATATATGCTATGTGTCTTTAATGCAGCAGTGGTTTCCAGTGTCTTCTGCATCCTCAAGCCGTTGATCATTGTTGATTCTTCCGCCTTTAGGGGTAGTTTCACAAGCCAAGCAAGAGAGTGCCCAAAATCTCTTTCCGCTCGTCCACCCTCTTTCACAAGGCCGTTTATAAAGTGAGGGTGACTTATACGCCTAAGGTCTTCGGTCGCCAATGCTGATTATCAATTAAAGTTTATACGGTGGCGGGTTTCGAACCCGGGACTGAGGACGTTTTACTAATCAAAGATGCTACCCCTGGATCATGAGCAGCATGATAATAATACTTCTTGCTAAGGTACTGCATCCTTACGGTAGATTATTCCAAAGGTAACTGAAATACATACTCAGCATTGTATAATTTGTATATAAATACAATGTATTAATGCTAGTAACTATTATGATTTGGGTAATGCAACCTTAATTAAGTAATGCGATTTCAGGTCTAGTCCGTGGCAAACAAATGTGTAAACAAATCAAAATGAGTTTTCGCTCTGCAGTGGAGTGTGTGCTGATTTGAAACTTAGCGGATTAGTAAAACTGTGTGATGAATCACAACTCGGGCCTGCGACCATTGCCTTTCGCGGGCAAGTGCTCCACCGACTGAGTTATCCAAGCACGACTCAAGACCCTTCCCCCCTCCCCTGCCACCTTCCCACTATTTGCTGATGACAGGCACTGAAATGTAATTCTTATTCACCGATAACAGGCAGCAACTTTTAATTAAAATTTCCTTCCCTGCACGGAAATTACTTAATGTGTGTACAAGTGCAGTTTGTGACGCAGGACTGACGACATGTGGAAGTTTGTGTCTAGCCGTGAGTCGTGTACGGACAGCCTAAGCAATTAAGGAGACCGCTGGCGTAAAAATTTTCACTGTCGTCATTCCCCTGTACAAGCAGACGGTTATTAGTATTTGCAATTACAAATACATTTCATCTATCTCTTGCTCTCTTTGAGGGACTAGCATTCCAGGAAGAAAGGATGATCCCGGCTCGTGTCCTGATCGGGCACACGGTTTTATCCCGGCGGGACGTTTCAGCTAAATAAATATTGCTATATCCTGCCATGTGCTATTCTTGTTTCCATATTAATGTAAATGCGGTATTACTGAACAACAATTACATTCCTAGTGCTTTTAACACCATGACACCTAGCTGTCTGGATCCTGGGCCTGTTTTCAGCCGTAATGAATAATTAGACCATATTCGGCAAAAAGAAAGCTCCCTGAAAGCTAAATAAATTAGTTTACCCTGTTTCGTGGTAGTCTAGGTATCATTCTTTTTCTTGTGCTTTTTCTCGCATTGCCGAACGATAGTCATGGTTATGGAACGGATATGGCATGGTTAGTTTATGGCGTGGCCGGGAGTCGTCAACCCAACCCCATTACCCACCCCACTACCCTACGGGATGGAATGTATGTATTCCAACTGTTTGCGAGTAGTGTTATTCGAGTGAAGATAAGCGAAAGTTTTCTACACGTTTCCGAATCATTTAACTGTGGTGGGACCTGCGTACCACCTCGACATTCACCTTGTGAGATGGGATACCAACTAAAAACAACAGCCAGGTGAGCCGGCACACCGACACTCGTTTAATTACCGGGCGGATTCGGTTCGGGGCCGGCACACTTCCCTTAGTTAGTACACTATGTACGAAATGCGTTTTTCCGATAGAAATACTTTATGTTTACCCACCAAGTGCTACGCACCGAGATCAGCCTACAACGAGTTAGAAGCGTGTCTAAAATTTGAAGCAAAGCATAAAAACGCTTTCAAATTAATCTAGCCGGCCGGGGTGGCCGAGCGGTTCTAGGTGCTACAGTCTGGAACCGCGCTACCGCTACGGTCGCAGGTTCGAATCCTGCCTCGGGCATGGATGTGTGTGATGTCCTTAGGTTAGTTAGGTTTAAGTAGTTCTAAGTTGTAGGGGATTAATGACCTTAGAAGTTAAGTCCCATAGTTCTCAGAGCCATTTGTGCCAAATTAATCTAAGCTTTAAGTATGACCAAAAATCAATATCGGCGAAGATTAACCAACTTATTGCTGGGAAGGTGATTACATAACTGAATACACCGACATATGAATACAATTCCCGCGCGAAATACGTAAGCATTAATTTAGAAACACAAAAAAGCACTTTGGGAGCAAATGAAACACAGTAGACATTAATAAATCGAGCACTGTAATAATGCGCTGAATAGACACGCAGACGCTTCACACAATGCACATTTATCAATCACCTCGAAAGCGGCGAAAAACAAGAAAAAAAAACAATGCATTCACTCACTAAAAACGTATCAGCTGGCTCATTCTGCGTTCAGACACGTAGACATAAATCATAGCACATTGTCATAGTAATCAATGTGGACCCGGGTTAGCCCAGCCACGAACGTACAAGTGGTCATCAACAGATTTAAGCAAAAGTGAGACAACTTGTTTAGTACAGATCAGCGTGAAACGATACTTAAATACGATGCTTTTTATGAGGGCACAGTACTAGCTACTACTTGCTAATTTTCAAATTTATCTTTGCAGTTTTTAACTCCAACAATGTGTACCTAATTACTGCACAAAGGAACTGATTTTAGTGAAAGGGACAAAGTAAGAACGTCGATGACATACTATGTATGTATCGATGTATGTTAGTAGTTAAAGCAATGAAAATGCAGCACATACAGCAGACCATAGACACGAATGAATGGTACTTTTATATTTGGAGGGAAAGAAGATTAGTCTGGTAGCACAAGAAATGGGATCGTTTTTCCTCTTCATGTTTGAGCACAATGTCAGAATAGAAATAAGAAATACTATTTTGTAGTGAGGCAGCTATTAGAGACTGAAGGGTTGGGTGGAGGGGAAGGAGGGGCGGACCAAAAATTTAATATAAAGTCGAGGCTGCGTTGCAAGCGGCACTCGTCAAAGCCTGTTCATCGCAGCACAGTAGTCACTTTTATTTCGTTGTATCAGGCCGCTGTTTCCTCCTGAAAATCTTTTCTGACATGGTATTGGTGCTGAAGCTTAGGCAAAGGAATTTTTATCTGAAGATTATTTCGTAATCATGGAAACATGTTTAAAGGAGGACCTAACGGAAATAGCTCCGATAGATTGTTTTCAGTGAACAAGAGAATTTCAGGTGGTAACAAACAGAAAGGTGATCATTAACAGTTAAAATATTTTCTGGTTGTAAAACTGGATAATAATTCTTCTTTCTAGTGAGGAAATATTCAAATATGTTCAAATGTGTGTGAAATCTTATGGGACTTAACTGCTACGGTCATCAGTCCCTAAGCTTAGACACTACTAACGTAAATTATCCTAAGGGCAAACACACACACCCAACCCTGAGGAAATATTCGTTGGAGAGTTTTCTGAGATCATCAGAAATGACGAAATACATTCGAAAATTGCGGGTCCAGTACCACCAGATATACGCAGTTTACGAGACGCAAATGAAAATTTGCGCCTGGTGAGGACTCGAAATCGTATTTCCTGCTGTACGCGAGCGGTCGCCTTAGCCGCTTCGGCTGTCCGAGAACGTTTCACGGACAAACCCAAACGTCCATTGTCAGTGAACTGCTACAGCATACTGCAGTAGGTAACAGAAAGACATATCAATGAGATGAACAAAGATGACACTTTTATCCAAATTAGAACACAATGTCGGAACAGAAATAAGAAATACTGAAACTTCCTGGCAGAATAAAACTGTGTGCCGGACCGAGATTCGAACTCGGGACCTTTGTCTTTCGCGGGCAAGTGCTCTACCAACTGAGCTACCCAAGTGCAACTTACGTCCACTTCTCTCAGCTTTACTTCTGCCAGTTCCTAGTATCCTAACTTCCAAACTTTACAGAAGCACTCCTGCGAACCTTGCAGAACTAGCACTCCTGAAAGAAATGATATTGCGGAGACATTTAGCCACAGCCTGGGGGATGTTTCCAGAATGAGATTTTCACTCTCCAGCGGAGTGTGCGCTGATATGAAAATTCCTGGTGGATTAAAACTGTGTGCCGGACCGAGTTCGATTCTCGGTCCGGCACACAGTTTTAATCTGCTAGGACGTTTCATATTAGCGCACACTCCGCTGCAGAGTGAAAATCTCCTTCTGGATAGCAAATACTATTTTGAAGTCAGACAGCAGTGAGGGTCTGAAGGGGTGGATGGTAGGGGAGGAGGGGTGGTTTACGATGGTTTCTTGGACATTACCAAAGATGTGACATAGTGGTTATTAGAGAGTGCGATGAGCACGGGTGGCAATGCATGTTCTGCAATTTGATCCCGTGCTGGTCTTAAGATTTGTGAGGAGTTCTCCTGGTTGGAAATTCCATTCCTCCACCAGCGCAGTTAACAGCTTCTGGATGGCCGTTTCGTTGATGCATTCGAACGTGATGCAGTACGTTTCCCCAACCCATGCTACAACTGGCCAATTGGGATTAATATGGGCAGGCCAGCCAGTCCACCGAATATCCTTACGTTCCATGAGCTGCCCCCCCCCTCCACCTCCCCCTGCGCTGTTCAATGCAGTCGCACATTGTCATCCATAAAAATGAAGTCAGGGTAGAATGCAATCTTGAGAAGACGCACATGGGAAAGGAGTACAGTCTTACAATGACATTGATCAGTGTCTGTACCGCGTTCGAAGATGTGGAGGCAAGGTCGTACATGCAACATTTGTGGTATCGATAGCTACGATGTCACGGCGTAGGTACAAGTTCTTAGATTGGCACAACGACACCGACACCGACGACAGCGCCCTCTATTCGGCGCTGTGCAGCTCCACGAGCGACGCTCCATATTCAGCCCATTTGTTCACGAGCAAACGACCAATCAACATTGTTTCTATTTCATAGTGGGCGAGGCACTACCGATTTGCCTTTGTAACTTCTAGTAGCTGTGGGCTTTGACACATGAACGGCTTCTCAACTACGTGCTCATCTGCACGCAATGTTTAGTAATATTATAATTTGTATGTGACCATACACCAGTAAAAGAGATTTAACCTATACGCAGTACCGAAGTACTTCACCTTTTCCTGCTCCTACTCGCGTTCTTCTCTCTCTGCCTATTTTGCAGTCACAGTTCGCAGTTGGGATACAAAACAACATTAAGCTTCCCCACACCATAAAAACTGGACGAACAATGCGATCATGTTCGATAATGTTTCTGGTTGTACTACGTGCCCCTCGCCATATCAGGGTATGACCAGAATCTGCTCTCATCGGAGAAGAGACGTAACCCCACTCCTCGTTGGCGCTGTTCCTATGTTCTTCGTACCATAGCAGACGGTGCCACTGATGTGTTGGTGTCAACGGAACACAACGTACTTGTCCTGGTCAAAGAGACCACTCCCATGCATTCGCCTTGCCAGTATATATCGTAAGACTGCGTGGACAGCATTATTGTTAAATGCAGTTGCAATTGTATTACCTGTTTGAGATGGATCTTTTCTTGCCTGTTGCACATTGTGGCGATTGTCTGCTGCTGTAGCTGACCATTGTCTACTACCTCATCTCATTTGGAGAGCAGTGCCCGTGGTTCGGAACACTCTCCAGCACGTGAAACAGTGCTGTGGCCAGTACCAAACTCCAGGATACACTCGTCATCCATCGTCCTCCTTCCAGTTTTCCGATGATTCTTCCTAGTGTTACGTCATACAAATGTGGTCCCCAAGTCATGTCGTACTGAAGAACACCACGTCAGTTCACTGTAGCTGCTCGCTAATTGTCACACGCTGTCTTTTCCCTTTCCCTTCAACTGTCTCAGTGGCGGAGCGCTGCCCATTTGGCGACACTGTTGCCTGCCCTCACGGTATGTAACATTCATCTTTCTGTGTGCGACACTTTCATCCATTTCGGCTGAGTTGTTAATATTTCTCCATCTATCTCAACCTTAATATCTGCAGGGCAGTGTACATAGGGGATAGAAAGGCTACAAGCTTCATAGAAAAACACGACAGATTCCAATGGGACACATTAATTACAGATACATATCCCTAAACGCCTGAGGACGCTGCAACGCGCATCAAGAAACGCAGTAAGTCAACGCGCATCAAGAAACGCAATGTCAACGCGCATCAAGAAACGCAATAAGTCCTACCCCATACGTGTGTCGTAAATAACTTCAACCATCCAGTATGTAATGTACTGCTCAGTCCACACATCATGAGTTTTCACACGATGCGTCATCCGTCACCCAAGGTGTCTAACTTAGCGGAGTACAGATTTAGACTGATGGCGTGTCGCAGGAGCAGATCCCGTGGGGCCGCAGCCGATACACTTTGCTGGCGCCTCTGTTGTCTCCCCACGGTGAAACTCGTGGGCGGCTGCGTCACCGGCCAGTTGGAAGAACCGCTTGGCACCTCTTGATCGATCGCGCTGCCGTGCCGTCCTTTCTGGGGAGAGCTTCGTTTCCGCAGAACTTCTAGGGTCCAGTGACAGCTCTCGCTCAGGACGACTTTTTTATCGCCACCTCTGAAAGAGAGACAGCCGGCAGCAAATGTGTTTTATTTGTCCAGCCTTTGTGATCTTGTTGGCTGTCCTGCTGAAACTGAATTACAGGACAGAGCTGTTGAAAAAATATTGAGAAAGGATACCTCGATCGAGTGACATAGATCACTAGTATCGCCTGTGGTCGAAATTCGAACACTTGAGTTCCTAAATTATTGAAACTCGAATGTTTTTATATACGTAATTAATTCAATGTATGATAAATTATGTCGTGTATCTCAGTGTTACACTCCATGTAAAACTGTGTCTGTAATTTTAAACTCAGAACTGATCTTAGCAAATGGTGCATTGTGGCAACGAGTATTACTGTAATTACTCTTTGATTTATTTTTAATTCCTCGATCATTAAAAGTGATTTCTTGACACAGTGATTTGAAATCTAAGATTTGTGTCAACGGTGGCTAATTTACTTTTCCCGTATCACATAAAGTAACCTCACATGAGAAACGTTTTGTATTACAAGATCCTTACTATAGATTCATCAAACCGCATTTCTAACCCTCAAAGTTGTTTTGGAAGTGTGTTCAGTGCATATTTAAATGTATGTTTCAAAACAACATTAGAGTTATCATCATCAATGTCCACATTGTTTCTATTACTTTGTCTGTGTAAAAATTGTGTCTCTCTAGATCTTCGTCTTTCAGTCCGACCTGTTAGTGTTGTTTTTCGAGGCATAGCCCAAAACAAATATAATGTATAATAAGGTAAGGCGTAGCTATTCAAAATGAAAAATGAGACATTAGGGTCTTACTTCAAATTTTGTGGTGATGCTGACTAATGAACACAAAGTTAGGTCGGTTTACACTTAAAACAATTAAGCGTAAACAACCAGCCCCATAAACAACGTTACATAGTCTGTGTTAGCCCCAAAGTCTCCGTTACTAAGATATTTTTTTCAACTGTTGACAACATCAGCGACCTAACGGTTGTGGCACTGTAGCTGCTCGGTATGCGTGTGTTACCGGAAATGAACCATCTGCAACACTTAAACGCTGACATCCCTAGATTATCATTTCACGAAAAGTTATTAGTTTCGTGTGTCATTTCTACCGTAGTACCTGATCAGTACGTGGGGTACCAGTTGGTAGCAGTGTGAGAGATAAAGGTGAAATTTTCTCGTTTTGGTCTTTCTACTTCATTTTACCTTTCTTAATGGCTACGTACACACATGATTTTTTGTGCCGTCTATGATTAAGTACCTTTCGTATTTATAACTTCCATGGGCCTCCTTACATAATTAATATTAAACATCGGTACTTCAATTTTTGATGTCACGTGTTAATATTATTATAACGCGAATACTGCAACCACGTACAGATTTGGCATAAATAAGTTGTTTACGTTTAACCATTATCGGTCTTGGATTTATAAATATCCATCGTCAGATGATTCTTCATCTTTCATGCTGGGTCCTATCTTTGTGTTTGTTAGTTAGCTAATTACGTAACTAAAGTTTATGTTATTATTACTCGTGTGAAGTTGAGCAACGGTTATTACGTCGATTATTAGTGAATCCTGTAGTAAATAATACATAGCGCACGACCAACAAAGCGAAGTTTAAAAATATACCGCAGACGTACTTGATTATTGCGCCGCTACGGAACATACAGTACGTCATTAAACAATGAATTAAAATAAAG
This sequence comes from Schistocerca piceifrons, assembly GCF_021461385.2. Taxonomy (NCBI): domain Eukaryota; kingdom Metazoa; phylum Arthropoda; class Insecta; order Orthoptera; family Acrididae; genus Schistocerca; species Schistocerca piceifrons. Next base: position 277,082,457 of record NC_060141.1, read on the forward strand.
TGGGTTATCAACATGGATGGTTGTAGGAGAAATCTTAATGCAGATTTAAGAAAACAAGTAAACAAACCCTTTTTGCTGTGAATGAGGCTGGTTGCTGTATACATGTTGTATTCATCTGAATTAGAGGAAGACCTTACTAAGAACAAAAAGTTGTTGTTGAAATATAAATTACTCTGACATAATTGTCTTACAACATACATAGACGATCTTTCTTTCTAAAACATTTCTATGAAAATGAATTTTTTATTACATCCAGACATGCTTCACTTATGGGATTGATTTTGTGTTTTTGGTAACCAAATAATAACACTCTTACAGTGAAGTTATATTTTCGACAAAAATCTACACTGAGTTTACGGGGGTAAAAAAAAGGCAACACTGCAAGAAATAAATGCTTGAACATAAATGCAAATGCTTGCCGAGCCAGGAGATTGTGCTTCTGCATTTCACCACGATCGGTGCCTATCCAATGTCCTCAGTTGTTGTTGCGTTAACCAATTAGCCAGAGAAGTGAGTAAGTACAGACTTCCTGTACAATGTCGTATATTTGGCATTGTAAATGACATTAATACTAGTTAATATTCACGGTACACTATTTACATACATACATTCACATCTTCTCACTTTGATCCTTCGAGTCTGACTCACTAGAGGATATCCGCTGCAGAGGCAGGTCAATATTGAAAATGTAACCATTATAGAAAGAACTATGAAATATAACGGTAAAATGTCCCTGCAAATAGAAAACTGTTTTAGGAAATCAGATGTCGTATGTGGCTTTCAGGTTAACAACATTCTAAAACAGCGAGCAAAACATAATCTGAAATGGACATATAACAAATCTGATCGCTCTGGAGTATATAAGACTGATTGCAGTACCTGTGACAGATATTATATCGGTTAAACGGGCCGTTCTTTTAACTTAAGGTTTACAAAGCATTCGCAGCCACGGAACAAAACTCCTTTGGGATAGAGTTTATCTGAAACTGGCCATATCACTGAGAACTGCATACCTATTCTCCACAGGATGGAAAAACGCCGTGTTCTAAATTTGTCAGAAGAACTCTAAATGTAAAAAATTGCTCAATTAGCGTAGCAACTTCGTGCCAATTTTTTTTTTTTTATGTGTGATACAGTACAATACAGCTTCCGCCCTCTAACTGTGTTGGTGAGGCAGTAAATTTAACCACGGGGCAGCGACGCTGCGTCGCTGCAATACACTTAAGAGGTGTGGCGGTGGGACTTAAAGAGTCCCGTACCACCCTCCAACAGTGACAGTACACATCATTCAGGCATAAAAACTTAGTCCGACGTGCGCGGAACGTAGTGGACGTAGAATGGGGGACTAGTGCCGCCATAGGCTGCATCCGTGGTGAGCGTGCCAGGCCTATCGTCAGCCATGGTCGGAATCTGATTTGTCTATTATGGTTAGAGGAACCGGATGCTGATGCCATCGGCGTGGAAGTGTGGTCCCAACGTGGCCTAACCCATCGACAGTGTCCCGCAGTGCATCCACTTTCCCATAGCGCCGCCGGGTGTTGTTGCGTGTGGTCGTCTTGAGGGTGACGATACCCGCTTCCTCGTGTAGAGTCACAATTCTCGTGAGTAGCTGGGCGTGCAGGCTCCACCTGAGAACCTTGTTCTGCAGGCGCTGCAATGTCCGCATCCTGGTGACACTAATCGTGGCCCCTGCAGCGGAGCCATATGTGAGGGCAGGCAGCATAATTCCTCGATCGATGCGGCATTTGGTATGCAGGTTACGTTCCCTAGTGCGGAAGAGGGTTCAAAAAGCCCTGGTCAGCTTTTTCCGCTTGTTGGCGACATACTCCGCAAGACAATTGAATAACAGCTTGTGGTCCTCTCGAACCCCTAAATAGGTGGTTGTCGGAGACCAGGGCATCTGCACGCCTGCAATCTAAATATTGTGGAGGAGTACTGGGCGCCGTTTGGTGAAATAGACTGCCATAGTTTTGGCGGCATTAAGAGCTATTTTGTTTTTCCGACACCATCTAATGGTGGCATTCACCTGTCGCTGGAGGCGGGCGACGACGGCATCAGTCATCCGGCCAGTGGCATTAAGTGCTGTGTCGTGAGCATGTTGTGCCAGGTGGCACTCGGTGATAACGGGCACATCATTCACATACATATTAAAAAGAATAGGAGACAACACCGATCCAACACCGATCCTTGCGGAGTGCCCGCCGACAACTGGCGAATGCCAGAACGCATTCCCCTTTCAGCCACTAGGGAAGTCCTACCGCGGAAAAAGTCATCCACGATCTTGACATAGATATCCGGTATAGGGGTCTGCGTCAGCATCTTGTGCACTAAGTTGTCGTGCCAGATCTTGTAGGTGTTCTGCAAGTCCAGAAAAACGGCAGCTGTCGACTTGGCGATGTTGAAGCCTTTGCTGAGGTGTTCAGTGATTCGTAGGACCTGAAGTTCGGCAGGGAGGTGGAAGGAACCCAAACTGTTGAGGTCGAATCGTCCCAGCCACCGCCAGAGGTTGGGAAATACGGTGGAGGATCATAGATTTAAGTATCTTCGCCATGGCTTATTTATTTGTTTTGCTTTAGGGTGCAAAATAACTAGAGTCACACACGCCCAAGTCAGAACTAGAGTACAAGAACACAAACGACTGTATGTCAGTCCCAATTAACGTAATATAGCTAAAAACCGTCACGTGGAAAAAGTGCTAAAAGAGACACTATACAGAAACGGAGGTTCAAAACTAAAAATTAAATGACCTTCGCCGTATTGCTTCGGCTGATATAAAGTAAAACGCGATCGACATCCCGCGCGTCATTCGCTAAAACGACGCCACTTAGCAACTGACGATGGCTAAAAAGTCAGTGCCCAATATGCAGCCGAGTTAAAATAATCTCCTCCCGGCGGGAGGGCCGAGAGGAGGTTGTCCAAGGCGCTGGGAGAGGCTTAATAAGCCGAAACGTATTCCCGTGTACAGAGGACCACTGGCGATGCCAAAGGGAATCACCGGAGAGAATAGAGGTACCTGCGGACTGAGGTACGAGGACTGCAGCCTAGACAGCAGTGTCAGCAGCGTCGTTTCCTGGGAGACCGACATGACCACGAACCCACAGAAACATGACACTGGCTCCACTAAGAATGAGCAAGTGACAGTTTTCCTGGACCCGCTGCTCTTAGGGATGGGCAAAGTACAGCACACACAGACTTCGAAGGGCACTGGGCGAGTCTGAGCGGAAGACACAATTGAAAAGCCTATGTCGCCGCATGTACTCCGTGGCCTGATATTGGGTTAAGAGCTCGGCTGTAAATACTGAGGAGTGTGCTGGAAGCCGATATCGAAAGGCGCGGGTGCCAATGACGAAGGCACATCCGACGCCATGGCCAGTCCGAGAGCCATCAGTTTATACAAAGTTTCTATCGCGAAGTTCCATGCGAAGGTCGTGAAACTGAAGGCGATAGACCGAGGCTGGAGTAGTGTCCTTAGGAAGCGAATGAAAGCCAACGTTAACATGGGCCGCTTCACGAAGCCAAGGTGGTGAAGGGTTCACACCCACCGGGAAAGTTGCATGTAGTGTGAAGTTAAGCCGCCGTAAGAAGTGCCCAAAGTGGACTCCAGGAGGTAACAGAGAAGAGGGAGGAGCCCCATACTGACGAACGAAGGAATCATGACAGAAGGACGCATAGGAGGCGTGGCCATGCATGGCAGACAAACGGCATGCATGCCTACTGAGGAAAAAGTCACGGCGGTAGGATAGTGATAGTTCAGCAGCTTCAGCATACAGACTCTCAATCGGCCTAGTGTAAAAGGCACCGATGGTGAAACAGACGCCACGATGGTAGATAGTGTAGAGATGGCGTAAGAGGGATGGGCGTGCTGACACATAAACAAAGCGCCCATAGTCGAGTTTCGAACGGCCAAGGGACCGGTACAAACGGAGGAAGGTGGTTCGATTGACACCCCAGGAAGAACAATTGAGGACACGTAGGACACTGACGGACCACGTAAAGTGGGCTACCAGGTGAGATATATGGGAGGACCAAGAGAGTTTGTTCAAATGTTCAAATGTGTGTGAAATATAATAGGACTTAACTGCTAAGGTCGTCAGTCCCAAAGTTTACACACTACTTAACCTAAATTATCCTAAGGACAAACACATACACCCATGCCCGAGGGAGGACTCGAACCTCCGCTGGGACCAGCCGCACAGTCCATGAGTGTAGCACCTGAGACCGCTTGGCTAATAACGCGCGGCCCAAGAGAGTTTCCTATCGAGCATGAGACCCAGGAATTTCGTAGTTTCAACGAACGGAAGAGGAAAAGCAAAAGCCATTGTCGATGCTCCAGGAGTAAAGGCGATGAAGACAGCGCTGAAGGCGCCACTCAGTGAAACATGTCCGTGGAGAACTGCAATTGATGGCAAAATCGTCAACAAAAAGGGAGGGCAGACATGCCATTATAGGGTTAATAGAGATAGCAAAGAGGACAACTCATGACGGAACCCTCAGGTACACCATTTCCCTGGATAAAAGGTGTCCAACAGGACAAAAAACACGTGCACCTTGAAAACTCGGTCTTGTAAAAATGCCCGAAGACAACAAGGCAGGCGCCCATGGAAGCCGCACACGTAAAGAGTATGGAGGATATCAGTTCTCCAGCAGGTGTCGTAGGCCTTCTCCAAATCGAAAAACACGGCCACAGTCTGGGATTTCCGCGTAAAACCATTCATGACATGGTTGAACAAAGTAACGAGAAGGTCAGTTGCAGAACGCCACGCTCGAATTCCACAATGTGCATTCGTTAGCAAATGTCGAGACTCGGCCCACCACAGTAGCCAGGCATGAAAAATATGTTCCTTCACCTTGCAAACGCAGCTGGTAAGAGAGATGGGGCAGTAGCTAGAAGGGAGGTTTCTGAGCTTATCAGGCTAAGGTATGAGTCTGACAGTGGCTTCACGCCAGCGTCAGGAAATGTGCCCTCCACCCAGATGTGGTTGTACGTGTTAAGCAGAAAGGTCTTGCCCGCAAGAGAAAGGTGCTGCAGCATCTGAATGTGAATTGCGTCTGGGCCAGGGGTGGAGGATCAGGATGAACTGAGAGCATGATCTAGCTCCCTTATAGTAAAGGCGGCATTATAGCACTCACGATTAGGATAAGAGAGGAGTATCGCCCGACCCTCCTCCACTTCTTCCCGATGGAGGAAGGCAGGGTGATAGTGGGAAGAGCTCGAATCTTCCGCAAAATGGCAGCCCAAGGTGTTGGAGATAGCAATACGGTCCACGATGACATCGTCAGCTACTGTCAGGCCGGATATTGGGGAATGGGTCGTGGTTCCAGAGAGCTGTTGGAGGTTTCTTGGCCCACACGACAGAGGAAGGTGTGGAACTGTTTAAAGAACTAGTGAATGAAATCCAGCTAGCTCTTTTGATATCCAGAAGAACGAGACGACACTTTGACGCATCTGTTTATTATAAATGCAGTTTGACTGCATAGGGTGGTGGTTAAAAACGCGGAGAACACGTCTCCGTGCGCGAATTGCGTCGTGGCATACCTCAGTCCACCAAGGGACTGGGACACGATGCGGTAACGTTCTGAAGCAGTAAGGATAACGTTTGTGAGATATTCCACCTCGTCATCACAACAAGAGAAATCTCGTTCTTCGATGGTCGACGGCGAGGAATAAAGCTGCCAGTCAGCCTTAGCAAGCTGCCATATGGGTGTGCATGCAGATGGGACAGGAGTCAGCAAACGGAAAGCACGCTGGAAATGGTCACTCGAATAGGTGTCAGAAAGAACGGACCACTCAAGACGAGGGACAAGATGGGCAGTGCAGGAGGATAAGTCCAACTTGGAATAAGTGTGAGAGGAGTGAGAAAGGAAAGTGGGTGCTCCAGTGTTAACACAGAAGAGGGTAAGTTGGTTAAGAAGGTCACCAAAGAGGGCACCTTTCTGACAGGTCCTGGGAGAACTCCAAAGGGGATTACGCTCATTAAAGACACCGAGTAGCCAAGCTGGGGGGGGGGGGGGGGGGGGAGAAAGCTGCGCAATATGTTGAAGGAAGTCAGACCTGGTGACAGTGAATGATGGTGGGACATATAAGGTACAGGGGGAAAAAGTCATATGGGGAAGGAAAAGGCGAACTGCAACACCATGAAGATTGGTAGTCAGGGAAATGGGTTGAATATGAATGTCATGAGCAGCATGACGCCCCCATGAGATAGCATATCGATCTCATGTGTAAGATCAAAAAGTATCGGTAAGAAACGTAAAAGCTCAAAGTGGTCGTGAGGGCGCAATTTCGTTTCCTGAAGGCAGAGTACAAGGGGACGCTGAGACGCTAAAAGCAGCCATAAGTCCTCTTTGTGGAGCCAAAGGCCGCAAACGTTCCACTGGAGGAGAGTCATGATGATGAAGAGATGGAGCGGTTTCACCTCGGTGGCTGACGAGTGACAGCTCGGAAAGAGGTGCTACTACAGCACACAGAAGCATCAGCTTGTTTGTGCAGTCGGTATGTGGAGTCCAACGCTGTACAACAGTTGTTGGTGTGCACCGGCGGCACAGAGGCTGATTGGGCTATGGAATCATGTGGCGATACCATTGAAGAGGATCTTCGAGGTGGCGAAGCAGAAGACTGTTTGCGCCTTTGGTGGACTTCTTTAAGCCTTTCCGGTTGGATGAAGACTCAGATGTTGTTTGGTTGGAGAGATGGAGGAAGTCTTCACGAGAATACTCCTTCTGTCCTTTCTGGTCTACTGGTTGTGTATCTGGTGGCTTCGCCCCTTGGGGCGAAAATTTGATGGCTTGTTCCACAGCTGGGTGGGGGGATGGCGATGCAACCTTGACACTGGACGATTTCACAATCTCCGAGCTGAATTGGAGGTTGCATGCCGACATGACCATGTCCTTCATGGAGCGAGGGATAGCAAGAACAGAACTATACGGACCAGATGGGAGAGTGCAGGATTCGTGACTAGCCAGTAACTTACGGACGACTGGATAAGGCACCTTTTCCTTTACCCAGATCTCTTGAACAGCTCAATCATCAAGATACACTGGACAATCCCGAGAGGAGGTGGCATGGCCGCCACAGTAGTTGATACATTGGGGAGAAATAGGTGGACAATCGCCCTCCACAAGTGACACATGTGGATGGGTGTTGACAAGATGTTCTAGTGTGCTTGAAACGAAGACACTGATAGCAGCGCATCGAGTTTGGAATGTACGGCCAGATGGTGATAATTTCGTTTCCAGTTTTGAGCTTGGACAGAAGCACCACTGTATCAAAGGTGAGAAAAAGAGTACAGGTGGGCACTAAGAAGGAATCTACCCTAATGAGAGAGGTAAGACTGTACTTCAGCCTCGGTTACACTGTCGAGCAGCGTGGTGTAAATTACACCATGGGAAGAACTGAAAGTTCTATGGGCCTTCACATGAACAGGGTAACCATGGAGAAGCGTCATTACGTTTACTTTTTGTAGAAGTGGGAAGACGATTGACTCATCACGAGGAAATCATCCATGATGGCCAGCGTCTCCAATGGCACACTCCTTCCAATTGGGGGCCCCTTCGCAAGGGGGCGCACCTGCCCTAAGGTGATTGTTCACACCTCAGGTCACACCTGTCAAACATCTGACAGAGGGACCAATCGGCAATTTGGGAAGGTTATAGCTCAGGCAATTACCCCTCCCTGGATCTGGCCTGTACCAGGGGATACATGCAAACAATACCTGTCGACCTGGACCTGGATAATACGTGTTACCATGTCACCTGTTATTTGTCAGTCATGTGGGTCAGTCTTCAGAAGCGCACACGGAGAAAGAAGAAAAAGGAGGATCCTCAAACGCCGAAGTGGAGGAACGAGAGTAGCAGGGAGACAGAGACAGGAAATGGGAACGAAAATCAAGGGTGAGACTGTTCACTCATCAGGAACAGAATGCAAAAGGGAAAAAGAATAGCAAGAGGATAGACATGCAGGACGGAAGGGAAAAAATGCTGCAAAGGCTAGGGCCCCATGGTAGCCAAGCACAAACACACCAAAGATTGGCAAGCCCCAGGGTAGATTTAGGAAGCTGATGGGCCTGTTGTTGGTGGGGACTGCATGGTCCTGGAACCGCTTGAGGACTGCAGTCAGCTTGGCTTGCTTCCACTGAGGGGGAAAAGAAAGACATGACGCAACAATTTAAAATATTGGTGAACAAGATGAGAGGCAAAGATGTTCATTTAAAATTCCGTCCAATTCAGGACTGAGCAGCCACGTTTCAGTCATAGGATCTGGTAGACTTATGCAATGGACGTCAGTTGGGGGCCAGACAGAGGTGGCAGATTGCGAAAAGTGGCAACAGCTTTCAGGACATCATGTTCATCCTGTAGTTCGTCCAGAGAAAGATCCTGGGCAAGAGGGTGATTTTGCGCCTTGACTGCATCCTCCAGCACTTCCACTATTTGGAGGGTATCATATGACAAGATTTATGCCATGAGAATACGATGGGAAGTCGCCGGGATAGAACATTGCAGGGCGCTAATGACAGCCCAATCAGACTTATCGTGTAAGAGGGAAGTGGACATCCAGTTCTCCCATTGTTCAGACCTCCAGTCAGCGGCCCAGTGGTATAATTCGCGCTGGAGGTGTCTCATTTGGCGTTTGTCACGAGGATTGCGAAACTGCTTCCACCACGGGCGGTGGCGGTACTTTTGCACCTTCAGCTTCCATAACAGGGAAGCAAATCGTCTGGTGGTTAAGTCTGAGGTACAGTGGAGATGGAGAGCTCCACTGCTTTCTGTATTTTGGCAGTAAGGTAATCCACGGCATGGGCTGTATTGGCCAGTGTTGTCAAGTCGAAGTCCTGCCGACTGGTGTTATTAAGTACCCCGGCAAACTTGTCCCAATCAGTGAGGGTCACAGTAAAACGAACATCAAATAAAACAGGAGCATCAGTAAAGTGCAGGAGTACTTGGTCATGGTCGGAGGCCACATCATGGAGAACTTCCAGTGAAAACTGAGCAGTTTGTTTTTGAATATGGTCACATCCAGAAAGTCTGGCTGGCATTTAGAACAGACTGGTATATGGGTAGGTTCGTGGGGCCATAGGTCGACAGTGCTAAGGTGTCCTCCAGGTCAAGGAGCTTACATTTCAGTTAGGTAATGCCCGCCTGCAGGTGGTGACAGTTTATACAGCTTGTCTTTGTGCTTGTAAATCTGTACCTTGGTCAGTAAGGTTGTCTTATCTGTCCTCAACTGATAACGTTTGGAGCATTATAGGCAGAGCCCTTCAACCAGCTCGGGATTTTGACGATTTAACACACCTGTTGGACAGAACTTGCTAAGATGTGCCTCGAGGGTATATCCAAGAGGTCTAGCAATCAAAGGCCAAACCGAATATCTGCTTGCTTAAGCGCTAAAGACCAACGCTTTACTGACTCGTTCAATTTGTGAATTTCCTTCTCTTGAAGAAAACATCCCATTTTTCTCAAATTTCAATCATTTGTTTGTCTGTACTTGTACATCACATCTACCAATCTCAGTCCTACTCCGATAACTGCTTTGTGTTGAATCGTTTTTTGTCTTAGAGTCTATATGGGTTATCGTATGAGACAATTTCAAAGTTTAGATTTACAATTAGAAATGTTCACGAACCTATCAATCTGTCGTGGCTTATTACACTTTATTATGTTGCTAGGACTGCTGCTGGGCATATTCGGGAAGTTAAACATTCTGACAACAAGACAACAAAGGAGATATACTTTGTTCTTTCTTTCTGCGATGTTATAACCTATTTCCGTCGCAAGCCAAACGACTGTCTACGGTGCCAGCTTAGCTCGTGTAGCGAGAGTCATCTAGCAGCCGCCAGGCTAATTTGTCAGTGTAAAAATGCTGCCAACAGAAGGAAAAAACGTCATATTATGTTTTCTCGTAGAACTGAAAAGCAGTACTGTGGCTGCCAAAGAATGGTAACTAAAAATGAAAGACATTTTGTACAAAAACATATCAAATATGGTTCTGCAAGGCGAAAGCTCTCATTGTGAATAACAACGTAGTTCACATTGTGTAAAGAAGGATTACAATTTTCGTTCACTTCTTACCTTACGCCTCCCAGGGCTGGTTCACTCACGGTGAAGTCTCGTTGGCGCATTGTTGCTAAATTTTATTTGCGAATTAAATGAGTGTAATCACTCGGAACCAAGCCAAATTTTTAATATTAGTAATTTTGAAAGCTGCGAAGGTTATCTGACGTAGTCGTTTTGTGGAACCATTAGGAATTGTACTAACAAGTAAATGTGGTCATACAACTTACCGTTGCATGAAATAACTTCGATACACAAAGATAGGGATGTTCACATTTGCTCTCAAACCAAAACATGACCATTTACAATAGTATACGTTGTTCGAAATAGAGAATTAGTTCACAGTACATGTAACTAATTTTCTTTCTGATATTTTGTTAGACTGTTGGGCATTCTGCAGCAACGGCCGTCGGTAGCACCATTGTTGCACATTACAATTTGAATTACAGTTAACAGTAAAAGTGCGAAGAAAATTAACCAAGACAAACGTTCTAACAGGGTAAAGTAGTAGCTGAATCATTACTTAGTTCTACTCATTAAAATCTCTACGTCAAGGTACGGTTTAATATCAAATCATACCTTCACGATTCTTCTAAATGTCAGTGCTCTTGATGCACGCTAAATTAACACGTCGTATTTGAACATAAACCAGCTTTTTATTCATTTAAAAAACAGTCACAGTACTTTATTAAAAAATGTAAGGTATTATTATTCTTGATAAGAAGGACGTGATGTAAAAAGACGATACTGCAAACCCAAAAACTGTGAAGTGTAGTTAAACTTACATTGCAATAATACAGCAAGCTTTTGTGGAGTCTACCTTTCCGGATCTCACATCTTGCTCTAGGGGACTGAGCGATGAGACGATACGGAAAAGAGGTCTAATAAACTTACGTCCAGAAATGCTGGCTTCCATGCTACAGAGCATTTATTCAGTCATGAATTGTTACAGACACTGCGATCTAATACGCGCTGTACCATGCAGGGGAGGCAAAGTCACCCGCAAGAAACGCCCATAGTTCTCGCCCGTCGGGTGACGTGGAGGGAAGACTGGTCCCAAAATACAGTCGCCAATTATCTCGGCCCATATATTCCGGCTGCCCATTGCTGGTAGATCTAGTTCGGTCACAGACTTGGATAGCATCAGTCCTGATTACTAGGAAGACGTTACTTAGCTACGTTCTTCGAGTCGGAATTGTGTGTAACAGTACTTGCACGTAGAGGGCACTCGAAGCACAGGAAGCAAGTTAAGTTACACGATTCTTTTCTTTTTAGAAATAAAGTGTATATACACATCACTTTGAATTCCTGCCACCGGCCATCGAAACTTCTGTCTTTTGTTTGTGTTTATGCTGACTCCCACTGTAGCCGACACTACAGTGCACCTCACCAAGTAGCATATTAGGGGGGAAGATGATTATTTTTCACTTTTTGCATTACAAAGATACATTTGATCTCCACTACAAAGATATGTTTGACATTAATGACTAGCTGAAACACGGTATTATTAGTTTCGATTTTAGGCCAAGTTGGTTACGTTCCACGGGTGGTATAAAAAGTAGTTTTGAGTAAGGCTGCAACATTTATCAGTCGGTACTATTGTGCCAAGTAACTCCAAATTTTTTTTCACATCAAAATTGATGTCAAAAAAATAGGTTAGCAACACACACAAAATTTTAATATCAAGTGTCACAATGTTATTACCGTTATTACTACATCTCCCTGTCGCCTAAAACGTGTCTGTGAATTCTAATCCCTAAACCGTCATTAATATTTGTCAAATTACGTAAAGATGTTGGCATTTCGATCACAGGCTCACTATAGGCTGTTTTTCTGGTGGTCCAGAGATCTAACATTCATCACTTTCTGTTTTTAGATGTTTTTCAGTAGAACAAAATTATTTTATTTCCGTCTATGATCACAAAATTGTTAATTGCTTAGACCACCGATGTAGGTCAGCGATGACCATCTTTAGATGTGATTTAAGGCAGGTCCTGATATAATGAAGCCATGCTGGTATCGTCAATAGATAGTACTACATGTCACTAACTGTTATGTTCTACACTAGGAAAATATGATTCACGTTATGGACTTGCTTATATAGATTTTTAATTACGTCTTTGAACCAGGACCAACATGCAGTTATGTTTCACTGGTTTTCTCATTACCTAGACCACATTTTCCAATCTTTTAGCACAACCGACCATACTAAAATGATATGTTTTGATGACATTATTAATGCGTTGTATCACATAAACTACAGATTTTCGTAATACGCAAGGAACATCACGTAATGCATGAAACATGAAATGTAAACACAACACGACACGGTCAAAGAAAATGGTGGTCGTGGTTCCCCACAAAGAGGAAAGCTAGAAATCTCGAAAATATGATCATGCATCAAAATAAAATGATGAACATATTTCGGGTACAAAACATACGCTGTTTGATTGTCCTGATTCGAAACTACATTTACACATTTCTGACTGAGAACGAAAATTCTATCTTGCTCCAAAATGTAATAGTTTATCAAGGTTCCTAAGAGTTCGAGTAGAAACTATACGTGCCACTACCGCCATAAAAAGCTAATTAGTCATGTAGTAACAAATTCTATGTTCCAAAATTGGTTTATTGAAGGCAAAAGAAGAGTTCCTACAATCCACTGTAGAGCTGATACGAAAATGACCCATATGAAAGTAAGGGAGAACGGAATCAAAGAACAGTGGAAGATGTTTCATTAAAATTGTAAGTCTTAACATAACAGCTGTCCTATTGAACATCGCATATGCTCTACTGTTGGATTCACATTAGGCCACTGTTTTCAATGATAATAATAATAGTAAGAGCAATAGTAGTGGTCCATTTGCGGCAAGGTACAGTCGAGGTATAATAAACTGTCGAGATGAAATGTTTATTTATCGATACATTTATGTGTGCATTAACAAGTTATCGCAATGAAGTCGTTACACATATAATTCTTTATCGTCATTGGTAGGTCGATAACATTTACCGTTGGACCCCACATACAAGAATGAATTTTAATTGCCAATCAGTTCAGCATATGTACGAGTATCGGAATTGTCAGCTTTTGTAGGACCAAGGAATAAACCATAGAGAAACATTCTGAAATCGTGTTAGGAAATTTTTAACTTCCGTAAAAATGTATACATCTCAAAGGAAGCACAACGTTATCACGATTATTATTGCTGCCATTGTTGCTTTGCAAAGAAACATGATCCACTGTAGCTATACCAGTGTTTTGTAGAAGACGAGAAATAAGTGACGAGTGTCGATGTCAGTACGGACAGACTCCTGGTTTGCCGCTGCCCTATGACTGGTGGTTCTCGCAGGGTATTCAACAGGTTCGTATAGCTTCTAACCTTTATTTCTCTAAAATATTTCAAAAACGCAACATATTAGACAATCATTTGTTACATGTAAGTATTTGCCAAGTCCTTATGGAAGGTGAACAAAATCGACGGTTAGTTGGATGTATGCTTCTCTCGTAACACTTGGCGTGAGAGCAACGGGAATCTTTCGCACCGTAATTAATGCACGCAAACTTACTCTCTGGATTAGAAACACAGACAAATAATTAATTCGGTGCCACATACCATTAGCAGATAGAATCTGGATTATAGTTTGGTAACATGTTCTGCGATCAATTACTGAAATCGTTTAGTACCGTCAAGTCTCTGGGAGTGATTTTAGCTAAAGCAAGCGTGTAAATCTCACCATAGGGATGGCATACTGTAGATTAAGATTTAACATACGGGTGCTTTACTAACGAAAGAGATCGTTTGTGTATGAAAATTGCTACTTTTCTTTATGGTCTTATTTCTTAGAAAGCAGAATAATTGGAATCATATCATGAGAGTTTCTGCCGCATATAAACCATAAGATGCAACATAGGAGTCTGTCTTTTTAACATTTAACTGTGCAAATAGTCTTCAATAGCTCCTCGTTTGACTGTCTTTAATGGGTCGAAAGAAATATCTCACATTTACACAGCTGCCCTTTCGTTTCGACATTATTCAGATATTAGGACGAGAATGATCTTCACACAGTGCGTCAATAACCACTGTTCGGGAAATCGTAGTTGGTATTCTGAACTGCGTCTTCTTTTTAATGTGATCATGAATTCGGATACTTGTCAAGTGTAAATAATCTTGGTGTCACAGTAAAGAATACAAACGACAGTATGAAGCTGTGTCATCCTAACACATTTATTCAAGAATGGTAAGACTCTTATAAGACTCTTAACACCAAACCTTTGGTGATACTTGTGTACAAACAAACGCCGTTTAAGTTTCATATTACTACAGCTCGCAAACTGTGGAAATCTTCCGACATAAGAACTATGGTGTCGACTATCAGTATGTATTCCTTTCCTACTCAATCAATTTTATCCAGTAGACCATTTTCTTTTTGCCTTGGTACTTAACGAATATGCTCCTTTGTTGTGTGTGCACAGCATCTTTCAATAAATCCCCAATCATAAAAATGTCAAAAACTTGTATATTAATTTTACACACATGAGAAAAAGTTTCGCATCACCCCGGTTCCCAGAACTAGTGAAGATAGACGTTGACTGTGGATATTGTATCAAAGACACAGTCCCTTTGACTGTTGAGAAATGTCACTAAACCCGCCCAAAAACGTACACAAACATACATGACCAGCGCCCATTAGACTCAGGGGGACCGACAGTCGATGAGTTCCGGTCATTCCACGAGGATGGAGGTACACTGCTCTTGTTGTCTATAGTCAACCATGACTAGACGGTCAATACCACTGTTCGATCTCGTCCGCCTTGTTACTTTGTGCCAGAAAGGGATCTCCACAAGGGAAGTGTCCAGGCGACTCAGAGTGAACCAAGGTGATGTTGTTTGGACATGGAGGAGATACAGAGATACAGTAACCGTCGATGACATGCCTCGCTCAGGCCGCCCAAGGGCTGCTACTGCAGTGGATGACCGCTACCTACCGATTATGGCCTAGAGGAACCCAACGCCACCATGTTGATTAATGCCTTTCGTGCAACCACAAACTGTGGGGAATAGGCTGCATGATACGCAGCTTCACTCTCGACGCCCATGGCGAGGTCCATCTTTGCAACCATGACACCATGCAGCATGGTACAGATGGGCCCAACAACGTGCAGAATGGACTGCTTAGAATTGGCACCACGTTCTCTTCACCTATGAGTGTCGCATACGTATTCAACCAGACAATCGTCGGAGACGTGTTTGGAGGCAACGCGGTCAGCTGAAAGCCGTAGGCACACTGTCCAGCGAGTGCAGCATGGTGGAGGTTTCCTGTTGTTTTGAGGTGGCAATATGTGGCACCGTAACGGCTTTACGATACGTGACTGCCATCCTCCGACAAATAGTACAAACACATCGGCAGCATATTGGCGAGGCATTCGTCTTCATGAACGAAAATTCGCGCCTCCATCGTGCACATCTTGTGAATGACTTCCTTCAGGATAACGACATCACTCGGCTAGAGTGGCCAGCAAGTTCCCAAGACATGAATCCTATCGGAACCCGCCTAGGATAGATTGAAAAGAGCTGTTTATGGACGACGTGACCACCAACCACTCTGGGGGATCTACGCCGAATCGCCGTTGAGGAGTGGGACAATCTGGACCAACAGGGCCTTGATGAACTTGTGGATAGTATGCCATGACGAATACAGGCATGCATCAATGCAAGAGGACTTGTAACTGGGTATCAGAGGTACCGGTGCGTACAGCAATCTGGACCACCGCCTCTACAGGTCTCACTGTTTGGTGGTACGACATGCAATGTGTGGTTTTCATGAGCAATAAATAGGGCAGAAATTATGTTTATGTTGATCTCTATTCCAAATTTCTGTACAGATTCCGGACCTCACGGAAGCGAGGTGATGCAAAACTTTTTTTGATGTGTGTATTATTTGGTTACTATTTATGAAACCGTATTTAATGGAAAATCGGTGTAAACTCCCTACTTCTAACGTTCCGTTCTGATCATGTATCACTGTTTCGCTGCTGTTTTTGAAAGTAACAAATTCATTATCTGTCTGAATTTGCACTACTCGTCTTTTTCAAGGGCGATGTTCCACAGCCATCACTGACAGAAGTTCGCGTTTCACAGATTTACAGCCTGCCAAGAAGAATAACATTATGTTTCTCCAAGGGTCAGTCATACACGATCATTCTCAGGGTCGGAAACAATCTTCGTAGCATAACTACGGATAAGCTGTCAAAAGTTGACTGTTGTTCGAACTTTAGATGCTTTGTACTGTACCATGGTATATTGCGAGAGGTTTAAACGGAATTCATAATTTTGCGTTGCCATGTTTTTTCTTACTTTTCAACTAGTAGTGTGATTGAGAGGTGAGCGTGGTACTTGTGTCGCATTTTCTGATGAAGCAAGGATTAATGACACAATCGGAACTTGTGTGTGATTACACAATTTGCTATGGATGATAAGAGTATTTTTAAGCAAATATTATTATAGTAACTAATTCGACACAGTTTGGTTATTTCTGACATCATGATTATTTACGTTCAGGCATGATAAAAATGAAGCATTCTGCGGCTAAAGATGATCGTTTATCGGCAAAATTATGGTAAAATACATTCAGTTGAGTAATGGCAGGTGTTTTCAAGAAGATATACTTTAAATTTATTAATTCTGAACAAATCAACGTGCATCAAACTGTCGGACTTTGTCAAAATGCAAGAGGGGTGAGCTGTGGAACACTATGTCACCAAAAGCTTGGAGTTAAGAGTCTTATAAGAGTCTCACCATTCTTGAATAAATATTTTCGGTTGTATTCTGTATTCTGTTGTGTGACACAACGATTATTTACACTTGGAAAGTATTGCGACTTGATGACCATACTAGAATGAAAACGCAGTCCAGAAGAAGAATCGAGACTGCTGGTAGAGAAATAATATTACTCTTTACTAGGTTACAGATTAGAGTAACTGCCAGATCACTTTTACACTCTACCGATAAATATGGGAACATGCATTTATACAACATCGAATTGCACAGTTTAATTATCTCTGGATTCCGAATGAATAACTGAAATCAAAGCCTTACGGCTGTGTTTAGTTATTATTCCTTCGCAAATGTGAAATCACATGCAGTCGTGTTGTATATTATGCTACATATTTTAATATTACGCAAGCGTTCATAAATTAATGAATTACTGCGTATCCGAATAGGTCATAAAAATCACAAATTTTGTTTGCTTTTAATTTCAAATTAGTGGAAGGAAATTTACTGGCGAAAACCATAAATATAATTTTACTTTTTCCAAGAGCTATATCCTAAAGGCTGCAACTTAAACAGGTCAACATAAACTAAAGAATAGAAATTTACACACGTAGCTTTATGTTCCCGTTGTAAAGAGTTGCCATTTACCCATGAATAGCTCAGTGAGTAATTTCGTCCTTAACATAATGTACAATTTTTATTTGTTATCAATACTCATCCAGAGGGAGTTCGAGACTTTACTTCTTCCACCCACCACACACTGCAGTTCTCAGGACTCGAAAGTCCTTTTCACCGTGCGCCTCCTAAGAGCGTCTAATGTTTACTCAGCGGGACTTTCCCCATTCTAATGATTTTCTCACGCTCCCTTATATTAAGGGAGCAGGCGGTTCTAACATCACATGGTTTGTCCTCCTTAAAAATCTCTCAGTGGCAGTATAAGGTCGAACAGAATTCCGCCTTACCTCAGTCATGTGTCGCTCTTTGTGACTAATCCGGAGAGGGAGGAGGCAAATGCAGTTCTAACAAAGATCACAACATTAGATGAGACCTAGAGCCAAAGTACATCACATTTTTCATGTCTCAAAATGTGCGACTGTAACCTATGTTAATTGCCCCTGTATCAGTTAGCCTCAAGAACAGCTTTAAGACTGAACCAAGATACACCTTCGAACACCCCACTGTTTCTCCCACCGTTGAAATGATGGATACACGATGGTGATTTGACCCGCTACTGAGTAAGAGTCAGTGTAGTAGTATATATGGGCTTTTTAACTTGGAGACTGACAATATGCAGCCAGCGCTTAGCGGAGGGTACGCCATACTGACGTTTCCGATTTTTTTCCTATTCATATCACGTAACGAGTAACGTAAGAATCTACATCTACATCTACATTATTACTCTGCAATTCACATTTAAGTGCTTGGCAGAGGGTTCATCGAACCACAATCATACTATCTCTCTACCATTCCACTCCCGAACAGCGCGCGGGAAAAACGAACACCTAAACCTTTCTGTTCGAGCTCTGATTTCTCTTATTTTAATTTGATGATCATTCCTACCTATGTAGGTTGCGCTCAACAAAATATTTTCGCATTCGGAAGAGAAAGTTGGTGACTGAAATTTGGTAAATAGATCTCGCCGCGTCGAAAAACGTCTTTGCTTTAATGACTTACATCCCAACTCACGTATCATATCTGCCACGCTATCCCCCCTATTAGGTGATAATACAAAACGAGCTGCCCTTTTTTGCACCCTTTCGACGTCCTCCGTCAATCCCACATGGTAAGGATCCCACACCGCGCAGCAATATTCTAACAAACGAGTGTAGTGTAAGCTGTCTCTTTAGTGGACTTGTTGCATCTTCTAAGTGTCCTGCCAATGAAACGCAACCTATGGCTCGCCTTCCCCACTTTATTATCTATGTCGTCTTTCTAACTGAAGTTGTTCGTAGTTTTAACACCCAGGTACTTAGTTTAATTGACAGCCTTGAGAATTCTACTATTTGTCGAGTAATCGAATTCCAACGGATTTCTTTTGGAACTCATGTGGATCACCTCATTCTTTTCGTTATTTAGCGTCAACTGCCACCTGCCACACCATACAGCAATATTTTCTAAATCGCTTTGCAACTGATACTGGTCTTCGGATGACCTTACTAGACGGTAAATTACAGCATCATCCGCGATCAGCCTAAGGCAACTGCTCAGATTGTCACACAGGTCATTTATATAGATCAGGAACAGCAGAGGTCCCAGGACACTTCCCTGGGGAACACCTGATATCACTTCAGTTTTACTCGATGATTTGCCGTCTATTACTACGAACTGCGATCTTCCTGACAGGAAATCACGAATCCAGTCGCACAACTGAGACGATACCCCGTAGGCCCGCAGCTTGATTAGAAGTCGCTTGTGAGGAACGGTGTCAAAAGCTTTCCGGAAATCTAGAAATACGGAATCTACTTGAGATCCCTTGTCGATAGCGGCCATTACTTCGTGCGAATAAAGAGCTTGCTGCGTTGCACAAGAACGATGTTTTCTGAAACCATACTGATTACGTATCAATAGATCGTTCCCTTCGAGGTGATTCATAATGTTTGAATACAGTATATGCTCCAGAACCCTACTGCAAACCGACGTCAATGGTATAGGTCTGTAGTTCGATGGATTACTCCTACTACCCTTCTTAAACATCTTTAAATGAAAATGCTTGTACCTGCGGGTGTGGCGGGTTACCTTTGTAGTTGGCAGATCATAGAAATCAATGTCTTAGCCCATACTAGATTGTCAAAATTCATGACTGGCTTCGGCTCTGCAGCCGTGAACAGATGCGAAGAACACAGCAGTAACACGTAGATGCTTAGTTAAAACATGCTACATGCCTACATGTCGCTGCTGTACTTGTTGCCAATCCACTGGCTACCATAATTTAATCAATAAAAAAACACCTGTAGGTATCCTAATCTCTGTAATTTAGTGATCCATACACGAGGTATGCATGCTGGCAGCGTAATGGTTGCACAGTCTTCTTCTAAAACAGGCTTTATAAATTTTATCCATTATGGTTTCGCGAAAACTACTTCATATCTCTTACGAGGATCCACATTTAATTTTTGTTACATTTTAATACGTTATGATATTAATTGCATGATTATAGGTGATTTCACACCGAATCTGACAGTACCTCCAGCAGTGCGAATAGGATCGTCATCCCTTCACACAGTTGGACAAGCTATCGATCTCATATACCCGCTTTGATAGCAGCCGGTTTCTTATGTTTTGATGTCACACTTTGACCACTACTACGAAATTATACGTACTTTAACCCGCATAAAGCTAATCAACTGCCCTCTCACAGATGAAATATCGTTGCTACTCGACAAGTGGTGACCATATCTGACAACGTTCCCCACCTAATGACAGCAGCAGATTTGTGACTGAGCTCCGACAGCGCTTGGCGTGTACAGCTGGCCGTAGCATTAATCTAAAATATCTTTGCTAATCCATATACACAAACGCAGTGCACTGGAGGAGTTCTGAGTCTTACTGAGTCCTAATGTACTGTCAAACAGTGAATAACTGCCAATGGCAGTCACGAAAGCTAGAATTGGTAGGTTTCATGAAATGGTGGGTCTCATGTGGAGTATTTCTATTTAATAACATAAATAATAATGAGTTACGCGAATGCACGAGATCATCTTTCACTGCAGTTAAGACCTGTGCTGAATGGTACATCTTCAGTTACCTACACACTTACTACATCCAGCTGAAAAACGGACGTCGCAACGTAGACCTGCTACTGTCGTGCTTTCAGTCTTGCACTTGCAAGCGTGCCACTTTTCATCAGACGACTAGACAAGTAATCTTAATAATAATTCTAAATGATCGACGTGAAAGGCTAAATACGCTGACACGTACAATGCTGAATAACAGTCATAGTAAGTAGGCGTACGTCATACAGCTCGAGGAAGCAGCCATCACTTTTTATATTACAATAGAGCTTACAATAGCTTGCTTTCATTCGTATCAGCGCATATCTTTTGTCTCTTAATGGCAAGCATTGTGATTTACGCCAGACTGTCATTTTCTCTCTTGTAGATGTTTACCAGTTAAGCTCAGCAGTTACTATAATAAGGACACTTTTCGTGAAAAAGCTATACAATGAAACAACGATTCTAATATATTTATGCTTAGCACTGGAAGGAGAAATTAATGCATGGAAGTTTGCTTTTGTGGTGAAAATATCAGCAGCTAATTCTTTTTTTTTTTTTAGTGCATTATGAATAAAGTAACGTTAGGAAGTTCTTTACTGAACTCTATGGGGAGCATAGGTATAAACATGAGGATACTAGCGATACCGCGTTTCACCAATTAACGTATTTTCGCTGTTTTATAAATGCGATTCAATATGAATGACCCAAACATAAAATTGAATTACGTAACAGACTCAAACACAAGTAACATTTAAAGAAAATGGTACTTAGAGTGCCTTCTTCATTATACGTGAAGCTAAACAACAACTTTGTTTCTATGCAACTCAACTACTTTGTGGTCTGACGCACGAACTGTAGCCCAATCCAAAGTTGACATACATTTAAAAGTCCCGTACCGCTTGCGACAATGGTTAATTTCATACAGCTTCTACTGGAGTATTATCGCAGCATACATCCTCTCAAAACGAAATTACACTACTGGCCATTAAAATTGCTACACCTCGATGATGACGTGCTACAGACGCGAAATTTAACCGACAGGAAGAAGATGCTATGATATGCAAATGATCAGCTTTTCAGAGCATTCACACAAGATTGTCGCCGGTGGGGACATCTACAACGTGCTGACATGAGGAAAGTTTGCAACCGATTTATCATACACAAACAGCAGTTGACCGGCGTGGTCTGGTGAAACGTTGTTGTGATGCTTCATGTAAGCAGGAGAAATGCGTACCATCACGTTTCCGACTTTGACAAAGGTCGGATTGTAGCCTATCGCGATTTCGGTTTATCGTATCGCGACATTGCTGCTCGCGTTGGTCGGGATCCAATGCCTGTTAACAGAATATTGAATCGGTGGGTTCAGGAGGGTAATACGGAACGCCGTGCTGGATCCCAACGGCCTCGTATCACTAGCAGTCGAGATGACAGGCATCTTATCCGCATGGCTGTAACGGATCGTGCAGCCACGTCTCGATCCCTGAGTCAACAGACGGGGACGTTTGCAAGACAGCAACCATCTGCACGAACAGTTCGACGACGTTTGCAGTAGCATGGACTATCAGCTCGGAGACAATGGCTGCGGTTACTCTTGACGCTGCATCACAGACAGGAGCGCCTACGATGGGGTACTCAACGACGAACCTGGGTGCACGAATGGCAAAACGTCATTTTTTCGGATGAATCCAGGAAGCGTGTATTCGTCATCACCATACTGGCGTATCACCCTGCGCGCCGGCCGGAGTGGCCGAGCGGTTAAAGGCGTTACAGTCTGGAACCGCACGACCGCTACGGTCGCATGTTCGAATTCTGCCTCGGGCATGGATGTGTGTGATGTCCTTAGGTTAGTTAGGTTTAAGTAGTTCTAAGTTCTAGGGGACTTATGACCACAGAAGTTGAGTCCCATAGTGCTCAGAGCCAT
Organism: Schistocerca piceifrons; assembly: GCF_021461385.2. NCBI lineage: Eukaryota > Metazoa > Arthropoda > Insecta > Orthoptera > Acrididae > Schistocerca > Schistocerca piceifrons. The sequence continues at coordinate 277,104,911 of NC_060141.1, forward strand.
TTGAACCATTCACCCTGCGTGATGATATGGGGTGCCAATGGTCACACGTCTCGGTCACCTCTTGTTCGCATTGACGGCACTATGGACAGTGGACGTTACATTTCAGATGTGTTACGACTCGTGGATCGACCCTTCATTCGATCCCTGCGAAACCCGACATTTCAGCAGGATAATAAACAACCGAATGTTGCAGGTCATGTACGGGCCTTTCTGTATACAGAAAATGTTCGACTGCTGTCCAGGCCAGCACATTCTCCAGATCTCTCACCAATTGAAAACGTCAGGTCAATGGTGGCCGAGCAACTGGCTCGTCACAATACGCCAGTCACTACTCTTGATGAACTGTGGTATCGTGTTGAAGCTACATGGGCAGCTGTAACTGTACATGCCATCCAAGCTCTGTTTGACTCAATGCGCAGCCGTACGGCCAGAGGTGGTTGTTCTGGGTACTGATTTCTCAGGATCTATGCACCCAAATTGCGTGAAAATGTAATCACATGTCAGTTCTAGTATAATATATTTCTCCAATGAATACCCGTTTAACATCTGCCTTTCTTCTTGGTGTAGCAATTTTAATGGCCAGTAGTGTATTATTCAAAACAGTACAAACGTGACTGTACGGGTGATTTAGTAAAATATCTGGAATACCAAAAGAACTAATTGGACACAGTTCGTCGAGTCTTCGCGCCACATTGCCTTCAAGGAATCCAGCTTCAACAGTCGCAACAGTCACGATATCACTGTTTCTTTTATGGAAGGAATTGTCTCTTAGGTCGCTTCCGCATGACAGAACCACTGCCACGAGTCGTACTATTGTCCTGTGAGCAATTTATATATCCGCTTTTTGAATTGCTTGTAATGCTGCTCAAAGGTGAAATCATATTCTGCAGAGGAAGAATTTCGTAGAACACCTTAATAAACACTCTTGTTTTTTGGTAATTTCTTTGATTTCATAGTACTGAGAATCATCAGATTCTCTACAGTATTTATGACGATTTTCAATAAAAACTTTTATGATTATGGTCTATTGCATCACCAACGTTCCATTCCCTCTGGTTATTCATTTAGTTTTAACAGCTATGCGCTGCACGCGTCCGCAACGATATTTTCGAAGATTAGTTGCTTTGCTTGTATTCCTTCTTGATGCTGACTGGGGTTAGACTTCTTGACGTGGTAGTCCACATGTTTTGCCATACTAAGACAACACCTCATGTCTCGTCTCTTAATAAGTGATTTGTGCTGTAAAGCGGCGATTTTGTAACAGTATAATAAACAGACAGCACTCCTCTTTATCTTGTGAAATTATTTAATGCACTGTCACTGTTCGAGTAACATACGACGCAAAAACAGCATATTTGTGTGAAATGTGGTCGGTGAAGAGTAAAGGTAGTGATAAAGAGCATTGTGCTCTGCAACGATTTGACGGCAAGCAACGTGCAGAAATGTGTGTAGATTATAATAGTTGTAAACGCATGGAACAAAAAATTAGGCACCCGCCGGAAAAATTACGGTAAAACCCTCTAACTGTAGCCTTGATAAGGCTTTCCATAAGGGGAAGAAAAAGATCCACAAGTTTCTTTAGCTTGGCCGCTCAGAGACCATTAGATCCCTAACAGCTGTAAAAATGCGACGATGTTGATTACTACACCCACCTAATTTCCCATATAGTTCCAGACATTGTACATGGGATTGAGATCGAGCTGATTCAGTTAGCTGGTCGATGTGCGTCAGGGTAGTTGAGTGCCCCTCAAACAGGTAACATATGGGCGGAGCCTTGAGAATGTGAATAATGTCATACTAGAAAAGTATCCACAGCATACTCCTTACCAAATTGTAGACGAAAGAAAAATATTTAGTCATCGAGAATGTTGAAATAAACATCCTGGTTCACGTTCACGTTCCAGATAGTCACAGACATTTTACCTGGAACTAAAATCGAGTGATTTAGTTGGCTATTAAAGATGCATTCGGGTGATTGACTGTCCATCAGACAGGTAACATACGCGTTGAGCCATGTGAACGTGGCTATTCTCATACGAGATAAGTATGTGCAATATAGCTGTTATCAAACTCTACAAGAAAGAGCAAGTGTCACCGAGAATGTTGAAATAAACGTTCAGGATCACGGTAACCTGATTCGGTGCGCCATAGTCATGGTACGAAATACATTTGTACTCGACACTTTACATGATCTGAAAAGAGGTGAAGTTTAGTTTGTACACCATACTGAAGGCCTCCAGTCTGTTACCGCCCAGTGTCTGTGCTGTTTGGCCCATTGACGAAGAGCAGCAGTATATGCAATTGTGAAGAAAGTCCTTTCGCGAGGTAGCGGTTTCCAAATGTCCATTGCTTACAGTTCCCTCCGCAATCGTTCCTCATACCTGTTGAAATGAACTTGCGTTCACTTACTCTAGCAAACCCTGTGGGGTTTCAGATGGATAGTATTTGGCTATAAACGACACTTGCCTCCGGTCCCTGTCTGGTAGGTTCTTTTGCCGAATACTACTCTTTACGCCGTTTTATGTGGCTTCGCGTGGTGCGCTGTTACCTATGCGTACCCCGCATTGATATACCTCAAAACATACATAGTGACCGAACATCAAGAATTATCTCGAAGAGAACGGCCTATTAACACAAAGTCAAGACGGATTTAGAAGACATCGATCTTATTAAACATAACAAGTTCTTTACTTACACGAAGCGTTGAGTGTTATTGAAAACTTGTTTCACATTGATTCCTTATTTCTAGATTTCCAGAAGATTTTTGACGCTGTACCTTATAAGAGGTCTACAATCAAATCGCGTGTTTATGGAATATCGTCTCAGTTATGCGACTGGATTCATGATCTGTAAGAGAGGTCACAATTCGCAGTCATTGACACAAAATCATTGAGTAAGACACAAAATATTTCTGGCGTTCCCCAAGTTAGTGGTATACGACCTCCACTGTTCCTTTCTATAAAAACGGTTTAGGAGACAATCTCAGCAGCCGTGTTAGGTTGTCTGCAGATGATGCTGTCGTTTACCGTCCAGTAAAGTCATCAGAATATCAAAACCAATTGAAAAAAGATTTCGATAAGACATCTGCATTATCGGAAAACTGGCAGTTGACCGTAAATAATGAAAAGTATGAGGTCATCACATGAGTGCTACAAGGAATCCATTAAACATAGGTTACACGATAAATCTGAAGGCTGTACATTCAACTAAGTACCTATAAATACCTGGGAATTACAATTACTAACAACTTTAATTGGAAAGAACACAGAGAAAATGTTGTGGGAATGCGGCCCAAAGACTACGATATATTGGCAGAACACTTAGGAGATGTAAGAGATCTACTCAAGAGAATGCCTACACAAATCTTGTCCGACCTCTTTTGGAGAACTTCTGCGCGGTTTAGGATCCTTACCAGATACGACTAACGGAATACATGGAGAGAAGTGTTCAGAGAAGAGAAGCACGTTTTGAACTACCGAGAAACAGGAGAGTGAGTATCAGATCAGGGTCATGAAACAGGATTCGGAGTGCCGACCCACTCAAGGAGAAACCATCTTCACAATAAAACAAGCGAAATCCGAGCTCGCATGGAAAGATACACGTGTTCGTTTTCTTCCACACGCTGTTCGAGAATGGATCAATAAAGAATCATTGTGAAAGTGGTTCGATGAACCCTCTGCCATGTACCTAAGTATGATTTGCAGAGTATCCGTGTAGATGTATAAAGCAGAAAATTTCGTTCACGATTTGTTCATGAGGACGTCTGAAAACAGTACCTCCCATCTCCCTTCAGGTTTCATCTTCAGTCGATCGCATATTCCATACAACCTACTGGGGCATATACATGTTTCGTAATCAAGACTTATGTCAGCGGTGGACGGTCATATGGCCACTCCGAAACTAACATACATTGTCTGTAGCAACCAAAGCGCCAGTGTGCTCTTTTACGTGGGGGACTACAGTTTAATCCAGGGATCTTATGTCGCAACAGAAGCCTTCCGTTTACCGTAACGTGCTGGATTATTCAAGACTGTAAACGTGCAGAAAACCATCAGTCATCTCAGTTTGTGCAACGACTTGCATTTCAGCATCCTTGTATTACACAGCGATGAGGAATGATTGGTTATTCCGAAGAATGGCTCGACATGCTGGACATGAGCTGTCAGTTATTACATTTTAATACGACAGTATGCCATCTTAGAAAATTTATAACACTCATAAGTAAGATTGACAAATATGGACTGTTATATGGATATATCTCTTGTTATGTATTTCATTGTTACTGTCTAACCAGCTTTCAGGAAACACTTGATTATGGCACTTTGAAGCCGAAATCATGACTGTGTAAGTGTAAATGTAACACTGTAAATAAACAACAGTGTAATGGCGGTACTGACTTAAAAGAAATATACACTCCTGGAAATGGAAAAAAGAACACATTGACACCGGTGTGTCAGACCCATCATACTTGCTCCGGACACCGCGAGAGGGCTGTACAAGCAATGATCACACGCACGGCACAGCGGACACACCAGGAACCGCGGTGTTGGCCGTAGAATGGCGCTAGCTGCGCAGCATTTGTGCACCGCCGCCGTCAGTGTCAGCCAGTTTGCCGTGGCATACGGAGCTCCATCGCAGTCTTTAACACTGGTAGCATGCCGCGACAGCGTGGACGTGAACCGTATGTGCAGTTGACGGACTTTGAACGAGGGCGTATAGTGGGCATGCGGGAGGCCGGGTGGACGTACCGCCGAATTGCTCAACACGTGGGGCGTGAGGTCTCCACAGTACATCGATGTTGTCGCCAGTGGTCAGCGGAAGGTGCACGTGCCCGTCGACCTGGGACCGGACCGCAGCGACGCACGGATGCACGCCAAGACCGTAGGATCCTACGCAGTGCCTAGGGGACCGCACCGCCACTTCCCAGCAAATTAGGGACACTGTTGCTCCTGGGGTATCGGCGAGGACCATTCGCAACCGTCTCCATGAAGCTGGGCTACGGTCCCGCACACCGTTAGGCCGTCTTCAGCTCACGCCCCAACATCGTGCAGCCCGCCTCCAGTGGTGTCGCGACAGGCGTGAATGGAGGGACAAATGGAGACGTGTCGTCTTCAGCGATGAGAGTCGCTTCTGCCTTGGTGCCAATGATGGTCGTATGCGTGTTTGGCGCCGTGCAGGGGAGCGCCACAATCAGGACTGCATACGACCGAGGCACACAGGGCCAACACCCGGCATCATGGTGTGGGGAGCGATCCCCTACACTGGCCGTACACCACTGGTGATCGTCGAGGGGACACTGAATAGTGCACGGTACATCCAAACCGTCATCGAACCCATCGTTCTACCATTCCTAGACCGGCAAGGGAACTTGCTGTTCCAACAGGACAATGCACGTCCGCATGTATCCCGTGCCACCCAACGTGCTCTAGAAGGTGTAAGTCAACTACCCTGGCCAGCAAGATCTCCGGATCTGTCCCCCATTGAGCATGTTTGGGACTGGATGAAGCGTCGTCTCACGCGGTCTGCACGTCCAGCACGAACGCTGGTCCAACTGAGGCGCCAGGTGGAAATGGCATGGCAAGCCGTTCCACAGGACTACATCCAGCATCTCTACGACCGTCTCCATGGGAGAATAGCAGCCTGCATTGCTGCGAAAGGTGGATATACACTGTACTAGTGCCGACATTGTGCATGCTCTGTTGCCTGTGTCTATGTGCCTGTGGTTCTGTCAGTGTGATCATGTGATGTATCTGACCCCAGGAATGTGTCAATAAAGTTTCCCCTTCCTGGGACAATGAATTCACGGTGTTCTTATTTCAATTTCCAGGAGTGTATTATGACTGTGGCCCCACGTTATGAAAAAACTTTTAAATGTCAGTTACTTGTCGGTACTAATGCCGGTAACGCAAAGAACGTTTATATGATTGATGTGCTCACGCACAGTGTTGGCCTAAACATTCACATCTTGACCATTACATCAGACAAGTACCTCCTGTATCACGGCTACGGACAGATGTAGTATCGAAAGTGTAAGTCTGAAGTATCTAAAGTGTGGTAACAAGAAACAGTGTCGCTTTCTGTGATTTACTTCATAATCTGTGCGTGTGCAGCCCGCCTCAGATACTGCGGAAAAAGAAACAGCTGGAAAAATCTGCAATGGTAACTTATGTTTATCGATAATAGTTGGTTTTGCCCTTACATCAGTAATGGTCTTTTGGGGGGACCGGCTTCGACCTGTGGAGTGGGAACTTCAGAATTATATTAGCGTTGGCCTGCAGCGCAGAGGACCACTATCGTGTGGATGACTTTAGCCTATAACGACCCACATGTAATGGAAAAACACTGTACAGTGCTGAAGATTTACAAGCATAATTTCCTTTCTTTACATGGAAGTAAAACTCAGAAAGAAGAAATCTTTTAGCCAGAACTGCCAACGCACAAACGTCTTACATATGCCCAACCACTCTCCAAAATGCTCGTTAACTGTCGTCGTCAGTGCAGTCACGAGTGAGCTTCCGTGGGACGTGAGGGCGCGACGTCTCGTCTACTTGAAGCATTCGGTAACGATTTGTGACAAGTGGCAAAAAATAACATGCATATTCTCCTCAAGTATGTCGTTTCATGCCTCGTTGATTGTCTCTATGCCCTGTTTCCGGTATTCGTAATGACCGAAGCAACTACAATGAGTAATGAAACTGTTCGACGACCTGTTATGCAGATTTAAATACTCACGTAGTGACCAATTAAACGAACAGTACGGAGGACTAACAATGATTAGGCTTAGTGTTGACTGTAATGTAGTTTTGTGTGCTGTATTTGAAGGTGAAGGAATTGGGCTCATGTTGGAAATGCGTCTTACTCCTGGCCAGATGAGGCTGCTCCTAAGCGCAGCCGCCGCTGCCGGTGTATATAGCAGAACAGCTACATTTTAGGAGGCAATTAAGAATATGAGAAGGGCTGATCTCAGGTATGCTACACGACGGGCAAAGTATCTCGGTCAACATTCCCTGCTCTGTGTGGATTGGTGGCAGATGGGACCTAGGAGCAGAGGGTATATCAGTGGTCTGATTGCAGAGGACGGTGTCAGAGATTTTGGGCTAACTCGCCGAAACGAGTCTGCATAGGGTGCTAGTAATTAAAACCCCTGGATAGATAAGAGAGCGCCTCAGCTTTCATGGGTTGCCCTGACCGTGTCTTTTTTATTAGCCTTCCGGAGAATGCTGTTTTAGGCAGCGAAAGACAACTTTTTGCTTAAGTTTGCGTAATGTGTTGCGTTGTATTGTGTAATGCGTTCTACGATCCTACCGCCTCATTTTTATGCATCAGGTTTGGGATTGTGAAAGAAAAACTTTGGCCCCCTCTTCGATATAGGACCGACCACAATAATACGTAACATGTCCCTGAAGTGAAAAATAAGAAAATTGGCTGCAATTGTATATACTAATTTAGTGCTACTGGTATGCTGTAAAGAACTACAAAAGCTTTAGCATAATTCTTTCAGTTCCCTCTTTTTTGACTGCAGTGGATTAATCACATTTCACATAACGACTTCACTAAATGTCTGTCAACCGTCTCATAGAAAATTTCTGTATAATCAGATAGTGATTGTTCACAAGAGAAAACATTATCAGACGTTCGTATTTTAGTAAACTCAGACAGAACTACTACGGTAAGGTATTCAAAATTCGACAGTAACACCCTCACACAGCTCGTATCATCGTAAGTCCGTCACTCACAGCGATCCAGATATCAAGAGCCCTCTCGTAGGATGTGAGACATTACAGAACGTCCGTGGTGTGGTGATACGTCGGTAATAAGAGCTTTCGCTCCTTACTTCAATCTGTCAGGTAGTACCCTACATGACAGAGCCCCTCCTCAGCAACACCACCATAAAACTATGCACAACATTAACTACTTAATATTTTGACCCTAATGGTGAGACTGATGTAGACATAATGTAACAGATGCTCCACTGTTTCAGCTATCTCCCCATAAATACTTTAATAAGGGTTGTAGACTCTCATTTCCACTGAAATTAAAGCGTCAATGTTATTATACAGATTTACTGTCAGAAAAACTCTTACACACACTAAGCTAACATAATTACTTTTAATTAGAGATGGGATGAAAAATGCTGTAGCGCAGTGGACGAAGTCTAGAATGAGTGGAATCCTACGTCACAGTTCCTCTTGGAATGTGGATAACGCAATCTGACTGTATTCATTGAAATGACAGAGCTTCTGAACAGCCAACTACACGTTAATGCCCCAGTATATATCGAGCTACATTTGTTTCTGTTTGGAGGGGCGAACACCATACGAGGTGAAAAATTCCGCTCTAATATTCCCACCAGGCCAGCGCAGTGGAATGCTTATCACGCACCATTGGGAGTCTCCAATGCAGCGAAATGCATGCCACAGTAACGACTTGAACGTGGTACCAGCCTTTACTGTTCCTTACAGGACCCGAAAATGCTTCTCAAAACCAGACACGAAATTGCAGTACCTCAGACACAAATGAATCGGTGTCAGAAAATTCACTCAGGTGTACCTTCCGGTATCAAACGGAAAATCAGCCAGTTACCTTCAAGCTGACCTGGAGTACATGGTGGGCGTTGCGGCTGCCCCACAACACTTATTCGGGCAGTCTGATCAGGAATTCTCTTCGGCTGTCTAATGGTCACCCATGTCTTCTACTCACAATATCCAAGACGCGCATCTCCTCTCTGATAAGCGGCTTCCAAAATAGTGTGTCCCATGTGGAGATACTTCAAAAAATAGAATTCTCCAGTGGCGGTCTGTGAACTGTGTTATTCGCCACTAGCGTATATTTTAATGTCGAGTACTGCCTCCCTCTAACAGATGGGCAGATCCCCTTCGATCAAATCTCTCTTTACTGCGACACAGAACATGTGTCCTCCATTAAACACCTCAACATCGCCAGTCAAAAGATCACTTCTCTCTACGTAGAGGATACTGGCGTGCGAACCAGAACGTCCTTCAAACAATGCAAGAATTCTAGAAATACCTGGGTGGCAAATGTCTAGCTGCGCCATCGCATTATTCAAACTGAGGAAAAAAGTTTTCTTTCACTGTCTAAAGCCGCATTCTCCGGAAGGGTCATAGAAAAAGCGTTGTCAGTGCAACCCAGGAAAGCTGAGACGTACTCTTTCCTCTACAGGAGTCAATTACTAGTGCCCTACGCCAACTCAGTCTCGTGAATTAGCCTAAAATCTCCGGCACCGCCCTGTGACCCGAACTGCCTTTAGTCCTGCTGATCGCATAAGACTGGTATACCTCCTGCTGCTGAGGCCCATCTGCCACCGTTTTATCCACAGAAGGAAGTGTTGACCGAGACTCTTTGCCTTTCACCCAGATTAGCGGAGATGGGCCATTCATATTTTCTTTATTGCCTGCTAGAAAGTGGCTGTTTTGCTATCTCCATCAGCAGCGCTTATCACGCTTAACAGCATCTTTATCTGCCCATGAGTGAGACACATTTCCAACATCTATTTGTGCACCATGAAATACAGCACACAAAACTACGTTACCATCAATACTAAACCTAATCTTCGTCAATCCTGCATTAAGGTCACAACTGAGATCAGTTTGGTGAAAGAGGGCAAGTCCAAAGGAATAGCCGCATTTCGAAGTTTTCCCCACTACTACACCTCATGGTACAGCCACAAATCTGTGTGCTAGTCTCTAATTTTATAAAATCATTGTATACAGTGTAACGACTCAAACACTGGCAGCTAGGGCCACATCCCAAGGGATTTCAAACCGACTCCGGTTGCCTGAGAGGACGTCCTGGGCCATTGATCCTGCTCCATATGTTTCGACATGATATCAAAATACGGGGCTTCCGCAGCCATAAGCGTGCAGAAATGGGATTTAAACCAGCAGGACAAGGTGGTCAACAAATTATCACAGCTGGGCCATCCGATGATGCAGAAGGTGTGACTGTCATCGCTAGATCTCTGACTGCCCGTGTTTCCCACCACCCTGTAGCCATCGGACACCCGCCACCATCCACTTTCTACGCACAACATCCAAGACACGCATCTCCTCTCTGATAAGCGGCTTCCAAAATAGTGTGTCCCAGGTGGAGATACTTAAAAAAATAGAATTCTCCAGTGGCGGTCTGTGAACTGTGTCATTCGCCAATAGCGTATACTCTGTATACTCTTTGGCTACTGGAGAGAGTCTGCTGCAAGATCGAGTGGAGCGAGTGGTGAGTGGTCAGTGAGTGGGAGCCTTGATGGCGGACGCCCTGAATAAAGAATGAATTATATCTGAGATGCTCCATGGAGTGGTTGAGGACAGAGAATGATTTTGAGATGCTTTCATAACATGACAGAGAGCCACCTATCTCCCTTAGAGTGCTAGCGAAAAATGTATCTCAGGAAAGTTTACAGCAATTTCAACTAGATATTGTGGCAGCTGGCCTGCTTCTATTGTCAACAAAAAATGCCTACATCGGCACCACCATACCTGTGTGCTGGGTCGGCGGATCGTCTGTCACCTGCAGTCTGTCTGTTTCAGATGTCTGTTCATGTCCAAAGTCAACTGTTTGGCTGCCTTCTTCACCTACTCTATCGTCAGCTCTAGCAGAGAACCATTTGCCCACTGCTGCCCTGCAGTAAGAACCCATTACCAAACACATGTATGAACGTTCATTATCTCCTAAATCATTGAACCTATATCAACCAAACAAGGTACACTAATCAATTAACACCAGGATAAAAGCACTGTGGCAGTGAGATCCACCTACCTCCCTTGGAGTGCTAGTGAAAAATGTATCTCGGAAATGATTACAGCAATTTCAACCAGATATTGTATATGAAGTATTCATTGTATACACAGTATTACAAGGTTTATATATTGGGAGAAATGGCAATTTTATCTGGAATTTTTGGGATTATGAGCATCTATATACGCCTGACGGAAGTTGAAATAAAGGGATGCCTCAACACATGAACTGTATGTTACTCTTTCGCTACCAGAGAGCGTCTGCTACGAGAGAGGGTGGAGCAAGTGGTGAGTGGTCAGTGAGTGGAAGCCCTGATGGCGGACGCGTTGAACAAAGAATGAATTTTATTTGAGATGCTCCATGGAGTGATTGAGGACAGAGAGTGATTTTTGACATGCTTTCATAGTATGATAGAACGTTCAGAAAAAGATGAAATCAAAAGAATTATTTGCTGTACGAGCTAGTTGTGTCGCTACTGTAGTGCAAAGATTATATTTTGCTCAACAATATCTACGTTTTGGTATCCAAGGCAAATCATCAATCGTATATTCAGAATTCCGATTATTTTTCACATTCCGGCTCTTCAGTTAAAAGTATGTCGTAAGAAGAGTAAAGAGTATGTAGAGTAATGATTGTCCGAATCAGTTTTCACAATTCATAATTACACCGAGGTAAGAACATAGTATTCAAATAAACGTGATCCAGCTTCGGAGTGACAGTTGTTAAACTATATAAAGAAAAACCTAAATTAGTTACAAATTTTGGCGTGCACACACTTCATTCAACATGTAAACGTCACCACAGATACTCAGATTTAGGTTATGACATGTTCGATATGCCTGCCATCATTGGTGATGATGTGGCGCAAACGAATAGTGAAATTCTGCATTATCCACTGGAGTGTCGAAACATCGATGCTGTTGATGACCTCCTGAATGGCAGTTTTCAGCTTAGCAATGTCTTTAATATAGCCCCACAAAAAGGAATCGCAAGTGTTCACACCCGGAGAATATGGCGGCCAATAAAGGCCCATGCCAGAGGCCTCTGGGTACCCCAGAGCCAGAGTGCGGCCCTCGTCTTCCGAAACCTTCACGTACCATTCGGTAGTCACCGTGCCATCAAAGAATATCACATCGATTATTCCATGACTGGACACTGCACACCACACAGTCACCCGTTGAGGGTGGAGAGACTTCTCGATCGCGAGCTGCGGATTCTCAGTCCCCCAAATGCGCCAGTTTTGCTTATTGACGAACCCATCCAAATGACAGTGGGCTTCGTAGCGAATCGGTTACACGAATGCGTAGTGTCTGTTCGAACATCACACATTCATATAATTGATTCGCTTCAAGGGGCAACAAATCCACCTTTATCAGTGCCGATGCGCAGTTACGTCTGACCTCCTGCGGGAATCTCACAGTAGCGAGAATGGAGAACAATGTCAGCGACTGCAGATAGGTAGCGCTGGGTGGGAGTGTGGGTCGGTATAGAGGCGTGGCGATATAGTTCGCGCAATTTCGATAAACACTGTGTCCGGGTTGAGCAGTAGCTTTACGCAACTGCCTAGTAAACAGAACATCCCGGGTTCAAATCGCAGTCCAGCACACATTTTCACTCGTCGCCGTTGATTGCATCTAACGTCCCGATGCAGCAAACGTCAACAGTCCCTCCCATTTCCTTTCCTTTCTTCCCCCGTCCGCCTTCAGTTTACATGTCCTGTACCATTGCTGCGTGGTGTCACTTCTTTCGGACATGTTCACCAAAGAACAGACATCACTCATTCATATAATTTCATCATTGCAGTTTAAATGCGATGTGTGTGTGTGTGTGTGTGTGTGTGTGTGTGTGTGTGTGTGTGCGAACCAACTGGAAAAAGTTAATACAGAATTAAAATCTAATAAATTGCCGAAGAAGTGCACCAATAACTTGGCTACGTTGCTAGATGCACGCTAATGCGCCAATCTAAATTGTAGGTACATCAAGTATTCTTTCATGATGAAATTTACTACATAAAATCAATTATTATATATCTACGATAATAATCGAAATTATTTTGTCATAATACCCTGAAGAAGTGTGGTATTTTTCGCTACACTACATTTTTCTGCTGGTCTCACTGGTGTTTATTGTGTATAACGTGCCATTATATATTTTGTGGATTGTTTAAAAAATGAAATTCCAATAGCGTGAAATACAACTTTACAACAATGATAATCAAGAATGTTATAAAATTTGTCTCTGTGCCCTAAGCATACCACCCACCGTCGATTTTTTGTTCAGTAATGTGAAAATCGTATATGAAAAAGGTTTCTAACAAATAGCTCTGTGGCAGGCTGTATGTGAATTTGCACTGCCGAAGAAAAGCAAACTTCAGTACCTGTTGGGAGCCCGAATTTTGTTTTAGAGTGTGTGAAGAAATTGCCATTAATTAACTAAAAAAATTGGAAATTCAAACTTTTTGTGAGTGTAGCCTCCGAGCCATAATAATCACCTGTAAAAAGGTTTACGACACTATGTTTGCTTTTTGAACATTCCTCTTTTGAAATATATAGCTGTCAAGATACAGAGGGTAAGAGTTGTTTTGTTTGTGGCCATAGCTCCAAACTGAGCATTGCTATCATATCGCTTCTTTTATATAATTATGCTGGACTCGAAGTCCCTTTTTATGCACTGAATTTTTAATCAGCTTTTTGCTCTCGCCAGTTACACGTGCCTCTACATGAATGCTGAACTGTTGGACCGAAGTCCAAAGGCAGTACAGAACTCGTACAAAGTCGCAGTATGTCGCAGCATCCTTACAACAACCAATCTGGAGACATGCTAAAGAGCCCAAGCAACTGCCTCCAACGTATACCTGCAGAGAGACGCTCGTGAATATCACTTCTCGTAATTTAGCTTCGCTCCGAGGCAGATGTCTCAGGACACTTGACTTCCTTTGCCTTTGTCTTTGTCTGTGCATTATACCGCATGTGTCTTGAAATATTTTTGTTCCTTTATATAATCTATCTTTTGTCAGCCACACCCATTTCCTATGAGATTGGCATTTGAGGTAGCTTCACGTTCCCTGGTAGGTGCTATTGTGAACAGTATAATTGCAAAAAACGCCTAGATTACATTCATTACATTCCTGACTCTCGAAAAAGTACAAAAGTAGCGCTTTTACGAAAAGGGAATGAGTCAGGAGTTGTATAAAAATATGAGAGCACCAAAAACACATGTTACCATAGCTAACACTAGGCAGGAAAACCACTGATATTCAAAACAGACGCCAGTCTTCTCGGAATGGATTAACACAGGTCTTGCATGGTTTTCAGGGTACCCTTATACAGTTCCTCTTGCAAATTAGTATCAAGTTCGGTTAACGATGACGGACGTGGATAGCTATCGCGCACGCTTCTCTTCAAAGTACACCACAAAGGCTCTGTAATATTGAGATCTGCTGATTCTGATCGCCAGGGCTGACAAGAGCGATCCTGGGCGGTGCGAATTGTCTTCTTGAAACACAGTATCACTATTGGGGAAAAAACATTGTACCATAGGATGGACCTGATCAAACAAAATCGTCACCTAAACATTGGCAGTAATGCGTCCTTGTAGAGTAACCTTGAGGCCAATAGAACAGCACCATATGGCTGCCCGGACGACCACTGAACCGCCGCCATGTTTCACCCTTGGAACATAAACATCACAAGTAATTGGAAACAGTGTGTAACAAGACTCATCCGACCAAATTACTTTCTTCCTTTGTTCCATAATCCAGGTTTTTGCGCCTTCAGCACCACTTTTTCCTGTTAGAGGCATCTTAAGCACTGAAGTCGTTTTGGAATTCCAGTCCACCCTGCAGTTCCATGTTTATGGAGTTCCCTTACTGTTGTTTTAGTGATAGGATTCGCGACTGCAGCGTTGAGCTCTGCAGTGTTCTTGCTGCTGTCGTCCTCTCATCATTCGTCACAATCTTCATCAGTGACCGTCCGTCAAAAACGCAACCACATTCTCATCCCCTTTGTGAATTATCAGATGATGTTTTTCCACTTTCCCCGTATGCCCTATAAACTTCGATATGGTTTTTCTTGAAACACGAAATACCTCAGCTCCTTTCGTTACGGAAGCACCCACCTTACATGCACCAATAACTTGCCCACGGTTGAAGTTGCTCCGACGTAATGTACTCTTAACCGCACAGAACACTTTTCTGATTACGACTCACACTTGCAACTCCTTGACGTACTTCGAGGTCAGTCCGCAGCTCGTGGTCGTGCGGTAGCGTTCTTGCTTTCCGCGCGTGGTTTCCCGGGTTCGAGTCCCGGCGGGGTCAGGCATTTTTTCTACCTCGTGATGACTGGGTGTTGTGTGATATCCTTAGGTTAGTTAGGTTTAAGTAGTTCTAAGTTCTAGGGGACTGATGACCATAGATGTTAAGTCCCCTAGTGCTCACAAGGGAACCTCCCCATCGCACCCCCCTCAGATTTAGTTATAAGTTGGCACAGTGGATAGGCCTTGAAAAACTGGACACAGATCAACCGAGAAAACAGGAATAAGTTGTGTGGAACTATGAAAAAAATTAGTAAAATATACTAACTGAGTAGTCCATGTGCAAGATATGCAACATCAAGGACACTGTAGCATAAGGAGCGTCGTGGGCTAGTGGTTAGCGTGCGTAGCTGTGGAACGAGAGGTCCTTGGTTCAAGTCTTGCCTCGACTGAAGATTTTATTTTCGCTAAGTTATGATCTGTCCGTTCGTTCATTGACGTCTCTGTTCACTGTAAGAAGTTTAGTGTCTGTGTTTTGCGACGGCACCGCAAAATCGTGCGATTAGTAGACGAAAGGGCGTGCCTCTCCAATGGGAACCGAAAACATTTCATCGCAAGGTCATAGTTTAACCGATTCCTCCACAGGAAAACATCTGATATATTCTATACGACACTGGTGACGGCATGTGCGTCACATGACAGGAATATGTTGTCGACCCACCTAACTTGTACACTTAGCGAATGGGTAAAAAGATTCCTCTACCTTGCCCTATTTAGGTTTTCTTGTGGATGTGATAATCACTCCGAAAAAAGTGATGAAAACATAAGAGTTTGTCACATAAACTGAAAATAAAAGTTCAAACTTTTCACTCGAGGGAAGACTTGAACCTAGGACCTCTCGTTTGGTAGCTGCTCTCGCTAACCACGGGACCTTGGCGCTCCGTTACAGCCATTGTCCTCGATGTTGCCTATCTTAACATGGACTACTCAGTTTGTATATTTTACTAATTTTTTTCATAGTTCCACACAACTTCTTCCGGTTTTCTCGATTGATCTGTGTTCAGTTTTTCAATGCCTATCCACTGTGCCAACTTATAACTAAATCTGAGGGGGCTGCGATGGGGAAGTTCCCTTATCAGAGCAATTTGAACCATTTCTGAACTTCGAGTTCAGTTACAACGGCGGAACTTGCATTTACGTTCAAGCACGCATTTTTCGCTGTGTTTCCATATTTTTGTCCGAACACTCTGTCATAATAACATCGCAGTAGAAAAGAAAAGGAATCGTGATTCCACAATCGTGTTTATCGCTGTACATCGACAGTTGTACGTAAGAGTAACACCGGTAGGTTTCCATGGTAACGATGGTGCACAGTGCGTCTCGCCGATACAGGATGTCTGTCACTGAAGGGAGATCGCGATAAGCGAGCATCAAATCGAACGCGGCGTTCCGGGCTGCGTGAATGCACAGGCGGCGCAGACCCGGCGCGATAGCGCGCTGGCCCGCGCCGCGGTTTGCTCCCCATTATTTGGGGCGCGCGCTCCGCTTGCGGTCGGTATCCGCCCCATCGCGCAATCCGGTGTTAATAGCCAATCATTGCGGATGAGCGTCAGATGTGGCTATTGTGACTCGATTAAACTGCGAAAGCAGCGGCCGCCGTTTACTGAAACAGGAGCAATTACCCAAGTCCCGCGGTCCGCTGGTGAGTGAGTGAGTGAGTGAGTGAGCGCAGTCGGATGCCGGCTTTCGCCGGACGAGCCCCGTGACGAATGAATGTCGGCGTTGGCGGACATACGCTGTTGCAATTTGACGGCCAAACAGTTGACTGTGAAATACATTAACCTCTTCCGAACCGTAGGATGGTTTAATGTGGCTATTTATGAAACTGAACTGAATGTAAGGGAAATAACCTGAAACAAAAGGTCTGTTCGTCTCTCTTGTGGAATGAGGACGATTTACAAAATTACGGACAGGTTTCAAAGCCACCCAGGCCAGTGAAATGTGGGAAAGGGAACGGCGTAGTTGAGATGGACGAGTGGCATTATGTATGAAATGCGCCGACGAAGCAATGGTGTAATAAATACGCTCTCAGAACTGAAGCCAGTACTGATAATTAAGGAACATTGCAATATGGCTACTCAATTACTCTTTTTCCTTTCATGAAACGATAATCGTTATGGCTACGTTATGGTATGCTGCTGGGTAGCTTTTGGATGTGGGCACTGACGCGTCAAGTGAGGACGGAACACTCCAGCCACTTTCGCCTTTGATGTTCCTTTCCCAATTTATAATACTATTTCGTCCAGAAACTTCAGAGAATAATTTTGTTCCTGGCATATAAGTGACGTCAGCGCGTTAACAACGGTGGCAGCGTGGACCGACAACTGTAGACCAAAGATGTGCATTCGACCAATCAGTTGAGTAGAAAGTGGTAAATACAGTCCAATTAAAATTATTTGTCAGTTGACATTTCAAGAACTGGAGCTGGTTTCTTCCAGTCAGAACATTCAACCTCACGACCAAACCGTTCGCCGTTGCCGAACTCCCACAATCGATATCTTCGTTTTCAGTTTCTTGTAGGGCTTTCTTTTTCCACACATTTGGATCCAGAAACTTAGATCGCACCCTTTACTTTCGTATTTTATCGCACATGATAACCACACGAAAAACTGAATACACATGTACACAACGGTGCTAATGAAATACACACGATTCAAATAGATCATAACCTATCCCGCGCTGTCTCAGGCGTCTTGTCACGGTCCGCGCGGCTCATCCCGTCGGAGGTTCGAGTCCTCCCTCGGGCATGGGTGTGTGTGTGTTGTCCAAAGCGTAAGTTAAAGTTAGATTAAGTAGCGTGTAAGCTTAGGGACCAATGACCTAAGCAGTTTGGTCCCATAAGTTCTTACAACAAATTTTCAGATATTTTACATAACGTGCCACCAGTGGATCCTTCCTCACAAGACGCCGTTCAGCTTCACATACACCATACTGAATAGCCAAATATACTGTTACACCTGCGTAATATAATGTAGGGCCCCGCGAGCAATCGAAACTGCCACAACACGACATGTTGAAATAATGCTGGAGGGAACTGCGGAGTTGTCCATAAATCCGTAAGAGTACGAGGGGGTTGAACAGCACATAACACGACATCACAGATTATGTTCAATAATGATCATACCTGGGGAGTTTGGTGGCCAGCGAAAATGTTTAACCTCAGAAGAGTGTTCCTGGCGCCACTTTGTAGCAGTGCTGGAAGTATGGGGTGTCGCATTGTCCTTCTGGAATTACCCAAGTCCGTCGGAATACACAATGGACATGAATGAATGCAGGTTATCAGGCAGGAAGCTTACGTACGTCTCACCTGTCAGAGTCGTAACTAGACGCATCAGGGGTCCCGTATCACACCAATTGCTCACGCCCCTCAGCATTACAGAGCCTCCACCAGCTTCAACAGTCCCTTGCTGACACATAGGATCCTTGGAGTCATGAGGTTGTCTTCATAATCGTACATCTCTACCCACTCGATGCAAACTGAAACGAGACTAGTCCGACGAGGTAACATGTTTCCAGTCATCAACAGTCCAATGTCGGTATTAAGAGGCCCGGGCGAGGCGTAAAGCTTTGTGTCGTGCAGTCATCAAGGGTACACGAGTGATGTTCCGTTGAATTGATCGCAAGCTGACACTTGTTGTTGGCCCAGCAATGAACACTGCAGAAATTTGCGGAAGGGTTGCACTTCCGTCGCGTTGAACGATTCTCTTCTGTTGTTGTTAGTCCCTTTCTTGCAGTATCTTTCCGGCAGAAGCGATGTCGGAGAGTTTTGATGTTTTACCGGATTCCTGATATTCGCGATACATTCGTAAAATGGTCATACGGGAAAGTCCCCACCTCATCACTACCTCGAAGGTGCTATGTCCCATCGCTCGTGTGCCGACTATAACAGCCTGTTGAGACTCAATAAAATTTGGATAACTTGCCATTGTAGCAGTGGTAACTGATCTAACAACTGCGCCAGACAGCCGACCGCAGCTTCGTATTCTGCCTGTTTACACATCTCTGTATTCGAGTACGCATGCCTATACTACTTTCTTTGGCGCTTCAGCGTATAATCACAGAAATCGACGGAACTGCCGAATTTTTGAAGGCTGCAAGCTCATCATTGCGACTGGGACATCAGAGTTATAGTTTTAATAACTTTACGCTATCGGGCGGCGCATTACAGTGGTAAGCGTATAAATCTGACGTGTAGATGGTCATGGGTTTGAATCTCGTCAGATGTAGCGAAACTTTTTCTTTATTTAAATCTAATCAAAGGACTCTGATTATTATTTTTATTCCGTTAAGTGGTTTAGTTATAATTTTTTATTTCGAATAATTTGCCGCATCATTTTCATCATCTTATTCACTTTTTCATTCCTCTTATTTTTCTTATCATTCTTTTTTCGTTTGGAATTTGCCTTGTGCAATAAAGTGCCCAACAGGAATGCCCATCAGCTGATAACTTGGAGCCGGTCGGAGTGGCCGACCGGTTAAAGGCGCTACAGTCTGGAACCGCACGACCGCTACGGTCGCAGGTTCGAATCCTGCCTCGGGCATGGATGTGTGTGATGTCCTTAGGTTAGTTAGGTTTAAGTAGTTCTAAGTTCTAGGGGACTTATGACCACAGCAGTTGAGTCCCATAGTGCTCAGAGCCATTTTTTTTGATAACTTGGCAGCTCGTGTAGCGGATGTTTCAGGTAACCAATGAAAGCGAGAAATTACAGTCTGATTTTAGAGTTGAAAAAGAAATTTTTCTGTATTGAATATGACCGTGGAGGTTAGCTTTAACCGCTGTAAACAAAGTAATCATGATCTTAGTTCAACCGAATACTGTCGACCCGTAATTTGTCGGTTATATTACACGTCACGAGGTTGTGGCTAGATTAAGACATGAGTTTAAAGTCAGAGCTACAAAATGTGTAGTCTGCCACATTCAGACGTTCGTCGCTTAAAATCGGTTATCGATATAGCAAATCGCAATTTCCGTCATACCCAGTAGCAGCCGCTTCCAACTTTGCAGATTAACAGAATTTGTAAAGCGGCCCGTCGCCTGTATGTGTCAATTATAACTGAGCAGGTAACCGGCAGCCGCTGTCGCAACATTGCAGCGGTAAGTAACAGACGTCATCTCTCAAGTAATTTTAATTGGACTATAGTGTACGTGCGGATATAGTGCGTTAATATTGTGCCACAAATCGCAATGGAGTAACATGCGTATATCAAGTGTTCTAGACAATCTCCAGACTGTTACGAAGAGAGAAGAGTGTGTAAGGTTCCTCGCGCGCACCGTTACTCCTGAACAGCAACAACGACGCGTAGACATCTTGCGCGATCTGTTAGAAATGCAAAACACGTCACTTGTGACGAGTCTTGGTATTATCAGTACAAACCTACCAGAAAAAACGGAGACAGTGGAAGTTCACTTCAAGAGTCAACATTCTAACGACGTAGTCGACATTCAAGTAAATTTGATGCACGAGGTGGACAACATCGTAAAACAGAATTTTTCTGACACTTTCACTTCGTGAACGTTCTGGGCGTTGTACTGTAGTCCGGAGAGGCTATTCGGAACACCTGACTTATTAAAATCAGCATCTTAAATTCCGTCTACCTTTTCTTAATCAAGTCTCGAATCATTTAGGACTGAGGAGTATTAATTTGGGTAAATTCCTGATGTCGGACGATGTGTACTCGACTGAACGGAAAGAATAGTTTCCAGGTCTGGAGCCAGTTATGCGGTACAAATGGTCATTCCATAACTTTTGATTCAAGCAGACAATGGTTCAAACGGTTTCTTCACGTGGTATTTTCTGATATCACAACTTGTTGTTATTGTTGTTGTGGTCATCAGTCCGAAGACTGGTTTGAGCCGGCCGCTGTGACCGAGCGGTTCTAGGCGCTTCAGGCCGGAAACGCGCTGCTGCTACGGTCGCAGGTTCGAATCCTGCCTCGGGCATGGATGTGTGTGATATCCTC
This sequence comes from Schistocerca piceifrons, assembly GCF_021461385.2. Taxonomy (NCBI): domain Eukaryota; kingdom Metazoa; phylum Arthropoda; class Insecta; order Orthoptera; family Acrididae; genus Schistocerca; species Schistocerca piceifrons. The sequence goes on from NC_060141.1 coordinate 277,125,935, forward strand.
AGGTTAGTTAGGTTTAAGTAGTTCTAAGCTCTAGGGGACTGATGACCTCAGATGTTAAGTCCCATAGTGCTCAGAGCCATTTGAATCATTTGAACAGTTAGTTGCCGGCCGGTGTGGCCGTGCGGTTCTAGGCGCTTCAGTCTGGAATCGGGTGACCGCTACGGTCGCAGGTTCGAATCCTGCCTCGGGCATGGATGTGTGTGATGTCCTTAGGTTAGTTAGGTTTAAGTAGTTCTAAGTTCTAGGGGACTGATGACTACAGATGTTAAGTCCCATAGTGCTCAGAGCCATTTGAACCATTTTTTTAACAGTTAGTTATTTGCTTCCCAAACAGCAAAACTCATTTACTAGTTTAAGTGTGTCATTTGCTAATCTAATTCCCTCAGCATAGCCTGATTTAATTCGAATACATACCATAATCCTCGTATTCCTTTTGTTGATGTTCATCTTATATCATCCTTTCAAGATACGTCCACTGCCTTCAACTGCTCTTTCAAGTCCTTTGCTGTCTCTGCCAAAATTGAAATGTCATCAGCAAACCTTTTCTTCACCTTGGACTTTAATTCCTAGTCCCAATTATTCTTCTGTTTACTTTATTGCTTGCTCAATATACAGACTGAATAACATCGGGGATGGGCTAAAACTCTGTCTCACTCCCTTCACTACCATTGCTTTCCTTCGTGCCTCTCTACTCATATAACTGCAAGCTGGTACAAATTGTAAATAGTCTTTTGCTCCCTGTATTTTACCCCTGCTACCTCCATAATTTAAAAGAGAGTATTGGAGCCAATATTGTCAAAAGTTGTCTCTAAGTCTACAGACGCTATAAAAGCATGTTCGCCTTTCCTTAACCTGTCTTATATGAGAAGTCGTAGGGTCAGTATCGCCTCGCGTGCTCCTACATTTCTCTGGAATCAAAACTAATCTTCCCGGAGGTCCATTCTTCTGTAAATAATTCGTGTCAGTATTTTGCAGCAGTAACTTATTGAACTGATAGTTCAGCAATTTTCTCACCTGTCAGAACCTGATTTCTTTGGAAATGGGATTATTAAATTCTTCTTGAGCTCCGAGGGTATTTCGTGTGTCTCACACGTCTTGCTGACCAGATGGAGGAGTTTTGTCAATGCTGGCTCCCCCACAGCTATCAGCATCTCTAACGCAAAGCTGTCTACTCCCGGTGCGTTGTTCCGACTCACGTCTTTCAGTGCTTTGCCAAATTCTTCACACAGTATCATATCTCCCTTCTCATCTTCCTCTACGTCCTCTTCCATTTCCATACGATTGCCCTCAAGTGCAACTCCCTCGTATAGACCCTCTATATACTACTCCCACATTTCAGCTTTCCCTTCTTTGCTCAGGACCGGTTAGCCACATAAGCTGTTCAAAAATTGTGAAATCTTATGGGACTTAACTGCTAAGGTCATCAGTCCCGAAGCTTACACACTACTTAACCTAAATTATCTTAAGGACAAACACACACACCAATGCCCGAGGGAGGACTCGAACCTCCGCCGGGACTAGCCGCACAGTCCATGACTGCAGTCCATGACCGCTCGGCTAATCCCACGCGGCCCATATGAGCTCGTGATACTCACACAGGTGGTTCTCTTTTCTTCAAAGTTCGCTCGAATTTTCCTGTTGGCAGCATCTATCTTACCTCTAGTGATATATCCTTCTGCAACCTTACACCTGCCCTATAGACGTTCCTGCTTAGTCATTTTGCACTTCCTGTCAGTCTCATTTCTGCCGGCAGGGGTGGCCGAGCGGTTCTAGGCGCCACAGTCTGGAACCGCGCGACCGCTACGGTCACAGGTTCGAATCCTGCCTCAGGCATGGAAGTGTTTGATGTCGTTAGGTTGGTTAGGTTTAAGTAGTTCTAAGTTATAGGGGGCTGGTGACCTTAGAAGTTAAGTCCCATAGTGCTCAGAGCCATTTGAACCATTTAGTCCCAATGCTTAGACGTTTGTATTCCCTTTCGCCTCGTTCATTTATTGTATTTTATATTTTCTACTTTCATCTATTAAATTCAATATCTCTTGCGTTACCCATGTATTTCTACTAGCCCTCGTCTTTTTACCAACTTGATCCTCTGCTGCCTTCATTATTTCATCTCTCAAAGCTACTCATTCTTCGTCTATATTTCTTTCCCCTGTTCTTGTCAATCGTTCCCTAATGTTCCCCTGAAACTCTCTACAACCGCTGATTCTCTCAGTTTATCCAGGGCCCATCTCCGTAAATTCCCTCCGTTTTTCAGTTTCTTCAATTTTAATCAGCAGTTCATAATCAATAAATTGCGGCCCGACTCCACATGTGCCCCTGTAAATGTCTTACAATTTAAAATCTGGTACTAAATCTCTGTCTAACTATTATATAGAAAATCTGAAATCTTCTGGGGTCTGCAGGTCTCTTTCACATATACAGTCTGCTCCCACGAATCTTAAACCACGTGTTAACTATGATTAAATTATGCTCTGTGGAAAATTCTACCAGGTGGCTTCCTCTTTCATTCCTTTCCCCCAGTCCATATCCACTTACTACTTTTCCTTCTCTTCCTTTCCCTATTATAGAATTCCAGTCCCAAATGAATATTAAATTTTTGGCTCGCTTAACTATCTGAATAATTTCTTTCATCTCATCATACTTATCCTCAATCTCCTCCGCATCTGTGAAGCTAGTAGGCATATAATCTTGTACTACTGTGATGGGTATGGGTGTTGTGTCAATCAAGGCTACAATAATGCATTCAATATGTTGTTCATAGTAGCTTATACGCATTCCTATTTTTTTTTTTCATTATGAAACCTACTTCTGCATTACCCCTACTTGATTTTTAACTCTGTATTCATCTCACTAGAGGTCCTCTTCCTCCTGCAACCGAACTTCAGTAATTCCCACTATACCTAATTTTAATCTTTACATTTCCGTTTTTCAATTTTCTAACCTACCTTCCCGATTAAGGGACCTGACATTCCGCACTCCATTCCGTAGAAAGCCAGTTTTGTTTCTCCTGATAATTCCCTCCTGAGTAATCCCCACCCGGAGATCCGAATGGGGGACTATTTTACTTCCGCAATATTTTACCCAAGAGGAGGCCATCATCATTTAACCATACAGTAGAGATGCATGTCGTCGGGAAAAATTACGGCTGTAGTTCCCCCTTGCGTTCAGAAGTTCGTAGTGCCAGCAATGCAAGGCCGTTGCGGTTAAGCAAAATATGTTCAGGGTTATGGAAGACATTTTCCACATTTTACTCCACAGACTGATATATCTCAATATTTTGTTTCCAGACCTCTTCCACTCGAAAGTTAAATTTTTGGGAGGCAAACTCTCAAAAATATTACAAGTTAATATTCATATCGGCTCTCCAGCCAAAACATAACGCCATCTTGATACAGTCCACCAGGCTTCCATCTTCAATTGAGTAAGCCATCGCACATACTCGCGGAAACTGAAATTAAACCACAGCGGCGGTGCCTTGGCACACCGTCTGTAGGTCCACCACTCAAAAGTGGACGTATTTGCTGATATCGCACAACAAGATCTGGGATAATTTAAAGGAAAGACACATGGAAATAGGACCCACATACCTCGTTATTTGTTGTTTCATGCTCTAATGCGTGTGACTTATTTTGTTCTGTCTACCTACCACAGTTGCGCAAGGATGCTCTGCGGGTGTTTTAGGAATTTACTATTGAACCTACGGCCTGCCAGAAACGAAGATACCATCTCACACATGCAGAGTTGAGAAGTGTGCGGTAGTATGGACCGTGATGTAAGCAGACAGTGATCTTAATGTTGGCTCCACAACACTCCCTGTAACCGAGCGGTTCTTGGCGCTTCAGTCTGGAACCGCACGACCGCTACAATCGCAGGTTCGAATCCTGCCTCGGACATGGATGTATATGATGTCCTTATGTTAGTTAGATTTAAGTAGTTCTAAGTTCTAGGGGACTGATGACCTCAGATGTTAAGTCCCATAGTGCTCAGAGCCATTTTGAACACTCCCTGTAAAGCAAACATTATCGCTAACAGAAATTAGTGTATGGGTTCAGGCGTAACTATATGTTCGCAAAAACATTAAAATCTTAGATTTTCGTTACTAAGATTTATTTTTTCTCTAAGTATGACTTCATGACATAGCAAGGTTAGCAAAATTACGAGGATGGTAAAATATTGATACTGGGTGTTCACAACTGTGAAACGAAATTCCTAACTATTATGAGGTTCCTTAATGGTAATGTCATTGATGACCATGTCTGGGTGTCGATAAAAATACAAACCAATTAAATACAATTAGGGCCAGAGATATTAATAATGTTAAAATGCAGGGTGAAATATCCAAAATTGTATGAGGGTTGGTAAAGAGCAATCAAAAAGACAATCGTAAATATGTTCCACTACAGGTCATGGGTGAACATACAAAATAACTAGGAGAGATAGAGACGACCACTGTTCTGAGTGCCGACTGAATATCACTTGCCGGCGTGGTGTGGGCACGAGTGTGTTTACCTTGCGTCGGCTTCTGCAGTGGCGGCTGTCAGCGCGAGCTGTGAACCTGAGAATCTCTTCTAAATCTGTCTTGACTGTAAGTATACGGGGTACTTTCCGGCCTCAATATTATGTAAAAATTAACACCTATTTCTTTCTGGCATAGTTTTTAATGTAGGTATTTTACAGATTTTTTATTGATATCAGGTAATACAGCACGCGTTCTAAGCAAATCAGAAGTATTTTGAATATTTTTGAACCTGCTTAGGGTTGTTAAAAAAATTACAAAAAAGTTGAGGCAATTTTTTCCCAAAATGCTTCCTCAGATTTAGGTAGCACTTAATCCAATGTTATACATTTGAAGGACACAAACTTTTTACCAGATATGCATGACATGATGGCTTAGGTGCTAGCCCTATTTAATTCCACCAGTTATGCATATTACAAGAATAAAAAATATCACATCTTACATTTTAATTTTTATAAATTTTTCCTAGTTCCAATGTTATTTTTTCTATAATTTAGTTGATTCTGCGATGAAGCCTATGTCTACTGCAGAAGTATGGACTATTGCAAGTTACAGAAAAAAATTAGAGCAATGCTTTATACACTTTAGGAAATATTTGTACCTGAATTCTGAAAAATACAACTTGCGGGAAATTGTGAATGAAGATATGAGTCCAATTAAACTGTGCCTCAGAACATTTCTGAAGCACAGTCTTCATCCTGCAGCATTTCTTCATCTTCAAGCTTCCTCTTTGCATTCCTTTTAGCACTTCTTGCTCCTTTGGTAACGCGAAAAGCGACTCTTTCAACTTCATGCAGCCATTGTCAGTCACACGCAAGCCGTTGAGCTTCCATTTTATGCCTAAATTTCTCAAGACTTCCAACCTTCCTATCACTCCGTCATTGAAACATGTCACCGCATCTAGTACACCTCCTTTTAATGTATTTAGTTCTATAAATACATTCGTGGGTGGTCTTTCCTATATGCAATGGTTGAAACTTCCATTTCTATTCTGAGTGCCCCATGAAGACATTTACTAAGCAAAACAGGGTCTAAGTCTCTAAAAATGTGTTTCATTTCATTCGTAACAGGCTCAGGAAAAGAATGCTTATGATGGTATATTTGACCACTTTCTTTTGCTTTTTGCTAACCACACCATGAATCTGCTCCTTTAAGGCAAAGTCGGTGAACAGGGTGCTCATCTGTGGACAACTTATGAAAGTAGGTGTCCCATACAGCTTTTCTCACTGCTGTAACATCATTCAGAGGTGCAGTTCGTCTAATGGTCAGTCAATAATAACTCTGAAGAAGGCCTATTTCAGTTTCTGTCAATGTGCCTCAGCCAGACAGAGATTTTCCATCACATAGCAACTTTCCTTGCATTTCTCTTCGTAGCATCCTCAATCTACCACCCATCCTCTTTTGCATATATCTACAACACTCCAGGTTTGTTACCAACGTATTGCTTTAACATTGAACTCATTAATTTTACTGAAACTTTTAAAGTCCCCATCGCCTAGGTACTTCGTATATATAGTTCATTTTCAATTTGAATACCTATAATGTATACGACAATGTAATCAGGAAAGACTATAGAATTTAATAAAGCCATAAAAAAATTCGGTTTTTCCACCATTAAACACCTGTCGGATACATTTCCTAAATATTCCGTGAAACCGAGACTCCTAGTTATTCTCTAGCTAAGTTAATTTGCATAGTAAACACTGCTTGGTAGGAATAGCGCATACGTCGTTGCCCTAAAATTGGTTGTAAGCATTGTCAGTACTAGTTGCAATTCTCCTTACTAGGAGACTTTGCAGTTTAACTCCTTAACGAATTACGACAAGGCTGTGAACAAGTGTTCACATAATGAATGACTCTCGTAATCGTTTCAGCACAGTGTGAGCCACCTAGCTCGAACACTCGACGATTTCTGCAACGGAAGAGCCTATTACTCTGTCCGCAATTTGCCTTTTCAAAGCTTGTGGCCACGCATTTCCTTTCTGGCCAATCAGAGCGTTCATACTTTTTTATAACTCCACTCACTAAGAGTTTTTGTAACCTGTCAGAGGCATTGTATCTTTGGTAGGGCAACGTTAACCTTTGTTATGTAATACTGAGATAAACAGATTTCTCTTTCATGCGACTTTTTAATGCATGTGCTACAATGAAACACTTATGTTTTGAGTTGTGTATCTCCAGACGTTGTATCTCTGGACGTTTTATCTGGCCTCTCCCAACTTGTTTCTGTAGAAAGGCTTTCCGAAGGGTCGTCATTAAAAGCAGGGACAAGGAACAGCTTTGGCCGATTGCCTACGCAATGGCGGCGGCCATCTCATTGTGTCCTGGCGAAAGATGTGTGCCTACATGGGACAGGCATTGCTGTCGTAAAATTCTCTTTCCCTGAGAACTGTCTCTCATAGCTCAGCTCGCAGAAATTATTTGCTTGCAATTACTGATGTGAGTGTTAGTGATTTGTATTCATGAAATGCTGACTTATTTATTACATCAGCATTTTAACAACATTCGTCCAATTTCATGTAACTATGTCACGTAGTATATTGAGTTAACAAGAATTGTTTCAGGAATTTAATGTAAGGTATGTTATTTACAATTCCTTACAATGGAATACAGTTTATTGATTAACAGTAATCATTATAATCACCATTTAATCAATCTATTTAAAAGAATAACGCCCTCAATAATTAAAAAAAATTAACAGGTTTCATGTCATTAATAACGATCTTTAAAACTGTTTACCATTAAGAATAGAGCTTGAAAACAGGAGTATACAGCAGTCTCCAAATAAAACTAAGAAGCCACATCAACTAGGTGTGGCTGCCATCGGATTTTATCAGTAAAATGAATTACGAATGATTTGCCACTATGTACTAACAATTCCCAAGCATGGATAACACGTTGAGCAAGTGGATGAGACCCATCCAAAATACGGAAAGGAAAAAGAAGTCAAAAAAAAAAAAAAACAAGTCACACCTCCTCTGAATGTGGCTGTTGGACAGCCCTTAACAATAAATAAGCCTTAATAAAGAAATAAAAACATGCTGGAAAGGCATACAATTTAAATGTGACTCACAGCCAGTATACACCAGCAAAAACATTGGCAATGAGACTTTATTAAATATACAATTGGCTGTGACACAAAATAACCTGAGAGATACAGCAGACAGCTATCACAGCCAACAGGAAACGAGCAGGCAAGTTTCACAATGAGTGTGGTTAGCTAATGAGTGAAAGAAAAGGCTCAACAGTTCATATTTGTAAGTAAAATACCCTAACATTTAACACACTCCAGAAGTAACAATAAGGGTTCAAGGTTTAAACCAGTAGTTAAAGGGCAGGTATAGTGAGGAGGAAATTTGGACTTGTAGAATACGCTTTAAATCTCATTACCCTACTGTTTCACTAAACGGGATAGATTAATTGTTCCAAATTAATTGGCGAAACTCTGCCATGCCATGTATCAGACCAAAAGCCTTACTGAAGTTCAGCCAACACGATGTGGCTGGTAGAGGCACCAGACTGCATGCCAACTCAGACATCGTGCAACGATGGAAGGGTCGCAGCAGGAAGAAAACACGTCTGTGTTCTGGCCCCAGGGAACTGGAACGCGTCGTCTGCTGGCAGAACTACCCTGACAACAGACATCAAAATGGAACAGTAAAATTCCCAAATGAGGCTACAGACGAGAATGCATTAGAAGGTGGTGATTTTAACTAATAGCAAGCTTAATACTCCTTTAAATGTAAACTTGAAGGCGGAATATCAGCACCTGCTAACGCTGTGACAAGGGCACACTCGTCTACAAGCGTGCCTTGCCTCCGAAACAGATTATGTTACAAATTTATTTTCATGCGATCGATTTATAACAATGGAAACTCGCACACTGGCACAGATTGTGGCAGGGATCAACAAATTACCATCAGTTACACCGACCGATGATAATACACACAATTACTCCGAGGCGCATTAATATAATATGTCCAATTCCACATTAACACAGACGTGGCCTTAGGATAACAAGTACCCAAAAAATTAAATAAAGCACTTAATTCCACTCATGATTTACAGGATTCCATGCACGTGCTATTGCCTCCAAACCGTACGGGCGACATATGAGGTGCTGTAAAATTGAAGCTTGCATATGACCGAGAACTTGCCGATCATGTTGCACACGATTTCAGCTACTCTTCCCGCAACTCGCCACTATCAATCTGTAAGCGAGCCGGCAAGTCTTACCTCCGACTGATTTCACCACTTACTGCTTCTTGTGGCCCCTACTGGACAACTGGAGTCTCTCAAAACCAACAAATTGCCAGCCAAACCAACAACACACGCCTCAAGTAAAGACCCTATCACCAGACATATGATCAGATCGATATCGGCAACCCAAATTGTTAGCTGCGTCAGCGGAGTGCCTTGCCACCAAACTTAGAGTCGCCATCGCTTAACCGCCCTCTAGCACAAAGCCTGACAGTGGAATTTTGGTGAAAATCTGCAGAAACGATACACCAATATCAGACACTGTTGACACTTTATGATCACAGAAACAAAGACCATTGTTTTTTTAATGTCAAACCAAATAGGGTTCCCACACTTACCTTATTTCTAGTATAGTCAAGCAGCCAGATTTCAATACACGGTCCCAATAACGTGACTCAGGGGCAACCACTTGTGTCTCATCATACAGCACTTTATGCCCTTCAGTAAGACAATGTTTCACAACCACAGGTTTTTCTGCCTGAAATAAACATTTCTGGCAATGGTGCTCCACACATCGATCCTGGACTATACACATCGTCTGTCCAGTACTGGTTTTCCCCACAATGGTAGGGAATTTTGTACATACCAGGTTTCCTCAAACACAAATCACCCTTTACTGAGCCAAAGAGCACAGAGTTCAAGTGCCACCATTCTTGGCATTGCAGACACAGAAAGATACATGATGGTGGCAGTAGGAAATTTAAAAGAATAGAAGATGATGGGGAGAATATAAAAATGCAGCGGGTGAAGTCGCAGAAGTGACAAATCTAAGAAGCCATTGTTGGGAAATTAAAACAAAAGAACTATATGGTGGATATAGCCCAATTGTGCTTTGTCACTCTTTCCCATCCCTGTTCCCCTTACCCCTCCAGATTAGATTATATTAGATTAGATTTACTTTCATTCCTATTGATCTGTTGAGAGGAGGTCCTCTAGGATGTACAACATCTCAGAAAAACAATTATACATGACAAATATTTACAACTGAATCAAATAAACTAATGTACCTTCCTCAGGTTCCAAGTGGAATGATCGTCACTTTTTTAAATCAACACTATATGAAAGAATCACTTTACAAACACTAATGCACTGAATTTAAATTGAGAAATTTTTATTTATTTATAAGGTAACAGATATGTAATAGTACTACTATAATTTTTATTTACAGGGAACACATTACTGTACTGAAATGGTGCAGAAGTTAGATTGTACTTACACACGCACACACATACACAAACACAAACACTTATTTAAATAAACACATTACTGCACTGAAATTGTCCTGAAGTTATATTGTACTTATAAATATATATATAAACAAATCAGTTGGTTCTCCTGAGAAATTCATCAATGGAGTAGGCGTTGGCCACCAATAAATCCTTTACGCTTCTCTTAAACTGAATTTCATTGGTTGTTTAGCTTTTTATAGCTGCAGGCAAGTTACTGAAAACGTGTGTTCCTGAATAATGCATAGCTTTTTGTACTAGAGTAGTGACTTTAGATCATTGTGAAGATTATTCTTATTTCTAGTATTGATTCCATGAATTGAGTTACTAGTTTTAAAAAGAGATATACTTTTAATGACAAATTTCATTAAGGGATAAACATATTGGGAAGGAGTAGTTAGTATCCCTAGTTCCCTAAACGGACTTCTGCAGGATGTTCTTGAGTTCACATCACATATAACTCTTACTGTATGTTTTTGTACCCGGAAAATTTTAGCTTGGCCTGATGAATTACCCCAAAAAATAGTCCCATATGATATTATTTAATGAAAGTAAGCATAGTATGCCAGATGTTTCATTTTTATATCCCCTATGTCTGACACAATTCGCATTGCAAATAGAGATTTGTTAAGAAGCTTCAGCAGTTTATGGTGTGATCCTCCCAGTTGAATTTTTTATCAAGCTGTAACCCCAATAAATTGGCACTATCCACTTCTTCTATCACCTTCTCTTCGTAAGTTAGGCATATACTCGTGGGACACCCCTTACAAGTTCAGAACTGCATGTAGTGTGTTTTTTCAAAGTTTAGTGACAAAGAAATGGCTAGGAACCAGTGATTAATGTCCACAAATATTTTATTAGCCGATCTTTCTAAGACTACACTTGATTTGTTATTTATTGCAATGTCTGTATCATCGGCAAACAAAACTAACTTGGCATCTGTTAATGTTACTCATGAAGGGTCATTGATATACATAAGAAAAAGTAAGAGCCTTAAAATGGAACCTTGTGGGACCCCACATGTAATTAGTTACCAGCTGAATGATGCCTGATAGCTTGATATATGTCTCTTTCCTAATAACACCCTTTGTTTCCTGCCAGAGATATAAGATTATAACCATTTTGCAGCATTTCTGTTACCCCATAATATTCTAATTTACTTAAAAGGGTATTGTGATTTACAAAGTCAAATGCCTTTGACAAATCACAAAATACACCAGTTGCCTGCAATTTTTATCTAATGAGTTAATCACATTTTCACTGTAAGTGTTGATAGCCTCCTCAATATAAGAACCCTTTTCACTGTAAGTGTTGATAGCCTTCTCAATATAAGAACCCTCTAGTAATCCGAACTACGACTTTGACAGTATGTTATTTGAGATAAGATGGTTACAAAGCCTACTGTATATTAATTTTTCTAAAATTTTTGAGAATGCTGGCAAAAGTGAAATTCGATCGAAATTTCATACTATTTCTTTATCTTCCTTCTTAAACTGTGGCTTAACTTCAGTGTATTTCAACCAATCAGGAAATAATCCTCTGATAAACGACTAGTTACACAGATAGCTTAATGTGTCACTTAACTCAGCAGAACCACATTCTTTAATTAACTTTGTTGATATTTCATCATACCCACTAGATATTTTTTTGATTTTAAAGATTTTATGATGGACATTATTTCTGCTGGGGTAGTGAGGGTCAAATTCATATTATGGAAGTTAGTTGAAATCTCCATAGCAACATCTACAGAACCTCACAACCCCATCATTTCAGAAACAGTTATAAAATGTCTGTTAAAAAGTTCTGCAACACTGTACACATCTGTCACCAATGTATCATTTACTCTTAATGCTATTTGTCCCTCTTCATGTCTGGTTCTACCAGTCTCCTCCTTCACTATATCCCATATTGTCTCTATTTTGTTATTCGGTATGACTATCTTTTCCTCATAATATATTTTCTTTGATGTCCTTATTATAGTCTTTAATATTTTGCAGTATTTCTTGTAATGTGCTATAGCATGAACATCAGAACTGTTTCGGATAGACAGATACAGCTTTCTTTTTGTTTTATGAGACACCCCTATTCCGTCAGTAATCCATGACTTCTCTGTGGAGTTTTCTCTAACCTTGGTTAGTTTTGGGGGGGGGGGGGGGGGGAAACAGTGGTCAGATATGGTAAGCACTTTATTAGCAAAAGTGTTATTTTTTCATTCATGCCATGAGCACTGTAAACATCAGTCCAGTGAATGTCTATTAGTAGTGTCCTAAAATAATCAATTTTTGGCTTATTGATTACCCTCGTGAGCTCAGATTTAACAGGTTTTATATCCTGTTCAGTATTAACATTTAACAGAAGGAACTGCATTTCACGGTCTGAGAAGCCATTGACTATTGGTTTTGTAATATAATTTTGTTCATTGGACATTTCTATAAAGATATTATCAATGGCTGTTTGTGAGCGATTGGCTACCCTAGTTGGAAACTTTACAGTGGGAATTACTTTAAATGGTAGTGTTACTAACTCAAATAGGTTCTTATTGGGAGAGTCTTTAAGGAAATCTACATTGAAATCACGAGCAACCACTATTTCTTTGTTTTTGTTTGTTAAATGGGCAAGCACAGCTTGAAGCTGGTGTATGAACAGATTAAAGTTACCTGCAGGTGCTCGATATTCACTCAATACTATGAAGGATTTTTTCTGAAATTCTACTTCTATTGCACGTGCTTCCATATGCTATTCTAGGGAAAATTTATGAAGGTGTATGTTCTTAAATTTATGACAGTTCCTGATGAATGTGGCAACTCCTTCTTTTTTTTCCATTTCTGCTCTACAAAAGTGAGATTAACCTAAACCCTGTAACACTTAAAAGTTCTATACCAGAGGTCACACGATGTTCAGAGAGGCAGGTTATATCAGATGGGTTTGAGGACTCTAATTCATATATTCAGATAATTAATTCATTAATTTTATTTCTCAGTCCTCCAAAATTTTTATACAATAAAGTTAGCTGACATTTGACATCGGCTGAGTTAAAATTGGATAGAGTTGAAATATGCACTGAAATTCTTATCCAGTAGCTGTTTATGCTGATGTAATAAGCTACAATTATGTTTTTTGGTCTCTTTTTCAAACTGAAGGTTTGTCTCAGTCCTAACCTCCCTTAAAATTTGGTGTCTTTCTGTCCTCCCTACCCTCCAGCCCTTCTTTTCTCTGTCACAACCCAGTATTTCAGTGGACATCAAAAGGAAACCACCAGTGACAATGTACCTGCCAAATAATTGTAATTCATATGGCATTAACTGCGCAATTATGTTGCCATGTTTGAAGACATTCGCCATTATTTACATTACCAAAAGTATGTAATCTTCACCTGAATTGTGTGAAACAGAGTAATGTCCCCAAAAAAGTTAGGAAAGTTGCTTATGGTAAAGAATTTCCATATTAAAAAGCACATAATTTCCACCTGAACTGCATAAAAGTAGCTTCATGTTGAAAAAAGTATTGCTAATTTCACAATATGTCCCAAAATTTCATTACATTTCCTGAGCTGAACTGCATTAATTAGTGTCATGTAGTACACAGACACACCCACACAAAATCTCTGTCTCTGTCTCTCTCTATCTCTCTCTCCCTACACACACACACACACACACACACACACACACACACACACACACACACACACACACACCAAATGACACAATGCTTCTCAAGTGTCACAATGTTATCTCTACTTTTAAAATGATACATAATAAGTGAATTTCCTCAGAAATAAATGCTTATATCAATGTTACTTCCACATTTTGTAAAACAAAATATGTCAACAACACACAGAATCTTCCTGGAAGTTTCAACACATAGAATGTTTACATGAAGTGTTATAATGAAATTTATACCTCTAAAATACCTGTCAAATGTATACTTCTAAAATACCTTTCAAATGTAGGCTGCATCACTTGCCGTTCAAAGTTCCAACAATGGGCACCTCATGCTCTAAAAAAATTTTCGGTAACATCCCGCCTCACCATGCGTCATTATAGAGTGGCAAAAGACAATAGGTAGAACATAATGCGCCAAGTTCAACACTAGACAGATATAATCAATGTTACTAACTGTCTAAAATGGCGTTTATTGCATTTAAAGTAGGTCTACTACAGGATATGTACTTCTAAGGAGGTCAGCAACATTTACTAATCAGAAATACGATCCATCTATCTGAAACGTTTACTGACTGTATTTCCAACATAAACTACTAAGTAATACCGAAATTTAATGTTAATTCTATGTAAAGCTTTATAAAGAAACACACATTATACTCAAAGACAAACAAACTGATTGAGTGCAATATTTGGAAAGAAGAAGGCATTTTGAGAGATACCTTTATTGTGTTGTGATGCATAATCTGCACATTTTAATAGTATACACATATTTGTTTTTAATGCTCTAAATATGAGATACAAAAGCGACAAAATGAAACAAGGGAACAAGACAGAGATGAAAGGTCGATATATTCGCTTTTTGAACAAAATACCATTATTTATCATAATAAGTAAAGACATCAGGTACAAATACGTGTGGGTTGTTTACCAAGATATGGAAGTGCAATTACAGAACTCTGACCATAAGCAAAATCTGAACTGTGCCCTTAAGTAAAACTGTATTATGTCTGATCATAAGTAGGAGTCCCAGTACAAAACACATATACTACAATTTTCGTAACTTCATTGTTCTATAAAAGTAGCAATATTGTAAGTAGCCACCACTGGTAAACCATAAAGGTTTAGCAGTACTTCTTCACAACCAAAGTTTGTCATCCGTACCTTATCTAAATTGCCTGTATTACTTATAAACATATGAATGTCCCACTGTCACCAGTGAAGGAAATTATGGACTGGTTGTTGTTGTGGTCTTCACTCCTAAGTCTGGTTTGATGCAGCTATCCGTGCTACTCTATACTGTGCAAGCTTCTCCATCTCCCAGTACCTACTGCAACCTACATCCTTCTGAATCAGTTTAGTGTATTCATCTCTTCGTCTCCCTCTACGATTTTTACCCTCCACACTGTCCTCCAACACTAAATTTGTGATCCCTTAATGCCTCAGAACATGTCCTACCAACCGATCCCTTCTACTAGACAAGTTGTGCCACAAACTTCTCTTCTCTCCAATCCTATTCAATACCTCGTCATTGCTTATGTGATCTACCAATCTAATCTTCAGCAGTCTTCTGTAGCACCACATTTCGAAAGCTTCTATTCTCTTCTTGTCCAGACTAGTTATCGTCCATGTTTCACTTCCATACATGGCTACGCTCCATACAAATACTTTCAGAAACGACTTCCCGACACTTAAATCTATATTCAATGTTAACAAATTTCTCTTCTTCATAAACGCTTTCCTTTCCATTGCCAGTCTACATTTGATATCGTCTCTACTTCGACCGTCATCAGTTATTTTGCTCCCCAAATAGCAACACTCCTTTACTTCTTTAAGTGTCTCATTTCCTAATCTAATTCCCTCAGTATCACCTGACTTAATTGGACTACATTCCATTATCCTCGTTTTGCTTTTGTTGATGTTCATCTTACAACCTCCTTTCATGACACTGTCCATTCCGTTCAACTGCTCTTCCAAGCCCTTTGCTGTCTCTGACAGAATTTCGATGTCATCGGCGAACCTCAACGTTTTTATTTCTCCTCCATGGATTTAAATACCTACTCCGAATTTTTCTTTTGTTTCCTTCACTGCTTGCTGAATATACAGATTTAATAACATTGGGGATAGGCTACAACCCTGTCTCACTCCCTTCCCAACCACTGCTTCCCTTTCCTGCCCCTCGACTCTTATAACTGCCATCTGGTTTCTGTACAAATTGTAAATAGCCATTCGCTCCTTGTATTTTACCCCTGCCACCTTCAGAATTTGAAAGAAAGTATTCCAATCAACATTGTAAAAACCTATCTCTAAGTCTACAAATGCTAGAAATGTAGGTTTGCCTTTCCTTAATCTAGCTTCTAAGATAAGTCGTAGGGTCAGTATTGCCTCACGTGTTCCAATATTTCTACGGAATCCAAACTGATCTCCCCCGAGGTCGGCTTCTACCAGTTCTTCCATTCGTCTGTAAAGAATCTGCGTTAGTATTTTAAAGCTGCACGTCCTCGGGAAAAATGACGGTTGTAGTTTCCCCTTGCTTTCAGCTGTTCACAGTACCAGCACAGCAAGGCCGTTTTGGTACAGGCCAAATTCGACGATTCTAAAATGCACCAAAGAAACCTAAATAAATAAAAATAGGTTCTCTAACATTGGAAGACACACATGGGCACGTCTGAAAATATAAAGTACAGTTTAAAGTGCAATTATTGACGAGAATATTTCCAGCTTTTTACCAAAATTAAAATATTATTGCCACATAGAAAATTCTCACCTAAAAACGATATTCAAGTCAGCCAGACATGATACTGACAGATATACTGAGGTACTGACCCATATACTGAGGTACCTTTACATTGCAGTTCAAATATGAGTCATGTTCAGCTGATAATGATAAGTTACGCTGTCATTCTGTGTAAGCTACATGACATTTTGGTGGAATATCATACTGAAAAGTACTAATACACATTCATATAGCTAAGAAAAGAAGCTTTCTATAATTTTAATCATGAGTTTATTGAGTCAGTCAAACATCATAGTAACCACGTGGTAGGATATTAAAATTATCTTCCAGTATGAAAGAATTTCATCTGCTGCTATCACACAGTGGAGACTGCTGGACACTTCTCTCCATGCATAACCATGTTACAACAAATTGCGGCGGGTTGCCCCATATTACAGTAACAATGTAACAAAATGCTCCATGATACGTCAAAAGGTAACACACGATCAGCAAATTGACATTTTACAGTCAAATTAGAGCAAAAAATATAATAAACTCTCCCTCCTCATTGTTACATAAAAAGAGCAATGTATTGTTTGATGTTGCAGCAAATATGTAAGAGATAACTTATCTGTTAACATGATACAGCAAAATTGTAGAAAACTGCAACAAGATACAGTTAAAATGCAACAAACTATCTCCAGCAATACACGAAGATTGTAACATGATGCCCAATACATCACAGTTTAGCAGCAAACATGGGACAAACTGTTTGCTGCATCGCCATGTTAAATCCCAAATGAATCAAACTTCACTCAGACATAATAAAAATGTACCAAAAAGCTCTATACATTACCATTAAGACGTGGGACTTAGGGAAAGCATTAAAAGGTGTGGACAGGGCCTAACCAGTTACCGTTGGTTGCACAGTAAACACCTACACTTTATTTAAGGAAATAATTTTTTTAAAACAATCATTTTTTTAAAAAAGTGACTGCAACAAAAGCTACACTGACGGCTGAATGCCTTATTAAGAGTAAATTCAAAATCATTTGTCGGCTGCAGACCACAAGGAATACTTAAGAACAATTAATGACTTTTGGGCTTTCAAAGTAATATAGAAAATGAAATGAGGTGGCCCTCAACTACATACCCTGCGACTCAGAGTTTAAGTATAAAAAGTATTTGTTGGTTTCGTTGTCTAGGGGCTGGGATACGAATTACAGGAAAAATATTGCAGAGTATACAGTGCCAGGCGGTGTGGCCGAGTGGTTCTAGGCGCTACAGTCTCGAACCGCGCCACCCCTATGGTCGCAGGTTCGAATCCTGCCATGGGCATGGATGTGTGTGATGTCCTTAGGTTAGTTAGGTATAAGTAGTTCTAAGTTCTAGGGGACTGATGGCCTCAGATGTTAAGTCCCATAGTGTTCAAAGTCATTTTGAGTTTACAGTATACGATAAGAATTCACACATCAATCGAACGGTCGAAAGTTTCTATCACTCGACAGTTGCGAATTATGAATGTAACATATAAATTTATAAATCAAATATTGCATTTAAATAAAATCTGCATGTACTATCTTAACGACTTTAAATGATGAGTAAGATAATAGAAATACTTTTGAGAATGTAGTATATTACTGCAAAACACTTGTTGGTGTCGATGGTCCAGCATTTAAGTAAAATATAAGTTGAATAACAGGGAAACAATAGATTCCTACTACACGTAATTAGTTATGAACAATAACACAGCTCGCGAGATATTCACTTCCGAACGCATACTAAGACATCCCTGCAGAAGCCACGGAAATCATACAAGACCACTGGTCGGCATTTCGAAATATTTCTATGCTCCGCGACTACATGCAAACTGCTCCACTGTCCAAATCTTTCCGCCGACTCCGCGTCTGACGCGCCGTCGCGTCCAGCACTTGCCGTGTCCTGTGCCGTACTGTCCCTCGCGCCCCACTCTCAAACTACCTCATGTCTTCTTCGGAAACGATGCTCCTTCCCAAACTCCATACCTCTCTCTTAGTAACGAGCGCTGTGAATAGCTAGAGCGCTCCCTCCATGTCTCCAAGCCAACGTGCACTCACAAACATATTAAAACACCTACCAAATACCGGATTTACATTTAAATAACTTATAATTAAATAAATATTCCTATGGGTGGACCATAACACCTTCTAACACACGTTATTAAATACCTGAACAAATTAAATAAACATATATCATAGGAATATTAACAAATGGTAGGCCAATAGCCTAATGCCTCTGTACTTTCTAAAACACAGTAAATATTTAACCAATTTCTTCATGAATAGTACATATCAGATATAAATAAAGACATAGATGAATAAATATATTTATAAGCATGCTGCTACGGTTTTTTCGTATTATTTAAGTTACATGCCTGTAAATTATACCAATTTATGTTAACACTAATAGCTTTCTAAAGACATGTCGATTGACGAAATGGCATGATGCGTCTAGATTTTGGAAATTCTTTGCGGGGTGTTACTGGTATAATTTACCGTCAGATACTAAACTTTAAACTAATAAAAATATTGAAAATCTGATTACAACATCAGAATCGTCGTGCAGATAATAGTAATCTACATGTTTCTTTTTGAGGTATCATGATTCATCTGGCTACTATTAATTTCTATACGAACTGTGAAATGTCTGCCATGATGGTTTCACAAAGTCGGCCATCTTTGGCACTATCAGCATACAAGTCTCTTTCATTGACGCAGCGTCACCATGGAATTCCCAGCCACGTGGCTGCTGGACCCCTCTTGCTTCAACCAACGTCAGGCACCACGTGGTCAGCCTGCCAAGCAGCCCGCGCCCGCCGAGCCGTCCGTGTGGCCATGCCAACTCACAACTTAGAATACTTTCAGGGCGCTGCAAATCGCCTGTTACCTCACAGGCTGAAGGATGACAATTATACATTAAAATACCAAAATAATTTTTAAACAATCTTTTTAAAAAATTGACTGTAACACAAGCTACACTGATGGCTGAAGGCCTTAGTAAGGAAGAATTCAAATCATCTGTCGGCTGAAGGCCACGAGCAAAACTTCAGAACAATTAAAGGCTGAAGGCCTGAATTAAAAATGTGGAAGACAATTACAGGTTAAAAATACCAAAATAATTTTCAAACAATATTTTTTTAAAAAATTGATTGTAACACAAACTACATGGACAGCTGAAGGCCTTACTAAGGCGAATTCAAATTACTTGTCGGCTGAAGGCCACAAGCAATAGGAATAATATAAACAAAACATTATTTATAAACAACTGACACAATCAGACCAAATAAAAAAAGGCAGTGATTCACAAACAGTTCTCCAAGGATCAACATGAGGAAAGTTGCTACAGCTGCGTAAGTGGTGAGACAGGTAGCCAAGAGTTATGCTCACATAACAGGATGGCAACTCAAACTAGGGACAATTTAAATGCCGATCAATCCTCTTACCAAATCCACCTAATGTTTGATAACCAGTACAACAATGGAATAATTCAAGCAAGTGTGAAGTGACAGACAGCACTGCGTCTTCAGAATCTGGTGTTTAAAACATCGAAAGGTAAAAGGAACCACTACAACCAAAGTAGACCAAAGAAACCCCAATCCACACCGCAATCAAGGAGGCTGTCGAACAAAACGTCATGAAGGACAGCACCGGCAAGACGAGGGAAAGTACACTCCCGCAAAAATACGCTAACCCCCAGGGCAGGTAAGTGGGGCGTTAGCGGCCACTATGCAGTAAAATATCGTTGGTTGCATTTCACCAAATAATAACACAAAATTGAAAAACTAATAACAGTCAGTAGAAGACGGCTAATAGATTCCGCCAACTCGACACGTCCCGCTTGCTGCTGTTCGACTCACGGCGACCCTCCAGCAGCAACGCATGAACAAATGGCGTGATCATAAAAATGGAGGTTTCGCAACTGGATTATTGTTCACTCAAGTCAACCTGCTGTGTCCGGTGAACAACGAGGTTCTGGCCCTCGCAACTACAGCCCCTCGATCCGGCAATGCCTACGTGCCGCCAGCAGTCCCCGGCGTTGCTGGACCTATCTGCTGCTCCGTCCCAACCGAACTACCGACACACCCAATCCAGAAAACACGTCGTTCCAAAGATAGTACCGGTACTAGATGCCGATAAACGCTGCTGCTGCCACTCGCAGACAGACAACACTAGCAAACGTAGTGGCGCCAGTGAACAGAAGAAGAAAACGAGACGCCACTACCCCTATTAAATGATGCCAACCTACCAACGGCACCAATGGGAGCCGCCATGCAACAGCAAAATTGAAGCAAACTGCCTCTTCATATAATTTACATGTAACTACAACTTAAAAGATCTTATAGACACTGACATGCTACAGCAAAACTGTGATGAACTATCCTGTGTTACAGAAAAAAATATAACAAATTGCACCACTTTACATCAAAATTGTAACAAGACAGTCAATGTTACAACAAAAAAATTAACATATTTCCCAATGTTACAGCAAAATTTTAATACCTTGCCCCATACACTTAAATATTACGGCGAAGGCGGATACTATTGGGCCAATAATAGTCCGTTTACAGGATGGGATTCTGAGATTTAATTTACAGGATGCTTACCCCAAATATAAATACAATAGGAGGCAATAAATTTCAGTTTTGTATAACGACAAACATTATCAGAATCGTTATTGAGGACAGTAATGCTAAATATGTAGCGCAAGTGCAACTGAGGGAACACATTGATGGTCTGTTTATGTATATAGCCTGTTATAGCAAAATGGTACATTATTTGTGCCCCATTTACTGGGTTTCTGCTAAATTTAACGAATGAATTCATTATATCGAATGCAACTAAGAGCAAAGAAAGTTGTATGACGTACGGTGACTACCATTTCCCCCCAACGAATGACAGGCAGTGATGATAAGCTGATAGATAGTGACTGCCTATACTCTGAAAACAACTGGGGAGCAATGATGGCGAATCTGCAGGGTGACTACCATTATCCCAGACACAAATGGGGTGCCACGATGCTCAGTGAACAGTGAGAATGCTATTATCCCGGACCCATCTGAGGAGCAATGACGATAGTGGACTGTGGTGTCAGCTAATAACTGTTGCCAGCTACTGGTTGTCAGTGCTGGGTGTGTAAGCTTTTGGAGTTATGATCAGCAGTATGCAAGGTGGTGCAAATATAGCTCAAAATAATTAGAACTTGACCCACATTAAAGCAAAAATTCTAACAAATATCCCAACGTGATAGCAAAATTGGAACAATTTAGCCTACAACACTGCAAAAATTGTAACAAATTGCCCCATGATAGAGCAGAAACTCTAACAAATTGGCTGTTGTTGAAGCAAAGTTGTAAAAATTCACCTTTTCGTTACAGCAAAAATGTAACCATACATACGCAGTGTATATGCACATATCTTTGCACAAATGACAGGTGGGATAACTTTTTACAAGCTTACTGTAAAATGGGGACATATGTTGATATTTTTATAACAACGTTGTGGAAATTTTTAAAAGTCTTACGTAAGTTGGGCCATTTGTTACAAATTTTATTGCACTAACATAGTGCAATTTGTGACAAATTTTGCTATAACCTTGGGCTTACATGTTTCCACCATCATTGCCTCATGCTGTCAGTTGATCATCACTGCTCCATTCTGTATTGACTATCACTGTTCAAACCTGGAGACTGACCGTCGTTGTCCCCCACAACAGTATCAAAAACGTGCTCAGAATAATGACAGCCAGACACTGCACATTCACATAGTCAGCGACAATTTACTATCACTCGCCAGTATCTTATACGGTCGACTCATGACTTTCTGGCCAGGTGACGCAAGCCACATAAAAAGAGCAAAGCCGGATAGGCATAAATTCTATAAATTATCACTTCTGACCTTGGCTATACCATTCAAAACATCCTTTTTTAAAAACTCAGTTGTATTAACGTTTTCTGATTACTTACGTAATACAGTCTAGTTACAAGTGTTTGTCACGTGCATACAGCACCCTTCAGAAATTATTGCATGAAACAGAAAACGTTTTGCGTTGTAAAGTGAGAACATGTTGATTACAGAAACTAAAATGCCAGGTGTAACAAAAAAGATGAAAATTACAAGATTGAAGCATATCTTTTGTAGATGACTGTTTCCATTCTTTAGCCCTCTTCCATGCTGCAAAATCGTTCTACTTACACAGATACCTGCTGGCATTGCTTTCTTCTTCGTACTAATGTACTACAGCACTGTCTCAATCGTCTTGAAGTATTGCAGATGTGGGATTATGTTTCTCCTGTCATTTTAGTTTATCGCCTCTTCTTATGTTACTTACCCCTGTGTCACCATTTCCAAATTGTCGTTGTCTGTTAGTTCATAAAGTTCATCATTTGTCATTCGTTCTGTGAAGTCCTCTGCTTTGACACCCTCACACCACAGTACGTTTCTTAGCAACGGAACAATATCATCGTTTCCATATTTGACATCGGTTTTACTCATGTATTCAAAGCGAAAACATCCACCTTCGTTGTCTAAAGGAATTTTCCAAGACTTTACAAGTGATGTGTTCAGGATCTCTCATCACCCTTCAGCCAACCATCTCATGACACACAGCAAGCCAACCCTCCTCAGCACGGTTACACAGTCTCCATTAATATCAATCAGTGACATGAAGAAATAGAGAAGGCTTTGATAATACTTCTCCGTTAGCATTTCAAGGATGTCCTGGTCCATCGGTTCATCACTGGCAGGAGTCGAAGGCACATTACCAAGAAGCATCACAGCTGTTCTTGGTAGATTGTTACCTTTCAAATATTTCTCTACAGCTGGTATCATTTCCTTTTGGAACCAGATTCTGAATAGTTCTAAATTAATCCATACATTGTTTTCATGAACGTAGTGTGGGTGCATTGATTCCATATTTTTCAGGTTTAGACAGCTTTAGGTTTCCGTGATTTCCCTAGTAATGTAAGTCTAAGCTTGTGGTTGCCACTTCTTTTGCTACATGTTAGTATGATACCTCTCTCTTTGCGTTTTTTCTATCTGAGTTCCACAATTTCCTTTCTTGAAAGAAGTGTTTTTCTATGGAGCATCTTGTAATTTAAATCACTTTTTTCGTAACTCGACAGCTGTTGCTCAGAAATTCCCACCTCACTAATTAATTTCGGAAGATAGTCTTTACGTAACGACACTGCCTCTGTGTAAGTGGATAAAGCCTCTCCACTAATGTTAATTTGCCGAATGCTGAACGGTTTTTCCACCGATACAGCAATGCATCACTGACAAGGAATTTTGAATTTTCTCCTTCCATTTCCCACTGAAACTGCGTTGCTTTTTCCTACACTATCAGCCCACTAATAGAAAAATCTTTTCGTCTAAAATGTTAATGCCACAAAAATAATGCTTCTTCCACATCTTTATGCTTAACTTTCAGCATTGTCTTCCATATTTTTATTCCACTTCTACTAGTTGGGGAAGCACACCGCTCGTCAATTTCTGCTGTATATTTCCTCCTGCCTCCAACAATAAATTTTACTGCCCCTGCTTCTGAAGCAATGGTTTTGGTTGCTACCAATCAATCCAGTTACATTACAGCACATGATTTCTGCTACATACAAACAATTTTTTTTTAATCGCCCATTTCAGATTCTTTAATTGTGAGTCCAGATGTGCTCCAAGTACGAAGATGCATAAAGCATTTTGAAAGGTTCCACAGCATGTAACCACGCTCAACTTTGATTAAGCTTTGGCAAAGTACAGTATGTACAACAAATTATTCCTCAATTTATCATAGAGAGGTATTATAATGACAATTGTTAAGTAGACCAGATAGTATGGACACCAGATAGTCACGAGCTGGATAGCCGGGAGTCTACTGTACCTCTAGGAGGTGAAATCCCCAAATGATAAAGCAACAGTAGTTGAAGCCGCCAACAGTTAACACCACCAATCACCCCTGTCGGTGTAACCATTTATTGTGACTTAACATACTATCATTATTCCCAATTGCTTTCGAGATAATGGAACTCACGCTGTACTTAATTGCAAGTGTCATTCCATATGCATTCAGGGTAATGGTAGTCACTGAGTAAATTGACTGTCATCGCCTCATTTATATGGAGAGTAATGGTAATCACCATGTCAACTAAGCATCATTGTCCCCAGCTGCAGTCAGTGTAATGGTCTAAAGCCTGTAAACTAACCATCACTGCCCATCCTGTAAACTTACCATTAATATTTTACAGTTTTTTTGTAATATGGTCGTGTATATAAAGTGACAATCGTTGCTTCCCCGCCCCCCCCCCCTCCCTCGGTTACATTTGGATTAATTGTAGTCACTTTGTAAAATGACAGTTAGTGAGCCAACCTGTAATTCAATATTTCCTCAATAGTATTTGCCTCTGCTGGAACACAGTGATGTAAGTGACAATTTGTTACAATTAAACAATCATCGAGATATATGGACTATTTCTGTGGTGTCACCGCCAGACACCACACTTGCTAGGTGGTAGCTTAAATCGGCCGCGGTCCATTTAGTACATGTCGGACCCGCGTGTCGCCACTGTGTAATCGCAGACCTAGCGCCACCACCAAGGCAGGTCTCGTGATACGAGAGAGCACTCGCCCCAGTTGTACGAGAACCTAGCTACCGCCCAGTTGTACGAGATCCTAGATACCGACCAGATGTACGAAGCCTTTCTCTCTCATTAGCCGAGAGACAGAATAGCCATCAGCTAAGTTAATGGCAACGAACTAGCAAGGCGCCATTTTTATCAGTGCCTCTAGCTTATGAGGATTCAAGAGAGATGTATTCCAAGGACTAATAAAAAGATAAGTAATAAGCATCTACATACTTTTCTTCTTATTCATTTATAAGTTCTCATGTTCCAGACTTCACGCCCGTCTGCTTTAGCCGTGCGTGCCCTATCGGCTACAGCGTTAGTCTAGAGTTCATTTTCAGCCATCTCAACTTCACGGTGTCGGCCCAGCTACCGACACAACAATTTCACTGCAGTTTTAATGTGACATTTGGGGCAATTTGTTATATTCGCTGAAATCCGCAGGGTCTGGTACCGTTTTGCTGGAACGTATCGATTTTTGGGTAATTTCTCACATTTTTTTGTATAGGTTTTGTAAACCCTCATCGCCAGTTTTGTAAACGCTCGTCGCCAGTTGTGTAAAGGCCTCGTCGCCACCGCTGTGGAGGCCGAGTTACCACTGTTGTTACAGTAGGCCGAGTTTGAGAGTACGTGTAACAGCTTCTGGTGCAGTACGCCGATAAGTTGATTCCTCCCTGCCACTAATACACAGCCATGCCCCAGGGTGAGGTAACAGGATAGTAAATTAGTAACAAAGCCACACAAATGAGTTAAAAAGGTTTATTTATCTTTGTGACTTTTCGAATGATGAAGTCTGCATCACTTCATGTAACATAACAGAAAAAGGCATCAATGACTAAGTGCGAATAATCGTAGGTAAACTCCACAGTGCATAGCGAATGAAATTTA
The DNA here is from genome assembly GCF_021461385.2 of Schistocerca piceifrons. Classification (NCBI taxonomy): domain Eukaryota; kingdom Metazoa; phylum Arthropoda; class Insecta; order Orthoptera; family Acrididae; genus Schistocerca; species Schistocerca piceifrons. The sequence continues at coordinate 277,151,850 of NC_060141.1, forward strand.
CAACAACTGCTGTTGAGTTCTAAGAGTTCACTAAACCACATTCTCTGGCTGTCAGCCCTGGACGATGATCTATAACCAAGTGAGCGAGAGCTGCTCTTCTATCTTCCGTGTAGGTTTCTGCCCGTTGTCGTCCGGTCATCGCCGGATTCTACTCGGCCGACAACTGGAAGAGGTGAAGTTGATATCTTCATCTTCAACACCGCCTGTGTCACTGGTGGAACTCGCGCAAGTGGAGAGTCTCTATGGCACTCGCACCAGCTCGCATCTATGCGCGTGTGGTGCTTTTGTCCTGGTTGTGTCTAGTTCCAACGACACAGCAATGGTTAAGTTTATTACATGGTTTTGCGTAACATGGGGCATTTTTTGCAGTTAGTTGTGACATGGAAATGTATGCAGTGAAGTATTATGCAGTCTCCACTGGGTGACGGCAGAAGACGACACACATTTGTGCGGTAAGGTAAACTGAACACCCAAGCGTAGGCTTACTACAAGGTTTAACTGACTTTGAATGTAGGTAATTTGAAAATATGGTGAACCTCAAATTATAAGAATGTGTTTTACAACTGTTCAGTCAGCTACTTCATCAAAGTGTCATTTAGTTTCCGCTATGTGTCTTCATGATTTTTCTTTATTGCTAGACTAAGAAAAACATTTTTAACTGCAAGATTAACTAGATTCCGAGGCATTATGGAAACCATCGTAAAGTTTAGCCAAACTTGGATCTCGTTTTTAGCACAACTAAGATCTGCTTTAGACAAATTTAGACACTGGAATAACACTGTTTATCTCTGTATTACGATGAAACTAATGTTGTCAATAATGCAATTTCAGCTTTAAGATATGAGTTTGCAGCAAAACCCATGTCAATTTGTGATGTTAGAGCAACCATTTTCACTTAACTTGCATCTTAATGTGTGGTGCCGATGTCAAATTAAGCTGATCTACTAATACAAATTTTTGTCAGTAGTGCTAGTAGTCTTCACTGAGTGACAACATAACTTAGCATTATCGACAGAACACGATAAACGTTTTAACTGCAATATAAAGTTAATACCCTAGCATAAGGATCACTATTGAGTTCAGCAGACATGAATATTAATTTTATCTGAACTGAGATGATTTTTGACAAAATTAAATTCGGCAATAATATTTTCATTTTCATGCATAAATCACACTAATCTTGCCAATAAGTGTACTTTAAACTGTATATCAGATTTGCAGTTGTGCCAGTTTGAGTGTTCATTGTTATAGAACCAATTACTATTTATTTATGTTTTTTCAATGCTCGGTACATGCGTCCAATTAAGCTCGACTACTAACCTATAACAATAAATAATAAGTAACACAGACAATTTACGTGTGAAAATATTTAACTGAGTGCACTGTGCCTTGCAAACTGTGGTACAGATATCGATCTATGATTGTCAAACAAGGGCTGCTAAAAATGTATGTTGTATCAGTAGTGCCACTATAGGATGTTCATTTTAACTGAAGACATTGAAATGTCTCGAAAATTACACATCGGATCAAAAAAAGTTATAATTCCACTTTTTGTGCCTCGCAGGATGATGTCCAATGAGACCAAACTCGAACCCCACCCCACCCGGTGCGTAGTTGGCAGAGGATAACTTTGAAATCTTGAGTGTGAACCCCGTTTTGTCTGAAGCATTTTCTTCGTTTTGCCACAGATGACGCTGTAATCCGAGGAATAGTAATTGGTACACAACAGCAGCTTAGGAAATGGTACTCAATGGTCCTTGAATATCCAGTGGCGCGTAGGAGCCAACCACAATGCTGCGAGGATAGGATAGGACAGGCCAGTATTTCACATTTTCTAACTGGAAATCACATTCGCAACGTTGTCCTTCTCCGACATACAGAACAGGGAACTACCCGACGCGCCCCTGTGGCCGTGGTTCGAGGTGAACGCTACAGTACTTTTCCAATTAAAACAAGCGTTCAAACGTAGTACCACCAAATTCAGTACACTTAGTGATCCGATTTCAAATAACCGCACACAGGACAGAAGCGTATTTGCGAGAATGTCAACGCAGGCTTTTCTGAAGCAGTTAACCATGTCTTCACGGCCTGTTGGCACTTGGTGGCACGCCTTCTTTTTCAAATAGCCCCACAGAAAGATGTCTGGCGACGTCAAATCCGACGACTAGTAAGTCAGTTAATAGAACCCGCTCTGTTGATCCGCCGACCAGTGTAAACACGGTCTAATGTCTCACGTGCTTCAGCTGCGTAATGCGCTGGACAACCGTCATGCTGAAACCACATACGTTGTCGAATGTCCGGGTCTTTATCCTGCAGTATTACCGGCAGTTTCTGTTCCACAAACGTTTGATATTTACGTCCATTCTACTTGCCGTCGATAAAATACGGACCAGTGAGTTTGTTCACCCGACGCCACACCATACGCTAACAGACCAAGGACGTTGATGGTCAACTTGACGTAACCAGCGGGGATTGTCTACACTTCGGTAATGCAAGTTATCCCGGTTAACGCATGGTTTGTGAATGCAGACTCACCTCGACAAAGAATGTGAGGGTCGTTCGCATTTGTTGATGTGCCCATTCAGAGAACACTACCCGGTAATAGAAATCGGCGACATGAAGTTCTTGATGCAGTGGTACGTGTTATGTATGACAGTCATGACGGTGTTGTATTGAGACAATACTATCTACGAACATACTGGAATCGTGGTGTAACTGCCGGGCGCCTATCCGGGGGTTGTGGTGCACTGCCACTAGTACAGGTATTTAAGTAGCTTCTCCTGCAACACGTTTGCTTCGTTTGCTTTTGCCGATCTGTAAGCTGCCAACAGACATAAGGGCGTTCACAACCTAGAAAAAGGACTAAAAGGAGCGATCTTTCTCTGGAAAACGCTCGGCATAAGAGGCAACAGCAGCTTTAACATTTCTCCTACACTCTCCGTACATCAGGACATTTCAGTTTATTTCTTCTGTGGTTGCAACGTTCACCGTCCATTTGCACGTCTGTTCCACAAATGACAGCTAAGTGTGCAGGCAATAAACACTACTCAAATACATAATGTATAGAGCCGCTATCTGTTCTACGTCTGCACGATACGCGAGCTCTAGTCGCAATGTACTGCCAGTTATGGTACTACATGGCCACAGTGGTGCGTGGAGTAGTCCCCAGTTCGACATGTCGGAAGAAAACAACTTCGCGAATGGGGTTTCCAGTCAGAAATTTTGAAATCATGGCCTTTCAGCACATTGTTGGGCTCCCACCTGCCATTTGATATTCAAGGCCCTTTGAGCAGCATGTCGTAAATTACGTTTGTGTGTGTGCCCATTTACGTTCCTCCGTTTACAGCACCATCTGTAGTGAAACGAAGAAAATGCTTCAGACGAGGCGTATACATATTATGCAGTAGAATTATAATCTGCAGTAAAAAACGAAGGTTCCCATTGAAGATTTGAAAGCCTTGCATGCGCAGGTTGGGGTGGCGGGTTGCGTGTGGCATCGCTGGATGTCCCAATCCGAGACAAACAAATTGGGACTTTAACTTTTTTGATCCAATGTGTAGTTTCGAGGTATTTCAATGTCTTCAGTTAAATATTTGGAGTAGTAATACAACTTTATTGTGGTACAAGGCTCGAATTATTGTGATCAGAGATCTACAATTTTACTTGCGTGCTTCAGTAAACCACCAACGTGTGTTTTTCTACTCGAAATCTTTACTTACTTTGATAAATAATTTTATTTTGCGTCAATGATCGAGTTTACGGAATACCGCTGTTTCATCCCAGCCTTGTTCCACTCACTGCCTTTGGTCACGTTTCCATATCACGATAAGTTGCCGCATTATGAGGTTAGATCAGGTTATTACGAAAAAATGCAGTTCCAGTGTTGCAATGCAATAGAGATCTCATCAAAACTTCTTCTTCTGTCATAAAATTAGGCTTGGTCAGTTCATTGTTGTTGCCGTATTCTGCGTATTTACGTGGGGTATTATGCAGCTTAAGATTAAACTTTAGTTTTATGAAGTCGTTGATTATGGAAATAAGGTTTGTAAGCGTTTTAGTAAGCTGTGGCATCGTAGTTTCGATTACAAAATGTTGGGGCCTCCGTCAAAAGATTGTTTTTCATACAGAACCACATGTAATAAGCAGTCTTAGCCTTTCGTAACACTGACCACAGTTTGCACTATCCCCACCCCACTCCCTGAAATTAATTTTTCTGTCTTGATGCACTATTGAAAATTATGTAAAAGTGTCACGTGTTCATAGTCTGATCTTAGAACCGTGGGTTGCATATCCTACAATTGATATTTCAACCCCTATTAAATATATTGACAAATATAATAAATATGAAGATTCTCTTATAACGCATGTGTCTTGTCGAAATATTATTATTATTATTGTTTGTCATTATTGTTTTAAAGCTGTAGAACTAGCTTTGATGAGCACATTCTGATTCTGACGAAGAATGCATACTTTCGTAGACACTTTAGATGCTGATTTGACATAGTTATTTCTAGATCAATCTAGATGTGGAAATATTTAATTTGAAGATACATTGTCCCTTACACCAAGTGTAGTCTTAAAACTTAATTAACTGCGTACTTCCAGTGGCTGAAAGTAATTTAGATCGCGTATTTGCTTGTGTGCTGCCTGCTTACCATACTGTTTTAGCCAATATGTACACTGAGGTGACAAAAGTCATGGGATACCTCCTCATATCGTGTCGGACCTCCTTTTAGCGGGCGTATAGCAGGAACTCGACGTGCCACGAAATCAACAAGTCGTTGGAAGTCGCCCGCAGAAATATTGAGCCATGCCCCTTCTGTAGCCTTCTATAATTACGAAAGTGTTGCCTATGCAGGATTTTGTGCATGAACTGAAATCTCGATTACGTCCTATAAACGTTCGATGGGATTCATGTAGGGTGAGCTGGGTGGCCAATTCATTCAGTCGAAATTTTCACAATATTCAGACATGGCGCATTGCCATTTATAAAATTCCACCGCTGTTTAGCAACATGCAGTCTATGAATATCTGAAAATGGCCTCAAAGTAATCGAAAGTAGCCATTGCCCGTCACTTATCGGTTCAGCTGGCCCAGACGATCTAGTGTACTCCATTTTAACACAGACCACATCATTATGGAGCCACCACCACCCTGCTCAGTGCCGTGTTGACAAATTAGATACATCGCTTCGTGGGGGGGTACGCCCCACACTCGAACGCTAACCTCATCAGCTTGAAATTTTGACTCATCTTGCCAGGCAACTGTTTTCCGATCTTGTAGGGGCCAACCAATGCGTACACGAGCCCAGGTGAGGCGCTGCAGGCGAAATAGGACTGTGAGCAAAGACAGTCGTGTCGGTCGTCTACTGCCATAGCCCATTAATGCCAGTTATCTCCCAGTGTCCTAACGGACACGTTCGCCGTACGCCCACACTGATTTCTGCGTCTATAACACGTAGTGTTTCTTCACTGTTACCACTGACAAATGTACGCAAATGCCGCTGCTCTTGGTCATTAAGCGAACATTGTGAGCCGCTGCGTTGTCCGTGGCGAGAAGTAATGCCTGAAATTTGGTATTCTCGGCACACTCTTGAGTCTGTGTGTCACGAAAAATTGAATTCCATAGCGATATCCGAAATTCAACGTCTCTTGAGTCTAGTTTCAACTACCATTCCGCGTTCAAAATGACGTCAGAAACTTTTCCATCTGATTCACTTGAGTGAAAATGACAACTCCACCTATGCGCTGCCTTTTAATACGTTGTGTACCCGATACTAATGCCATCTCTCTATGTGCATGCCGCTATCGCGTGACTTCGTCACCTCAGTGCATGTTCTTTATTCTCATACGATCCATCTTATTAAAAGTAGAGGATCGAAACTCAAATGCCACATGCACTATTAGAATTTGCAGTACCAAGTACGAACTACAAAAGAATATGTTGACCTGCTGTAGTATACAGAGACGTTGCAGCATTACAAAATTGCAGCGAAATGCAGGAAGATCTGCAGGGGATAGGCACTTGGTGCAGGGAGTGGCAACTGACCCTTGACATAGACAAATGTAATGTATTGCGAATACATAGAAAGAAGGATCCTTTATTGTATGATTATATGATAGCGGAACAAACACTGGCAGCAGTTACTTCTGTAAAATATCTGGGAGTATGCGTGCGGAACCATTTGAAGTGGAATGATTATAGGCCGGCCGGGGTGGCCGAGCGGTCTAGGTGCTTCAGTCTGGAACCGCGCGGTCGCTACGGTCGCAGGTTCGAATCCTGCTTCGGACATGGATGTGTGTGATGTCCTTAGGTTACTTAGGTTTAGGTAGTTCTAAGTTCTAGGGGACTGATGACCTCAGATGTTAAGTCCCATAGTGATCAGAGCCATTTTGTTGGAATGATCATATAAAATTAATTGTTGGTAAGGCGGGTGCAGGTTGAGATTCATTGGGAGAGTCCTTAGAAAATGTAGTCCATCAACGAAGGTGGTGGCTTACAAAACACTCGTTCGACCTATACTTGAGTATTGCTCATCAGTGTGGGATGCGACCAGGCTGGGTTGACAGAGGAAATAGAGAAGATCCAAAGAAGAGCGGCGCGTTTCGTCACAGGGTTATTTGGTAAGCGTGATAGGGTTACGGAGATGTTTAGCAAACTCAAGTGGCAGACTCTGCGAGAGAGGCGCTCTGCATCGTGGTGTAGCTTGCTGTCCAGGTTTCGAGGTATCGAATATATTCGAATTAGAGAGATTCGAGCGCGCACGGATGCTTTCCGACAGTCGTTCTTCTCGCGAACCGCACGCGACTGGAACAGGAAAGGGAGGTAATGACAGTGGAGTGCCCTCCGCCACACCCCGTTCGGTGGCTTGCGGAGTATAAATGTATATGTAGAATAAGACATCCTAGTAGGTCTAAAAAGAGAGAGAGATACCAAGTATTAAGAAATTGGAAGGTTCATGCGTCTTGTGATTCTCTATAAAGTTTCATCTCTAATCCCAGCATCGTGAAATTATTGTATATTTGTGAATCATTGCCCTAAGCTCTCTCCGTACCTTCCAAAAGTCAAAAAGGCGTTTTCGGTTGCTGAAAAACCTGCATTCTATCGAAAGACTGTCAGAGGTTTATTTCGTTTTAATCATCGCCTGAGGGATGTTACACAGTTGGCTTACTTTCGCTCTTTTACAAATCTGTTCTTGTTTTGAGTTTTCCTTGCTTCATTTAGTTCCACTAATGTACAATATTACAAATACATTGACGAGTAACAACAAATGGTTCTGTTGACGCCAATTGTTATGTTAGAAATAAGAGAAAAAAGAAGAATGGAAACGAGAAAACAAGACACATGTAAGTACTTTCTTGCACTACTGGCTCTAGCACTGTTCACTTATCTGGCCCAGTCTGCAGACCAGAGCTGGAGTTCTCTACTAGCAATTCGCCGAGAAGTAGAGAAGCGGGCGCGCTATAAAGCAGTTCGCCGCGCTGCAGGATAACACGGCTGGGCCGTAAACATAACGGCTGCCGGAGCAGCGAAACCGTGGCTAAGTCGTGTGTGCCGCGCTGCGCTGCGCTGCCTGCGGCCGCGGGCAAACTGCGCCGTAATTAAGGCAAGTTGCGGGCTGATAGCGGCTGCACCAGCTGCGTCTCTGCGCATGCGCGAGAACTGTTGTAACCTCGCTACACATAAAATGCGAGATATATTCCTATCCGCTGACCTTCTCCGTGTCCAGCTTGAAAGGAGTGCACCAACAGGGAAGATATCAAATTACTGACTTTTGTGATAAATGGATAGCATATTCCATTGCCTCACTCATCCATCAGTATTAACATCCGTTCCCCATGCGGTTTGTGGCGAACGGCGCTTAGTTTATAAAATGTAATCCCAACTCTCTTTTCCATTTCCATATGTGTTGCGTGTGAAATTTACAGTCCTAGTCACAGCCTCTAATTTTGCAACAGTCATCATTAAATGAGATGTACATTATTGAACATTATATCTATTTTATCAGTAGACAGCTTGAGTTTATTTGGCTCATTAAGCAGCGTACTGCGGCTCTGTTTTGGTGCTGGGATTTCATTGTGTTCCGGCACTGTACCTACAAATAAACAAAAGAAGAGTTACGTTATGTTATCTTTTCGTGCTCACACAGCGTAATGCTTAAAGTAGTAGCTGGCCAGACAGGGACGTGATCCTGACTGGAATCAAATGTCGCGTGACGGAATAACAACCTTGGTCTTGTACGCTGGCAACCCTGAGAGTAGTTTTTAGGCGATTTCCCACGCTCGGTTAGGCAAATGCTGGGATGGTTCTGCCGGCCAGAGTGGCCGAGCGGTTCTAGGCGCTACAGTCTGGAACCGCGCGACCGCTACGGTCACAGGTTCGAATCCTGCCTCAGGCGTGGATGAGTGTGATGATGTCCTTAGGTTAGTTAGGTTTAAGTAGTTCTAAGTTCTAGGGGACTGATGACCTCAGAGGTTAAGTCCCATAGTGCTCAGAGACATTTGAACCAATTTGAGATGGTTCTGTGGCAGTACGCCACAGAACGTGAAAAAATAATATTGAAGAATTTCGCAAATTTAACAAAACTGACGTCGTAACGAAATAAATATTATCGCAGGAAAATCGAAAAGGCTATGTACTCTTAATCAACTAGTATCATCTATGATTGTTATTGTAATCTCTGTTCCTTTTCATAAAGCATCGGACACATTTCCCTTCTGTTTCTTCGTAAAGTAAGAAGCCATTTTGTGACAAGGTTCGAAAACGTGTTTCATGTAATATTTAGATTAAATATAATCAAATATTACTTAAACGTGTCGCTAACGTTTTACTGTAATAACTCCTATGTTCTTGAAGTGATATATATATTAATCATAGGATGCATGGTGCCAAAAACACACATGATTGCATATGCAGGGTCTCCAAGGCCCTGCCCTAATTTAAAATTATCCTCTTTTCATATAATCATTCTTTGGAGTAAAATTTATTTCTGTCAAATTTATTGTCATATTGGAAGGTTCCTAAGATACAGTAACAGGATCTGGTGGGCCTGATTAACATTTTATTAATTTTTTAACAAAAACTCTAAGAGTGAATTTTTATTAGTTACATCCATTTACATACAACATATACAAATAATTTTATTAATTCACTTATAAGTTGCAGTTTACATTTTATAACATTTATTACAACCAATTTCTTCAATTAAAACATACTCATTATACAAAATATCGTGTATATAGGCAATATTTTCACAAAAATTTATTATTCATTGTTCACATAAAAATTTTTTTTCTTAGTTTTCAACATGTGACATACAAGAAGCACCAAGAACGCCACTATGTTCCTTACAAATGTTGATTTTACACTTAATGCATGTCATAGCACTTTTCCTGTGTTTATAATATGGACAATAATTGCATCATCTTCTTTTTCCTGAAACCGGTAGTTGGTTCAACAGTATGACACCTTTTTGAACACCACATCTTTGCATGGCAGCAACGATTTTCTTTTGAAGATTAGGGATCTGAATACGAAGTTCCATTAGTAGTCTTACCATTTCTTCTGCTAAATCTCTAAGGAACAAACACCTTTTATCAGTTCTTCCACTATGGTATGTCAGATGTTGGGCAGAAAATAAAATTTCACTCTTCATTGCTGTGACGTCCATCATATTCATCCATAATGCAAATGGCCATCTTCTTGTTTGTCTCTTGCAAGTGTAATACCGAATTTTCTGGTCCATTTAATCTACTACAGCCTTCATAGAGTTATAGAACTGTGTTATATGTAGTTTCTTTTTTGCATGAGTTTCATCAATGTTTCTGTTGTGATGCATTGTGCTAATGAGAACTACAGACTTTTTCTTTTTGAGAACATAACTCACCATTGTAATGTCACCTCTAAATGCAAACAAAGAGGAATGAATCGCTCTTAAGGCAGATGGTTTCGTCTCATCAGGAATTTCTGGTTCATTTTGTTTGATTGTTACCACCACCGTAATTTCCTTCTGAAGCATCTCTTCTGCCAGCTGCACACTAGTAAAGAAGTTGTCAAGAGTAGTATTTTTTGATGATCCTTCAATGCTTTTAGCAAGAGCTTTCACCATATCCAGTCCAAGATTTTTCTGAATAGGTTCATGGGGCTTCCTTCCCGTGTAAACAATTCCGTCTAAAGCATATGCAGATGTAGCACCACATAACCAAAGTATTTTTATGCCATACTTGGCTTGTTTAGAGGGCACATACTGGGTGAAGCTGCATCTTCCACGGAATGGGACAAGCTGTTCGTCAACTGACAGTGAATCATTGGGAATCATTCTATTTCTATACTGGTCAAGAAATAGTTCCAATACATAGAGAACAGCTTCACGGGTACGCCTGTCATCAAATCTACTCATTCTCCTTATTTCCTCGAATCTATTTACTGACATGGTGGCCTTATAGGTAGGATTTGCCTTTTCATCCAAGAAAAATTCTTTAGTAGGGACGTCCCAACTCTTCTCAACACCAGAAAGCAGTCAAAGACCAAGAAAACCCTCCATTTCAGCAAGCGAAACGTTTTTCCACGTTTTACCACGTAAAGCAGCCACTCTTCTGCCTGCAATATTTGTGCAGTTGATGATTTCCTCTAGTATTTCCTTGGAGATGAAATAGTCCCAGGCATCCTTAGGTTTACAGGTTTTCAAACCACGGGCTGGGCCAGGTGCCTTCTTTATGATATTATGGACAGGTGTACGAAAAGTTGCAGGAGGATATAATTTCCAAACTGTTCCATTCGGACTAATGTATGTGTAGTCTTCTATATCTTTTGTGGTGGTTCTTCATTTTCAGACTCTGATGAAGTAATATTATTGGAAGGAATGTCATCTGCCTCAGTATTCACATCTGCATGTTCGTTGGTTGATTCTTCACTACTTACATCGTCAAAAATATTTCCTTCCTCGCAAGAATCATCTTCTTCAAACCACTGAGCCACAACACTTTCAAAATTAGCTGCATTTGCATGTACAGACTCTCTTGCTTTGCGTGTCGAAGCCATAGCAAATGGCGTGTCTCTCAAACAGCAGCTTGTGCAGCACTAAACGAGTCATACTCGTAACAATATGGGCCTTGCAGCAACAAACGAACTACAGTAACAATGAGGCTGACAAGAGCAGCACAGGATAACAATACTATGCAATCATAAAACATTTGATAGCAAAAAGATTAATAATACACCGACATCGCCAATATATGAAAGTAGTGTGTATTATTTTTTAGTTATACTATCACTACTACAGCTACTGCTGCTGTTGGCACTCCTGTTGCTGGAAATACCACTACAGCTATTGTTGAATTAATAACTGCTCCCAAACAAATGTTGAAGACAATATAGGTTAAAGAACATTTATAAACGTGTGAGAGCTTCTGAAGCCCTGCTTATGCATTCACTGTGTATGGGTAAACGTATTGAATTATACAAAAAACTTAAAAAGGTATCTCGTTCAGACTTGACAGGAAGAATTTCACAGTGTTTGAAATGAAACAAAAAATTACAGAATTTTTTAAAAAATGAAGACACACAAGGGCCTCGGAGGCCCTGTATACGCATCCGAGGGTTAATAATTTATGCAAATTTTACATGGGGACATTCGAGCAGAGGTCAACGCCATTGTTCTATATGATAACGGCCTATATCTGCAAATTTTGACAAATAATTAGAAATAAATTTCAATGTAGGAGAATTCTTTTAATTAGTGGTTCTTCTCCAAATTTTGACAAATATTTAGAAACAAATTTAAATGTAGGAGAATTTTTTAATTAGTGATTCTTCTCTTGAAACAGTAGTCATAGTCAGCTTTTCTAACATTGAACCATATTCATTTAATGTGATTTCAGTAAATATTTGATTTCTGCTTAACGGATGTTGCGAGAATCTCCTCAGCATTGCATTTTCACAAATGTTAATCAATCAGTTAACAGAAGTAAGCTGCAACTGTAAATTTAGAACATTCTGAAAGAGTGGTGTCTTTTGATATAAAAACAGCTTGTCTGACTTACTAACTGTGAGGAGTATTACAACTGAGTCCATGGCATAAATAATTTTCCAGTTAAGAAGTAGGCAGAATAATATTAACTCCAACTTGACATAACAAACAAATACCAACAATACATACATAAAAAGAACAACCACAATGGCACCCAGCGTGTGGGGCATGAACCACCCATTTATATAAATATACCAGTTATGGAGGTACATAAAGCAACACCACAACTGGAAACAGATGTGCAAACAGATATATAGCTGTATTTAGTTTTTGATTAAGCTCAGAATCTCAAACTAAAACTTAAATGTAAATGTATATTTCTTGTATGTAGAAATTCCAGGTGGCACACATTTTAACGTTGTAAAAATAAACTGTTTCATGTACCACTTCCATCAAAATCGTACAAGCAACCTATCCATGTGTGAGAAGTGTCTGCAGTAACCGATCCTTGGGCTGCAGCTTTGAGAAAAAAAAAAAAAAAAACAAGGACAATAAACCAAAAACTACAAAAGGTTATAGTGCAGATACAAGTGCTGCTGGCTGGTGCATGAAAAGACTTAAGTGAATAGGGGCCAGGCACTCCGCACAATGAAAAATTTTACATTGTCAACATATTTTAATGAATTTACATTTGCATGATTTTGCAGTGAAGTCAAAACGATACATTTACTAAACTCAGTGAATGATGGTGTTCAAGTTGAGTGTTTGACATAGACAGTTTAGTGCAGTGCATATTTCATATGAATTAGCTTTCCAGATTAATGTAAAGTAATTTAAAGTAAAGTGTGCACAAAGTTAACTTCAGAGCATAGATAACAAGATACTTTTTCAGTGTATTTGATATTTATCAATTCAGGATAGGTAAAACTGCACTGCAGTTCTGAATACGTGTACTTGTTCACTTCATGTACAGAGTCAAATTTTGAGCCAATCTGGAAGAATTTTAGTTAATGATAGGCTTATATAACTAAAAGAAAGCGAATTTGAGTTGAAATTTCAAATTTTTTGTGTTTCTTTTTTAGTATATTGTGAGACTATTTCACTTAAAGTGTGTGTTATATTTCTTGGGCTTTTGTGTTTGTCTTGTGTATATTGTCGTTGAATAAGCATGGGTAGACCACGTAGAGAGAAACGTACCTAGAGTGAGGCTCTGTCTGGTACGGAAGTGGACGATAATGTCCACGAGCTCCTAATAACTAACCCATCTGAGAATGCTCGTTCGCAAATTCCTGAAAAGGAACCAGAACTGGGACCAACATCTCACGATTTTACTGAAAATACTGAACAAGCTCAAGTTATCACACATCTTCACGATATTAGGCCAGAAACAAAGACTGGTGCCACAACATCAGCTGATGATGCATCAGTAGCAACAGGTCCCAGTCCTGATTTTTCTGCGATGCTATTAGCACAATTAGATACCTGGGACAAACAACATGAACAAGCACTTTTACGTCAGGTAAAAGACGTGTTACAACCAGAACGTAACAAGCGTGAGGAAAGGGAAAGCGTAGAGGCCAAAGCTCTTGAAGGAAGAGACAAAGCTGAAGCCCTCGCTAGGTAGAAAAGAGAGAAGGAGCGTGATGCCCTTCTTGAACAGAAATTACATGACCTTTTAGAAGAACGAGATAAGGCTATTATTTCACATCTATGACAAGAGATGAATGTGATAAAACAACAAGTTTCGGAATTTGTATAACAAAACAAGGATGTTCCGGCAGGGATCAATGACGTAGATGGCAGGGTAAATACACTGGACAATGCCCTAGTGGCTATCATTTCCATCTATCACACATTTCGGAATTCGTAGATCAAAGCAAGGATATTTCGGGAGGGATCGGGGGCATTGGCGGTAGGGTAAATGCGCTGGACAGCAGTCTTGCTGTACTTCCGGGGCGGGTAAGGGTCATCAACGCATTAGCTACCTTTTCTTGAAGCTAATTGCCCACCAGAAGAACGAGATAAGGCTATTATTTCACATCTATGACAAGAGATGAATGTGATAAAACAACAAGTTTCGGAATTCGTACAACAAAACAAGGATGTTCCGGAAGGGATCAATGACCTTGACGGCAGGGTAAATACACTGGACAATGCCCTCCCTAGCGGCTATCATTTCCATCTATCACACGTTTCAGAATTTGTAGAACAAAGCAAGGATGTTTCGGGAGGGATCGGGGGCATTGGTGGTAGGGTTAATGCGCTGGACAACAGTCTTGCTGTACTTCCGGGGCGGGTAAGGGTCATCAACGCATTAGCTACCTTTCCTTGAAGCTAATTGCCCACCTGATCTGCAACATCCCACCTCTGAAGGGTAAATGCGCTGGACAGCAGTCTTGCTGTACTTCCGGGGCGGGTAAGGGTCATCAACGCATTAGCTACCTTTCCTTGAAGCTATCTAGCTACCTTTCCTTAAAGCTAATTGCCCACCTGATCTGCAACATCCCACCTCTGAAGGGTAAATGCGCTGGACAGCAGTCTTGCTGTACTTCCGGGGCGGGTAAGGGTCATCAACGCATTAGCTACCTTTCCTTGAAGCTATTTGCCCACCTGATCAGCAACATCCCACCTCTGAAGTGTCAACTTTCCAGTTAATATACGATGTAATGAGAAATCTGTCTGCGAGAGTCACCCAATCCAGACTCCACCGCCCTATAAGGGCATTGATGGTGCCGCAGAATCAGGCCCATTACCAATCCTTGCCCAAATAAAACTTGAGGAATCGTTGATAAAACATAGACAGTTTCAAACATACAATTATGAGAAAAAGGCTGTGCATCCTGTCATCCTTACAAAATGTTTTAAAGAGATTTTACCTCTCCCATTGACAGAGTGGCAAAAGATTCAATTCTTCACATCCTTTATAACAGGAGATGCACCGTTGTGGGCACTAGAAACGGCCGAACAGTGCACTTCGTTTTCTGATTTTGAAAAGAAATTTCTTACAAGGTTCTGGTCCTGATCTCCACAAGAACGTTTAAGAAAACAGGTCTACAACCCCGGGCTGTTCAAGACCCGCCAGGGGAATTTAAGAAAGTATTTTGAGAAATATCTTAATAAGACACGCTGTTGAAATGAACCGATGTTGGCAAGAGATGCAGTGAGAATTCGTAAAGGAATATTACCCGTTGCCATTCGAGAAGAACTCGTGCCTGTCCCAGACACGGACATAGAACAATTTATGTCAGCACTAGATTCTTTGGATTTAACCCAAGAAGATGTACGTCAAAACTAATATAGAAATGCGGGGAAATAATAAAAAACAACAAATCACTACAGTCCAATAGTAGCAGCCCCGGAAAGAACGGTTTCGTGCAAAATAATGACTCTTCAAATGGTGAACTGTGCAGTAAAAGGTAGGCGGGGCATAACCAGCCGCCGAGTAATAGTAATTCGCATCCTAACCATGGGAAAGGAAATCAATATCAACGACCTACTTACTCACCTAGTAAAAATGGCAATGAGCACTGCAACCGTAAACGGAAAGATGAAGGAGTGGGTTATATTAACTTCTCACAAAAAAACATGCACTCGGTCAACAACCACTGGCAACGCCCAGAGCCGGCAAACTGGCAGGTACAAAGTCACATGTCCAGTAATAATGTACCGATCCATCACATAAACGTTATACCCATGCCACTGCCACTGCCACCACCTAACCCTAATGTGCAAGTGTATGTACCACAGAGTCAGTCTTGCACTCATAACGAGAGCGTGAGGATTGTGGACGTCACAGATGAGACACGTGCAGCGTGAGACAGGCCGTCGAACACCGGCCGACCGCTGTAGGCCCCTTCCAGTCGGTCGGCAGTGGAGGAGTCGGGGGCACGCGGAATGTAAACGTCTGTATGCCGAGGTACAATGATGGCCAGCATTTAAAGGACGAACTAATAACTGAACCGCGAAAGTGAAGTACAGATGATATGGAATCAGGACAGGCTGCCTTTCAGGCTAAAATTAACGATATTTTAATAACAGTGGTTCTTGACACCGGTGCCAGCGCATCCGTGATAGACGAACGATTGTTCCGTTGTGTGGACAAGACCAGGAAGCTGCTGATTTTACCAGTAGAGAACTGTAGAGTGGTAGGAGCCCTACGAGGGAAGGAGCAGTTAATAAAAAAACAGGTGTAGGTAGAGCTAACACTGGAAAAAGAAGTATTTACAAGCTCATTCCTGGTAGTTATAAATCTCGCCGTACCCTGTAGCCTAGGTTTAGATGCTCCCCGTGAAATGAAGGCGAAAATTGACCTGGCACGGGGCATCTACACCTTCATACACCATGGCATGCAGATCTAATAGGTGTTAATCAGGACGCCTGATGCGTGCACGAACTATTGTCGGCACGTTAGCGTAGTGCTCCCTGACAGTCTCACACTAATGGAGGTAAACAATCTCTCAGCACAGAGTAAAAATGATACAGAAGATGCCTGGATGCAGGAATCAAGGTACATTAAGCCCAACATTGTCGAAAAGGTAGCCGAATCCTCAAATTTGAATGAACAGCAACAAAGTGAACTGACACAGTTGTTTAACCAATTGACCTATGTATTTACAGAAAGACCCGGTATAATCAGAGGGTAGACTATGAGTACGATATGCAAGTCCGAGCTCACGTTACACTCTGCCGCGCCACCTACTCTATCTACTGATCGAAAAAAGAGGCGGTAGGAAGGGAAATACAGAATCACTCAGCAAAAGCGGTAGGAAGGGAAATACAGAATCACTCAGCAAAAATTGTAAATATATTCGTACTTGATAAGCAAGCATACTTTGAACAAATTTAGGTTAATTTGAATACGTATTTTTGTGATTTATGTGTGCTATATTCATTTTTGTGCATAAATTTTCTTGTCCTGTTTAGTATGTAAGTATATGTGTTTTTGAATGAGTTGAATTGAATGTGTGCATCATGTATATACATGTCACTAAACCCGCCCTAAGCTGTAAACAACCATGCATGAGCAGCGCCTTTTAGGCGGAGGGGGTCCGACAGCCGATCGGTTCCAGTCTTTCCACCAGGAAGTAGGTGGATGGGTCGTGTTGTCTGTAGCTGAACCAAGCCTAGACGGTCGATACAGCGCTTCGATCGCGTGCGCATAGTTACTCCGTGTCAGGATGGGCTCTCAACAAGGAAGTGTCCAGACGTCTCGGAGTGAACCAAAGCGATGTTGTTCCGACATGGAGGAGATACAGAGAGACAGGATATTTCGATGACATGCCTTGCTCAGGCCGCCCAAGTGCTACTACTGCAGTGGATAATCGTTACCTGAATAATGCTTTTCGTGCAGCCACAGGTCGTAGTGGTACGACTCAAACTGTGCACAGTCGGCTGCGTGCTTCGCAACATCATTCCCGACGTCCATGGCGAGGTCCATCTTTGCAACCACGACACCATGCAGCGCGGTACAGATGGGCCCTACATCACGTCGAATGGACCGCTCATGATTGGGTTCAAAATGGTTCAAATGCTCTGAGTACTATGGAACTTAACTTCTGTGGTCATCAGTCCCCTAGAACTTAGAGCTACTTAAACCTAACTAAACTAAGGGCATCACACACATCCAAGCCCGAGGTAGGATTCGAACCTGCGACCGGAGCGGTATCGCGGTTCCATGCTGTAGCACCTAGAACCGCTCGGCCACTCCGGCCGGCTCATGTTTGGGATCACGACCTCTAAACCGATGAGTGTCGCATATGCCTTCAACCAGACAATAGTCGGAGACGTGTGTGGAGGCAACCTGGTCAGTCTGAACGCCTTAGACACACTGTCCAGCGAGTGCAGCATGGTGGAGGTTCCCTGATGATTAGATTAGATTAGATTTACTTTCATTCCAATTGATCCGTAGTGAGCAGGTTCTCCATGATGTAGAAAATGTCAGAAAAGCAATAATACATGACAAAAATTTACAACTGAAAAGAAAAGCAAATGTACCTTCCACAGGTCCCAAACGGAATGAAATTTGTTTTAATGAACACTACATGAAAGAATCATATTACAAACACTCATTTACTAGGATCACATTAATGCACTGAATTTAAAATTTATTAATTTTTTGTTTATAAGGTAATAAACATATAATATAACTACTACAATACTTATTTACAGCTGCTCAGAGTAGTTGTGCTGTTTGAGGCGTCATGTCATGGACTGCACGGCCACTTCCGCCAGTTGTTCTTAGCATAAGTTAGTTTAAGTAGTGTGTAAGTCTAGGGGGTGATGACCAAAGCAGTCTGATCCCTTAGTAATTCACACACATTTGAACATTTGAACTTATTTACAATGAACAAATTACTGCACTGAAATGGTGCATAAGCTATACACACACACGTACACACACACACACACACACACACACACACACACACACACACGCACGCACACACACTATTATTTACAATGAACACATTACTGCACTTAAGTTGTGTAGAGGTTAGATTATATTGGTTTTCCTGAGACATTCATCAATGGTGTAGAAGCAGTTAGCCACCAATAAATCCTTTACGCTTCTCTTAAACTGAATTTCATTGGTTGTTCAGCTTTTTATGGTTGCTAGCAAGTTATTGAAAATGTGTGTTGCTGAATAATGCATACCTTTTTGTACAAGAGTAAGTGAGTTTAAATCCTTGTGTAGATTATTCTTATTTCTAGTACTGATTCCATGATTGTAGCTGTTGGTTTGAAAAAGTTATATATTTTTAATGAAAAATTTCATTAAGGAATAATTATATTGGGAAGCAGTTGTTGGTATCCATAGTTCCCTAAACAGGGTTCTGCAGGATGTTCTTGAGCTCACACCACATATAACTCTTATTGCATATTTTTGTGCCCAGAAAAATTTAGCTTGGCTTGATGAATTACCCCAATTAAATAATCCCATATCACATAATAGAGTAAAAGTAAGCATAGTATGAGAGCTTTTTCATTTTTATGTCCTCTACATCTGACATAATTTCCATAGCTAATAGAGATTTGTTAAGACCCTTCAGCAGTTCTGTGGTGTGCTCCTCCCAGTTGAATTTATTATCAAACTGCAATCGCAAGATTTTAACACTGTCCACTTCTTCTATCTGCTTGTCATTGTATGTTAAGCATATACTCGTGGGGCATCCCTTAGAAGTTTTGAACTCCATATAGTGTGTTTTTTCAAAGTTTAGTGATAAAGAATTGGCAAGAAACCTGTGATTAATGTCCACAAATATTTTATTAGCAAGTATTTCTAAGATTTTCTATTTATTGCAATGTTTGTATCACCAGCAAACAAAACAAACTTGGCATTTGGTAATGTTACTGTTGAAAGGACATTGATATACACAAGAAAAAGTAAGCGCCCTGAGATGGAACCTTCTGGGACCCCACATGTAATTAGTTCCCAGTTGGATGATGCCTAATAGCTTAATACATGAAGAGCACAAGGCAAAAATGATGATAGTTACTTCTTTGTAACTTTTCAGGACGACGAATTCTCTGCTCTAGTCTCTCATATATCATAAACGTTCACCGTATAATTATCACAACAGCATTTTTATTGTTCTACATCTATTTGTTTAGGTAATAAATGTAATACAATAAACACATTTTCAATTTTAAGGTGCTTTATTAATTAAGAACTTAAATAGGTACACAAAAAACATGGTAAAAGTGATGGTAGTCATAAAAAACTTCGTAAAAACGATAAAAGTCCACTATCAGTCTGTGCTTCTTCAGTGGATCTTGTAACCTGTAAACAGATTCTGTTTACTGTTTATTTTATAAAGTTTATAATATTCTAGATTTTAACACATTACGCCCATATAGATTTTATTTTAATTCTGTTACTTACAACTTATGTTTTGTCAATGAGGAACTTCTTCAAAGTACTTTTGAGCAGATGGACTGCAAAATTGCTTCAGGTGCTGCAGGTCTTGGTACATTCCAGGTTTTAGTTTAATCTGATCTGGAAATAAGCATACTTTTGGGCGAAAACAAGGGAACCTGCTGGTGGTTTTTGTCATAAAATCGTAACCTACCTACTTACATAGCGTATTATGAATTTAACTAATAACCTAACTAAATATCTGTTGCAATAACGGCAAAAATTTTTCCTGTATTGGTAAGTTTTCATTACTTTCAAGGTTACACTATTGTTATGAGGTATTATTCTATAACTCATTATAGGTCTGTAGATTATTGATATGTGAACGCAAGATAAAGTGTTGAGTCATTTTCTCTTACCTTCACGCATAATTGGTGGTAAAGAGGACATATTATCACCAGGGCTTCTGTCTCTCTTGAAAGCTTGGTAAGTTGGTGTTGTGTTTGGATCGGTGACATAAGAAAATTCCCAGTGTATGATGATCTGTGTTCAACTAACCTGCAATGGTCTTTTGAAAATTTTATTTCACAAATTGGTGGTGTAGCAAGTGGGCATTTCTTGTAACAGTGGTTTTCCAAAAAGCAGTCCATTTTCTAAATAGGTTTTGGTCAGTTTCAATCACAGTGATAAGCGCTGGCTTTACTCTGGCATTCTTTATTTCATTTACTCAACATTGATAAGCCCAGCCAAGTATGTCGACTGAGCATCATTAGATTCTAAACTATTAACATGAGGAATTAATCTTTTTCTTTCACCTTCACAAACTCTATCAAAACACTGTAGTCTTTTACATCTGCAATTGGGCCCAGTTCCGTTAGTACAAATTTTAAGTTAATTTCATCACATCTCTTACCCTTCCATGGGTTTACTGACGTTTTCACAATCTTCATCCACACTTGACTCACTTAATTCACTCATTTTCACAGAAACTACTACCAAGAACACAAGCTATAAACTTTGGCAATTTTCTAAACACAAACACTAAGTAAACAAAAGAATGAAGAGAGCACGTTGAACTCCTGATCAGGCAGGTTTTGCCAACCTTATGAAATGACTCTCATCATATGTGCCGTGAACACAGATGACATTCATCGGTTTTACCGTGCACTACAAAAATAAAATGGCAAATAACTTTGTAACTGCAAGCATTCTTGCTGTGTACACCCCCATACAAATTCGGCCGTATTTGAGCTAAAAATTCCTGTCCTAACCTGAAAATGGGAAACTATTGACTATCATCATTTATGCCTTGTGCTCTTCACATGTCTCTTTCCTAATAACAGCTTTTGTTTCCTGCCAGAGATATAAGATTTGAACCATTTTGCAGCATTTCCTGTTACATCGCAATATTGTAACTTACTTAGAGGGATGTTGTGATTTACACAGTCAAATGCCTTTGACAGATCACAAAATATAACAGTTGCCTGCAATTTTTTGTCTAATGAATTAAGTACATTTTCACTGTAAGTGTAGGTAGCCTTCTTAATATCAGAACCCTTTAGGAATCGGAACTGTGACATTGATAGTATAGTATTTGTGATAAGATGGTTATAAAGGCGATTGTACATTACCTTTTCTAAAACTTTTTAGAATACTGGCAAAAATGAAAGTGGACGGAAATTTGATGCTATATCTATATCTCTCTTCCTAATCAGTGTCTTAACTTCAGCATATTTCTACCATTCAGGAAATATTCCACTGATAAACGACTAGTTACACAGATAGCTTAATATGTTACTTAACAGAATCACATTCTTTAACTAACTTTGTTGATGTTCATCATAACCACTAGATTGAAATGACATTATTTCCTCTGGGGTAGTGAGGCTCAAATTCATATTATGGAAGTTACTTGAAGTGTCTGATCCGAGGTATTCCATAGCAGCCTCTACAGAACCCGACAACCCCATCTTTTCAGTAACAGTTATAAAATGTTTGTTAAAAAGTTCTGAAAAACTATACACATCTGTCAACAGTGCATCATTTCCTCTTAATACTATTTGTCCCTCTTCATGTCTGGTTCTACCGGTCTCCTCTTTCACTATACCCCATATTGTCTTTATTTTATTATCTAATATGACTATCTTTTCCTTGTAATTAATTTTCTTTGGTGTCTGTATTACAGTCTTTAAAATTTGCAGTATTTCTTGTAATGTGCTATAGCATCAGCATCAGAACTGTTTCGGATTGACAGATACAGGTTTCTTTTTGTTTTACAAGATATCTCTATTCCTTGAGTAATCCATGGCTTCTTTGTAGACTTTGCTCTAACCTTGGTTAGTTTTTGGGTAAAACAATGTGAAAATAAGGTAAGCATTTCTTCCGCGAAAGTGTTACATTTTTATTCATGCCATGAGCACTGTAAACATAACTCAAGTAAATGTCTCTGAGGAGTGTCCTAAAATAATCAATTTTTGGCTTATTGATTACCCTGGTGAGCTCAGATTTAACAGATTTTATATCCTGTTCAGTATTAACACTTAACAGAGGGAACTGCATGTCATGTTCTGAGAGGCCATTGGCTATTGGTTTTGTAATATAATTTTGTTCATTGGACTTTTTTATAAAGGTATTATCAATGGCTGTTTGTGAGCAATTGGCTACCCTAGTGGGGAACTTTACAGTGGGAATTAAGTTGAATGATAGTGTTACTAACTCTTCTAAATTGTTATTGGGAGAGTCTTTAAGGAAATCTACAGTGAAGTCACCAGCAACCACTATTTCTTTATTTTGGAGTGGTATTACGTGGGGCCGAGTACGCCGCTGGTGGTCATGGAAGGTTCCGTAATTGCTTTACGTTACTTGAATACCATCATCCGATCGATGTGCAACCATATCGGCAGCATATTGGCGAGGCATTCCTCTTCATGGACGACAATGCGCGCCCCCATTGTGAATGACTTCCTTCAGGATAACGACATCGCTCGACTAGAGTGGCCAGCATGTCCTCCAGACATGAACCCTATCTGACATGCCTGGGATGGATTGAAAAGGGCTGTTTATGGACGAGGTGACTCACCTACCACTCTGAGGGATCTATGCCGAATCGCCGTTGAGGAGTGGGACAATCTGGACCAACTGTGCCTTGATGAACTTGTGGATAGTATGCCATGACGAATACAGGCAAACACCAATGCAAGTGGACGTGCTACATGGTATAAGAGGTAACGGCGTGTGAAGCAATATGAACCACCACCTCTGAAGGTCTCTTTGTGTGGTGGTACAACATGCAATGTGTGGTTTTCATGAGCAAATAAATAGGGCGGAAATGATGTTTATGTTGGTTTCTATTCCTATTTTCTGTACACGTTCCGGAACTCTCGGAACCGAGGTGGCGAAAAACTTTTTTGATATGTGTACAATAGTCGGAAGTTCGTAAGGAACTGCAAAAAATGAAGCATAAATTGTATGATTAAAGCTGTAATAGAAGACCATACGGAAGTGTGAAAGATGTGTTCCAGGAATTTAAATGCAGTTTCATGGAGCACGACGATGTAGTTCTCACAAACCATCTTGGCTAAAGGGATTTGAATATTAGGGCGGTAAAAGAAACACCAATAGAACTGACACCAACAGTCCAAAAGTAAATGGTCTTTCACAGTACCGTACGTACGGCGAATTTTACTACACATTTACTTAACATTATTGTGTTTCCTCTGTAATAGTAATTGTATATCAGGAGATGTGATGTGACACGAGGGTGCCACTGAGAAATTTCTCAACGCTCAGCAAGCATATCAGATATAATAGGGAATCGGTATGGTACACACCAACCATTCATTTCTTGGTTGGTAGACTACCTTCAGTAGGGAGTGTAATTGATTTTATAGGCTAATTTTGTGTCGAAAATCGAGGAATTTAAGACTGAAAAAAGTTATCCGCTGTTTGCTTTAGGTGGGATACAACAAAATCGACATATTCACTTTTCTAAGGTCATCGTTTGTAACTCAGTAGAGGAAGCGTGAAAGTTTTGCAGATAGCTCTAGACGTGACAGAGCAGCCTTTTTTATTGATGAAAGACATGTCTTGCTGCACTCTACATCAATAGAGACAAGCGTCATAGGTTTGCGATCGGAGAAGACACACATATCAGAGTCAGATAACCATCAGGATACATGTCTCTTGGGAACATCAGACCGAGCGGCGATGCTTAATGTCAGAAGGCAAAGTTATCCGGTATTGGTAAAGGCGATTGATGGAGACGTCTTCTGTCTCTGGAAAATGTAGTGACTTCATAGACGTTACAGCGGTTGTCATACACGCCAACAAGATTTAATCCTAACCATGTAAATCTTGCGTAAGGCCGATAGAAATCTTTGAGTGTGATCCACAATACCCAGTAGTGCTGTCAGATTATGATTGATATCAGTTAAATCTGAACTCAGCAGAATTAACTGCAATGTTCCACTCTCAACCGCAGACATTGATACTGAATTACAGTGCTTAAAACCATCCAAGAACATTGAAAATATACGACAATGAGAATATCATGTAGTGTATTCAGTTTTTGAAACCTGCCGCATATCAGCATACCCATCCAGCGCATGATATCCTAACGTGTACAGAATTCCTGGAACTGTCTGGAGAAACATTATAGAGCCAACGGAACAGTTCAGAAGATGTGTCTACTATGAATTTCTAGCATGTTATCACTCCAATAGAGTAAACCACTGAGCTCGGTAACAACATTTGCATAATGTTGCCCTACGGGCACTAACCTACATGGTACCTTGTTTATAATCCAAGATCGTGATCCATAACGTCTTTGACGATGTCAGAATCCAACCTGCAGAGACGACGCTACCGATATTGCAGTGCCTGTGATCTTTCGAATCACGATGCAAGGTCCTTTGGGCATGTATGCATGTCCAAAGGAACAGGCACTGCTGCGAGTACAGCCATTAAGTCCTTTGGACGTGCATAAATCTCCAGAGGCACTTTGCATCGTAAATCAGAATAACACTGGTACTGTGATTTATCTGCCTACACCAGGCAAGCGACTTCCATGTAAAATGTCTCACGTCTACGGACATATACATAATCGAAGTACGAGTATAGGTTGTAGACGCTTGGTTAAGGCCATGTGTAAGTTTGGGTCTGGTCGTCAGTCGTAGCCAAATGATATGGTGACAGCTCGCTTTAAGCGGGAAAACCGATTTCGAGTACCGGTCCGCCACAAATTTTCATTGTCGCCATTCCGTTCTACAGCTGATGGTTGTCCACATTCACAACTGCGAATACGTTAAAAAAACTATGGAACGTAGTTCTTCCGATTCTCAAGGCGCTGCGGTGGTCTACCCTCAGCACTTATCCTCGGTGCCCACGCTTACCAGGCATCAAAAGAGCCCACCACTCAGTACACCATAGTGAAACGTTGATCGTCGTCACGAAGTATGATAAGAGTTCACCACCTCCAGGCAGAAAAAGACTGACTCACATAGATTGTAAGGACTAAACCATTCCCTCTCGCTCAGTGTTTATTATTCGATAAGTGTGTAGTGTATGTACGTGCTTTTCTTGGTATTCTTTAATATCTCTGTTATTTCAACAGCTCCGAATGTAGACGATGCAGTACCTGATCGATTTGAACTGCATAGCAGATATCAGACTAGCATATAAACACGCTCTCTGATACAACTCCCGACACATTGGCGTGGAAATAAAGTATATTTGAGCAACAGCAACAGCAGAAATTAAGTTAACGTGGAAACCATCTTCTTGATTTAGAACCCAACATGCTGGAGTAGAACTGAAGTCAACGAGCAGAACTGTTTCCACTGTACCCATCATCTGCACCACTAAGGCAGCAAGCAAATAAGCTCTCTGATGCAGTGCTTAATATATCAGAGCAGCACACAGAACTGTTTCCACAGCATGTGGAACGGTTTCTCTACTTCGAGTTTCCACTGACACCAACGTCTGAACCACTCATCAAGCCGCTACCACGGTTTAATGCAGCTATAAAAGTACTATTATTCGCTGCAACGTAGAAGTTGAATGCGAGCAGTAGTAAACGCGTAGTTGTAGGCATTTCCTCTGATCCGTAGTTAAACGTAATGATATTATTTGGAAATCCACGATCTAATGGGAATGGCTGGGATTCAGCTACAAAGCTTACACACCTGAACATTTCAGGTAATGCCTTTGCTACGAATTTCGATGGGTGCTGTGCTTCAACTTGAGGAATGTGTGAGGCGACAGCATCATCACTGCTTTATGTTGCTAGAAAATTACTTGCATGTTTATTCCTGCATTCTACCACGAACAAAAGAAATTTTAAAAAGTGAAAATAAATGAGTATTTACCTCTCTAAACTGTTCTTCATTCCATCAAAAACCTGAAAAATGCTGAATAAAATATAGCCTATTACTTTCCTAGAACACAAATGATAACAAAAATTCTTTAAATATTAAGCAGTCTACATAAACAGACAGACGAGACTTATCTTGCAAGGAGGAACTGGTGACATGTACCGTTGGGCAGAGGCATGTAAAAGAGCTGCGGCTCAAGTTTAAATGAGTAGTTGTCAATGCACAGGTTGGATACATATATTGTAGAACAGTTCCCGATATGAGGGGCGCACAACAGTCCAGTTGTTTCCGTATTATGGAAATTCATGGTTTAAGGTTTCTTACATATACTCCAAAATCACACAAGGCAACACCTCTGATGTATGGCCTATACCATATGATATGATGAACTTTACTCATATATGATTGTAATTATATGTATCGAACAGCTGAACCCCACACAATGTTTGTGGCAGAGAGAGAGGGTGTACCTCGTGAGCCATTATCATACAGTTTATCCTTAGTATTCTGCTGCTTCTTACTAAAACAGGGGACTCTTGTACTAGAACATGTGTTGAACTATGAAATAGTGGTATGTAACCTAATGTACGATAGATGTAGGGTATGCCACGAGTTGTAACTTATTATACTATCGCCTGGCTATGCACTTCTTGTATTTTTAGCATTGATAATGGCTGGCCACTAGCCTAAATCTAGATTTACTTTGATGAAACGTGAAAGGAAAATACAACTGATTGCTGTGCTTCATCATCTTGAAACTCTTACTATCCTCCTCTGTTTTTTCTTCTTTCTATACAATAGAACTGTCACCGAACAACGTTTCAGTGCTGTTGATCCTATATACTATCCAGTTCTACGACTGTGTTGTCAGCTGGCTTCTGACAAGGCGTTGACGGTTTATGGATAATTGTATACACGTTTGTGGCTAACGTAACATATTATTAAGCTGCTATTTGCCACACCAAGGCGCTGCGAGGTAATTTTGCGCGCTAAAACCAGCATTCGTAATACATTCTATATTATAAACTATTGTGTGATGTAGTCTGTGTAACAATGTTCTGCAGTGCGTCCACTGGATTAGAAGAAGACGACCTCGTGCATCTAGAAGGTGGGAAATAGTTTTCCGAGCTTTCAAAACTGGTGGAATATCTGCATTTAATAATTATTATTTGTTAAAGTCATTAGCTTACATTTTGATGATGAGGTCCCATACTCCACGGAGCGTAGGGGACGATGCGGGAGACCCGCACCGCCGTACTAGGCAAGGTCCTAGCGGAGGTGGTTTGTCATTATCTTCCTCCAACCGTAATGGGAATGAATGATGATGATGAAGACGACACAACAACACCCAGTCATCTCGAGGCAGGAAAAATCCCTGACTCCGCCGGGAATCGAACCTGGGAGCACATGCGCGGGATGTAAGAATGCTACCGCAAGACCACGAGCTGCAGGCTGCCTTACATCAAGATTACAAGAAAATCGACTGCACAATATTATACACTCTTTATGTTCCTATAGCATTCGGGTGCGAGTTCTAACTATAGTGTGTGCCTCTAAACAAACAGCCATTAGCAGAGTCATAAGAAATGGTAAGTGGGAGTCCTACGACTGACTGACAGGGAACCATATACAGAGACTTTGCAGTCCATACAGTAGCACATTATAGCACATTTATCTTATGGATCTGTCTGCACTCCTGTAGCTAAGAGCTGTTGGTAGTGTCGTATTTGTGCGACTGATATGTCAACAATACTAGCCTATCACGATGCAGCCACGGTCTTGCCTACAGCTTTTGTGGAAAGACAGTCACGGCTTTAGAATGTGAATACGGTACACGTTTCGTTCGTTAAATTGTGCAGAAATATGTGGTGCATTGAATAACTTCTGCCGATGTCTTGTGGACTATCGGCGGAAGTAGGCGAAGACAGAGGTGAAAATCACCTCAAATCTGCTATGCTATGGTCGCAAGCGTTCGTCACACGATAACAGCGGTCTTTTTTTTTTTTTTTTTTAGAGATGGGGCCCCTCCACGCCCGCACTAACGTGGTGACCAAACCAAAAGTTCTACTGTCACCTCCGTAAACATGTTAGTGGATCACAGGATGGTGGGCTGTGATGTTGTCCGTGCGTCTGGGTAAGGCTACGCATTAACACGGTCCATCAGGTGATAGGTAGTGGACGAAACGTGAGTGAGGGTAGCGATTTGAAGAGCAGAGGGAAAAGAGTGCCATGGCTCGTGCCGTGGGAAAAAAACCTCTGCGACAGTGTGATGGGTAGTAAGATCAGTAGTGGCTTGCTAGCTGCGATAGCTCATGCAAGGTTGGATTTGTTAGTATAGGTATCATGCATCACTACCGTGACAAGCGATTGCGATGTGTTCCAGTTGCTGCAGCTGCTACATTCCTGGAACAATCAAGATCGTTATACAGTAGTGGGAGATCGGCCATAGATCACCTCACTGTGTGGGGGATGTGTGGAGCTTGTTTGCATGCCGTGTACGGTACGGCTTCACTGTGTGGTGCCAGTTATTCGGCAGTGTATTTCAGCTGGATATCCGGTAATGGCGTCCGATTAACAGGGGATCGCCTGTGCCGTTATGTTTGCGTATGCTTGGCCATAGATGTTTTGTCCTTACAAGTATGTCTTTTGGTCTTTTATGTTTCCATCTATGGTTGTGGTCGTAGTTCCCCAGATTCAGAATAAACGGGATCTGCGAATGTCTGGAGTTTCTGTATAGTCTTGTGGTGAGTTTGTGGATTACCTCCGTGAGAGTCTCAAGTCGGTATTCCCGGTGAAGGTCCGCGATGCGTGTGTATCGTGGAGCATTGCTTATGATTTTGAGTACTTTGTTTTGTATGAGCTGCAGACGGCGCAGGCGTGTAGGCGCAGCGTATCCCCAGACAGGAGCAGCGTACGTCATCAGGGGGCGGATAAGTGTCATGTACATGGACCTCGACACCCTTCTGTTCAGTGTGCTACGCCTGTTGAGCATAGGATAGAGCTGTTTGAGCCTCGCGCTAGCTCGGTTGGTCATGTGTTGTGTGTGGTCCCCCCAGAGTAATTTCCGGTCCAGCCAGACACCGAGGTATTTGACTTTCTCGCGGAAACGTATTGGACGTGCATGAAGAGTTATTGGTCTGCAGTAGCGGTCTTCTAGTGAACAGAACGGCTTCGCACTTGTCGACGTTTACTCTAACACGCCATTTCTCCAACCAAGGCTCGGCCACTCTGAGTGCAGTCTGTAGGCGTGTCGTAATGTTTGATGGTTTCCAATCTTGCGCAAGGATGGTTGTGTGATCCGCATAGATTGCCATCATTGTGTTGTGTGTGATTGGGAGATCGTTTACGTAGAGGTTAAACAGTAGGGGCCCTAGGACGCTTCCCTGGGGTACTCCCGCGTGTATACCGTGTCGTGTTGATTGTTTTCCCTGCACGTCAGTGTCGAAACTCCTGTCTGTGAGGTATGAGTGTATTAGACGCAGCAGCCCGTCGGGGAATCCCGCGTCGCTGAGTTTGCGGATGAGGCCGTTGTGCCATAGACGGTCGAAAGCCTTTTCGACGTCCAGGAAAACCGCCCCTGTTGCTTTGTTTATGTTGAAGCCATATGTTATATGTTCAACGACCCGTAGGAGTTGTTGTGTTGTGGAGTGGTGATTTCTGAAGGCGAATTGTTCCCGTCTCAGGATGTCATTTGTTATGCAGTGCCTAGTGATGCGTTTGAGAATCACCTTCTCAACAATCTTACTGAGCGAGCTCAGAAGGCTGATGGGTCGGTAATTTTGTGGGAGGCTGTGGTCTTTCCCCGGCTTCCTGAACATCAGGACCTTGGCCATCTTCCAAAAGGCGGGGAAGTGTTGGTGTTTTAGTATGGCATTCGTTATGTGTGTTAGGTACTCAGTTGCTTTATCCGTGAACTCCTGGAGGACACGGTTTTGAATGCTATCATGACCAGGGGCTTTCCTAGCAGCGGAATGCATTATAGCCCAGGAGACTTCGGCTGTGCTAGCATGTTGAATGTCGTCGCGCGATGGTTGGTCTAGAATGCGTGTAACCTCTTGGTCAGTAGCAAGTGTGAACACTGGATCTGATGGTACCAGGTTCGGTGTGAATGACGCTGCGAGTGTTCGGGCTATTAGTTCTGCTTTCTCTTCCGCTGAGTATGCAGGTCCGTCAGGCCCTTGAAGCGTTGGGGTGTATATTTTCTCCCTGGTGAAGTGTCGGGCTAGTTGCCACACGCCAGGTCGTGGGGTGTCCAGCCCTTCGAGTTTTTGGTTCCACTGTTGTGTTCTATGTGTTTGTATTTTATCGTGTATGATGCCCTGTAGCCTGTTAATGTGCCGTTTGAAGTACGGACGCCTGGTGCGCTGCCATTGTCTCCTGAGGCGATTCCTCATTGAGATTAGGCCCAAGATTTCCTGGGGCAGGGCCGCACTGCGTTGTTGCGAGATGCGATCAGGTATGGTGCCTGCCATTGCGTCCTGGACGGCGTTAGTGAGGGTTTCTACTGCCTCGTCGATTTTTGCTGTTTCATTAATTTCGTGTATAGGTGGGATGTGGCTATCGAGCGTTTGCTTGAACAATGTCCAATTCGCACTCCCGTAGTCCAACATCTTGCGTCGTTCCATGTGCTGCAGTGTTTCCTCAATGTATAGTATTACAGGTTGGTGGTTTGAGGGCAGACCGTTTTCAACGGCAACGTTGAGTGTCGATGTAATGCCCTTGATGAGGCCATGTCTATCACGTCTGGCCTGTGTCCCCTCTGATAGGGAATGTGCGTCGGTTCGGTCGGCGCTAGTATAATCTAGTTT
This sequence comes from Schistocerca piceifrons, assembly GCF_021461385.2. Classification (NCBI taxonomy): domain Eukaryota; kingdom Metazoa; phylum Arthropoda; class Insecta; order Orthoptera; family Acrididae; genus Schistocerca; species Schistocerca piceifrons. The sequence goes on from NC_060141.1 coordinate 277,182,852, forward strand.
CTGCCTAGTGAATGTTCGTACAGTTTTTTGCCGTTGGGATTTCGTATGCGTGAATTCCATTCTGGGTGTTTTGCGTTCAGATCTCCAGCGACTATTACTCGCGGTGAAATGTTGAGTAATGTGCTGATATCGCGTGTTGAAATGCCCACAGGGCTGTTGTATACCGATATCAGTGTGGTGTAGGCTCCGTTGAACTTGACTCTGACGGGCGTAGCCTCGATTTTTTCCAGTTCAGGGAGATCTATGTTTGTGTGCTCAATGTCTTTGTGTATGACGATTGCAGTTCCACCTGCCACGGCGTCGCCCGGTCGGTCGGTACGATAGGCACAGTAGCCAGGAAACTTTGTTTGTGCGGTTTAAGCTTAGTCTCGCTCAGTAGCGCGACAAGGATTCCCTTGCGCTCCATGAACGCGGCAAATTCTGCCCTTTTGTTGTGGATCGAGTATGCATTCCAGAACAGGATCTGTGATAGTGTGTGCGGGTCTGCGTTATGCTCTATTACACACATATGACAAGATAACATATGTTGTGATGTGGGACTTCACGGCAGTTGATGTGGGTCATGTAGCAATCTTGACATGTGGTGTTTGCTTAGACGAATAAGCATTCCTTTCTCTTTTATATCCTATAACATAAAGGAACACACACAGACACACACGCACACACGCGCGCGCGTGCGCGCTTTGGTAATGACTACTCTGAGTTAATAGTAGCTTGGAGAAACATTTTAAGTAGGACATACTTTGTCTAACAGACAAGCCTGGACTTTCACAAACATCCTTTGTCTCAGTTGGTAATATGACAACATAGTGCCAGTATTCCAGCACTTTGATTTTGATGTCATAGAGCCAGTGCCGATATTCCAGATCAGCCATCTGGCATCACCATCTTGGATTCTGATGTATTAGAGCCTGTGCCAGTAATCCAAGCCTGGCAGATGACAATGTGCCCTCTTGAATTTTTTAATTGCCTACCAATTTATGCTTAAGGACAACAGCTAGTCGTCATTGTAGTATGGGTGGGAGAAACACATTAATCGAAATAAACAATTTTTTTTCATTTCTAGGCAGTTTTTGAACTTAGCTACCGAGAGAGGTAGCACAGTGGTTAGCTCACCAGACTCGCATCTGGAGAACAACGGTTCAAACATGTGTCCGGCCATCCTGATTTAGGTTTTGGTGGCAGATTAAATGAAGGTCAATTTTGCACCTTACATGAGAGTTTTTATGCATCGTAATTGGCAGGTGAGTATGTCACCTGACTTACTTTGGCAGCTTTGCCAATAAAAATGTACAGAATGCAATGCAAATGAATGACACTCAATCAACGGTATTAACACCCAACCCTATATACTGCATGTTAATGAGACAAGGTGAAACAAGCGGCTGGAGAGAATGGTGCATTTGAAAGCAAGCAGAAGGGGCGCACCACGGGTGACAACGGGGAAGTTTTAAGGCCGTCCCACCGTGAGAGTCAACGAACGGTCCAGGTGAATCAGCCAGGAGGGCAAGTAGCGGGCTACTGAAGTGGTACAGAAAGAAGCTTTAGAAAACTCTGCTTTGCAGTTTCCAAACGGATACAAACAAACCAGTGACACAGTTGATTACATGAACAGGGCGTGGTACGCACATGTACACATGTAGCTTTTAGGCGTCTGGAGTGGGCACAAAATGTAGGAGTGGCGAAAACGAACTAGGAAGGAGTAAAGTGCCGAGATTTCGACGCAGTTTAGTGGTAGAGCCTTCGCAACTGGCAGAGAGAGTTTCCACAAAATAAGAAGGACGCTCCCATTGATCGAAAAAAGCCGTGACTTGGAGCACAAAAGGACCAAGGAGGGGACAGTTCTGCTACGAGAAAGACAAGGCCGAAAATTTCAGGGGGACTCTCCTCTGAACTGGCGTCAAGTGCAGAATGGGGCGCATAACGCTCTGTACAACGCAGAGGAGAAATTTGTGTAACACTGCATTCACTGCGGCTGACATTCAGCTAGATATTAGCTGTAGTGTCGTCAAGCTCCGACAGCGGAAAACGAACCTGCCACTTAGTTAATTCTTCTTGCGAGAACTGAGAGGGCACTGTAATATGCATGCTGCTCAAGCCATGTGCACACATATCGCCATCTTTCAAGACTACTGATGAGGCCATGTTTTCTCATCTAACGAGAAACATAGGAGAGTTTCTGCTGAAAAACGGTCAGAAAAGATTTTGATTAGCTTTTATAGGATTTTCAGTGGATGAGAGCAGCATGCAGACGATATCTCAATGTTGCAAATGTAAATGCTGCGAGCCAAGGTGTAAACTGGTTGGTTCACCAATTTGCATCCACTATGAACTCGAGCAACTTTAAGTATACTTTTGCTCAGCTTGTCACAAAAACTAATCATCCTCCATAGACTTGATTATCGTCCTAAATAGTATGAAACACAGAACCGGGATTGGGCGATTTGTCGCACTATTGACCAACATCATGATGTAGTAGTAGGACTAACTTTGTAAAGAAAGTTCTGGTTAATATTTGATATTGTTGTGTTTATCAAAGAGTGTTTCTGCTGACATCTGAAGAAAGAGAAAAGGAGTGAAGTGTCAGAGAATGGCGACCCTACCAGGACTTCAATTGGTCTGCCAGGATGGCAATTAGTCAAATTAGAGAGAGTGATTAAAGTTAAGTATTGAAAAAATATTTGTTTTGTTTTGTGACAAGGTTACTCAATGTATGTGTATGTGTAGTGGTCAGAATGCAGTAAGTGTGTGATCCACAGAGTAGAAAAGTTGTATTAACAAGTAAAATAAACTTTTGTGTTTGTTTAAAAGTAATTTGTGCATGACCTTGCTGACGCACGCGAAGTTATTCAAGGCGTTTATGAGTTGGTTTCAATATCCACAAACATTAAACGGCGTTGTTAATGATGTGTTCGTAGTCTAAGATACCTTCTATGATATTTTGGAGACACAGGCTCGCGCAAATCGAGAATGTCAAAGGTTAGTTAGACGATCAGAGATGGCGGAAGGACGGAGAGTATCGCATATAGGACAGACTGAAGATCTTGAGAGGTCAGAAGTTGATGTAGAACAAAAAGTATCGAGTGCAAGTCACGAATACGAACAGAGGGATAGTGTAGAGGGACTGGTGACAGTTTCACGATTGGTACCACATTCAGAGACCGCAGAAAACCGAATAAATGTCGGATCTAGTGGGTCTAGAGTAGAATCGGAGGACGAATTTTGGAACATTGAACCAAATGTAGGAATTCTGAATCAAATGGGACAGTTTTCAACTGAAAGGATGTGTGTAAGTGTGTCGGAACTATGTATTGAAGGGTGAGACGTCACATGAAAGACGCGAAAGGCAAAATTTACACCAAATGGTGACAGGCGACGATGGTGAAATATCTGCTAGTGTGTTCGCAAAATTGAATTATTGTTGCGAAACAAACAAATGAACGATTAGCAGACTTAAAAACAAAAAGATAAGCAGGGTTAGCAGACTTAAAAATAGCCACAGATGCAAGGTTATCGGCCACAAATGCTGCCTTAAATGGTCTCCAATTTTAAACTAATGCTGGGTTCGAAAAAGTACTCGAAGTTCAGCAAAAACTGCGAATTCAAGTTAATGAACAGTTTCCTGAAATCTGGAAAGAGGCGAAGGACTCTCACAAACTTATTAAATCACTAATGGCTGCCACGATAAAGAGGCGTTCTGACGTTGACTAGGTGCAGGATGCAATGTCTAATGTTAACAAAAGAGTTAATAATTTAGCACGTAAGATGTTTGGTAAGGCGCAACAGATCGCAAAAGTCTTCTGTTGCGTTATCGGTAATAGATGTTGGTATAAATTATAGAACTATTTCATGTGAACTGTTGTTTTTAAAATACTTCAGGCAGCCTTCGTAATAAAGGGATTCGTATACGAAAGTGCAATGACGAGGAGCACAAGGTTTGGCATGCTGGTTCGACATATGTCTCAGCCAGGTCTGTGGAACACCTGCGTACCGGGTGTCTCTGCCGCAGGACAAGGAAACCTGTGTCGTGGGCGGCATTATGCATGCGGGGACAGGGCGCGCAGGCAGCTGGTGCTCCGACATCCACCGCAGCGGACCTCACCTGCCGCAGTGTGTGAGCGCGACTGCGGTGTCACACGTGCACACATACACACACACACACACACACACACACACAGAGAGAGAGAGAGAGAGAGAGAGAGAGAGAGAGAGAGAGACAGACAGACAGACAGAGAGAGAGACAGGGAGATTGCTACACACACTCGGCGAAGGAGAAAGTGTTTCTTTAAACACCAGAATGAAAAACGTACTTATCATAGCAAAAAATTGAGAACATTCACTCGGCAGAGTCAGGGACGTAAAAGAAGGGAACTTACTTTTAGACATATCTGGCAGCATCAAAGACATTTTAATCGAAACATCTTGGCGTAATCGAGCTTTTATCCACCCCCCTCCCAACCCCCACCCAAAAAACATTCCTAGCAATTACATGTATGCTCTTCAGCTTACGCCACATATAAACTGAAGAGCCCAAGAATCTGGTATAGGAAAGCGTCTTCAAATACAGAGATAAGTAAACAAGCAGAATACGGCGCTGCAGTCGGACAGGCCTATATAGGACAGTAAGAGTCTGGCGCCGCTGTTAAATTGGTTACTGCTACTACAACGGCTGGTAACCAAGATTAACGTGAGTCTGAACGTTGGTGTTATAGTCGGCGCACGACCTATGTAACACAGCATCTCCGAGGTAGCGATGAAACGGGATTTTTCCGTACGACCATTTCACGAGTGTACCGTGAATATCAGGAATCCTGTAAAACATCAAATCTTCGACATCGCTGCGGCCGGAGAAAGGTCCCGCGAGAGCCGGACCAACGAAGACTGAAGAGAATCGTTCAACGTGAAGGAAGTGCCACCCTTCCCCAAACTGCTGCAGATTTCAGTGCTGGGCTATCCACCAGTGCGAACCATTCAACGAAACATCATCGATATGGGCTTTCGGATGACAGCACAACACAAAGTTTTATGCCTCGCCTGGGCCCGTCAATGTTGACGCTGTACTGTTGATGACTGGAAACATGTTGTCTTGGAGACGAGTGTCGTTTCAAATTGTGTAGAGCGAATGGAGGTGTACGGGTATGGAGACAACATCATGAATCCACAGACCTTACATGTCAACAGGGCACCGTTCAAGCTTGTGGAGGCTTTATAATGGTGTGGGTCGTGTGCAGTTGGAGTAGTATGGGAGCCCTGATACGTCTAGACACGACTCTGACAGGTGACACGTGCCTAAGCATCCTGTCTGATCGCCTGCATTCATTCGTGTCCATTGTGCATTCCGACGAACTTGGGCAATTCCAGCAGGACAGTGCGACACCCCACACGTCCAGAACTGCTACTGAGTGGTTCCAGGAACACTCTTCTCAGTTTAAACACTTTCGATGGCCACCAGGCTCCCCAAACATAAACAGTATTGAGCTTATCTGAGATGCCTTGCAACGTGCTGTTCAGAAGAGATCGTCACCATCTCCTACTCTTACGGATTTATGGAGATTCCTGCAGGATTCATGGTGTCAATTCCCTCCAGCACCACTTCAAAGTTTAGCCGAATCCATGTCACGTCACCTGTTTATTTAACAGTATGCAAACTGTGTTCGACAGCTAATCGAAGCGTTTAACCATAACATTTTCTTTAACAAAATTAACAAATCTGCAAAATTGTTTTGACCATAAACCTTAAGTCGAATTAGCTTTAAATCGTTGCAAAAGAAATCTGAAGTGCTGTATTCCAAAACAGCAAACAATATGACAATGATTACAAGACGGCCGAACTTGCTGCCCGCCCGTTACCGGGTGAAACAGCGGTGTTTATTACCGCTCTGGACAAAATATATCTTATTAAATGCCCTTCTGCTACACATGAAACTGTATAGGCACCATTGATGACAAGAGTGATTCAATTACTCAAAACAGATGACTTAACTTTTAATTTGGAAGTTGTACGTCGAAAGGCTTGGGGTTAAGATGTGCACCAGTGCTTAAGGGTTAAACAGATTGTATTGTCACGTAGAAGAAGGTGTAATTAGATGAATTACGAACACTAATTTCACTTAACGATGTTTTATTCAGCACTTGCACATACAAGAGCGCGGAGCGAACTGCCTGCTGCCATAACACATGCAGTATATATACAGCTACAGAACATTCCAGTACAACGCTTCTTGAAATTTGTGGATACTTCTACAATGTACTCGAACCAAATACAGAAATCAAAGTTGTACAGTGCAAGTGAATTTTGAACTCACGAACCTACACGCAACAGTTTAGCGTCATAACCACTACACCACGTGGCTACTCAGCTTCTTCTGCGACATTGCTCTCACCTTAAGGGAACAGCGTCTCGGTGATACGTCATCCTAGTCCGGAAATGAGTCATCGGTCCTGCATAACTTCTTTTCCACTACGCTCTTCGTCACCCTTCCGCTTGTTGGCAGTTGCTAGAGCTTCGAATTTAACCTGACTTGCAGGATCCTTATAGGGTTTCATTCGAAGGACGTGAACCGTATCTCTCGTCTTTCATCTTCTTGTGTCGGAGTCGAAATCTTCATAAGTAACATCAGACAACTGTCTTACAACCTTATGAGGTCCAAAGTAGCGCCTGAGGAGCTTCTCAGAGAGACCAACTTTCTGAACAGGAGTGAAGATCCAGACGAGGTCACCAGCCTGGTAGACAACAGGGCGGCGGCTTGCGTCATATCTTCAGCGATCCTTTTCTTGAGCCTGTAGCATGCGGAGTCGTGCAAACTACCGAGCTTTCACAGCTCTGGTTAACACCTGGCCGATGTAGTCGTCGTCTACGTCATCAGGATGTAACGGAAACACAGTGTCCATCGTCGTAGCCGCCTAACGCCCATGCACCAGGAAAAATGGTGTAAATGGTTCAAATGATTCAAATGGCTCTGAGCACTATGGGACTTAACATCTGTGGTCATCAGTCCCATAGAACTTGGAACTACTTAAACCTAACTAACCTAAGGAAATCACACACATCCATGCCCGAGGCAGGATTCGTACCTGCGACCGTAGCGGTCACACGGTGCAAGACTGAAGCGCCTAGAACCGCACGGCCACACCGGCCGGCAAAATGGTGTAAATCCTGTGGTGTCTTGTTTGGCAGTGTTGTGGGCAAACGTCACGAAAGGTAGCACCTCATCCCAGTTGCTCTCTCAACATTTACGAACACTGATAGCATGTCGGACCAAGGTCTTATTAAGGCGTTCAGTTTGCCCGTTAGTTTGCGGATGGTAGGCAGTCGTCATGTGATGAGTTATGTTGCACCGACGGTTTATCTCTGTCACAAGATTCGGTTGAAAAGCTTTCCCTCGATCCGTAATTAACCACCTTGGGGCACCGTGTTTTAATACAATGTCTTCCACGAAGAATTTGGCGACCTCAGATGCTTCGACTGTTTTCACGGCTTTTGTAATGGCATAGCGTGTCAGATAATCAGTGCAAGCAATAATTCATCTATTTGCACTAGTAGACTTTGTAAATCGTCCGAGGAGGTCAATTCCAACACGTTGGAATGGCTTTTCGGCTGGTGGAATTGGTATGAATCGGTCAGGTGGTTTCTGAGGAACTGCCTTTCTCCTCGGGCACTCTCGACAGTGCGACACATAGTGACGGACATTCCTAAATAAACAGGGCCACAAAAATCTCTTGTGGATTCTATGATGTGTCTTAATAAACTCTACTTTACTTAATAAACTCTACTTAAAACTCTACCTAATAAACTTAATAAACTCTGCTTTCCCTGACTTAGACATCAGATGACAATGGTTTCAGAGCTGTGGAACGGGGTCGGGAGGGGGGGCGGGGCTGACGGTTAACTTTGTGATACTATTCCATGTTCTGAATACCTAATTGCACACAAAAACTTTACTGCTATCAAAATTAAATAATTAAGTTTCTAAAATTCCATATTTGTGCAAATGAAAATTCTCACAATGTATTTGTTGTGTTGTGTTACGTTTTATTACAAAAGGTGTTAATAAGTCACGAAGTTGGCCAGTATTGTGTTCATTCACACAAACACTACCATATGAAATGTCTGAATTATTTTTATAGTGAGTTGTAAAACTTGTGATGAATAAGACATTGATTGCAATGAACTAAAAGAGTAAAACAGATAAGACTGGATGGCTGATCACTGAAGAACGATTATCCAACCACTACGCACCACAATGAAGCGCCCTACGTAATAGCTTAGGCCTGAAACTCAACAATACACAAAAATTTATATGTTTTGCCGCAATGGCCTCGTCGAGATATTTTTTTTTTTATTTGTCATCAGTCTACTGACTGGTTTGATGCGGCCCGCCACGAATTCCTTTCCTGTGCTAACCTCTTCATCTCAACCCACGTCCTCAATTATTTGCTTGACGTATTCCAATCTCTGTCTTCCTCTACAGTTTTTGCCCTCTACAGCTCCCTCTAGTACCATGGAAGTCATTCTCTCATGTCTTAGCAGATGTCCTATCATTCTGTCCCTTCTCCTTATCGGTGTTTTCCACATATTCCTTTCCTCTCCGATTCTGCGTAGAACCGCCTCATTCCTTACCTTATCAGTCCACCTAATTTTCAACATTCGTCTATAGCACCACATCTCAAATGCTTCGATTCTCTTCTGTTCCGGTTTTCCCACAGTCCATGTTTCACTACCATACAATGCTGTACTCCAGACGTACATCCTCAGAAATTTCTTCCTCAAATTAAGGCCGGTATTTGATATTAGTAGACTTCTCTTGGACAGCAATGCCTTTTTTGCCATAGCGAGTCTGCTTTTGATGTCCTCCTTGCTCCGTCCGTCATTGGTTATTTTACTGCCTAGGTAGCAGAATTCCTTAACTTCATTGACTTCGTGACCATCAATCCTGGTGTTAAGTTTCTCGCTGTTCTCGTTTCTACTACTTCTCATTACCTTAGTCTTTCTCCGATTTACTCTCAAACCATACTGTGTACTCATTAGACTGTTCATTCCGTTCAGCAGAACATTTAATTCTTCTTCACTTTCACTCAGGATAGCAATGTCATCAGCGAATCGTATCATTGATATCCCTTCAGTTTGTATTTTAATTGCACCCCTGGACCTTTCTTTTACTTCCATCATTGCTTCCTCGATGTACAGATTGAAGAGTAGGGGCGAAAGGCTACAGCCTTGTCTTACACCATTCTTAGTAGGAGCACTTCGATCTTGAACGTCCACTTTTATTATTCCCACTTGGTTGTTGTACATATTGTATATGAACCGTCTCTCCCTATAGCTTACCCCTCCTTTTTTCAGAATCTCGAACAGCTTGCACCATTTTATACTGTCGAACGCTTTTTCCAAGTCGACAAATCCTATGAAAGTGTCTTGATTTTTCTTTAGCCTTGCTCCCATTATTAGCTGTAACGTCAGAATTGCCTCTCTCGTCCCTTTACTTTTCCTAAAGCCAAACTGATCGTCACCTAGCGCATTCTCAATTTTCCCTTCCATTCTTCTGTATATTATTCTTGTAAGCAGCTTCGATTCATGAGCTGTTAAGCTGATTGTGCGATAATTCTCACACTTGTCAGCTCTTGCCGTCTTCGGAATTGTGTGGATGATGCTTTTCCGAAAGTCAGATGGTATGTCGCCAGACTCATATATTCTACACACCAACGTGAATAGTCGTTTTGTTGCCACCTCCCCCAATGATTTTAGAAATTGTGATGGAATGTTATCTATCCCATCTGCCTTATTTGACCGTAATTCCTCAAAAAGCTCTTTTAAATTCCGATTCTAATGCTGGATCCCCTATCTCTTCTAAATCGACTACTGTTTCTTCTTCTATCATATCAGACAAATCTTCACCCTCATACAGGCTTTCAATGTATTCTTTCCACCTATCTGCTCTCTCCTCTGCATTTAACAGTGGAATTCCCGTTGCACTCTTAATGTTACCACCGTTGCTTTTAATGTCACCAAAGGTTGTTTTGACTTTCCTGTATGCTGAGTCTGTCCTTCCGACAATCTTATCTTTTGGGATGTCTTCACATTTTTCCTGCAGCCATTTCGTCTCAGCTTCCCTGCACTTCCTATTTATTTCATTCCTCAGCGACTTGTATTTCTGTATTCCTGATTTTCCCGGAACATTTTTGTACTTCCTCCTTTCATCAATTAACTGAAGTATTTCTTCTGTTACCCAAGGTCTCTTCGCAGATACCTTCTTTGTACCTATGTTTTCCTTCCCAACTTCCGTGATGGCCCTTTTTAGAGATGTCCATTCCTCTTCAACTGTACTGCCTACTGCGCTATTCCTTATTGCTGTATCTATAGCGTTAGAGAACTTCAAACGTATCTTGTCATTCCTTAGTACTTCCGTATCCCACTTCTTTGCGTATTGATTCTTTCTGATTAATGTCTTGAACTTCAGCCTACTCTTCATCACTACTATATTGTGATAAGAGTCTATATCTGCTCCTGGGTACGCCTTACAATCCAGTATCTGATTTCGAAATCTCTGTCTGACCATGATGTAATCTAATTGAAATCTTCCCGTAACTCCCGGCCTTTTCCAAGTATATCTCCTCCTCTTGTGATTCTTGAACAGGGTATTCGCTATTACTAGCTGAAACTTGTTACAGAACTCAGTTAGTCTTTCTCCTCTTTCATTCCTTGTCCCAAGCCCATATTCTCCTGTAACCTTTTCTTCTACTTCTTCCTCTACAACTGCATTCCATTCGCCCATGATTATTAGATTTTCGTCCCTCTTTACATACCGCATTACCCTTTCAATATCCTCATACATTTTCTCTATCTGTTCATCTTCATCTTGCGACGTCGGCATGTATACCTAAACTGTCGTTGTCGGTGTTGGTCTGCTGTCGATTCTGATTAGTACAACCCGGTCACTGAACTGTTCACAGTAACACACCCTCTGCCCAACCTTCCTATTCATAACGAATCCTGCACCTGTTACACAATTTTCTGCTGCTATTGTTATTACCCGATACTAATCTGACCAGAAATCCTTGTCTTCCTTCCACTTCACTTCACTGACCCCTAATATATCTAGATTGAGCCTTTGCATTTCCCTTTTCAGATTTTCTAGTTTCCCTACCACGTTCAAGCTTCTGACATTCCACGCCCCGACTCGTAGAACATTATCCTTTCGTTGGTTATTCAATCTTTTTCTCATGATAACCTCCCCCTTGGCAGTCCCCTCCCGGAGATCCGAATGGGGGACTATTCCTGAATCTTTGCCAATGGAGAGATCATCATGACACTTCTTCAGTTACAGGCCACATGTCCTGTGGATACATGTTACGTGTCTTTAATGCAGTGGTTTGCATTGCCTTCTGCATCCTCAAGACGTTGATCATTGCTGATTCTTCCGCCTTTATGGGCAATTTCCCACCCCTAGGTGGACTGATGAGCATAGATGTTGAGTCCCATAGTGCTCAGAGCCATTTGAACCATTTGAACCACCCCTAGGACAAGAGAGTGCCCTGAACTCTATCCGCTCCTCCGCCCTCTTTGTCAAGGCCGTTGGCAGAATGAGGTTGACTTGTTATGCGTCGAGATATATATAATCTCAAATTTGCTTCTGCTTATTCGTTAATAAATAAAATATACTCGGTTAAAATGTGATGTACAATGACAGACTGCCACAGGCGCCACGAACAGGGGCAGGGTTTCTTTCTTCAAAGTATAAATTCATGCGTTGATGTCCCGTGACTTTACTCTTTCGGAGTGACGATGAGGAGCGACACAGCTGTATGCTCCTCCCATATCTACATGACAGATTGAAAACATGAAGATGACAGACAGCCAGAAAATGGAGTACCATATCACAACGTATTCAGTGTACATCTACAGCTATATCTACTGGCTTATATCTTCAGATTCTCACATTCCCTGGTGCCAAGGAGAATGATACATGTTTCTTTACGACACATCTGCATCTGTTACATGATACACCATTGGAAAGGGTTTAGTAGAAACCAAGGGATTGGCTACTTGTCGTTGAACACTGTTCGCTATGGCCGGAGAACATATCACAAGGTCAATAGCAGCGAATGATCCTGAGGTAGACCTGAAGTCCTCTGTACCGTGTATGTGGTGACAATCGAATGGTCTAAAAGTCTCTACAGGTGCAAGTAATTCTTGTCCTGTGGCACAATGAGCGTTTTAAAATCCCACACATAGAAAAAGTGGTTGTATGAGCTGCTTAACATATTGTTCATTTTTGATTCAGATGCACCGATACAGCAACTGTTTAACAGGTGGTCGAGAGAATGACAGACAAAATTAGTGGCACGTATTGTTCACAAAAATAACCACTCTTTCTTTGTGATTTGTGTAATACAGTCAACTAGTTGTAACAAGATTTTAATTTGGCCTGGTTTCGACACTGGCTTTGGGTGCCTTCATCAGAAAGTCCAAAGAAAGACCTAAAAAGACTACAATAATGTTCACATATGCAAAAACTAAGAACAGATAATTATTATACTGAACAGATTTATGAGAAGACTATACTCGCATGTAGTAACACATGAATAGGTTGAAAAACAAAATGCTTTAGTCATATAACATGCTTCGTAGGGAGATAACATTTAAACCATATGAAATTACAGAAACTGGAACTGACATTAAGCTGGTAATTGTCATTAAAATTATAGTTAGGTGCCGCTGCACATTAGACGCCGCAAATTGCTGTAAGAACAATCAGGTACTGGTGGTGGCATCAGACTAAGAGACTCACAGGTGGAAGCTGCCCCTACGTGGACACAAAACAAGTCAAGCCATCCATTAGAAATCGAAGAAACCAGCTGCTTAAATTACAAAATTATTTTAAATAGCATGTATGTGTCCATCTACAAGTCCATAGCCAGTATTATGCAAACTGAAATTTATACAGGACAGTGCAGTAGCGATAATTCTATACAGTTTGCGGTGCAAAAGATTGTAATAAATGAAAAGGAAGGAAGAAGATGATATGTTAGATCCGAAAATTTCTGATTCTTCAATGATATTAAGTCTGAAGCCTTTCTTCTCTGTGGGCAAATTCTTTAGGCTTATGGTATACAATTAATAAATAAACAGCGAAGGGAGAGTTACACTCATTTGTAATTTTTTTCACCGGTAGACATTCTTTATTCTAACAGCAACTGCTCGTCCAGTTTTTCAACTGGACATGTCTCACAGATAATTTTATACACACCTCAGTGTCAAATTAACAATTTGTACGGAAACCAGATGGCAGTTATAAGAGTCGAGGGACATGAAAGAGAAGCAGTGGTTGGGAAGGGAGTGAGACAGGGTTGTAGCCTCTCCCCAATGTTATTCAATCTGTATATTGAGCAAGCAATAAAGGAAACAAAAGAAAATTTCGGAGTAGGTATTAAAATCCATGGAGAAGAAATAAAAACTTTGAGGTTCGCCGATGACATTGTAATTCTGTCAGAGACAGCAAAGGACTTGGAAGAGCAGTTGAACGGAATGGACTGTGTCTTGAAAGGAGGGTATAAGATGAACATCAACAAAAGCAAGACAAGGATAATGGAATGTAGTCGAATTAAGTCAGGTGATGCTGAGGGAATTAGATTAGGAAATGAGACACTTAAAGTAGTAAAGGAGTTTTGCTATTTGGGGAGCAAAATAACTGATGATGGTCGAAGTAGAGAGGATATCAAATGTAGACTGGCAATGGCAAGGAAAGCGTTTCTGAAGAAGAGAAATTTGTTAACATCGAGTATAGATCTAAGTGTCAGGATGTCGTTTCTGAAAGTATTTGTGTGGAGTGTAGCCATGTATGGAAGTGAAACGTGGACGATACATAGTTTGGACAGGAAGAGAATAGAAGCTTTCGAAATGTGGTGCTACAGAAGACTGCTGAAGATTAGATGGGTAGATCACATAGCTAGTGAGGAGGTATTGAATAGAATTGGGGAGAAGAGGAGTTTGTGGTACAACTTGACGAGAAGAAGGGACCGGTTGGTAGGACATGTTCTGAGGCATCAAGGGATCACAAATATAGCATTGGAGGGCAGCGTGGAGGGTAAAAATCGTAGAAGGAGACCAAGAGATGAATACACTAAGCAGATTCAGAAGGATGTGGGTTGCAGTAGCCACTGGGAGATGAAGAAACTTGCACAGGATAGGGTAGCATGGAGAGTTGAATCAAATCAGTCTCAGGACTGAAGACCACAACAACAACAACTCAGTGCTATTATATCTGAGTACTGCTTCCTCAAAGATATGTTCGGTATAGTAAGCTCTATTCTTGGTATTTGTATATATGAACATTATTGTAATCCTTTACGCAACTATTTGGATTTTCTTATGAAGACATGCAAGATCGGTGTAGAAAAAGTGAAAGTAAAATATATTCGAAAACTGGGTAGCAGTAATATACAAATCGTATTCTTGTACGGTTGCTATCTCATAAAGATATTTAAAACTGTAAACTCTTCCTTTAGTTGTCTCCCTATGCAAGTCGTCCATTTTGTGGAGAAAGCAACTACCTAGCTCAGTAGTAACAGACGATTTTAATTCAACCTGAATATGCAACAAAGTGGGTACCTGTCTGAAAACGTTCCACGTAGACAGTGCGATTTCGGTCGTCGGGTCGAGCTGGTGATTAAATTTTTGTGCACGGTATTTCGACGTCTGCTCCAGCCAACTTATGTTAGTGCTCCGATAAGTGTGGATATTCTCGCAGTGTCGCTATTTTGTGAACAGACACATTCAGAGGAACGTACGAATAATCATAGTCTGATCCATCAGACAACATCAAGTTCGTAATGTCTGAAGGTTTTGTAACACATCTTTTAGGATCTGCGATTCCGAGTGAGAATAATGCCAGGCTGTGTCAGAATGCAAGAAAAATCTCACTTACAAAAGCCTCATATAAAATTACTCTGCGGGCTGATGGTTACTGTCGAAGCTTACTAACACCATGTAAAATCAGTAATTAGCTTCTGTCCTTCGAGCCAGTGAAGAAGAAAGTAATCGAAGGTCACCCACCTCTATAATTCCCGGATGTGTGTGCGGGCAAGCCCATGGTGCAAAAACAGTGCAATCAGGTCATAAAGGGAATGGGAAAAAATGTTTCTGCAGCGGCAGTCGTTTTATGGCGCGTTGACAAATTCGTCGCAGTTTACAATTCCATAAATTCCGAAATTGAGAGCTTTTTCGAGATCGATGCGGATGTTTTATGGACGGGGAAACATAAAGGCGTGCCAAGCCGCGGCAGTTAGGGCGAGAGAGCGGGAGCGACCATAGCTCACAGCTGACTCGCCTGCAGCCGAGTGCCGCCCCAGGGGGCGTCGTGGGCGGCGTCGGAGCGGGCGTCGGCGTCTACGGCCTCCAAGACGCCGCCCGCCACGTGCCGGCGTCCGAGTAGCACTTAACGCGCGCCCCACCAGATCTCTAGCGTTCCTCTCTTCTGCTGCTTCACGGCCGATACGCAATCTTAAGGTCAGCCTTCGCTGAACACAATGCTGCTGCAACCTTCTTATGAAGCGAAATACAATGACACTTTTGAAGAAAGAGTAAGCGGGAATATCTGACAAAAGTTTGCTTGAACTATGGCAAGGCGTAGGAGCTTAACTAAGCACAAGGGACAAAAGACTTGTCACCCCCAGCGAACATGACGCTAATACTTCGTAACACAGGCTCTAGATTTTTTTTTTTTTTTTAGTCATCAGTCTTCTGAATGATGCGGCCCGCCACGAATTGCTCTCCTGTGCCATCCGAGTAGCACTCACGATCTACGTCCTCAAATATTTACTGGATGTACTCCTTCCTCTACAGTTTTTACCCTCTTCAGCTCCCTCAAGTATCGTGGAAGTTATTGCCCGACATCTTAACAGATGTTCTGTCATCCTGTTCCTTCTTCTTGTCAATATTTTCCATATTTTCCTTTCCTCCTCGATTCCCCGGATAACCTCCTCATTCCTTACCTACCAACCTAACTAGTTTTCAACTTTCTTCTGTAGCACCACATCACAAGTGCTTCGATTCTCTTCTGTTCCGGTTTGCCCACAGTCCATGTATCACTGCCATACCTTGTGCTCACATGCACGCTGTCTTAAATTTCTTACTCAGATTAAGGAATATGTTAGATCGTAATACATTTCTTTTGACTAGGAATTTTCTTTACTCTGGTGATGGTCTGCTTTTTATGTTCTGCTTACTGCATCCATCATCAGCTATTTTGCCGCCTGGGTATGAGAATTCTTTAACTTCATTTACTCCTTGCTCACCAATTCTGGTATTGAGTATCTCGCTGTTCTTATTTGTGCTACCTCTTATTACATTCTCCCTTATTCGACTTACTGTGCTGCAGTCTGCTCATCAAACTGTTCGTTCCATTCAACAGATTCCGTAATTCTTCTTTACTTTCACCAACGACAGCAACATCATCAGCAAGTCTTGTCATCAATACCCTTTCACTTTAAACTTTAGTCCCACTCTTCAACTTTTCTTTTATTTCTGTCATTGATTCTTCGAGATCGAGATTGAACAGAAGGTGCGAAAGACTACTTCCCTGTGTTACAGCCTCTTTAATCCGAGCACTTCGTTCTTGGTCTTTTAGTCTTGTTGTTTCCTCTTGGTTCTTGTACATACTGTATATTACCCGTCTTTCCCTGCAGCTTTCACCCATTTTCCTCAAAATTTTGTACATCTTGCGTGATTTGACACTGTCGGATGCTTTCTCCAGATCGACAGATCCTATCAACGTCTCTTGATTTTTCTTTAGTCTTAGACTGGATAAGTGCAATGTCAAAACTGCCCCTCTGGTCTCTTTACCTTTCCTAAAGCCTAGCTGATCGTCGTCTAATATACCATCAATTTTCTTTTCCATTCTTTTGCATATTATCCTTGTCAGCAAATTGAGTGCATGAGCTGTCAAGCTAATTGTGCAATAATTCTCACACATGTCGGCCCTAGCAATCTGCGGATGTGTGGATGATTTTTTTCTCCAGCTAGATTTGATAAAGGCCTCAATTTCCACTAGGAAGAGACTGCGTAAGTTTCATCAGCTATCATTTATTTAACTATTTGTGTTTTCTTTTAGTGTTACTCACCCGTGGTCTAAGGAGAAAAGGAAGTTGTGTTTGATTAGTAATCAAAACGTCGTCGATCCCGGGTTAAATTCTGAATAAAAATGATAATCAATGGAGGCCGAAGATTTCCGGCATAACGAGATAGTCTCAGTCTACCACAGGAGGCAGAGGTTCAGAGCCCTCTCAAGTTTGGGGTGGATGGTGGTGGTGTGGTGGTGTGTTGGGGCTTATGGGCGCTCAACATCGAGGTCATCAGCGCCCTGACACTGATTAAAAGGAACGGATGTGGACAGACCTAAGAAAACTAAAGCACACACTCAAAGAAAGCAGGAAAAGAAGGAAAATGCTACATAAGAAAGTAAAACCTAAGGAAAGGGGAAACATAGCAACAAGAATATCACAGGAAATTGTTATTGGCTGGCCACTTACATAAAATATGGGCGAGCTTGTCACACAGTGAGCAAATAAAAATCCTCTCCCTAAAATCTTTGTAAAAACATTTGACAGGGCACAGAACTTTAAAACTTTAACCACATTCGTCCGAGTGTTGCCTAAAAGAGATGGCAGGTCCGCTGGCAAGTCAGCCGCGACCCGCTGGTCAGAAAATAAAACGCAATCCAATAAAACGTGGCCCACAGTGACCTGGACGCCGCAAGCACCACACATTGGAGGGTCCTCTCGCCGGAGCAGGAAGCCTTGCGTCATAGGGCTGTGGCCTATTCGAAGCCGAGTGAGGAGAACCTCGTCCCATCGACGGGGCTGAAAGGAAGTACACCACACACGCGTTGTGGGCTTGACTATACGGAGCTTATTGTCAGTCACTTCCAGCCACTCATCCTCCCACCGACGCATGACCCGTGAGCTCAACAGCGAGGTGAGTGCGTGCAAGGGGATAGCACACTGAGATACTTGGGGGGCAAGACACGCCTCCTTGGCTGCGAGATCTGCCCCTTTCATTCCCAACAATGCCAACATGCCCCGGAACCCAGCAGAAAGCTACAAGCTTCCCCAGTCGCTGTAGTCGGAGGAGGGCATCCTGGATGGTCTGGACAATTTTGTCTGCTAGATACAAACGTTGCAATGAGTGAAGGGCACTGAGTGAATCGGAACAGACAAGAAATTTAGGAGAGGAAGAATGTCTCATGTGCTCCAGTGCTCGCAAGATTGCAAACAATTCTGCATCAAAGACAGTAAAAGTCTGAGGCAGTCGGACCTCGAGGACACGATATGGAAAAACAACTGAGCAACCAACAGAATCCGCTTGTTTCGACCCATCCGTAAAAACAGCTACATAGTCGTGGTGCTCAGATAAAATGGCAGAAAATGCTGCATTAAAAACTGTGGCAGGAGTGCAATCTCTCTTATATTGCAATAAATCTAAAATCACTCCGGGCCTCTTCAGTAACCAGGGTGGCAGGCGGTTAAAACCTTGGATTTGGGGTTGTACAGACTCCACACCGAGGGACTCTAGTACACGTTGCACACGGATCCCAAATGGCAACGTAGCCCGGGGACGGCGGGCAAAAAGGCGGTCCAGAGGTGGATGGGCAACAAGAAACGTCCCCTCAAAGGTGGGAGAATCAGCACTGATCAACGGCATGAGAATGCAGAAGGCAATGGAAACCACTGGCATTAAAGACACATATGTGGTTCAATAAGGATGTGTGCTGTAATTGAGAAAGTGTTACGATGATCTCTGCATTGGCAAAAGATTCCAGACTAGTCTCCCATTCTGATCTTTTGGAAGGGGTGCCAGGTGGGAAGTGACCAAGAGAAAAAGATTAAATAACCAACGAAACGTTCTATGAGCAGAGGCGTGGAATTAAAGAAGCTTGAACGTAGTAGGGAAGCTAGAAAATCTGGAAAGGTAAATGCAAAGGCTCAATCTAGATATAGTGGCTACCAGTTAACAGAAATGGAAAGAAGACAAGCATATCAGATGAGATTAGTAAAGGCACCAGACAATGGCATAACAGGTGTAAGTATCTCTATGAGTGGGAAAGTAGGGCAGAAAATGAGTTTCTGTGATTTGTTCAGTAATAAGTTTGTTCTCATCAGAATCGGCAGCGAACCAATACCAACAACGATGGTTCCGGTATGCATGCCAATATCGCAAGCAGAAGATGAGGAAATAAAAAATGTATATGAGGATACCGAACAGTTAATTCAGTGCGCAAAGGGAAACGAAAATCCAATAGCTATGGACGACTGGAATGCGGTTGTAGGGGAAGGAGAAGAAGTAAAGACTACGGGAGATTATGGGCTTGGTGCTAGGAATGAGAGTGGAAAATACTAGAGTTCTGCAATACATTTGGGCTAGTGAATCACGAGAGGAACAAGTATACTTGGAATAGAACGAGAGATAAGGGAAGGTTGCAGTTAGATTACAGCATGGTCAGACAGAGAATGCGAAATCAGATATTGTTGAGTAAGGTGTACCCAGGAGCAGATTTACAGACCTAGAATCAGATCAAAATTTAGTAATGTTGGAGACTAGGCTGAAATGAAAGAGAGTAGTGAAAAAGAAACTATGTGCGAAAAAATGGGTTACAGGAGTAATAAGGAATGAAGATATACGCTTCAGGTTCTCTGGGGCTATAGATACTGCAATGATTGATAGTTCAATAGACAGTTATGTTGAAGAGGAACAAACTTAACTAAAAAAGGACAATCATAGAAATTGACGAGAAAAACGAATGTTCAAAGAAGATAACTGCAAAGGAGCCATGGATGGAAGAAAGAAGTACAAAAATTTTCAGGAAAATACCAAAATACAGAAACACAAGTTAAGTTGTAATGAAAAAAATTGGAAGTGCAGGGAAGCTAAGACGAAATGGTTGCATGAAAAATTGGAAGGACTGATTCAGCGTACAGAAAAGTCAAAGCAAAATTCGGTGAAATGAAAGGCAAAGGAAGTAACATTAAGGGTGAAATGGGAATTCCGCTCTTAAATCGAATTCCACTCTTAAATGCAGGGGAGAGAGCGGAAGAGTCGAAAGAGAACAGAGGACTTGTCTGATGACGTGATAGAACAAACGCGAGTCGACAGGGAAGAGATAATGGTTACATTGCTAGAATCAGAATTTAAAAGAGCATTGGAGAACTTTAGATAAAGCAAGGCAGAAGAGGACAGGTAACAGTCCATCAGAATTTGTAAATCCATTGCGGGTAGTACGGGTAACGGCTGTTCACGTCGGTCTGTAGAACGTGTGATACTGGGGATATAGCACAATGTTTCTAATGATAACCAGGGCACATCGGCTGCTGAAGTGGAATGCTGATCCCCAACTGAGAATACAAAAATTAATTTTCACCACGTTAATGAAAACAGCGCTGGTAACAACACAATGATTAATTAGTATTAGCAAATGGCGGTGCTCTACACCGATTATTCTATTGTATAAAAGCAATGAGAAGATTTCAAGAAAATTGTAAAAGAAAAACGGCCTTAAGGCACCAACTTTAAATTAATAAAAAATTACTTTACACAAATATAACTTAAACATAACTGCAGATCTGAGCTCGCTAGTTGTGAATATGAAAAATAAAAATTTGTTAAGGCTATTAAGTTTCAAAATACTCAAATAGCAAGATCTCATAAATACGTGAATTAGCTATTATGGAAAACATTCGGCAATATGATGTTAAGATAGCCTGAAAGATCTGCACAGCAATCAGCACATTCTCGATGCTTGGCGTTCACATCGACCACGCATCTGAATCCCGTGCTCGAGAGCTCAAGTGACAACAACAGGCAGGAGGGCTGCGCACACCAATAACGGCTTCTAGAACACACAAACCGAGTATTAATGCACAGCTTACTAAAATACCAAAACCAACAGCCAAGCAATGAGTAGCGCCAAATACAGGAAGAGATGTTGAACGTTATACTGTGACAATCGCAGTTACTTATTAAAGCAATATTTCATTTAACAATCTCCAATGACGTGAAATTTCACTTGATAAATTTATAAACCACAACTAGCTCAACGTGATAATGACCAGACAATCCGCACACAACCTTAAATACCAAAGTACCGTTTGACGGCACAAAATTGTAACTATGATAGTTGACAACAAGAAGTTTGCAATTCCAATTTAAATTTTCGACTGAAGTTTTAGGCAAAGAGTAAACTTTGATTCAAGAAATTCACCACTTATATTAACAATAACAAATAAAAAAGGAGTCGCCGAATATCGGTCACACTTGTAATGAAAGGAACCACGGCACAGTGTAGTTAGATGGACCTGCAGTGTCAAGTATCCCCGACCCACGTCCAAGTGATTTAAGGAATGACTAACGAAAACCAAAGTGGCTACACGGAACAATCGCATCCAAAGGTTCCACCACAAAGTGGCTCATCATTTAAAGTTAGTCCAGGTGTTCGCCTTTAACATGCGCTCTCCTCAGGATCCCATATAGACACGACATCCAAGTGCCGGAATGTCAACATCATGCGTCCTCGCAGTACACCAAGAGCCGACTGACCACTCGCGATCCCCCGTGCTCTGTCTTCCCTCTGTCACCGCCGCCGACCGAGTCTCCACCACTGCCCGACCGAGTTTCGTCGCGAGCCGTGGCCGTTCTAAATAGAGGGCGCTAGCCAACCAAGACGCTGTAAAGCACGTAAATTGGACAGAGAAGCTATCCTGACGAGAGCACCGCAGGGAGTTACGGCTCACATTCCAAGAAATATCACCCACAGAGGTTCGCCGATTCCAAGAGACGACAAGTGCGATAATTATCGCACAGTCAGCTTAGCAGCTGATGATTCCAAGTTGCTGACAAGAATGATACACTGAAGAAAAGAAAATTGAGGATCTGTTTGACGACAATCAACTTGGTCTTAGGAATGGTAAAGGCACCAGAGAGGCAGTTCTGATATTGCTGTTGATAATGGAAGCAATACTAAAGAACAATAAAGGATTTGTCGAACTGGAGAAACCGTTCGACAAAGTCAGTTGATGCCAGATGTTCGTTACAGGGAAAGGTGGGTAATATACAATATGTACAAGAACCAAGAGGAACAATACGAGTGGGAGATCGTGATCGATTAAAATGGGTATATAACTCGGAGGTAATCTTTCGTTCCCACTGTTCAGTCTACAGATCGAAGAAGAAATGGCGGAAGTAAAAGGAAGATTCCAGAGTGAAAGGATACGAATGATGAAATTCCCTGATTGGATTGCTATCCTCAGTGAAAGAGAAGGAGAATTACAGGATCTGTTGAATGGAATGAACAGTTTACTCAGTACGGAGTATGGGTTAAGAGTAAATCGAAGAATGACGGAAGTAATGAGAAGTGGTTGAAATGAGAACAGCGGTAAACTTAATATCAAAACTGGTGATCAAAAAGTCGACGAAGTGAACAAATGCTGCTACCTAGGCAACAAAGTAAACTATGGCGGACGAAGCCAAGGGAACATAAAAAGCATACTAGCACTGGTAAAAAGAGCATTCTTGGTGAAAAGAAATCTACTAGTATCAAACATAGGCCTTCATTTGAGGAAGAAATTTCTGAGAATATAAGTTTGGAGCATCACGTTGTACAGTAGTGAAACATGGACTATGGGGAAACTGGAACAGGAGAGAATCGAAATCATCTGAATTGTGGTGATACAGAAGAATTTTGAAAATCAGGTAGACTGATAAGGGAATTAATGAAGAGGTTCTCCGCAGAACTGGCGAGGAAAGAAGTTCATGGAAAACACTAACAAGGACAAGGGACAGGGCCGGCCGGAGTGACCAAGCGGTTCTAGGCGCTACAGTCTGGAACCGAACTACCGCTACGGTCGCAGGTTCGAATCCTGCCTCGGTTATGGAAGTGTGTGATGTCTTTAGGTTAGTTAGGTTTAAGTAGTTCTAAGTTCTATGGGACTGATGACCTCAGATGTTAAGTCCCATAGCGCTCAGAGGCATTTGAACTAACAAGGGACAGGATAAATGGTTCAAACGGCTCTGAGCACTATGACCCTTAACTTCTGAGGTCATCAATCACCTAGAACATAGAGATACTCAAACCTAACTAACCTAAGTACATCACACACATCCATGCCCGAGGTAGGATTCGAACCTGCGACCGAAGCGGTCGCGCGGGGGGCAGGACAGTAGGACAACTGTTACAGCGGAGAGTAAAAACAAACTGTAGAGGAAGACAAGGATTGGAATGCATACAGCAATTAACTGAGGGCGTAGGCTGCAATTACTACTCTAAAATGACGGGTTGAAACAGGAGAGGAATTCGTGAGGGAACACATCAAACAGTTTAAAAAGTTAGGAACTGTGTTGTAGAGTAGGATGTGTTTTGGAAACAACTGTTAAAATTTTTTTGATTGTTGCGGCGTTTCCGAGATAATCTGCATTACCGTTAGCCAGTCAGGCCGTTGGCCCGCAAAGGCGAGCAGCGCACCAGAAGCGGTATCGCAAAATGTGTTCTTCGTTTCGTTTCCTAAAATCCAACATGAGAGTGACATAGATATCGGACATGGAATGGCAGTAAAGATCAAACCCGATCCAAAGGCAGAGCAGTTACGTGCACTATCGTCTGCGCTATCAAAACAACTGACACTAATTGTATCTGGAAGATCGCTTGCTTTTGCACACACAAAGACCTAATCAGCTAACGTCATTACTTATTACCTCGGCAACAAACTGCTTGTGACACAGCTCCTCATCACTTATTGTGTTGTACGTATAATGACACACTCCCAGACGATGTGGAATGAGAGGCCGATTTCTCTACATCCACAAGTGTCTGTGTAGTGTTGGCTGCATTTTCAGTAAGTAGCTGGGGTACGGTCCATGCTCCGACAAGCAGCGTATAGCTCTAGCCATTGCCAGGAAGTAAATATGGCGTTATTGAGTAGAAAGTAACTGGTAGGTTTTCCTCTCAGTCTCCGCCCTGTCCCACATTAATTGCTGTTCCTACCAAAGTATGTCTTTATGTTCTTAATCGATGTGACTCCTCATGTGCAGATTGTCCTTCACCTTATCACATTCACCCTATTGAGCTAATATTATGTACCTCTCAAATGGCTGCCTCCAGTTGTAGTAATCCTGGTATCATCAGGAGCATCTTATTTGGTGTTATTGTACACGCCCCTGTCACGCACAAGAGTACATGTCTCCATGCCCGCCCAAAGAGCTCGTCCTTTCTGACTCAATAAACCTGTCAACTCGACCAGTAGCCCACATTTATCTCGATCGAAAGCTTGCTGCGTCCTGTGCCAGATAGAGGCAAGAGTATAGGATCACAGTTCTGTTAGTCTGCGGCAGTTCGATTCCACAGCGAGTAATGCTATCTCATGAGGAAATGTGTAATGTGCCTATAATTTCGCACTTTACATACTTTGCCGTGAGCTACAACCACAATTAGATTTCATTTGATAGGTTGTACATCGTATATATGAATATTTAAAGGAGACGGACATTGTCACATATGCCTTGTAAGTAATTACAAACGCTTATTGCGTGAAAGGTGACGGAGTGTCTTTATTATCATACTAGTAGAGGTTGGACCGACAGTGGAAATGAAATGGCAGGCGGAACTCAAGCCCTGGGTGGAAGGCCCACTCAAGTGTGTTGGTTCTGCTTAAACACAGGAAGTAGCAAGACGGACGTTGTGACACCTGAGCGCTGGGGCACAATAGGGTCGTGACCGGCTGGTTTGTAGCCGGACAGGAAGGATTATACTTCGGAAATTACGAAAATCTTGGACGCAGCTGAGAGGAACAAGGAAGCGTCACCTCGGAAACCACCCAAGCTGGGTTATTTCCAAGGATTTTTACTCAGAAGCGTACCATTGTACGAGTATAGGATTTTCCTCACAAACTTTCTGCGCTGGACGACAAAAGACTAAAATACGGTTGGTCGGCGTTCGGAAGAATCTGTAGAGAGGGAGAATAGTCCGTGGCTTCGGGAATATGATTCGTTTTCGGAATTACGAGGGTGGGAAGCTGAGCCTTGCTGGGAGGGCAGCAGTGGAGACACGGGGTCCTTCAGTTGTGAGTGCCCGTGTGTGGTAGTCGCTCAATAACAGCTTTGTTGGTACAGACGGACTTTCTGTCTTTGCTCTCAGCAGAGTTTATAGTTAGAACAGTTAGGCACTGTACTGTTACGAACCTATACGATTCTGGACTTCACCTCCGGGTTGGAAGTTGTCGTTGAGTACACAGCGTTTAGTAATTGAGAGCATTTCCTCTGTCAATACTTACGTTGAGACGTTATCCGAACACCGTCCTTGTGGTTGGGAGTTCACGTTTCTCGTCTGTAGAACAGAGAGAGGAGGACAGTTTTAAAGTAATAGAGGAACGCCTTCTGCCTTTCTAGTGTTTGAAAGGGTATATTTGTGGCTGGAGTTCTGCCATCGTCGCAGACCAGTACGAGAACCATCACTTTGACGCACCGGACGCATTACATACGGTGATATCGCAAATTGCTTCGGCTTATTAGGGCTATAAAAGCTAGACAGCTGTGATCACGTTAGTTTATTTCCACTGAGGTTCCACCCCACCGTAGATCATCTTTGAAGGTAGTGTCTTCTAGTGTTTGGTACGTAGATAATGTCAGTCATTTCGCGTTATTGATATTACACCGTACAGTCATAATAAGGGGCAGAGTTGGGCAATTGATTAGTAATTTTACTTAGGAAATGTAAACTTTGTAATATAAAGGTTTCCTTTTAATCTACACTTTAGTTTCCTTCGTCATTCATTTATGTTTAGATTGTAATTTATAAAATTAAGAGCACCTAAGATCTGATTTAGGGGGTCATCAGACAGGGCCAAATCTTCATTTAGCGTTTATTGTTTTCCGTTGCCCACATTCATTTTACAACCACCCCGAGTAGCATCTTGGAAATGAAAGTAAGGGATAGGAAGGATCACCTTTTGTGTGCAAGTTTGTAAGTGAGGTCTCGTTCAGTGTAATGAGGAGGCTGTTGTGCCAGCCATTGGGGATACTGGGTGCAACATACTATGGATTGTGATGCACATCGGTTCATTCCAGCAACAGACAGGGAAGGCTGAAACTTTCAACGAAACTCGCAGTCTTTAGAATAATTTCCCCTAGATCTGGTCGTGGGCCTACGGTTCTGATCGGGCTAACACTTTGAACCAGAGACAAAAAGTGTACTGCAATTGCGCCATAGAGTTACAACGCTGTAAAGTTAATAACGCTGCGTTCCCCACAATTACTCAGGACTATACTAAACATAACATAATGCTATCCAGGTGACTGTGTGTAGTGTGCACATCATTCTGTTTAGCTTCGCAGACCCTCCATCCAGTCCAGAGGACGATGCTGTCAGCGTAAGACCCAAACAAATCTCTCCTAATACGAAAGGATCAGAATTCCAATCCTCAACTCGTGAAACTTTCGCAAAACTGTTCCAGAGTTTGAAACAGTCCTAACAAGCAGTGTACCTCGTACTCGGTACATAAAGCTGACTAAACCGGGAAATTGAGAGCAGTGGCAGTTTGTGGAAAATCTAAGTCTATATCGAAATGAAAGGTCAGTGGGAAAAGGAGTAGTGTATTTATTACAGTTCACCTATATGGTATCTCCTTGACCTGATACAGAACTATTTCACAATAACAACATCTCGTAGGCTAAGTAAATAAAAAATTATAGTAACTTATTCCACAACAGTTAGTTTATTATTGTGTCATTTTTCTTATAGTAACATTTTCTTCTGCAATGACACCGTGTTTTGACGAGTTTTTCCTCTAGCAGACTCACTAATGAAGAACTACGAGCACAATTTACATTATTGTTGTCAGTACATCGTTTAGAGAAAATAACAAATTTTCTTTTCTACCTCCAGTTCAAAAGGAGTACATTGAATTTGTACGGCGTTATCAAAAATCATATGTTATCGTTCAAATCTGGACATTATCATACTGAAAAATCGGACGAAAACAAAAGGAAAGGAATATTTTGGATGATGTGCCAATGGAACGTTTCGAGAGACAGAAAGGAAAGATCCAAAGCGGAAGACACCATTTACAAATTATAATACGATATTCGTGCAGGTCACGAGAGTATTATTTTTGTAGGTCCGAGTACTGAAATTTGCTATAATTGTTTTACATTTCTAATTTCAGAAAACACGTGTAGTTAATTGTTGTAAATTAGTTTGGATTATGCCTCATTTATTTAAAATAAAATAGTTGATTATATCGTAACTACGGTGCCCACTGGAGTGTCAGAATCTGTCTGATGTGGCGTTTAATATTGCCTGTGGCAGAGCAGTCGAAGTTCGAGAGGAGAGTAATGTATTCATTAAACGTTTTGTATTATTGCAAAAGCGCCAATTAGCAACAGAACGCCATTGGTTAATTCCAACGAAGGGTCATTTAGTTTGCAGGCTCATCAGTTAGTCAATGCGGCACATTGGCCTCACAAATAATTGCCGTTTTACATGGACACAGCCTCACAAAAGCTCGGATTCGCGTGAATACTCAAGCAGTCTTTTGCAATTAAATGAAGTTGAACTAGAAGTACATTTGTCAAGCGAACCTCCCACAAGAATGCGGCTTCGTGAAAGCGTCAGAGAGTTCTCTTCTATGGGTAAATACTGCTCTATGTGAAAAGATATTTCCGTTTCCAGTACCATACTGGTAGTGGGAGAGATTGCAAAAAACGTGTTCTTGTAAAAGGCAACTATTTCGTATTTCCATTAAAAACCTTACATAACGTGGTGTTTAAGTTCCACGAATCGTGGTCATTGAAACTATTAATCTATTGCGTATGAAATGCATACTTATTTTTTGAAGTAGTAGGTATTTTAAAAAAGAACTATGGCAGAGGACCTCCGAGTCAAGAATAGGCTTTTTTCCTATGTTAAAAATATGGTTCGGATGGTTACATCATACAAACAGCATTTTTGGTCAACATAATCTTAAAATATATGTTATTCTTATGTAAATAAAGCTTAAAAATAATGAAATACAGAGATTTGGTCACGACAGTGAAACCGGTCTATTATTGGCTGAATCTCTAGTGACGTCACACACTAGGAATAAGGCAAAGCTGTACGTAAGTTACAGGACTGTTAGCCAAAGTTACTAAGTTATTCCGTACTTTTCCTGTAAATAGCATACCTGTTTGGAGACGGAAATCGTATTTACAAATTTTAAGTAATGATAGAAAGTATTTTCGTGAACGCTGATAGTGGAAACCTTCTGAGAGTTAATGATTTTATGCTCCACCCAATTAGAGCGGCGACGTGTGTGTGGACGGACATTCTTTTCTCTGCTCCCTGTAACATTAAACTCGCTCAAAACTAAACAGTTGTAGTTTACTTTGCAAATTGGCCCATACCTTATACATAAATTGTCAATTATCAGTCATGAACTGTGACCAAAAACACAGTAAAATTCTTGTCAAATCTTTGTAGCGATTTCTTCCAGTACAAGTCAGTCAACAGAAAGAAGGGCGTCGTTTGACCCTGTGACTCAACGGATAAATCGCCTGATCACAAAACAGAAAATCGTACGTCCCAATCCTGGCAGCAAGGTAATTTTTTTTTTAAAGTGTTACACGAAATGCAAAACTAGCACTAGCGAGAATTCATTATGGCAATTCTTTCGATGCTGGATGAAGTATACATAACTTTGCATTTATTGTAGTCAGAGAAATGGACCACTGAGTATAAATACACTAAATTTGTATAAAAGCTCTTCACTTTTTTGCCAAGTATTGCTAGTGGTAAAGATATAACCACAACTCACAATACAATTTTTATGTGAAGGAAGACGATGTTTTCTATGCTGAGAGATATAAAGCAAGTACACCATCCATGGATGTAACACAACCATAAGGGCTGTGATGTTTGTGAGTGGAAACTAAAATCAGTGACTGAAGCAGACTTACAATTAATTCGTCTTTATGTAAGATGATGAAAAATGAAATAATAAGGATTATAGTTAGCCAGTACGAACATAAAAAGGAATTGTTTTCAATAACATAGAAAGTGTGTGGTCACAGCAATTAAAAATTTCCTTGAAGGAGATCTGTGTGACAGAGACTGCAGATGTATGCGCATACAGATGGAAAGGAAAACTCAACAATACTTTGTTTCTCATCGGTTTGGTGAACTTTTTTGATTATTATTTTGTATCTATGCGAGAGACCTGTTGAGTCGTCTGAAAATAAGATAAAATATTCCCATTGACGATATGTGACCCACCGACCTACGAATAGTTACTTATGAATCACCACAGAACACTACTATAGTACTGAACTCGCTAAGGATGCCTGTTGCTTTGGGTGTAACGACAGTCAATTCTCCCAGTTTCCACTGCGAGTTTAATTTCGTTGAATGACCCTGCCTTCCTTGCAACAGAGGGTAAGCATGTCCCGGAGGTAAATTAATGTTAAATTCAGAATGCAAGACATATCTAGTTATGTTACGTAACTTGTGTATTGACATGGTCACATTTTGTCAGTACGGTGGAACGATTTTTCATGAGTAAAGATGTATTTGTACAAAGTGGTATTATACACCGTTCGTCACTCATTTTCCGAAACGTAAACTCCTAAACAAGACAGCACTATGAATGAGCTTTACGCCAGTAGGAGCATCTGGCTAACCAGTGACGTGATAGGCATCACATGACTCAAATGGAGCGTTTTAGGTGGCTTTCAAATTATTTGACTTCTACATCTACATCTACATTCATACTTCGCAAGCCACCCAACGGTGTGTGGCGGAGGGCACTTTACGTGCCACTGTCTTTACCTCCCGTTCCTGTTCCAGTCGCGTATGGTTCGCGGGAAGAACGACTGTCTGAAAGCCTCCGTGCGCGCTCTAATCTCTCTAATTTTACATTCGTGATCTCCTCAGGAGGTATAAGTAGGGGGAAGCAATTTATTCGATACCTCATCCAGAAACGCACCCTCTCGAAACCTGGCGAGCAAACTACACTGCGATGCAGAGCGCCTCTCTTGCAGAGTCTGCCACTTGAGTTTATTAAACATCTCCGTAACGCTATCACGGTTTCCAAATAACCCTGTGACGAAACGCGCCGCTCTTCTTTGGATCTTCTCTATCTCCTCCATCAGACCGATCTGGTACAAATCCCACACTCATGAGCAATACTCAAGTATAGGTCGAACGAGTGTTTTGTAAGCCACTTCCTTTGTTGATGGACTACATTTTCTAAGCACTCTCCCAATGAATCTCAACCTGGTACCCGCCTTACCAACAATTAATTTTATATGATCATTCCACTTCAAATCGTTCCGCACGCATACTCCCAGATGTTTTACAGAAGTAACTGCTACCAGTGTTTGTTCCGCTATCATATAATCATACAATATAGGATCCTTCTTTCTATGTATTCGCAATACATTACATTTGTCTATGTTAAGGGTCAGTTGCCACTCCCTGCACCAAGTGCCTATCCGCTGCAGATCTTCCTGCATTTCGCTACAATTTTCTAATGCTGCAACTTCTCTGTATACTACAGCATCATCCGCGAAAAGCCGCATGGAACTTCCGACACTATCTACTAGGTCATTTATATATATTGTGAAAAGCAATGGTCCCATAACACTCCCCTGTGGCACGCCAGAGGTTACTTTAACGTCTGTAGACGTCTCTCCATTGATAACAACATGCTGTGTTCTGTTTGCTAAAAACTCTTCAATCCAGCCACACAGCTGGTCTGATATTCCGTAAGCTCTTACTTTGTTTATCAGGCGACAGTGCGGAACTGTATCGAACGCCTTCCGGAAGTCAAGAAAAATAGCATCTACCTGGGAGCCTCTATCTAATATTTTCTGGGTCTCATGAACAAATAAAGCGAGTTGGGTCTCACGCGATCGCTGTTTCCGGAATCCATGTTGATTCCTACATAGTAGATTCTGGGTTTCCAAAAACGACATGATACTCGAGCAAAAAACATGATCTAAAATTCTACAACAGATCGACGTCAGAGATATAGGTCTATAGTTTTGCGCATCTGCTCGACGACCCTTCTTGAAGACTGGGACTATCTGTGCTCTTTTCCAATCATTTGGAACCCTCCGTTCCTCTAGAGACTTGCGGTACACGGCTGTTAGAAGGGGTGCAAGTTCTTTCGCGTACTCTGTGTAGAATCGAATTGGTATCCCGTCAGGTCCAGTGGACTTTCCTCTATTGAGTGATTCCAGTTGCTTTTCTATTCCTTGGACACTTATTTCGATGTCAGCCATTTTTGCGTTTGTGCGAGGATTTAGAGAAGGAACTGCAGTGTGGTCTTCCTCTGTGAAACAGCTTTGGAAAAAGGTGTTTAGTATTTCAGCTTTACGCGTGTCATCCTCTGTTTCAATGCCATCATCATCCCGGAGTGTCTGGATATGCTGTTTCGAGCCGCTTACTGATTTAACGTAAGACCAGAACTTCCTAGGATTTTCTGTCAAGTCGGTACATAGAATTTTACTTTCGAATTCACTGAACGCTTCACGCATAGCCCTCCTTACGCTAACTTTGACATCGTTTAGCTTCTGTTTGTCTGAGAGGTTTTGGCTGCGTTTAAACTTGGAGTGGAGCTCTCTTTGCTTTCGCAGTAGTTTCCTAACTTTGTTGTTGTACCACGGTGGGTTTTTCCCGTCCCTCACAGTTTTACTCGGCACGTACCTGTCTAAAACGCATTTTACAATTGCCTTGAACTTTTTCCATAAACACTCAACATTGTCAGTGTCGGAACAGAAATTTTCGTTTTGATCTGTTAGATAGTCTGATATCTGCCTTCTATTACTCTTGCTAAACAGATAAACCTTCCTCCCTTTTTTTATATTCCTATTAACTTCCATATTCAGGGATGCTGCAATGGCCTTATGATCACTGATTCCCTATTCTGTACATACAGAGTCGAAAAGTTCGGGTCTGTTTGTTATCAGTAGGTCCAAGATGTTATCTCCACGAGTCGGTTCTCTATTTAATTGCTCGAGGTAATTTTCGGATAGTGCACTCAGTATAATGTCACTCGATGCTCTGTTCCTACCACCCGTCCTAAACTTCTGAGTGTCCCAGTCTATATCTGGTAAATTGAAATCTCCACCTAAGACTATAACATGCTGAGAAAATTTATGTGAAATGTATTCCAAATTTTCTCTCAGTTGTTCTGCCACTAATGCTGCTGAGTCGGGAGGTCGGTAAAAGGAGCCAATTATTAACCTAGTTCGGTTGTTGAGTGTAACCTCCACCCATGATAATTCACAGGAACTATCCACTTCTATTTCACTACAGGATAAACTACTACTAACAGCGACGAACACTCCACCACCAGTTGCATGCAATCTATCCTTTCTAAACACCGTCTGTACCTTTGTAAAAATTTCGGAAGAATTTATCTCTGGCTTAAGCCAGCTTTCTGTACCTATAACGATTTCAGCTTCTGTGCTTACTATCAGCGCTTGAAGTTCTGGTACTTTACCAACGCAGCTTCGACAGTTGACAATTACAATACCGATTGCTGCTTGGTCCCCGCATGTCCTGACTTTGCCCCGCACCCGTTGAGGCTGTTGCCCTTTCTGTACTTGCCCAAGGCCATCTAACCTAAAAAACCGCCCAGCCCACGCCACACAACCCCTGCTACCCGTGTAGCCGCTTGTTGCGTTTAGTGGACTCCTGACCTATCCAGCGGAACCCGAAACCCCACCACCCTATGGCGCATGTCGAGGAATCTGCAGCCCACACGGTCGCAGAACCGTCTCAGCCTTTGATTCAGACCCTCCACTCGGCTCTGTACCAAAGGTCCGCAGTCAGTCCTGTCGACGATGCTGCAGATGGTGAGCTCTGCTTTCATCCCGCTAGCGAGACTGGCAGTCTTCACCAAATCAGATAGCCGCCGGAAGCCAGAGAGGATTTCCTCCGATCCATAGCGACACACATCATTGGTGCCGACATGAGCGACCACCTGCAGATGGGTGCACCCTGTACCCTTCATGGCATCCGGAAGGACCCTTTCCACATCTGGAATGACTCCCCCCGGTATGCACACGGAGTGCACATTGGTTTCTTCCCCTCTCTTGCTGCCATTTCCCTGAGGGGCCCCATTACGCGCCTGACGTTGGAGCTCCCAACTACCAGTAAGCCCACCCTCTGCGACTGCCCGGATCTAGCAGACTGAGGGGCAACCTCTGGAACAGGACAAGCAGCCACGTCAGGCCGAAGATCAGTATCAGCCTGAGACAGAGCCTGAAACCGGTTCGTCAGACAAACTGGAGAGGCTTTCCGTTCAGCCCTCTGGAACGTCTTTCGTCCCCTGCCACACCTTGAGACGACCTCCCACTCTATCACAGGTGAGGGATCAGCCTCAATGCGGGCAGTATCCCGGGCAACCACAGTCGTAGTCCGATCAGGGGATGCGTGGGACGAGCTGGCCGTCCTCGACAAAGCCCCATCCGGACCCCCACAGTGATGCCCATTGGCAACAGCCTCAAGCTGTGTGACCGAAGCCAACACTGCCTGAAGCTGGGAGCGAAGGGATGCCAACTCAGCCTGCATCCGAACACAGCAGTTGCAGTCCCTATCCATGCAAAAACTGTTTTGCAAAGAACGTCTGAACTAATCTACAGAGAGCGCAAACAAATCAACAGAATTTAAACGGTTATTAAAATACAAGATTGCCTAGTAAATGCAATAATGCTGCTACTTGCGCACTGCTGACACTGCCCAGCGGCGGAAGGAGACTACGCGAATTTACACTATTCAGGTACTAAAACGCGATGCTACACTCTCAAATACTACAATACGCCC
Source organism: Schistocerca piceifrons (assembly GCF_021461385.2). NCBI lineage: Eukaryota > Metazoa > Arthropoda > Insecta > Orthoptera > Acrididae > Schistocerca > Schistocerca piceifrons. Next base: position 277,216,697 of record NC_060141.1, read on the forward strand.
GAAATTTATGAATTAAACAATGCAAGTACCAAAAACACGCAAAGAAATTAAGAATTAAACTATGTAACAAATGAGTGAGCTAGGAGTATACGACTTGCTGCTGCAGCTGCTATCCAACGGCGGCAGGGAGCACACTGACTGATCAACCGACACTGGCCGTTCAAAACAAAAACAGAAGACAAACGACTACTCGAATTTACACTATTCAGGTACTAAAAGGCGATGCTACAACTCTCAAATACTATAATACGCCCGAAATTTATGAATTAAACAATGCAATTACCAAAAACACGCAAAGAAATTAAGAATTAAACTATGTAACAAATGAGTGAGCTAGGAGTATACGACTTGCTGCTGCAGCTGCTATCCAACGGCGGCAGGGAGCACACTGACTGATCAACCGACACTGGCCGTTCAAAACAAAAACAGAAGACAAACGACTACTCGAATTTACACTATTCAGGTACTAAAAGGCGATGCTACAACTCTCAAATACTATAATACGCCCGAAATTTATGGATTAAACAATGCAATTACCAAAAACACGCAAAGAAATTAAGAATTAAACTATGTAACAAATGAGTGAGCTAGGAGTATACGACTTGCTGCTCAGCTGCGTATCCAACGGCGGCAGGGAGCACACTCCCTTTTTTACTAAAAATAGAATACTGAAATTCAGTAGGAAGGATAGAATATTATGAGCATAAAATCACGTAGTTAATCATTTAAGATGATTTCCCGAAAAGTCAAATGCCTTATTCCACCAATTGCGTACTGTTCTGTCTAACAGGTGCCGTGTTGTTGTAGCAGAACTATTTTCCTATGAATAGCTAAACAAAAATGTGACTATATATTCATCACTAAGCTTTGTCATATTAAAGAGGTACTTACAACTTCTGGCTAACATTGCGTGTAACTACGACCGTATTGTTGAAATATAAATTTCACATATTTATTCGTTATCTTTATGAACGAGCAAATAAAAATGAACAGATGTGAACATCCACATACATGCGTATTTTATGATCTTGTGCTTCGTAAAACAAGGTTATTGTACAATAAAAGTTTCAGAGTGCCATTGTGGCCCAGGATGACTGAGGGGTGGGGGGTGGGGGTGGGGGTTTGGGGGTGAGAAGTATCTGGTTTTCTGTAGCTGTAGACTCTCAATCAAATGTAACCGAATTTTATTAAACAGTATGGGCAACACAATAAAAAAGAGATCATGCTTGGAAAAGCACAGATCAGAAACTACCGCTCAGTTTATCTCAAATGCTTGTTACCTCGTACAATACAATAGCCGCGCGGTATTAGCCGAGCGGTCTAAGGCGCTGCAGTCATGGACTGTGAGGCTGATCCCGGTGGAGGTTCGAGTCCTCCCTCGAGCATGGGTGTGTGTGTTTGTCCTTAGGATAATTTAGGTTAAGTAGTGTGTAGGCTTAGGGACTGATGAACTTAGCAGTTAAGTCCCATAAAATTTGACACACATTTCCACATTTTTTGAACAATACAATAATACTCTATAAGATTTTTGCCGCCCAGATACAATCATTTTTATAAACATGTCGCAAACAAACGTGCAAAATTAGTACGCTCAAATCTAATACACAGTATCAAATATTTATCCCTGTGAGAGCTGAAATTTACATTCAAGGGAAAACGAATAATCACATAAAATAACAAGATGCTATCAAAAATAGAACACAAGGATACCCAAACAAGGATTCTGTTTCAAAACCTAATCGTAAAACGCACTCCTTAAGCAAGCAGCAAATTGACAATTCAAACAGACAGACACTAATTCCAGTAATACATAAATCAAATCTACATCCCGTAGTAAGACACAAAGAAAAGCAAAATCACAACTTAGAACTAAAATACAATTCAGTCAGTCGCCAAATTCCAGGCCTAACAGTGTGTTTCACCAAAAAAGGATATAGTAAGACAGAGCACTGTTGTATAACTCGAGGACTGACAGAGCGTTACCGTGTTTGGTTACACAAGGGTACACACAAGCTAATGTATCTTTTAGTGTTTTAGAGATAACTGAATCAAATGTTATACATGTTGTAATTACGTTATTGGATATAATATGGACCTTTCTCAATTCCTTATGTTAAATAAATTGATCAGGACTTTGCGGGATACTCTCAGAAGACACTGCGTGAAGAACATTCTCTCAATTGTTACTTTACCAATCGCTTTCAGAAGGCTGTACGTTATTGTTAGTAATTATGGAAACAAATCTGTGAACCAATATTTTAGTATCAGTCTTAGAACTATCGCGACATATTTTTTAAATTTAGTGTATGATAAGTAATAACTCTTATTACAAAAAAATTTAAAGAAATTAGACAGTAAGTTTGCACTAAGAAAAATTGTGTACCACAGTAAGTTGTGGTATAGTATGTACATAAGATGTAGCAAATTTCACCTTTTTATCTGAAATGTTTCAGCAGAAAATATTCCTTATAGACTGAAAAATAAGAAACATTTCCTGCCGAAATACTGCGGGAAATACAGAAAAAAGATTTTATTAGCATTTACGCTACAAACAAGTACCTTAATGTTGCGCAGGATGATAAATTTGTTCTTATGATCTTCATGTGGCTCTTTCCTTCTAGTCTCATTCTTCTGGTGTGCCCTTTCTCAGAAGTAGTAATACACCCGTCACGAATCTTCTTCCAAGGTATTCAATGAAGCAACGTGCATCAAATCATAGTCTCATAAGGCTCCTGATTCTTCCAGTGTTACCATCACTGAACGCCAGAGAATCATCGAATGAAGAAATTTTAACAATAGTAGATGTGCAAAATGTTGTCTTTTTCGGCTTCTTCTCTAAACGATGTTAGCAAAGCTTTCGTTCGGGTTTTGCATTCCACCATATGTACATTTCTTAATCAATCGTAATTAATCGCATCATAAATGGGCTGACTGCTTTCTATACTCAACAGATGTCTTTTCTGTCGGCAGAAAAATATAAAAGGTCGCAAATAAGGTCCTAACGGATTCTAAGACAGCACAATTGTTGAAATAAGATTGGCTTTTACATCATTTCTAGCACGAGTTAAACCCTGAAAATTGGAGACAGTGTTTTTAACATGCTACATAACAACCCAGTGGCAAAAAAGAAAAAAAAAGGATTTCGATTTTTTTGCCAGTTTTACATACATGGAGACAATTGTTGAACTATATGAAATAAAATTGTCATAGCTTCTGAACGGTTCAAACTGCACAGTTGGCCGCGGGATATGATGGGAATTATTACGCTCATGTCCGTGGGGCTTCTTGTTGTCGGCCACTTGCACGTGGAAATGTCGTGGTACAGCGTGCCTGAGCATATCTCGTTTGTGAAGGCCTACTATGCGAGCAACGACAGCCCAATTGCGGCTCAGACGAAGTTTGCGACCGAGTTGAAGCTTAACACAACCTGTCCAAGTGTGCTAACAATAATATGATTCACAAGTGTGAGAGAACGAGTAGTGTTCGTGATGACTGTGCTGGCAGCGTCATTCACCCAAAAAGGGTGAAACGTCTGAAAACACCGAGAAGACACTCGCTGTGTTTCAGACCATCCCCAGTAAATCGATCAGACGAGCTACACAACAGGTGGGAATCAATCGGGAGACACTGCGACGAATTGTTGTTGAAGGCTTTCAACTCTTCCCAAACAAAATTCAAACCCTTTACCCATTAAGCCCCAGAACAGTGCCACAGCGGTTGTGTATTGCCAACACTATTGTCCACAGAATTGACGAACTGGACTTTCATGTGAATATGGTTTCTTCAGCAAAGAAGCCCACTTTCTTTTCGACGGGTTCCTCAGTAAGCAAGACTGGCGCATTTGGGGGACTGAGAATCCGTATTTCGCGATCGAAAAGTCTCTTCACACTCAACGGGTGATTGTGTGGTGTGCAGTGTTCAGTCAGGGAATAATCGATGCAATATTAGTTGATGACACTGTGACTACCTAACGATAAGTGAAGGTTTTGAAAGATGATTTCATCCACATTATCCAAAGTAACCCTGATTTCAACAGGATGTGTATCATACAAGACGGAAGTCGACCCCATTGAAGCAGGAGAGTATCTAATGTCCTGGAGGAGCAATTTGGGGACGGAATTTTGGGTCTGGGTTACCCAGAGCCATTGGCATGGTACTCGATTGGCCGCTGTATTCCCCGGATCGGTACACATGCGATTCCTTTTTGTGGGGCTGTATTAAAGACAAGGTGTACAACAATAACCCCAAAATCTGAATACAGCCATTCAGAAGGTCATCAACATCTTCGATGTTCCGACACTTCAGCGGGTCATTCAGGATTTCTCTATTCGTCTGCATCACATCATCGCCAATGTAGGATTTCTCTATTCGTCTGCATCACATCATCGCCAATGTTGTCAAGCACATCGAACATGTCACAAACTAAATCCTAATATCGGTAGTGACGTTTACATGTTGAATAAAGTGTGTGCACGCCGTAGTTTGTAACTTATTTACGTTTTTCTTTCCTATAGTTCAATAATTGTCACCCCGTACATGCCCCCTTACGTACTCCAGCAGAAGGTAAATAGTTTGCACTACAACACAGCTCGTGTTGCCACACCAAGCTCCCTCCGCTTGTCGTAATGGAAAGCACACTTTAGCTAAAGCTATTTCGCTCCCAGCTCAACCGTGTCCCTGTTCACTGATAAGCTAGAACATTTTGACCACAGAGACACTATTGATGTAATTGCTGGCCTCATGTCGGCAGAGTACAAGTGTGTCTGAAGACACAATAAGCAAACACTCGTAACGATGGCCCTCGCATGCGCCAACGTTAACACCACGACATTGGCAATATGACCGTAATGGGCACCTGACCAGTGGCACTGGACATCGATGTAGTAGCATAGTGTTGCAAGGTGTGATAAGTCTCCATACCTTCTTCATCATATCGATGGAAGGGAGCGAATCCATCATCTTCGAGGGGAACAGCTCCTAGACACCTGTACTGCAGGAGGAAGAAAAACTGGTGGCGGTTCCATTGTGCTCTGGGGAACAATCGCGTGGGCATCCACCGGTCCAGTGTAGATCGCGCAAGGCACTATGTCGGCTAAGGAATATCGTATACCGTTGCAGACTCTGTACTCCCTTTCGTGTTTCCTGACGGCAGTGGCATTTTTCTACAAGGCAATGTGTCATGTCACAATGCCACGAGTGTGATGGAGTTGTTGGGGGAAGGCATTGGCGAGTTCCAGTTGATGTGTGCCTCCTCCCCCCCCCCCCCCCCCCTCTCCACAAACTTACCAGATCTGAACCCTATCGAGCACCGAGCACATCTGGGACGTGATTTAATGTGGCGTCACAGCTCCTCGCCCCCGTCCCCGAAATTTACGCTAATTAGATGGCTTTTTTGTCCAGATGTGGTGCCAGTCACATACAGCGACCTACCAAGGCCTCATTGTTTCCATTCCACGACACGTTGCTACTGTTATTGGTTCCATAGGTGGGCATGTGGAATATTAAGTAGATGGTCATAATGTTCTGAGTGATCGGTGTGTGTACGAAGACAAACACTTTCTGCTGCTCCAACTAAGCCATTGTCTTGTTTTGACAGCAAGCCGCCCCATTGTCTTGCAGCTCTACCAATTTTCCACCACCGTCTCCGGGTGGTCGGTCACGAACCCCAGCTTGGTGCACGTCTCCGCTTTTGCTGGTCGAGTCTACTCTCTCAGTTCGATGGCGACAGCGGCAGCTCGTCCCCTGCCGATAAGGAACTGAGCTGACATTGGTACTTCCTGGGGTCAGCAATCCCGATACCTAAACAATTTCGACCACGGCACCATGCACGGCCGTAATGACAAACAGAAGAGCTGTCAACTGTTATCCACAGTGGCCTGGGGCTGATACCAAGTTAAAGTTGCCGCTTTAGAAATAAGTAAAGTTATTAAAAGTACGAAAGATGAACCCACATCAGTCTTTCGGAAACTTGAGGAAAAAAAATCAAAACGTTGCTGTAGAAATCTGACGATAGATTAGACACGTCCTACAGCCTATTATTATGAGGTTAGAGGTCAGACTATGCAGCTATGAAATTATACAAGATAGTTTAAAAGTGACACAAGAGAACGTCAAAGAAGAGCTACTCGCAAAAATAAATACCACTGTACCGAGCCCAGAAGTCTCGCAACCCACAGAACGACCCGGCAAACTTCCTGTCTTGTTTGGCGCAATTAGTGAACATGTAGATGCATTAAAACTGAACAATGACGAACAAAACTAATAATTTTGTATGTTAACAAAGAGTGTGAAGGTCTGACAACGAATGCAAATTTGTCCAGAAACACAGGCAATGATTCTGACGCCACACCTCCTGTACAATTTGCAGACACAAGAGAGTATAAAGCACTTAAGAATTTTAATGAAAGTCAGGCTAAAGTCAATGAACAATAGAAAAGGCACATAAACAACATGGATAGTTAACAAGTATCAAATGCAAACTAAATAGTAATGACAACACCACTGACTTCACACATCCAAACTTACACCCGCGATCAGAAACTGGAGATGAAAATATCTATTTGGGGCATCTTGGTGACTTTCCCAGCAAACAGTACTTTTTACTAAGACTTGATAGTGAGCTGCCCATCAGGGGCAGTACAGAACATTCCGGCTCTCGCCGAAATGACAATTTCGAACACGAGCAATTTCTCATTGTTCGTAAATTCAAAATTTTGCGAAACTTTAGCAACGACATCCACCCCCAAGCCTTGTATGATTAATTTTGTTTTCACTAGCGTGAAATTGACCTTTAAGCCACAAACTATAATTCATATGGGGATATCTCCAAAGTTAGCCAGCTGTAAGGATCCGACTGGTAGCCAGAGATTGTCAAAGGAACTAGTTTTGAACATGCTTTTCTCTGTGTGTATTCGTCGCAAGCTACTCAGGATCGAGTAAAGCATAGTATAAAAATGATGAAAAATTTTAATCAACCCGATTTTTCAAGCCCAGGAAGACATTTTGAGGAGATGTCACACTTGGAACCAATAGCTCACCGACCTGCACAGTCCGTCTGAGTTGATACATACATGCTTAACGAATTTGCCTTCACATTTTCGTCGTGTAATATTAGCAGGAAGATGCAAGGACGAATGAAAGACTTCCGAGGTTTGCTACAAGAACCGAAATTAGACACCGAAAACCGTATCATCAGAAAACATGAAAAGAGACTCGTGACCGGCGACGTTCATCATGAACGCTCTCACAAAACTCATTATCACGGGGCCAATTGCAGACGATAAAACAGGCTTCATACATATGATTCACTCTGTCAAGACCAAAAGAATTATTGTGATGGGAGGCATTTCCGCAGTGACGATCATGATCACAGTAATCGCCAGAACAGGCGCTATGAAAACGAGCACGGGTACTATCACAGTAACAAGAACGACAGATGCAATGGATACAGTTCTGACAGGTCAAGCCCACAGAACTCCTGGCAAAACAGAAATTACGGAGAGAGTTATCAAAATAGGCGACACTGTCAAAACAATTACAGACAACAACACAGTCAATATTGATAAAACTCAAGTAGCTCAAGTTCGACGCGACACCTTGAGATAGCTGAACTGACATGGCCTAACCCTGGCAACCATCAGCCGCGTGGAAATAACATGCAGCAATGACCCGCAACGCTGGCAGCTGATGACATTTTAGACAGGACTGTAATCATCAGTGTCAAAACATTGAAGTTCGTACGTCCTGAAGACATAAGAGATATTTTAGTACAGACATCAGATAACACACAGAATGCTATCTCGCATCCACTGATCCATATTTCACTAGATAACATCACTTTGTATGCAGTTCTTCACTCAGATAGTCGCGTATCAGTGATTAGCGGAATTGTATTCGACAGATGAACAAAGATGACAGACTGTTCTGTATTACCGTAACGTAAAATCAAATTACAAGGTGCTATCTCAGGCTGAAGTGTCGATGCACGACATTAAACTTGTTAGGATTTCACACATCAAGGCAATAAATTTGTGATGAGTTTCTTAATTGTACTGCTTTCGTCGACAGAAATAATAGTAAGCGTAGAGTTTTTGAGTGAGCAGAAAGCAATTTTAAACTATAATTATTCTGAGATTAGGTTAGAAGCTGAAGGCAAGTCATTTGTTATAAAATTTGATGTTTGGATCTCATGGCGAGGAAGTGAATCACTTATACTTTCTGATAGACCACGTGACACATTTCATCCTGAATTCCTTTATGATGACAGATATTGTTTATTAACTTGTTCTTGCCGCTGATCAGAAAATAGATGTACATAGTGTGATTCAAGGGAAAATAGATAGAACAGAACATTGTACTGATACAGACAGGAGATACAATTCGACATTTTGCATTCACAATCAATTGTTTGTACCACTGTATAGGTACAGTACAGGTTTCAGATCAAAGACCACAACAAATTTTGTGATAACTCTTATGTCAT